>NC_136728.1:5395176-6832676 GCF_936440315.1 Barbus barbus | reverse complement strand
TGTGTGTGTCCAAGCCTGAGGTTCACTTCCCTCATTAAAGCCATTAAATCATGTGCTGAAGACGAGACAGCATGCCAAACATTCACACACAGAACAGCTGAGCTGATCCGAAGGTTCAGAGTCACACAAATACAGTATACTGTATTAATACCATTTGAAATACTTCATGCCATTTCATTATAATCTTGCAGGTCTACTAAAATACAAGCTGAGAATAAGTGTCATCAAAACATTTTTAAAAATCCCTATCAAAGCAAGTAACCATCTCTGGTGGTGTAACACTAAGGTCAAAAATCTGGACTCGCAACCAAACATTTGAATCATCTATCAGCAACTATCAGCAATGGTGGTGTAATATAAGCAACGGCCAGATCAGAGGACACGTACAAAAACACTTACTGAGATAAACATTTACATGTATGCATTTGGCAGACACTTATCCAAAGCATTTTTCGCACATTTTTGTACCCTGAGAATGAGTTTAGTGAATACATGACCTTAGTGCTGTTAGTGCCACATTATGCTATTAAACTGTGATAAACTATATAGTAATATTGGTTATTAATTCAGCGTAATGAAAAAGCATTACGAACAGAAAAGTTCTATTTTTTCGCTATCAGTGAAATCACTTTCAAACCAGCATAGTGAATCTGCATGACCGAATCAGCCTGATGAGAAATTTTTTCACACACGAAATTCCGGATTGCATAGAGTCCTACTGAAAACTGGATTCCTGTTTTTCCACAAGGTGGCGACACTCTACGAGTAATTTTGCATTTGAAAAGAAGACAGAAAAGCAACAAACTACTGGAGACTCAAGAACAACTGACAGAGATACATGCATTTTTTTCATGTCTAACATAGGAATGTTTATTCAAAAGATCCAGCAAAATTACAGCACACACCTGTATGAAGCGAGCGAGGGGTGAGGCAAATATCCTGAGTGAAAATACGCCAGCGCGTCGGCTGCAGTTCCAGGGCCGAGCCCTAGAGGGAGCCCTAAAGGCACACGCAGCTCATCAGCGGAAGCGTACGGGCGAAAGCCATCGCGAACAAACTCGTCCTGAGCTCTTGAGAGCAGCATATGAGGAACCTGTCGGGACAAGCTGAGAAAGAGGAACAGCGGATGAGTGACAGAGCGCTGTAGGATGTGCAGGTGTGAGTATGTGAGTGACGGCTGCTGTACTGACTGGGTCTGCAGACGCGGGTCCTGCACCAGAGCACTCGGGGTCACGCTGAAGGGATGAGCTGAGCCCAGGTACGGCGGGAGAGAGAGGGAGGGCTTCTCCTGGCCTGGTAAATGCCGGTCGGGGGCCAAACGCTCCTGACCGGACCCTCTTAACCCTGCATCAGTCTAAAAGAGGGGAAAAAAACATTTATGGTTAGGGCTTTATGGGAATATTTTGCAAATATATTAATACCACTGTACACCAATATTTGTTTATGTTTTATAAGGTATAAAAATATTATGTATATTTTTGTTCCATATATGGTATGTATGTATATATATATATATATATATATATATATATATATATATATATATATATATATATATATATATATATATATATTTATGTGTGTGTGTGTGTGTGTGTGAGACCCTAGATCACAAAACCAGTCATAAGTAGCACAGGTATATTTGTAGCAATAGCCAACAACATTGTATGGGTCAAAATGATCGATTTTTCTTTTATGCCAAAAATCATTAGGATATTTAGGAAAGATCATGTTCCATGAAGATATTTTGTACATTTCCTACCATGAATATATCAAAACTGCATGGCTAAGAACCTCATTTGGACAACTTTAAAGGTGATTTTCTCAATATTTAGATTTTTTTTTTGCACCCTCAGATTCCAGATTTTCAAATTGTTGTATCTTAGCCAAATATTGTCCTATCCTATTGTCCTATATATAGTGTTTTTAAAAACATTTTTTTCCTTATTTATTAATTCATAAATATCATCAACCTGAACTAACATTGCCTTGTCATACAACGTATCTGATATTTTAGGAAATATGATATCATGAAAAAAAAAAAAATTAATTAATTAAATCAAATCAAATCAATCAATTAAATACTTAATGCTTATTTGTTCTAATCTAAAATATAATAATAAAATATTATGCTAAATTACTTAAGGGTCTCTTTTCAAGAATTTCATCATTTTAACTAGGATTTTTTCTTCATTATGATATCAAGACAGTTTTACCACCCTGATATTTTTGACTGTCTCGGCCCAGAAAAATGAATATTAATCCAAAAATTAAAAACATGCTCATCACAGAGATTAGTAGTATTATGTGTATACTACTACAGTATTTATTAACATTTTGAACGAGCTATTATTTATAGTTTCATTTTTTATTTTAGTTTAAGTTTATCATTTTATTATGTGCTCTTGTAATTTCTGTTAGTATTTTATTCTATTTCTTTATTGTTTTATCTGATTTTTAATTTCAGTTTTAGATTTACTACTTTTTGGCCTGGTTTCACAGACAGGGCTTAGACTATGCCAGGATAAGGCCATAATTAAATTAGGACATCTAAGTCCTTTTTATAAACTTTCCTTTATAAAACATTACGGGTGTCCATCTTGAGACAAAACAAAGGCATTGATATATTTTAAGATCAATCAGTGCAATATATATTTTTTTTCAGTTGAAATAGCTCAGACTTACATTTTAGTCTGGGACTAGGCTTAAATTTGTGTCTGTGAAACTGGAGGTTTAAGTTGTTCTTTCTTAAAGGTGCAGTGCGTGATTTCTGAGAAACGCTGTTGTGGATTGGACCAAGCACCAAAACACACTTGTAGCCAATCAGCAGTAAGGGGCGTGACCACTCATGAAGGGGGAGGTGCCTGTGTTGCATAGCATGTTTGTGAATTTGGGGGCGGAGCTATTAAGATTGGAGTGTGTTCCTTTTAGGTAGGGGCGTGTTTGTTTTGGTGATTTCAAATTTTAACAGTGTTTCTCAGAAACCGCTTACTTCACATCAAATTTTTTTATTTCAGTTTTATGATTTTAGTTCAAGTTTTTTATATATTTTATTAATTTCAGATTTATTTCACTAACCCGAAAATCTTTTTTAATAGTTTTAGTTAATAACACTGGCGGTGACGACATCTTTCTCCTTCGACAGCCATTCAAAAGTCACTTCAGTTCACAGCCAAACTGTGTGTGAACCATATTTAGCGGCCAAACTGGACTGACAACTGTTCTGCTGCTATACCAACAAATATTATATAAACCCATATGCATTTACTTTAAAAACAACTCCATTCAATCGCAAATAGGTGCCAAATATAGTCTATGGATGAAACAGCGAGTGTGTGTGTGTGTGCGTGCGTGCATGTGTGTGTGTGTGTGTGGTCGAGACAAAGAAGACAGACAGTGCAACTGAAAGCGCACTGAATATATCCGGAGCTTTGGCTCCTCTATCCCATCCCGAGCTACAGAAGACTCTTTGTGTAAACAGAGAGAGGCTAGTTTGATCAGGGTGAAGTGCCTATTGTCTCTCCTGATGTCCCCTGACTGCAGCGCTAAATAAACTCACAAAGCCACACAGAATGAGAGCTGAACAAACCACACACACACTTCGGGCATGATCTTGCCGTCGCGCCTGAGAGTCACTGAAATAATGGACATGCAGGACCCCCACAGATCAGCCCGTTTGCACTAATCCAGCCCAACTGAAACCCCTCAGTCCCCCTTCAGAGTCTGAGAGATGGCTCTGTTTGAATCGATTGGCAAAGATAAAGGAAAAGTCACCATCATAAATATAAGGTTTTCATTTCACAACCAAATGAATGACCTCACGCAGCCTGGACTAGTTCTTCGTGTCAGATAACAGATTATTTGAATGAATCTCTGAAGATTATTTAAAGTCGTATGATCGCCTTTTTCGTCATTGGGTTGTTGGTCAAACATTAAACAGTAGTTCTCAGTGTTGCATATTGAAGAGCAAATAATGCACATTAACTGCATAACTGTATCATTTAATTAATTTTTATCATTTATTTGAATATATTATTTTACCATCATATAATTCATTCACAGAAATCATTCATTTCTATTAAAATAAATTAAATGTAAATTTATTATTTTATTTTCATGTATTATTTAAATAATGTACGATATATATATATATATATATATATATATATATATATATATATATATATATTTGATAATATATGAAAATAAAAGAATGAATGCATGAACACAATGAATACAAATTTAATATAATTTTAATATCATGCACATGATATTAATGTATTAAAATAAATTTGATTACATTACAATTAATTATTTTCATATATTGTCATATAAATTAATTGAACTATTTTTATATGTAAGATAGATGAGTTGACAATCTACAAAAAGACAAATTAATAAATATTTTATTCTAATATTGGATTTCTTTTAATTTATTTTCTTTTAATATATTTCATATATGATAGTAAAATAATTTGTCAAAATTAAGTATATATAAATATTCAAATAATTTATATTAAAATAATTTAGATGTTTATATATATATTATTATATATATTATTTTTTTAATTTTTTTAATTTATTTATTTTTTTTCTTCAAATAAGAATATATATATATATATATATATATATATATATATATATATATATATATATATATATATATATATATATATATATATATATATATATAATTTTTTTTTTTTTTTTTTATTTATTTATTTTTTTTCTTCAAATAAGAATAAATGTTACTAAAGCAACCAACCAAATAAATAAATAAATGCACATTAACTGTATAATTGATGTTTTATGTGTGTAAATTTCAATGGGCATATAAGATTTGTCAACTTTTATGAATACATTAGCATATACAGATGAATTTAAAACATATACGGACTAAAAGCCACAAAATCCAATTTTTGAATAGAAACTTCTATAATTTTTTCTTATGCTAGACCAGTTGATCCCAATCCTGGTCCTGGAGAACCCCGAAACTGCACAGTTTAGACGTCTCCCTAATCAAAGACACCTGACTCAACTCATCAGCTCATTAGTAAAGACTCCAAGATCTCAAATGTGTGTCAGATAAGAGAAAGATCAAAAGCATGCAGTGTTGGGGGTTCAACAGGACCAGGATTGGGAAGCACTGGTCTAGAGAATACATGCTGAGGCAGAGACTCTGTCATACCTGGCGTCCCTCAGACCTCCAGAAGCCATTGACGTTTTTAGTCGGGGCGATGGTGACCACAGGAGGGGTACCCATGGCAACCCGCTTAGGTGTACTGACAGGAGAAATGTGATTGGTCACCGGAGAAGAAACATGTGAAGACTCACTACTAATGGATCCTGGGAAAGAGAAGACAGAGGAGTTATAGGAGAAATCAGAGGAAAAAAAAAGAAAAACATTCATAAATATTTTATTTATTTATTTTTCATTTTAATAACATAATACCATTCATTCATAGAAATCATTCATTTATATTAAAATACATTAGATATTAGATATAAATTCATATTATCAAATACAAACTAATCTATAAATATAATTTCCATATCAACTGAATTTAATTAAATATAAGACAGTAACGCAATCTTGAAAAATTGAAAAAATAAATAAATTAATATTTTATTTTGTCACATTTATTTATTTTATTTATTTACATTAATGTATACACACACACACACACACACACACACACATATACATACATATATATATATATATATATATATATATATATATATATATATATATAAATGAAGTACATTTATTAAACTTATTATTAGATAAATTAACAACAACACTTATTGTATATATACATTTATTTCTAATTTAAATGTAAGACAGGAGATTTGAAAAACCACAATGAATAAATATTTTATTCTAATATTGGATTTCGTTTCACATATTTTAATATATTATTTATTTATTATTTATATTAAATACATGATATTAAAATAACACATTGAAATAAAGCATATATTAAAATAAAATAAGTGATTTGTTTATATTGAAATAAGTTGCATCTAAATTTAAGAATTTATATTCATATATTAGAAAAAATTAATTAATAATATTAGAAATATTTCAGTAAACAAACAAACAAACGGGCTGCGTCTCCCAGCTCAAACAGCCTGGTGTTCATGTGCTAACTGCTAAAACAAGGTTTCAGTTAGAGTAGTTTCTTATAAACTGCAACGTTCAACAATCTGAGAGAGCCGTATAATAACATCAGAGGCAGCGGCAGACTATCTAGACCAGTAGAAGTGGCAAAGCAAGGGATGTGTTTATATGTGTTTGCATGCCAGACTGAACTTACAACTTGTCAGATGAAGAGAACATACATCCTCACTTCCCTGACTGCCTCGCCAATATCAAAGGCCCCTCTGGGCTGTCAGATCAGATGCCAGTTTAAAGAGATAAAGAAACAAACACTGCCATCTCCCTGCGGTAAACACACACACACACACACACACACACACACCGTAATGCAGCGCTATACAGTGATCAAACACCGTTTGTGTGTGTAAGCAAGCACACACACACACACACACACACACACACGTCTGAGTGGTCTATGACACTCCAGACAACAAAACAAAGACAGTCTTTGTGTCTCACAACCAAATGAATAAAGAGAAACCTAACGTGAACATTATATCACTATTTATTACTCAGAGCTCCAGAATACTTCATTGCGATTAGTCAATATCAGCACTGAGCGCTCAAATATGTTTGTATAACGTTGGCTAAATAGTATAGAGTGAATTCAGGTTAAGTGGGACATTTTTCCCTGTCATCTCAATGACAAAAGTGTCCCAATTTACCTGAATTCACCCCTATTTCACTGCTTTCCACACCAGCACCTGTGTGGTTACTTTTACATCTCTCATATTAATCATATTAATTATATAAAAATTAATCAGATGTAAATGTAATCATTTATTTTTACATATTATCAAATATAAATGTATTTATTAACATCATTATTTTACTGGGGAGAAAACATGCGATGAAACATGCAATGTCTAATGCAACCTGAGTTAGGAGAAATCTTGAAAAAAAAAGTGTATTTTGAAATATTATAATTGATTATTTGTTTATTAATAGCATCATAAATAACTTATTTAAATATTGTTTTAATACCATATAATATATAACATTAAAAATGTATATAAAAAAAAATCATTCATTAATTAAAATTAAAATTAGATAATTTTTTAATACAATAAAATTTAAAAAATTAAATGATTTACACATATTGTCAAATATACAAAATTATTTTATATATACACATTCAATTTTATTTAATTAAGTATTAGACAAATGTTATATTTTAAATATTAAATGATGCAAATTTAAATAAGATAGACAGAGCAATGATGAAAGAAAAATGGAATATATATATATATATATAAATAAATGCATGTTAACGATTTTAACTAAAATAAAATATATTATAATAATATGTACAATTTAATAGAATATATTAAAATAAAATACTTTCATCTCTCATATCATTCTGCAGTCTTTCTATACTTTCACATCAAATTAAATTCTATATTAAAATAAAATTAATCTAATAAATCAAATCAAATTCTATATTAACTACTGCATCTAATGAATCAAAACTATTAGCTGCCATCTGCAGTAAAAACAGCCCTGGAGGACAGTATTTATTTCATAGGAAGCATGAACTTTTGAGCGACGACTAGAAGCAAGAAAACGAAAATGTCATTTAGAAGAAGAAAGCACCACTGAGGGACAAAGATCTGCATGAGAGCGGAAAACACACAAATATGTGAACTTGAATTTCAGATTAACAACTTATGTAACATACTGTATGCATTAATCTATTAATACTGTAACACCATACTAGTTGCTAGGCAGATGGTTTAGATTGGGATTTTCAAAGCGGGGTGGTAGATAATGAAACAATTTACATTACAATCAATAGCTCAGCTCTATACACTCATCTATCTGGCACCTAGCCGTGGAAAATGCAGGATAACATGCATCCAGACACAAGCCGCTGATAATGAACGGCAGACTGTACATCACCCCCTCCATAATATGCACTTCTTGCGGTTTCGATTGCAGCGAGTGCGTGTGAGAAATGACTTTCCTTATTAAGCCAGAAACCTACACAAAGCTCGAAAACCACACATCACAGAAAAAACCCACAGCCGCTAAGAGCAGTATCTATATAAGACAGCCAACACAAAGAGTAAAGTAGGTCAGGCCTCCTCAGAGCGCCGCTGTCTGCCCGAGAGCTGATAAGACGACTCAAGACTCACACTTTTCCATACTTCAACCCTTCTGTGGTCAATTTTACTTTAGTTTTTCACATATCTGTTGTATTTCTACCTAGAAAGATTTGACAACTCATACTAAGTGGTTTATACAAAGGGAAGCATCGCTATTACTGTCGGCAGGACTCATGGTTAGGGGTTTTTCAAAGGCAAAGACACTCATCCCACACTGTTTATGCTACAGGCATGTGTGTGACATCTCATATCATGCGATATAACGGATATAACAACAAAACAGGTGAAAAATCCCCTAGACTTTCATTGAAGGCCATATTTATAAACTAGAAAGTTGACACTTGGTAAGTCAGCATCTATTAACAACACCTGATAGCAAGAAGAGCGCTTCATTTTATTGAATGTACTTTAAATCTTGAAAGTATATTTTTTAAAAACTGTAATTGCATATAGTAATGAAATAAAAGGCCACTTAAGACAGTTTCATTTTATTTCTTAAAATATATATCTTTAATCTTTAAACAAATTATCAAATGACACACTACAGTTAAAATTAAATGTTAGTCAACACGCCAGAATAAGAATTTTCTTTAAAACACAATAAAGGATTGTTATAACACTGATTTAAAAAAAGTGCACTAAAAGTGTACTTGAGTGTGTTAAATGTACTAAATAATAACAAATGTGTAATTACAAATAATTCATTGCATGACATACAAATTTAAGTATATTTTAGTTGTTCATAAATGCTTGTCAGTACCTTCGTCAGTACCATTTAACCAGTTTTCAAAAAAAAAGAGAAAGAAAAGGCAAAGTTGCAAAACAAATCAGGAAACAAAGACAAAATACAAAAAACACAAAGTAAAAACGAATGAAAAAAAATCACTAAACAAATCAGAAAAACAAAATACCAAATGCAAAACAAATATCAAAAAAGAGGAACAAAGCGAAAATAAATGAAAACACAAAAAATATATACATATAAATTACATTACAAAAAAAAAAAAAAAAAAATGCAAAACAAAATACAAAAAAGCAAACAAATTAAAATGCAAAATAAAAAACAAAATGCAAAATAAAATAAATAGCAAAAAAAGAGCAAAGTAAAAAAAAGAAATGCAAACCCCCACTACACAACGAATAAAAAAATACAAAACATATAGTAGAACAAAACAAAACATAAATAAATGAAAATACGAAAATATATATATAAATATAACATCACAAAACAAAAACATAAAAAAACGGAAATGCAAACATATTTAAATGACATACATATTAAAGTATGTTGTAGTTTACCATAAATGCTTGTCAGTTCATTCACTTTAATATTATAAATATTAATTATAATATACATTTTATATTTAATATTAACACTTTAAGCATATTTTAAAGAGAATTATGAAATTACATATAAAGATGTATTTAAGTGGGTTTAAAAAGCATGTTTAAGTTCAACTAACTGTATATGAAAGCTTTGGTGATATTTGACTAGTTTGCAGTCATGCTATCTGTCAAACACTGAGGAAACAAGAAAGTGTGAGAAAGAAAGTTACATAGGACAGCCAACATCAACACACACACACACACAAGAAAAGTCCCAAAACCACCAAAGCCTTAAACAAAAGGCAGCTTTTCCAAACAGGCTTAGCAATCTGAGACAGAGCATTGACTGTCATTGAATTACCCTAGTCAAAGAGTGTACGAGCGCATAAAGTGACAAGCAGAGGCAGAGCCGTATGCACAGCGTGATAAACTCACAGACACAGCAGTAAAAAGACACTTAGAGAAGCTCTATAGAAATTACTGGCATACAAGCTCTTAACCAATCAATATAATCCTTTTCTCTCTGTCTCAGAGCTTTGGAGAGATGAATATAATGATCACTCACAATGCATCATGTCGATAAACACACGGCCAAACCATGTATGCTTGAGCTCATTCAAGAAGACGCTTGTTAAATGGCACTGTTTTTCTTTAAAACATAATGCATTGAATGTCTTGTCTTTCAGCTGATGTTGTTTTCGTTTAATGAAGAGTAAAACATTTCTGACAGAAGACAATTTTGTAGATCTTAAATGCCAAGACAACAGTAGAAAACACTGTCTAAAACTTGATATTGTATGTAATGTTTTGTGTATGTTCAGGTTTTTTTGGCGTTGACTATTACAATTACACAGACAGATGGGCAGCTAAATGTTGTGCCAGCCATCTGAAATGCTGCAAACCCATATGCAAATATTATTCAAATCTATTCACAATTTGTTGACAGAAACCACCACCCACACTCATACACACGCTGAGCAAAGAATGGCTGTCCATATTACACGCGTACATATGGCGGCGGGCTTGTTTACATACTGCTTTAAAAGACTTACTGAAACTACGCTAATGGTAATGACGTTACAACACATAATCTATCAGTGACCATGTAAGCAGTGGCAAAACACAAAAGAAACAATCGAAAAAATAGTAAGTGACAAAGCAAATATCACAAACCACTAAACAAATTAACAAAGCAAACATAAAACAAAACAGAAACAAGAGCAAAACAAATGAAAAAATAAAATAAATAAAAAATAAATCACAAAACACTATACAAAAACAAACAGCAGAAAAAAATACCAAAAAACAAATAAAAACAAAATCACATAAGAAATCAGGAAAAAAAAACAACATAAAAGGGCAGAGCAAAACAAAAACAAGCTAAGTAAATGAAAATACAAAAATTAAAAACAAATCAGGAAAAAAAAGAAAAAAAAAAAATCACTAAAACAAAAAATATTAAGTCGCAAAACAAATGCAAATGATGAAAAAAATTAACAAAAAACAAATACAAAATCCAAAACAAAAAGCAGAATAAAAATATAAAAAGCAAATAGTAGAACAAAGTCAACAAAAATAAATGAAAACACACACAAAAAAAAAAAATCACTAAACAAATCTAAATAATTTCAAAACAAAAATAAATGAAAATACAAAAACACAAAACAATTAAAAAAAACTAAAATAAAATACAAAACAAAAAGCAGAATAAAAACAGAAAAAAGTACAAAAACATAGAAGAACAAAATAAAAAAAGACATGAAAATGCAAAATCAAAAAGCAAAACAAAAATAGAAGAAAATGAAATAAATTACAAAGCAAATTAGGCAAAAACAAAAATAAAAAAAACTAATAGCAGAACACAAATAAAAAATAAAACAAAATTACAAAACAAATCAGAAAAATAAATAAAAGAAAACAAAAACGTTTTTAAAAATCTGAAAATTAGCAAAATAAAAAATACAAAACAAACAAACAAATGAATGAAAACACAAAAGGACAAAACATATCATCTACTTAATATCTACCAAGATTCTTATCTAAATAATACAAAAACGCTAACGACTCTGAAAGATCTTTAGTTGTGTGTACATGAACATATAGAAATTGCCTCTAAGTGAATGAGGACATATAAGTGCAATAGTGTTGTTGTACTACTAGTAAAGATCTGCTGACTACAGCAACATATTGCCTGTTCAGCGTGGGATCATGGGTGAGGTGATAAAGACTGAAGGGTAAAGAGCAGAGGAAAGGGCGCTCACCTCGTGGCTCTTCGGCCTGTTTGGCGAGCTTGCGGAGAGCGGCGGCGAATCCCGAGTGTGCAGACTGGGCTGCGGGGCTCCCGTTGGCCACCACTGCTCCGCTGATGGGGGAGGGAGTGAGGGGGCTTACAGTCGCCATGCTGCATGGTGCTGCCGAAATCATGCCTAATGATGGAGACTTTAGCTCATGGCTCATACCTGCAGAGACAGAAAGATGTAGTTTCTGTTCAAAACTAAATTCACTATCACAGAGGCTCAATTTAAGATTGAGTTCAATTCAAATTGCTCACGCTATTTTTATTTCCACTCCAAGTCAGTAGAACCACATGCTTTGATTCGCACAAGCTTTATACAAAGATGAAGGAGTGTGTGTGTGTGTGTGTGTGTGCAAAACAGGTTTTGTTAAAAATTAACCCTATAGAAGCCTACTGTACTGTATAACATTTGTTAAGCAAATTTTTAAGGTCTTGAAAATTATCAACATGATCAAAACTTGTACCGTACGCAATCTACTACATACCTTCTGACATCTAATTTATAGTTCATACTTTTATAATAAGTACATATATTTTAGTATAAAACATGCATTTTGAGGTTGTGGTTCATCAGTGTCTTTTTGCTGTGTCTTTAAGTAACAATGGCCCGGTTTCACAGAAAGGTTTTAGACTAAGCCAGGATTAGGCCATTGTTCAATTAGGACATTTAAGTCATTTTTATAAACATGCCTATGAAAAAAACATTACTGGTGTGCATCTAAAGACAAAACAAAGGCACTGATGTGTTTTAAGATCAGTCAGTGCAAGTTTCTGTCAGTTGAAACAGCTCAGACTTACATTTTAGTCTAGGACTAGGCTTAAGCCTTGTTTGTGAAACCGGGGGAATAACTTATATTTTTAGTACCATTTCAAGAATAACACTTCCTGGACTGCCAACTTCATTTTACTCTATTATCCATATATCATTTTTAGAAAAATTAGGTTAAAATGCGAGTATCAAATATGATCGTCAGGCTTTTGAGAAAGGTTTATTTGTTCATCTCTCAATCATCGTTGTATTGCATTGCATTAAATAAATAGCAGAACAAAAAACGAAACAAAATAAATGAAAACACAAAAATACAAAACAAATCAGGAAAAACCTACATTTGAAACAAAACAGCAACAAAAGTAAATGAAAATGCAAAAACAAATCAGAAAAATACAAAAACAAAATGTAAAACAAATAGCAAGACAAAAAAGGATAAAAGCGCAAAATCACAAAACAAATTAAAAATACAAAACACGGTATAAAGTAAAATGAAAAACAAAAGAGGAAAAATCTGTAAAAAAAAAAAAAACTATGAAAAACAACAAAACAGTAAATGTTTTACCCCCACAACAAATATTACTGAGCTTAAGCATTTAAATCTCATCTTATTAAGACATATTTTTGAGAGACTGATATTTATATGCAATTTATGTAAGTAGTCTGCTTTACTGTTTGAGCTCCACTTTCACTTTTTGACCATACAAAAATCAGCAAATGCATCAAATAGCATATTTTTGCTCAATTTGTGACTCTGAACAAAGGTTTTTTCCTCCTCGAGTTGAGCTCCATATTCTTAATATATCAGACTGTATGTGCCAAAAAATCCTGATGTATCAAATATGATACTCAACATACTCAAAACATACTTTTCATTTTCTTTTTGATTATTTTATCTAAAGTTGCAATGAACTGTTACATTAAAAAAAGATTTTCTGACTATTTTATTTGTCTGATTTACAGGCTTAAAGCATAAAGAGTGAGTTTACAAATAATGAATTACATAAACTGATAACCACATTTATTTGCATATGCTTCTTGCAATGATTCAGTGCCTGATACATTAACTGGTTTGCCTAAAAAAACCTGATCGGCAACCAGAATTCAACTATGACAAGGTCAGACCACCTGTATGAAAATAGTTTTACATTTACATTGCATTTTATATTTAGCAGATTTATCCAAATTTTATCCAAAGTGTTTTAGTAAAACAGAAGCAATTCATTTTAAAGTGACAGTAACATCAGAGGTGCTGGGGAAAAAAGTAAACATTTGGATAGAAAAGTACAAGCTACGGTACTTCAGAAGTGAAGGCTTAACAGAACAATGGTTGCTGTTTTTTTCTTAAAATAAAGGTTTGGAAGGGAGAACAGACATGTTAGACTTTTCACATGTTAAGTTCCAGATCTGAACTGTGAGTTTTCAATAACTTCCTTCCTTTGTGTATCTCTCGCTCACACCTCCAGCTATCACTCACTGCCAGCGTTTCTACCAGAAACAAACAAAAGCTTGCTTTATCGTGATAAACTCTGCCTCACCCTTGGCCTTCTGCTGAACCGAGCAAAACAATTAATAATGAACTTAGGGCAGTTAGGAGAGCTGGCAGCAGCATCCTCTGCCATCAGCCACAACTTCATTACGACTTAATGGAGCCTTACGCATCCAAACATGCAGAGTAAGAGAACATAATATGTCCTGTGGCTGAACTGAACAGATTAATCTGATTAATCTTAAATAGTGTTATAATTCAGGCACAATATAACACTCAATTTGCAATTTGTTCTCTTTACATATCAGCTACCAAACAAAAATATCTTATGAGACTTTTGGGCAAAGCGAAGCAAATAAAACATGACAGAAGATATCAATAATGCACAGCTTCTGGCTTCTGTAGTGAAATAAAAACAATACAAAACAAAATGTATGGCCTCTTAGAGCTTTTGCAGTGAGCTAAAAAAAAAAGAAAAGAAAAAAAAAGTAAAGTACAAAAAAACATGGCTTCTTAGAACTTTTGTAGTGAACTAAAATGTAAGTAAAATAATAATAATAACAATGTATGGTCTTTCAGAGATTTTAAATCAAACAAATAAAAATCAAACAAAAAAAGGAAAATACAGTAAAACACAACAACAAAACAAAAATGTATAGCTTCAAGAGCTTTCATATTAAACTAAAGATTAAACAAAAGAGAAAAAAACGACTAAATATAACATATGGCCTCTTAGAGCTTTCATGGTGAACTAAAAATAAGTAAAACAAAGTTAAACAAAACAAAAACATGGCTCGTATAGCATTTGTAGTGAACTAAAAAAAATACAAAAATAAAATAAAAACTAAAATACAAAAAAACAAAACAAAAGAGCTTTCATGTTGAATTAAAAAAAAAAAAACAAGTAAAATACAGCAAAACAAACAAAACATGAATAACCTCTTTAGAGATTTTTTCTTAGTGAACTAAAAAATAAAACAAAATAAAAACAATAAAAGTAAAATAAACAATTAGAGCTGTAATGAACTAAAAATAAAATACAACAAAATAAAGTAAAAATCAATAAAACAAAAACATTTACAGCTACTAAGAGCTTTCGTAGTGAACAAAAAATAAAAATTAAATTAAAACAAAAGTTCAGTAAATTAAGTATATCTATGCAAATAGGCTTCACAAAAAAGTTAGCTATAATCCTCACATGTAGGATAATAAACAAGTGCAGCATTATAACTGAGACACTGTTTTCTCCCTGCCATTAAGCAAACCGCATATCCGTCGCTCTCCAATCCTGTTAAGGGCTTATCAATCAAATCATCATATCATGCGCTCTTGAAACACAGCTGTCTCCCTTCCACTCATTTGCGTGCTACAAACAGGCCTCTTGTCTTTATCTCCCTCATTCTCTCCTTCTCTTGACAAACATTCTCAATCAATCCGCTACTGAACTCACACGCGCTCCCACCCCCCTCCTCTCATCACACTTTCCCTCCAGGATAGTGTCAATCAGAGATAACAGAGGGTCTCTGCTCGCTGTGGAAATGAGAAAAGCCACAGGTATCTTCCGGAACACACAGCCATTCTGAGAGAGACGGCCCTCTCAACACAGAGCGATTTATAAGCTGCTATGTCAAGGAGTGGGACAGAGATAACATTTATTTCTCTAGGATGCCTTAAAGGACTCATTCACCCAAAAACAACAACTCTGTCATCATTTAATCACCCCTCAAAGTTGTTCCAAACTCACATGATATATAAATATATATTATTCCATGGAACAAGAAATTAGATATTTAGCAGAATGTCCAAGCTGCTCTTTTACATTAAAGTAAATGGGAATTAAAAAGTAAAAGAACAAAAGAACAAAAACCATACCATAAGTCATCATGATGTTCTATTTGCATATATTAAAGTATTTATAGAAGCAAATTTGGTATGAATCCCAGTTCATATAGATTCCAGATTCTCTCCCTAAACTATATTATTGCTCTGACAATAATAAACATTGCTGCTTCATTGCAGTTTTTAGCATGATCTACAACCTTATTAAAGGAGTTAATTAGTCATCTGGCATGCTTAGTGAAATATTCCACATCATTACACATCTATGCACTCGCAGATGCACCTACACCTCAAACTACTGCAAAAAAGAAGCATTTTAATCCCTGATCAAGCAGGATTTACTGTAGGTCTGTGGCTTATTAACCTCACACGTTTGAGTATAGTCACATATGCAAACACAAAAAGGATATTGTACGAAAATCATCAGATCTCCAGCCGGCCATGCAAAATGAATGGCCAAATGTTTAAAATGGCTCACTAAAAGCACCCAAGGCTTGCTATGTGAAGATCTCCTCTCTCTCAAAGATGAAATCCTGCTGTGCTGTTTTTCCCAGAGGCTTAAGCTGTGGTTGGAGTCAGCAAAAAACAGTCCCACAGTCCTCTGCTCCCCACTGGCTCTCTAATAAGCTTGTTCATTAGACAGTACAGCCAATGCAAATTGACCCAGCCCTTGTCGACATGACCGGCTCATGTAAATTCAATGGGAGAAACAGCAGGGATAAAAGACTGGGTGATGGATGATGTGTCAAAGTGCTTTGTTGGCCACAAATGAACACTCTCACACACATACATGTCCATAATGATGACAGACAAGCATTCATGCATGGGCGACTACAGAGATCTGCTACCCTCGGCATTCATTAAGACTAGATAAAGCACCTCACACACACCTGCCTTCTGCTCATTAACCCCAGTGTGTGTATGTGCGCGTGTTTCACTGTCAGTATTAAAGATGGATGAGGACTAGAATAGTACTGTTACTTCGAGAGTGAAATGCACTAATTGGTTGTGACTACAATAAAGATTGATAACTAGAGAGAACGTTGATCACAAAGCTACTGGTTACAAAGGGCTTGAAGGTTGAAGACCTTACATTGACGTATAAGTGCCAAAACAACTCCACTTGCCATAACTGAAGCCCTTATGCTATGCTTAAATGTCCTTGATTTACTTTGTATTGATTCTTCTAGATCTGTCTGCAGTAATCTACACTGGTATCTACAACCTGTTGATCTCAGAGCTGACAGAGCATATTTAGAATTGTATTTTCTTGGGATAAAGGCCAAAGTATACTTCTTTTTTTTACGTTAGCGTACACGTACAGTCATACGCACAGCCTTGCAAAGTATACTTCATTTGACGCGTACACAGACGTTTGACGCATGTGCTTTGCATCAAATTTCAATACCTCTCCTGGCCTAATGATGCCAGTGTTTGCGCAATCTCTCACCTCGAGTTAAAACCCATATGAATATCTTTGTATTTTTTCATGCTACAGTGGTACAAATGAGGATATTTTCTAACCTCTTCGCACAATCTCTCATCTATGTGGGCCTCCATTGTCACTGTAACTAACCCACATTCTGGTTTGTTCTGTATATGCATTTTTTCTTCGGCTACTTCGTGAATCGATACCCCCACGGCAGGGTTGCTACTTTGCGGATAAACTAATTACTGCAAGAGAGTTAAATGCACATGTGCGACCTGCGTGTACAATGTACGTGCGGTTACAACAATCCGGCTGTGAAACTCTGTTCTCCCCACCCCCAAACCACCGGTGTCCCACAAGGTTCGGTAATAAGTCCCTTAAACTTCCTCATTTTTAGACCAGATCACTCTATATCACACTCTTAAAAAAGTTATTTATTGGCATCAATGGTTCAATAAAGAACCTTTAACATCCATGGAACCTTTCCATTGCACAAAATGTTCTCATAAAAATAAGTTTTTTTTGGTTTTTTTTTAAATGTTCTATCCACCTTTTTCCTGAGTGAGCGCCGCCATGATGGATTCTAACTTCACAAATCCATGTTAAAAGGGGGTAAAAAAAAGATCAACTCAATTAAACTGAAACTGTGTTAAAATAATGTGTGCTCTTATTGTTTTTGTGGGCAAAATCCTTTGAACGTCATCCTAATCTAGACCTATATATATATGTGCCCTCGTCTGTTTTCAATGCAGCTTACCTCTGGCCGCTTTATGCCATCTATCCACTCATTAAACTTTGACAGGTGAGTTACTGCAAAAAGATATTGCGACACTGTAAAGTGACGAAACTATGGTGCCATGTACTTTTTTAAAATCATTTTCATAAGTTTAACGTTGTATTATCAGCTCTGAAAATACATTAATGTGACTAGAAACTAGGGATGGGCGATATCTTATCGTTTGCGATATACCGTTGAAAATTCTCCTCACGATAAAAATTTGTCTCCTCACGATAATAACGATAAGTCTAGTTGATGACGTAGTTTTGTGCGGCCCGATTCACTGTTCACGTGCGGAGTGAAAACAAGCATGGCGGAAGGCGGACGTGAGGCTGACAGTGCGTTCACACCGGACGCGACTTGCGCGAATAAATCGCGCTATTCGCGCGTAGTTGGACGCGTGAACATTTTGGGTTTACGCGCTTCATTCGCGCGTGAAATTCACTGCACAACAGGCGCGAATTCGCGTCATGGGCAGGGCTTCTGCCAGGCGCACATGTATGACTGCCACAGAGAGCATATGTATAGAATTTCGCTCTAAACGCTCAATTCGCGCTGCGTCATTCGAGCGAATTGCGCGGCAGGATGTCTATTCGCGTCTTTGCATCGACTTAACATGTAAATCATTCGCGCTTAACGCTTCATTCGCGTCTGGTGTGAACGCACCATGAGGAGGAGCTTGTTGTTACGCGAGGAGCTACCTCCACAATTTGCAACTGGTTTGGTTACAGAAAATCAGATCATGAGGAGCAAACTACCATAATATGCAAAGTGTACAGAAAAATGGAAAAATGGTGGTTACAAAGAGTGGAAACACGTCCAATTTGAATTTGACATAAAAGATGCCATACTTTTAATAAAGTTAAATATGCCATTTCTGAGATATTACAATGAATTAATTTCTAAAATGTTATGATATGGAAAGCCTGAAACAGATCACAGCAGTATAGCCATACACAGGCTTTCAGTCATCAGCAACGTGGTAAACGTGTGCCAGTAGCCTATGCATATGATTTAATATGAAGTGTCCATAACGCATTATTATGGTTGATAAGAGCAATTAATGGAGATGAGCTGTTGATCATTATTAGCATGGCCATAAGTTGGCTGTGTACAGAAAGTTTCAAGTTAATTGCATTAATAATACTATATGAAATAAACTTAATCTTTAAAACTTAACCTATTTATATATATATATATATATATATATATATATATATATATATATATATATATATATATATTATCGTCATTTGTATCGTTATCGCAATAAATACCTGAAATTATCGTGATAAATTTTTTAGGCCATATCGCCCATCCCTACTAGAAACACCAGAGACTGGAAATGTAGATCATCGTTCCAGTCAGGTGAGACTTCGGCATTCAGGAAAAAGGTGGATAGAACAGTGGTTCTCAATTCCAGTCCTCGCGTACCACCATGTCTCTCTTATTTAACACACCTGATGACACCATTAGAAAAGAACTCCATGCATGAACTGTGTTTCAATTGACATGGTCCCTACACGGTGTTCTTTGCTCCCTGAGCTTAAATATGTTTAAGTTTACTTTACTTTAGAACATTCATTCACGGATTTGTGCTACGCCACTACCTGCATCGTCTTCACACACAGACGAAACTTACTACAGAAGAGTAAAATGTGACATAATATACCTCTGTAAATAAATACAATACAAATACAAATAAATACACGTTAATGCACTTTGAATGGAACATATATGCGCCCGTCTAACTGGAATCATGGCAGAATATTGTGAGATGTCCACTTCGCAGGGCACTTGCTGTCGAATAGAACAAACGTCTGAGGTGATAAGAGATGCATACAAAATGTGCAGAGCAGTGGTACGCGAGGACTGAAATTGAGAACAATTGCTATAAAACAATCATTTTTTGCTCCCCAAAGAACCTTTAAGTGAACAATTGCTAAAAGAACAATTTATTTTCTTAAGTGTAAATAACATTTTATTAATCTAAAGAGCCTTTTTTGCAATTAAAAGTTTTCATAGATGTTAAATGGTTCTCCAACAGCATTACTGCGAAATTCTCCATTATTTTTAAGCGCGCATCATGCAGTTGTGTGGCTTCTCTAATCACTACTACGACTGCACTTGACAGCTCATTTCGCATTCACATTTAGGCCTAGGTCTTATAATTTGGTCTGAATATGTCTGATAAACCTATTTGAAAATTAGGTTACTCTTCTTCCCACTCATGAGCATTCCCACGGTCATGATCTTTATCTCAGGTGACGGTCTCAGTGTCATCCCCTCTAGGTGCTAAAAAACCTTTGATGTTGCCCTACACAACCAGCTCTCCCAGCCCTGAAGCATCAGGCTCCTTTATAAGTACACAAAGTTATTTTTTGCCAAACTAGCCAACAAACCACACTCTAGTCATTTGTCCACTAACATTTATGTTAGTTTGTTATTTAGAGAAATTCTATCATCTTACGCGTCTTTCCAGATCTTTAAAGTCAATCAAATTTAAAACACCATTTCTGACTATGCCAAGAGCTTCCTAGGCAGATGTCTATAGAGGTGACCTGGGGTTAAGCTTGTACTGCACTTGGGGACCCTTGTGTTCAGATCAGACTGTAGTCTCTGAGGGGCCTTTGTCACTATACATACCAAGGGGCCCACATGTCCCACATTTGTTGTATGTACAAAGGAGCCCATAGGCCCTAGCAGCCCTGGAGCGTCCCTGGGGCACTGGTGGTCTGCTCACACTGTATTCACTGAGGGCCCTGATGTTCAGCTTCTGTTGGTAGTCTCGAGCAGTGTAGCCTGAGGTTTTGGAGGCTCCTGGAAATAATGTCAGTCATTTAGCGCAGTATACACCCCAGGGATCCGCTACTTCTAGTCTCCTAGCTCAGTGTTTCTGGAGTACCCTCAACACTGTACATTTCAGATGTCTTCCAAGTTAAACTTTTAATCTAGAACCTTGAGACACACCTTTTCAGGTTTCACCTCTTAAACCTCTTAGGCTCACACCCAAGATATTTTAAGGATAATGCACAACAAACAAAACCACAGATGTCCTACTGGCATACTTGTCATTCCTTTTTTCTCATTATGCATCGGTCCATCAGCACTGCAATTGGTTGACTGATCTGAAGACACAAGATGATTCATCTTTAGCCACCTGAGCATAGCTATATATATACACAACTGTTGTAGCATTTGCAGGTCTTGATAATCAAGGCTCCTGTGGTCTAACCTTAGCACATGACCCATATCTTCAGCCTCCTGTTCTGGTAATTACTGCTTATATTACACGTGTACTTTCTTGTTAGTCACTTTGTAAGGGTTATGAACATAAATGCATAAAAGCATCAAAGTCTGTAGTACCCTTTAGCCTTGTTTTAAAAGTAAAAGCAAAAGCAAACATGAGTAATCTTCAGCAGATTTTACTCAACATTTCTATTCATAGAACCACATCAGACACGGTAAGGTACCTCATAGTTACCACATTAAACTATAAAAGATGCAGATCACCAACAACCCTTCAAATCTACAGTACATAACTCCACAAAGGCATACATAGGACCTACTCTTCTTCATAAATGGTTCAGAAGCTAATATATACAATATTCATCAAAAACCATTACTGATATTATTAAAAAAGGGTTTGCATTGACAATAAAGTTTCATGGTTAACGCATTAATGCAACAAGTTCCAAAAAATCCAAATCAGTGGCTTCTGTGTAATTATTGGGTTTGGCATGGTATGTTCAGCATGTCGATGACTCTCCTAGCATAGACTTATGTAACAGCTCTCAATAATCATCAACAAATTATATATCTTTAATTAACAAATAAAATGGCTTTGCCCACACTTTATGGACATAATATTACATGCATAAAGTTATTTTTGCTGCTGTGTAGGCAAAAATCGCAAAAAGGAGTCTCCAATAAAAATAAAATCTAAAAATCTAAATAGGCCTATATTTTTTCAAGGTAGAAAGTATTTTATTTACAAATATTGTACATTAATTACATTATAAATTACATGAAGCTTTAGGATGTCAATCTGCTACCTAAACTAACCTTGCTTTGCCATAAAAACGTCAAATTTATTGTATTTTTACTAATTTATTTATACCTTGATCATGGGGTTCTTGAGCGGTCTTCTCTACAACAACATTAGACCAAATTTAAATTCTTTTGTTAAGTAATAAATATATAAACAAATAAAATTAATAAAACATTAATAAAATAGTATCACGCAATCACAAGCATCTTCATCACTGATAAACGGTTGCTCCACTAGAGACTTGTGTGTGTGTGTGTGTGTGCATGATGATACTTTTAGAAATCACAACAGAATAATGACAGAATTTGTCATTTCAACAGAATGAAGCAGTTATATTGTTAAACTGCACAAAAGCTTTAAGGCACCGAGTTCACACTAACTGGAGCTTCATCTGGCAGGTAAGGAAGCAGTTGTAAGGAAGCAGTTCACCGATACAGTGTAAACAATTACAACATAAATACTCTTATCAGTTGGTCCCACAGCTTTGTCTGTGTTTGAGCAGCAGGAAAAGTCCAACAAAAAAGTGAAAGCTTTTATTACATCCCACGCTGTCCCCTCTAAGGGACACTTGGCATCTCTTAAGCCCCCAAAACTGCTGACACACATCAAAGTATGCTGGGTAAGTGTTTATGCTTTGGGAATATTCCCCCTGTCACTATGTATGCAGTGCTGGTTGATCATTTTGAATATCTAGAGAGCATTTCTGATGCCAAAAATAGCATAAAAAATTGGTGTTTTCTTGCCTTTTGACCACTCTCTCCCCCTCTTTTCTCTTGGCATCTTATTACATGTGGCTCTTCTAAGACCACATTAACTTTCTGTTCCCAACTTTAATAAGTTAGACATATTTTTTTCCCTCAGTTTTAAAGTGCCAAAAATCATAACTTTCTTTTGTCACTTCAGCTCAACAGGCATATCTAAAATGAAGACCACTGTAGTGCAAACAGCCAATGTGTGTGTGTAAATACATATAGCAGCTGACCAACATCAGTTAAATAAGCAGCAGAAATCTGAGCTAATCCCAATACAGTCTGTCTCTGAGGGTTTAACACTGCTGACTACACACACACACACACTTGGTACAGGGGTTTTCATTTTATAATCCATCCTCAACACCCTGTTAATCAATCGCGAAACCAGAGATTATAAAAAAAAAACACTACTCCAGTCTTGAATTGCACAATAAAGTGCAGATTTTAAGTGCAACGCAAAATAATATTAAAATGTATTTTACATTTAATAACAACATTCTTTAAACTTATTTTAAAAATAAAAATTGACCACAAAAAAATGTTGTTCAACTGAAAGTCACTTCAGATAAAAACAACTGCTAAATGCATAAATGCAAATATAATATAATATATATATTATATGCATAAATGCAAATATAATATAATATAACCAATATTATAATATAATATAATCATCAACAAATTCAGATAAAAACAACTGCTAAATGCATAAATGCAAATATAATATAATATATATATTATATGCATAAATGCAAATATAATATAATATAACCAATATTATAATATAATATAATCATCAACAAATTCAGATAAAAACAACTGCTAAATGCATAAATGCAAATATAATATAATATATATTATATGCATAAATGCAAATATAATATAATATAACCAAGAAAGCCATGCTTTATACATAAAATGCCTTTATACATTTTTAAACAATTTGTAAATAAAAATATTCCAATTATTTAAAAAAGAATTAAACACAAAAATAATTCCAAATTGTTTATGCTCCTCTGTTTTAAGATACTTTGGATAAAAATTACTGATAAATATATATATATATATATATATTTTTTTTTAATGCACATATTTTAAGCCTGTCTGTATACCCGACTATGACTTAAAAAAAAACATACATAAAACACCTTTGTGTGTATTAACCTACAACACTCAAAGGCTTAAAGAGGTCAAAGAACAAAAGACTGGCAGGTCAAATCAGCATTCAAGAATGTAAATATCCGTTATCAAGCTGGTCATAAGCAAATAAGAGTCTAATGGAGTCAGATGGTCAATGAGGAGTTTCTTTATACAGCGTCTGCAACCCCCCACCTCCATCCCCACCCAAGATACACTCACATCAAACCATTAGAGTAGCACTGGATCACAACACAAGATCATATTTACTGTAAAAACATACTTACATTGCGCTTTTGCATTTGTATATTTTCAAGCGGTGACATTACTAGTTTTCCATTCGATTTGCTGTCAGCTGTTGACGATCTTCAATTACAATTGTTCCTGACTTAATGACGCCTTAATCTTTGACTTTTTGAGCAAGTAATTACAGTAACTTCTCACTGAACTACTCCTTCTCATAACATCCAACTCATCCAGTCTTTCCAGTTTAACACAAACTACAACTCACATTTCAGTTTCGCACTTAATCAAATAAAACCTCAGCCGTTAGTTATTTAGAAATGATCTCTGGAAGTCAGTGTGACAGGATAATGCAAACTCACATTCTGCCAGTATACACTGTACATATATCCAGACAGGCTTCTGGGTAAATATGACTTTCCACAGTACACTGACATTTACTTGACCACACAAAAACCCAGAAAAGGAAACAAGAGACTTCAAAAACGAAAACTTGACATGTGTAAAACAGACAGGATGTGACCAAACCAACAGTTTTCTATGGTTTAACATTAGTTTTTGCCGTTTTGGCCAATACTGATATTTTGGACGGCCGGTCAGACGGACGCAAAATACTTCACCAAAATTCATAAAATTCTTATTATTCATTGACAAGGATGTCTGTGAATCTCAAATTGTCCAAATAATCAGTCTAGCCAATATATATTGACCTAGTTTTCATATTTTACACTAAAATCTATAACATTAATAAATGTAACCAATATTTGAGTGATAGGCCTACTTCACTGCAAATTATCTCTGGGTTTCAAGCGTTTATCTGGACAAATTCACATCAAATACTGTATTAATAACCTAATTTACACAGGATCCAGAAGGGAGGTCTGAGATGGATGGAAAATTAACCTTGAGGTGACAGAATAGCAGAAGGTCATCTAACTCAACACGACTCTCTCAACAGCCCAACATTTTACTCAGAGACTATTGTTAAACAGTTTTGAATATGAATGAGTCCCAGAGGTCACATCAAGCATATCATTTCTAATAACAAAGCCAATAAAATCTATATCTGTCACGGAAGACCATAGTATTCCGGGCTCAAATGGAGCGACTGTAATATATTTAAACTAAGTAAACAAAAAACAGCTAATTGTACACTTGCAGGATGGACCACAAACGACTGTGACTGAAAACAAAGCGCCCCTCATCACGCAGTTCTCCGGCGAGCGATGGAGCCCTTAACAAACGCGACAAAACACTTCAGCCCGAGCCTCTTTATCACAGAACTCACCTTAAAACTGAAGAAAAGCGTATTTCCCACGCATTTAGAGCTGGAGTAAATCCATGGCGGTGCTCCGGCGGCAGCACAGCGGTCGAGAGCGCGGAGTGAGCCGCAGTGGAGTGAGTGAAGGCGGCGCTAGAGACTCAGCAGCACCTGCTCCGCTGATCCGCCCCCGGGGCAGAGCCACAGCCAGGGGTGAGGGACCTCCTCCAGACGGGGGTCATGTCACACCGAGATACATAGATAGCGCACTATCTGTGTGTGTGTGTGTTCTCGAAGGAATGCTGTAACTGTACATTCACAAACGCAAACATCTCTGCGTTTTTAAGCTAGGCTGCTATATTCTTCTACAATTAAAAAAAAAAAAAGTGCCTTTTAATTGTATTCACTATAGTGTTTGATAAAAAATAAAAAAATAAAAACAAATAACTTTTTTGAAAATAAATGCATGCAGCACCAGCGTTTTTCACTTTCGGAGGCGTGGTTAATATCACCTCATATAATTAATCGCGATTAATGTCTGATAAAGACTGAAGACTTTCAAAATATATTTTGTATTTGTGTGTATTTATATATACATAATAAATATACACAGTACACACACATAAAAATATATATATATAATTTAATGCAATCATGATTTAAAAGATACAATCTGATATATACATAATATAACATATAAAATATAACTTAAAAATATATAACCTGTTCTTCATATATAACATAAACACATAAACACATACAAACATAATAAATATAAGCAACAGCCCACCAGAATTAGAGTATGCTTACAAGATTTGCTACCGCAATAAATGCAAACAACATCCAGTATATGCTCAAAACTCTTGCCTGCATTTAAAATAAATATTACATACTTATGTCAGAATAATATTTCGAGCAAAGACATGGATCTTAAACAACAGAATCCCATATGAAAAAACAAGCTCACTATACAGTAAATAATGCAGAGCTATTTATGCAAAATAAATGAGATTATGCAAGTGTGTATTCCCTTCAGATTGTACCATAGTCTCTCTCTCTCTCTCTCTCTCTCTCTCTCTCTCTCAGGAAGAGTTTAAAACCTGGCACATATAAGACTCCATTTCCAACTGATTCTGGGCACACAAACACACACACACACACACCTGCAGGGCATCCTTGAGTTCGTATACATGTGTGTGTGTGTGTGTGTGTGTGTGTGTGTGTGTGTGTGTGTCTAATGTGCGATCAAACGACACACCACAGTGCTAATGGTGTGGAGAGGAGGATGCTTTTATGTGTGTGGTATAAACGTTACCTGCAGCCTAATCTGTGTCTGTGTCTCTCTGCACGTGTGTGTCTGTGTGTGTCTGTGTGTGTGTGTGTGTTTGCATGACAGTTAACTGATTACCGAGGCACCTGCAGCTGTGAAACACACACACACAGTGGAGGAAGATGAAGAGAGACTATAAGAAGGAAGGATTGTGGGGCGGCACATGTGCTGCTTTTAAGAGAGAGAGAGAGTGTCTGTCTGTGTGTGTGTGTGTGTGTGTGTGTGTGTGTGTGGAACTGACATGATTTATCTCTACTCAGCGGGAACACAATCTCCCAGCATCCCACAATGCATTTATGCACCTCACTGCTTTGACCTTGGTGCTCACCAAAAAGCTCAGATCACACACACACACACACACACACACACACACACACACAATACTGAACATATTCAACAAACAAACAAACAAACAAAAAATCCACAATATCTCTGTCTTACACTGTCTGTTTATATATCACTATATTGTGGTTGTCACATATAAGTACACTTTTGGCCCTGTGGAGAAAATAAACACACTTTACACACTTTCGCTATAGTTAATTAATCTGCTAACATTCTTTAAAGAAATAGTTGACAAAAATGTAAATGCACTGAAAATTTACTCACCCTCAGGCCATATAAGATGAAGATGAGTTTGTTTCTTCATCTGGGAAATGTAGCATTACATTAGTTGCTCACCAGTGGATCCTCTGCAGTGAATGGGTGCCGTCAGAATGAGAGTCCAAGCAGCTGATAAAAACATCACAATAATCCACAAGTAATTCACAACACTCCAGTCTATCAGTTAATGTCTTATGAAGTGAAAAGCATCATGTTTGTAAGAAACAAATCCATCATTCGACGTTTTTAACTTCAAACCATTGCTTTTGGCTAAAATAAATGATTAGTGCATTAAATGCATTTTTTTTACTTAATGTAATAATGTAAATCTATCACAAAACATAAAACATGTGTTATGGGACCAGCAATTGCTTATATTGTATTTACTGGATTTTTTTTGTTTTTTGGCATAAGCTTTCAGTAACAAAAAAAGTCCATAGAAAGTTTTTAGATTTTATTTTTCAGATTTTTTTTTAGTAATTGGAATTCAAAACAATGTGTACTTATTAAATATAATTGTAAAAGTCTAAATGAAAATAAATAGCCTTATTTTAATTTTCTTTCTTGCAAGGAAGTGTTTTTACCATGATTTTCCTATTTTGAAAATTTGCTGGTTTAAAAAGGAACATGGAACTGTTTTTATCATAATTTTTTACTTTTTAACGAATGTCACTATTCTGTCTGTCGGTCTGTCTCAGATGTGGTCAGATGAGATCTAATGTGTTTGATAAGGTGTGATGAGGTCTGAAGGGGTCTGAGGAGGTCTTCATTTTTATATATCTAAACCCTTAATGCTAACTATATGCCTAAAAAAGTCATCAGACTTCATGCTTTAAAAGCCTTTTTACGAGGCTTTGTCAGGTCAACATCAAAGTTTTTCCTGTTCCAGTTAATATTTATAATATCAAACGTTCCAAATTTATCCACCATCTTAAAATCTCTTTGAAAAACAGCAGTCACTGCAACTTTTTTGCATATTCATATGTCAAAGTAAAACCTTTGCTTTATTTTTACATTGTCTCTCATTTTAGCTTCATAGTGCTTATTTTGACCTATATTTGACATTGATTTTGGATGTATTGATGCTGTTTCAACAGCCGTTTACTCTTCAGTACCAGTTCAAACAGCTTCCTTTTGATTTCTTATAATAATGCTGTTGTATTTTTGAACATGTCAAGTTTGTATATAGAATTCACCTCATGTTGTTATTGTTCTTCTGACAATGGGTTTCCTCTTTAAAGCTATACGCTGACCTGGGGCATATTGCTTCACTGAAATACATAATCAGACTTGCTGTCCTGACCACATCTGCCAATATGCATGCTTGGGTATTGCATGTAAATATGAATAATAAGTAAACACACAACCAGTAGTTCTACTTTATGATCCAAAATGCTTTAATCTGGCCTTAAAAGCTATGCCTGAATGTGAAAGTCACTTCTCATTATCATATATTATCATTAAATACTATAATACAATGAAGAAATAAATTAGGAAATGAAAAAAATATACTGCAATACATTTAAATATATCAATTATAAAATACAATTATGTACATAACTAAATCTATGTGAATATTAAGCATAGAGATAACGTATTTTTTTATTTGTTTTTATTTTAAACTTTAAATGAATTAATTAATATTAATACCAAGATAAAATAAAGAAAATTATAAATAAAAATAAAATGTAAAAATAAATGTGTCTATTAAACATAGATATGAAGTATTTTAATTATGTTTTATTTTTATTTTTAATTAATTAATTAATTAACTAATTAAAATGTTATACATTTTATGTGGAAAATTAAGCTGAATTTATCCTGTCATATATATATATATATATATATATAAATAAGTGTCATTTATTTTTGAAGGCTTGGTCCTCTTGGCATAAGATCATAAACATGTTTCTGATAAGATTATGCATGCAAAAATAAAATAAATAAAATAAAATAAATAAATACATGCGCTGCTCCTCCACCTGTGCACAATGTATGTAATATGATTTAACATGATACATAGACACATTAATAGATCGAGACATGCACAGGGTCATTTCCATTTCCTCTTCTCCCATCATCTCTCTTCTTTCCATTCATATCTCTCTTTTAATCATCCATTCTGTGCAAATGGTTCATGGCCCGCAGTGCCTTGCCTCTCATCCTCTCCTCTGCCTTTTTTCCCTCCTTTCTCCAGCCCTCCACTCACCTCCTCTCCCTTGTTGAGTAATTATTGAGAAAGTAGCATGTGTCAGACACGGTCGCTGTGGCAACGGCGGTCAGGAACCCGGTCGTGAGCCCATTCAGAGCGTGAATGAGAGAGAGGGGGGGTGGGATAGAGATAACAGCAGGATGTCAGTATATCCACTGCGCCCCGAGAGAAGATCTCTCTCACACACACACACACACACACACTGGCAAACACTCTCACACATAAACACATGCAAAAATTTGTGCAGCCGCAGCAAACACATGCAATATTTATCATTACATTCTTCTTTTGAATGACTTGCATGAATCATTGTATGGCTTGTGCATTTTATATTAGTGACTATAAACAAGCTTAACTATGGATGCTTGTTTCCATCATGGTATAAAAAGAATGGTAATTTCAACTTTATATCTCAAAATTCAATTTTTCCGTGTAATTCTGACTATATCTCGCAATTTTAACAAATCTTCAGCATTGCAAGAAAAAAAAGCCAAAATTGTGAGACATAAAGTCAAAATTGTGAGAAAAAATGTCAGAACTGTGAGATATAAAGTCAGAAATTCAAGAAAAAAGACAATTGTGAGAGAAAGTGAGAATCGCGAGGTATAAAGTCAAAATTGTGAGATATAATGTCAGAAATTGAAGAAAAAATATAGAATTGTGAATTATAAAGTCAGAATTGCGAGATGTAAAGACACAACTGTGAAATATAATTTCAGAAATTCAAGAAAAAACTCAGAATTGTGAGAGAAAGTACAAATTGTGATATATAGTCAACATTGTGAGATATAAAGTAAAAATTGTGAGATATAAAGTAAAACTTGTGATATATAAAGTACAAATTGTGAGATATAAAGTAAAAATTGTGATATATAAAGTAAAAATTGTGATATATAGTCAACATTGTGATATATAAAGTCAGGATTGCGAGAAAAAAGACAATTGTGAGAGAAAGTCAGAATAGTGAGATATAAAGTAAAAATTGTGAGATATAAATTAAAAATTGTGATATATAAAGTAAAAATTGTGAGATATAAAGTAAAAATTGTGATATATAAAGTAAAAATTGTGAGATATAAAGTAAAAATTGTGAGATATAAAGTAAAAATTGTGATATATAAAGTAAAAATTGTGAGATATAAAGTAAAAATTGTGAGATATAAAGTAAAAATTGTGATATATAAAGTAAAAATTGTGAGATATAAAGTAAAAATTGTGAGATATAAAGTAAAAATTGTGAGATATAAAGTAAAAATTGTGATATATAAAGTAAAAATTGTGAGATATAAAGTAAAAATTGTGAGATATAAAGTAAAAATTGTGAGATATAAAGTCAGGATAGCGAGAAAAAAGACAATTGTGAGAGAAAGTCAGAATAGTGAGATATAAAGTAAAAATTGTGAGATATAAATAAAAAATTGTGATATATAAAGTAAAAATTGTGAGATATAAATAAAAAATTGTGATATATAAAGTAAAAATTGTGATATATAAAGTAAAAATTGTGAGATATAAAGTAAAAATTGTGCTATATAAAGTAAAAATTGTGAGATATAAAGTAAAAATTGTGAGATATAAAGTCAGGATAGCGAGAAAAAAGACAGATTTGCAAGAGAAAGTCAAAATTGAGATATAAAGTGAAAATTGCAAGATATAATGTCAAAAACTGAAGAAAAAAAGTCAGAATTGCGAGATATGAAGTCAGATATTCAAGAAAAAAGACAATTGCGAGAGAATGTCTCAGTTTTGAGAAAAATTAGTCACAATTTAAATGTTAAACTCGCAATTTCAAGGTATAAAATCACAATTCTGAGAAGAAAAGATGACATTATGAGATATAAAGTCAGAATTGCAAGAAAAATAAACTAAGAATTATGACATAGAAAGTCGCAATTAGCTTTTATTTATTTATTTTTATTCAGTGGCAAAAAAATATGATGTGAACTAAGAATTTAAGAATTTTATATTTCTTAATATTATTATTATAAAGGTAAATATTACTTATAATTAATTTTGTTTGTTTTTCTGTTTAAAACACTTGAAAAGTCAGTAAATGGAACAATACAAAATACGCATATTTAAAAACAAATCTTACTATTATACTGTATGCAATTTTGCTGCTTAGGATGTTTTAAAAATGTTTTTGATATTGATTAAAATAGGGGATATGATTAAAAATATGATTTTATCCCCGTATTTTAACACAGAGATGACAAAAAAAATTTAGTATATCACTGTGCCCTAACCAGACGTGACACGATAAAGTGGCAAACAATAAAAGTGGGAAAAAACTGAATTTTTTATAAAAGTGACACGCGATAAGCGTCAAAAACCTTCAGTAAAGTGATTCATGATATCTATCACTCTAATGCTTATTAAATGCATAATGCTACAAAAACATCTGACTTCAAGCTCATTTTAATAGCCCCGCCCATCATGCAATCTCATTGGTCAAAAATCCTGCTACTTAACTGCTCACTAAACAAATATCACAAATATCTTCTGATTGGTTGTAATTGCATCACATCACACATCAGTTGCGTGTTTTCACATCCTCAAAAACACCATGATTGTGTATTTTTATAACCAGTTTCAGCTACTGGCAGCATCTAAAGGACTATAACTACAGCAAAGTGTTGCCGTTTGAATCATTTATAGCAATACATTATTAAACAGTTGTTGGTTGAAGTTTTTGTGACCCAAATTGAGGCATTTTCAGAAGGAAAATGATGAAATAGCATTATGTAGATGTGTTTTAACAGTAGTAAGAGCATCACTGATGGTGCACTGTGCGGTGATAGCATGATGGTTGAAGATCTGGGCCACCAACGCAAAAAGCAAAGAATTGCTGAGGTCTTGGCACTGACATATCAAAAATTGTGCCATCAAGCGAGGCATTTAACCTCAGATTGCTCCAAGCAACTGTCTGAATGAAGAATGGATTTCTGTATCGCAAACACAAGACACAAGAGGAGAGAGTGTCTACATAACCTGCGGTTAAACAAGCTTTCTGTGCCTCTGATGCATTTAATGCTCACTAGCAAGCACGGAAGATTTTATTCCATGTATAATTTATATTCTTTATATAAATAAAAAAGGAGTCAAATTAATTATGCTCCCTCATCAGAAACCTTGTTGTAGCTGAACTCTACGGCAGAACCCTTTACAGAGCAGTTTAAAAATAATCTGGGAATAAATAAACTTAATTCAACACTGAAAACATATAAATGAAAGAGTTCAGGACTGATTTACCCAATATTTTGTATTTTTATGCTTATTGTAGCATTAGCTTGACATCAACTGCGACTTGATTGAAGCACCGTTCTTGTTTCTGCCTATAGAGTGTCCCAAATCAGTCACTTATGAGGTTGTTTAGCTCTATTTCTAAAGCTAGTGAGCTGTCAGCAACTCCACACGTAATAAAAATAGCGCTGCTCGTGTGAAATGCAACAGAGACTTGACTAACACCTGCTAACAGAGTTAAATTCAGTCCAGATTGACACTAGCATGTTGCTAAACTAACATGATACTTTAATAAACGCAATCAGTACATAGTAGCCTACTCACAAACACTGCCCATATGAATAATTGCATAATAATTACACCGAATGCGCACTTTTAGTGTACCTCAAATCTTAAAAGTATATATTTAAAAATAAAACTGTATTTGTAGATAATATTAATGAAACAAAAGGCCACTTAAGTGTACTTAAAGAAAGTTCACTTTTATGACTATGTTTTCAAAATACTTAAAAATTGCACTTTTATTTATTGTTAAATGTAAAGTTTTACTTTGAAGTAGTACTATTTTAAATCATTGTTTTAATAATCTTTTATTGTGATTATAATTGTTATTTTGATGTGACTAATTAAAGCGCATGTAAAGTACTTGACTATAAACTGTAGTGTGTTACTCAATATTACATTTAAAGCTAATATATTTACTATATAGAAATATATTATTAAATTCATCATTACAAAATATATTTAAATACAAGTTTCAATAAAAATTACACTTAAGTATATTTTAGTTTACCGTAAATGCTTGTCAGTACATTTGGCAGTACACTTTAACCATATTTCAAAGAAAATGGAAGTAATTATGAAATTAACTATTAATATGTACTACTAATGTGGGTCAAAAACACTCTTAAGTTAACTAACTGCATTTAATATAAATTTAAACTAATACATTTTCATTTAATTGTAAATAACATGCAAATAAGTGTTTGAAAACATTCCTTTTAATAATTTTAATATAAGTACTCTTTTTAGAATTATGCTACAATGCTCTATTTTACTAGATAATTTTCTAAGACAAGTATCAATTATAAGTAATAAGTATCAATTTTTTAAATTGATACTTAAAATTAGTGTTGAATGAAACCACAACTCTCACTTTCTTGTGGATCATCTGCCATGAATTTTTATGATAAACTTATTAATGTGATGCATTCTGGGATTATTTCATCATAAAGATTAAACAAGTGAAACTGAAGCATCATTATAATGTCGACTTTCTAGAGCAAAGTGGACAAAATTGGAAGTGCACTTCTGATCCCTTAAATTCTATGTAGGGAACTCATGCAGCTTTGGAGGAGAGCTTATATTTCTCTTTCTCTTTAAGGGGTTTGTTGAGGCATGAAATGTGTGGCGGGCGAAAGTAACCGCACACTTCCTTTACTGTCACATCCGATTACAGAGCAACACTGAGCCTTAACCTCGTGAATAAAACAATCAATGAGTCTGTACCGTGAGTCACTTGAGCGGACATGAAAGGATTCTAACCTTGTCTAATCCCATTACAGCAGGTGATGTGAATTACTAAAAGTTTTGTATACATTTTTAATAACTAGGTATGTCGTTCATGTGTTCATATGTCTCTAACAAGTCTCAGAAGGAAGTCCATTTGTACAAGGAACATCTGAATGATTCAAGGAGTCCTTTGGGTAATGACAGGACCGAATGCCCTCTATCCATCATGGGACACTGTTAACGTGACATTACTCCAGATTAACTTGGTATATAAAGCAATTGCATTTTCATCCTCCTGCAATTGGAGGCGAAATTACTACCGTTATTACCTCCTTTTTGGTCAATAAACCATAATTCATAATTATATAAGTAAAATAATATTTTATAGCAGTCAAAGTTCTGCTTTAACCTTAATGCAGTCTATAAGGGGCTGTTCACACGGAATGCGTCTTTGCATCTAAAAACGCAGGACGCAGTGCTCAGGAATGTTATTTAAAACAATGCAGCACAGAGTGCCTCCACCATGTTGCCATCAAATAAAACAGTTGCCATTGAAAAGTAGTGTAATGCAATGGAAAAACGCATTCTGCATGAACGGCCCTTAGGCTATCAAATGTATAGATAGTAAAAATGAGATACAGAAAATAAAGAACACAATACACATCCATTGCAATTTCATTATGTTCAGCCCAAAACTTGATCAACTTATTCTTTAGGACGTCTTTAAGAATACTTAAAGATATAAATATTTTCTGATAATTCTTGCCAAGGTCGAGTTTAAAATTCACCCAGCTATAATGGAGAGTTTGAATGAATGAAATAAGACCCTACTCTCAAAAGAACTTGCCAAACGAGAATCTTAGATTACTGGCACAATATCAGATATTTATTTAAAGCTTTTATAAAAAAAAAAACTTCATACCAATTCATAGGAGATGGTCAAAGGTCTGTTGTTGCCACAAGCAAGCTAGCCATAATGTATTTCCACATTGTACCACGCTTGTATGCACTGCATTCGGTTTATAAAAGTTTAATTGTATGTGACCCCGAAAAAAGACAATCACCCACAACCCTCTAGAAACCTACGGAAGAATATCTCAAACAGCAAAAATGAAGGATTGAACAAGGACAAGCAAAAGCTCAGAAATGAACCCAATGGAAAAGCTGCAGGAGAACTTGAAGTAGGCAGTACAAGGAGGACTGCTCTTTTTCAGTTTTCTGAAAGGAGGAATTGGCAAATTGTTCACCAAGGTCATCTAAGAGACTGACAAGAAGCACTTCTGCCAACAAGTGATCTCTCCCAAAGGAAGCCACACCAGCTATTGAAGTTCCAGGAGTAGTTATATTTTTCCAACAACAGATGGCTGTATTTTCAGACTTCATTTGGTTGAATAGGTGATTACAAAGAATAGCAGTTATTTATTTGATAAATTAGTTCACTCTGAGCGTTAATGTGACTGTTAAAATAAAGACTTCTTAAGAAGTCAGCCAAGCCGACGAAATTCTCACTGTGCAAAAATAGGGAGAGTATATCATGTGGTAAGCACAAAACAATAACCAAAAAAAGGACAAAAGAGTCTGACAACCTCAGACATCTCTTCTCTCAGGACTAACTCATCATTTCCACCAATTCTGACAGGTAAGTTGTTTGCTAGAGGGATACCAGGAACTTGTAAAGAAAAATACAAAATGAGACAGTGCCCACAGATAAACACATTGCGAGGTTGAGGTGTGTGTATCGTAAATGATGGAGGCCGTTATGACCTTGTGTGTTTGTGGCAGACAAATGGGTCCACAGCTGGGGCAGAGGTGAATTGGCCTAGAGGTGGCCTAGTTTAGTCTACAGCTGAGAGGAGCTGGGACACTGGAATCTACTGTGTTGCCTGAGGTGGAGTCAAGTGGTAACTGTAAAATTCAGAGTTCATTCAGAAGTCGCTGGTGTAGTGGAAGGTGCTGCCGAGTCGATCTTCAGAGTACATCCCAGGAATGTACCGGACTGCTACAATCAGCATTTGAGAGGAACTGGAAGACTGTCATATCCTTTGTTTCCCAAGGTAGAGTCAAGAAGCAACTCTTGGAATTCATTCAGACGACTCTGGAATAGTGGAAAGTGCTGTTTAGCCAGTCTTTTGAGTACATTCAAATGTGAACCTATTAATAGGTTGTACACTTGGAAACATCCCCCTAAAAATTGTGTCCAATTAGCTCAGGTGAAGCTAAAACTGCCTTAAAACGGATTTTGCATGTCCTCAAACAATATTTTGTTTACAAGGCATTGGGATTCTACAATGAGTGCTTACAAGGAACTGGCAGATTGGCATCTCCATTGTAGCCTTAGGTGGAGTCAATAGGTAACTGTAAAACTCTGAGAATCCATTCAAAAGTTCTATGGAATAGTGGAAGGTCTTCTAGATAAAGTTTGAAAGCAAATAATAAAGACTGGCTGTACACTTGTACACCCCAAAGAAATGTGGCTGGCCAATAAGAGTCAGGTGAACCTGACTCCAGCCCAATTATACAAGACTTCCTTAAATTACTCAAATCCTTAGAAATAAAGTTGTGTTGCAGGGTACAATTCGGCAACAATGAGCCCCAGGTGCGAGTTAAGAGGTAACTGTGAATCCCTGAGACTCATTAAGAAATCCCTGGAATAGTGGAAAGAGCAAGTCCAGTGTTTACCAATCTTGTTCCTAGAGGCACACCAACAGTACACATTTTCGAACTCTTCCTAAAATAGATTTAAATAGTAGCTTGTTACTCTTAAGACCTGGGGCCAGTTGCATAAACATAATCATGTTAAGACTGTGTCTTACAAACTAGTTCGACCAACTAGTAGTTAGCCAAGAGGTAACCAGACTTACTTTTTGGATTCAAATTAGACCATTCTTCCTTTTCATAACTGACAAAACTGGAAAAAAATTAGATGACTAACTTTTTAAGACAAATCTAGTGGTTTTAGCAACCAGGCCTGGGCTACATCTGAAATTGCATACTTCCCTATTTTGTAGTAGGCACAAAACAGTACATGACCAAAGAAGTATGTCAGAATTCACAGTACTCATAAAGAGTGTGCAAAAAGTACCTGGATGACCTACTACTTCCGATGTGATTCTGAAGTGTGCGTACAATGGACACTTTACTATCCCATGAGGCCACAGGAGAGGATTTATGAATGGCAGTGACACAACTGATGCTGATGGGTCATGTGACAACATGTCGTATTGGGTAAAGCCAGGTTACATTCATACCACACACATTCATACTATATAGAACACATTTTTTTGTGATTGCAAAGTAATTACTTATTCAAAAAAGAGCCTACTCAAAAGAGCATGTAATTTCGGATGCAGTCCTGAAATGTATGGGTCAGACAAGGGATCAGGCTTGGAAAACACTGGAGTAGTTGATTTTCAAGGTAAATCCATCTGCACAGTAGATACTGGAAAAAGGTCAACTGTCTTCTCTTACATTCATCAGCACAGGTGGCATAGAGAATTAATAGGAATAAAGAGCTTCTTCATTTTAGATTCAATGAGTGCTTCTACTGGCTGTTCCAACCCTCTTACAACATTGTCTTGATCTGAGAGTTTTGTGAGGACCAGGTGGAAATGGTACCATCAAGAAGATGAGCGATGTGTTTCTAGAGTGCTTGTGGGGTTTGTCATACTATCTGTGGACTTGTGGTAGACACAGGTGTGCATTCATGATTGTGAGTTTCCGGGTGGCCCACTTAAGCTCATGTCTTTGTGGAGGATGGGCAAGAAAAGTAAACTCTTATGAAATACGACCAAGTATGGTGACCCATACTCAGAATTTGTGCTCTGCATTTAACCCATCCAAAGTGCACACACACAGCAGTGAACACACACACACCGTGAACACACCCCCGGAGCAGTGGAATAACGGCGGTGACTTTGGCTTTATCTCATGGAATGTCGACTGCCCACAGGTCATCCAAAAAGTCCTTCGCCAGGTGATTTTTGGTCGTCCTTGTTTTCATTTGCCCTGTGCAGGCTGCCAGAATTTCGGCGTCCCGGTAAATCATCTTGCGGAGGCTTCGCAGACATCGAAGATGGAAAATTCCAACTTTTGAGTGAGAGCTTCCGTCATCTTCCAGGTTTCGCTGTCAGCACAATTTCACTGTCGTGGCTCAGCAACCACAATTTAATCTCCAGGGAGAGGAAATTCCAGATTGGGCAAATTGTTGGCAGATGCCTTGGCAATATGGCAGACGACATCTCGCTCTGCTTCCCTGTCCAAGGAGATGACGCTACCAAGATAAGTGAAAATGGCCACTTCCTCCACCTGTTGTCCACCGATGATAATCAGGACTCTCAAGTTTCCGTAACCGATGCGGACAACCTTGGTCTTCTGTCCACCGATTCGGATTCCAGCGCTAGCCGCTTGATCTTCTATGGCTGTAGAACTTTTCCAAACTGTAAAACATCTTTAAATTTACCCCTTTTAATGCTGCATTCACATGGCATCACAAGTATTGTTATTATTGTAATAGTTTACTAGTCAGAAATTAGACATTGAACTGCCTCTCAAGTCGTATTTACGACTGAAAAACCAGGAATAATTTTGATACCCAAGTTTCTAAGTTTGGCAGGCCATAAACTTTAAACATTGTGAAGGAAAGTTGTTTATTTACATATATAAATAACCGTTTGGTTCATATTGGATGTATTTTGCTCAGCAAAAACAGCTTTTATTTGCCCAGAACTTCAGAATCATCAGCAACCTGACTATGTTGATCAGTGAATCATTGTCTATGTTGCTGGCTATCTAGTTTAGTAAATGTAAAGCATAGCTAATGTTTACATGGTCGTCAATGAATGAGAGACAACATTTTATTCAAAATCCTTCGGAAATTTGATTATCGATAACTGTAACAAGATTTCCCCATAAAATAGGCAATAATGAACTTAGTGTCCTCCATGGTTCCTATTCTTTCAAAGCACATCAATGCAACAAATTCTTAAGAAAGGAGAAGTGGGAAATCTCCCATAGCAATGCAAAGACAGCACAACACGGCTGCTACAGCTCTATATACATTCACATGGACATCTTCACTCGTTTATTGGCTGATAACCGATAAATGGCTGATCTTAAAATCAGTAAAAGAACATGTCCTTAAGATTGCTCTTGATTATATGTTTTGGACTTTTTTAGTTGGGTGCTTTGTATTATCAGTCAGACAGTAGTCTGTCTTCCTGTCTAAGTTCTTGGCCAGAATAGGCTGCAAAGTGAACTGCAAGAAGCGACTAGATCTGCAAGAAACAGCTATTCTACATTGAAGTGCTGAGTGATTTATGAATACAATCCACTGCTGAGGATATTGTCAGACGGTGCATTTGTATCGACACATCACTCATCTCCCTTCTACCCATCTTTTGTAATTTTTCATCTTATCTTTCACTGCAACGTGCCGCCAATTTCCTCCTCTTTGACTTTTTCTGCTTTATCTTCCTTTTCTCGTTCTTTTACTGGAAGTGTCTATGTGACAAGAAGGCCTATCTTTACCCTGTCACTCTTTATAACAGTTAAAAGATAGCCACACTCTGGCTTCAGGCCAGTTAACCATAGCGCAAAGAGGCAGAACTGCTATTCTCGCTAACCGCTAGCTGACAGCCGAGGAAGTGTCAAACCACAGGAAGTGACATGTAAAAACTTATTAAAAACACTGTCATTTTCCAACACAGGTTAGCAGAAATTACAGATGCATGCTTGAAACAAAGGATCTTTTGCAAACAAAACCCAAGCTAGCTGGATAGATAGATACTTTCTCATCTTTTCATATATTTCACTTAATCTGACAGCCTTGATGGCATAAATACATCATCTTGGACTAAGATAAATGACGTCTTTCACTCTCACCCTGTCAATGACAGATGGTGCAAGATTTAAGTAATTTTAACCACCATGGTTTGTACTTCATGATTTTTTGGCGTGTCTTCTGTCTCCTTGTAGTTTAGAATCAGTTTTGTTTTTGTACCAGTTTTAAAGTTGGTCCAAACGATAAAATTGTTTGACTGGTTAGCATGGTCCTGTTAGACCTGCTGGTAGAAGCAAATATTTTTATATATTTATATAAAATAGTGAATAATTAATAAATTGGTTATGGATAAATAATGCGATTAAAGTATTTTAAGGCAATAATGCATTCGCCCTGCCAGACCTGTAAGCAATCTTATCTCTTATTGTTGACGTTGACAAACATGATGCAGGGCAAAAATTCACTGCATGAATCACTGCATAAAAAAAGCAGTTATATGCCCTTGGGGTATGAGTTTTTGACTCATATTTATATCAGATAAGCGATATCACACTAGTAGCGAGAGCAGTATCGCACGAGTGTTGTTTTTGTCCCGAATAGCACAAGTGCAAATGTGATTTTAAACCACAGTTCAGAAGTAAATTTTTAACAGTATTGTCTGTTTTTGCCCAATTTTGCCAACAAAAATATTACCTCTAAAGCCACAGCAGAACGGTTGTCTCCGAGCAACACAGCAGTGATCCACATTTCGAACGAATCGTGTGCACCAATAATTTAATAGTCTACTCATAAAGTGAGCCATTTACTTCATTCCTGAATGAATCCGCAGTTTGAACGAATCAAATGAATGAATGAGTCAATGACTTACTCATAAAGACATTAACCGGCACATGCTGGCAGATTTAGTTTCTTACTTAGAGTATATCACTTTATAAAAAAAAATAAATAAAAAAAAACTAGTGTTGTCAAACAATTAATCGCGATTGATCACATTCAGAATAAAAGTTTTTGTTAGCTAAATATATGTGTGTGTACTATGTATATTTATTATGTATATATAAATATACACACATACAGTATATATTTTGAAAATATTTACATGTATATTCATTTATATATTTATATTCTTATATTCTATATTATATATATACATATTTAATATATAAACAACATGTTTTTCTTAAATATATACATACATGTGTTTGTATTTATATATACATAATAAATATATACACACATATATTATGTAAACAAAAACTTTTATTTTGGATGTGATTAATCGCGATTAATCGTTTTACAGCACTAATAAAAACATAATAATAATAAACTAATAAATATTAAAATATAAATAAATAAAGTAATAGTTCATCCCAAAAATTATCTTCTTTTATGTTCCATAGTTTATGTGAGTCACTGTAAATAATATTTTCTTTTAGTTATTATAAATACAACAAATATTATTAGAGTACAACTCACAAAAAATACAATTTCTAAAAAATAAAATGGCACCAATTTTATTTTTTGTGTATATTTACACACACACACACACACACACACATGCACACACACACACACACACACACACACACACACATGCACACACATGCAAACACATATATTTTGTTATATATAAGAAATATTTAAGTCAAGAGGTTGCTAATATAGAATATTTATAGAATATTATATATTCTATAATATTATGTGTGTATATATATATATATAATATAATTAAGATATAAAAATATCATTAAATATTTGCTTGCTAAAAAAAGTATTCATAGACACACACACACACACACAAATGCATAATATCATGTACATACATGACATGTTCACATTTCCTCCTGCTTTTATAAGGCACTAGACAAAATGAATTTGTTTACTGGTGCACAAATGCATGTATACAGACATAACAATAACCTCTTTTCAGCTTACAAAAAGCAGGCTGCCTTTCATGATAAGTCTGGTACGTCGGTTGTCTTGCTCTTTGTGTTGTCTAAGAAAAGGCTTGTGACCATTAATTACAGTACATCCATTAAGAGACCAAACATGAAAAGAACATCTTCAGATCACTCATAAAAGATAAACACACACAAAAGCAGGCAAATGAAGAAACAAAACAAAGACATCGGTTACAGGTGGCCAGATAGATGGACAGACGGTTGGACAAACAAACATAAATAGATGAATAGTCAGTTACATCTTCACTCAGTGGCTTCCAATACAGCGATGCTTTTTCCTTCATTTAAAACAGGAAGAGGAGACACGCAGACCCATTTATACAGGCAGATAAATCAATCACAGACATCTGCAAAGCACAGAGGGATTATTGATGTCTGATTTTTAAATGTCAAATGCTTAGTCATGAATCTGTCATTGAACACCACTGATATCACTCCATTAGACAGAGAGGGCTCTCGCGCACACTCCTGTCTATCGCTCACGTTCACTCGCTCTTAGCAGTGTCTGTAGACATGCTTAGCAGAGCAGAGCACTTTAAAGACAAAATCCAGGCAGATGTTATCTAGCTCCTCAAGACATTCAATTACAAGCAGGGATTTTAAGGCAATAGGCTTTAAACACAAGGCCGACCATTAGGGGAGTTTAATGATTCCAATTCCAGTTTCCAATTCTAGTTTTATAAAGTTTGGGAATCCGACTACAGCAGTCACTGGTTAAATTGCTCATGCTGTATGTTTTTGATTCACTAAAAAAAAAAAAAAAGCGGCTCATAAGAGTCATTCATTCAGAATCGGACTACACTAGTTGTCCTGTAAGCTTTTGATTCACTGAGAAGAATTGGCTTATAAGATTATTTCATTTGGGACTATACTAATCTTGCTGTATGTTTCTGATTCATTTAAAAGAACCACCTAAAGAGAGGGATTCATTCAGAAATCAGACTATATTTCTTACTTTGTTTGTTTTTGAAATCAGATCATAAAGAAATCAGATCATCTGACTACATTAGTTGTCCTGTGTATTTTGATTCACTGAGAAGAATCAGATTATAAGATTCATTCATGCAGGAATCGGACTATACTAGTTTCGGTGTATGTTTTTGATTCACTAACAGTAACTGGATTATAAGAGTCATTTATTCAGGAATCTGACTACATTAGTTGTCCCACATTTTGATTCACTATGAAGAATCAGTTTATAAGATTCATTCATTCGGAAATCTGACTATACTAGTCTTATTGTGTGTTTTTGATTCACTACAAATATCCAGATCATAAGAGTCATTCATTCAGGAGGACTTCAGTTCAGTTGTCCTGTGTGTTCTGATTCACTAAGATGAATCAGCTTATAAGATTCATTCATTCAGAAATTGGACTAGTTTTTGATTCACTGCAAAGAACCAGATCATAATTAATTCAGAATAAACTCACTGATCTGTTTTTCATTCACTGAAAAACAAACAAACAAGCATTCAAGAATCAGACTAGTGTCACTGCAAGTTTTTGATTCACTAAAATGAATCACCTCAGAATAGTCAAACATTCAGGAATCAGACTACACTAGCTGTCCTGTAGGCTTCTGATTCACTACAAAGACTCAACTAATAAGAGTCATTTGTTTGTGAATCTTACAGGAGTAATGGAGACTCCCTCTCATCTCGTCACAGGAAGTCCATTAAACAGCAGTGCATCGGTGACTTCGGCACACCAGCTGCTCTGTTCCCAACAATGAAGCGCCTGACCCCTGCTCCACCACTTTCTCATGGCTGGGTGGTCAAAGCCAATGACCCTTGAGTATCTCCTGCAGTAGAGGTCAAAGGTCGTGTCCAGACCAATAAACAGCCAGGGAACCAAATGTCTTCACACCTGATGGACGACTCAGTCCACAGAAGACTAAAGGTTACGTGTGAAAAGAAACACTACCGAATTTACAGTACAGTGCTTTTTCATTGGACACCTTCTAGAGACTTTAGAAGTCCATAGATTTGGATGTAAATGGTGATGCTTTATAATCCATCATTCCCTGCTGGCGTCCTGTTTGTTATTGTCTGAATGGGCCCCGATGCTCCAGAGGTCATGACCTCAAATAATGCGGCCTATTCTCCAGACGCGAAGCCATTCAACCACAATCACACAAGAAGTGACTATAGGGAGAGACAGAGAGGACAATATAAGCTGACAGTCCGTGCGGAGTCGCATATCTGAGCCATTAGCACATAAACCCAAGAGGGGAAAAAAGACATGAAACGTGATTATTTTGTTTATTAGTGTATGTGAGGGAAAGTGTAGCAGTTTGATTGGAAATTATAAACGCATTAGTATGAAAGAACAGCATTAAATGAGATTTTTGCAATAACAACATCAATAGTAAAGCATCACCAGAAAACAATCACACTTTTTTTCGAACATGGTTCTCAAGCTCTCTTCCCGTCTGCTATTGGCCGGTGAAGCAGACAGCGCTGATCCAAACTGAATCCACGCCAAAGCTGCTTTGTCTGATAGAGGAGGAGGCTCAAACTAAACTTTACACCTGGCTTATACCATTACTAACACTGAAAGTGACCCTAAAATATGAAGAAAAAAAAATAATAATAATAATAATAAGACTCCTGTAAAACCTATTAGAATTGCATTAGGGAAATAAAATCCAAATACCTATTGTCAAAAGGGAAAGCAAAATAAAAATGTAGAAAACATGTATACACTACAGCCTGTGTTTAATAGGCCTGTGTTCTGATGCAGATTGATGGAAAAATGTTCTAAACTTGTTCTCATGCATGCACACTGCACTGCTTGGACATCTCAAGATAGTCTGTGCTCCCGAACTAAATCAGCCACTTTCTCCTGTTACTTGCAGATTTGACTACCCACAAAGCCCTGCGTTCAGCAGACTCATTCCTCACTCAATCCCATCATCAGACGGTGTGTGTTTACCTGAAGCTCCTGGCAGGAGAGATAAGGTGAATTTACTGTAACTCATTCAAAGCGCTGAAGTCTATGGGTTTGATGAAACTGATGCCTGCGGCTCTCACTGTATGGGGACACACACTTTGTTGTAGTGGTTTATATGTGGGATTTCACAGCACATGTCACCGGTGTTAACTGAAATGACAACAAAGCCTGCGTTTGTATGAAACAGCAGAGAACAGACGGGCAGAGAGTTAGGGACTGGAAGAGGTGCGTAAAATACCCCAGTCGATTAGATGAGGTGTAGAGATAGAAAACTGATAAACCGTGATGGTCTATTCACACGGAAAAATATTTCCCTGCTTTATAAAACCACAAACATGCAGATCATACATGGAAATAATAAATAAATAAATAACATTGTAATTTTCACCAATTAATAATTTAGAATTTTTAAAATATATGACAAATAATATCAATATTAAAATATACAATTATAACATTTATCATAAAATAAATATTAATAATAGTTTTTATTAATAAATTTTTTGTATAATGCTAAAATAGTAAAAAAAATAATAATACAGTAATATTAATATTAATAATAATTAAATAATACAAAATGTATTATTATTATTAAAATTATTATTAAAACGTTATATTTCGATAGGAGAAAAAAAGCCGAATATGAGGCCTCTCAGGGAAATGCGAGTGATACAGAAGCAGCTCTGCACTCACAGTGTCATTAGGAACAGGCCAGCAGGGCCATTGCTCTCCCTCACAACCCAATTAAAGCTCTCTGTGTGTTTCTCGCTCCCAGAGGCCTGTTTGGCAGATGGTACGAGCCATCAGCGGGCACAGCTGCAGCCCAGACCCTAACAAGCCTGGCATTAGAGCGGGTATTATCCAGCTCATTCTGGCCCGTCAGCCGCCAGTAGCCTCCAGCTCACATGTGTAAGGAAGGTGCACACTTTCACATGTGTTTGTATGGACACATTTCTAGAAAAGGTGCCAGAGTGGGGCAGCAGATTGGGCTTTGGCAACCCGTCCTCCATCCCTCAGATCACACGTGCCCCGCTGTCCATCCGCGTCCAGACCACACCTCAGTGTTTGGGCTCAGAAAGACTCAGTAATACATAAAGTGAGCCACGAGTCATGAGTCACATGTGTTAATTATGCAATATGTCACTTGAGGCTGTGTGTTACAGTGTGTTACACAGCTCTCTGGAATACTTGATTCTGATTGGACAGTCATGGAATTCTACAGTCACATACTTTTGTACAATGACATTCAATTATGAATGAATATTATTTTTGACACTGATATTAAATTCTAAAATCGACTGTTGTCAATATTTCTTAACACATAAATGACAATATTTAAAAAATACACCATAATAGAAATCATTTATAAATAAAATGTATTAAAAAATGAATAAATACATTTTTATACTCGCATTACATTTTAAAATCAACTGTTGTCCGTTGTTTAATAGCTCTAATATCAATCCATTTAATGAAATAAATTGACAACTGAGGGACTAATTTGCAGCTATTACAGAAAGTTCAAACGCTCGCTGATGCTCCAGAAGGAAAAACTATGCATTAAGAGCCTGAATTTTAAGATCAGGGTAAATGTAACTTATTTTGTCTTCTGGGAAACATGTAAGTATCTTCTGTAGCTTCTGAAGGGCAGTACTAAATGAAGAAATTTAGGCAAAACAAGAAAAATACACATACATATCTTCATTCTGTTCAAAAGTACTGTTATTCAGGTCAGTACTAAATAAACAATAGCATGCATTTTGTATTATCCCTCTTATTTTGGTAAAATAATTAACATTTTGCAGATTCTGCAAGGTGCATGTAAAGTTTTGACTTCAACTGTGGTGCATCTAATCAGATTTAGGGATGCAACCTTCCCAATGAAAGTCTGAATGTGATTTGATAGTAAATGGGAATCTGCTCTCAGGATGGGCTTCAGGAACTGCTATGGAGAGGGGCTTTAGCAACAATATCCATCGCCCATCGTTCCCTCCAGCCATCTGTGCCTGCATCTGAGCCCGGCTGACAGGCTTCACACTTACCGAGTGTGAAATTAGCATGTGTGTGTGTGTGTGTGTGAGGAGCACTGGGGGTGGGGGAGCTCCATTAAATCAGTGTGGTACATGTGTGTGCGGGGTTGTGTGAAGGTGTCGTGACTGTGTGAGTGTGTGTTGGGTCTCTGTGGAAGGCACAGGTGTTCGGGTCGACTCTCAGTGGCCCGGGAAGCACAAAGCCTGCGTTCGCCGGGAATCCGATCTGTGACGGTCCTCCCCTGAATTATGTTAATTAACCTTCGGCCCGTAACATCATTCTCCGGTATCAGGGTGAGCTGTTCACGTCAACAAATGTCCGTAATTGACTATTGAACTTCACTCAGCGGTTTGTGCAACCCGACCCTTTAACTGTGACCTCTGGTTTTTGACATCTGCCTTCAGTAGGGAATTAATCACGGGTTATGTTTGGAATGAAATACTAATGTTTAGTGAATACTGTGGCATGCACACTCTATACTCTGCCTTGTTTTCAATAAAAGTATGGAAATGTAATGTTACATTTTGTCTAGTTTTCAAAGATGCTTAATTTTTATTAATTTTTTTATCTCTGCAGTGAATGGGTGCCAAACAGCTGATAAAAACATCACAATAATCCACAAATAATCCTCCAGTGCATCAATTAATATCTTCAATATCTTTAATATCAAAAAAAAAATTAGTAAAAAAATCTGGTCATTTTAAACTTATTTTATTTCAGTTAGCTGCCACAGCAACAGTAAGAAAGGTAAAAGCTTACTAAAAAAATACTAAAAAGTAAAAATGACTCAAACTTAAATTAATATGAAAATAAAATCTGTATAAATATATAACACTGGTCTGTGTGTACCAGATTTAGAACTATTATAGAACTAAATTATACTGTCCTAAACTAAAGCAATTGAACAATCAGAAAAAAAATTGCATATCAAGCTCATTTCTGGAAATAACCATTCAACTCCAGATATAGTGCGCTATTTTTATTAATTTGCCTTCATAGCACCGTCATCTCCCTGAGTGGAGATTGATAACACGTCACTTTAATCTAATTTCACTCCCATTTTAAGGGTATGTTATGAGCAGCATTATGATTTTTTTTTCCTGACTACAGCTTTTGCCTATTTTATATCTCCTTTTTCCCATTTCAAGTGATTGGCTTACAAAAACCACTGACTCAAACAATCTTCTTATATGCTTAATTTATTACTGAATCTTTTGTAAGCCACTTGATTCAAGTACAGAGAGAAATGGACTGTCCCTTCAAAAATACTGATAACTTTTCAAATAAATTGGACTTGGACTTGAGCTATCCGGGAAGCTATCCGTCTTCGAACGTGTCTAAAATACTTACAGGTAAATCCAGCAGGTGGCAACACTCACAGTTGGAGCGTTGTATTTTAAAAAGGTGGCAGAAATTACAAATAAAAACAACAGAAGACAAAGCTGGAATAAAAACATCATGGAGCTCAGAATCTCAAGGTCGAAAGAGTGTAAACAGAACTTTAGCTCTTCTCGCATCCTTTTAACGTTACTGGTAAAATGTACTAATGTTAACAAAACAATAGCATAGTTTCAATTACAGATTTGCGCAAAACTTTTGCGATATTTTATAAATGTTGATTAAAAACAATTGTGAAATGACAGTGTTTCCATTAACTGATATTATGCATCTAAGTGTAATTTTTTTCCTCTCGCAATAAGTCATGGCAGCAGATGTTGGTATGTTTACGTATATCACAAGCCAACCCACTAGCCATTATTTTTAATCGAAGGAGATGCAGGCGTGTATCTTTTGTGAAGCAGCACGGAGAGCATTAATGGCAGGAAAAGCCCCTTACATGAGTGTTGCCACGTCGACTTTTACATGCGAAAGGTGACATTTCCATTGCAGTTTTGTGAAATATTCCTTTTTTTCAGATTGCCTGAAAAACCACCTCATGCGAACATAAAAACCTTTTGCTAAAACCTAATGCTAAACATTAAGATGCAGTCAAATTTACCTTTGAACAGCGAATTTCCGCAGGCGATTCCAGTCATTTCAATCGGAATTCTGTGTAAAGGACTCATAAAGCGAAACTGTTCTTCACACAGACTTTGCATCGGTTTAAAATTTGCTAAACTTTAAATATACAAATTCACGATACTGACCATTATAAAGCTATTTTGTTTGGAAATGACCTCCGAGTAAGCAATGCTTCATGTGTTGCTATGCTAGTGATAATGGATCATTGACGTTCAAAAAAGTTTTGCTTACATTACTGCACCTTTATACATTTTTTTTAAAAATCTTTTTTTAATACAACCTGAATTCCGGAAATTCGGCGTGTGAATGAAGTCCCCTTCCACCCTGTATATATATACACACAAATATATGTATACATACACACACACATATTTTTATACACATTATAGGCCTAATAAATATTCAGTGCAGGTTTCATCAGACTGATTCAACTGTGAGTTTGTGAGTCTTTAGAAGGATTCAATAAAATAATCGGTTCATGACAGCTGCTTCTTTGGGAATTAGACTATTCTGGGCTACATATCCCAAAAGCATCGATCATTTTAGGATTATGATGCTTTTGGGACATTTCCAGAACATTTTGAATATCATTTTCATTCAAGACAGTGTTTTTAAATATTCTTGGAGCATAAATTGTTAGCTGGCCAGTCAGGATGAGTATCACAAAGCTTAAAAATGTATTGGATATCTGAAATGCTATCATTTATAATTTTACAAAAGTTCTGTATTTGTGGTTAAGACCAAGAAAAATGGGCTCAACATCATGAGATCAGGGCCCACAGGTCTGGTAAGCACGACTCCAGCTCAGCTAACAGCTCATCCGTCAGTATCTCCAGCTGATTTCTATTACGAGTAACCATTAGCCCCCTCAGTTCAGCCTTTTACTGCAGGAGTAAGTGAGTGCCGGTGAGAAGTCATGTCAAAACCAATCTCACAACAGCCTCCAGAAATACTTTGTTGTTAGCTTGTGTTAGCATTGCGCTCAAGAAGACAAAAGACGTGGGAGAGCCCCTTGAAAAGAGACCACAATTATATCCACATTTTCAGGCCACATTCTTTGATTTATGGTCTCAAATTCTGTTAGACACTAGGGTCAAATCACAGTACTCATAAAACCCAATAGGCTCTTTAGCACCATATTTTACACAAAAATACAGTGTGTAATGGTATTTGACCTGTTGGAAGAAATGTGTAACAAACTATAACCCCAAAATATAAGCCAAACTATACAAGATTTAAAATATAGCCTAAAGTTTTAGTAATTGTAATCCATCCAAACTAGCGATAAGAAAACTGATTAATTTTGCCAGTCGATTCCTTTGAAATGAACAGTTTAACTGGTTCAAAAAAGCTGATTATTTTCCAAATAGCACGCTTACATACTACTCGTACAATTTCTGCTGTATATATTATGTTTACTGTTCACAGTAAGAAAAAGTTACTGAAAAGCTGCATGATTTAAATACTAGTATAAGGCCACTGACCAGCAATTGTTTATAATTTCAATATGTCCCCCTCCTTATAGTATTTAATTCCAAACTCTCACAATCCTGTGATTCACAAACGCCTTTTAAATCGATTCTATCAAATCAATAAAAAAAAATTATGTAAAAGAACGATGAATGTGGGAACTGGGTATATTCAGAACTCGAATCGTACCCGATAAATTATAATATAGGCTAATATTATGGCCATACTATTAATTTTAAATATGTTTCAAATATGCACTCCTGTGCAATCCTGTCAGTGCAATGCGTAGTTCAAAATACGGATAAAACATCTGTGAAAAATCTATATGAAAAACATCATATCATATTTACACAGTACACACACAGACTTTTCTTAACGTATAATATTATAATTAGTGCTGTCCAACGATTAATCACAATTAATCGTGATTAATCACATTCCAAAATAAAGGTTTTTGTTTACATAATATATGAGTGTGTGCTTTGTGTATTTATTATGTAAATATAAATACAAACACATGCATGTATATATTTAAGAAAAATATGCTATGTTTAAAATAAATACTTATATATATAAATATATATACAATATAAAATATAATCATATAAATGTATATACATGTAAATATTTTCAAAATATATACTGTATGTGTGTGTATTTATATATACATAATAAATAAACACAGTACACATACATAATGTAAACAAAAACTAATATTTTGGATGCGATTAATCGCGATTATTCGTTTGACAGCACTAATTATAATAAAGTATAAAATTGTCCAAGTATCTCACATCCTGTAATCATGTTGTTTCTATTCATCTTGTTTCCATGAAATAAGCCCAAAGTTGCTTGCAGGCTATTTGTGTTGTACTGTAGAGCCATGTCTTGGTTTACACATATTGGCCTTTAATAATTATGTGGATCTTCAGCCACAAGTCGCACATCTGTTTTCGGTTCTAATTGGCTCTTGTGGCCTCAGGTTTGTGCTCTTGTCCAGGTGTCATTATGTACAGCGGTGAAGATGGGCTGAATCTGAGGCTAATTGGTGTTAACTCACCATCTGCTGAACAATGAAGCAGATACAAGCTCTCTGGCCTGAGGTAATGTCAACATCATGGGTCAAGAGGTCAGAAATACTGAAAAATAAGAAAAATGCTGTAAATAGTCACTGAGTGAAACATGCTTACATTTCTGTGAGCAAAATATAACTTATTTTTTTCAGATTTTGGAGTTAAATGGACCTAAAAATGTTCTTGACAGGTTTGTGACATTCAAACCAGAACAAAGATCACAGTGGTATACAACAACATAGCATGACACAGGACATGACGTGCAACATGAAATATTCAGCACAATATTCAACGTGACACTGTAAACACGAGTCGTTATAAGATTCAGCCTGATACACGCCTACACAAATACACCACACGATATGACAGCATGCACATGAAGTGTGCGGAGGACTTCCATACGCTCCGTGAGCAGCAGACAGTAAACATGACAGCTGCGAGACGGGCCCGACTCTATCAACATGACAGCTGTCAGACAGAGCTGCTCCTCCTACAGTATACAGGTGGAATAAAGTCATTACACGGCTACAGGTCAAGAGCTGGGGACTCGGATCTCTGGGAAGAAGCACTGGTTGGCCTTGTGTGTTGTTGGGCAGGAAGGAATTTCTCCTGAAGTTTTCTGCTGTCTGCTGCAGAGATCAGCTCTGAGACTTTGTAGTTTGCAAGATGTGATATGTGTGATTTATGGGTGAATCTCACAAAAACACTCAGCATTTCTGAGGCCTATTTTTTAAAACAGCAAGAAAGAAAGAAAGAACCAGTAAGAATTTACATATTATCATATTTTCATAACAGTAAAGCACGCACTCATCTTCCTAACCATAATGTGCCTTAATATTTTGCTTTTGAGTTTTTTGGGGGGGAATTCCCATGATTCTCAATGACGATACTCGTCAGATTTCTCATGTGTTTTGAATTACTTTTTAAATAATCTTTTATCATTATTAGCAGGTCAGATATTCAAAATATTAAATAACAAATTATTTTGCATTTTAAATAATTTTTATTTTAGCATTAATGATAATGATGTTGTTGTGTATTATGTAATGTAGAAATTGGGGGCAATTAAATGTTTTTTTTTTTAATGATTATTATATTATTATTATGATTATTATTATTTATATAAGATTATTTATATTATATTAATATATGTCTGTATCAGCCTTGCCTTGTCTTGTCTTGCCCTGCCTTGTTTGGAGTCATTAAAGATTGTATTTTGAGTTTACATCCTCGTCTCCGTGTTCCTGTATCCTCCTTGTGTGTGCACCGTGACAGAAGACCAGACCAAAACAGTAGGCGGCACCCCTTTTCACCGTTTTGTTTTCCATTATTGAAAGTTCTTTTGTTTTGTTCCTGTTCGTCAGTCAATTTCGCGGGTTGCCGCTCCCTCTAGCCCACCGTTCACGGAAGATAGTCGCCGCCGTCCACGGCTCACCCAAGCCCGCCTGCAGTTAATGTGGCAAGCCCGCAGCTGACTTAAGCCCACCGGCCCGCCGCTGTCTCAAGCCCGCCAGCCGCCGCCCTGGATCCAGTTCCCTAATCACGGCCAGGAGTGCTGTTCCCAGGTCCCGTGGATCCAGTCCACATGTCACAGCCAGGAGTGCTGTTTTTAAGTCTTGTTGTGCCCACAGGAACATTTTAATTACCTTGTCATGTCAGTCTTGTCTTGTCCACAGAGACTCGTCAGGGGCCCCTCCTGTCGTGGAAGTGGAGGAAGTTACTGAGGGACCCTGTGAGGGCTCCTGAAGTCACGTCATGCCCAGAATGGACCCCAGCTTCCGAGCTTAGCCCAAGGAGGGCTTCCTGTTCCTGTGGGCTATCCTGTCCTGTCCTGTTTAGCTCTGGAGGGCTCCTGATACCCCGTAGCTGCCCCATGGAAATTTTTGGTTCGGCTGGAGTGGCCTGGATGAGGCCACGGCCACGGCCACAAGCTCCACCTGCCATGGCCACCGTTCTGTCTGTTCCGCTCTGGCTCTCCCCATCCTGTCCATGTCTGTCCTGAGTGGCCTCCAGAGCGCCCATCCCCCCTCTGAACTGTTATGGCGCGGGACGCGCCTTCCGGGAGGGGGGAATTATGTCAGTCCTCTGTCGTGTGTCATGTGTTCCTGCCTCATGTGTCCTTATTTGATTTGTTACCTGTCCTTGTTTAATGTGATTATTAGTTAATTCCGTTCAGCTGTGTTGTAGTTATTAACCTGTGTATTTAAGTTCCTGCCTGTTCAGTTTTATGTCGTCTAGTCTACTCGTTACTCCCCGGTGTTCCTGTCTGTGTCAGCCTTGCCTTGTCTCGCCCTGCCTTGTTTGGAGTCATTAAAGACTGTATTTTGAGTTTACATCCTCGTCTCTGTGTTCCTGTATCCTCCTCGTGTGTGCACCGTGACACATATATTATGCAAACAAAAACTTTTATTTTGGATGCAATTAATCGCGATTAATTGTTTGACAGCACTAATTATATTATTTTAGCTTAATTTTGATTAACAAAATGTTTTAATGGTTTTAATTTGTAATATTTGTTCCTCTCAGTAATAAATGGAATCAGAAATATGTAATGAGAGGGTCACTTGTATAACCCGTGTGATTTCTGTGCATCTGAACCCAGACACCAACAATCAATCTGATTGCAACTCTGTTAGTTAAAAAAAGACCTCTCAAATGTGTGGAATGAGTGTGATTGTATGTGAAAGCAGTGTAATGTAATATAGTGTGAGTGAGGAGCGTATCACCTGTTCTCAGAACAGCTGTCAGATCAGCACTAAACTCATCACACAATCCCACAGCAGTCAACACACAGCTCAAGGGTCAAATACACAATATTGTTAGAGTCATTATTCATATCAGCTTCTTGTTTTATCCGTTCAAATACTAAAAACAGATTTTTTTGTCCATAATTTCTCCTATGATTTTGGGAGTGGTTGCCAGAGTGTTGCTGTGCGGTTGCTAGGGTGGTTTCTTACTGTGTCCTGTCAAACTGCCAACGAGTGGATGCTGCATACTGGTGGTGGTTGAGGAGAGACCCCCCCCCCACATGATTGTAAAGCACTTTGGGTGTACAGCAATACACAATAAAGCGCTATATAAATGCATCATTCATTCATTCAACCTGAAAGCCTCGGGTCAGTGTACTGTAAGTCAGATCACACCTCTCCTCAACAAACCACATGACTTTATGCAACATTCAGTGCATTACACAAAGTTAAGTAAAAAATGTTTTAAATTGCACTTCATTTAACTCAGTACAATTACTATTAGTGTAATAAATAAATAAATAGTATACAGTATAAAACGATTAATAAAAATATTTAACATGACTGACTCTGAAATCATTTTATTTATTAAATTAAAAATATAATAATGATAATAATAATAATTATTATTGGCTAATAGAAGTAAATTAAAGGGTCAAACAATTTTAATTATAAAATAAAGAAATAATTGGTTTTATTTTAGAAAATAAATAAATAATATAAATAATATATAATATTTAGTGCTGTCAAACGATTAATCACGATTAATCGCATCCAAAATAAAAGTTTTCGATTTCATAATATATGTGTGTGTACTGTGTATGTTTATCATGTATATATAAATACAAACACATGCTTGTATATATTTAAGAAAAATGTTATGCTTATATATTAAATATATTTATATATTAGTGCTGTCAATCGATTAAAAAAAATTAATCGCGTTAATCACAATCCTGGACTGTGATTAATCACGATTAATCGCAAATTTAAAATACTAGGACTTACCTGTAAATGTGTTGAAATAAAGGAATGCATGACAAACTAGTTTAAAGAAACAAAACCTTTCACATCTCCACCAGGAATGAGACATAATCCTTATTATTCTTTTGTTTTAATTCAGCCAATAAAACATTTACCAAGCCCAGAGGCGTCATGCCCATTCAAAGTGAGCAGGCACGTGCCCCCTCAGATTTTTGAGCCAAGTGGATTTTTAATGCAGCTTCCAAAAGACAAAAAATAGCCGAATAATATTATCTATATTTGATACAATCACAGGAACATGATTAAATCGTTCAATGTGTCATATCATCAGCTGCTATCCCACTATCAACTAACATAATCTATAAAGGTGAGAATCGAGATATTTCATGATATAGTTAATGCGTTTGTGAATGTTTCGAATAAAAATGAAAAAAAAAAAAAAAATCCTAAGAACATAAGTGCTAGTGGCTGCTGTGTGTCACATGACGACCCCCCCACACACACACCCACACCCACACCCGTGCCCCCTCAAAAATAATGAGTGCATGACGCCCCTGACCAAACCACATCGCTTCAATCCCAGTACACATTTACCCAACTATTATCAAAAGTATTTCTAAATAAACACAACAAAACATTTTCTTGCGACCTTACACGAAGTATTATGGGAAAAATGCGTGATGAAGAAGAATTGGACCTGTTCTGCAGGTGCAATAGAGCTAACATTAGCATCATGCTACATAAGACAATTTATGAGATTAATAGTACACTTTTACTCAGAGCTCACTTTAAACCACCATCAAGTGTTTGTAATAACTTCTTTTGCGCTCACATGTGTATAGTATATGGCTCTGTAATTATTCCCGCGAAAATATTTTTGTATTTTCAAAATAACCCAATTGTGCAGGAAAACTGCGACCCTGGCAACACTGGTTCACTGTACCCTTATCAAATATGAGTATACATCTCTCTCTCTCTCTCTCTCTCTCTCTCTCTCTGCGTTTGCTTCTCTTTTGTCGAGCCCGGTGGCTCATAATCACACAATCCCTGCGTCCCAATGTGCATACTATCCACCCTATCTGCCCTAAATAGTACTGAAAATGACTAATATCACATAGAATTTAGGATGGATAGTGTGCACATTGGGACGCAGGCAATGATTACCTTCCGCGCTGCGATGACGGCAACAAGTTGGGGTCAAACCTTATCAAACGATTAATTTGCATTAAAAAAATATTTGCGCATACATTTTTTTAGATGAATCACATGCATTAACGCGTTAACGTTGACAGCCCTAATATATATCATATAAAATATAAGAATATGAATATATAAATGTATAAACATAAATATATACTGTATGTGTGTGTATTTACTGTATATATACATAATAAATATGCACAGTATACATATATGATGTAAACAAAAACTTTTATTTTGGATGCGATTAAACGCGGTTAATCATTTGACAGCACTAATAATATTTCATATGACTGAATCTGTAAGTTTTAGTAGTAAAAGTAACTTTATGGCTCTAATAATCTTATTTATAAAAATGATTATATTTATATTTTATTTTAGAAACAAAAATAAATAATGAAATATTTCATACGACTTACTCTGACTAAATTAGGTTACACTAATAAAAGTAACTTTAAAAGCTAAATCATTTTATTTATAATATATATATATATATATATATATATATGCAATTTTTTATTTTAGAAAATTAATAAAATAATACAGAATATAATAATAAATATTTAATATGACAATCTGACTACATGACTAATGAAAGTACATTTAAATGTCAAATTATGTATTTATCTATAAATAAAAATTATTACATTATATTTTTTATTTTTTAGAAATAAATAAAAAATGTAATACATAAATTATAAAAAACAATACGATAAATATTTAAAATGACTGAATCGGACTACATTAGGTCAGACCAATGAAAGTCTCTTAAGAGTTAATAAATTAATAAGATAAAATAAAATATAATATTTTTTTTGTAAATACAGTACATTAAATTAATATAACTGAATCATATTAATCTGACTACATTAATTTACACTAATTGTTCACCACTGTAAGGGTCAAAGTACAAATGAGCTTATCAATAAGATAACTTCACTTTGGAGACACTGGAGGAGGTTGAAGACAGAGAACTTTAAACCAGATGAGATACAGGTAAGACACAACACTCTGTCCTTTGAAAGGACTTGGATGGAAACATCATTATAATATGTATACTGAAGTCTAAATGCCTTTTCAGAGAAAGAATAGGAGGAAATTATACTTTTAAACACACAGTTACACCAAGTGTGACTTTATTGTCATTGAGAGAAGTCCAAAGCCCACTCTTCTCAAGCTCTCCTCCTCTCTCACTGAAACTAAAGCACACTATTGTTCTGACCAACAGCAGATCCACCTGACTGCAGACGTATGGAAGCTCCTCGCTACCACCAGACGCACTTTAAAGTGATGATATACGACACAAACACACTTTCATGTGCATAAACAGAGCAGGCTTTGTGTGTAATATGCTGTTATCAGGCCCATCATTAAACCTCGGCCTAATGCACTGTGCACACGAGCGGGTCTCTGAACATGAGCTCCGGGTCCACCTGCTGGCTCTCTGCCCGTGCTGCGCTGGGCATGTAAAACACACAGCAGATGGGAGCCGAACAGAGGTCAGTCCAGCAGTGGGAAACTCAAGCAGCTCTCATGCTTCAGGTACAAGAACTCCATAAACATACATATTTCAGAGATGAAAATTGTTTGCACTTTTCACAAATGTAGGTTGAAAAACAGGGCTTGAAACTTATAATATGGACAAAAGTCATAGAACACAGTATCAGGAAGTGTTCAACCTTCAGATTTTGTATTTATTTATTTTTGTCAACCTCATATATTATATGCCCAACTAAATATGTGCAAAATTTTTATTTTATTTGATCCAAATTTGGGTCTTGAAAACATAATTTGTTAAACACATATTTATTTAAATAAATAAATTCCATAACCAACAATATTACATGCAAATGTGGGATACATACTTATTTATTTATTTTTATTAAATTTTTTGCCATTAAAATAAGATTAGTGATAGTAATTATTAAATTGGTGTTATTATTTGAAATGCTAAAAAAGTAAAATAATGTAAATAATAATAATAAATAATAATGTAAACATTCTACTTAATTACGATTATTTATACTACTACTCCTCTTAATAATAATAATAATTATTATTATTATTGTCATCATCATCATCATCATAATTACAATATAATATTAAATAACAGAATATGTATTATTATTTATTATAATTCTAATAATAGTAATAATAATAACAACAATACAAAAATTATATTTAATTAATATTATTTATACTACTACTACTACTCAACATCATATTTATAATAATTATTAAAATTATTATTATTATTGTTGTTGTTGTTAGTAACAATAGTACAAATTATATTTAATTAATATTATTTATACTACCGCTACTACTCAAAATAATATTTTTTAATTATTATAAAAATATATTATTATTATTATTATTGTTAGTAATAATAGTAGTAAATTATTATTAATAATTATCATCATCATCATAATATAATATTAAGTATTAGAAAATTTATTAAAAATATAATTATTATTTGTAATAATAATAACAATAATAATTTAAAAAATCTATTTAATTATTATTATTTATACTACTACTACTCCTAATAATAATAATTATTATTATTGTTGTTGTTTGTTCAGTGTTCAATACATAGTATTATTATATTATTTAAAGTAGTAACAACAACATTAACAATTACTATTATTTTCTACATTATTGTAGGATTTTCATTGTTGGATGCAGTAGAGAAGACACAAGGCCACTATTAAACTCTCTTTTTTATGCCTCATTTTTTTATTTTTTTTATTAGATAATTACTTAACACAACATGGAATTTGTGCCTCTATTGCTTTATTGGATGCCAATTTACAGGCTACACTGTTCATGGAAAGAGCCTTAATAGATTTATTGGGGTAAAAACCAATAGAACAGCAACCAGAAGAAAAAGCTTAAGGCGGAAAAGGAAAGGAAATGATTGTGTTAGAGTAATTAGAGCACAAATGTTCTGGCTGCATTGTTCCTTTCAAAAGACAACACTGACCCTCAGGCACACACACACACACACACACACACACACACACACTGGTACACAACACGCAAATCAGCTGCAAAGAAATGGAGCTCAAACAAAGCTCTGACTGACATATCAACCAGCCAAACCGGCAAATCCACTGCACCAAGGCCATTTAATAACCATATTTATCCTGCATATATTTCTGCTAAGTGTGCTTTATGTTTTTAGCGTGGTTAGTGTGAAGAAGACGTTCATACAAACCCAATTATCTTCATACTACAGTACGAGCACAATAAACCAGCCCGCTGCTGTCACAACCCATTAAAACAGCAATTTTTCACAAAGCAAATGAGCAGCAATACAAAGCATCTGCTTGGTCTCCTGCCACCTTGTGGAGATTATAGGAATTACACTTTAATATAATCAATTCAGTGATAGGAAAGCATAAAAATAACCTTAAAACGACCTTAAAGACTCCACAATAAAGAATCAGTTCACTTATTTATTGATGATTTACATGCAATCAATCACACTGAACAATCAAATGAATTCAGATGAAATGTACTTGTTTAGGGCCGTATACAAACATGAAAGAATCTGATTTAGTAAGTCTATGTGAAACATGGCATTGTGACACTATTCAGTTGGGTTCTGGATGACGATCAACAGGTATTCTTTATCTGGGGGGAAACGGGGGAAATGTGAGAGCTGTATAAGCGTTTAACAGGCTGATAAGCGAGACAGGACCCACCTGTCGACACCATGATCTCGTGTTTCTTGGACCTGATGCGCAGAAACGTCAAGTCGTTCTGGGGGTCGATGTCTCTGACTGTACTCCGGGCTTTCATAGTCAGCTGATGCAGCAGTCCGGCGTACTGCACCGTCGTAGAGTTGTCTAGAGTGGTTTTGATGGGAATGCCTAAAAATACAGCAGACAAACCAGATATATGTGCATAAGCCAGACACTTATCTGAAAATAATTTTTAAGAATTATTTAAATATTTTTTATAGTAACTGTATTCTCCATTGTCCATACTAGTTCATTCCTATGTAGAGCTATGTTAAATATTATATTACATTATATATATATTATTATTAGTATTATATAATATGTGACCCTGGAGCACAAAACCAGTCTTAAGTCGCTGGGGTATATTTGTAGCAATAGCCAAAAATACATTGTATGGGTCAAAATGATCGATTTTTCTTTTATGCTAAAAATCATTAGGATATTAAAGATCATGTTCAATGAAGATATTTTGTGAAATTCCTACCGTAAATATATCAAAACTTAATTTTTGATTAGTAATATGCATTGCTAAGAACTTCATTTGGACAACTTTAAAGGAGATTTTTTTCAATATTTAGATTTTTTAGCACCCTCAGATTCCAGATTTTCAAATAGTTGTATCTCGGCTAAATATGGTCCTATCCTAACAAACCAGACATCAATAGAAAGCTTATTTATTCAGATGATGTGTAAATCTCAATTTCTGGTTTTGTGGTCCAGGGTTACATATTATATTATATTATATTATTCATACTTGTTTATTCCTATGTGGAGCTATGTGAAATAATATATTAGGGTCATTCTTCATTTGTGGTGGCAAGTGGTGTCCCTCTACTTTACAACAGTTTAAATAAACTTTAAATATCAATAAATCATAAAATGTTTGCATGTTTGTATTCTGCAGGGTAAACACAATTTGTGCACTTTTAATAGTTACATTTTTTTTTTTTAAATACATATTTAATTGAGTTTTAGAGATTGCATTTGCACTTAGAGTGGTATAATAGAATGTAATCGCAACAATATAACATTTTTAACACAAATAAAGTGATTATATTGTGAATATAGATTTTAACATGTTTTAATGGATATATCATATTAAACTAATTTTAAATGCATAGCAATATATTTAATTAGAAAAAAAAAACATTTTTACCAATTCTGTCTCTCATTTGCCACCCAATCGAAGAATGACCCATTATATTATATTATTGTAACATTATATTATCCACACCAGTTTATTCCTAGAGTCGCAGGAAATATTATAGTATTAGCTTATCCAGTGTAACGTTTTGGGAAATATCATATTACTTTATAATTAATATTACTACAGTATAAACATTGTAAATAGTTCAGTTTAACTTACCTTCTGCGTTAACGACGATTGTGCCAATAACACCATTAATGCCCTGAATTCTCTTTAAAGTGTCTTCGACTTCAGCCTGGACAAAATAACATGAAATATATATATATATATATATATATATATATGATTTTGAAATCTGCTAAATGACAAAAGTAAGTAAAAGTAAGTAATATATAATTTGAGCGCAGAAGGTAAGTTTACCATGTCGCCCAGCTCAGGTGCTTCTTCCGTTGGTCGCTCGTTGCTATAGAAACGGAAGTAAATAAAGTTGTAAAATGAATATTTTAAGACTTTGTCGTCGAAAACTCTCTATTTTATCTTTATGTTAATTACTGACTCACTCGAGGGAAATAAATAGGCCACTAAAACTTGTGTTTATTTCACTTTTCACAGCCGTTTGTGCTGACCTTAATATAATACTAAACAAATATTAACCAAAAAAGAAAAATTTAATTCAAGTCAATCTCGTCTGTTATGAATTTATTATTTTATTTTGAACGAATAAGACACAAGGAACATTTTAAATATCACCGACACTGTTAAAATCTGCTTTTGTGTTTATACTCGTGTTTACTTTTATAACTTACAGTAGATGAATCAGTCAGAATCAGGTATTTTAGTGAAAAAATGTTTTAAATTAATACATTTTAATGTTTTGATTGCTTCCTCATTTGTAAGTCGCTTTGGGCGTCTGCTAAATGATTAAATGTAAATTATATATATTTTATGTAAAATAATAATTTTCCTAATCTTTATTTTCCACCAAATGTTTACACATATTTGACAGCAAGATGTCGCTATTTAGAAAAAAACTATCATTTAAAAATATTCTTGTTGTTGCTGGTGTGAAACCTTTGGTGGGAAACACCTGATAACATGTTCTCAGATGTGTTAATGACATTTAGGTGACCCCATTAGGGTGTAGTTTGCCTTATCTCAGGTCTAACAGTCATTACACCACCATCTGTTTAACAGGCTTCAACACCACTGAAGCAATAGAATCAAGTAGAATACAGTAACTCAGAAAACTTGCATGTTGTGTTGATCATCAGCTTAAAGGATTGCACAGAAACTCAATTGTATTCTGAACTGAAAGACACTAAAGAGACATGTTTTTGATCCAGGTGGATTGTGTTCTGTGCTGGTGCAGTCTGTCATCAGTTTTTCTCTTCTGGCAGAATTCGGGATGAGAGATGACCTGCGGAAGATGGAGATCGTGGGCATGTCGAGCCGGGATCTGTATGTGAAACGTAAGTAAATCTATTGTAACCACAGAAGTCACCTGTCGTGTCAGTTCATATGAATTAGAATCCTCTGCAGTGAATGGGTGCCGTCAGAATGAGAGTCCAAACAGCTGAGAAAAACATCACAATAATCCACAACCATCTGCTCATAATCCATAATAACACTTCCTCCAGTGAAAAAGTCCATCCTCTGTTGTCCTCTCATAATAAAATCCATCCACATATTTGTTTAGGACTGTTTTCACTTATAAACATTGCTTGATCTCTCCCGATTCAGACAAGATGACTTTTTCACTGCAGAAATCGCCATTATGGATAGAGGACTCATATTTTAAAATTTGTTTCTTACAAACACGCCAGTTTTCACTTTATAAGATGTTATTGATGGACTGGAGTGGTGTGGATTATTGTGATGTTTTTCTCAGCTGTTTGGACTCTCATTCTGACGGCACCCATTCACTGCAGAGCATCCATAATCAAGCTAAATTTCTCCAGAGTTAACTACTCCTTTCATTTTTTCATGTAATATTTCCATTTTATATTATTTCAGCTTTATTGTAATTACCAAAGTAAACATTAACAATTGTTAAGACAAACAGGTAATTAATTATAATCAACTTATTGTTATAATCAAATATTCTGGCCAGTCCTGCTCTACTGTGAGCTTGTCCGCTGAGTCTGTATCTGGTCGAGGGTGGCTCTCAGGCTTGTATCTGTCACTTTGTACAAATAGTCTGGGCCACTGTGGGTTTAATGCAATCTTAATTCAAGTGATGAAGGATTGTGAAAGTCTGACAGTAATCAGTGTTGAGTGTTAATGTACCCTGTTAACCCTGCCTGGTGTAAATGTTTTAAAATTATTAACAATTGAAAACATTCTTTAGAAAGGTAATCAAAAAGTAATCAGTTACATCACTTTAATAAAGAATTGAAATAGTTACATTACTTATTTCATTTTAAATAGTAACTTGTAATCTGTAACCTATTACATTTCCAAAGTAACCTCCCCAAAACTTGCCACTGCACCAGTTTGAAGAATATTGTTAATAAAAAAAGATAAGAAAACGTAATATTTTTCACAAATTGTTATGGTCAATAAAAAAAGAGGCAGCCTTTGAGCTACTGTGTGGACAGTGGGATGTAGACTGATAGTCTAATAGTGACTTACACAAAGTAAACCGTTAGCATAGGCTATTACTGTACACGAAGTGACCAAATACAGGGATTCAAATTAAATCTAAAATGGAAATGTCCATATAGAGTTTAAGAATTTTGAAAACAAAGAAATTGATAATTTTATGTTAAAACATAACATAAATGAAGAAATACTTGTGGAGTTCAAACCAGCCAAATAATTTGTAAATCTGAAGTGAAGTGAAGTGACATTCAGCCAAGTATGGTGACCCATACTCGGAATTCGTGCTCTGCATTTAACCCATCCAACGTGCACACACACAGCAGTGAACACACACACCGTGAACATACACCCGGAGCAGTGGGCAGCCATTTTATGCTGCAGCGCCCGGGGAGCAGTTGGGGGTTCGGTGTCTTGCTCAAGGGCACCTTAGTCGTGGTATTGAGGGTGGAGAGAGCGCTGGACATTCACTCCCCCCACCTACAATTCCTGCCGGCCCGAGACTCGAACCCGCAACCTTCGGATTACAAGTCCGACTCTCTAACCATTAGGCCACGACTTCCACGACGAAATCTTGTACTAAATTAAGAAAATAAATAGAGACTCAGATGCGTATGTATAAAGAAGCACTTGGTGCCATTATATGTCTCAAACTGACTGACGTTCCTCTGATCTCAGCATTACTGTGGTCCACTGGGTCCAGACTCCAGTTCATTTACTAGACAATGTTCCTCCTTCTTCAGCAGTCTGTAGAATTCTGCTTCTGCAGCAGCTCCTCCAGACTCAAGAACATCCAACAAGAGTCTCATTTTCTCCTGTCGTGGTTTTGCATCACGAACTTCATTGTACATTTCACCTGGAATCATGTCTTTGGTCCTCAAACCATCAGCAATAGTCATCACTGATGAAACTCTCTTAATGAGTTCATCTCTGTGTTTTTTCACAAATCCACTTTCTGATTAAAAAAAATATAAAAAATAATTAAGTTACATTCCAGAAGGGATTATGTTTGATAGAAAGAATAAACAACTAATTGAAATACTGTATATCTTTGAATTCATACCTGGGAGCCTTTTGTGAGGAGGAGGGTCTGTATCTTTACCTGATGTTATTTATAAGTACAGACATTTGATCACTGAAAAATCTACAACTTTAATTTATATATACAATCATAGTAAAATGTAAGTATTATAAACTTTTAAAGCAGAAAGAAGTCTTAAAAAATATTTTTTTTACAGTGTAGATTGTTTCAATCTTTCATATAAATTGTATTTTTGTAATGAGTGTTACTATGCGTTAAAAAGTTACAATGCTAGCAACATCTGTAATTCATTCATTACCTGTGAGAAGGATTCGTCGTGGAGTCCATACTTCCTTTCCTTCAGTTTCATCTGAAAGACTCAGTCTGATCTCCTCGGTGTCAACATTTATAAACACTTCAAATATGGGATGATAGTTTGGACCAAAATTACACTCAAACCTCTCAGTCTGAAAAAGCAAAATGAAGGTGAGAGACTAAGTAACTAAAATTACAGATGTTAAACTATTACACAAATTACTCATGGTGCAAAAACAACTAGAAATCAAGAATATATCTCAGGGAAAGCATCTACTCTTCAGTGACGTTAAGCAGAAATCTAACTGAGAATATATTGTTGATATTTTTTGCAACCTATATGATATTACCTCAGGCTGCACTGTAGATTCCTTTGGTTCACAACACAGACTGTATTCTGATCCCGGGGTGAGAGAGCACTTTGAACTGGTTTTAATGTGCTTACTCTCTTTGTGCTGGTCCTTGACCTTAAGGCAGAAAAAGTCTGTCAGATTTTAGATATGAAAGCCACAAGCAACAGAGGTAAAATGGTAAAAAAAAAGAAAAAAAACATCCTCAAATAGGTACTATAGGCTAAATAGTAGTGGGAGTTCCCTTTTACACTGTCTAAAACAAAAAGCAATAACCCATATATTAACAATGCAGTCATTTAAAGTATGTCTTTTCTGTATGTTCCAAAGCAGTTTTGTAATGTTTGTCTCTCAATAGAGAAACTATGGCTATTTGATTTGGATCAGAGTGTGTTATTACAAGAAAAAATACTGACACCTCTGGCAGTGGAACATTTGATGGGAGCAAATGGACATCCAGTATGTTTTCTGATTCTGATCGTAGAAAGAGAAGCACTTGGGCAATGACAGGGGAAGGAGTAAAGATCATCCTTTTCAAGAGCCCAAAGAGGGAGAGATCTCTGATGTCAATCATCACATGAGTTTCATTCACTTGGAGAGGCTTCATTATTTCTACATTACCACCAGTGACATGTGCTACAGCCAAACTGTCTTTATTTTCCTCTGCAAAACACACAGAAACATAACGTATTCTTCAATATAATTAGTTCATATACAGATGTTCAACAAGTTTTCCAAATCATGTATGTAGAAATAAACCTACCAGAGAATATTTCACAGTGAGGAAGGTGCAGTCCTGAGATTGAACCGTTTAAACAGTCAATGCTGTACAAGGGTCCTGCAGGTTTCATCTGATCATAACCAACTAACAGACGAGGATCCCATGAGACAACTCTATACAGCACCTCTCCTTCACCCTCCATCACAAACACAAGACTGGTCAGACTGCAACGAAACTGACCAGCATGTTGACACACAAACCTGAAAGACAGGATATTTTCATGTTATTAAATCATAATGGCCTGCATATCTATTTATTATGAGATAATACTGTGGATAATGCAAAAAAATAAAAAATAAAACGGGATGTTTGAATTAAGATCTTGGAAAAATTCTTGCAAACAAATCCAAATAACAACATCAATTTCCCAGGCAAAAATTTAGTCCCGGTTTCACAGACAGGGCTTAGACTAAACCAGGATTAGGCCATATATCAATTAGGACATTTAAGTAACTTTTATAAACATGCTTAAAAAAAACTTGAGACAAAACAAAGGTACTGATATATTTTAAGATCAGCCAGTGCAAGTTTATTTTAGTTGAAACAGCTCAGACTTAGTCTAAATTTTAGTCAAAAAACATAAGTGTTTCAAACCTGTATATATTTGTGTGTTTGTCCTCATCGTCTTGCTGAACACATTCAGGTGTGAATACTTCTGTATCACCTGAGCACTGAAGTAAAGAAAAGAATGATCCTCTTATTCTGAACATGATGACAGAAAGAATACATGACAGTTGCAACTTACTGAGTGTCCTGAAGATGATTCAGCTCCTAATAAGTAAGACACAAATCATTAGACATCTGAGTTTATTATTAAGCTACTGTATATTGCATTAAGCTATTTCTTACTGGCTAAAAACCAAGCCATTTAATATAAAACTGAAGAAGTATATAATAATAAAGCAAAAATAATACTTGCCAAGCACCAAGTTAGATTGAACTTAACAGGCCTTCAATTTAATAGTTAATGTTAATAGAAATAGCGTCTTTCCATAATGACTCAAAAAACACAATTGTTTGTGTGACTTAAAGAGGCCTTTGGAAACATTTCATATTGTTCTAGACATTTTAGAGACAATGATTCTAAAGTGAGTTTAAAGGTCATTAAATAATAACACAAGTTTTAATGAAATGTTGACTTAAAATGATTTTTAATTTTAATTAAATATTTTAAACTTTATCATTTTATATTTTTGTCATTACTGTACAGTCTCTTCCTGTCTCGCTCAATCAGCACTGACTTCCTCCATCTAGGAGAAAACATTGACCACTGATTACTGTGAAAAAATGTAGACATCACTTTCAAAGACATCAATTTTATTAATATATTTTAATATATATTTTATGCATACTTACACAGTCAGTGTCCAACCTGTTTGTGTCAGTGATCCCCTCAGATACTGTTTTATATAAAATGGAATAAATGAAACTGTGGAATTTATCCTGGCATGGGGGAAAAAACATTTAGCTACATATGTTTCTGAAAACAATTTAACAATAATTTTAATATTCACAAATCCATATAACATATGCTTAAAAGATCAGATCTTTTTTCTTACCGGAGTTCGTTCAAACTGGGAAAGTCCTCGAGAAGCGAGAGGATTGTGGGAATCCATCCGATGGTAAATTTGTCTATCTGCATATGACATTTCTTTAAACCAGACACAGAGTGCAGGACATCCAGAGGGAAATTCCTTTCTGCTGAGGAAACTTCAGGGCTATAAAAAAGGCATATGTTATTTGCACCCCTGTGTAAATATTATAACATACAGTATATAGTGTTCACATAATAACATATAGTATTATAATGACATAATGTACAATATCAACAACTGGCAAGACGATTTGAATGAGTTTTATTGCAGGTTTGAAAAACCCTATCTCACAACCATTCTGAACTTCTCTCCATGGACCCATTAACACCTCCAGCAACCCCAAAACATGTGCTGACCAGCTGGCCCACATCTTTTCACAGATCTTCAACAGATCACTGGAGCTGTGCGAGGTCCCTTCCTGCTTCAAACGCTCTACCATCATCCCCATCCCAAATAAACCCAAAATTACTGGACTAAACGACTACAGACCTGTGGTTTTAACATCTGTGGTCATGAGGTCATTTGAAAGACTGGTGCTGGCTTATCTGAAGGACATCACTGGACCCTTACTGGATCATCTTCATTTTGCTTACAGAGCAAACAGTTCTGTGGATGATGCAGTCAACATGGGACTGCACTTCATCCTGCAGCATCTGGATAAATCAGGGACTTATGTGAGGATCCTGGTTTTTGGACTGCAGCTCGGCCTTCAACACTATCGACCCAAACCTCCTCCTATCCAAATTAACTCAGCTCTCAGTGCCCACCTCCATCTATCAATGAATCACCAGCTTCCTGTCAAACAGGTAACTCCTAGTAAAGCTAGGGATATTCTCATCCAGCACACCTGCATGATCAGCACTGGAGCTCCTCAGGGACGTGTCCTCTCCCCACTGCTGTTCTCCTAGACACACCAATGACTGCACCTCTAAAAACCCCTCTGCCAAGCTCCTGAAGTTTGCAGATGACACCACACTTATCAGCCTCATCCAGGATAGAAAGACGAGTCTGCTTACAGACAGGAGGTTAAAGAGCTGGCTGTCCGGTGCAATCACTACAACCTGGAGCTGAACACGTTCAACACAGTGGAGATGATCGTGAACTTCAGGAGAAACCCCCTGCTCTCCCCCCACTCCCCATCATGAACAGCACTGTACAGACAGTGGAGTCATTCAGATTCCTGGGCAACACCATCTCTCAGAACCTAAAGTGGGAGTTCCACATAGACTCTATTTTCAAAAAAGCCCAGTTGGCCTTCGCCAGCTGAGGAGGTTCAACCTGCCACAGGAACTGACGATACAGTTCTACTCTGCAGTCATTGAATCTGTCCTCTGCACTTCTATAACAGCCTCGGACTGCTGAGCAACCCTCCCCACTCTCCAAGAACTGTACTCATCCAGAGTGAGTAAGGGTGTACTCACACTAGGCACGGTTGCCTTGAATCAGAATCAGAATCAGAAAGAGCTTTATTGCCAAGTGTGTTTGCACACACAAGGAATTTGTCTTGGTGTTATGAGCTTCCAGTACAGAAAGTAGGACATAGGACAGACTCGATGATTGCAGAGTAGAACTGTTTCAGCAGCTCCTGAGGCAGGTTGAACTTCCTTAGCTGGCGGAGGAAATACAGCCTCTGCTGGGCCTTTTTCGCAATAGAGTCAATGTGATTGTCCCACTTCAGGTCCTGGGAGATGGTGGTTCCCAGGAATCTGAATGACTCTACTGAAGTCACAGTGCTGTTCATGATGGTGAGTGGGGGGAGAGCAGGGGGGTTTCTCCTGAAGTCCACTATCATCTCCACAGTTTTGAGCGTGTTCAGCTCCAGGTTGTTAAGACTGCACCAGACAGCCAGCTGCTCAACTTCCTGTCTGTAAGCAGACTCGTCACCGTCCTTGATGAGGCCTATGACTGTAGTGTCGTCCGCAAACTTCAGGAGCTTGACAGAGGGGTCCTTTGATGTGCAGTCATTTGTGTAGAGGGAGAAGAGCAGTGGGGAGAGAACGCAACCCTGAGGGGCGCCAGTGCTGATGGTGAGAGTCCTGGATGTGAGTTTGCCCAGCCTCACTAGCTGCTGCCTGTCTGTCAGGAAGCTGGTGATTCACTGACAGATGGAGGAGGGCACAGAGAGCTGTCTCAGTTTGTCTGAGAGAAGGTCAGGTATGATGGTATTGAAGGCCGAGCTGAAGTCCACAAATAAGATCCTTGCATAATTCCCAGGTTTGTCGAGGTGTTGCAGGATGTAATGCAGTCCCATATTGACAGTGTCATCCACAGACCTGTTTGCTCTATAGGCAAACTGAAGAGGATCCAGCAAGGGTCTAGTGATGTCCTTCAGGTAGGCCAGGACCAGTCTCTCAAGTGACTTCATGACCACAGACGTGAGTGCGACAGGTCTGTAGTCATTAAGTCCAGTGATTTTGGGCTTTTTGGGGACGGGAATGATGGTGGAGCGTTTGAAGCAGCAGGGAACTTCACACAGCTCCAGAGATCTGTTGAAGATTTGTGTAAAGATGGGGGCCAATTGGTCAGCACAGACTTTTAGACAGGCAGGTGAAATACCGTCTGGTCCTGAAGCTTTCCTAGATTTCTGTTTTCTGAAGACCTGGTTCACATCCTCTACACAGACTTTAAACGCAGGTAGAATGGTGGGGGAGGGAGTAAGGGGGGTTGCAGGGGGGGAAGGTGAATGTGTGAAGTGCAGATCAGAGCGGGTGCTGGGTGTCAGTCTGGCCTTTTCAAATCTGCAGTAAAACACATTGAGATCTTCAGCCAGTTGTTGATTCTCCACAGACTGTGGGGGTGGTGTCTTGTACATGGTGATGTTCCTCAGACCAGTCCATACTGACGCCGGATCGTTGGCTGAAAGTTCTTTTTTCAACTTCTCAGAGTAGTTCTTTTTAGCCACTCTGATCTCCTTTGTTAGTCTGTTCCTGGCCTGGTTATACAAGATTTTATCCCCACTTCTGTAAGTGTCCTCTTTGGCCTGACGAAGCTGTTTGAGTTTCCCAGTAAACCACGGTTTATCATTATTGAATGATAAGAATGTCCTGGTGGGGATGCATATATCCTCACAGAAACTGATATATGATGTTACAGTCTCTGTGAGCTCATCCAGATCGGTGGCAGCGGCTTCAAAAACAGTCCAATCAGTGAGGTCAAAACAAGCTTTTAAATCTTGCTTTGCTTCATTAGTCCATCTCTTAACAGTTCTTAATACAGGCTTAGAAGATTTGAGTTTTTGCCTATAGGTCGGTATGAGATGAACCAAACAGTGATCAGAGAGCCCCAGAGCTGCCCGTGGGACAGAGTGATATGCATCTTTAATTATTGTGTAACAATGATCCAATATATTACTGTCTCTGGTGGGACATGTAACGTGCTGTCTGTATTTTGGCAGTTCGCGGGAGAGATTTGCTTTATTAAAATCTCCAAGAATTATTAAAAAAGAGTCCGGGTACCTTTGCTCTGTTTCAGATATTTGTTCGGCCAGCTGTTGCATCGCGCCGCTCACGCACGCGTCTGGAGGCACGTACACATTCACGAGAATGAAGGAGGAAAACTCTCGGGGTGAATAGAACGGCTTACAGTTTATGAAGAAGGCCTCCAAATTAGGAGAACACATCTTCTTCAGAGTTGTTACATCTGAACACCAACCTTCATTTATGTAGAAACATAGTCCACCACCTCTCGTTTTCTCCGTTAGCTCCGTGATGCGGTCTGATCTGAACAGCTGATATCCCGGCAAATGAAGCATGTTATCCGGGATGTTTTCACTCAGCCAGGTTTCAGTGAAGCACAATGCAGCAGAGTTTGAAAAGTCCTTATTTGTGTGGGTGAGGAGAAGTAGTTCATCCATTTTGTTAGGAAGGGATCGGAGATTCGCTAGATGAATGCTTGGGAGCGCAGTTCGGAAGCCGCGTTCGCGGAGTTTAACCAGCGCGCCGGCGCGCTTCCCTATTTTCCATCTGAGCGCGCGTTTGGCTAGGACCGCTGCCCCTCCGACCAAAACATCCAACAAAGCGTCTGAATAATCAAAAACCGGAAAAAAATTGTCCGGTGTGTGTTGCCTTATGTCCAGTAGTTCGTCTATGGTAAAACTGACAGTAAGAGAATGACTAAACACAGAACAAACAAACAAAAACAACAAAAGTATGGGAGCGTTCCACACCACAGCAGCCATACGCGGCGCGATTGCAATTGTCCCCCCTCCCCACTCTTCCACTGGCCTGCACTCACATGGCTGGAGCATGCTTACATTATCAATGAATGAATGAATGAATGAGGCATTTATATCGTGCTTTATTGTGTATTGCTGTACACCCAAATCACTTTAAAAATATATGAGGGGGTCTCTCCTCAACCACCACCATGTGCAGCATCCACCTGTAAATTTTGTGGTTTATTATTTTGAGTCGTGTGGGACGCGGTGACACACAGCCCTCTCATAATATATTTCTTAACCGATTTATTGCTTTTGCCACTCACACCGTCTTCAACACTACACCAGATGCAAGTGGTGCGGCACTGTGTGAAGGGACAAAATACTAAAACCCATTATAATCATTTCTACTTTCTACATTGGTTGTGGTGTTCTGACGATTTTTGTTACCTGCTCAGATTATGCTACCTCCCATTAAACAGATAGGTAGCACAAATTGATAGCGAAAAATGCTACCCATCAGATTGTGCTACCACCATCTTATTCATGTGGTTTAAATGTCCACAATTACCCCTAGCCTAAACCTACCCACCCATACCTACCCTTACCCTAAACTTAAGGGGTCATCGGATGCCCATTTTCCTCAAGTTGATATGATTCTTTAGGGTCTTAATGAAAAGTCTATAACATAGTTTAGTTAAACTTTCTCAATGGTAGTGTAAAAAACACCCTTTTTACCTGGTCAAAATCAGCTCTGCAGAAATCAACCCGTTTTGCATATTGCTTTAAATGCTACTGAGTTCTGCTGATCCCACCCCTCTCTTCTGTGGGGTGACAAGCCGTGCTCTGAGAGACTTTAGAAACTTGCTAAACTTGCTAACTAGCATGTTATTAGGAATAGTGATTGCAAAGATTCATTAAAAAAACCTTATACTCACTTCCAAGGTTGTTATAGTTTTGATTTTTTAAATTCGTTTTATTTTAATATCGTTTTCAAATTTGCTAAGAAATTCAGTTTAGTTTTTATTAGTTTCATTAATATTTTTGTTAGTTTTAGTTTAGTTTTTATTTTGTGAACACATTTTTATGTAGTTTTTATATAGTTTAGTTTCCGTTTTAATGAAAGTTTAGCAAAATCAACAGATCACTTCCAGAGCGAAAGCCAAAGAAAGACTTAGCATAATTTAACCTTGAGTGAGGCAAACGTTTAGCGACTAAATGAACCCATGCTGAGCTTGAGAGACGGTGAAAGTATACAAATATACACCAAAGGAAGCCTTTTTACTACATAAATCTACACAAGTTGCGCTTAATGTCATATCTAATGGTGTGTTGAGATATTTAATATGAAAATAAATGTAGCCTAATTTGGTTATATGTCTTTTCTTTCTTATTTAACCATAATCATGATATTGTAACTGTCTTGCGCACTTTTCCGTGAACATCCGCGCATAAATCATAACTGGGACTAAAGAAATTCAATAATAACGGCAATCGTAGGCCTATTTAAAGGCTCACATATGAATATGTTATTTTCTTTATTTATGAAGAATTATAAGCGTGTATGTGATGTGATTTAGCCTATGCATATTTATTTGTTCGAAAGTTTGATCACAAGATGCTAGGGCAAGTTTTGTATTGTTTACAGAAAGGTGCGTTCTCAGTTTTTTTTTCTGTTAATTATGTTGCGTGTCTGTTTTTCTTCAAAGCACCAACTTGCCTAATGTTGGTTTGATTGCTTGTATTAGATGAGAAAATAAGTAAGTTTCCCTTCCTCATGTTGTAGATTAATGCGGGTCCGGTTCGGGTCGCGACTCTCGGTCATAATGTCAAATGGTTCTGGTCTGGTAGGCTACAGAAATAAATTAGAGCTGCTGTCGGATAACGGGTCGGGTGTTCTGCTGGTGCAGAACTGCAGGACTCTGCTTTAAACTGCTTTGCGTCTCTCCATCATTTACAGGTATTTCCCTAAACCGCCACACAGCTCATATATTTTTCAGCCAAGGGGTGAGAACGTAATGATTACGAAAATAATTTATTTTTGTTAATTATTATTTTATTTCAGTTAGTTTTTCAATAACTGTTGTTAGTTTCGTTTCGTTTTAGTTTTTCAAATATTTTGACATTTTTATTTTATTTCAGTTTACGAAATAGTTTTTTCATCAATTGTTTTCGTCTTAGTTTTAGTTTTCGTTTACGAAAATAACCTTGCTCACTTCTGCTATAAGTGAAGCTGGATCACAAATTATTTGCGTGAACAGACACATTTAGGTAGATTGGGGGCACATTCCCTTCACAAACAAAAGTAATACACTGCGTCTTCAGAGTAAATGATGACTGCTATGTTCATTATTGCATCCAACAACAAAACACCAAATTTGCCCCATAGACATACTATGGTGAGGGACGGCCCATGAAACAGCATCTGAACTCACATGTTTTTCCTACTATGGTAATTTACATAGGAATTTTGCATTGAAAAACTCTGCATCACAATGTCATAGAGACATGGAGGCAGGCTCATTTTACTCAGACAACCAGTCAGACTCTCAGGATCACTGTGAAGCTATCAAGCCACGCCCTAGCAACCATTCAGAGCACCCTAGCAACTGATCTCATAGGCTGCCATTATAAAAGCCCTGATGGATATCTTTGGATCACAGTGTCATAGAGACATGGGGGTGGGCTCGTTTGACTCGGGGCAGCAAACAAACAATCATGAATCACCTTAACCTCTTCCTAGCAACGCCCTAGCAACCACTTTTGAACACCCTAGCAACCAAAACCCACACAGGCATATCTTCAAATCTGAACGTCATAGAGACATGGGGGTTGGTTTATATCATTCATACTGGCAAGCAGCCACCTAGAAGCACCTTAGCAACCACCCCGGGTACCATAGCAACCACCTAGCAACACCTTAGCAACCACACCAGGTAGCCCAGCAACTGCCTAGCAACACCTTAGCAACCACTTAGCAACCACTCCAGGTACCATAGCAACCACTTAGCAACACCTTAGCAACCACCCCAAGTACCATAGCAACCACATAGCAAGACCCTAGTAACCACTCCAAGTGCCATAGCAACCGCATAACAACACCCTAGCAACCACTCTGAGTACCCTAGCAACTGCATAGCAACACCTTAGCAACCAACCCAGGTACCCTAGCAACCGCATAGCAACACCCTAGCAACCACCCCAGGTAGCCTAGCAACGGCCGAGTAATACCCTAGCAACCACCCCAGGTACCTTAGAAAATGCATGGCAACACTGTAGCAACCACCCAGGGTACCCTAGCAACCGCATAGCAACACCTTAACAACCACCCAGGGTACCCTAGCAACCGCATAGCAACACCTTAACAACCACCCAAGTACCCTAGTAACCGCATAGCAACACCCTGGCAATCTATCTATCTATCTATCTATCTATCTATCTATCTATCTATCTATCTGTCTGTCTGTCTGTCTATTTTTCTGATTAATGGTATTGTCTTCAAAAAAACTTTAAACTTTAAAACTACTTTAAACTTCAAACTAGTTAAAATTGAAAACCTTCAAACTTAAAGCTTTTAATCACTTAATCAGAGACATTCCTGTCGATGTCCCTGCTCTGGCGTCTAAACAATGCACCCTTGACAGCTCACTCAGGGCGGGTCTAAGGTAAGACGGCCGTGTCAATCAACTATTGTGGGAGCGGTCTTCGTCCGTGTGACGTCACACAGACAAGAAGCTGAGAACAGCCTGATTTGAAAAAGGGGATATCATTTTTAGGGAATAAATAAAAACCACTGGGTGGATTTTTATCATAATAGGGTAGATGTGTACACACACTGCTAAGACACATTTGTATGTTCAAACAACATGTAAAAGTGAATTTAGCATCCGATGACCCCTTTAAAACAATGCAAATATATTTTTGGTAGCACAATCTGATATGTAACATGTTTCGTCGGTACAGCGGCACGACGCAACAAATCCACGACATTAAACTGATGCCTCGTTCTATGTATGACGTATACTGGCACCAAGTTCAAATGATTTGCTACAGTCGTTTTATCGCGTCCAGTGTAGACATCCTCAAGCTGTTGTGGCGCAGCGTAGACACAGTGTCAGACATTTTCACGCAATCGTGCTGCACTTTTCCAGTTCCGCACTTAGGTGCTGTTAGCGCTCACATTACATGCGAACCGCACCCGAGCCCAACTGAACCATGCCCTGGCTTACCTCTTCCAAGCGAGACAGGGATGGCTAAACGGAGCGATAACATTAGTCAAACGAACTGGGCCTTGGGGTCGGGCACGGTTCAGATCTCCTAGTGTGTGTTAGAGGTCTGCACGGGCTTTAAACTGAAGCCCGAACCCGGCCCGTACCCGCGATCATTTAACCCGACCCGACAAATACATTTACATGTTAAGCCCGAACCCGACCCGAACCCGAGGTTATCTAACATCTGACTAATTAAAAATTAACCTCAAAACATAACATACTAAATGGAGGATATTTAGCATAAAAAAAATGTATTGTCAGAATGTCGTCTCTCAGTTGTTGAATTTCGCGCAGACGTTGCCACAACGTAAATGTGTTTGCTCAGTCCGATCTCATGAAAGTGCGAATACCACGAATTGTATCTGTAGTGCTTATGATACGCAGTTTTCGTGTGCATATGATACGCACTTTATGGGGTGTAATAGGCACGCACTCCGCACCCCTAATCCTAACCAAGGGGTTTACAGTAGCCTACGTAGCATATGCATGCAAAAAACATTTTTGGTGTATAAATGGCACTAGAAATTAATTTGTGGTATAGATACGCACTTTCATGAGATCGTGTTTCATAATCTGCTACTGGGCCGGCCCTCTGTCAAATTTTAAAACCCAGTGTGGCCCTTGAGCCAAAACGTTTGCCCACCCCTGGGCTACACAGACCACAGACACACAGGTAGAGCCTGTGTGTCTGTGGTCTGTGTAGCAGATGCACATTGCACATCTGCGCACGCAACTTTCTCTCTCGCGCGTGCCGGTCACCACAACACAGCAAGCAGGCAAAGCACACGGCACGCAAACTATATATAGCCTATTTAGTTTTTCTTAGTTACAAACCCGAACCCGACGCTGTTCAATAAACATTAACCCGAACCCGAACCCGACCCGAAACCCGCACATTTTTCGGGACTTGAGTTAAAAAGATGCAGGTAATTCACACTCTCTTTTTTACAGACCTGGGTAATATCTGGAGTTTCTGCAGGAAGATTCTCCAGTTGACAGTGGAAATCTCTGGGCGTGAACAGGTGAGCGTTAATTCTGAGATTAACAATGACTGTCTCGTTTTTGAGCTGGGAACTAAAAGCCGAAAACAGAGCCTAAAAAAAGTAAAATTTAGAGACGTTAGTAACAAAAATTAAGCAGTCATTTTTTTATGATCAAAGTTTCTTACGTGACATCTTCATCTTTAATTGATGTAATAATGAAGCTTTTGATCCTTTTTTTGAGAGATGCTTTTGAAGCTTTTTGATCCTGTATTCTGTCAATTACAATAAATTCATTATTTTACTGTACAAGTAATGGACTCTTTGCATGGTAACTTCTGCCCTTTGTCTCTTTCAAGTCAGTAAAATCTGGTGCAGTGAAAAAAGTATTTTTTCTTATGATATTATATGAAAAGATGACTTTCTGGAAATGGCTGTAAATTATATCTATTTTTGTAGGAGACAGAAAGTCTCTGACAAACTTTTCTTATATGTATAATAATTATATTACCTATGACAAATGAGAGTTAACATTACTGTGGCTGCATGTCAAATGTGGGATGAATTGTCTGAAACTGAAGTTGGATTCATTGACACAGTAATCCGATATTTAACCATTTAATAGTATAAGCTAATTACAATACAACCCGAATTCCGGAAATGTAGGGACATTTTTAAAATTTGAATAAAATGAAAACTAAAAGGCTTTCAAATCACATGAGCCCATATTTTATTCACAATAGAATATAGAGAACATAGCAAATGTTTAAACTGAGAAAGTTTACACTTTTATCCACTAAATGAGCTCATTTCAAATTTGAAAAAGTTGGCACGGGGGCAACAAAGGCCTGAAAAATAAATAAATTTGAATAGATTCAGCTGGGAGAACATCTAGCAACTAATCATGATAATTGACATCAGGTCTGTAACATGATTAGCAATAAAAGGGATGTCTTAGAGAGGCAGAGTCTCTCAGAAGTAAAGATGGGCAAAGGCTCTCCAATCTGTGAAAGAGTGCGTAAAATGATTGTGGAATACTTTAAAAACAATGTTCCTCAACATCATATTGCAATATCATAAGGCTTTGCAAATCTCATCATCTACAGTGCATAACATCATCAAACAATTCAGAGAAACTGGAGAAATCTCTGTGCGTAAGGCACAAGGCCGAAGAGCTTTGTTGGATGCCCATGGTCTTCAGGCCCTCAGATGAGACTGCATTACTCATCGGCATGATATTGTGATTGACATTACTAAATGGGCCCAGGAATACTTCCAGTAAACACAATCTGCAGATGCCAACTAAAGCTCTATCATGCAAAAAGGAAGCCATGTGTGAACATGGTCCAGAAGCGCCTTCGTATCCTGTGGGCCGAGACTCATTTAAAATGGACTGTTTCAAAGTGGAAAAGTGTTCTATGGTCAGACGAATCCAAATCTGACATTCTTGTTGGAAATCACTGACACCGTGTCCTCCAGGCTAAAGAGGAGGGAGACCTTCCAGCGTGTCATCAGCGTTCAGTTCAAAAGCCAGCATCTCTGATGGTATGGGGGTGCATAACTGCATACAGTATGGGCAGCTTGCATGTTTTGGAAGATATTTAAAGGTTTTAGAGCAACATATGCTCCCCTCCAGATAACGTCTATTTCAGGTAAGGCCTTGTATATTTCAGTAGGACAATGCAAAACCACATACTGCAGCTATTACAACAGCAAATTTGAAATGAGCTCATTTTGTGCATAAAATTGTAAAATTTCTCAGTTTAAGCATTTGTTGTATTATCTATGTTCTATTGTGAATAAAATATTGGCTCATGTGATTTGAAATTCTTTAAATTTAAAAAACGTCCCAACATTTCTGGAATTCGGGTTGTAGTTTTTGTCCCCAAAATAACCATCATTGTGTGTAATTTCTTATTTTCTGATAAATAACAGGTAACGAGAGATCAATATGGAGTTTAAGAACTGATGATCCAGTTAAGTGACAATGGCACTGAAAGGTTAAAGAATTTGATCAATCATTTCAAAGAGAAGACTCTTTGAATATACTTTGCTTGTGCACCATGCATCCATGAGTCCATAGCAGTAATAGATATTACTAAGTTTAGAATTAAATATCCATTACATCAGTTCTTTCACAATCTTTCCTTCACCAAGAGCTGAGATCAAATCCCCGGTATCATCTGTAATGTGGTCCACCTTCAACCTTTAAAAGAGAACATATTAACATTCAGATATCCAATATAATAATAGTATAGTACATTAGGTATAAATTCAAGAGCAATGCTAAAGTCTCAAACATGTAGAGAGTCTGATCGTTGCTCACCACAACTCTTCACAAGTGTACAGTGTAGACTGAAGAATCTTCAGATTGTCAGATGTTACATTGAGTCTCAGTTTGCCAATGTTAACACAGTTCTGAAAACAAAACCGCAACATCCAGCAGTCTGCATTTTTCAGTAGAATGTTTGACAGATCTATAGAATCCAAATGTTCCAAAACTTTCCCAACAAAGCTCTTCTCATGGAGCTCATAGAGACAATGGAGAATGAACAGCATGTGTTCATTTTGATATCTCTGTGAACACTGATTGATCCATTCCTTAAGCTGGGTTTTTATGTTGACAGAGACAGCCATGTTGTGCTTTTCAAAGAATGAGGAGATCCATTCTTTCTTACAGAGACCACAGAGAAACAGAATCACAGGCTGCAGCAGCTTTGAATTGCTTATTTCTAAATTTGCCTCTCTATCAGACCAAGAGGACAAAGCCCATCTTCTCTCTACAGTATGAAGCAGCTCTCTCACGTTCTTCTTTGACTCTTCTTCATCCAGAAGGACATAGTAGAGAGCAGTGAAGAACTCCTGAAAGCTGTGAGGCATGAAACTGAACATTGTCTCCCGGCTGATTCTTCTCTTAAAGAGGAACTCACACAGGAATGGATTGCCAGCAGGGTCAGACATTGTTTCATGAACACTTTTCTCCTCAAACAGCACTTGTTGTTTCAGCATCCCTCTCTCTGCCAGTTGACCCAGACTCCTCAGCAGGTTCGGGACAGACTGACTCAAACCCTGGCAGTGACGCTCCAGTAGAGTGGACACAAAGTCAACGTAGACAGAGGTGGTGGTTTCCAGTCCACTCGTCACATCTGCACCATCACTGAACCTCTCTTGCATGACCGTGCATATGATCCAGCAGATTACAGGGATGGAGCAGGCTGTCATGAGAGTTTTATTTGCTCTCACACATTCATAGGCTCCCCTGAAGAGTTCCTCTTTCTGGAAGAACTTCTGGAAGTACTCCTCCACTCCCTTCTCAGAGAAACCTACAACCCTGAAACGTTTCCCTGTAAGCAACATGCCCTGTGGGACCTCAGTTCTAGTAGTGATGAGCAAGACAGATCTGGGCAGGATTTGTTGAAGAAGCAAGGAACAAACAATGACCTCAGGTGGGGCTTTCTGGGATTTGGATGATATGCAAAATTCATCACACATGAATCTAAGCTCATCAAGACCATCAATGATGAGGAGCACTCTCTGTGCCGAGTCTTGTAACATCTTTGAGATCTGATTGGACGTTAAACTACAATTGCAGCTCAGGAGCTCAATCAAGTTAATCTCCTCAGAAATGCACTTCACCTCTTCATATCTCAGACTGAAAGCCAGATCAAAGTCTTTAAGGTAATGTTTTTCAGATGCCCAGTCCAACATAATCTTTTGCGCTATGATAGATTTTCCACAACCAGAATTTCCTTGGAGAATGATAGTAGGATAAACCTTTTGTATGTTTGACTTATTAAACAACTCCTCCAAACTGATATTTCGAAAACCGCCTTTTTTATTTTTCTGAATAATCACAGGTTCAGTGTAGAGGGCAGCCAGTGATACTCTTTCACCAGAGGGGAAACTCCTCTCATTCTGATGCCTATCCTTCCAGTCGACTGACTTCTTATACTCGCATACCATCTTCTGCCATGCTAGAGGAAAACATAAAACATTATTTAGCCTCACAATACAAAATGTTAAACTCAATTGACAATACATAATGCAGTCATCCTGAGATGAAAAGTGTCGTTTAACAGACAGCAGAACAGACAATCCTTTTAAACCAAGCTGAAGTTACAGAATCTTATTGCACTGAATTACTAAATAACCTGCATCTTCTGATTCAGTACCTCTAAATAAATATGACCATCAATGTAAGATCTGTCAAGATTCAAACTACACTTCTGTCTCAAAAACGAAAACAGTTCACTATATCACCACCGCTTATCAGCCTTTAAATGATCGATCTAAACTCTTACAGTGTTTTGAAGATATTCAGTTGGTGATTTATTTCAAGACCAATCAAAGTAGAACTCTCATTTTGAACAGTCAGAATATGAGCCTACCTTGGTCTCTATTTTGGAGTCTTTGATTCCAATAAGGCCCCACAAACGCTGAGTAAAAGGGCCACTTGATAACGAGAGAATGATGAGTGTTAACAGTTGGACATGAAGTAAACAGATGCACACAACATTAGGTGAAAATAAAGAGCTTCATGTCCTTCTTAGTGCACCATGGTCTTATTATAACACATGCATATAGTGAACATTCCTTGTCACTTATTACACATACAGGTGAGTGAGGTTCCATCGTTGTGTCTGCCCCTGATTGAAAAGAACTGGTTAGAGCTCATGTCAGCTGGATTAAGAACACAAGTACAATTTGATCTGATGTTGATTTACTGTAGAGTACAGTAGTAGTAGAACACATTATTCTGGTAGAGACCTCATAAAATAAAGTAATTTTAAGACACTGAGTTTCTTTATGCAGACACAAACACAGCAACAAATTGTACTGTTCATCAGCAATCAAAGTAGAGATCTCATATTTTATAGAAAGAATATAAGCCTACCTTGAAATACTTCATAATGCTGCCTAGACATTCCCGCATTTTGACACTTAATAAAGAGAGAATGATGAGTGTTTAGCAGTACATGAACATGAAGTCAACACACACACACACACACACACACACACACACACACACCAAAAGCTGAAAATAAAGAGCTTTGAAGTCTCATTGCAACCCTCTACAGTGCGAGTAAATCACTGGCATGTGCGACTAATCTTCACTCTGGGCGACTAAATTATGTCTAATATTAGCCAATGGCTAATAAACTCTCAGATTTTACTCACCAGTGTGTGAGTTGGAGGAAGTATTGAGCACACTGACTGAGCGCTTCAGAGTTTCGCTCTCTGTGAAGGGATCTGCGCTATTTTTCAGTTCATCTCAATGGATGCGCAGCGCACCTGTATTTGACGCACCTGTGTTTGACGGACCGTGAACTCTAGTGTAACGGAGCACGACTCGCCGTCGCTTTGGTGAGAGCAAGAGAGAATCTGACGCGACTTTTCGCGCGTAGTTGGACGCTTTAACATTTTGAGTTTACTCGCTTCATTCGCGCGTGAAATTCGCTTCACAACAGACGCGAATTCGCGTCATTGGAGGGGCTTCTGCCAGGCGGCTCAGTCCAGTCTCTATGCGAAATGGCTGACATGGATTTTGTTGAGAGGGTATCTGTGCTTTATGTGCTATGGAAGGCTGAAAAGCGGCGTAGACTAGCTATAATTATTTTCTCCTCCATTGTTGTTTCGAATTTCTCCCTCCGCTTTCTACGTCGTCTTCACGTCACTACTAGGAGCAAGTTCCTGATTGGTTAACGCGGCGAGAATATCCGCCAAACTTCAGATTTTTTAATTTGCACGAATCACGCGTTACGCGCGTCAAACGCCCGAAATGCTCAATTTGCGCCGCAGGATGTCTGTTCGCGTCTTTGCATTGACTTAGCATGTAAATCACTCGCGCTTTTAGTAATCAAGAGCGTTGAAGACATGGCTTTGGATCTACAGTCAACTGAAAACGAATCTGCAAAGACTATGGTTTGCTATATGAAGATCTTTATTAGATGAACGCATGTGCTGCCGGTTCCACTGGTAGCCTATAGATTTGATTACAGTACACGATACCATGACATTACCAGTTTGTTGTACATGTACCTTACACATTAAATACAATGTATAATTTATTCATTAAATAAGCTGTCAGAGTATGAAATGAACACCCGCGTTAGTTCCAGGAGGAATGCCTTTGCTTAGACACAATTAATATTGATATTTTCACAATATTTACACTTGCAGAAATAAAGGCTATATTTGTTTAGATCTTGCAGAATAGACGGGAGAAGATCAGTCAATGTGTATTTGTGTCGCTATGCTCAGATGTTCTGTAGCCGGTCATCTGAGGAGTATTCACTCTTCTCTGTGTCAGAGGTTATATACATGTGTATTATAAATGTATACAATTAAACTTTAAAAAATAATTTAATTCAGTGATGCAAATCAGAATTTTTATCAGCTCCAGTTTTCAGAGTCGTCATATTCAGATATATTGATTTATTACCCGTGTTGTTGAAAAAAACAGCATATGCTGGTTAGGTATGTTTTGAAGCTGGGATGCTGGTTTAAGCTGGTCCTTAGCTGGCCATGTTGTGGTCGGACCAGGGGTGTATTCCAGAAAGCACGGTTAACTTACCTTCAGTTAAACCCTGAACTTTGGGTTGATTAACCCCAAACCTTGCTTACGCGAGGTATGTGGTTCCAAAAACGCGTCCGGGAGTAAGTTCATTCAACTCAGAGTATGTTCCTGGTTAAGACTCAAGACAATCTCAACAGAGCGACGAATCGACGAGTCACTATGGAAACGGACGCTAAGAAAAAGCGCACCATGCTGTTTCTTTCTTCTTCTTTTGTTCGTTTACATGCTTAGTGCATATCGCCACCTAATTGATGGTTGTGTAATCGTTTTTTTTTTCCCGTTTAATCTTCAATCCTTGAGAATATGACTTATATTTTTAGTTTGATGCCAATTATATATTAAGTCATATCAGATATGTATTTTTATTATAGAAATACATGATAGAAAATGCCAATCCATGTGTGAGATGATAATATAAAATGTAATAAGTATATATAATATAATAAATTAAACATTACCTTGTCATAGTGTTTTATAATTTATACAGATAACTGTTATATATGCCAAAATAAATAAAATAACCATATTAGAATAATATATGACCTTATTTATTACTTATATTAGCGCTATATATATATATATATATATATATATATATGGCTATATTATATAATCTAATATTATATAATGTTGTGCGCTATCTGTCAGGCCCACTGAAGGCTGCTCAGTGTGTCACGCGTGCACTGATAGCACTGAAGTGAACTAACCCTGAACATAACCTGCTCCAGAGCAGGTTATCTTCAGAGAGCAAGTTACTATGGTTACTTACATACCCTAAAAGTAACCACCGATTTTGGAACCGAAAGCCGAGTTTATCCGCTCGCTTATCCTCAAACTTACCCGGGTATGTCACATAACCTGCTTTCTGGAATACCAACCAGTTCTCATTCCCGGGGCGTAATATACTTACGCTTTTGACACGTCCGTCAGCGTATACTTTCAACGCACATGGCACCCATTAGCGTCAAAAGAGACGCACAGAGCTTTCCACTAACTCCAATGTAAACCCATCCGCGGTACTATTGAACGCCCAGGGCACGCACCCCAGCACATGACCAGCTTAAACTAGCAAAGGACCAGCATAAACCAGCATCTTAAATCAGCTCAAACCAGCATCCCATGCTTCAAAACATACCTAACATACTATATTCAGTATATGATCCAAAGTAACTAGTAACTAACTACTTGAGTAGTTTTTTTATCTGATACTTTTTTACTCAAGTAACTATTCAGAATATTACTTTTACTTGAGTAAATATTTCTTCAAGTACTTTTACTTGGGTACAGTTTTTGGGTACTCTACCCACCTGTGCATGTACAGGTGAGTCAGTTTCCATCGTTGTGTCTGGCCCTGGTTGAAAAGAACTGGTTAGACCTCATGTCAGCTGGATTAAGGACACAAGTACAATTTGATCTGATGTTGATATAGTAGAAACAGTTTAGTGCCCAACACTTATTATTCTGGTAGAGACCAAATGATTTGAAGTCATTTTAAAACACTAAGCTCCTTAATGCAGCCACAAACACTGCAGCTAATTACAATGTTCATCAGTAATCAAAGTAGAGCTCTCACATTATGAAGTCAGAATATTAGCTTACCTTGTTGTCTTTGTATGTATTTAAGCAGTAAGTAAACTGGCCTCTTAATAAAGAGAGAAATAATGAGTGTTTGAGCAGTTCATGGACATGAAGTAAACAGATGCACACAACATTAGGTGAAAATAAAGAGCTTTTATGGCCTTCTTAGTGCACCATTGTCTTTTTAAAACAAACATACATTATACAAAATTCCTTGTCACTTATTACATGTACAGATGAGTGAGGTTTCTTTATGCTGTCTGGCCCTGATGGAAAAGAAGTGGTTAGAGCTCATGTCAGCTGGATTAAGGACACAAGTACAATTTGATCTGATGTTGATTTACTGTAGAGTACAGTAGTAGTAGAACACATTATTATTCTGGTAGAGACCTCATAAAATAAAGTAATTTTAAGACACTGAGTTTCTTTATGCAGACACAAACACAGCAACAAATTGTACTGTTCATCAGCAATCAAAGTAGAGATCTCATATTTTAGACAAAACATGAGCCTACTGTGAAATGGGTGAACATGCTGACTAATAAAGAGAGAATGTTAAGCAGTACATGAACACAAAGTAAACAGACAAACACACTAAAAGCAAATAAAGAGCTTTGAAGTGTCATTGTAGCAAACACACATTGTAGAAAATTTACTTACACCACTTTTATGAACAGATGGTGAAGATTTTATCTTCTTGTATGGGTCTGCATGAAAAGAACTGGTTAGCGCTCATGTCAGCTGGAATAAGGACACAGACAATTTGATCTGATGTTGATTTAGACACCATTTAATGTCCAGCACTTATTATTCCGGGAAGAGACCTCATGAGGTCTCTATTTAAAGGCCAAGGTGGATGGGATCGAAAATAAGCATTGTTGTCTCCGAATTATCCATGTATAAATTACAAATGTAGCAGTTTTTCCTGTACCGCTTTTCAGCAGCCTAGGATTGCTGTATTATTTTCCAAAATATTTCCCCTTGTTTTATTGACGTTTGTCAAGTACAGTATCTATTTTATTGTGGTGTGCAGATTTTCTGACTGACAGTGACTCTCCACTCCACTTTTTAATCTGGAACACGACCTTTCTAAAAATGAAATCAATATCAAGAAGATCCTGATCATGGAAATGAACAGCAGGTAAAAGTGTAATCTTCATTAACTAGATTGAAACCTTTGTAAGACAAACTTTGTTGGCTTGACAAAATCTTTGTTGGCTTGACAAAATCAATAAGCTATTCATAATTATTCATCATTTTTTTCTACCTCATATTGCTGCTATTTAAATACCCTGTAGGCTACAACTTTTTGCACATTCTTCTTTTTGCACATTCCTCTTATTACTATTTAAGTCAACAACATACTGACCTGCACATTCATATTTATATTTATATTTTTATCGTTTATTTTATTTTATTCTCTTATTTTTTCTACTTTTCTTTTTCTTAATATCTGTATACTTTATAATTGCACTGTCCTTGGAGCGGACCTGACCTACATTTCACTGCTGGTTATACCCTGTATAATTGTGTATGTGACAAATAAAAAATCTTGAATCTTGAATCTTAAAATCTTAAAATGTACAATGATATAAAGGTCAGAATAGATAGATAGATAGATAGATAGATAGATAGATAGATAGATAGATAGATAGATAGATAGATAGATAGATAGATAGATAGATAGATTACAGTAAATTACGGACATTGCAGTAGGCTACTAAGACTCAAACACCTCAGTGCCTTGATATTGTATTTCATTCTAATTTCATTTTCTTATCAAAGCTCATGAAACATCTACTTATGTAGTTAATAGATAGTTGTCTAGGTGTTATGCATTTTGTGATTTTGTAGATCCGCTCTGTCACTATGAGTTAGTGGCACTTCCCGAGCAAGAAGCAAAAGAAATGAAAAACATCAACCTTAAATGACGAAACGAACGGAAATAATAATATTGTACAATATTCAATATTATAATACAATTTCGGTTATCCTTTATAGGAACACGTATTTAAATACTATTGTCGGTGGATTTCGCTTAATAAATAAGGCCTAAATAAATAGTTCACTCACTATCAGGCTCCGCCATCGTCCTGTGTTTTAGACTTGACTCTCCCGGAGTTCACTGCAGTACAGTGAGAAATTCATTCCAAGGAATTAAACCAATTTTGCCAGTTTCTTTTGTCGTTCTCTAAAAACGTGCAATAGCCTTCCGGACTCGTGAAACAGTAATAGGCTATGTTTATATGTAACGCGATCTGACACGCCTAAGAGCAATCGAAATTGAAAGTTAAACTGTAGCCTAATCAATAAGCCCAAAAAAGTTACTACAAATTTACTATATAAAACCATGGTTCATTTTCTTAAGGGATGCATTTCTGCAAAATTTGAGATGAAATGTACACTTTTTTTTTTTTTTTTATAAAAGCATGAAACTTGGTACACTTGTTGGTGGCCCTTTGGCCTACTTTTATAACTTAGAGCAAACGAAATCGTCTGTTGTCTCAGTCAGATTCAGGTAGGCTGTTTTATTGAATAAAATATTTTCAATTAGTATAATATATTCAGTTAATATATAGCCTATTTTATGTACAATATCAGTTATTTCAAGATGTCGCTATCGTTAGCCTATTTAGAAAAACAATATGATATAGAAATATTCTTATTTAAAATATATATATATATTTTTGAACATTGCTTTTAAGGCCAGGCCTTAAATATAATCATTTAAATGTATAAACAAAATTAAAACTAACCTTGCTAACCTTTTTTTTAATGCTTTATTAATTCAATGAATGCCACAAGAACAAGAGGTCTTACATATTCACATGATCAAATTAGCATTCGCTGCCAGAGGAAAAAAGAAAAGAGAAAAAAGTAAGGAAGAAAATTACATAAATTTCAATCCTTTCGCATTACATGATTTCAGTGCTTTTTTGTTTGTTTGTGCCAAGAGATTTACATATAATTTAGTCATTTATAAAATGCACAATTCGAACAAGTTGGACTACGTTGACCCACACTGTTAAAAATGTATTGTAATTTTACAGGAAATTCCTGGCAACTAATTCCCGTGAACTGTACCGTTAAATAACAGTAATTTACTGACATAAATTTACAGTTAATTTACAGCTCTTCATTTTTTACAGTATGTTACTGTTATACTACCATGGAAATGAACTCTGCTCCAATTGCTTCAAACAGTCTGAGTTTAGTATTCATACGGTGTTAGTAATGTGAACTTATTACATTTGAGTCCACTAAGAAGAAATCTTTCTTAGTATAGAACTGCAAACACTTTAATATAACTAAAAACATACCTTTAACTCAAATCGTTGCAGTTCATCATCAACTATGGCACACATGCATGTGCTGAAGTACTTAACAAAAAGATCATCGCTGCTTAAGCAACTGCAGAGTTACTGACTTTAAATAAAGCAGCAGAACATCAGTGTTTGTGGCTCATCATTGACCGAAGCACAGGCTCTACTCTCCAGCACAATGGTGACCCACAAAACCACATTAACAGATCTGTTATTACAGTTACAGTTTAATATTTACTCTCCTTATCAGTTCATGACTTTGTATAACTGTTTTCTATGGACCTTCACTAATATTTCAGTAAAAAAATAACTTTTTTTCTTTGGTTAATCTGACTAGGTTGTACAGTAAATTGCTGTCATTTCCTTGAATTAGTTTTTCTACAGTTTTTTTGCTGTAAATTAATTACAGTTTATTGCTGTTAAATTACATTTCATGCTGTTTGTTTTTTTCCTTGTACATCTTTAACCCTTTAAACCCCACAGCAAAATCCATAGTTTTAAATGAAAACGTATCATGTGTGCACACTACAGAGTGTTAGAGTAACACTGAATCAGTGCTGAAGTTAATGAGATAATTCTGTGATTAATTAAGTGAGGATTGAGCATTAGTGATGAACACCTGCTGTTAACAAGCAGAAGAAAATAGAAACATTTACATTACATTTAGTCATTTGGCAGAATAGAAACACAAAAACTACAACTGACTTCAGCCACAGCCTTAGATGAAATCAACTAAAATACTGAAGACATTAAATCTCTCAAGATCTGATTAAACAACTCCTAAACCAGCATTACTTCACACATTACTAACCAGACTGCATGATGCTATTTCTGTCAGACGTTCACAGAAATGCAAGGTGTTTTTTTTAACTACCATGATGGAGATCAGTGTTTATTTTAGTTGGACTCTTGAATCGTGACTTTTTAACGTTAACTTTTCTTTGGCTGCTATAAACATGTGTTTTAAAACACATTTGTCATAGCAAAAAAGAACCAAGGCAAAGTCTGTAATATTATGTTTTGCTAATGATATGACCATCATTACAAAATACTATGTTCACTGATTTTTTCTTATCGAAATGATGTTGTAATAACACACTAGAGCAAAAGAATGAGCAGGTTGTAATGCAAGATTGTTAAAAACCTAACTGACAATTAAAAAATAAAGCTCAGAGTGCTATGAAACACACACATCAAGAATCAGCGTATGAATCTCAACAATGGTGACAACCAAAATAAATAAACAGTTCAACTCTGAGCATCACAAACATGCTATAACTCAACACAAAAAAAGCACATCACATCATTAAAGATCAGCTACTGAATGCTATCAGAGCAGGTCACTTCATGATGACTACAATACATATAACACAAAAACACTTACAGTTTTTCTATTTTTTTTGCTGTAACAAATGTGTTTTAAAAACACAGTTAAAGCAGCCAGACAAAATCAAGGGTCAAGAGCCCAACTAAAGCAAACGCTGATTGCCATAATGCTGAGGTCAAATGAAATGTTTTCAATAAAGCATCTAAATGTCTATTAATTCTCAAAGAATTGTTGTAGATATATGGCAGAAATAAAGTCAGACTGTAATGTGGACTGCAGAAGTCTTCTTTCTCGAAAATAACACATTTTACCCAGAATGCATTTTTTTTACTGTTGTAATGAAAAAAAACAGGATGTTACTGTCAGAATATGGCTGTTTTTACAGCAATTTGTAACAGTGCACTTCTTATGCATATGTTGTTTTCCTAATAAAATAAATGTAATATATATATATAGCCTATGTTGTTCTTTACAATTCAAATGTTCATTTTCACTTCAAATATACAAAATCATACACTCAATTTTTCTGTCAATATAGAATTCTGAATCCTTCCAAAATAATCTCGAGTAAATACAATGAAAAAAAGATGCTAAATAGTTTGTTTTTCTTGACCACAACAAAATTCAACCTTGCTAACCTTCTGTAAGCAGTGACGTCCAAATGTTATTATTATTATTATCATTATGCAAACATTACACAAATACATAAAGGACAGAACAGACGAAACTTTTACAGGAAAAAAAAAAAACTATAAGAAATAACAAAACATCACACCTTGTAAAGTTTTACATACAAAAATAAATACATACGGACAAATAACAAAAACAAATAAAGAAATAATAATAATAACTTAAAATGAATGAATAAAATAAAGATAATAATAATAATAATAATATTGACGTCCAAACGTACGCGATAGCGTCAGGAGAAGACGCCCCGGCACGTCGCGCACGCAGCGGAGCGGAGCACTGCGGGGGACACAGCGGCTGTTGCTCGGGGATGATGTAATGTTGCTCCGGATGGCGGTGTGCGCCAGGCTCTGCGGAGCGGGACAGTCGCGGCGCTGCAGGCGGCGGCAGAGGCGCAGCCAGCCGCATCAGGACAGCGACTCCGACATGGACGAGGAGGAGGAAGAGGAGAGGGTCGTGGGCAAAGCGAAAGACGAGCCCGATGGCGGCAGCAGCTGCCAGAGCAGCGGAGCAGGTGGACTCGGGTCTGGGGCCTCTGCCTCGGCCTCCGCGGGGCCACCACACCCGCAGTCGCTGCTGGAGCTGCCGCCGGAGATCCTGGTGGAGATCTTCTCCTCTCTGCCCGGCGCTGCGCTGCCCAACCTGGCGCTGGTGTGCAAGAAATTCAGGCAGATCCTGAACACGGAAACGATCTGGAGGAGGAGATGCACAGAGGGTAATAATGGCTGCTAACTTACACAAAACACAGCGGCCTTCTGCTTACACTCGATACTGATGAACACTTTCATAACGTTATTATATATATATATATATATATATTATTTAGTCATATAGCAGACGCTTTTATCCAAAGCGACTTGCAAATGAGGACAACAGAAGCAATTGTAGTATTAAAACAACTAAAAGCAGATCCAAAACTAAAAGCTAAAACTTTATAAATACTAACGTTACCTATAAACATTTTAAAAATAAATAAATTAAATAAAAATGACAAATGCATACAACAAAATTTTAAATGAAACATTTAAGAAATCATTAAAGAACAAAAGGTATAAGAGTATAATAATGATTCTAACATAACACCAAGCCAAACACCAAAAGAAAACATAAAAAAACATACAGATATATAAATACACATTTATAAATGCAGTATCATTTCCATTTAGTTTGTTGAAGTATTAAAATAACTCAAATAAAACTAAAACTTAATAAAAGACCTATACAGACATAATAAATTCAGACATTATTTAAAATAGATAACAAACACAAATCATGACAGTATAGTTTATCAGTAATCCTAAGAAATAACACTACAAACACACATGCTAAAAACTACAACTTACACATGGTAAGAAATGTTATAAAAACTGAAATAGAAGTGAAACGAGTAGAAATAGGAGAAATAAAAAGTGATACTTCTATCCTTTGCCGGTGGCCGATGGTCTTCACACAAGCGCTGCCACGGTAAACTAAGCTTTTTTTATACCCATCTAACAAAATACTAATTGAATTTAGCTGAACATACATTCCTTATTTTTCCACAACAAATGACCAAGCGAGCGCAGACACTGACAAGATACACGAGACAGAACGAGACCAAACACGACATCAGCACGTCTCCACACAGTAAACATATGTGTGTATATATATATATATATGTATGTGTGTGTGTGTGTGTGTGTGTTTAAAATATGCACGTTTAAAGTTTATTAAAATATATAATAAAACCATGTTAAAATGTAATTTGTACAATGACTTGAATATATATAGTTTCTAAATCAAGTTTTGTTTTTGTTGTGAGGCTTCAAGCCTTTAATTCAATAATATCTAGGTGGTGTAAGATATTATTATTATTATTTTAAAATTATTTTATTTACCAAAAATTATTTCATAAAATTATTTTTTATTATTAAAGATAAATTTGACAATTTTGATAACGTTTGTATACAGGAAGCCATTTGGTTCAGCTCAGAGTCATATACACTCATGTAATCATTTATAGAATTGTATGATGTTTACAGAGTCATTGAATTTTTTGTAGAAAATTATATATATGTTTTTAACGTTTGTCAACATCATTAACACAGAATACATTTGATTTCTTCTTTTCATGACACCTCCTTGTCTTTGATCTGTGATGGTAAGTCGTTAGAGTGGCCTGAGTTTTAGTGCTCTGGTTGATTGATTCATGCACTTTCAAATCAGAAATGCACTGTCTTAAGATCTATTGACCTGCCAACGTAGACAGCATTTTTAGGCATTATAGGCAGGCTTTTAAAACCCTTAAAAGGCTGTCTAGATAGACGGCTCAAAAGGTTTTCAGATGCAATAGTCGCAAAAAATGAACATAAATTTGAGTTAATGTTTGCCTGTCAGCGTGTTGCTGTGGAATGAAATGCGTTACTTGAACTTGGTGCAAAAGGCAAGGGATTGGCCAAAAGCTCTTGTGGGAAACATCTGATAACATGTTCTCAGATGTGTTAATGACATTTAGGTGACCCCATTAGGGTGTAGTTTGCCTTATCTCAGGTCTAACAGTCATTACACCACCATCTGTTTAACAGGCTTCAACACCACTGAAGCAATAGAATCAAGTAGAATACAGTAACTCAGAAAACTTGCATGTTGTGTTGATCATCAGCTTAAAGGATTGAAACTGTTAGCATTCAATTGTATTCTGAACTGAAAGACACTAAAGAGACATGTTTTTGATCCAGGTAGATTGTGTTCTGTGCTGGTGCAGTCTGTCATCAGTTTTTCTCTTCTGGCAGAATTCGGGATGAGAGATGACCTGCGGAAGATGGAGATCGTGGGCATGTCGAGCCGAGATCTGTATGTGAAACGTAAGTAAAACTACTGTAACCACAGAAAGCACCTGTCGTGTCAGTTCATATGAATTAGAATCCTCTGCAGTGAATGGGTGCCGTCAGAATGAGAGTCCAAACAGCTGAGAAAAACATCACAATAATCCACACCACTCCAGTCCATCAAAAAGTCCATCTCCTGTTGTCCTCTCACATCAGAATCCACCAACATATTTGTTCAGAACGGTTTTGGACTGTTTTTGCTTGTAAACAGAGCTTGATCTGTGCAGATTTCTGTTCTGATTCAGACAAGATGACTTTTTCTCTGCAGAAAGCGTTATTATGGATAGAGCCAGTTTAACGCAGGTTTTCATTTCATAAGATGTTAATTGATGGACTGGAGTGGTGTTTTTATCAGCTGTTTGGACTCATTCTGACGGCACCCATTCACTGCAGAGGATCCATTGGTGAGCAACTGCAAATTATTTTTGGGTGAACTATTCCTTTAATTTTTTCATGTGATGTTTCTATTTTATATTATTTCAGATTTATTGTATTTACCAAAGTAAACATTAACAATTGTTCAGACAAACAGGTAACTGATTATAATCAACTTCAAATTTGTAAAAAAAATAAAAAAGATCCTGACCAATTCATGCATATCACTATGTGTGTGTGTGACGTCTCTTTAAGTGCCCTTTAGACTTTAACTGAAAACTCGGATCTGTTTGTTAATGTAATGGGGTGAAGCAACAGCATTACGTGTCATTTTCTCAATGCATTTTACATTTACTTCAGCTCACAAAACACATTTTATGTTCAGTTACACCTACCTTGTTTGGTTTGTTTATCTGTAGAGGAAGTTTAGTAACAATGTTTGTTTCAACCAAAAATATTTCAGCAGGTGAAAACATGCTTATAGAGAAAGATTCCTCAGAAGTCAGTGTGGTATTTGTGTATAATTCAGTTGATTTAAAAGTGTGGATATGCAACATAAAATAAATATTATCCTCCGACGTGACACACAAACTGCAAACAAAACACTTCTCACTCTCCCAGCCCTGTACACATTCATTTTCTCCGGCATATGTGAGTGTGGTTCTCACTCTGCCTTGTGACTCTCTCCTCTTCCTGTGGCGCACTCACCTGCGTACCTGTCCAGGTGTGAACCCGCAGGTGAAGTCGGGACGCTTTATGAAGCTCCTCCCTGATTATGAGCATATGGACTATCGGGACGTGTACACACACTGTATGTACTGGCCGTGTGTGAAGGCTTTGTGGTGGAGGAACCAAATCACTGCCTGTCAAGCTGCTGGTTGAAGATGCTCTTTGCTACTGACGTTTTGTTCCAGGTTCATTGAGTTCAAGTAGAACTGCCAAACATGGTATCAATTAAGACCATATAGTAATATTTTTATTAAAGGGTTACTCCACCCCGGGTTTGGAACGACACGAGGGTAAGTGATTAATGACAAAATTTTCATTTTGGGGTGGAGTAACCCTTTAATGAAAATATTACTGACTCGTTCCTTAGTTTGCAAAATAAAAATAAAAAACAAGCAGAGTGTAACAGTACACAGTATGCATTGTGCAGGACATGCAGTGGAAATCTGTGTGGCAAGATAAAAGTACATATTGTTTTTGAAAGTGTGATAGTGTAATACATTACAATAAAATCAAAAATTACAACAAAATAAAAATTACGATTAAGTCTCTGTAAAGTTGCAAACCTAGTAACGGAATATGCAAATATATATTTTGCGCAGTATGCAGAAGTATATCAAAAAGCAACTGTTTAAATCCAGATGTAGGATTTTTCAGTAAGTCATAATCAGAAGTTTATCTATCTTGAACAATAGTCCCACCAAAGAGACAATTTAGAGAACTTTAGATTTCAAATACCACATTTTTGTATGGAAGTATTAATATAAACTGACTAAAAACGTCCACTGTAAATGAGAAACGAGCTAAAATGATTTTCTTTTAGGGATTTATGAGGATTGGTACATGGGGTTTTAATTGTACAGCTCATTTCCTTTATTTTTACATTTAGAATATTTTTTATATCTAGATTATTAATCTTCATATTAATAATTTAATAACACTCAAATTTAGCAAATCTCAAAATGACTGAAATCTCAGACTGTACATCTTTGTTGTGATGCATAAATTTACTTGTAACATTTAAAATGTTTTTTTTTTTTTTGAATAGCCATTTTGTTACCCAGTCATAAAATTAACATAATTTGTATTTTTAAATATTTATATTTTATTATACAATTTTTATTTTTTTTTATTCCAGTTTCCAGTATTTTTAATTAAATATTTAAGTATTTTATCTTAAAATGTATTTAAAAAATTAAGTTTAGGTGTTTCTGTGATGTGCTTTTGTCAATTTTATTAGTTTTTATTTTTTTTTTAAGTTTTTTTCATGTTTTAGTCATTTTAGTACTTCAAATCCAGTTTATTTCAAAGCAATATTTAAATTTTTTGGTAGATTTTCATCTAGAATCTTATTATTTCGGCTTTATTTCAATAACCGAAAAGCATTTTTAATAGTTAAGTAGTTTTAGTATAAAAATTACTTCTAAATCACTACTTTCTGTCACAGATTCTTAACTTATGAACGTGGAACATTCCTTTAAGGCTGAATCCCAAATTGCATATTTCTACTACACTATAAAAGTGTTTACTTCACTGGTGATGGAACGTGCACACTTTTGATGTACTTTTCTATGCAGTATGCATATAGTTGCATTGCTACCTAATTGCTGAATTCATTACATTATTACTTTTAGTTTTATATTGACATTCTGTTTTGGCATCACATTCCCTGCCAACTTGAAAACTCTTCTGTAACCCAAGGATTTGTGGCTAATATTAGCCACAAGCATATGTTATTCCACTGGAACCTTTACTAAATGCTGCAATTTGGAATGCACGGATGCTAATTGTTTAGTATGCAAATTGGGACACAGCCTTGGTTTGGGACAGACTGATGTGACAGCAGCACAAGGGCAGCTTCTGCCGAGTGTGAGCACACCTGTGTGTCCTGCATGCGTGTGTGTGATCGACACAGGCTGGCAAGGGTGCAGACGACTGCAGCTGCGCTAACATCAGCTGACTGTGTGTGAGATGCACATGAGTAAAAGTGACCGAACGTGGGTAAATATTATCCCTCTAAGTTGTTGCATGACAGATAAGTTGCATATACTCACACACTCAACATGCATTCATGAGTTCATGCCCCAAGCGATATAATCCTATCTAACGTTCTTGGTTCTGGGTTTGTTACGTGTGTTGTGTGCTGTTGTGTGGTATTTTAACGTCATGTACTTCTTTTGCAGTGTTACATCCCTATAGACACATCCTGGGTCTCTGGCAGCCTGATATCGGGCCCTATGGAGGACTACTGAACGTGGTGGTAAGATCACACAGAAAAAAATGAGCAAATGCAAAAAGATGATATTGGTGGAAAATTACATAAATGAATTGTAATAATTCAAATACAAAACACTTACGTATTGTGAAGATGATTATGGTGATGAATATCATTATATTAACACAGTATAGCTGTATTGGGACATACTACTATGCAATAAAATGTTAACATAGGAAAAAAGGTATATAGAAATATTTAAAAAGCATGACAAAATGACTACAATAAATAAACATACTAAAGTAACTACTTAGTTAACTACATTTTCCTGTTGTTTTTTTTAAACAGACAGCATTTGCCTTTTGCTGGTCATTTGAGTACATATTAGCTAAATAGCTTTAACGTTGCTAGCTTATAGCCTTAGCATTCATCATGTAGCTTCTAGCATACAGTAGCTAACTACAATTTCACATGTTTTACTCTAGAAAATGTAGCTACGAGCTACATAATTTACTTGCACTTCAGATTTTAAAAGTATATAAAAACTGTAACTTGTAGATAATTAAGATTAATCAAATAAAAAGCCACTTAAGTGAACTTGAAGAGCGTTCACTTTCATTACTGTTTTTAGAGCAGTACACTTTTAAAAAGTTAATTTTGTCATTTCAAATGACAAGATTTACATTAAAGTACATTTTAAAACATGTTTTAATAATCTCTTGTAATTCTTTACAGAAGTTAATTTGTTTCATGTTTTGACTAACAAACCAAAGTACTTGATCTTTTACTGTAACTGTAGTGTGTTATTCTATATCACTTTCAATACATTTTAATTGTTTAAAATTTCAGTTTAATTGTGATAAATGTGTAATTACATGACAGTATATTTCAGTATGAAGTGTATTAAAGTTTAACATAATTGCTTGTCAGTACAGTCAGCAGTACACTTTACCCATATTTACCATTAAATTACATCTACTTAAGTCCTACTTAGGTGGGTCAAAAACATTGAATTTAAAGGGATTGTTCCCCCAAAAATAAAAATTACCTTATGATTTACTCACCCTCAAGCCATCCTAGGTGTATATGACTTTCTTCTTTCAGACGAATACAAGCAGAGTTATATTAAACATGTCCTGGCTCTTCCAAGCTTTTGAATGGCAGTGAATGGGTGTTGAGATTTTGAAGTCCAATAAAGTGCATAAATCCATCATAATAACTGCTCCACACGGCTCTGAGGGGTTAATAAAGTCCTTCTGAAGTGAAATGACATGTTTGTGTAAGAAAAATATCCTATAAGACACAATGTGCAATTGTACTGTATGTAAAACGTGCAACTCTTTCTTGCTTTGGTGATTATTTTAGGTTGACGGGCTGTTCATCATAGGCTGGATGTATTTACCGCCCCATGATCCCCGTGTGGAGGATCCCATGCGTAGACGACCGCTTTTCCGCATTCACATGTGGGAGAAAAACAAAGCCATGGTAGAATGCATGTACGGACACAAGGGCCCTCATAAAGGAGACATTCAGGTAACTCTACCATATTTCTACCACAACAGCTCAATGTGCCATTATATTCCACAAGATATTAACCTTTTTTCTTTCCAGACTGTGAAGAAAGATGAATTTTCCACCAAATGCAACCAAACTGATCACCATCGAATGCCTGGAGGAAGGCAAGAGGTAGGAAACCAGATTGTTAAAGGGATAGTTTACCCAAAAATGAAAATTCTGTCATTAATAACTCACCCTCATGTCGTTCCAAACCCGTAAGACCTTCATACGGGTCTTACGGGTTTTGAACGACATGAGGGTGAGTAATTAATGACAGAATTTTCATTTTTGGGTGAACTTTCCCTTTAAGATTTTGAGATAATCCGCGGCTCTCCTGCAGTTTCTGGATGTACACTGAGCCCCATGTGTTTGTGCAGGAGTTCAGAACGTGGTTGGAGGAGGAATGGGGAAGAACACTGGAGGACATTTTCCACGAGCACATGCAGGAGTTGATCCTCATGAAGTTCATTTACACCAGCCAATACGAGTAAGCCTCCTGCATCGCCGTTCTCACCCAGAATGCGCTAACAGATCCATTTCCTCTTTTCAGTTTTGCGGTCTGGTGCCAGGTGTGTTTAAACATGTGTTTCCTGGTTTCAGTAATTGCCTGACATACCGGCGGATTTATCTGCCCCCGTGCCTCCCTTCAGACCTGCTGCAGCCGGGCCTCTTCAAAGGAACATATGGCAGTCACGGCCTGGAGATCATCATGCTGAGCTTCCACGGCTCCAAGGCCAAAGCCACCAAACTTACCGTGAGTCTGACATCTGAAGATATAGTCTGGAGAGCTTTGATTCTCAGGGAAAACATGAAACTGAGCAAACCTTTACTATTTGAGGCACAGTTAAATGCAAATCAACACCTGTACAATGACGTCTGTCACACTTTCCAGTCAGGTGTAATATCTGGAGTAAATGACAAGGAAAACTTTTGGGGGTTTTTTTGTTGTGTTGTTCAGTCTAAGCATCAAAGCATTCAAGTTTCTGGTCCATAAAGTTAAATCCATAATATAGAATTCATCCAGTTGTTGAATTAGCACAAAATTCTTTTAATACAAAAAAAGCATAATTTATTAATAAGAATGCATACGTTAACAGTGGTTCTATCTTTGGGGACTTTATACATTTAACATTTATGTACTTAAGCAATTCAGTTACAAACTTTTGATGCATAATTTCATCATAAAAAATTAAGAAAAAAAAATCACCTTCCAAAATGTTTTTTATATATATATATATATATATATATATATATATATATATATATATATATATATATAATTTTTTTTTTTTTTTTTTTTTTTTTTTTTTTGTACTACAACTATATTTTATTATTTCTATAAATGATTATTATTCATTACTATGAATAGCTTATGATTTAAATCATAATTTAAAACAATTTTGCCATTTGTGTGTGTGTGTGTGTGTGTGTGTGTGGCAAAATAAATAATACAAGTAAACTTAATTTTTTTTTAGTATTATTTAAATTTTATTTTATAAAGTATTGTAGTTCATAGTTTAAAATAAATAGTTATTATTACTATTATTAATTGCATATTATATTTTGGACAAAATAAACAAAACATTTAAATACACAATTTATTTAAAACATTTAATTTTAACTATTACTATTATTATTATTAGTCATTACTATGAATAGCTTATAATGTAAATAATCATAATAAAAACAATTTAGTTATTTGTGTGTGACAAAAACAAGTAAATTACCTTTTTTATTATTAAAATATTTTTTATAATATATAAATGATTACTATAGTACTGTAGTTCATAGTTTTAATAGTTTATTATTAATATTAACTGTATTTTTGTATTAGGCAAAATAAATAAAAATAAATTTAAATGCAAGGAAATAATTTGTTAGTATTTATTAAAATGAAAATGTGTATACACAAAATAATTGTTGTAAATTATTAGTGTATAATTGAAATTTTAATAATAATGTGTACAAAGCAAATACAAGCAATGTACACTTTTGTTGGCAGATGATTTTTGTTATTAATGTATTTCAATATTGTCTCAGAAAAAGCAGAAAAATACATTGTAAATAAATTACATACATTACAAATGAACAAATTTTCAACTCCACATTTAAACAAACCTTACATTTATTTAAAAGTAAAAGTTCAAATTAAGGCTCAAACAACGCCTATAGTATGCGTGATTTAGCGTGTTCATCAGCTCATTGTTTGTTTTTAGGGTGACCCCAATGTCCCAGCAGGTCAGCTGACGTTAGAAGTCGACCTGAATCGTCCAGTGCGTCTGCCGGACCTGGAGCTCCAGCGGAGCATGGAAGAGCTCTCTCGCCTGGTGCTGGGGGTGCACGAGGAAGCCCAGAGGGCTCCACAGGCCCAGGACGCCCCATCAGAGGCGGTGGAGACGACGAAGGGCTCAGATTCGGCTCCTCCTGCTGGAGCGGAGGATGTGGAGCCCGCGGGAGCTGCCGCACCTGAAGCGCAGCCGTTTGTGTTGCCTCTAGGAGTCATGGCCCGTAATGAAGTGTATCCTCGCACCTGCAAGACGAGGTGAGTCTGCTACTGTACATCTTCTTATAGTAATGTAGACATTACATGATGCTTGTTCAATCAGGCATACATCAGGTTCAGCTTTAGATTTTAACAGTACTTATAGTTTTATATTGCCTTTATTTGTTTTATTATTATTAAATAATTCATTATACATAATTATATTTTATAAAATAGGTATACGATAATTTATTTAAATCAATTACCAAATTTAATTTGTTAAACTAAATTTTATACAGTTTGTTTGTCTATTAAAATTAAATATAATTTATGAAAATGATATATTTTATAATTATATATTATATATTTGTTTTATAACTATTAATATGTAATATTAAATATGAAAATTAAAAATGATATGAATACATTTTAATACAGAAATAATAGACAGCAATTAAATGAAACGCTTAAAGGTGCCATAGAATGAAAAACTGTCTTTACCCTGGCATATTTAAATAATAACAGTTCTGTACATGGAAATGACATACAGTGAGCCTCAAACACCATAGTTTCCTCCTTCATATGTAAATCTCGTGATTAAAAAAGACCACTGAAAAACAGGCGAATCAGAACATAACACCGACTGTGACGCAACAGTCGGGATCAGTACGCCCCCAACATTTGCATAAACCCGCCCTTGTTCTAAGCCGGCCGAACCATCAGAAGCTCTGCAGGTATTGTAAATAAACAAGCCCGGACAACAGCGAAAATAACAAAATAAATGTTATGTTCCAGGCCGTGCAGGGGGTGTGAAGTGCAGGGATGGGTTGGTGTCTGTATTCAGAAAGGCACAGAAAGCAAATAACGCGAGCCACTAAAGGGACATGGTTAGCTCCTTGCTAGCGGTAGCCTGTTACAGTACATAAGATTTCACTCTCAGTAAGGAGAGATGAGGATGATGGCGAATGACTTACAGATCCTGAGCACCACTGACAAGCATCTGATCTTGTGAAATGTGTAGTAAGTACTGTTGCTCCATAATGTAAACATAGTTTGTGTGATCGCGTCTCTTTAAAGTGAACTATAACGCGATCGATGGATCGTTCAAAAGCAGTTTCAATGCCTCGCATATTAATAACGGCTCCCTGATGCCCGCGTTTATATACAGTATAATTACCCGACGATATAACTGCGAGAGAAAGTATTTAAATATATATTTTCCTCCCTGTGCTTCCTTATTGCTGATGAGCCGTACTGTGAAACAGCCAATCAGAGCAGAGCTCATTATTATTCATGACCCTGCCAAATAAGCCAATAACAGACCGTTTCATTCTAGGGAGAAATCCTAGGGTTGTAAATGGACATGTAAAATCGTTTCTGGAGATTTTTTGCCCTTACCTAAGCCACATACCTTCTGTGTAGATATCAGAGAACAATTTAAAATACTGTATCAAATGCATTCTATGGCACCTTTAAAATAAATGTCATCAGTTTAAGTTAATGAATAATTATATAGTACTATAAAAAGATATAAAATAGACAAGAAAATGATTTAAAATGTGACGTAATATTAAAAATTATTTCATTTTAAAATGACACTAGGCTTTTTTTAAATTATGCATGTATATAATTTGTCATTTATTAACATGTCTATTAATTGATTTAATAGACATTAAAATGAATAAAATATTTTCCTTTCTATATTTTTATAAAACAGTCAACTAAAATGAATGTTTATTTTGAAGTGTGTGTATATTATATTATTGACACATATACTTTAAACATTTGAGTTAACTTGTAATTTTTTTTTTTTAAATTCTAACTTTTTAAACTTTTTATTTAAATGAAACATCTTAATGTAAAATTAAAGTACAATTGAAAATGATTTAAAATATAATACATATGAATTTTTTATTATTTTTAGATTAATGAAAAAAATACATTTGTTTAATTATAATATGGATTTCCTTTGTGTTTCAGTTTTTATGGAACAGGCCTGATTGCCGGCCACGGCTTCACGAGTCCAGAGCGCACGCCAGGTCTGTTCGTGCTGTTCGATGACGACCGCTTTGGCTTCATCTGGCTGGAGCTTAAGTCCTTCAGTCTGTACAGTCGGCTGACCGACCAGCTGTGCCACGCTCAGGCCCCCAGCATGGAACACTTCGAGGCCATGCTCCGCAACATGCAGTCATGGACATCCTGATAGCAAACCTCACACTACCTTTCTCATCAGGCACATCCTCTGGTATTACGCTCTGCACCGTCAGGGTCCTCCCTGCTGACACACACACATACGCACTCCTGCTCGCATCCGCACAGGTGTATTTAAGCCACATGCACATGCCATACAGTTTTATTATATTAGGCCTTTCTTATCAGCTTTTTAATTAATTTATTTTTGTAACCTGGAAATGGCGATGAAGATGACAACAATGTGAAAATTTGCCCATATACTCAGCTGAGCGTGCCTCTGATCTTCAGACTCTGAAATCCTGTGGTTTTGTGCTTTAGAAATGATCTTAGAAGCGTTTGTCCTCAATGTGGCAACATCTGCGGTTGCTTTTAAATGATTTTATTCGGTTTATTTGTAAAAAGTCCACACGGTATTTGGAAATGCTTCCATTTTTTTTCCGTCAGCACTCACTGAAATCGAATGACTTCCAGCCGCTTTGTCGCTGCAAATGTTGTCAGTTTTATCACTCCATAATGCATCCATTTAATATGTACGCTAAAAACGCCAAATTTTCTTATTTAAAGGAATAGTTCACACAAAAATCTAAATTTGCTGAAAATGTACTCAATATGTAGATGAGTTTTTCTTCATCAGATACATTGAAATTTAGCATTACATCACTTGTTCACCAATGGATCCTCTGCAGTGAATGGGTGCCGTCAGAATGAGAGTCCAAACAGCAGATGGTTTAAACTTAAATCATCTTTATGATGGATTTGTTTCTTAAAACATGCAGCTTTTCACTTCACCTGATGTTAATTGATGTATTGGAGTGGTGTGGATTATTGTGATACTTTTATCAGCTGTTTGGACTCTCATTCTGACGGCACCCATTCACATTCACACAAAGGGATGTAATGCTAAATTTCTCCAAATCTGTTCTGATGATGAAACAAACTCATATACATCTCAAATGGCCTGAGGGTGAGTCAATTTTCAGCAAATTTTCATTTTTGGCTCAACTTTTTCTTTAATTTCCATCTATCATACTGTTCAATTTCCAAGCGAATTGGTTAGCCACCCAATTTTACGACCATGACGACTGTCTCATTTTCACATGATCGTGATTCTGTTCCTTTAGCTGTGCAGCTCTCTTCCAAGTGCTCTTCCCTACACAGCGTAGACATTTATCGGAGGCAGAATTACTCCGGCTATACTTTTGTATTTGACTGCAGCATTACTAGCATTTGAAAATGAAAAAAAAAAAAAATGAAGTCATTATAATGTAAAGTGAATATATATGTAAATGCATTGAATATTTAAACATTTATCAATATATTTCAGCTTTGTTTTAGGGATGATTGTATATATGATCGATGAACTAATTTAAGTATATCGCCTGTGTTTACAACCTCTGAGTTGTGATAATTGTTTTAAATATAATATTCTCTAAGAATTGGCCGTTTACGTGGACTGATATCCTACAACTATTGATTTTATTCCAAATCAAATGTAATTTTCAGCTGTTTATATTGGCTCATAACTATTTGAATCATATTTCAAAGCATTTATGTAATTAATAACTTAAAGTCTACCCTATTGACTTCAGTTTCTCACTTCCCAATGGATAAAATCAAGTTTTGCCCCCTTTATCATCATGATTCACAGATGATTTTAGGTCGACTTCAAATCTGAGTTTCTCTCCCATCATTTATATATAATGATAATTTAGCAAAGCATTGTGCCTGAAACTGTAATTTATACATTTGTGTTGTACATTTGTAATTTCCTTATTTTTAATTTTGTAATTGTATTGAAAGTAAAACACGAGGTGTCAGTAAGTGTCATCATTTTGTGCATCAAAACAGCTCCATTAGTGAGTCGAGCATCCAATACAGGTGTTTGTATTTGATGTTAATCTGCTGTTTGAAAATCAGAATATTGTCAATAGTTGAATTATTGTCATCCATGTAAATTTGCCAGTTAGAAAATCTCAAAGCGCAAATTCATGACTATAATGCACCCGTTGCATTCAAATTCAGGGAGGTTTGCAGCTTTAGATTTCATTTGTACTCAATAAAATGGAGGAAAAACTTGAATGTTGTCCGACTTTTATTTTTAAGTGCAAAACAGATCAGTTAAAAGTTAGTTACATTTATGTCACATGATCAATTTGTTAATTTTTCTATCAAATTTGAGCTTCAGCTCTAAAATACACTGTGCCTTTTTGATTTTCTTAGTTTAGGTATTTAAATTCTCAAGTTAATTTCTAAAAAAAAAAAAAAATGTTTTTTTTTTTTTTTTACAGTTCTAAGTGCTCTGTTTTCTCTCGGTCTCGACGTATGAGATCTGGAAGAGTCTTGGTCATGAATGCGTAGTGTTTTCTCTTCAGGTTCTTCCCAGTTTTCTGCTCCAGTCCAATGCCGAGATACTCTGCCTCATCCTCATATTCAGGCCAGTGTGTCAGACCCGGACCATTCGGAGACCTGCCGGTCCAAAAACAGCCGTATTAGAGTGCAGAAATTATGTTTTGTTCTTCTACAAAAACAAATGGACCGATATTTTACCCGGTGCGTGCAAAGTTCCCCCAGTATCCCATCACAGTCCTGCACAGCTCTTCCTCTTCCTTTGTGAAAGGAGCTGAAACATTGAACCATTAAATGATGATTCAGTGGTTATTTAAACTCGTTCAGAGACGGTCAGTGTCAGTGAAGGATGTGTTTGTGATGACGAGTTTTACCGGCTGCTTTGAGGTGGGCTTTAGCGAAGCAGGTGCCCTGGATGAAGAACAGTTCATCTGTGTGGTCGACGCCAACAAAGCTGGGCCTGTTCTTCTGGATCATACTGGGAGGATGCTGGAACTCGTACAGGTAAACCGGCGCTCCTGAGGCTACAATCACAACAGCACACCTTTTAAACAAGTGAAAATGATACATAAGATTTAAAGGGCTAGTTCACCCAAAAATGGAAACTGTCATCATCACAAAAGGATTAACAATGCATATTATTTTCACAGCCTTCTTTGATCATATTTACCAAGGGTGCACGATTGAGCCTTGAACTTGGGGGTCTCGCGAGATGGCCCAGGGAGCACTAGCCAGGCTCCCAGAGGCCATGCAATTGGAACCAGAGGAACCACAGACGTACCCCGCAGTGGGGCAGCAAGGCGGAGCACAGGGAACCGACACGGAAAGCACAGCGCCCCAAAGTGGGGTCTGAGTGTACGCTGCAGCCTGTAAGCTTTGGCCGTAAGCATGGACAAGAACTTACAGGCCTTGAAAAGGAGAAGTAGATTACCCTGCCAGGCAGCAGCGCTCTGCGGGCACAACTGCATTGCAATAGCACGTTTGACTGGGGTGGATCTCCACGTACACAGTGGCCACTCCGCCATTGAGGGTAGTGAGGGTGGAAGCACTGGCTCAGTTTTGGGCAGAGTAGGGTGACCCGCATGACCTAGTGACCTCTTCATGCACTTCCCGGGAAGAAAGGTACTGGGGATGGACACTGACGGTCAGTGTGCAGCACCCCAGATACCATTTCTCTAGCCTCGAATGTTCAGGAGATGGTGAAGGCCACAACTCGAGCCCGACACTCTCAGCAGCCCAGGGAAAGCATAGCTGTCAGCTCTGGGTCTGACTCGGTCAACGCTACTTTCCTCGAAGGGGCAACGCAGCTGAGTCTTCATCCCTGGAGGACACTAGTTCACCCTCCGATGCAGCGATCGACATCCGATCCAACAACCGGAGCCCCAAATAAGACACTGACACCCCCGTGAGAAGGACCAGCAACGTCATACAGAAACTCCACAGCTTGCAATGTGCTAGAGGAGCGAAGGGCCCACAGAGATGTACTCGGCAGGGGAGCCCTCACTGTGATCCTCAGGCCACCCTGGCTATTCGCCAAAGTAGTCCTCCCCTGTGAGGAGGAACTAGGTTGGGGAATAGCAGAGGAGACTCCACCTCGTTTGAGGTAGTCGAGTCTTCACCTCAACATTACGATAGTCATCTTCCCGCAATGGAAACATGACTCATCCACGAAAGCCATCTCAGCGTGCTTAAAGCCCAGGTACATGAGATGACGATCATGACTGTCAGGATGGGGCCAGGTAATAACTGCATCCAGAAACACACGGGTGGAATGTTATCTTTAAAAAGATGAAATGTCACAATTGAAAAGAGATTGCGCTTTTCAAGTGCTGAAGCACCCAGAGGAAGGTCGCAGCACAACTGACAGATCGTCACTAATCTGCAAGGTGGAGAAGGCTCGTTTAGAAAGCTGCAGCAGCAGACGATTGCTTTAGAGCACAAATGCTCGGCTTCAAAGGGAAAAGCTGAATGGGCGATTACAATGCAATGTGCAATCCAAATATTGCAAGCCAATGTCCATTGGCTTGTTTTGTTATACTCAAAGATGGTTAGATGGTTCTCGGGCAAGATCCCAATTCGTCAGTCGTTCTGACTTAATGCCGAACGTAAACTGAATGAATGAAGGAAACCTGAATCCATGTGAGTGATCTTAAGTTTTAAATATACTTGTAATGAAATGTTAGTAAATATCATGAAAAAAGTATAAACATAAATTATTAATTCATGTCGTGCCCTTTTCCGAGGGTCGCACCACATGACATTTTACACCCTGAATTAACCTGCCTTGTCAAATGATCTGATATTTTAAGGGATTTATTGATTTTGACACACAGTCATGAGGGTCTTCAGAGGTTCTCTCTATGATATCACTTCCTGTTTTATGTTTTTTCCCTGCATGTTGGTCACACCACATGATTTCATTTAGCAGACAACAGTTTTTCAAATATTTATTATATCTTAACACATCTGCTTCACTGCTTATTTCATTTTCTAAGAACTAATCATGAAAGTTCATGCCAATGCGTTTTCATTTTAAGAATTTCATCCTTTTAATGAGGCTTTTTCTTCATCATGATCCCAAGACAGTTGTATCACCTTGCCGTTTTTGACTTTATCACCCAAAAAATATCAACTGGATGACTTTGTGTATCACATACCCGGTACGAGCAAAGTTTCCCTAGTATGCCATGACAGTTCTACAAAGTTCATTCTCTTCTTCTGAGAGTTCCTCTGAATTAAAACAGAAGGAAAGATATCAAACAGAAAAGGCACTGTATTAATTGTCAGTTGTGATTAAGTATATCAATGAAACTAGATGCAGTCACAAGATGAAGATTCACATGACCAGACAACCATTGCGACATCTGCATGGGGAAATCTTTTGTCCTTTTTCTAAATCTTACTGTTTGTTGTTGAAAACAAGTCATTTCAATGGGATTTCGTATTTTTGGACTTTCTATAAGGATGAAAAATTTCCCTATGCAGATTTCGCAACAGGTTCAAGTTGGTCATGTGAATTCGCTGAGGTGATCAACAGAAAGCTGCTTGATTTGAAAGTAACTCCTGTGTGAGCAGTGAAGCATAACAAAAACCATTTGTTATGTTTCCTAATATTATTTGGGTTGTACCTTTCAGCTTTATATGTCCATCTGCAAAGCAAGAACCAAAAACAAACGCAATTTCATCTGTATGGTCACTTCCAACAAAACTGGGTCTTTTCTTTTGAAGTATACTGGCAGTATGCTGGAATTCATACATGTATATTGGTGCACCAGCGTCTATTAAAGGACAAAATTATAATTATCTTTGAGTATCACTGAAACAGCCTTCTAATAATAAACAGTCATATTTCTACAGCACACTGAACAAACGCTCACCTCTGTGGTAATTTGCCAGTTTGCGAGTTGGGATGTTGAACATAAAGTCCTCCATTATCTCTCAAAAACCATCTCGTATTTTGATTCTGTCAGGGGATGTGCCCTGACAGAAGTCAGGAAATTGAAATAAAACAGGAAATCATATTTATTCATGATGTAGGTATATAGTATTTCATATAAAATACCATTTACTGTAAAATTTACATCACATTTTTAAAAACGATGAATAAATTAAATAAGTTTTACTAAATTTAAGTACTAAAATTACTTCAACTAAAATAAAAAAATACATCTAAATAGATTTAAAAAAAATAAAAATGACAATAGCATAAAACAAAATTACTTGAAAATATAAAAAAAAATGCTCATTCAAAAAATTAATAAACACTATTATACACAGCATGACATATATTGGCCTGGTTTCACAGACAGGGATTAGACTAAAACAGGATTAGGCCATAGTTCAATTAGGACATTTAAGTCATTTTTATAAACATGCTTAGAAAAAAACATTACTGGTGTGCATGTTGAGACAAAACAAAGACACTGGTATATTTTTAGATCAGTCAGTGCAAGTTTATTTCAGTTAAAACAGCTCAGACTTACATTTTAGACTAGGACTAGGCTTAAGTCTTGTCTGTGAAACCGGGGGTTAGTGTCATTAAATTAAAACTTAAATTTATCTTGTCAAAGCCTAAATTTCAGAAAATAATTTTGGATTACAAATCCTTACATGTAAAGACACACTGACTCCTCCAGCAGACTCTCCAAAGATGGTCACTGATCCAGGATCTCCACCAAAGCTGTGGATGTTCTCCTGAACCCACTGAAGAGCTGCAACCTGATCCAGAAGGCCATAGTTTCCTGGCGCATGTTCATCTCCCGTGCTAAAGGGCAGAAGATCATCATACAACCTCATCAGAGACCTTAGACCTCAAAACCACCATCTCAATCACTAATCAGAGAATATCTGATGCATCAAAATGGTCATTCAAACAGATTACATGCAAGTCTGAAGTCCAAAAATGCATGGCCTGATGAAGGAAAACCAAATCTAATGTTTGATACATCGTTGTTTATTGTTTTTCTAATACCTGGAAAAACCTGGAGAGAAAAAGGCTATTAAAGGATATTATATGGAATCATTAGAATTGATTTATTTTATAAATAAACTATTTTTGGTTTTGTTGGATCTTTATATTGACAACAATTAATTTTTACCTGAAAAATCCAAGTAGGCCAAGTCTATATTGAATCAGGACCACAACTACATCCTGATAGGCAGCCAAAACATGTCCGTCAAAAATAGAAGCAGAGCACGAAGAAAAACCTCCAAACCATGACCTGTTGCACCATTACAAAACAACAATATCAAACACTTAGACATATATGCATGAAAATGTAACAAAGCTCATCCAAATCAGTCACACTTACAGGCAACTTGTGATTAGCTCCAGGTTTAGAAGGTGTGTAGACGTTGAGGTAAAGACAGTCCTCTGATGAGTCAGGAACCTCTATGTTCATTGATATACTGGCTACCAAGTCTTCAACTAACTGCTTGTCCTGCAGACACCTGGGACAGACACAGAGGAACAATGTCAAATCTGTCTGTTGAAGCGAAACGGCTGATCTAGAGGTGCATTAGTTTGGTTTAATTCTCACATGAAGGGCTGTTTCGTAGCGTCTCTCACTCCGGCCCATTTCTCTGCAGGCTGTGGAGGAGAAAATCTCAAAGGACCCACGGGCGGCTTGGCGAACGGAAAGCCCAGATAGGAATGAACAACTGTGTCCTTTCCCTTCGCTTTCACATATTCACCCTTCTGGGTCTCACTGTATATTAGGTGGCCTAAACTAGTATGTACTTACATCAAAAAAATTGTATAAATGCACTTTTTGTGTTCATATTGTTTTGCAAAACATTTGAGCTGCTATTGAGGTGGGATACGGGTAAGGTTAGGGACAGGTTTGGTGGTATGGGTAGGTTTAAGGGTGGGTTAAAGTGTAAGGGATGGGTCAATAGAGTAATTATAAATGTAATTACAGAAATTAATTACAGATGTAATTACATAGTGGTATTTTAAAAATATAAGTACAATGTAAAAAGCAAGTATGCACACAATAAGTGCACGTAATGATCAAATGATTAATTTCAATGCAAGTACATAGTAGTTAAGGCCAACTTATATAAAGTGGGACCACAGTATGATTTGCTATTCATTTTCAATTATGTGGCACAGAAATAGAAAACAGCAGTTGGTTGTCCTTCAGATTTCAGACTTTGAATATTTACATTATGACATTTCACATGCTTACAATATTAACTATTAATACATTTCTGTATGCATGTATATATTATACCAACGATTAATCGTGATTAATCACATCAAATTTTTCTTTACATAATGTATGTGTGTGTACTGTGTATATTTATTATGTATATATAAATGCACACACATACAGTATATATTTTTGAAAATATTTACATGTATATATTTATATAATTTTTTATATTATATATAAATATATTTGATATACTTACTTACTTTTGTCATTTAGCAGACGCTTTTGTCCAAAGCGACTTACAAATAAGAAAAAGTAACTAAAACTAAAAAGTTACAACTCTATAAATACTATCTACCCACATATTTAAGAAAATAAAGAAATTAAATAAAATTAACACATGCATATAACAACAACATTTCAATAATAAACATATCAATGAAAAAATTAAATAAAAAGCTACTACTATCCCTTGCCGGTGTCCCTGCCCGGTCGAGTCGCACGGTAGAGTCGATGGTCTTTACACTCTTTGGTCTTCACACTAGGAGGGCTTCACACGACGACTGTCGCGACCGCTGCCGCGGTATAATAACCTTTATTATACCAATCTAACAAATGATCATTTCAATTCAGCTGGACCCACTTTCCTGTTTATCAACTACAAAATGATATATATGATATATATGATATATAAACATAACATATTTTCTAAAATATATACATGCATGTGTTTTTATTTATATATACATAATAAATATACACTGTACACACTCATATATTATGTAAACAAAAACTTTTATTTTGGATGTGATTAATCGTTAGACAGCACTAATATATATATATATATATATATATAAAATTATAGATATTTCTATACATCCTATACTTCATCTGAAACAATGCATTTTATGATAATTATTTTATAATTTGGTTCATTTATTTATTTTTTATTTGCGTTATACATGCTGTACTTCATTTGAAACTATTTTATACATTTGAACTAATTCATACATTTTAATACCACATCTAATTTGATTTGTTTTAATTTAGTGTTAAATTAAATTATATAGATTTTACATTCTATACTCCATCTGAAACCATTTTGTTTATATCAGTTATATTGATTTATTTTACTTTTGATTTGATTGTTTAATCATTTTGATGCATGCATTATAACCTGGTATATAGAAAACTACATTCTCACGACATCTATTTGTAACCTATCCATGTTTTGTGCACTTGTAGGTTGGCTGTTTTGCTGTTGAAGGAGCATCAGTTGAGGCAGGTATTAGGATGCTGGGCTGTACTCAATGATCCGGCTTCTGAGATGAACTGGGCATTGAGAGACACCAGCCTCCAAGATGTGCACATGGGTCCTTTGGTCTTAAATTCAGTTTAATCAAATTTAAATCCATTAAAAGTCCTAAATATCTTAAATGGAATGAGAAAAACCTTGTTTTCCGGAGGTCTTAACTTTGGAGAGAGAAAAACAGGAATTGCAAAATGGCTTAATATGATTTTAAAGGGTTAAGTCCCGTTCAGACCAAGAGCGATAACTTTAAAGATAACTGTTCGTCTGTTTATTCTAAGTGCACTCGTCTGCCACTTTAAATTCTCAAGGTCGTTATATATATATATATATTTATTTAATTATTATTATACTGATTCTGATTGGATGTCAATGTTTTTATCATTCATCAGCTGGAAAAAAATTCATTCTGATTCCAATGATATTGTTTATCATTGTAGCTGTGGTGGAGTCTTCTATTCTTTAATATAAATGCTTTTTATTAAAGGTTTCAAAGTAATACGCAAGTATGTCTGCAGGTGCTAACATTTCTATATTAAAATAGTCTTAAAATTGAATCCACCCTGTTTTAACTTGAATGTAAACATTTTATTTCAATTTACACTTAATTTTGTAGTACATTGTCACATTTCTAAATATTTAGGACCCCCTTCTTTCAGTTATACACTACTACCAATCAAATGTTTTACATTGTGCAGTTTTAACATCTGCATGATGCTTTACAACAACAAGTGAAAGCTGAGAAAAAGGAGGCCTCAGAGATCATCTTTGCTGAGACGGTGCAAAAATGGCAAAGTGGCTCCGTTGTGGTCCTGAACGGCTTGGGGGCATTGCCTTGTGGTGGAGAGCCCGGAGTTCATCAGACTATCCGTTTAATGAGTAATGACATCTTTTTTGAATCAGAAAAGTAGCTTTAATCCGTGAAAAGCTTCAAGTCCCGAACAGCAAACTGGTAATGTTTCAGTCTGTAGCACTGTAGTGTTTCTGCCTTGGATATTGAGTTTTCATTTGCATTTACTTCGTTTGCAGATGCAGGTTGCATTTGCTTTAAGTTGTAAGTTTTACAGGCTCTTCTCCTGGCATTTGCTTTATAAATTCAGAATTAACTGTTCCATGTAATTAAGTCACTTTGCCATTCATTTTATCATTCTGTATGCACATTGTATTTTAAATTTGCCAGTTAGAAAATCTCAAAGCGCAAATTCATGACTATAATGCACCCGTTGCATTCAAATTCAGGGAGGTTTGCAGCTTTAGATTTCATTTGTACTCAATAAAATGGAGGAAAAACTTGAATGTTGTCCGACTTTTATTTTTAAGTGCAAAACAGATCAGTTAAAAGTTAGTTACATTTATGTCACATGATAAATTTGTTAATTTTTCGATCAAATTTGAGCTTCAGCTCTAAAATACACTGTGCTTTTTTGATTTTCTTAGTTTAGGTATTTAAATTCTCAAGTTAATTTCTAAAAAAAATAAAATATTTTTTTTTTTTTACAGTTCTAAGTGCTCTGTTTTCTCTCGGTCTCGACGTATGAGATCTGGAAGAGTCTTGGTCATGAATGCGTAGTGTTTTCTCTTCAGGTTCTTCCCAGTTTTCTGCTCCAGTCCAATGCCGAGATACTCTGCCTCATCCTCATATTCAGGCCAGTGTGTCAGACCCGGACCATTCGGAGACCTGCCGGTCCAAAAACAGCCGTATTAGAGTGCAGAAATTATATTTTGTTCTTCTACAAAAACAAATGGACCGATATTTTACCCGGTGCGTGCAAAGTTCCCCCAGTATCCCATCACAGTCCTGCACAGCTCTTCCTCTTCCTTTGTGAAAGGAGCTGAAACATTGAACCATTAAATGATGATTCAGTGGTTATTTAAACTCGTTCAGAGACGGTCAGTGTCAGTGAAGGATGTGTTTGTGATGACGAGTTTTACCGGCTGCTTTGAGGTGGGCTTTAGCGAAGCAGGTGCCCTGGATGAAGAACAGTTCATCTGTGTGGTCGACGCCAACAAAGCTGGGCCTGTTCTTCTGGATCATACTGGGAGGATGCTGGAACTCGTACAGGTAAACCGGCGCTCCTGAGGCTACAATCACAACAGCACACCTTTTAAACAAGTGAAAATGATACATAAGATTTAAAGGGCTAGTTCACCCAAAAATGGAAACTGTCATCATTTCCTCACACTCATGTTGTTCCAAACCTGCATGAGTTTCTTTCTGTTGAACACGAGGAAGATATGTTGAAGAATGTTGGTAATCAAGCAGTTGCTGGTAGCCACTGACTTTCATAGTATGGGAAAAAATACTATGGAAGTTAATGGCTACCGTCAACTGTTGTCACATGAGTGTGAGTGAATGATGACCGTTTCATTTTTGGGTGTATTATCTCTTTAAATCTATCATCTTCACTTGTTTAACTATGCCTTTAACTCCAAGAGTATTTCACAGATTTTGAAGAGCTAAACGATCATGTAACAAAGCACAATATACCTGCTTTTTTTCCCTAATTTTAATATATAATAATTTTCCATAATTCAGCAATTATATAATTTGAATATTTTCTATGTTAATATATTTTAAAGTGTAATTTATCCCGGTGTTGTAAAGCCGCATTTTCAGCAGCATTACTTCAGTTTTCAGTGTCCCGTTATCCTTTAGAAATCATTCCAATATGCTTATGCCGTTTAATTATTTTTATCAATATTTAAAACAGTTTTTACTGCTTAATATTTTCAAGATTTTTGATGAAAGTTGAGAAAAACAGTATTTATTTGAAGTAGAAATATTTTATTACATTATAAAAAGGTCTTTACTGTCACTTTTGGCCAATTTAATGCTGATTAAAAGTATTTATTCATTTATTTATTATAACTCAAAAGCACTACTACTACCACCACCACCACTACTCCACTACTACTATTGCACCACCACCACTACTACTACTACTACTACTACATGTTTTCTGAGCAGCAATCATAATATTAGAATGATTTCTGAAGGATCATGTGACGCTGAATGATGCTGAAAATTCAGCTTTGCATCGCAGAAAAAGCAAATATACTACAATATAAAACAGTTCCTTTCAAATTGTAATAGTATTTCACAATATTAGTGTTATTACTGCATTTTGCCTTGGTGAACATAAGAGAAATTTAGTCATTAATTCCAAACGTTTAACCTAAAATTAAAATTTAATAAACTACGTAATATAATCAGAATTTAAAATTCTTTGTTTCTTAAATATCATGAAACCTTTTTTCTCCTCACAGCTGCAATGGTCCCATATGAATAAATGAATAATTGACTGGGTCTCACCGCTGTGGTATTTTGCCAGTTGGAGGGCAGGGATGTTGAACATCACATCGCCCATCATCTCTCTGTAAATGTCTCGGACTTGAATGGGATCTCTTGTGTCTCCCAGGTACTCGTTCACCACCAGATCAACGATCCATCGATCCCTGGGCTGATGGGAGTAACAGTAAAAACACACAGGATTCAAAGAAAACACATGTAAGGTATGTAATATAAATGTGCATTGTGTTGAGTTGTGACTTACATCAGGATACGTGAGGGTCAGGCCTTTTATGGCTTGCTCTTTATCCATCCCATCAATCCATCCGTTACCTGCAAAATACTGTGGAGGAATAACATTCAACCTTAGCATCAAAATATAAAGCCAAATATAACAATATGCTGTAAATGTGTCTGTATACATGTTCACATGGTTTTGAAGATCTTTTATTTTTAACAGAAGATTTCATTCAGTGACAGAAAAACAACTGCCTTGAATCTACGCGAGTGAGTTTGGAGTGTGATTTTTAAAAAAAATAATAAATGTAATTTTTTTTACTCACTGCGGCCAGTAAAAAGCCAAACTCATCATTGGTAATTCCAGTGATGAGAGGAACGTTCCTGAACTCTTGCTTCTGGACGATCTCCTCCACAGGTTTAGGAAGGAAATAAGAATCCAGAGCAAGACTGAAGTGCAACATCGCAAACTAGAAACATAGTGGAAACACAACCGCTCAGGAAATATATATTGTACATATATTCTAAAATCACTTATACTTTATATTACATATGACACATATTCAAGCATCATCCCTTATGAAAGAAAAGTGTGCTTGACTCTATTGAATGTGCACATAAACGTATATTTAAAAAAACTACTTGCAGACAATATAATATTAATGAAATAAAAGTGCACTTAAATATGCAAACTGCATTTAATATTAAATTATTCTCATTTTCATTTAATTGTAATTAACATGCAATTAATTCAGTTCATACGTAAGTATAATATTCTAAAGTGTATCATATTTACATTTAATTTAGCACACACTTTTATCTAAATGAGGAATACAAGAAGCAATTGATCATAAACAGTCAAATAAACACCTGTAATACAAAGCATCACACATTGTTTCGTATTTTTGTAATAAGTACTTGTGCTAAAATGTTAATGGCTTATATTTATGAAAAACACACCTTTTTGGAACATTCCAGAGCTTCCTCCTCAGACCAGCGCTGGATGCAGTCGACGATCTTTGATGAGCTGCTGCTGTCACAGTTACATAATTTGGCTGCGTCCTGAAATGACCATCAACATGAGAAGTTATTTAATAATAGTAGTATTTAATACAGCTTAATTAACAATCATGAAAATGTAAGAAGAATATAAAATGATACCTGAGCCTTCAGTAAAGGATTACGCATCACTAAACCATCCCAAAAGGCCGTCCCACTTTCTGCAATGGCACGATGAAATAGACCAGGAGCCAATGGGGAAAGAATCTTGAAGACACAATGACACCGGAAGTGACTCTATCACTCAATACAAATATATACAGGAATGAAGGCTGAGTTACTATGCTATAAAGACACATACCAGTAAAGATACACTGACTCCTCCAGCAGACTCTCCAAAGATGGTCACAGATCCAGGATCTCCACCGAAGCTGTGGATGTTCTCCTGAACCCACTGAAGAGCTGCAACCTGATCCAGAAAACCGTAGTTTCCTGGCGCATGTTCATCTCCCGTGCTACAAAAAAAAAAAAAATGAATCTTAATCTTAAATAAAGAAAAAAACTCACAATATACAAGTAATGCAGCAAAATGATTATAATGAAACACCAAAACCAAAACTGATAAATTACAGCTATTGAAATAGGGCTTCAAATATTTGATGTTGGTGCCGTTAGCCTTGTGGGCAGCGCGTCGACATACAGCGTCGTTATGGTACAGGCGTCCCAAGTTCAAATCCTGACTCGAGGACATTTCCCGATCCCACCCCCCTCTCTTTCCTACTTCACTTCCTGTCAGCTCTGTCCTATTGTAATAAAGGCGAAATGCCAAAAAATAGATCTTTAAAAAAGCTGTCAGCTCATTTTTATAAATTAGGCCTATTTGAGAGCTCACATCCAGTTTTCTGCGATTACATGACTGTGTTCTCATGTTACAATAAAGCGTTTGCCACATTTGCACAGGGATAATTAAAATTATGCAGAATACCTGCAATCCCGCGCAGATATTCAGACTCTGTAACTGACAGGAGGCATGTCAAACGCGCTGTCGGAGAGGAGAGAGCGAGACGCAGCTTGTATCGGTGTAGGCTATACGTAGATAGCCTACTGTGGAAAATGAGTAATGGAACCGTGTCAGATATTTCAGTATTGGTATCAAAATATAGATATTTATGATAACACTACAATGTAGTTTGTTTCTCAAAACTTTGAATCCATAAATTACGCTGAGCTCCCTCACTCTCCGATGAACTCTTCACCTTTTCCCGATTCAGATATCAGGGCTTTTATTGGTCCGTTTATGATCTGATATCTTTTTTGGCTACTGAAGTGGTTTGAATATCAATTCAAATTGTGGGCGTTCTCGGTAACGAACTATGATTTAAAAGTAACGAAGTAGATTATTTTGCTAAATTTGTACTTAAGTACAAGTAAAAATACAGCTTTAAAAATATACTCAAAAAAGTACAAGTACCCGAAAAACTACAGTAACGTGAGTAGTTGTAATTCATTACCTCCACCACCGTAAAACGATATGATCAAGGGTAACCACAGATGTGAAATAATTTACGACACCTACCTAAAGAATCCCAGCAGACCCAATCTGTACTGAATCAGCACCACAACCACATCTTGATATGCTGACAGAACAGAGCCATCATACACTGAAGCTGAACCAAGAGCAAGGCCTCCACCATGAATCCAAACCATTACCTAGAAAACACAAGGCAACATTCTCAAACACAGTTTCTATGAGGACATTCCCTTAAGTTGTTGATGAACTTACTGGTAGCTTGGCGTCTTTTCCAGGTTTGACTGGAGTGTAGATGTTGAGATACAAGCAGTCCTCTGAGACCTCGGGAATCTCTACATCCATAGCGAGAAACTCAAGTTCAACGACACTAATTTGCCTGTCCTGGATGCACCTAAAGAAACCACGGCACCATTAGATCACAGAAATGTCCAATTAAAGATGTTTGAATTGAAATGCGGTTGTGTGACATCTCACATGGGTGGCTGTTTGGTTGCGTCTCTCACTCCGTCCCATTTCTCTACAGGCTGGGGCCGAGCCAGTCTCAGGGGGCCCACAGGGGGTTTGGCAAACGGTACACCCAGATAGCTGTTGACGATTGTGTCCTTGCCCTTCACAGTCAGGAAGGCACCTCTCAGAGATCCTAATTTTGTTTGCACTAGAGGTCCTGTCAAAAAGTCAGGTCAAAGCCAATAATATAACACTTACATTTCGCAATAAAAAAAAAACAGTATTAAACACTTCTTAATTTTACACCAATTCTGAAATAGGGAACTTGCCTTCCTTCCACTCTTTTATTATCTGTGGAAGCTTTTGGGTCATGAAATTAAAGTGTTTTCCCTTGAAGTTTTTGCCAGGTTTCTGTTCCAATCCAATGCCGAGATATTCAGCCTCAGCTCCATATTCAGGCCACTTTGTGAGGCCTGGACCATTCGGAGACCTGCCGTCAATGACATTAACAACAGACAACAGACATTAAAATGCAAAAACGGCACTTGGAGTAGTATATATGTTATAATTAGTATTAATCCCTCTTAGATCATGTAAAATATGCACTGCAAAATATCCAGAGCAGTGCCATGTAGGCTATAATTGTATACAGTTTAGTATATCCTTTAGTTTAAGTTATTCCTTAGGCTAAATATCATTATTAGGATTTTTTTTTTATGTTGTTGTTGTCTATGAAAAACCTTTTAAAGGGACATTTTGAATTATCAGTGGCATAATTCCTAATTTATTAGAAAATGCTAATAATTAAGTGACATTAAGGGCTAGATTTACTAAACAGGGCAAATTCGCGTTAGAGCGCAATTCCATAAAAGCGCAGATGGGAGGGGAAAATTCTGCAGGTGATTTAATAACAAAGCTCATAAAACACAGACGCAGCCAGATCATTTCCATAATGACCAGCGCAATATACCAAGTGCAGCGCAAATTACCACCTGCTTTAAGACATGCTTTTTTTGGGCGTTAAGTAATGGCGCAAAAAACAGTAATTTGAAGAGTGCAAATGTTAGTAAATCACGTTGCGTAATTCATTTTAATACTCTTTTCTCATAAATTTTGTGTCTGAAATGGAAACTCCAACAAATGCATAATCAAAAAGGTCAGGCACAAAAATAACTATGTCCATGCCTTTTCAGCGCTAATTCTTCACTGTGCGTTTTTAGTAAATCCTGACAGTACTATTTTAGCACCAAAAGGCTGTTCGTAAATCTGGCCCTAAAATGAATGGTCAATTTTTTTCCCTAGTTTTATTACTGATCACTTACCCAGTGTGAGCAAAATTTCCCCAATAAGCCATGGCAGTTTTACAAAGTTCATTCTCTTCCTCTGAGATTTCATCTGAATAACGAAGCAGAAAGAGGCCAATTGATTGCTATTACCCATTGTTTCATTGCTTCGACGGTAGTTTCTGTTAAATCCTTGCAATAGAATCTGAGACTACAGTTTGATATTTTAAACTTTTACATAATTAACAGATGAATAGTAACAAACCTTGCAGTTTTACATGTTTTCCAAAGCAGTAGCCCAGAACAAAATAAATATCATCTCCATGGTCACATCCAACAAAATTGGGTCTTTTCTTTTTAAGTAGACTGGGAGGATGCTGGAATTCATACATGTATACTGGTGCACCAGCATCTATTAAGAGAACAAATAAATAATTAATAGTAAATATTATAATTAATATATAGTACAAATTAAACTGGCATAGTTGAACAATGATGCATAAATAGAATAAACTCTCACCTCTGTGGTAATTAGATACTTTGCGAGCTGGGATGTTGAAAAAAAAGTCCCCCATTATCTCTCGAAAACCTTCTCGGATTTTGATCCTGTCATTGGATGTGCCCAGATACTCATTTAAAACAAACTCAGCAATCACCTGATTCTGAAGCTAAAAGAATGAGATTTAAATTAATAGAGTATTTGTTTTTTTTACTTCACATTAACATTTTAAGCAACATAATACAATTTAACCTAAACGATTTATCAGAATTTTTGTACCCCAAAGCAGTATTTCAGTCATGCCCTGAAACATTTTCATTGTGTAACAAGTAACTGGTTTTGTTTACTGGTCCTCAGAGATACAGAGGGATATATTTGCATAACTGCAATAAAAAAAATTTACTCAGTGTTTCCCGATTACTAAAAAGTAACATAAAAATAAAACAGCAGAGGTCCTAGAACAAAACCTTGGGGGACACTACAGTTTCAACTAAAATAGGGGAAAATTAAACAAAATTATATTTCATTGCTTAAAATTCCAAGCTCTGTGTAATATACAAATAGGTTGATAATTAAATTTTAAGTTTGTTTAAAATGTTTGAAATTAATAAGTGTTTAAATTTTTACTGTGCACTTTATATATACACCTACTACTGCTTTGCTTGAAATAAAAAATGTTGATCTTGAGAAATTATGCATAAACTATCAATTATGTGTTCTGTCTTACATCAGGATTAAATAAAGGCAAAAACGGTATGATCTGCTCTCTGTCCATTCCATCTGTCCATCCGGGGGGTCCAAGAATCTACAGAAAAATAGTTTTGGAATATATTATGTTCAATTTACTCTCATTCAAAGATTTAATTTTTCAGAAATATTTTAGGACTTTAAACCTATGTTTACTTTTCACAGCAAAAGCATGTAAAATTAAACTTTTCCATTACATTAGGTAGTGTATAGCCACCATCGTCATCAGTAACTCCATTGATCAGAGGCACTTTGTTAAACTCATGGGATTGAAGAAGCTCCTCTACAGGTTTTGGAAGGAACTGGCCATCGATTGTCACTCCAAAACGAAGCATTAGTTGTTCCTGTATTATGAGTAAAAAAATATGCACACACATTTAGGACATAAATTATCTCTGTTATTTGTATTAATGCAATACTTCACAGCATGATCTGTGAAAGTGTTTTTCCAAGAAGTAAAAGATGCATACAATTCATAAAACTATTAAATATAACATTTCATGTGTAAGGATGGATGGATGGTTGTGATGCAAACCCTAGCAATCTTCAAGATGTCCTCTTCGGTCAGCTGCATCACACAGTCAACAATCTTCTTTGTGCTGGAAATATCACAGCCAGATGCATTTCCTACATACTACAGAAAGATGTTGATACATTCTGATTAAAAAACTATAACTCACAGTGTAATAAATTGAAAATCGTAAATTTGAAATTGTAATGCATTTGGGAAATGTACTTGGGCTGTTGGCAGAGGGTTGGGACTCATGATAGCATCCATTGCTGCCGTACCGCTCTCTGCGATGGCATAACGAAACAGGTTTGAGGATAACGGAGAAAGAACCTAAAGATGTGGAGAAAATCTTTTTATCTTTATTTAAAGCCATTCTGTAAAGTCAGAACAATATAATTTCCTAATCATTACATGATCAAATGTTTGTGTTTGAATCCTTACGTGTAAAGACACACTGACTCCTCCAGCAGACTCTCCAAAGATGGTCACTGATCCAGGATCTCCACCGAAGCTGTGGATGTTCTCCTGAACCCACTGAAGAGCTGCAACCTGATCCAGAAGGCCATAGTTTCCTGGAGCATGTTCATCTCCCGTGCTAAATTAATATAATGTTTAATCATATAAGAGGAACAAGTAATAATCAGTATTTTTGGTGAATAACTTAAATTTCGCTGTGTTCCTTACATAAAGCTTAAAATGTTGAGAAGCCGTAGATGTTTTTACCTGAAGAACCCGAGCAGACCAAGCCTATACTGGATCAAGACAACGACGACATCTTGATAAGCAGCCAAAACAAGTCCGTCAAAAATGGAAGCAGATGCTGCAGAAAAACCTCCACCATGAATCCAAACCATAACCTATTACACGTGTTAAAAAAAGTTAACAAACATATATATTTATGCATAATAATAGAGCAAAACTCAATGAAATTCAGACCAAAGACTTACAGGTAACTTGCTGTTGCCTCCAGGTTTAGAAGGAGTGTAAATGTTGAGGTAAAGACAGTCCTCAGATACTTCAGGAACCTCCACACTCATAGAAATATTAGCTAACAGGTCCAAAAGCATCTCCCTTGCCTGTAGACACCTGGGATAAAGGAACACAAAGTGTCATTTTTTTCCATATGAACAGGCCTGATGATTTTATTTAATTAGTTTTGCTTTATTCTCACATGGGTGGCTGTTTTGTAGCATCTCTCACTCCTTGCCAAGCTTCTGCAGGTTGTGGTGGAGCCAGTCTCAATGGACCCACGGGAGGCTTTGCAAAAGGTACACCAAAATAGCTACTGATGACAGTTTCCTTGCCCTTCGCAGTCATGAAGGCACCTCTTAAACTTCCTAGTTTGGTGTGAACTAGAGGTCCTGTCAGAAGCAAATGTGTAACAATTCTTAGTTTCATGCAGAGAGTCTTAGTGAAACAATGCTGATTCTGAAAACTTGCCTTCCTTTCGCTCTTTTATAATCCGCGGAAGAGTTTGAGTCATGAAAGTGAAGTGTTTTCCCTTCAGGTCTTTCCTGGGTTTCTGCTCCAATCCAATGCTGAGATACTCAGCCTCAGCTTCAAATTTAGGCCACTCTGTGAGGCCTGGACCATTCGGAGACCTGCCATCAGGAAAAATAAAAAAAAAATTTTTAGTTTTTAAAATCTAGTTTTAAATGCATAAGCCAAATTTTTAGAAATACATTCTTTGTATTCATGTTGGCTTTATATGGTCTGGAGAACTTGTATACCATTTTCAAGAAATATTTTAATTGAATGACTAAATGACCACATGAAAATGTCATGTGGTGTAACTATCAAGTAAAAAATTATTTTCCTTAAACCTGAATGCATGCGAGTGATCGTAAGTTTTAAATATATAAATATATTTTGAATACAATTGTATTAAATATCATGTAAAAATGTATAATAAATATAAATTTAATTAATAAATGTCATGATGTTTTTGGAGAGTCGCACCACATGACATTTCACACCCTGAATTAACTTGGTTTAGAAAACTTTTCACCATTTTCAAGAACTTTTTCAATTGAATGACTCATGTAGTGGAGCTATCAAGTTTTTTAAGAGTTGCACCACATGACATTTCACACCCTGAATTAACCTGTCTTGTCAAATGATCTGATATTTTAAGGAATTTATTGATTTAACACACAATCATGAGGGTTTGCAAAGGTTCTCTCTATGATATCACTTCCTGTTTTATGTTTTTTCCCGCGTCACACCACATGATTTGATTTAACAGACAACAGTTTTTCAAATATTTATTATATTTTAACAAAGCTGCTTCACAGCTTATTTCATTTTCAAATAAAATAATTATCAAAATTCATGCCGAAATACTTAATGTCTTTATTTTAAGAATGTCATCCTTTTAATGAGGCTTTTTTGTTTTTCATGATATCAGGACAGTTGTATCACCTTAACATTTTTAACTTTATCATCCAAAAAAATCAACTGGATGACTTTATGGTAAGCATAACTTACCCGGTGCGAGCAAAGTTTCCCCAGTATGCCATAACAGTTCTGCAGAGCTCATTCTCTTCTTCTGAGAGTTCCTCTGAATTAAAACAGAAGGAAAGACGACTTAAGAGAGACACTGTACTGAAATAGAAATCCTAAGAGAGACACTGTACTGATTGTCACTATACAATCCAGTTGTTATTAAATATATCAGTGAAAATGAAGTTTGAGTTGCGGTCACAAGATGCAAATTCGCATGAACAACTTGAACCCATTGCGACATCTACATGGGGAAATCTTTTGCCCTGTTTCTAAATCTTACTGTTTGTTGTTCAAATCAAATCATTTCAACAGAAATCTGCTTGATTGGAAACTTTCCATAAGGGTAAAAAAATTTCCCTATGCAGATTTCTCAACAGGTTAAAGTTGGTCATGTGAATTCGCTGAAGTGATCAGAAAGCTGCTTAATTTGAAAGCGAGTTCTATGTGAGCTGTGCTTCATACATCACTATCGACAAAATTTCACTGAAAATTTGTTAATCTGACCGCACTTTTAGATTGTGTACTTCTAAAACATTAAAACCATTTATGTTAATATTCAGGCTTTTACCGTCCATCTTTATATGTCCATCTGCAAAGCAAAAACCAAGAACAAATATAACTTCATCTCCATGGTCACTTCCAACAAAACTGGGTCTTTTCTTTTTAAGTAGACTGGGAGGATGCTGGAATTCATACACGTATACTGGTGCACCAGCATCTAGAAATCGACAAAATCCATAATTACCTTCGAGTATCACTGAAACAGCCTTCAGCACAATAAACAATCACACTTCTACAGCACATTGAACAAACGCTCACCTCTGTGATAATTCGCTACTTTGCGAGCTGGGATGTTAAAAATAAAGTCTCCTAACATCTCTCGAAAACCATCTCGTATTTTGATCCTGTCAGGAGATTTGCCCAAATACTCGTTTAAAACAAGCTCAACAACTGACTGATCTTGAAGCTAAAGGGGAGAAAAATAGACCAGAAATATTAAAAAACTATTTTAATAATACAAATACACATCTTTTTTTAATACAAATTAAATTAAATATATCTAAAACAGATAAAACGTTTACAAATTTGTGACAGCTGAATGTAACGTATTGTCTGTCAAGAAATAACATGAATAATACATGGTAGTATTTCCGAAAAGCCTACAGAGTTTCAGGGAGTGCACGCATTTCCTGAAAACCCAAACTAACAGATGTTTTGACGACATTATAGCTATCAGAGAAGAAAGAGAACATGGCGGCTTGAGCGGCTTCGGCATGCTGTCTGTCAGAACTAGCGTACCTAATACGTAACACACATCAGAATACATTTGTTCTTCACTCGCTGAAACTGACATGATTTTTATAAAATATAGATCACTATCTTCTCAGTTATACTAACAGCTTGAGCCAGCGCAAACCATCTTTTGGCGTTAAAATAGTACTGTCAGAATTTACTAACGACGCGCAGTGAAGAATTAGCGCTGAAAAGGCAAGGACAGAGTTAATAAAATGGAAATTTTCTGGATTTTTGTTTTTTTATATTCTGTCTCTCACTGTTAAGGTGTACCTACGATGAAAATTACAGATCTCTCCATTCTTTGTAAGTGGGAAAACTTGAAAAATCGGCAGTGCATCAAATACTTATTTGCCCCACTGTATATATATATTTTTTAACGCAAATAAAAATATAAAACTGAAGATAAAAATTATTTATCTTACAGTAGGATTAAGCATGGTCAAAAATGGTATGATCTGCTCCATGTCCATCCCATCTGTCCATCCTTGAGGTGAAAAGAACTGCAGAAACACATGTGAATGTACTGTACAATTTCGACTGAAGTTTTGGAAAAACTAATCTTATGCTTGCATTTTTAAAGATTTGAAAAAGTGTTTACATTAGGTAGCATATATCCACACTCATCATTCGTGATTCCATTGATCAGAGGCACTTTAGTAAACTGCTGGGATTGAAGAAGCTCTGCTGCAGGTTTGGGAAGGAACCGGCCATCCACTGTCACTCCAAAACGAACCATTGGATGCTCCTGTTTCAAAAGACATAGTGTGTGCAAACCACCATAACCACCAAGATATTCATAACAGGATAATGTGAGTGTTCCAGTATATGAACAGACAGACCTTAACCAGTGTCAAGATGTCCTCTTCAGTCAGCTGCATCACACAGTCAACAATCTTCTTTGTGCTGGAAATATCACAGCCAGATGCATTTCCTACATACTACAGAAAGATGTTGATACATTGGTTAAAAATCTGTAAGCCACAGTGAAATAAGACGAAAATCGTAAATTTGTAATGATTTTGGGAAATGTACTTGGGCTGTTGGCAGAGGGTTGGGATTCAGTATAGCATCCATTGCTGCCGTACCGCTCTCTGCGATGGCATGATGGAAGAGGTTTGCAGATAACGGAGAAAGAACCTACAAAAAAAGTATTATAATGTTTTGGGGTCAATTATATGATTCTAATTTTTAGTCTGAGAAATACTTCTTCAACATGTGTAAATACATGCTTTTGATTTCAGTATTCAAATTAATTTTTAGATTTTTTTTAATCTCCTGATATAATAAGGAAAACCCATTATTAAATTATTAAACTCATTATTAATTTTTTTTTAGCATGTTTGCCATAATATTTTAATTATTATTATTTTAATTTGATTATTCAGCATTATGATCTTTTCAAAGAAGCCAAAATTTCAGAAAATAATTTTTGGATTATAAATCCTTACGTGTAAAGACACACTGACTCCTCCGGCAGACTCTCCAAAGATGGTCACTAATCCAGGATCTCCACCGAAGCTGTGGATGTTCTCCTGAACCCACTGAAGAGCTGCAACCTGATCCAGAAGGCCATAGTTTCCTGGCGCATGTTCATCTCCGGTGCTAAAGGGCAGAAGATCATCATACAACCTCATCAGAGACCTTAGACCTCAAAACCACCATCTCAATCACTAATCAGAGAATATCTGATGCATCAAAAACATGAACTAATAGGACTTTATGGCTGTTTAAACAGATTACACGTAAGTCTGAAGTCCAAAGACACATGGCTTGATGAAGGAAAACCAAATATAAACCTTAATAATGTTTGATTTGTCTTCTTTTATGGTCACTCCAGTGCCTGGACAGGTTTACATCAAAAATTTAGAACTGATTTAATAGAATAAATGAACTACTTTGTGTTTTGTTGGATCTTTATGTTGATAGCAATTAGTTTTTACCTGAAAAATCCAAGTAGGCCAAGCCTGTATTGAATCAGGACCACAACTACGTCCTGATAGGCAGCCAAAACATGTCCGTCAAACAGTGACGCAGCAGCCATCGACAAACCTCCACCATGGATCCAAACCATGACCTTTTGCACCATTAAAAACAACATTAAAATACATAAACATATTTCCATAAAAATGCAGCAAAGCTCATCCAAATCAGTCACACTTACAGGCAACTTGTGATTAGCTCCAGGTTTAGAAGGTGTGTAGACGTTGAGGTAAAGACAGTCCTCTGATGAGTCAGGAACCTCTATGTTCATTGATATACTGGCTACCAAGTCTTCAACTAACTGCTTGTCCTGCAGACACCTGGGACAGACACAGAGGAACAATGTCAAATCTGTCTGTTGAAGCGAAACGGCTGATCTAGAGGTGCATTAGTTTGGTTTAATTCTCACATGAAGGGCTGTTTCGTAGCGTCTCTCACTCCGGCCCATTTCTCTGCAGGCTGTGGAGGAGAAAATCTCAAAGGACCCACGGGCGGCTTGGCGAACGGAACGCCCAGATAGGAATGAACAACTGTGTCCTTTCCCTTCGCTTTCACATATTCACCTTTCAGGGCTCCAAACTTGGTTTCCAAGACAGGTCCTGTGTAATTCATAAAAAAAAAAAAAAGATAATGTAATTTTTATATTCACAGTATGATCTGCTATGCATTTTCAGTTAAACTGGCATAGAAATAGAAAAAAAAGCAATTGCTTGTCCTTCAAATTTTAGAGTAGGCTTTGAATATTAAATTTTTATGACAATTCACAAGCTTAAAACAATATTAACATTAGTATAATATTATATTAGTATAATAATTTAATATTAGAAAATATATTGTCCAACCTTAAGAATTATATCATATATATTTATGCAACAGCTCTTTCTGGTTCTCGAATCTGATTGACTGAGAGCCTTTTCCTGCATTGCGATATTCAATTGATATTAATAACGGTTTCACCATCTGTTTATATCACCCCGCTTGCAATATTTCTCACAGCCAGTGTCATGGCGGATGCCCAAATCCACTATAATTTAAGAATAATATTGTTTTTGTGTCACAGAATGTAGTACTTGTTGAAAATGTACTTGTTGAAAATTTGCTTCAATGTTTTCAGAGACGTAAGCTCCAGGGCGTCAGCGGTCGTTCAACGCTCATAAACCCGCAGAGAAAGCGCCTCACCTCCAGATCTTCTGGAATTTACCGCTGGCTCGGATGTCTCTATAGTTGTTAAAAATTAGATACAATTAATTCTGGGTAAATTTCGCAGGGAGTCTTTGGTCTCATTGATCTATTATTTGTTCCAGAGCAAATAGTCTTGGCAGAGGGCAAAATTACATCACATTAAATTGTATGTAACATTAATGCTGTATATCAGAGCCCTGCCTTTGTACTTTTGACTGAATTGCCTAGCAGGTTTTATGCTGGTTGTAAATAATATTTTACATAAATAATAGTAGTATTTAATAATAGTATTTAGTATTGGAAAACAGTGTGTGGGTTCGTGAGGGTGATTTTAGTGACATTGTTCTGCCATTAGATGGTGACAAGAGATTGTTTTTACGAGTCAACAGTACAGACTTTTATATGGAAAGAGACTGAAACACTGTTGTAAACAAGGAAGTTATTTTTACTTTCAACAGCTTGTAAGATGCAGCCAACAAACGCACTGAGCAGCTCTTAACAGATGAAAGGATAGTACGACAAAGATATCGCTTTCCTCAGTGGACATTCAAACTAATGTTTATTGTGAGTATGAGCGTGATCTGAAGAATGAATGCTGTATCAGATGCAGGTAATCACTCGCTCAGTCAATGTCTCTCAATACTTTACTCTACATAATACAGTGAGCTTTAAATACAGTAAAACAATAAGCTTGTTCCTTTGTTACTAGTTCTAAAGTGATGTTTTCGAATTAGTAACAGAGGCTTGGGCTCAGCTGTTAACTGTCAAACTGAAGGTTCGTCCCAAATCACATACTTATGCACTATTCTATGACATTTTGTAGTATGTAGTTTGTATTCTATGACATTTTTAGTAGTTTGCGAGTAGTGTGTTCACACTGAAAATTCCAAAAAGAAAAAGTGCACTTTAAATACACGGATGATGCCAAAAAAATGAAGTGTGGAATGTTGGACACTCAACTGTCACAGCTTTAATTACATCGTGAAGGAGGAGGGGCTATCAGACTCCGATTATTAATGACAAAATAACCTTATAAAATTCATACACTACATGGTTGAGTACACAGTACATAGTGTGTAAGTGCATCGTGTATAGTGCGTCATTTGGGACGCAGTTTGAGATTTGAATCTGTGGTGGAAGGAAGTAGTTCTGCACAAAAGAGGGCTTTTAAAGACACTGCTTTGTTGTTTCTCATGTATTTACACACTTGTGCCGTCAAACTGTTGTATAAAGGCAATATCACTCGTAGCTGTGTGATATGGCTGTATATCAGCACGCTGTGATTACCTTTGGCCGAATCACAGCAGTAATTTCTATTCATTTTATATTTCATATGTTTTATTTTAATATATTGAAATGTTATATCTGCTATACTTTATCTGCCACTATTTTATACATATTTATATTAATTATTTAGTAATTTCTTTTAATTTAATATTAGTATGTCAAATCAACCACATTTTAAAAAATTCCCCGGCTCACATTTTTGATTTTGCAAAACAAAATTCTTTAGACAGACAGACAGACATGTATAGTGATGAAAGCCAAAATATTAAATGTCATGGATGAATATTTACTGAGTAATCCACTATTTTGTAGAGGGGGGTCAAAATGGCATTCAGAGCTAAATTACAAGGGGGTAAGAATGACTTCAGAAAGATTGCAGCATCGTGTTGTTATTTTTACACAGAGATCGGTAGGTCTATTAGTAAAATCTGTTGACTTTTGCAATCTTTGTTGCATTATGTGCCAATGGTGACCATTCAAAAAAGGGGAAACAGCACTTTTCAAGTTTGTTCTCCAAAGTTTGCATGCCTGTAACTCAAGAAGTATTAAAGATATCTTAAGGTCCTTTTACATATTGGGTCTTAACAAACTTTCCTTTTGGCTTCTTCATTTTTAAGGCCCTATATGGTTCGGTTCCAGAGATATTGGAATTTCAATATGGCTCCAGGAATAAATTGTTAAAATGTACACATTTTCAGTGGTAAAAAAAACCCAAATGTGGGACAATTTGCAAAAATATGAGGAATGTCTCGTTTCCTTCTGTCAAAACAACTGCATTGAACATATCTGTCTGAATGACATAATTATTAGTTTTCCAAAGTTTGCGTGCCTATAACTCAAGAAGTGTTAAAGATATCGCAATATGATTTTAGATTCTAGCTCTTAATAAACTTTTCTTTTGGAATCTTCCTTTTCAATTCATTCCCAGAGATATGGGGATCTCAATGAGGCTCTGTGTCCAGAATGTCGAATATTACCTATTTTTAGTGGTTGAAAACCAAATGTTTGTCACTTTGTTTTACAGCTGATACTTATTGTATTTAAAACTGAAGAATAAGTAAAGTTGAAACTAGGAATGTAGCTATATAGGAATGTATACATGTCTGTCTTTCTTCAGAAAAAATATTAGCAAAATCAAAAATTTGAGCCAGGGACCTCTGGTTGAGTTGACACGGAATGACCCATTTAATTTAATTTTTGTGCTATACATATTTTGTCCACAAGTTCATACTGTCATAATAATTTATCCATTTTATACTATTTATCCATTTTATTTTTAATTTGCATGTACTATATGCTATACTTTGTCCAAAACGACAGACTCTTTAAGCATTTTATTTTTTATTTATTTGTTACATATTATACTTAATCTGAAACGGTTTAATAAATTATCATTTTTGTACAAGCTATTTTATAAAATCGCATACCGCTTATAAATGCATGCCTTATATTAATTTAGGATTCATTTAAATTATATATATTTTTTACATGCTATACTCCATCTGAAACTATTTTATAATGTTTTATACTAATTACTTTAATTTATTTAAATTGTTTACATTTTATGCATGCATTAGGCTATAACCACATATATAGCCTGTTTTACATATGCATAGCTTATATATAAAGACATTGATCAAGCTTAACCGATTATGTATCATATTCACGCCTTTAATGGTGTTTTTAAGCAAACCCCAATCGACACACCTGTGCACTTTCGCCCCGTTACCGTTTAGTAATTCATTTACCTGCGTTGCGTTCTGACAGCTTCGCCGATGCGCGCATGTTTATGTTAAAACGCGTGAAAAACACAATTGCCTCAAAGCTCGAGTAAATGCAGTTTTCTTGCGTTCATAAGAAAGCTGTGTTTTGCTGTGCAAGTAAGCGAGCTCACGAACGTGACTTACCATCCTCTGCTTTCACTGTGTTTTGTAGACTCAGCTGGATCAGAACACAGAGTGAAAGCACCACAGAGCCTCTCATCGCCAAGCCGTGTTCAGTCCCACAGCAGAATAGCGTTCACAAGCGTCCTGCACCTCGTCAACACAGCACTTTGAACTTTGCCTGGGACTGTGGTTGCCAGATTCATTAAATCCCGATTTGTTTTAGATTTAATCAAATTTATTTTAATTTACATAGGCTGCTATAAAAACTTTTATAATTTTAATATAAATTATTTTTTATCATGTTTTATATTTACTGAATGCATTTTATTTGAATTTATATATCCATGCTACTCTATCTAAAACTATTTATTACATTTTTATTCTAATTACTTTTTCCCTCTATATATGCTACACAAGCTTCATCTAAAACTGTTTTATACATTTTAATACTTTTTATATATATTTAATTTACATATGCTATACAGGCTATACAATATATATATAAAATATATTTTTTTATTCTAATCATTTTATAATTTGTATTTATTTTATATGTGCTATGCAATACTTTATATCTATTTAATTAATACAAATTTGAATTGTCTACTTCATCCAAAACCATTCTGTAAAGTATTTTTATTGTTATTTTAAATTAAATTTATTTTACTTTATATGTGCTGTATACATGCTTTATGCATCTGTGACTATTTTATACATTTTTAAATGGTTTAATAGAAATGCAGTTGGAGTTATTCATAAATGTGTAACATTATGTCTGTTTTTAGAAATGTTAAATAGACAAAATTATATTGCTAATTATTATTAATATTATTTTTTATTAGTAATTATTGTTTTTGTATCATTTGCATAATAATGCATTTTTTTAGATGCATCTGCAATCATACATATGAGGTCAAGGTCAACCAAACTATAAGGGGTCTCTGCAAACTTCCCATGCACCCTCAAAATAATTAAAAAGCCTGACCTGGGAAAGTCATGTAAACTAATAAAACCTATTTAATGTAAATTTGCATTCCCTTTGTTGTGTGCAAAAAAAATATAATTGGAATCAACAAGGCTAAAAAGCACTGATATACCAACAATTGACAGAAAATAAAGGGGATGCATATTAGGCAAGTTGTAGTGAAGTAGCAAAATTATTTATTGGTGTGGTATCCTTCAATCTGGCAACACAAAGAACTTATCAAATAGTGGCTGTCATAGAGTAATTCAGCCCTTTACCCCAGTGCCTATTCATAATGACAACGAGACCAGGATTTTGATATTTACCTTACATGGACCTACAGTTCACTTATACACATGTCGAATAATATAGTTCCAAAGGGCTAGTTTAATGAGCGATGCTTAGCTTCACTCGCTGCGATTCAGGTTCATGAATGATGTGTTCCTTTCAAACTTTGCTAATGTGAAAATCTTGCAGGTTTATATGAAAACAGTTTGTGTGTAACGCGCTCGACGCGTCGGGTCAGTGGCGCAATGCATAACGCGTCGGACTCCTGGATGACTCGGTTCTTTTGAACTTTGATTCATTTGGGTCATGTTACTCATTAAAAACACGATACTCCGACAAACACTTTAGTGAATGGATGCAGGACACACCTAGGGTGCATGTGAAAGTTCACATTAATATGTGTCCCCCTCCGGATGTGGAACTTGACTGAATGATTCGTTCTTGTTTAAATACGTTTCGCCACTGTTTTGTTTGTCTTCTACACAATGAAACTACTAAAGTCTAATTTGAGATTATATTGAATTAATGTGAATATTAACATGCACATTTATACGAGTATATGTGTCTGAGTCTATCAGCGGCCGCAAAATATAGGCTAAAGAATCAAAGTTCAAAAGAGCCGAGCCAGCCAGGAGTCGAACCTAGAATCTTCTGATCCGTAGTCAGACGCGTTATCCATTGCGCCACTGGCCCGAGGCGGAAATCTGCTTGAAATACGAGCTTTTGACAAAACCAATATTTTTATTTAACATATAAATGACATACGTTAATATCTACACGTAGTAAAACAATATATGAAGTTTATTTACCAGACTCAGATGTCGTTTGTAATCATTTAAATCAAGCATACATAATATTTCGGAAATATTTTACATTTAACGCATATAATTCCTGAATTAATAAAAATTATAAACCAGTATGGACTGGACAAAACACGTTTTAAGGTCAAAACGATTCAGTGTCAACTTCACTTTCCACATGTTCAGAGAATCACATGGACTGGAGATCTCTGCTTATTAATAATCATGGCGACATCTATACACGAGACAGTCCTCATAGGAATAAGTGATGGAGTTATTGACAAGAAGAAAAACACGCCTTATTGCACGAACAAAATTGGAGATAAACCGGTAAAGGAAATGTAGTTTGTACATATAACGTTTGTGTCATGCTAACTGAAGTAAGCTAGCTTCACAGCTAACGTTAATTGATTATATTGTAGTTAATAAAATTCCTTATGCAACGTTTGCCAGGCAATGTTTTTGACAAGCACGCGGATTTATAATCAGATTTAAATCAGATTAATAGCTTCCGAAAGTGTTTAAAAGTAGGCTATCGCTAGCCAGTTGGCTAACTTGGGGGCTAAACATACTAACTCGCACATATAAAATTAATTTCTGATATTACAAACGACTTTAACTTATGTATGATGTATTTTACAATCACGTTATTTGAAATGTTTACACTGTTGTAATAAAATAATTGAAGTTGTTTGTTCATATCATATAGTCGCTATAGTCAGAGTACCCGTATGTTAGCGTAATGCTGCATCGGGCCAGTGGCGCAATGGATAACGCGTCTGACTACGGATCAGAAGATTCTAGGTTCGACTCCTGGCTGGCTCGCGTCTTTTGAATTTTGAGTTAGTTTGATTAATTCCATTCTGTTTAATTTGCTCGCGATTCATGTTTTTTCTCAAAATTGCACGAGGACAAGCAAATATAAAATGGAAATATAAATATAAATTAATTTGTCAATTATGGTAAACAATTAAAAAAAGTTTAGAGTTTATGCATTTCTCAGTAAGTATTATTGTAATGTATAATATTACATTACAACACAATACAAAGCATTCTGTGCTGTTTTCATTTTGAATATAATGCATGGTTAAAGTAATCAATAGTTTCGGGGATATTTTTCTTATTTATTTGGGAAATATAACAAGATATCATATATTTCTAAATATGTGAAAGTAGTGTAGAATGTGCATTTAATAAAATATTTGTGCACAGCATTTAAAATAAATTTGGCCTATATAAAATAATTTATGTTATTTATATTTAGTCAAGGGAAGTTTAAACCTTGAAGGCTATATTTAAAATAAATTATATCCTATTAGCTGAACAGATCACAATTAAAATTCATATTCAATATATACATGACATAAAATCATATTTACATGTTGTTCGAACAATATATGTATTTAATTTACCTGAATGCCGTTTGTAATAATTTAAAACAATGTTTTACATCAACCACAGATCATTTCTGATTGTCTGTTGAATATAGACCACTGTTGATTTGACAAAGAATGCACATTTTAAGATTTATTATGACTAATTGGCGGTTTTAATCACCACATGTTCAGAGAAGCACATCAACTGACAATTAATTGTCAAAAATGTCGTAAAATAAAGTTTTATGGTCTTAAAGAGTGTTAATAAAATTCATCACAATAGGAATGCATAGTATCATTATGAATTAACTGAAAATTACCTTTTTAGTATTTTTATTTTTGTGCCTTTTGTTATTATACACTATGTATTATTTGTTGTTTTGTATTATGAAACAGGTTGTAGCACTTTGAGTATGAGAAAGGCATTACAAATGAAAACTACTACTATTATTATGTTCATTTATTTTATTACAACTTTCATCATTACAGGACCTGCTTCCAGTAATAACTCTCCAGTACCCCTCATGCACTCTGTGTCAGAGAGGCCTGTCCCATGTGGTGCAGGTCTACTGCCCTCTTGCGGCGTCTCCTTACCACCGAACCATCAATGTATTCGCCTGCACCAATCCACAGTGCTATGGCAAATCAGAGAGGTACAACTTGCCATTTTAAAACAATGCATTATTTATGTATCAAATGTGTTCCGCTTCTATAACTGTTCCTTAAAACCTTTCATTCTCAGTCAATCTGACCATGTCGCCTGTATATATATATACCTAGCTGGATTGTCCTGCGCTCTCAGTGCTTGGATGATGACATTAAATCAAGACAAAACAACAAAACCACGGCATGTACAGAATCTGCGATGTCCAGAACAGACTGGTGTGATGAAGCTGATGATTGGGGGATGGAGGATGAAGAGCAAGTGGCAGAAAGCGGCAGACAAATGCCAAATGACAGCACAGATATCAGCAGCAGGCTTCAGGAGCTGTGCATTGATGGAGATCATCAAAGTGTCCTCCAGCCCACCGATGTGCCCGTTTTCCAGGCGTTCTACATAAGCGTTATGGAGGAAACAGACTTGGATGGATTTCATGATACGGATCATGAAAACGAACTGCTTAGAGAGTATGAGGAGAGGGAGGGAGTGATTGTCAGGGAGATTCAGAGGTGAGGATTCATTCTACTACAGAGACTACTGTTAATCTCAGAAGAATGATAAATAGTCTGTTAGTCATATAACACCTCGGTTTCTATACTTTTTTCAGTTGTGAAAGTGGGGAAGCTCAGGAGAAATATGAGAAGGCCACGGCCAAGCATGGAGATGAAGTGTTCAGCAGTTTCTTGAAGAAAATCTCTCTTTGTCCTGAACAAGTGTTACGGTGATTGAATTTGCAACAGCTATTTAAAAATCATTAGTTAAAACATATTAGTACATCAGTGATTCTATAATAACATTAGTGTTCACTACTGCAGCAATGAACTGCAGTAGTCTGATTCGCCAACCAATGACTCTTACGAACTGATTCTTTAAAAGGTTTCACAAAATCGCTTCAAAGTAATTCATGAGTCAGCTTTTTGAATCAAACTACTTCTGTTAATCACTTAAACCAGGGGTGTCAAACTCAGTTTCTTAACTACACAAACCATGTAGTTTTCTATTGAGCCTGAAGGACTTGATTAGCTGGATCAGGTGTGTTCAATTAGGGATGGAGCTGAACTCTGCAGGGCTGTGGCCCTCCAGGAATTGAGTTTGACACCCCTGCTTTAGACTTAGTTCACACTGCAGGTCTTAATGCTCAGATCAGATTTTTTTTGCGCTGTTGTTCACATTGTCTATCAGTCTCATGTGTGATCATGTGGGTCACATTTGGGCAAAAAAGTCGGATTTGGGCCACTTTAGCCTGCAGTGTGAACTAAGTCTTAAACAGTTCACCGACTCCTTTAATGAATCGTCAGTAATTTATCATTTATGTTTGATTCTTAATGAATCAGAAACCATTACTGTACTTTCAGTTAACTGAGATTAAAAATCGTGAATGAGCAAAAAAAAAAAAAGGAGCCCTGGACTATTAAAAGGGGCCATTTACATAGAACACGTGCTTGCATTTGAAAACGGCAGATGCAGGGCAGTGGATTGAAAAATGACGCAAAGGGCTAGAGATGTGTTTTTTTAACAGTTCAGTGTCAGGCGCAAGGTGCGAGGTGGTGATTTCATATGCATTTGTATGATTTAATGTATGATTTGTATAAAAAAGTAAGCAGGAAGGTCCATCCCGAAACATAGCCATCATAAACCATTTGTTGTATTATTCACCCATTCATTTCACTATTTACTCATGTTTTAATTGAATGTGTTACCTCTCGCCTTATAGATACAGTTGGGCCGGATCACCTCTATTTATAACAGAGCCTCCTTCCAGTGTTAGCCGGACGGTGCCGTGCTGCGCTCACTGCAGCAGCCCGAGAGTTTTCGAATTCCAGCTCATGCCAGCATTGGTCAGTTTGCTCAGTAGTGCAGACACAAATTCAGGTTAGTCAATTTTAATTCTAAAATTTACATAATACCAATTATTTATTACAAATTTAATTTCACAAAAAAATGTGGGAAGAATTGGAACTCAAAGCAATATTTCATCTTCATTTACTGATTTATTATGGTAAGCAGTTGTAAAATATTGTGCAATGTAAAATTATTAATAATTATCTCAAAATAACCCTCTGATCCTGCATCGTGGCAGGATATGTTTTGTGATAATGAATGGCTGGCTGCATATTATATCTTCCTTGTTATATTTCTTTTCATGTTTATAGTAAAAGATTTGTTTTGTTTTCTCAGACATTTCGCTGGAGTTCGGAACAGTTCTTGTGTACACTTGCAGAAACAGCTGTTGGAAATCTGGATCAACAGCTCCAGTGGAAGAGTTTCTTGATGTCCAGCCCGACCCAGACCAAAAGCTCTTCAAATGATATAAATGATCAACAATAAAGATCATTTTTTCAGTACAACTTAATTTTGTTATTTATTTAATGTTGTGTTTTTTTTATTATCTAAAGGAGTAGAACATTTTTCATTTGCTGAAAATGTACTCACCCGACATCCAGGATGTAGATGAGTTTGTTTCTTCATCTGAGAAACGTAGCATTACATCAGTTTGATCCATCAATGTATGCTCTGCAGTGAATGGGTGCCGTCAGAATGAGAGATAAAAACATCACAATCCACATATATCCAGTCTATCAATTAATGTTTTGTGAAGCAAAAAAAAACCCTGCATGTTTGTAAGAAAAAAAAAAAATTATCAAAGAGGACTCAAATTTTAACCAGAAGCAACAGTTTGAAGTTAATTTAAAAAAAGGTTGTAATGATGGATTTGTTTCTTACCAACATGCAGATTTTTGTTTCACAAGACATTAATTCATGGACAGGAGTGGTGTGGATTATTCTGACGGCACCCATTCACTGCAGAGCATCCACTGATGCAATGCTAAAATTCTCAGATGAAACTAACTCATCTACATCTTGGATGGCCTGAGGGTGTGTACATTTTTAGCAAATTAAAATTTTTGGGTGAATTATTCCTTTAAGTTTACACGGAAACATAATTTTGAAATGATTTGTCAGTAATCTAGAGCCTCATGTGCAAAAGTGAGTGATAATTAAGAACACATTAGATGGATAGATATGCTTTGAATGAAAGTAAATACAGTACTGCAAGAATTTGTTATGGATGAATGAATGATGAATGGCTTATTTTGTTTACTAGGATGAGAGTTGCTGTAATCGCGTTTGGTCTCGTACTGTATGGTGTATCTTGTCAGTGTGTGCACTTGCTTGGCCATTTGTAGTTGATAAACAGGAAAGTGGGTCCAGCTGAATTGAAACGATCATTTGTTAGATTGCTATAATAAAGGTTATTATACCGCGGCAGTCGTCGTGTGAAGCCCTCCTAGTGTGAAGACCAAAGAGTGTAAAGACCATCGACTCTACCGTGCGACTCCACCGGGCAGGGAAACCGGCAAGGGATAGTAGTAGCTTTTTATTTAATTTTTTCATTGATATGTTTATTATTGAAATGTTGTTGTTATATGCATGTGTTAATTTTATTTAATTTCTTTATTTTCTTAAATATGTGGGTAGATAGTATTTATAGAGTTGTAACTTTTTAGTTTTAGTTACTTTTTCTTATTTGTAAGTCGCTTTGGACAAAAGCGTCTGCTAAATGACAAAAGTAAGTAAGTAAAAGTGAACATATATGTACATGTGTTATGAATAAAAACGGGTATTTGCGTTGTACGTGTGCAAAAAGTAACGACACATGCACGGTTTAGCAAGCACTTGTGCACCAAAAAAGAGAAATAACAAACTTGAGAACACTCTTCGAACTACTTATAGGACTGAACGCTGCCCCCCCTGTGTGCGCATGCGCAGTGAGAGCGGCGCGCAGCGTTCAATGCTCAGGCTTTCTCTCGCGAGGAAGGACGCCATTATCGGAATCCTCACAAACAACACGAGAATTCATCATTCACACGGTAATATAAACCCTTCTGACACGCGACGCCTCCTGCTCTCCGCGCGCTGCAGAAATATGGCGCTGTGCATTAAAGAAATACACATTATCCTGCTGTTTTCGTCTCAACTGTGCCATGAAGGACACAAATGAGGCCTATTGTATTTCCCTGCTGCTGTTTGAGCTGTTGGTTAGCAGGCGCCAGCTAACAGGCTACATGAGCAGGCTAGCTGGACTCAAGCACTGGTTCATTATTAAACTCTTACAAGATTGGCGACGTTTAAAGAGTGTTTTCTGAAACCGGGAAGCGTCGGTGTTTTTGGTTTGTCCAAATATTAAATGCTTAGTAGAGTTGAACGACATTAGGTCTTGAAATCTAACGTTAGTTATAATCTCTCTCAGCAGCAGCACTCTTATATTTACTTCTTAAAAGTAACGTTACCACGGTATGGGTGTGTACTGTGGTACATAGCACCATAATAATACCAGAGTATTTTTTTTCCATACCTTGGTGAACTGTGTAAATATTACTTTATGTTAAAATTATAATCTTGTGTTTTGGACAAGCTGGAAATAGCATGCCAGTACCCTGGTACACAAATTTTGACACCATTAATATTACCACAGTATTATTTTGTATGGTTCAGTTACTACTGTAGATAATAGCAGATCACTTAATTAAGAATGGGCATCTGGGGATCATTATCATATGCAAATAAATAAATATTCACACACTACTGGTCAAAAGTTTGGAATAATTACGATTTTTTTGTTTTTAAATGAAGTGTTGGCTGCTGAAAATGACTTTTTTGCCATCCCAGGAGTAAATTACATTTTAAAATCTATTCAAATTGAAGACTAAATGCAACCTTGGTGAGCGTACAGGACCAATAATTAAAAAGGAAGAAAAAAATTAATTCCATTATGAAACCGAAAGTGTACCCGGCACTAATTTATGATATTTAATTAATTATTGATGATAAAAACAATTTAAGAAATAGTAATTGTTCTTAAATAGTGTATTTATAACTTTGAGTTATTTCAAATAAATATGTATAAATTTTTTTCCAGTGTCTCTTCAAAAAATTGCCATTGGTTTTATTTGTGAAAGAAATAGTGTTGTAATGGACAAAACTAGTGTAGGTCACCTTCAGTACCACATTCTCCCTTCAGGGGCTCTCAGATGCCGTTTAGGGGGGTTTTATTTTTTTGGCAAGGATACAGTGGTGCCTGTATGTAAAAAATCACACATTTACCTTGTGGTAGCTTATGATATAAATATTACAATATTACAAACACTTTCCATGAAAATGAAGGAAATGAATGAAAATTGCTAATCCTTCCAAAAATAATGAGATGTTATTTATTTATATATATATTTTTCATATTTTGAAGTCATTTGTTTTTGTATTTTCTGATTTCATTTAAATTTTAGGCGAAGTTTTAGTCATTTTGTTCTGTGTTTTTGTCATTTTTATTTATTTAGACAGATAGAGAATTGTTATATAGTTTTTATTAATTTTTATTTCAGCTTAAGTTTTAATTATTTTAACTAAATGAAAATGAGATGTTGTTTTGACAACTACCAGAAATAAAATAAGTTAATTTGTTTTGAGTAATAGAAATGTTTTTTTTTAATGGTTTTAGTTGACAGTAATAACCCTGCTTGATATGACAGCTCGCACTTATTTATTGATGATTTATCGATTATCTTTCTGAAACGCAGGTTTGAATGATGTCCGAGCAAGATTTGGTGGAGATAGTCCAGATCGCAGTGGCAGATTTGAATCATGAAGGACATCAAACAGGTGAGTCCTCCGATGAATCAATAAAAAACTGCAGCTAGTGTTTGTAGTTTTCTACAGTGCTTTTTTTTTTTTAATTAAACTAGATGTCCTGGAGAATAATGAAGACGCTGATCAACCAGGCAGGAAACGAGCAAGGCTGGACATTAGCCAAGAAACATCTATTAAGGTTATTAAAGATGATCAGTAAATCTGGCACAGAATATAATGGACGTTGGCTATAATCCTGTTTTATTTGTGTGTTTCTCTAACAGTCGATGCTGCTGTCCATCAGTCAGGCTATCTGCCAGCGGCTGGACAGCATGGAGGCCAAGCTGCAGGTTCTTGAAGCCACCTGTCGAGGTTTAGTCGAGAAGCTGGACATAGTGATGGGGAAAAACCAGTCGACCATCCAGGTCCCCATGGTGTCGGGGTCCCCGTTCGGAGCCACTCAGACCTGCGACAAAGTACGCTGGTAAGGGGACCACAGATGATGGCTGGATGTTTTATACAACAGCGCATGGACTTTTATTTTACTGAAGATGCTTCACTATTAATTCCAACCTGATCACACAGAGCAGCATCTTGAGATTGATTTTACATACAGATGAAATCACTTTATGGTCAATTGTCTTTGAAAAAGTGGAAAATCATGTCCAGTTGGTCTTTATTTGAAGATCTGCATGACTGCATAGACTTCCCATGAGTCACCAACACCATTTATAACAAGAGCACATGTTTTATTTAGCTGTGCTTCTCATCTGCTTCAGGACCTGGACTGTAAAAATTAGTTATTATTGTATTAATATTTATCAATATTAACAATTAATTAATACATGTATATATATATATTTTGGGCGTATTTATTGATGTTATGGCCTAAAATATTTTTTGATAAACATTTAGTAAATATTTTTAATATTCATTATTTATTTATGATTAAATATATATTTTATATATTATCTTGTGGTGGCTTAAAATATACAATATTACACTTTCCTTGGGAATGGAATGCTTCTTTGAAAATGTTCATGGCAAATTAGACAAATTTTCACTAATGGTCTCAATATCAAACATCAAATGAGAATGCTATGAATTTATGCCACAATTATGTAATACACACCTTTAACATCAACAACAAAAGTTATGGGAAGTTTTTTCTACTCCTTATCAAAGCCAATTATTTTTTTCCGTCCTAACTATACACCGTTACATGGTGCATTTTATTATGTCATTTTATTATTTGTTATTAGTTGTTTAGTCTGATACTGATAAAAAAAAGCTGATAATTTCGTTCTTGTTATGCTGGACACTCAAAAGTTGGCTGGTATTAAAATTCAGTACCCTAAAAAAAAAAAAAGTAAACTAAAATCATCTTAAATTCGGTAAATGAATTTAGGAATTGTAACAAACATTATTTTGAGATTTGCATTTAACAGTGTTACTAAATTATTATTAGTAGTAGTATTTTATTATGTTTTTGGAAGCTTGACTTTGATTGTAGGATGATGATAAAAGTAATTAAATGTAAAAACAGAGTAAATTATCTGCACGATTAAATATTTAATAAATATTAGAGCTATGGTATCGATATATATCGAGCATCCCTATTTATTATTATTATTAGAACAGCCTTTTTTGTGTTGTGAGCCACCATTTGAGAACCAGCTGTGATACTGACACTGTGAGACAGTAACAGTGTGCGTTTGCTGTCAGTGTTGTTCCTCAGACAAACGTTATAGTGAGTGGAGACCGGCCGAAGACGCGGGAGGAGACTTCACCGCACGCCTCGGACTCTTTAGAGAACCTGCTCAGCAAGTGAGTGCCACAGACTGTGCTTTTGTGCTTAAAAGAAATACAAATATTTGCATGGTGTATTTAGATAAATGCAGGAAACAGTTGCACAGGCTCTCCATAACATCTCTCGGTGTAATTTGTGTTGTGTTTTCATTACAGTACTGTTGGGCGAGGAAGACAGAAGACGATCGTGCTGAAGGTTCCCGTCCAGGAGGAGATTCAGGAGGATCAGGAAAGCGGCTCTGAAACGAGCGACTCGGTGTCCAACAGCGGCCAGCCTTTGTCTCAGAATACCAACAATGTAACACTCATCACTCTCAACTCAGAGGGTAAGATCTTAAAATTTCTCTCATGATGATTACAGTCACATATGCATTTATTTGTGCATAAAAATCCCTTATGAATTTGTTAAAACAGGAAGCTTTGATAGGACATAAAGGACCTTTTTTAACTCAGTCAATGGACCCTTGTCACTTTTACGTTGGTCAGAAGAAAGAAAATGTCAAATTTGCCGTCACTCCCTCAGCCTTTGTATAACAAACACACACAACAGCGTTAACAAGTTTTCTATTTCATCCCAAGGTAATTAAACACAAAGTATAATGTTAGAAATGTATGTTTTTAAATTATAAAAAATATTTTATAACGAAGTAATAAAACACAAAGTATAACGTTATGCATATAATGTTTTTTTTATAAAAAAAAGATTCAAAAGATCAAGATAATGAAATACAAAATATAATATTATTAATGTACATAAATTTTTTTAACAAAAAAAAGTAAAAAATAAAAGGCAATAAAACACAAAGCATAATGTTATAAATATACATCATTAAAAAAAAAAAAGTTAACAATAAAAATGTAATACCAAGGTAATAAAACAAAAAGTATAATATAATAAATGTAATAAAAAAAATTTAAACATTAAAATATAAAAAAGACAAAAAAAAAATTAGTGACACAAAGTATATCGTTATAAATGTACTTTTTAAAATTAAAATAACAAAATAAAAACATTTTAAAAATTTACATTTCATACCAAGGCAATAAAACAAAGAATAATATTTTAAATGTAAATGCCGTTTTTTTCACTAAATTACAAAAAGCTGCTAGATTTATGATGTTAATTACTGTGGAAACTGAGCTCCATAGGTTCTTGAAGGCGGGACATCAAAGTCAGTACAGAGAGAATCTGATTGGACGAAAATCATCGTGCTGCAGAATAAGCCATCAACATTATCTAAGAGAAAGGCAGTAAATTTAACCTCTACTAAAAGCTCATTTTGTCAATGTTTAGAAGCAGACTAGCATAAAAATGTTATGGCGACTTTAAAGGATATCATTTTTAGAAGCCGGTGGGAAACCATTTGTTTTGAGTTGAGCACAAACATGGCCTCACAAGAAGAGCAACAAATTTGAACAATTATTGAAAAGTTTTGAAGACATGGAAATCTTTGAAATGCATCTGCACATTAAGATAATAGCATGTTTATGGCTCGCATGTGTTTTGACTCTGTGGTTGGGTAACATTAAAGCATAGAAATGTAGCGGGAAAACCATGAAATCTTCAGTGTGAACAGCGAACAATAGGCGTTCGTTAGTGAAATCAAAGTGTGCTCAAATATTGATTAATAATATAAACATGTTTTGACTATCCACTATTACTGGACACTTTAAAAAAGGCTTGTTACACCAGCACCATGTGTGTTGTGTAAACGTCTGGCCGTCCGTGATTCAGGATTGTGTCTTTGGTCTGGGATTAAAGGGTTTGTTTTGATTGCTTAACTTCTGCTTTTGCTTTTCTTATTATTTGACTGGGTTGTTTTGGAGTGGCGTCTGGGTTAGCTTGGTTAGTTCAAAGACGTTCCTCTGCAAATATTCACTCATTCGCAGCTGTTCGTGATGATATTTAGTCAACGAATGGTACATTTGGTTCTTTAAAGGCTTTGCTTTTGTTTGTGTGTGTTGTTTTCCCCTTGCTTTAACCTCGTCTATTGTTTTGATGTAGAGTAGTGGGGTAAAATGTGTCATCCCTTTAATCTGGCAAACTGTGCAGCATTTTTGTCATGTGACCGTCTATTTAAAGAGTGGCCATCTTATACAGCTGCTTGTGATTGAGAGATTCACTCTTTTTGCATGACAAAATTAAAAAAATTATTTATTTTTATTTTTTTTTACAAAATGTTTAAAATTATTTTGCCATATTCTCTCTCTCTCTCTCTCTCTCTCTCTCTCTCTCTCTCTCTCTCTCTCTCTCTATATATATATATATATATATATTCTGGTTTAAAAGTGTAAAAATATTATATAAAGCATACCCACCCCCCTTAATTTATACCCATATATAAAAAAAATTCTTCTAATTTTTTATGTTTCCATGTACTTTTTTTTATTATTATTTTAAATAAAGTTTGTTAGAATTGTGTAGTTTATAGAAAATTATATTATATTATGCTATATTAAAATATTCAGAATTTACATATTTTAATTACATATAAATGTGTTATTTATTCATCAATGTATCAGTTTTAAAAATCATGATTTTTTAATTTTTGCAATATTACATTACATAACATTATATTATATTATATTACAAAATGATAATGATTTTTGCTACATTGTAATGTCCTAAATGCGAACATTTTCTGGCTTATTTTGAAATATAGAATAATATAATAATATATAGATTTTGGTTTGCATATAAGTTTTGAATCCAGATTTTTTATTTTGTTTTGCTAGAAATGTGCATTTCCTAGAATATTATATTATGTTATATATATATATATATATATATATATATATATAAAAGTGTTGGCCCCCTTCCTGATTTTTTATTTTTTTGTCACACTTTAATGTTTCAGACACTTTTTTCACACAGGGCCATGTGGGTTTGGATTTTGTTTTCCCTTCATAAAAAAACCCTTCATTTAAAAACTGCATGTTGTGTTTACTTGTGTTATCTTTGATTAATATTTAAATTAGTTTGATGATCTGAAACATTAAAATGTGACAAACATGCAAAAAAATTTAAAATCAGGAAGGGTGCCAACACTTTTTCACACCACTGTAGATATGCGTATGCATTCTTTTTTATTACAAATATATGGCCATCTTGTACAGCTGTCTGTTACTGAAAGACTGACATGGAACCAAACTGCATTTGTTTTGCTATTTTTATTATTATATTGCAAAATGTTGATAATTGTTTTGCTGCATCCAGATTTGGTTTATAAAATGTAAATTTACTCTGTTATATTCTTAATCTTCGTTTTTTTGTTTTTTTAATGTAAACGGTCTACTTTTTTTTTTTTTAGCTTACCTTTTGACCTGCCACATTTTACTCCCTAACATAATATTTACACGCCCGCTTTGACGAGACACAGAAACCCACGTCCATGATAAACCATAATAAACCCCCTCAAACTATAGCCGAAGCAATGCTTGGCACGTACCACACATACAAACATTAAACAGAAATGCCTATTTAAATCATTTTTGAGACAAATTATGCCAAAGTCACAATATTTTTCACTCGTGATGAGAACACATTCCTGGATTTGTAATATTTCCAGTCTTAGTTATGTGAAGAAGAAATGTGACTGTTGAACTTCAATCATCATTTTCAGTCATGCCAGCACTTTTGGCCAAATAAAGACTGGTCTCTGGTCTAAACCAATAATGCTCTTGTGAAGTGTTTGTTTGGTGACAAATAATGTCCAGCAGGGGACACTCTTGCATTTGCTCTGAGCTGAGAATTCAGGTCTGTAACTTCAGCAGACATTGAGGGACTTGCTCTCGCCCCTCCACAGATATTTGGGATTACTAGTAGTCTAATATTGAAGACAATGGCTGATGCTTCACTTGTTCCCCCAATCCTGAATATGTCACACTGACCTTTCGTGACAGTCACGTATTTTGATGTTTCGTTATATCTTGCTTGCACAGTGATTTGCCCTCTAGATCAGGGGTTTACAAACTTTTGAATCCAAATATCAAATATGCTGCTCCTATGCAAAGGTGCACCTTCCTAAAATATAAAGGCAGCAAAATATTTTCATGTATAAAGACATTTATACTGTGTAAGAAATATGTTAAGAGTAATATTATTTGGACAATATGTTTAAAAAATTTAAAAAGTAAAATAATTGGCGTTTATATTATGACAAAAAAATAATCAGGAAAATATTTGGTTTTAGTATTATTTATAGTATTCATTATAGTATTTTAACTGGCTTTTTATATTATATATATATTTATGTTCAAGTTTTAGAGATTTTGTTATGTGCTTTTGTCATTTTTATTATTATTTTTTCATTTAATATAATATTAATTAATATTTAATATTTCTATTTAATTTGTTCAATTTATTTCAGCTTTAGTTATTTTAGTACTTCAATGTAACAGTTTTTTTTTAGTTTTTCATCTAATATTTACATTTTGTTATGTAAATTTTATATTTATATATAAAAAATACATTGATAACTTTTGTATTTATATTTTATGTAAACTTATTTTGTAATATTATATAATATAAATTAAATAAACAACAAATCCACATTTTATAATCATATAGGAAAAAGGGGGAAAAAAGGAAATTCTGAATATGTAGCAAAAATATTAAGGTATAAATAATATAAGGTACTGCTATATTATATTATATAATATAATTTAATTTATTCTGGAAAGTACACATTTCTTTTTTTTCCCTGAAGCTGTCTGACAGAATGGGAGGATATTTAATATAAATAACACTACAAATAAATAGTGTTATATATATATTTGTAGTGTTATTTATATTAAATATCCTCCCATTCTGTCAGACAGCTTCATAGTTACATAACTCTTTAAATAAATTACAGTGGTAAGTCACTTGTCAGCTTGGGAAAACTGTACATTTTTACAGATATATATATTACGGATATATAACTGTACATTTTCTGCAAATATTTCTGTAATTGCAGTTTATTTTTCTCCTTCTTGTGTAGAGGACTATCCGGCAGGAACGTGGCTGGGTGATGAGAACAACCCTGAGATGCGTGTGCGCTGTCCAGTATCTTCAGCAGACATGCTGCACATCAGCACCAACTGTCGCACGGCAGAGAAGATGGCCCTGACGCTGCTGGACTACCTGTTCCACCGCGAGGTCCAGGCTGTCTCCAACCTCTCCGGACAGGGGAAGCACGGCAAGAAACAGCTGGACCCGCTCATGATCTACGGCATCCGATGTAAGTCTGAGCAATAATACTTATGATTTACAGGATGTAAATCGCACTCTGATTCCTCAAAATGATTCAGATTCCTTGATGATTCAGTTAATGATTCTTTGTTTCTGTATGAGCAGCCAGTTAGTAACTACATTAATGTAAGTGCCTTACATACTGTGCACAAGTTGTAATATATTTGTTTAAAAGATCTGACTCATAAAAGTCCTTCAAGAGAATCAGTTTAAACTTTGCACTTTATGATTTTGATTCACTAACAAGAACCGTTTCAGAATATTTTTTATATTCTGTGGGGGGTCAGATTACACTGATTGCACTGTATGGCTTTGATTTACTAAAATGAACCAGTTTTTAAGAATCATTTGTTTGCTGTCGTGAGTTCTGTAAGGTTTTGATTCCTGGCTAATATGATTTGTGTAGGAATCAGACTACGCTGGTTGTGCTGGATGTTTTTGATTCGCTAAAAAGAAGTTCATAAAAGCCATTTGTTTGGGAATCTGATTACACAAGGTTTTGATTCGCTAAAAGAATCAGCTCATGAGAATTATTCGTGCAGGAATTGAACCACACTTGTCAATGCTGTAAAATTTTAATTTAGTAAAAGAACTGACTCAGAAGAGTCATTCATTCTGGAATCAGACTATAGTGATTGTGCTATGTGGTTTCGATTCAATAAAAAGAGCTGTCTCATAAGATTCATTCATTTGAGACTCGGATTACATTGAGTGTGCATTAAAGCAACACTCCACTTTTTTGAAAATAGGCTAATTTTTCAACTCCCCAAGAGTTAAACAGTTGAGTTTTACCGTTTTCGAATCCATTTAGCCGATCTCCGGATCTGGCGGTAGCACTTTTAGCATAGCTTAGCATAGATCATTGAATCTGATTAGACTGTTAGCATCTTGCTCAAAAATGATTTTTGTTGTTTTGTTTAGCTATATGAGTCAGTTTAATTAATCTCAGTTCTGTCCTGTCTAGTTCAAATCATTCACGTAGCTCAGCTGCGGTTCTTCCTCATCCGGCATCAGACTTATTTTCCCCACATGAGCTAATTAGAGCGCTTCTAACCACTTCTCTCATTCACAACAACTCGCGTCATGCCAATATGTAGGTCAGGTCGTGCAACCAGGCATAAGTAACATCGAGGAATGAGCTAGTGAGGGTAAAATGAATACGAGGAATGTTAAATGCAGTTTTGCATGAACAAACCCCACTTAACAGTGGCTAACGTGAATGAACTCAACTCAATGATCTGTACCAGAGCTGTGTTTATTTCTGCTACAAAGTGCAACGAATTTATTTGCTTGCAGCATAAATGTATGAGTAAATATTACATCAGTGTTTCTCCCTTATTTCCTGACTGATTTTATTATTCTTGCAATGTCTCTGTCCATGTGTAACCAGGTCACCTGTTCCACAAGTTCGCAATTACCGAATCCGACTGGTATCGCATCAAGCAGAGCATCGACTCCAAGTGTCGCACGGCTTGGCGCCGGAAGCAGCGAGGACAGAGTTTGGTGGTTAAGAGTTTCTCACGACGAACCCCGGCCTCGCAAAGCAGCTCAGGTACGAACCCTTGTGTCCTATCCCGCCAATTTTTTCTCTTGCGAAACCCTGTTTTTCTTTGATTTTGATGCTAAGTGTCTAGGCCGCAGCTGGTTTGTGTTCAGTTGAACATAAACATATGCTGCGAGAGAGAACGTGCAGTTGTCGTTCCATATGTTAGTTCACTATCAAATTAGCTATGTATATAACCTCACATCCATTGGCGCAAAAGTCATGTGTACGTTGCGCACACGTGTTTATGTTTGTGTGTGAGAGAGAGCCTCTGTGACTGATGTTTCCTCATCTAACAGCTGGTTCTAATCTCAGAACAACGCCTCACGTCCTGTCCCTTCCTCTCAGAGATCCGCAGGCCTTCACCTTTGACCCGTTTCGGACTAACCCAAATATCCTGTATTGGTCCGTCACAATGGTCCATACACTTACGATTGCTTCACCTCCTTCAGTCCAGCTGGAATAGGCCGCCCTGCGTGGTAGATTAAACTATTAGCTTATGAACAAGCCACCTGGTGCTCGGCCTTCTTGCAAACCAGAGCTAGAGGAACATGTGGTTTGTTGCTAATGCAAGGAACAAAGTGTTTCCATCCGAGAACTAAAATATCTTATTTTTATGCGTAGACATGGAGTAAATAAGCCGCACACCCTGCCATAGCTTGCAAAATTCTGTATTGTAAGCTGATGTAGTTTTTAACTACGTTACTGTGTTCCATCGGTCTCGGTTTTAATTTTAGGAGGTTTAAAATTTGGGGACGGAAAAACAGGAATCGTATTGCTTAGACGTGTTAATTAAATTTTAAACTGCTGTGATCAGGGTTTCCGCGGGGTCTTAAAAAGTCTTAAATTTAGTTATATCAAATTTAAGGCCTTAAAAAGTCTTACATTTTACAAGAAAGGCTTAATTATGAATTTCAAGTGGTCTTAAATTTGGAGGTGGAAAGACCAGAATTGCGATATGGCTGAATGTGACTATTAAACTTCAAAAGGCTATGATTTCATTAAATAAACATGAGCGCTGCATGTTCAAAGTCCGGTGCTGTGCTGTTTTGTGTGCTGTCTTTACCGGGAAAACCGTTATATTTCTGCCAAATGCGACACCTGCTGGCAGAGAATGAATCAGTTAACATAGTTTAAACTAGTGCGCGTACGAGTTTCACTGCACGAGTTTATTAAAATACATTTAGAATGATCACATTATTTAAGATATGGGCGCAGCAAATGTATAGCCTATATTTATATCATTTCATATAGTTAATATCACACAAAGAGTGCCAAAAATCAGCATGATTACAAATGTGATTTTGATTTTATGCAACAGTTCAATAAACGAGAAGTTAATATCAAGAGACATGCGTTTTAAACACCATATTTCCTGCTTTTGCTCTATTTCTCCAACAAAAATCATTCCAAACACAGCCACAGCACTGTTTTGCGTCTATGATCAAGGTTTTGTTCCTGAATGAATCAAACGTTTAAATGATTCGGGTCAATCGCAATGACTCACTTGTTAACGCTGACTTACTGCCACCTACTGGCCGTTTTAACTGACCACACAGAATATGAAGAATATCAAAAAAATCCAGGAGTTAGCTGTCCATGGTAAACCAGCACAATAACACGCTCAGCAAAATATTGTCTAATTAACGTTATCGATAAAATCCCAGAAAAGATCAAGATATTATTTTTTGCCAATTTCGCACACCCCTAATTCATTTTAATTTAATTTATAATAAGTTATTGATAATAATTGTTAAAATCAATATTATTAATACTTTTGACTTATCTATTTTCTTAAAAATGGTTTAAAGGCCGAAATGCAAAGTTTATCATTTTACAAAACTTTTTGTCATGGATCTGACCAAATTCTGTATGTTAAGTTAATAAATGGCATCGGCACCGATAGCCTTGTGAGCAGCGTGCCAACATAGAGCACTGTTGCACTAGGGGCGTCCCGAGTTCGAATCCTGACTCGAGGACCTTTCCCGATCCCACCCCCCATCTCTCTCGCTCTTCACTTCCTGTCAGCTCTGATCTGTCCTATCATAATAAAGGAGATAAATAAGTCTTTGTTTTGGTCAAACTACCATTTTTGCTTGCTTGTATTAAAACAAGAATTTAAAATTCGGTATATTTCATGTTTTACGTTTTCGTCAAACAACTTTTGTTCACACATTACCTTACCAAGTTTGCAAACATGGTTGCTGACTGTTATATAATGAATCTACTAAGCGCACACTAACTGCTAGAACATGAAATGGAAAAACTTCAGTTTATTTAATAAGCAGTGACGTTTTAATCAAATGGCCTTGTAATGGTAATGTTCGCACACATTACCATACCTTAGTTTAAAGCATGGTTGCTAAACGTTATATCTTGGATCTGACAAAATTTGCATATTTATTTAAACTCTGACACGTCTGTCAAACGACTAGCTTCATACACTTTACCATGTTTTTGATTGTAGAAATAGCAAAGCTATTTTATTTAATTCAGTAAAATTCTGAATGTTTTATAAGTTGAAGCATTTTCAGCAAACAACCATCTTCATATACATTATCATTCTCTGTATTAGATTATTATAGTTGTAGAATTATCAAAGCTGTTTTATTTAAAAACATTTGCTATCTTTACCATACTTTGTTTGTTAGCATGTGTGCTAACTGCCAGCCCACAAATCCAACAAAATTCAGTATGCAACATTTTCATCGAACAACTTTAGACACATTATCATGCTGTGATTTTAATCATAAAATACAGTTGTTTTTGTTTTATACGGGCATTGCTAAACCAATAGCAGCCAAGAAGCGAAAACCAGCAAGATAAAGGGCAAATTGGTCTGGAGCTCTTTCAGATGCATAAAATTGAATCCGGTTTACTTTTCATCCGCAACCTTGGGAAGACCCTACGTAGTTTCAGATCACATTGCACTAACAGTGCGGCATTGTCACATTCGGTGCTTTTTCCTCTAAGAAACGTTAGCCTGCTAATATGCCCTTCGCTATGATTTAAAATCACTCCAACTTTGTAAATGAACACCCGCACCATTTTTTCCAGAGACGACTGCACGACCTTTAATTAGAAATGCGGTGAGTGTGTGTTTTAAGCGTCTGGGCTGTCATAGCATGTCATTGTTTAGACTAAAGGGGTTGGGTTTACGTACAGTTTTAGGGCACGAGAGCGTTTGGGCTGCTAGGTCGAGAGCCCTTGTTGTGTATTTTGAGATCGTTTATGCTGTATAAACACGCTCTAATCTGGCAGATGCACTGGATCCCGTCCAGCAGCAGTCGGAAGGGATTTTCCTCAAGTTCAGGGTGTGTGTATGTGAACTCTTTCACTGCTCTCCGTCTGTGAGAACTTTGTTTATCGTATGTTCTCTTCTACATTTGTTTGGGTTTGCGCATGTTCACATTCGTACAAATATCATAGGATATGTGACCTGCGGCTGTGTGAGCGAATGGGCGTTCGCCAGATTGCACCGAAATCATGATGGGAGGACAGATTGTGGTCTCGCTCTTTATCTCTGTCTTGCTTAAGTGTGTGAGTGTGTGTGTGTTTGGCAGTTACAGTGCAGCATCTCCTGTTATTGAAAGCAGTTGTTTGACACGGTTTGACCCAGTCTCTCTAGTTTCTGGTTTGACCCACATAGTTGGACTGTGTTATGAACTTGTTTATGTGTGTCCTCAAGCAGATGGAGTCTCAGAGACGTCAGCTATTGAGACCTCTACCCAGCAGGCCTTGCACTACGCTCTGGCTGGAGCCGCACAGCAAGTCCAGATCCACCGTATAGGAGAAGACGGACAGGTGCAAGTTGTGAGTATAATCATATCATCATCCAAAAGGCCAACCCACACAAATATATATAAATATACTAGTGCTGTCAAATGATTAATCATGATTAATAGCATCCAAAATAAAAGTTTTTGTTTACGTAATATATGCATGTGCACTGTGTTTATTTATGTATATGTAGATACACACACATACAGTATGTTTTGAAAATATGTATATGTATATACATTTATATTTTATATTATATATAAATATATTTAATATATAAACATAACATATTTTTCTTAAATACATACATGTGTTTGTATTTATATATAGGCCTACATAATAAATTTACACAGCACACACATATATATTATGTAAACAAAAACTTTTATTTTTGGATGTGATTAATTGTTTGACAGCACTAATATATACTATCTATCTATCTATCTATCTATCTATCTATCTATCTATCTATCTATCTATCTATCTATCTATCTATCTATCTATCTGAAGAAAAACACAGGTGGTGTGGCAATTATTATTATTTATATTAATTATTATTAAGTTTTTAAGTTAACCCAAAGTTAAAGCTAAAGTTCAGCAAAAATTTATTATTAATAAAAATAAAATGATTATTTTTTATTAATTATAATAAAAATGGTCAAGCATGGCTCTGTACATTATAATTATTTGATTTTAATATTATATAATAATTATTTAAATACCTTTGCAATGTGAGCACAGTTTAAGAAGTTCTTGGAGTTCAAGGTGGGCTCTTTTCACTTAGGTCAGTATGCAGTGCCATAGCAACCACTTTTTTCACCAAATGTAAATATCTTACTTAATTCAGGCGTTTGCAAGACCACACATCTCGTAACAACGTATACATACCCATTCATCTCAAATCTGTCGCAGTTGCGCAGACAAACGCATAAACACATTCAAACATCTCCTGATCTCTCTCTAAGAAGGTCTGGGTCTCTCTGAACTCTGGTACTCAGAGGAAAAGTCAATCCCCTGCAAGCGTTTAATGGAGCTTTAACAGCAGAGTTTCCGCTGTGTCCGATCATGAGGACCTAAACGTGATCTCTGACTCTTACAGCTGCATGAGGTCATCTCCACCTCGACACACCATCCGAAATATGATCTGCATACATTGTGTATTCAGGGTTTTGATTGTGCTGTCACAGTGTACAATCAGGAGAGTTAAATCTGCGGAGGAGTTCTTGGCATCGGTGTACTCAGAAACGGATCTGTCATCTGTTGTTTGTGTAACATCTTCCTGAACCGAACCATAATAGTTGTACACTCGGAGGCAACAACTCAGTGGTCAGCTTTTGTCAAGGCCTTTGGCTCCTCAAATGTTCAGTTCAAGTCACTTGCACATAATCGATCATTTTAGCCTGTCAGATACGGCAAACAATGACACGCTCTTTTTAGGTTTTGAATGATAGCTTGTGTATAAACTTTTCTAAATTAGACATTTTTCATGAGAATTTTAAGAAGGCAGTGGAGGAAAAAACTGATTAACAAAACCAGTAATATCAAATGTTTAGGAACACGTCACATTATTTGTGGAAAAATGTGTTGTTTCTATACCGCAGTATTGAACTATCAAGCAACACGAGACTCAAAAGTCATCCAAGGTTAACCACGATACATCTAGTGTGTTATAATAATTTAAATACAGTAAATACTTTACTGAAAGACACCAGTCTTTTGTTATGATTGTCATTAGAAAACGTCATTACATTGCCATTGTTGGTAAATTTGTAGGGCCCTATGTTTTCTGCGATGTGGAAATCGCGGAATCCAGCCATAAAAACGGAATTTACTGTATAATATCACGGAATTTGCCAAATTGTGACCCTGGACCACAAAACCAGTCATAAGTGTCTATTTTTCAAAATTGAGATGTATACATCACCTGACAGCTGAATAAATAAGCTTTCCATTGATCTATGGTTTATTAGGATAGGACAATATTTGGCTGAGAAACAACTATTTGCAAAAAAATCTAAATACTTGAGACTGGTTTTGTGCTCCAGGGTCACAATTTGGGATGAATAAATCAAAAGTAGGTCAGTACATTTCAATCAAATCGCGATATGGACTAGTGTCTGTGACTATTAACCCACGAAAAGACTATTTAAATCCTGTATGTTCTGCGTGTCTCTTTGTGAATGAATAGCGCAGATGCGCGGTGTTGTTTACTACACACACATGAACACCATCTCTAGAAACTATCAGTGTATTATATATACACAGAAACTTAAAGATCTTCACAGCTACCCGTCAAAATAAAAGTTTGGTTTAACTTGAAGAAATTGTGACAGAAATATAGTACTCAATTATAATTACTTAATACATTACTCAATGTAATGTGCACGTGTGTGTAATGAAATATTAAATAATATATACATATATTTCTAAGGTTTTAAAGTAATTATTCATATTTATATACTTAATATTATGTATATATATATATATATATATATATATATACTTAATATTTATTTTTGTGGACATTGTGATACATTGCCATTCAAATGTTTGGGGTAAGTAATAATAATAATAATAGAGAGAGAGAGGGGGATATATAGACACGTATATATATTTTTTAAATATATAATTTTATATGAATTTTATTCCGCAAAGATACATTAAATAGATCAAAAGTGACAGCAAAGACATTTATAATGTTTAAAAATATTTCTAAAAAAAACAGGCTGTTCTTCTGAACTTTCTATTCATTAAAGAGTTATGAAATATGAAAAATGAAATATTTTCAAACAGAAAACCGTTATTTTAAATTGTAATAATATTTTACAATATTACTGTTTTTAATGTATTTTTGAGCAAATAAAATGCAGCTTTTGTGAACATAAGTTTCAAAAACATTAAAAATCTTCCAAACGTTTGACTGCTAATGCATATATTTCATTGCTAGCATTTTATGTATCCTAAACATGCACAATTAAATAAAATTGTCATACTTTTACATTGTCAAATAGCTTGATTGGAAATGTCTTTTTCGTTCACAGATACCACAGGGACACCTCCACATCGCTCAGGTGCCACAGGGCGAACAGGTGCAGATCACACAGGACAGCGAGGTGAGCATCGTTTCCTTTAGCTTTCTTGTTTTTTCTTCATTCTCTCATTCTTCTTCCTCTGAGGCTCTCCACCTCTCATTGTGTTTCCCATACGACGGTCTCAAGGACCTCACCACCTATCCATAATTATTCCTGACCTACCAGTTTGTTGATATTTCTCTCAAGCACTCGTTTCTGAGGTTCTTGAATACTCCGTGTCCTAGATTTGAACAGGATTATGTAAAGGTATCCGCAATATGTAAACATTATTTTGATCAGATCCATTCGTCATCCTCAGAGGAAGAGAGACGAGGGAGGAGCAGAGAATAAATGCTCAAAAGCTCTTCCTGTGTTGGTTTATAAAAAAATTGATGATGGCCATAGACTTTCAGTGCTCATTTTTTGGGGTAAATTCTCAGGAATATTGCTTGTTTTTAAGTCCAGAGCTTAGCAACACAGCATGCCACTTCATCCAACCTCCACTCCACAAAGGCTGTCTTTGTAATATATTTGGCCCGCTTCATCAAAACCATTTATTTGAGAGAGTTTGTAAAGGAAATGAGCCGTTGTAAGATCATTTCCCTTTATCCAGATATTTGTCAGGTGTGTGTGTTATAATCAGATGAAAGTTTGTTGTGGTGTAGCTGTTTTGTCCCTGATGAAAAACTATGGGTTGTGTAACCAACACTTTCCATCAGTAAGATACAAAACAGGGTCGAAAATTCTCTTTTGAAATAGAGAGTACATGTTTCTTTTTCAACAAATTGTCAGTGGAAAACTTCAGATGTTGATAACCAACCTCAGGTGTTCAAACTAAATATTTATGAGCTGTGTCACTTTCTATTCATGTTCTATGAGGATTGCAATATTTCAACCCTGTTTCTCACCTTTTGGGTCCTTGTTTTGTAGCAGTACAGATTAAATAAAACAAGAAGTAATAAAACATGAAAAAAATATTAAAAAGTTGCAAATTTAGAATCCATTTTTATCACTCAGTGGAGACTTTCTGGGTAATTGTTGGTTTATCGTTATTGTTAAACTTTGGAAGAAATGTTGGTTGAATTATTTTTTATTCAATGTCTATGGTAACAGAGTTGAATGTATTTGAGCTTTGCAAATGCAAAACACTGCAAAAACTGGAGGAAGAAAAAAAAAATATTTTCTACTACTTTACGACTGTGGAAAGGATTCAAATGCTGTTACTTTTTGTGTCATGAAAAAAAAGTACTTTAATTTTTGCGGTAAAATCCGTAAAATTTGCGGTAAAAATGTTGAACAGAGCTAAATATTAAAATTTTGGTACTTAAAATGAGTTTATATTAACAAATTGTTTAATTACGTATGAATTGAATTTAAATTCCACAGATTGTCTAAAAAATATGACACGGTCTTATGAATTATTGGGTATTGAGTTGGTGGGAGAGGCCAAAATGTACATTTTAAGAATGAGTTTACAGACATTTAATGCTACTTTAATGCTAGTTAATTTTAAGTTAGATAATCTGTATTTAATAGTTATTGCAACAAAAACCAGGTAGATATACATCTAAAGCACCGTTCACACCGAACACATTTTTGCATTCCACTGCTTTGATTTCTATTGTTTTTCTTTTTTTTAAACATTGTGACTTAGTTTTTTCCCCATTCCACTTCTCATGTCTTGCATTTTTCAACCAAAAAATTAATTTCAGCATGAAATTCCTTTTGCAAAAATGTGGGACATTAACCTGTACCTCATCCATGGAAACTGGCAGTTGCTGAAATTTGAATATGTCTGTCTTTCCTGTCTTGCAGGGCAACCTACAAATCCACCAAGTGCATGTTGGGCAAGATGGCCAGGTAAATGTAGGTACCCTTTTACATTTATTGGTCTGTGTTTTATGTGACAGTGTCTTTGTGTCCTCTCTCATTTTTTGGTTTGTTCTGAGAATATGATGTTTGGGACAGCGCACACTTCCTGTTTCTCAGCTCACATCAAAGAGGGACTCTAGATCAAACAGGGCTGAAAAGCAATAGAGGCCTGTGTGGAAATTCAGCTCATTTCACACACACAAACAGACATTCTCAGCGTCAATTTTTTTTGGATCATTACAGTAAACTAGATAAATATTTGAAATATTGTTTTGGCGACTGGCTGACATCAAATAAATTGAAGGATTTCAGAGTTTCCCTCAGCCTTACACTCTATTTGTGGCGGCAATCCCCCGTCCCCATATATATATATATATATATATATATATATATATATATATTATGCAAATTCATTCTCTGCCAGCAGGAGGCACTTTTAGAGTGTGAGAAATAGACGGCTTTTGCTGTTTTATCAGCACTTATTTCTTCTAGCCTGTTTCCCAGTTCCGGCTTTTTACACACACTCATGCACCCATAAAATACTCCATTATGATGATAGTTTGCATCTGTACAGTAGCTATGAGTAAATATTTGCATTTTTAAAAACTATTCCTGGCAAATCTCCCAGATGATTGTAGATATGAGGGTGTATTTAGTCCCATAGTGCCAAAGTTTGCACGTACACAAAATATCTGTTTCTTGAAATCTCTAACTGGATAATATGCATTAGGCAACATCTATCTGTGCATTCCCGTAAATCGAAATAGGAAGAGGAAAGAGAGCGGAAAAAAATGTCATTAGTCCTAAAACAGAGCTCAGAGGATTTCCCTGGACCTCTTCCACATCTCTCACTGCATCAGGTCTTTTTGTCCCTTCCAAGGATTTCTTCACTCTGGTCGCTCCTCCATCTCCTCTCTTTTAATCTCCATGTGCTATGGTTCATCTGTCTTCGACTCATCTCCATCCTGTAAACAGCTGGAGGTCTGTCCTTCACTCAGCCTCAGGTCAGCAGAACCTTAGGCCAGCGGCACTGCAGTCCCCTCAAAGCTTTCAGCGGGGGTATAAATGCTATATCTAAGTGTTTACACAGTAGTGGAAATTCTGTCGTCATTTACCCTTGTTTCAAACCATTTGATTTTCTTTCTTCCGTAAAACACAGAAGGTGAAATTTCAAAGAATGCCCTGGTCACTATTTTCCATACAAATACAACGAATGTGAAATTATCGTTCATGTTTCAAAACAGATGCAAGAAAAAGCTAAAATGATTATTAAAGTGATCCATATGACTCATGCATTAAGTTTTCTCAAATCACATGATGGCTTGAATGAATCATTCAGACTGTATTTTGTCAACTGGATCAACTGATTAATTAAAAAGTTCAGATTCCCATCAATCAGACTTGGCTACTTTTCTCATTAATTGTACAAGCACCAAATGTTGCTCCTGTTTCTCACATGAAGTTATCATATGACTCCAGAGGACTAGGAATATAGTGCATGAGTCATATTGTCCACTTTTATGATGCTTTGTGTTGTTTTTAATGCTTGAAAAATCTGATTAATTTTAATTGCATGAAAAAGAGCGACCGGCACAGGTCCTCTAGTCTAAGTTTGTTTTCCACAGAAGCATTAAAAGTCAAAATAAAAATTAAAATAACATGAGGTTGAGTAAATGAGTTTTAAAATTATTACTTTAGCAATTATAAAATTTTCTGCATAATCGAGATGATTTTATGGTCTACCATGACATTCATCTAAATTCAGGTCACAGAACATTTTAATTCAGATTCTAGACAGTTTACAGTGAAGCACAGAGGATTTTGTCTATTATGCATATAGATAACTTTTTGGCAAGGTAATCAGTTTTTTGGCATTATTATAGAATGTCTTGGACTTGAAATAGTTCATCCAAAACGTAAAATTCTGTCATTGTTTATTCACACTGGTGTCGTGTCCAAATGTGTCTGGCTTACTTTCTATCAAGTAATCTATCAAAAAAGACCAACAAACAAAAACATGAAAGCAGTCCATATAATTTGTGCACAAGTCTTTTGTAGCAATTAAATAATTGATTGAAATTTAGTCATTAGTCAACAGAAAATCTTCACTGTAACTCACATATAGTGCAGGTTGGATGTCAGTCAAATGTCTCTGTGACCAAACATCTTTACAGCATATTTGATTTAAGAGCTGCTGCAAATAACTTAAATTTTAAATTAGATTTGGAACATAGCCCACTTTTCATTTAGACAATGTTTTATGTTTATTTTATGTTTTAGGTGTTTTTCATTATAATTGGGGCTTGAAAGATGCAGCCTGTACAAACCTTGTCTTGCAAATAGTGTAAAGTTCCTTCTTTGTCTGGTTAAGCAGGATATCTGAATTGCATTTGAGTTTTTACATCCCCATCTGCTCGCCATGTTCTCTCTGCTGTCAAGGGGAAGAGTCCATGATTTACAGGCTGTCGGGTCTATATCAGCGTGCCATATAATTTAGCCCCTTTCCACTATCTAAAACAAACACGCTCACAGCCGGCACATGAAAGACTTCCATGAGAGAAAGTAGTGTTAACAGTGCGTTAAATCAGTCAGTGACCTCTTATCTGATGCCCCCTCTCTTGCCCTCTGATCTGACCCCCACATCTGCAGAGGTCCAGGGGCAGAAGATAAGGGAAGAACGTGAAAATAGGGTGAGAAGACTGAAGTCTGAGGAGATTTTGTTTTTGGTTGGTACAATTGGTTAGTTCCACATTGTGATCGCAAATTCTTCAGACCAGACGTTGCAGATGTTTATTACTGAAACCTCTCAGGCCTTGTGTTTTCTATGAACAAGAGTTCTTTATTTACTTCTCCTTTCACAAGGGGATGGTGCACAGCTGTGCACCCAGTTGGGGATCTGAACGGTGTTGCAGTCACTTCCTTAACTGGTTTTAATGTAGAAAGGAAGAATGGAAGTAGGAAGGGGAGTTTTGGCTCCTGTTGGTAAGTCCAGGTGCATTAGTTGATGTTTGGCAAGTACAATGGATATGTGAACAGCTCTGCAGAAGTGTAGCGGTATCTCAGAGATTGTTTGAAGCCAAGTACTGCCTATTTTGACAAGAAAGCTAAAGTGAGCAACCAAAATGTGATGTTTAGGGCTGTTGAAACTGAAAACATAGTAATAGAAAGTGGTAGCTTGTTCAAATATTAAATGAATGAATAGCGCTACCAGAGTAGTCTGATTCAAGAACAAATTACTCTTAAGCTGGTCCTTGTAGCGAATCAATCAAAAAGACTGAAGGGGAGTTTACACGACAGAAAACTGAACTTATTATGTAGTTTAGCCATTCATTTACTGAAAATACGTTTTTGAACATGATACTGTTATCATTTCTGTGTAAATTACAACAATGCAGAATATTACATATTGACATAGTATTTCATTACAAAATGAACTACTGGCCTGGCATGCATAAAACGTTTTAAGTCGTGTTGTGGATCCGTGTGAATGGGGACCGTTTTGACAGCATTATGCAAAAAACTTCAAAACAATTCTATTTGTAGCACGTTGTTTTGCAAACGAACCATTTGAGTCAGTCTGATGAATCCTTCACTGAATGAACTCGCTGAATCTGTTCAGTGAGTTCTGTCATGACAACTCAGAGAGTTTTGCATGGTAATATGCATGGCAATGTTAATGTGTTTGGTCTTGGTGGAAATGATCTGGTGCTGCTGCGGCAGAGCAAGTACCGAGACTTGCTACTGCCAATACATCCACTGTGAGCATGTAAGAAATACTGCTGCTACATGTATAACATTTATGAAATAACCCCCATATACAGTTGGGCAAAAAAGTATTTAGTCAGCCACCAATTGTGCAAGTTCTCCCACTTAAAAAGATGAGAGAGGCCTGTAATTTTCATCACAGGTACACTTCAACTATGAGAGACAGAATGGGGGGAAAGAATCCAGGAAATCACATTGTCTGATTTTTAAAGAATTTATTTGCAAATTATGGTGGAAAGTAAGAATTTGGTCAATAACAAAAGTTCATCTCAATACTTTGTTATATACCCTTTGTTGGCAATGACAGAGGTCAAACGTTTTCTGGAAGTCTTCACAAGGTTTTTACACACTGTTGCTGATATTTTGGCCCATTCCTCCATGCAGATCTCCTCTAGAGCAGTGATGTTTTGGGGCTGTCGCTGGGCAACACAGACTTTCAACTTCCTCCAAAGATTTTCTATGGGGTTGAGATCTAGAGACTGGCTAGGCCACTCCAGGACCTTGAAATGCTTCTTACGAAGCCACTCCTTCGTTGCCCGGGCGGTGTGTTTGGGATCATTGTCATGCTGAAAGACCCAGCCACGTTTCATCTTCAATGTCCTTGCTGATGGAAGGAGGTTTTCACTCAAAATCTCACGACACATGGCCCCATTCATTATTTCCTTTACACGGATCAGTCGTCCTGGTCCCTTTGCAGAAAAACAGCCCCAAAGCATGATGTTTCCGCCCCCATGCTTCACAGTAGGTATGGTGTTCTTTGGATGCAACTCAGCATTCTTTCTCCTCCAAACACGACGAGTTGAGTTTTCACCAAAAAGTTATATTTTGGTTTCATCTGACCATATGACATTCTCCCAATCCTCTTCTGGATCATCCAGATGCTCTCTAGCAAACTTCAGACGGGCCCGGACATGTACTGGCTTAAGCAGGGGGACACGTCTGGCACTGCAGGATTTGAGTCCCTGGCGGCGTAGTGTGTTACTGATGGTAGCCTTTGTTACTTTGGTCCCAGCTCTCTGCAGGTCATTCACTAGGTCCCCCCGTGTGGTTCTGGGATTTTTGCTTACCGTTCTTGTGATCATTTTGACCCCACGGGGTGAGATCTTGCGTGGAGCCCCAGATCGAGGGAGATTATCAGTGGTCTTGTATGTCTTCCATTTTCTAATAATTGCTCCCACAGTTGATTTCTTCACATCAAGCTGCTTGCCTATTGCAGATTCAGTCTTCCCAGCCTGGTGCAGGTCTCCAATTTTGTTTCTGGTGTCCTTCGACAGCTCTTTGGTCTTGGCCATAGTGGAGTTTGGAGTGTGACTGTTTGAGGTTGTGGACAGGTGTCTTTTATACTGATAACGAGTTCAAACAGGTGCCATTAATACAGGTAACGAGTGGAGGACAGAAGAGCCTCTTAAAGAAGTTACACGTCTGTGAGAGCCAGAAATCTTGCTTGTTTGTAGGTGACCAAATACTTATTTTACAGAGGAATTTACCAATTGATTCATTAAAAATCCTACAATGTGATTTCCTGGATTCTTTTCCCCCATTCTGTCTCTCATAGTTGAAGTGTATCTATGATGAAAATTACAGGCCTCTCTCATATTTTTAAGTGGGAGAACTTGCACAATTGGTGGCTGACTAAATACTTTTTTGCCCAACTGTATAACATACATGAAATCACCCCATGCAGATCTATACAGGTGGAGCTGAGGAAGAAGAAGGGTTTCTGAAACGCTCCACAACTACTGCAGCGTGCACTAACCAAGTATTTGAATGTTAAGCAGAAAGCTCATTGGCTGCTGATGTGAAAAGAAACCAATCAGCTTTAGCGTATGAATGATGTTGTTATATCAGATTGAGTTCGAACCTATCGACCTGCGCCATCTAGGGTTTCATGACAGAACTTTCTATTTACTGAATCAATGAGTAATCTATATATATATATATATATATATATATATATAAAATATATATATTTACTCTTATAAAGAGGAAGTGGTGACGAGTTATAATTTTAACAGTTTTAGACATGAAATGTACATAAAAATCAATTGAAAGGTGTAGTTTGGGCACTGTGTTTTAAAATGGACACTGTAACTTAATCTGAATCTAATCGAATCTGGAAATGTGTATCGATACCCAACCCTATCATCTTGGTACACTGAGTCCGATTTTATTTCTCAGCAAACTGATTAAAATGTACCATTAACAGTATCAAATAAAAGTCCTGCCCCAAACTCAGACTATTGATTGAGTCTGCAGTTGGCATGCTGAGTGGCCGCTCAAACAAACAGCACAGTGTTTTGAAAGTAGCCTGCTACATTTACATAGTAAGATTTTTGGTACTGCACATCTAAAATTGAGCCCTACAAATACAGACTGCACCAGAACCAGACCCAATAAAGACTTATTCTAAGCCTGCTTATTCAAACAAATGTAAAAAGAGTTAGGAAAGACTACTGTGATCTGTTTCTAATCGGCTTTTTTGGATTTGTTGTTTTATTGAATTTGAGGTGCAATACAAAAATGAGCTCACGAGTTTGAATATCATTCACAAGCCGCATCTGTGTGTTCAATTGATGTAACTTTTTCCCTCTGTAAATGTGTGTATATTTATATTGGTATGTATGCAATTATGCCCATTTGCGATCCAGTACTTCAAGTTTCCTCTATCTCAGTATTGAAACCAGATGTGCGCAGAGCTCGCACCCATTAAGTACCTGCTGTAGGATCTAAATTCTCCAGGATTTAACTTCCAGCCCAGTTGTTGTCACAACCTTGAGGCTTCAGTCCCAATTCGAGCTCCTAAATGAATTTACCCTTTTTACCTCCATTGGAACAAGTATTTTCCTCTGGTAATAAAACAAAATATTCAAAATAAAATGGTCCAAGGCTTTTTGCGATCCCAGTGATGGTTGTGTCCTAATGGAGGGGATTGTATTTCACAGCATTGTTGAGGCTCTTGCCTGTCTTGGGTCGTGATAGCGGAGTTCTGGAAGCTAATGTAGACATGGCAGGGATCCAGAGATCTTCTCACAAATATTCACAAGTAAATCCCTTGCTAGTCTAATGGAGACAAGTTCTCATTGACCTGCTGCAAGTGTTGTCATCTATGGACACTTGAGGACACCAATCACATTGCTTGACTGTCCTCATTAACACAGCGAATCATCTTCGTGAGAATCTCTCCTCTTGTTTTACTGCCAGTTGGATGCAGTGAAAACATCTGATGCACAAGATGCAATAAAAGCATCAAGTCATCAGAATTTATGCTGCTCTGAGATGCTTTCCATTGGAAACATTGAAAACGTGGAGGAAAAACACGAGGTTTGAAGGCGGGACTGGACTCTGCGTCTCCTCAAAGAGGTTGTTTCAAGGTCATGCAAATATTTTACAAGCTTACAACACATGGAGTGATACGCCATAGCCTGTCAAATCAGCAGTATAATTAGAAACATAATGAAGACAACACGAAGAAAAGACTTGACATTTTGACACTAACACTGAGGCTTTATTTCTTTGTTCCTGAGAACAAGCGTTGCAGCTCGGGTTATCCGCGCGTTGATAAATTTGTTGTAAAATAGAGTTATGTCATTCTGTCTGCTCTTTGAATCAGGAGTCTTATAGATGCGTGTCTGTTGTATGAATTGCTCATGGTCTGTTGGATCCCTTTCCTTGGATATGCTGTAAAAGATGGGTTTGGCTACAGGAGGAGTATCTCAATCTTCCACAGGGGTCATATTTAAGGTTGTTGTTAGCGATAGGTTGTCAAGCTAATTTATCTAGAATATATTCTGTTCTTGTTTCCCTTCAATCCAGCCTGAAGTCAAACCATTCGTTTGAGAAACTGCAAAGCTTCACTTTCACAGAATATTGTGAAATTGCTGTTTCATTTGGTTTTCCACAAATTCGGTCATGGAAGTCATACTTGTACGATGAGGCTCAGTTTGAACCATTAGTAAAAGGAGAGAACGTAAAACTGTACCTTCTTTCCTAGCCTTTCTTGATGCCTTTGTTTGAACTTCCTTCCTTGTTCATCCTGTCTCCTGTTTTCCAAGCGTTCTTTCTTTCTATCTTCACCTCATCCATCCAAATTTCCATACCTTCATTTTAAGCTTCCTTCCAAACTTCTTCGGAGCTTACTCAACTTCCTACTGAGCTTCCTTCCCTCCAGGCTTCTTTTCTATCTCGAATTTCCTTCAAAGCGTCCTTTCTTTTGAGCTTCCTTCCCAATTTCTTCAGAGCTTCTACAACTTCCTACTGAGCTTCTTTTCATCCAAGCTTCTTTTCGGTCTCAAGTTTCCTTCAAAGTATCCTTTCTTTTGGGCTTCCTTCCAAATTTATGTGCCTTCAAACTTCCTTCTGAACTTCGTTCCTGCCTTCCAGTCTCTCCAAGCTTGATTTCTACTTCCTAAACGTCCTTTCACACTTTCTTCTATACATTCTTTTTTCCTTCCAAGGGTCTTTTCTGCCAAATACTATTAGTAAGTTAGATCTTTGTCCAGAAACAATGGCCAATGTCAAATGTTACAAATTAAAAATGTTACCAACATTTGTGATTACTAAGCTAAACCCTGCATTGCTTCAACATTACTAAGAGCATAACACGTGTGGAGGTCTAGATTGGCCATGACGAATTGCCATGTGATTTTCAAACGAAGCACGTGGAAAAGCATCATGAGCATTTCATGATGACTGAGCTAAACCTTGTATTGCTTCAACATTAGTGATGTCATGCAATGCCTAATTATTTGGAACTGAATATCCACTAGAAATTATATCTGCTTCCAAGCTCAAGGAAATGTTAAATTGGTGTGGATACAGTACTGTTGATGGTGGCAGCCCTCCAAATTGGACTTTTAAAGAATTAAATAAAAATATAGTTTGGGGTTTAAGAAGATATTAGTGATGGCACCACCCGTGCAAGGCTAATACTGTATATTATGAGACTAGCTTGTTTGTGTGGAGACTTTTTTTTGTTATGCATCAACCACATACTCGTCAAACAGGAATTAGCCGTTGAGCTCAAATGTCCGCAGATGTCCTCATTAGATAGCGTTCAGTGTCGGGGTGAAACAAACTGATTTTGTATACAAATTTAGACCTGTCTTTACTGTACAACCGTTTTTTTATTCCGAAGTTCCTCTGTCTGTTTGTGGGAGGTTTTGCAGCAGAAGTGATGTAGGACTCTCTGAAGGTTTTAGGAGTTCACTCAGTTTGTCCAACGACCTGTTGGCCCTTTTTCTTTCTGTCTGTCTCTTTCTCTCTCTCTCTCAGAACAGTTAGGCCATCACATCTGTCCTGGCTTAGGTCTGGCCCGCTGCAGATGCACAAGTTGTTGGACTTGTGTAGAAATTGGGCGGAAGTGTTTACCTTTCCAGAGAGACTTTTTTCGTCATACTGACAGCTCTTGAGGGTATGAGGGAACTGTAAATGTTGCTGGGAGACTGACCTCTTTCACAACACAGTTATTGAATTGTGCAAAAAACAACTATTTTTGGGACTTGCATAACAAATCGTGATGAAGCATGCAGATCTCATCAAGCTTATTAGTAAATACTAACCAATTTTCATACAGTTTTCAGGGGAATTCATGATTTTGATGACTTTATAGTTTATAGCTAGTCGAGAATCGCATGCACTGAGGATGATACTTGAACGGCAATAATGAAAAATGGAGTTTGGGAGGAACACCGTGTTTGCACAGTTGGTTGTTATGTTTCAGCAAGGCCACAAACTAAATGTTTTTTGCATTAAGCTGCTGTTGTTTTGTTCCTCGTTGTTTTTGCTCCAGATCCTCAATGTGTTTGCTGTCCTACTCTGCTGCTGAAAGCATTACTACATACGAGAAAGATTTATTCAGGGTCCTTTTTTTCTTGTTTGCTTTTAGTTCCATCTACCCAAGCTGACAGTGGATCTCGACTCTCTCTGCCAATTTTTAAACCCTTTGTTTGGCAGTTCGCCTCTATAGAGATAGCAGATTTGAAGTTTGGCTGTTTTCGAAAGAAACCCGGTTGCATGGGCACAGGGGTAGGTTAGCTCATGGAGACCCTTGAGAAAAGGGCATGATCCATTTCAGTTTCAATTGCCTTTCAATGTGAATTCAATCCAGCCATGAGCGAGAAGGCAAACAACTGGCTTGGTTATTTATTCTGTTTCCTCTGAGAGCTTGATTTACTCGCTAATGACAAACAGAACACAGATAACTAATGTCTCAAACGAGGCCTTTCATTTCTGTCAAAGTCGGCAGACCTCATGCGAACACACCAGTTCAACTCTGAATGCACGTTGTGACATCATGACTGCTTTAGCTCTGAATTTCACCTTTTTCTGGCCAAGATTGGTGACACATCAGCCTCGTAACAATACAAGACCTGTAGCAACTTTTGGACGACTTCAATAGCGTCTCCGAAGTGATGCGTGTTTTGAATTAGCTTTACTTTATTTGATTGTGTTGGAACCACATTCCCATGCTCGATGGACTGGAGAGTTGTCTTGAGAATAGTTGCGAGGCCAGAAATCAAGCGATGAGAACGGGTTTACATTGCTATACGATCGCAGACGTTCTCCCAGCATCATAAAACTCTCATTGTGTTAAGTAGCACAGCTGAGCATACAAACAAACCTCACTTGCAGTTTAAAAATTAATGTTGTTGTAGCTGTGTTTGCTTTGACAAGTATTATTCAACGGGTAAATTCCCAAAACGCACTTTTTAATGCGGAAAAAGTGCATTTCCTTCTTTTTATGAGGCCTGATGGATGGTTTCAAAATGTCAAATGGATGCTCAGTGAGCGGCACGCTTTATTTGATTGTTTTCATGATTGTCTGCATGAGAAAGTATCCAAGTTTTAAGTTGGTACCTCCTGTGTGTGTCTTTGCAGTTTTCTGGTTCAGATAAATGATGAAATGAGAAACGGGAAATGTAAAAAGACATCCCTCAGCTGTGAGCTTACTCTTGTTCCCAATAACTTCAGATGTTTGTGTGTGCATCTTTGTACTTGTGCATGTGTTTGTGTTTAAGACCTGCTGGGCCATCCTCTAGTTGTTCTCATGCTATTCTTTGTTTACCATAGTAAATGGGTCAGTGACACACAAGTGTCTATGATAAAGAAAATTATTTAATGTGGTTTTGAAAAATATTCATACCATTTTTGACCAAAGTGTTAATGCAGTGACTGTCATGTGGCATAGCCATTAAGTAAAAATATTAACATATTTTCCTTACACCTGGGGAAATTGGGGTTATTGTGGGATTTTTGTGCAGCGCAGCAGATTTTCTTTTTCCTAATTGGGAGTGCATGGCAGTTCTGTTCCCACTTGGGGAGACTCAGATTTGATTGTTTATGCCCACACTGGTGCTCCGACGCACTGATGTTGTCAAGACAAACCAGAGAGGTGTCACCACGTGGAGTCGCAGCAGAGCTGTAATGATTAACAATTAGTGTTTAGTCTGAAGTTCACGTTTCATTTAAATTCTATCCCACATAGAATTGGCCGTTTTTGAATGAACAGCTTGCATGTGGAAACGGTCAACTGCTGCAATCAAGAAATGACTGACTCGCAGTTCAGGTTGAAGACTAGCGCCAGCAATTGAAGGGAAGGTTTGGGATCCAAAACCATTGTGACCACATCAGAGCGCCTTCAGTGGTCAGATGATGTGTAATCGATGTTTTCGTATTCGAACGCTATGTGTGAGAGTATTCGATCATGCATTAATATGCAAGTGGTTTTGCTTTTATGTGCCTGTTTTGCAAGGATTTGGCACAGATTGGAGAGATGTGTGTTTGTGAGAGCTCAGCTTGAAACTAGACCTTACATGGGGCTGTTAGGATGAGCGTTTGGATGAAGTCAAGTGCTCTTGGAATTTGTGCTCTGCATTTAACCCATTTAACCCATCCAACGTGCACACACACAGCAGTGAACACACACCCGGAGCAGTGGGCAGCCAGTTATGAACGTTGCTCAAGGGCACCTCAATCGTGGTATTGAGGGTGGAGAGAGCGCTGGACATTCACTCCCCCCACCTACAATCCTTGCCGGCCCGAGACTCGAACCCGCAACCTTTGGATTACGAGTCCGACTCTCTAACCGTTAAGCCACGACACGGATGTGTCACACATGCAGAATCAGTTTCACGTGCATGAGGAAATGCAGTAAATCCCTGGCTTGATTTAAATTAGGTTTGCAACACCACTTAAACACCAGATCAAAATTTCAGACTTGGCAACCAAGCAAGAGCATTCAAGCTGTCAGTTTTATATTATACCACATGCATTCTGACAATCCTGATTGGCCTGTTACTATGAGAATGGAAAGCATTTCCGCCTGAATCGATGAATTATCATAATGTTGAATTCAATGAAGAACTTAATTTTTTTTTTCTCTTGACTTTTCAAATTGTACGGCTTCTGCTCCAGTTGCTTTATGGGAAAGCAAGGTGTCCCAAAGTTGCATACTTCAGAATCCAGCAGATGTTGTACCTCATCCCGATGTTGTTTGCCTACTGTATTGTAAATACTTAGTACTGAGCTTCCTACTCATTTGACAGTGTTTGCATACTGTATGCAATGTTGGACTTTTGAACTTCCTGACAATGTGAAAAAGGAGCTGAAATACAGGTGCACATTAGTGAGGCTTATGACAGGCAGTTGCATAAGCTATAGAATGAGTGGAAACATTAGCAGATTAAAATGTAAACTGTGAGAAATGTAATTTTGTTTAAACAATGGGATGATGGATATGATGATGATGGTTAGAAAGGAAGAAAGTGGTAATAGTTTTAGAAAGGAAAGCACAATGATTCATTTACACAAGGCATTGGAACATACTTAGATAATCATGGATGTGAATCATCTCCATATTAAAATCAAATTATCATCAGAATCTCACCTTCCACTCATAAATAACATTTTGAGGAAAATTTGATCCTAGACGCAGCTTTTGAGAATAACTAGTGGAAAACACAAAAAGATGATTGCATTTGTTTAATACAATCAAAAACTCTGCAGAATATTTCAATATATATTGTAGCTATTAATATATGTAAAAATATTTATTTTAAATTAATAAAGAAAATTAATTAAAAACGTAATTAAGAAAGATCCTGAAATTTCTATAATGATCTTTTTTTTTTGTGTGTGTGTGAAGTTGTCTGTTTGAGTTTGACTTTTATTTAGATCCTAATACAAAAAAAAACAGCTTCAATGTCTTTAGCTACTTCTTTTTGTCTTTTGTCATTAATTAGCTACTGGCTAATTAATGTTTATGTTTTTATTTATTTATTATTGGTTTTGTTTTTCCCTAGTTATAACTAACTTGTAGTTTGAATATGAATAGTTTTTAAAACACTGTCCCGCCAGAAATTTGAATTATTGCATGTCATGAGATTGGAGGTGTTAGGATATATCTTTATTTTTGTGGAAGGACTTCAAAATCCATCCATATTTATAATGTAAATATGTACATAACATCCACCCATCAGTGTTATTTTATTATTAGTAGTAGTAGTTTTTTTTATGAATATATTGATTTAATTTTTATTTTTATATTTTCATTTTTCCTTTTAGTTTAAGTTTTAATTAAGTTAGCGAAGCTTTTAATTTAATGTGCTTTTGTCATTTTAATTAGTTTTTTATTTATTTCCATATAGCTTTATTTTTTTCTGTTTTAGTAATTTAGTAAACTTCATCTCAGTTATTTGGCAAAGCAACATATGTTTTTTTTTTTTTTTTTAAATACTTTAATACGAAAGCTTACTTAAGCTTCTCATTTAATACTTTATTTCAATTTCCAAAAAACATTTTTAGTATTTTTACCAATTTTAGCTGTACTGATGCACATCTACCAAGATAAAAGAAAATCATTTCAAAAGTAACCGCATACCCAGAAAGCTTAGCGGCATGAAATTTAAACGCTCATCTGGTTGTTTTGATTCTTCATATGAAAAATATTTGTGCTGGTAATTTAGAGAACAGCTTCTACTGCATTTTACTGTCTGACTCCAATGTGACAGTCACACCGTTCACATGTAAGGCAGCATTAGTCACCGAAATGAGTCACATCGTCACTTAGGAATGATTCTTACTACAACTATGTAGCCATGTTGGGAAATTTAGCAGTTGTATTGTGTCTAGAGCGCTTCCCCACAGATAAATAAGCATTCGGCATAATTTGACTTTGTTTCCTCAAATGTTAGCACAGTGCTAATGTTTCTCAATTTTCCTGTCTATTTTTTAGGTTCTAAGAGGACCGCAGCTCATCGCAGTGGCATCGACCGACGGGACCGGCGGGGTTGATGCGTCTCCACTCCAGGGTAACGATATTCAGGTGCAATATGTCCAGCTGGGAACAGTGACCGACCACACTGGTGCAGTGCAAGTAAGTTTAGCCACAAACACAACTTACTGTAATAACGTTTTCATCAATGTTGTCAACATTATCTATGGCGTACAGCTGTTTTATTTCAGAGAGGAGTGTTTTTTTTGTCTTGAAATGACTTACCGATGTCGCACAAGGGTGTGATGAATGCACCAATTTGTGGTGGGTGGCAATACTGCGCCAATGCCGCTGGGTGGTGTAGTGACCAATATGCATAATCAAACTCGCTCTCTCACCGTGTATTCTTTCTATAAATCATAGGCAGGGGTTTTAACCTGCTCTCTGCCCTCACTTTCGGCTAATCAGCAACCCAGATCAGTTTGTTTTTCCTTGGAATAATAAATAGCCCTTTTCCTCCCTGTCTATTTTCTAAGTTTTATCCCTCTTTTCCATCTCATGTGCTACATCAAGTTCTCAAGATGCTCAAGCGCTCCTTGATGTGTGTTTTTACTCTAATCACTTCCCCATGATGCTGTTACCGCGTTTCAGAGCCGCTATATGGCGTGCACGCATATTCAAACACATTTAGAGGTCGAAAGTCATCACAGGTCACCACATTTCCCCAGCTACACTCACGTGTTTGATTCATGTGAGGCTTCAAGCTAGGGTTGAGGAGCGCAGGCACGATTTGACTTGCATATTTGACATCTGCTTTTGCGTTTCAGTCTTTGGAGAAGAAAAACTTTTTTTAATGTGAAACAAAGAACAATCAGTGTTAAATCTTCATGATGTGAAATTAGTGGGTCAAATTTTGGGTGGCACAGATTTTGTGGGGAGACAAAAAAACTGTCACACAAAATGATTTGAGTTAAAGGAATAGTTCGCCCCAAAAATGAAATTAAAGGTGCTATATGTAAGTTTTTGACACTAGTAAAGCATAAAAATACCATAAGATGTTTGCAGATATTTAAGAAACATGCTAAATTAACATATTTGTTCATCTGAAAAACAGTGCTACAGTAAATTATTCTCCTTTGAAAATGTGCGTTCCGGGCCGGAATGTCGGTCTCTGTTTTGGTTTGTGAAACCTGCCCACTACCAGTTTACCCAATTGTATTTCAGCTCCCCAGGTTGCCAGTTGGTGGAAAACACAGCATATTTCATGCCATTCATCGTCATGTGCACTCGTTCCTGTTGGTGTCGTTAATCTGGCAACCTGCGTGCGCATCAAGTCTGAGTAGGAGGTGCTGGGTGAAACAAACCCTCTCCAATATTTTGAATTTGGACTGCAATACCTAGTTCAATCCTACATACAGCACCTTTAAGCTAAGAATTTACTCCATCCAAGATGAGTTTGTTTCTTCACCAGAACAGAATTGGAGAAATGTAGCATTAAATCAGTTGCTCACCAATGGATCCTTTGCAGTGAATGGGTACCGTCAGGATGAGAGTCCAAACAGCTGATAAAAACATCACAATAATCCACACCACTCCAGTCCATCAATCAACATCTTGTGAAGTGAAAAGCTGAGTGTTTGCAAGAAACAAATTCATCATTAATGCATTTTTAGCTTGAAACTGTTGCTTCTGGTTAAAATTCGAGTCCATAATTCATAATGCATTCTCTAGTGAAAAATTCATCTCATCTGAATCAAGAGAGAAATATGCACAGATCAAGCACCGTTTACAAGCAAAAAAACCATTCTAAACAAAAATGCCAGTGGATTTTGATGCAATACAACAAAAGGAGATTTACTTTTACTCTGGAGGAAGAATTATTATGAATTATGAACTCTTAATAATGGATTTGTTTCTTCCAAACAAGCAGCTTTTCACATCACAAGATGTTAACTGAAAGATTGGAGTGGTGTGGATTACTTGTGTATTATTGTGAGGTTTTTATCAGCTGTTTGGTCTCTCATTCTAACGGCACCCATTCACTGCAGAGGATCCACTGGTGAACAAGGGATATACTGCTAAATTACTCCAAATTTATGATGAAGAAACAAACTCATCTAATTTTGATTTATGTGTGAACTATTCCTTTAGTGTATACAGTGGGTGCTTTAATGCATATCATTAACACGGCAATATATTAAAAACGCACTATTTATACATTTTTTTAAGACAGGAACTATCAATCATGCATTTTATAAGCGTTTCAAAATGTTACATACAAGGTTGCCATGGTCATGGAAAACCTGGAAATTGCTTCCATTTGTTAGTCGCTTTCGATAAAAGCATCTGCTAAATGACTAAATATAAATGTAATTGGATAGAAAAATTAGTAAAAGCTTTAAAAAATCATGACATTGTTATGATGAGAAATGTAACTTTAAAAAAAAAAAATAGTTTTGAAAATCATGGAAAGTCATTAATCCAAAAGAGTAGAAATGCTGTGGCAATTTTAAGTTTGGACTGTTTCTGTTTGACACATGTTTTTGTCATTTTGCACATTATTGTCAAATAATATTGAGTGAAATGAACTACAACGAACGAATATAATGACATATTGACAAAATTAAAATACTTTAATTGAAAGTCAAAATACTGAGGCAAAAAAAATGTGTAAAATCAACAATGAGAACATCAAACATTTCAAAGCCCTTTGTTGTATACATCCCTCTTACATTTTTTAAAAATGTGTTCTCAAACGCTCCGCAGACACTTAGCCCACTAGCACGCACCCCCAATATGGCTTTTGTGAGCACGGGAATGTGAACTATTTGGTAACAGGGAGGAGGACTAGGCCTTTACCACAATTCCCCTTTAAAGTGGTTAAGCTGGTACAACTAAAACCTCTTTAGACCTTTGGGCGATCATGGTTTAAATAGTCTTAAAGGGCATTGCCTGCTTAAAATCAGTACTTTTTTCAATTTGCTTTGTTAATGCACTTTGTGCACAGTTCATCATTGCACGTTATTAAAAAAAAGTAATCTAAACGACTTTCCTTTACCGATGACATCACCAAGACCTCTTATCTCTAAGCCCCTCCCCCTTCTCTATACTCTGTTGTAAACAAAGGCCATAATAAACAAACAAATGTTCCCCTTCCTCTCTTTGAAGTGCAGTCTTTCATTGGATGCACTGTTACTGGGCCAGATTTGTTGTACGGCTTGTTATCTGAGTGACCTGCATCTTTCTTTTCCTCTTTCTCTCACCGATACACATACTTGCGTTTTGGCCAACCCTCAAATATGTAGTGTCTCATCTTTGTCTAGGCAGGCTGTAGCAAACCCCGGAAAGCAGTTTGTGGGAGCGGCCTGATGATTGCCTGCTTACCCAGACCCCATCAGAGGGTCTTAATTTACCTCTAGCCTCACTTATTGCTTTCCTTGGTGGTCTGAACTCCTTCCAAATTGGCTCTGCAATTATACTATACACATCAAAGCTGTTGGAAAGTTGTTAATGGGCTTTGATGCTTGAACAGAGCATCGCATGCGCAACATTTGACGCAATCAAGAGAGTACGTCTCTCTTGTACGAATCTGCGAATCGATTATAGATTACTGCCGACAGGTGGTTTGTCACAAACAGCAGTCAGAGGAAATGAATATGGATTATGGCATGAGCTAACTCAGTGGAGCTGTGCTGAAGTTAGAGAACTGAAAAACTACCTGCTGTTTTTGGAGAAATTATTTGGTGGGAAATTTGTTTACATGTAAATCAATTCTTGCATGTTTAATATCTTACTCTGTTTTTTTAATCAAAATTTTTAATAACATTTTCTCTTTCTTCTAAAAAATTAAAACTATATCGCAACCTGCATAAAGACATTATGTATTTCATATATTTTTATTTTTAAAAATTTAGGCAGAGTTTCTACATACATGCATACATAAATTAATTTGATTTGACATCCTAACCAGTCTCAACTAGTTGCAGCTGTGATTCGATTTTTCATCCATTTCTTTTATTGTAGCCACACCCACAGTAAAATTTCGTAGCCACACCCACCGTGAGATCCTATTGGTCCAAATTCCTGCTCCACAGAGCTGTGTATTAAAAGATCATATATAATCTGATTGGCTGTGATTGTTGTGTTGTGCAGCGTTTTTCATTTAAAACTTGGACTCTTGTCATATTTAGTTGGAAAGCGTGTCAAAAACAGCAATTTTAGAATAAAATATAAAAATCTAATTTTGTTAAATTATATATTTTAACAACATTATTAAGAGTAGAAATGAACCTTGGTGAGAATAAAATGAAATAAAAAAATAAATAATTTTTTAAATGTTTTATAAAATAAAATAATAAATACATACATGCATACCAAATATTTGGATTTTAATTAGACACTGGGGACAAACATAAAATATAGTGATTACAAAAAATGAATAAAAACTTCAGAAAATTAGTAGACTTCAGGGAAAAATTCAAGTAAATAAAAAATAAATAAGTAGGTAAGTATGTGAATTTTAAGTAGATATCAGGGACAAAAATTAAATCTAATGATTACAAAGAAATAATAATAATAACAATAATATATATATATATATATATATATATATATATATATATATATATATATATATATATATGCGTTTTTAAATGGTTATTAGTGGATTTTAAGTGGACATTGTGGACAAAAATAAAGTTATAATGATTACAAAAACAAAATAAATGTTTAAGTGCATATTAAAGGGTCATCGGATGCAAAATTCACTTTTCAAGTTGTTTGGACATGAATGTGTGTTGGAAGTGTGTGTACACAACCACCCTATAATGATAAAAATCTACCCAGTGGTTTTTTTTTTTAAATCGTAGTTCTGTACAGGCTGCTCCCACGAGAGTTGATCGACAAGACTGTCTCACCTTAGACCCGCCCTGAGTGAGCTGTGAGCTGTCCGCCATTGTGTTGACAGGGAAAGGGAAAGGGAGCAGGGAAAGACAAGATGTCTCAGATTAAGTGATTGAAGTGTTTAGTTCTTGGATGTAATAATGAATAAAGCAGTCGTCATTTACTCCCGACATCTGAGCCGCTGAAGATGCAGAGGATTAACATTACTTTCGCTTTGAAGTGAATGCGCCGATCTGCCTAAATGTGTCTATGTCCGCGCGAATCATTCGTGATCCAGCTTCATCTACAGAAGAAGTGAGTATAAGGGTTTTTTATGAATCTTTGCAAATCGCCTTTCCTAATATGTGCTAGTTAGCCAGTTTCATGGCTGAAGTAAACAATACTACTCGTCACCCCACGGAAGAGAGGGGCTCGAGCAGAGCTCATTAGCATTTAAAGGGCCATGGACTATAGTAGCTTGCTAAAAACTGAGCTGATTTTGACAGGTTTAAAAAGGTGTTTTTTAACGCTACCATTGAGAAATTTTAACCAAAGTATGTTATAGACTTTTAATTAAGACCCTAAAGAATCATATCATCTTGTGCAAAATGGGCATCCGATGACCCCTTTAAGTGGACGTCAGGGACAAAAATAAATTATCATGATCACAAAAAATTAATAAATAAAAAACTAATAGTAGACCTCAGGTAAGAAATTAAGTAAATAAAAAAATAATTTAATTTTTACTTTATTGACCTATTGCAACCTACTCGATGAGCTAAGAAGCCAGGAAATGACATCCAGTGCTATAAACTACTGTAAAGCTTCATAATTGGTCAACTCCTTCACTTGAATCATTTAATTTGAAGCTGAATGATTTCAGACAGCCGTCTTCTTGCGTCTCACATATGATGCTCAGATCTCCCTGTTGGCATCAGCCGCCATCCTGAGGTCACGTCGCTTCTTCCTATGTGAATTTCAGGATTAATTCAATCGCTCTCATCTGCTGCACAAAACATGTGGTAGTGTTTACAGCCATTTTTCATGAACACACCCCTTCATTTTTTTCATTTAATAGCTTCCATATCGCACATTCGATCGCCACAGATAAAACTGGTCGAAAATGAAGAGATGTTTCCGGCCAGGAAGCTCTGTTTTCTGTGCAGTTCGACAGAAGTGTCAGCTCACTTACTCAGAGCTGTTTGAAACTGGTGCTTTTGAGCCATTCAATCATTGACTCTAATAAGTGCCCTCTTGTGGAGCCGCAGGAAATCGGCCCCTGAGGAGTTTACACTTAGCACCTAAGATGAAAAGCACATATATATAGTGTCTCGCATCTGGTGGGCTGTGTTTTAAGAGTCTTGGCACTTGGGGGCCGTGCCCTTGAGTACAGTTTGAGCTTTGCACCGTGCAGGTGTGCGGGCTGTTTCTCTGGCGTGCGTTGAGGAAGAAATGACTCACTGCTCATACTCTGAAGTGACTCATCCTGTGTTGTCTCCCCCTGCATCACTCCCTCTGCCCTTCTTTTTTTTTTTGAGGGAGTGTTTTCATTTCGACGACTGAGATAAAGTGTAGCCTTCATCTGACCTTTTACTTTCCTCTTGGTTTTCCATCTCTTCTTGTTGTCTTGGTCTTTGTTTTCGTTGTATCAATCTGTACACCTGTCAGCGTTGTATTTGTCTGCTTTCACTGCCTCCATCAATATGGTAAAACGGGACGTATTAAGCCTGGGCGAATGACGGGATATAGCGTGAGGTGATAGATGTGTATCAGCTGACTGACAGTGATTCGATTATGTATGGTATCTTAATCAAACAGACACTTCAGAACGTGTTTCTGACAGACCTTTCCATTCAGTGTTGTTTCTTTAATGCCAAGAATTCATTTGGGTGTTTCCATCCATGTCCATCCATACACTGTCACTATGAACTTCACGAGTTAATGTAGTATTCAGCTGTTTGGTCAACTTCCTATAACATCAGGGATTTTACACTGGCTGCAAATATCATAACTCTATACTGGGAGAATTATTATTATTTTAAATAAAACTAAAACCAAATAAAAATTAATAAAAATTAAGAACATTACTGGACATCAGGGAAAAAAAAAATTATTTAAATAAATTGACTTCAATGTTAAATAAATGTATATTTATTTTATATAAATATATATATGTGTGTGTGTGTGTGTGTGTACATACACAATAAAATTGCAGAAAATAAACATTTTGATGACCTTGCCTAAAATAAAGTTTGTTTTTAATTTACTTTTTAATTCTTATTTATTTTTTATTGTTTTTCCATATGGACCAATTGCTAAGAAACCACATTTATTCATGTTTTTGAAAGAAGATTGTTTTGTTTACCAAGGCTGCATTTATTTCATTAAAAAATACAGTCAAAAACATTGCAATGTAAAATAACTCTTTTCTATTGTAATATATTTCAAAATGTAATTTATTCCTGTGATGCAAAGCTGAATTTCCAATAGTCATTATTCCAGTCCGATTTTTGCTCAAGAATAAAATTTTAAAAACAACACTTTCTGAAATACATTTTGCAAAATATCACAAAAAAATTCTAAAACATATTGTGGTAGAATTGCCTCAGCAAAAAAACAAATGAACGAACACACATATACATACATGCATACATATATATATACACACAGCCTAAATATTTATTAATTAAATTAATGTTTTTCCCCTATTTAGGGTTAGGCAACTTTATTTCTTGAGACTTTTGTTCATTTTTGTTTTTAATCTTGCAATTAATAAAATTCATAATTCACTTCACAAAATACATTGCAGTTAGCACAAACCATGTTTATCCTGCATGTGAACTTTTGTCCTTGCATATTTTGTTTATGGTTTTCAAGGATCAGGTCGACATGGTAAAATTAGCCCTAATATTTCATCCAGTGGTGTGAATTTGAGGTGAAACAGATGGAGATGGCAGATGGAGGAAATGTTCAGAAAACCTGTTTGAAGCAATCATTTTTGCAGTTGCATTTGGTTTTCTAATGACACAAAAATGACACATTCACTGTTTTTGATTCTCAGGCTGAAGCTCTGACTCCAGCGCTGCAGGCGGAGATGGACGTGAAGGAGGCCATTCAGCTCCAGCAACCCGAGAATGGAGAGGTGGTTCAGATCCAGATGCCAGGCACTTGAGTCGCTCGTGCAAACTTCTCACATGTGCGTAAACAAAGATATTTGGCTTAAGTGTCAAGGAGAGGGCGAACCTAAGGAGTGTGGCCACTCAGACTAAAATTATCTACCAAAACCACTGCTGTCAGTCAACAATTTTTGACTAATTCCAAGTAAAACAAATGCAATTTGTTGTAACATGTCAGCTCGTATGGAAATTACTGGCCGTCCCACCAAAAACAGTCACGGCGTCCAGTCTGCTTAGTAATGTATAAGCAATGCTGGCTCATCCAACCTCTCCGACACTGAACAAAACAGAAAAGAACAGAAGGCTTTTTCCTCTCCGGTCTATCTGAAGTACCTCATACGCAAGGAACAAGCATGTTTGACTGAAGATTCGAGCAGACGGTCGAGTTACTGGGTTTAAACCGGTCACAAGTGTCATTTTTAGTACATGAGCTTCACACTTTGTAGACTTTTGCTTATATGATATTTAAAAAAAGCAGCAGTGTAAAATATGATATAATCCATAATATGAGATTTTTCCGTTTTGCAATCCTTTTGTGAATTTTGTGTGCGTGTGTGTTTGTATTGGTGAAGATCTGGGGGTTTATTTGAAGGCCACCTGTCTTCATCAATTATCAATTTGTTTTCACAATGGTTAGTCTAAATATTTTTTGTTTCATATATCATTATTGTACAGAAAAAATAAACTACTGAAAGTTTTGTGGAGCTTTTGTAGGGCAGTTTACGAATACACAGGAAAATGACGACAGTGAACTGCGTTAATATAGTATATGAAATATGTACTTTTTCATATATATATGAATATACATATATTTGTGTATGAAGGATTTGTTCAAACTGAATAAATTACCTTTGTTTTGAAATACAGTGTCTCGAGTAACAAATGACAATCTGCCAGACAACATTAGCAAAATTTCTGCAAAAAGTCATTGTCAATAATGTATTGAAGCACAGCTCACATAGACGTCAAACTGGAATGAAACTGGAAGCAATCACAGTTTTTAACATCTTGATTCATTTGATTTCAAAATGTCAAAGTAGATTTTAAAATTTATTTTTTAAATTTTTAATAAAAAAAAAAAATTCAGATTAGAAGTCAACAAATAAGGTGTTTTCAGTAGTTGATTGTTAAATTATTACCCCAAATATGTGATAAATAACAAAGTACACATAGTTATTTATTGTTACGTACTCTGTCAATTTTTCAACCCTGTCACAGGAACTTTGAAATTGATAGACAGGGCCTTAAACTTAAATACGTAAATGAGTTAATTCTGACTCAGTTTCAGGATTCCTTGAAATTTTAATTTAAAACTAAATGCTACTAGTTCTCTTTCAAAACATGTTTTGTGTCAACCCTGTTACATTTTAAAAATATTGTGGGGTTGAAGATTTGTGCAAAATATTGAATTGTCATTATTTTTGTGCAAAAATAAAAATATTTTTCCAGCAAGAATTGATCACTGATAACTTTTTTTCCACAACAGAGTTGAACTTTTGAACTTTACGGGTCCGATGTAAGCCTAACCAAAATGAAACAGATGTATGAGAGTTTTAAAAACGAACCATGCAATCAAAAAATGATGCAAATCTCTTGAATATAATGTGAAGAACATTTATGAACTTAAATGACACAAGATAACAGGGTTGAACGGTTTTTGTTTTTTTAGAATCAAATGATCAAATTAAAGAAATTAAAAATATAACTTGAATAGATAATCAGAATAAAGTCAATTCTGATTCAGTTTCAGTGTTCCTTGTAACTATGATTTGAACCAAAATGCTATTTTTCTTTCAAAACATGCTTTGTGTCAACTTTGTTATATTCAAAATATTGCAGGGTTGATTTTGCTGTGCAAAAGTTCAATAAAGTCATTATTTTTGTGCAGAAGGAACAACATTTTTCCAGGAAAAAGGTTGATCACAAAGGTTGATTTATTTATTTATTTATTTTTGAGCTTGACAGGTCCAATATAAGCCTAGCCAAAATTAAACACTGGTATATGAGAATAAATATGTAAAAGAGACTTACCTCTGTTTAAACCATGAAGTCAAAAAAATTATACCAATCTCTCAAATATAGTCAAGAACATTTCTAAAATAAAATATCATAACATTTTAGAATAAAATTATGAAAAAAATTAAAAAACAATTCTGATTAGTGGTCAATAAGTAATTGGCTTTAAATAGCCGATTCTTAAATTATTACCCCAAATAAAAAAATAAAAAAGCTTTACAAAATACCAGTAGTTACAGTATCTATTGTTGTTAAATTGAACTTTAAAGCTCAAATTTTTCAACCCCTTCACACGAACTACAGTTTGAACAGATAATCAGAATAGAGTTTACTTTAGTCTGCTTCATTTTCAGTGTTCCTTGTAATTATTCTATTTAAAAAGTTCTATTCCTTTTTTAAAAACATGTTTTGCATCAACCCAGTTACATTCAAAAAATTGCAGTTCAATTAAGTCATTATTCTTGTGCATTGTGCCATAAGAACAATATTTTTCTAGCAAAAAGATGATTTTTTTTTTCCCCACAACAGAGTTGAATGTTTGAACTCGACAGGTCCAGTATAAGCCTAACCAAAATGGACTTGACAACCAGAGATGTCAAGTCACCTTTATTTATATAGCGCTTTTAACAATACAGATTGTGTCAAAGCACTTAACAGTATCACATTGGAGGATAGAGTGTCAGTAATGTATAATAATAAGATTAAACACTCAATTTTCAGTTAAAGGCATTTCATTATTGAATTCAGTGATGTCATTGTCTAGCTCAGTTTAGTTTAAATAGTATCTGTGAAATCAAATTGATGATAATCACTAGAAATATGGAGAAAAAAGCCTTGGCAGAAACCAGTCTCAGTCAGTTCTCCTCTGGCCAGGATATTATTGTTTCTTTATGGTTTTAATTAAAATTTTAAATGTATAAATGTATTATATTTCTATTTTTATATTGTTGCAATTTCTAACAATAATAGTATTATGTAGTTAGGTATTTTATTATATTTTTAGTTATTTGTTTTATTTTAAGTTTTATTGTATTTTAAGTTGAAGTCTTCACTGGGGATATGTCCCCGGGGCTCATCCAGGTGTCCCGGCCTCCGCCGATGATCAGGGCCACAGACATCATCTCCCGGCACCGATCCACCATCTGATCCGGACACGGACTGAGAAACAGAATAGAAACAGACAAATATTAGTGTAGATGCCATTCTTCTTACGATGTAACGAGTACATCATGTGTTATGGGGAGTGTTCCCGGTTGATCTAATTAATGCAGCCGAACAATCCTTTAATGGATTTGAATAATAGAAGCATATTGGTGTGTTATGTGTAAGCCAGGTTAAAGAAATGTGTCTTTAATCTAGATTTAAACTGACAGAGTGTGTCTGCCTCTCGAACAGCGTTAGGTAGATTGTTCCAGAGTTTGGGTGCTAAATAGAAAAAGGATCTGCCGCCGGTTGGTTTTGATATTCTAGGTATTATCAAATGGCCAGAGTTTTGAGAATGCAGCAGACGTGGAGGACTATAATGTGATAAGAGCTCGCTCAGGTACTGAAGAGCTAAGCCATTCAGGGCTTTATAAATAATTAACAAGACTTTAAAATCTATACGATGTTTGATAGGGAGCCAGTGCAGTGTTGACAGAACCGGGCTAATATGGTCATACTTCCTGGTTCTAGTAAGAACTCTAGCTGCTGCATTTTGGACCAACTGTAGTTTGTTGACAACAACCACCCAATAAAGCATTACAATAGTCATTTAATTTGTAACTCTAATGAGAGCAGTCTCAGTACTATGATACAGTCTAAATCCTGACTGGAATTCCTCACAGATACCATTTTTCTCTAAGAAGGAATATAATTGTGAGGATACTACCTTTTCTAGTATCTTTGACAGAAAAGGGACATTTGAGATCGGTCTGTAATTAACTAGATCTTTGGGGTTAAATTGTGTTTTTTTAATAAGAGGCTTAATAACAGCTAATTTGAAGGTTTTGAGGACATATCCTAATGACAATGATGAATTAATAATAGCCAAAAGAGGATCTAGGACTTCTGGAAGTAGCCCTTTTAGTAGTTTAGATGGAATAGGGTCTAACATACATGTTGTTGGTTTAGATGATTTAACAAGTTTATACAATTCTTCCTCTCCTATAGTAGTGAATGAGTGCAATTGTTCCTCAGGGGATCTATAGTGCATCTGATGCGATACTGTAGCTGACGGCTGCATGATTACAATTTTATCTCTGATAGTATCGATCTTGGAAGTAAAGTAGTTCATAAAGCCATTACTGCTGTGCTCTTGGGTAATGCCAACACCTGTTGATCCTTTATTTTTCGTTAATTTAGTGACTGTATTGAATAAATACCGGGGGTTATGTTTGTTTTCTTCTAGAAGAGACGAAAAGTAATCAGATCTAGCAGTTTTTAATGCTTTTCTGTAGGCTTTTCCCACCAGGCTATACGAAATACCTCTAGTTTTGTTCTCCTCCAGCTGCTCTTCATTTTCCGGGCTGCTCTCTTTAAGGTGCGAGTGTGCTCATTATACCACGGAGTCAGACTGTTCTCTTTGATCTTCCTTAAGTGTAAAGGAGCAACCGTATCTAAAGTGCTAGAAAAGAGAGAGTCCATAGTTTCTGTTACATCATCAAGTTTTTCTGCGCTGTTGGATATGCTGAGGAATTGATATAAATCAGGAAGATTACTTACAAAGCAGTCTTTTGTGGTAGAGGTGATGGTTCTTCCATACTTGTAGCAAGGAGTAGAATTTACAGTTTTAGCTATATGGAGTTTACACAAGACTAGATAATGATCTGAGATATCATCGCTTTGCTGCTGAATTTCAACTCCACTAACATCAATTCCATGTGACAGTATTAAATCTAGAGTATGATTTAGACAATGAGTAGGTCCAGAAACGTGTTGTCTAACCCCAATAGTGTTCAGAATGTCTATAAATGCTGATCCTAATGCATCTTTTTCATTATCAACGTGGATATTAAAATCACCAACAATTAAGACTTTATCTGCAACCAGTACTAACTCAGATAGAAAATCAGCAAATTCTTTAATAAAGTCTGTGTGGTGCCCTGGTGGCCTGTATACAGTAGCCAGTACAAACAACACAGGGGATTTATCACTAACACGTGTTTCTCTAGATAATGTTATAAGATGTACAAGAATACAGATGTAAAAGAAACCTACCTCTGTTTAAACCATGAGTTCAAAAATTATGCCAAACTCTCAAGTACAGTGTCAAGAACATTTTTTAACTAAAATATCACAAGATAACAGGGTTGAAGAGTTAGTGGTCTATAAAGTTAGTGGTCAAGAAAAATGAGTTGATTAGCTGATTCTTAAATTATTACCCCAAATAAAAAATGTGATAATAGCTTTACAAAGAAAAAGCCAAGAACTTTTTAAAACTGTCACAGCATAACAGGGTTGAAGATGTTTTTTTTAGAATAATGAAAAAAAGGGGAAAAAATCTGTTGAATTTGGAGGGGTTTTTATGTAACAGTGATTAATGTGATTGTTCAAATTAGTTGATATTTAAAGAAAAATAACATTTTAAATTAAAATTAAAAAAATGTATCTTATTTTGCTCTACAGTCAAAACAAAAACGATTACATTCTCTATCCTAGTAACTTATGGAGATACTTGGCATACAAGTTTAGTTTCCTGACAACGGCCCATATACTGCACAGTATTCAAACAGTTCTGTTCCAAACAAAGCCATCATCCACACACATTATTGCAAATTAAGTGTCAGTGTTGATTTAGTGTTCAGCCACTGAACAGTCATCACATGCATTGTGGTTTAATGATTGCAAGCTAATGAGTGGGAGTGATTAGAAGCAAGCGGCAATGCATTCGGTTGCTATGTTTGTTTTATTTTTATGTGATTTGTTTCAGTTGACCAGAACACCATAGTGAGTCATGAGACTCATGTTTTGGTTTGTTAGATCACATATTCTCTCTAGAGCCCCCCAAAACTCCTACTTTGACTCCCTCGTCTCTAACGGGATCGAGTCGACCTCTCCCCCGTTCCGAACAAACACGGATGGAATATCCCAGATTCTAACAGTCTGGACTTTAAGGCCTCCAGCCAGGCACCACTGGGCCTTTTGTTATGGCAATGGTACAAGTTGCTAACTCATCCTCTCCCGCTGCTGTGGGTTTTCGTCAGATTATTCATATCAATAGGGCAGGGGCGAGGACAACAATAAAAAAAGTGTTTTTTGAGTTTTCCCACGCATGCTGTAACATAATGGTGTATTTTGGATCGCGTGCAGAAAGCATCCCGTATAATCGCTGATAAAAACATCTCTCTATTTCCTTTTGTTTTCTTTTAGTCTCAAAGTCTCCTATTACCCGTCTTCTGTACGTCATCCATCTATCTCTCTTAAGGAATCTATCGCTTTCTTCATCTTTTCCCTCTGATTTCTGGTTCTCTCACTTGTTCTCATCCTCCCACTCTTTTCTTGAGTGGTGTCTGGTGTGTGTGTTTTTTTTTTGCTTTCCTCTTTTGCTACTAGTCTGTATTGGTTTTGTCAGAATTTGGGCTGTGGTGTCCCTGTAGCCCTTCTGAAATCAAACTCCGACTCCCTTTTCTCTAATAGAACTTGGTTGGCCTCTCCTCCATTTCAGAAGATAGATGAAATGGGCTAGAATATAATGTTCTGGAGGATTTAGATTTTAAAACCCAGACTGAGGGCCACTGGGAATTTTTCCACCCTCTTACATTCCATCCTGTTTAGGGACCCTGTAGATATTGTTACCACATCTTTTGAAAAAAAAAAAAAATCTTGTCTCTAATCAACATTTCTTGGAATACTATTTTAATTGGTAATCATAGCCTTGTGGGCAGTGTGCCGACATAACACCGTTGTGTTTCGGGTGTCCTGAGTTCGAAGCCCGGCTCTCAGGACCGTTCCTGATCCTGCCCCCCCTCTCTCCCCCACTTCACTTCTTGTCTGCTCTACACTATCCTGTTGTAATAAAGGCAAATGCCCAAAATAAATCTTTTAAAAAAAGTTTGCACATAATTTTTCTAAATAATTGTAACACATTAATATAATTATAATTGTATAATTATATTATTGTAATAATTAGAACACATTTATTTTTTAAATGTTACAGTGGTTAAAGGTAAACCATGAATAGATGACATGTACTGTAACATTATCTATGTTGGCCTGACCTACATGTCCTTTCTGAAAATTTCTTTTTAGGCTTTATCTAACGCAGAGAAACTATGTTTCCTAAGTCAAAACATGAAAGCGGTCCATCTCCAAGATATTAAATCAGCACTTGTTGATCTGATAACTAAGTGCGAGACGGTTGAGCAGCCTGGCCCGCATACAGCAAACAGGAGAGAAAGTCAGATTTTATGACCTTAATGTAGCGCAGTGGCATATTTTATGTTTCTGACTCCATGGGTTCAAGTTCTGTGTATGATCATTCGAGTGAGCTCATGCTTTTGTGTGTGGACTCATGGCTGATGTGAATTTACAGGTTTCTTTTATTTACAGGACCTTCTGAGCAGAACGCAGATTTACGTGCTTGCAACCATGACCTACATGAGCGATTTCTCAACCCATTTATCACATAATCTTCTAATAGGATTAGACCATGTTAAAAACTGATTAATGGTCAAAAATGATTATGTTGGCCCATTACATCATTTAAGACACAGAGCAACACTCCCAAATATCTTGTAAGACATCGCTGATATTTTTTTACAAAATGACATAATAATGAGAGTGAAATGAAATTGTACGGTTACATATCATGGAAAAGCCTTGCCTACTATGACAAACTACAAACTAGTAGTAATTTTATTACTAATTTTCAATTGTATGTTATGACACTTTATCTATTGATAAACTGACATACAGTACACTCGTGATGGGTACAGTTTGCTGGGTATGTGTCTTTTTTAAGGCACAAATTTAATAAATCTTATATCAGCTTCTTTGTGGTTTGAGAGAGTTAAGTAAAAATGTTTTAATTATTTTGTTCAAAGCTTAACATATCTGTGTTTTGGGGCCTGATTTGGTGGCAATTATTGTTTAAAAACTATTTAATTATTAATTATTGAAAATCATAACTCATTAAAATGTGTATAAGAGAGATACTGATTTTACTATCAAGGCCAAAAACTTCTTAATCTGATGACATTGGTGTTTTGTATTAGCATAAAATACCATTATTCATGTCATTTTATTATGTCGCTGTTAACCCATGGCTGTTGCTGGACTTAGTGTAATTGTATCTAAATCAATTAAGTCACCAGTTTATTTTTGCACAGGTAATACCTATTTTAGTGGCCCTAAAAACGGGGTCTTTATTTTACAAGTGGCAAATTTTTTTACTAAAACCAACATGAAATGCACGTTTTTAGTAAAAAAAGAAATTTGCCCACACAAATCACATTATACAAACATAGCCTACATTTTGCTTTAATATTTTGCTTTGTGTTAATTTTGGATTACTATGGTAAGTTTGCACTGCCATATAACTTTTAAGGCCAGTGTTTCATGATAATACATTATTACCGAGGCTTGATTGTGTGGTGAAGAGTGCAGCGGTGGTCAGGTAGAGGTTAATGGTTCTGCGCTCTGGCGGCGGGGCAGGCGCGGAGCTGCGGCGCTCTCGACGCGGGGATGGAGAGCTCAGAGATGCGCTGCTGCTCCGACAGGATCCCGCGGCCGAGGCCAACCTTTCCCTGCTGCTTTCTCCGCTCTTCTGCGCCGAAACTTGAAATCACGGGTGAGTCCGCTGCTTCTTCCGACATACTCAGCGCGTGACGGCTCCGGTGAGAGTAGTCTATAAGATCATCTGACAGGTTCCTTGAACAGCATCCAGCGCCTGACAGTTTGATTATTAGTCCTCTAGGAGTTCAGGAAGTTGTGCAAGAGTGAAGAAGAGTAAGTTAAACTTCTTTTAAACACTCAAGTGACTGATTAGCTTATCAACACACTGATTTTGCTGCATATATAGAGCAACTTTACAAAATTAACATAGTAATTTAATAATGAAATTAATAATTGTTATTATTGTTAATAATAAATAAATAATTCATGAGGACATTTAGTAATAATATTTATAGTATTGTTGTTGGTATTGTAGACAATAATAAAAATAATGACAACATTTTTATTATTACATTGTTTACATAATAATAACAAAATAATAATTAGTTTTGTTGTTGTTATTGTTAATAATAATAAACATGTCATTATTATAATATGAATTATAATTATATAGACATAATAAATATAATTCATAACAAGAACATATTATTATATAGATTGTATAACAACAATAATAATTATTGTTGCTATTATTGTAAATAGTGATAATTAATGATTACATTTTATTATTATTATTATAGTAACAATTATATAGACAATAATAACAATGATGACATATATATATAGTTGCTGTTGTTATTGTTAATAATAAAAGAAGAAGAGTACATAATTATTATTCATATAATTACTCATGTATTATTATTATTACTATTACTATGCAAATTACCTAATCAAATTCAAAATAATAGTAATCATAAAACAAAAGTTTATCTTTAAATATCCATATATATTCAAATATAAGTATTCTGTGAGTAATAGTGAGATTGAGAGACATTTGCATTGCTTTAAGAAAGTGGGCGGAGCTCTTTCCTCCTGATTTGCATATTTTTATCTTCAGGATTCATGGGTAACGTAGTTCTTCAGCAGAATTTGCACTGCTTTTAAAATGAAATGCTTTTAAAACACAGTTTTAAAATGAAGTTGAACTAATGCTGATCGCTGCAACATAAGCTTACATCATATGCTGATAATCTCTGAGTTTATGGCAGATTTGTCTTTAAAGCTTTATAAGACATTAAAAACAATCCTCCTATAAAGAAATGAACGGGATTTTTCACTTCCAGTACTTGTTATGCTCTATTGGTCCTGTGGGAAGTGGCTGGTATTTATTCATTTTGAAAGCGTTTTATGGGTTTTTCAAACTGTCAAGTGTGTTATACACATGAGGCCTGCATGTGTATAAAATAGTTTCCCCTAACAAAGTACACAGCATCAACAGTTAATTAACATCCCTTAATAAGCATCATTTAATGTTTTAAAAACACAGCCAAACCATCAGGTCTGGATGCGGGGGTGGATGAAAGCTGGAGTGATGGAGATCCATGGGATGCTTAGAAACTGAACCAGACCTAAATAAACACTGAGAGACTGGGACTTTCCCAAACCTGCGCCGAACACAATGTCCTGTAGTTACCCATGTTTACCAGACCACATCTCCTCATGCAGATCCATAACTGCCAAGAATATAGATATATATCAGATCAAGATGCATCTGCAAAAATGCTTTTCTCAGACCTTTTTTGTAATTAGCTTTAAGCAGCTGCTCTCGAGATTTTCCCAGACCGGCCCTGAACCTCAGAAGTCTCAGCACGTCCTGTAGTTAACACTTGAATCCTAACCAAAAGCATGTGTGATGTGTTGTTCTGACTCACTCCACTCATTTACTAAATTGTTTGGGTAGGAATTGTAAAGATCAGCTGAACTAAAAAAAAGGGCTTATTTATCTTCATTGAAATGGAATAAATCTGAAGATGTGGGGTGTGTTGAGCAATGATCATACAGTTACAACCGACTGATGAAAGATGAGCACAATAATGGGCTTCGATGGAGGTCTTATTCATAAAGCTTAACAGACTTACTCTGCCTTCAGTAAGATTTTATTTTTTTAAGAAATTAAAACTTGCATTTAGCAAGGATGCATTCAATTCATCAGAAGCAACACTTTTGGTGTTACATATAATTTCTTTCACATAAATGCTGAACTTTTTATTTATAATCTGGGAAAAATATATTAATGCATATTTTCAACATTGATAATAATAATAAATGTTTCTTGAGCAGCAAATTAGCATATTATAATGATTTCTGAAAGATCATGTGACACTGAAGACTGGAGAAATAATGCTGAAAATTCAGCTTTGCATCACAGGAATAAATTACATTTTAAAGTATATTCACTTAGAAAACAGTTATTTTATATTGCAATAATATTTCACAATACTACTGTTTTTACTGTATTTTTTAAATCAAATAAATTCAGCCTTTGTGAGCAAAAACATTAAAAAATGCACAGACTCCAAACTTTTTGTGGTTGTCATGGAATTATTTGAGGGCATAAATTAAAAAATGTCAGAGTGATACAATTGTCCTAGTAATGAAAAAAAAATAAAAATACATTTTTTTTAAAAGTAGTGAAACCGCCAAAAATAAGAACAACATGCAAAATAAATAAAATAAAATAAAGTAATTTACATTTTAATAATTTTAGATTTTTTAAATAAATTTAAATAATTTTATTAAATAAAATAAATAAATAAATAAATAAATAAATAAATAAATACAAAAAAAAAAAAAATATATATATATATATATAAAGATAAATAAATAAGTGCTTTGTACACATAGAAAAGTATATCACTAATAGAGTAATTAAATTGAAACTTTAGTTGAAAATAGTATACAAGTTTTTTTCAAAACCATATTAAATTAACATGAATAGAAAGAGTACATATGAGTAAACTTGGCACATGCACTGGAGACTCAATTTTTAAATCGCAGACACTCTTATTTGTCCCACTAATGTTTTGATTCATAATTTCATAAAATAACATAGAGCAGACACACAATGTTTTCCAAATGTCAAAAATAGCTCCATTCCCTGAACTTGTACTGGCCTTTCTGCTACAGCTCAGAAAGAGATAAAACTCAAGCCAACATTAATACAAATCATTTCAAAGCAAATAATCACCAAATCCATTCAAGGTGAGCGTGAACGTGGCGGTGTCTGTTTTTCCTCAGCAAGGCGTCAAGACGTTCATAACTAGCTAATGCGAATCACAGAGATTCAAAGATCTGAACTTTACAGTATGTTGCATGCAACGCCAAGGTCACAGGTTTGATTCCCAGGGAACTCGTTGCTTGTTTCTTTGGATAAAAGTGAATGCCAAATGCATAAATGTAAATGAGGAACGCTACCAGGTTTGATAGAGGTTCCTTCAAATCACTGTATAAAGCTGCACTTAAATGCGTAATTTGCAGAAAACACTGAAGAGCTTTGGCTGTCTGCGACTTATGGAACTGAAGGAAAGCTGGGATGTGATCATTCGCCAGCCTGCTGCGGTTTATTGATGTAGCACTGGTCAGGTTAACACATCAGGACTACTTAGGGGAGTTCTGCTGAATTATTCTTGATTGTTTCTGAAGGTAATTGTGCTCTTAACAGCTCTATTGTTTTCTGATTGTCAATGTGTCAATATCGATAAATAGCAAACTGGGAATGAATTACAGCAAACGTGAGAGCCAAACCAGTGGAAAGGAGACGATAAAATCTGTCAGCCTCCGCAAAACCAAAAAGAACATAAAAACACAGAAGGACAAGAGATATGAAATATTAGACAATAAATTAACGGATTACTGTCAGACTATTGGACCCGTCTGTTCTGACTGGATCTGGAGAATATAGTTTTTAGAATCACAATTAAAGCTACAAATAATAATAAAAAATACTAAAAAAACTAATTAATTAATTTTTTAAATATTTATTTATGTATGTATTTTTTTAACCTTTTTTATTAGATTTGACAAATTACTAATTCATAGTTTTTTAAAGACTTAAATTTTTTTGTAGAAAATCTATTTTAAAAAACACAAATGATTGTTTCATAATTTTTTTAAAGTCTTAAAATATTTCAGCTATGCTTTTTTTTAACAAAGTTTTTTTTACCCCCCCCCCCCACACACACATATTTAATTCTGAAATATCATGTTTTTAGGGGGTCTACATTATTCAAATAATTTAGTATTTAATATTTCAAGAAATCTATTGACCTTTGATCACACCATATGATTTTGGCAGACACACAAAAAAATCAGTTTATACAAAGCAGTTTATATAATAATTAAAAATGTTAATAATAATATTAATAATAAGTCAGATGATTTAAGGTTTTCTTTTTAAAGACCTTTAATCAAATGATTTAAGAAAAAAATATTTAAATTAAATTCAAATGATTTAAATGATTTAAGAAAAATACCTTTTTCTTAATTTTTTTTAACAATTTCTTTTAACAAGTTTTTTCTTTATTAAGACATCCGATTTTTGTTTTTACTTCAGTTTTCTTATACATTTTAAAAACATGCTCATCATATAAAAGCTGTATCTAAAGAGATAGTTCACCTTTTTCCCCCAATAACTTGTATAGTGTTTTTTCATACCACAGAAGTCAATGGAGACCAGCACCTGGAGGTGAACTATCCCTTTAAGTCATTTCGATCAGCATAAGAACGGCCAAATAAACACCTGCAAAACGGTCATTTTGGAAACTGTAACTCAACTGTCATGCATACTTTTATTTAGTTAAGATCTACGCAATGGAAATGTTGCAATATTAGGCAAAGTCTTGGCCTGTTTTATAGCCTCTGAGAATACTAGAATGCCAAAACAGAATAATTTGATTATATATCAGTTGCTAAATGCTCTTTTTTGCCTGAGTGGGACTTGGAGTATCATGTCTGTTTGGAATAACGTTCCTATTCCATGGGAAAAGTTATCTTGTTTTTTAAATGCAAGATGAACGCTCATTTGAACTTATTTCTTTGAACTAAAAATTCATCTGAGCTTGGCAAAGCTGTGTTTAATTTTCTTTCCCCATATCTGTGTTATAGTTACAAATATGATCATGCCAGATGTGGCAGAGGAGTCATGCTTCACTTAAAACATTTCATAATTTGTACTTTGTAATGCCAAAATGCGCAATTGCCAGAAGTTCACGTCGGGGGAACAGCGCCTTTGACAGTGTGTTTTGCTGCATGTTGTGTGCTGTGATTAAATTATTATTAATTGAATGTCTTGTAGGCCAAATATTTGTGAATTCTCTGACTCTCTTTTGGGCTCTTCTTACACGCTGTCATTTGTTACAGACAGACAGACACGCAGGGTCGTCCCCCGAGGGTGTTGATCTGGGTCAGATCACTTATCGCTGATCTCTCCACGTCGCCTTTCCCAGCTTCATTTCACTTCTGCTGCTTGTAAGTGACTGCGACTGGCAGGGAGTTAATTAGCAGGTTGGTGTATTGGTAATTGGCAGGCATTCGTCTGCGAGACTTTAAACTGACATTATGTATAAATAAAACAGTTTTTGCATTTTCTGGAAAATATCTGGAGTTGTGTGGTTGGTTGCCAATATGCTGCTGGCTGGTAAGTGTTTTTTAGTGATATATGTGTTTGCAAAGGTGATCTAAGTGGTTGCTGAGTGGCCCCAAAAGAGCCCATTTCCAAGTCTTGATGTGCTTTCTGTGGTCGCTTAAGTCCAAACAGTTGATGGTAGCCATTGACTTCCATAGTATTTTTTCCATAATATGGAAGTCAGTGGCTACCATCAACAGTTTGTTTACTAATACAGTGCTTCTTCGTAGCTTAAGTGTTTTTTAAAGTGAATTATGTGGTTGCTAAGTGGTCCCAAGTCAGAAGAGCCCATTCCCAAGTCTCGATGTGTTTTCTGGAGTCGCTTAAACCCAAAGACTTGATGGTAGCCATTGACTTCCATATTATGGAAAAAATACGATGGAAGTCAATGGCTACCATCAACTCTTGGTGGAAATTCTGCCATCAAGCATTCTTCGTTGCCTAAGTGTTTTTTAAAGTGAATTATGTGGTTGCTAGGGTGATATAAGTGGTTGCTAAGTGGCCCCAAGTCAGAAGAGCTCATTCCCAAGTCTCGATGTGTTTTCTGGAGTCGCTTAAACCCAAAGACTTGATGGTAGCCATTGACTTCCATATTATGGAAAAAATACGATGGAAGTCAATGGCTACCATCAACTCTTGGTGGAAATTCTGCCATCAAGCATTCTTCGTTGCCTAAGTGTTTTTTTAAAGTGAATTATGTGGTTGCTAGGGTGATATAAGTGGTTGCTAAGTGGCCCCAAGTCAGAAGAGCTCATTCCCAAGTCTCAATGTGTTTTCTGGCGTCACTTAAGCCCAAACAGTTGATGGTAGACATTGATTTCCATAGTAGTTTTTCCATAATATGGAAGTCAGTGGCAACCGTCAACAGTCTGGTTACAAATACATAGCTTTTTTGGTTGTTTAAGTGTTTTGAATTCCATAGTATTTATTTTTCCATACTATGGAATTCAATGACTACCATCAACAGTTTGGTTACCAATACGTTGCTAAAAAGTGTTTTTTAAATAAATTATGTGGTTGTTAGGGTGATCTAAGTGGTTACTTACTGGCCCCATGTTTACTGGGCTCAATTACACCCAAAGTACAAGTGCATCTCAATAAATTAGAATGTCGTTGAAAAGTTTTCAGTAATTCAACTCAAATTGTGAAACTCGTGTATTAAATAAATTCAATGCACACAGACTGAAGTAGTTTAAGTCTTTGGTTCTTTTAATTGTGATTATTTAGGCTCACATTTAACAAAAACCCACCAATTCACCATCTCAACAAATTAGAATACTTCATAAGACCAATAAAAAAACATTGTTGGCCTTCTGGAAAGTATGCTCATTTACTGTATATGTACTCAATACTTGGTAGGAGCTCCTTCTGCTTTAATTACTGCCTCAATTGGGCATGGCATGGAGGTGATCAGTTTGTGGCACTGCTCAGGTGGTATGGAAGCCCAGGTTGCTTTGATAGCGGCCTTCAGGTCATCTGCATTGTTGGGTCTGGTGTCTCTCATCTTCCTCTAGACAATACCCCATAGAGGTTCAAGTCAGGTGAGTTTGCTGGCCAATCAAGCACAGTAAGACCATGGTCATTGAACCAGCTTTTGGTACCTTTGGCAGTGTGGGCAGGTGCCAAGTCCTTTTGGAAAATGAAATCAACATCTTCATAAAGCTTGTCAGCAGAAGGAAGCATGAAGTGCTCAATAATTTCCTGGTAGATGGCTGCGCTGACTGTGGACTGTGGACAGAAAACACAGTGGACCAACACCAGCAGATGACATGGCAGCCCAAATCATCACTGACTGTGGAAACTTCACACTGGACTTCAAGCAACATGGATTCTGTGCCTCTCCACTCTTCCTCCAGACTCTGGGACCTTGATCTCCAAATGAAATGCAAAATTTACTGTCATCAAAAAAGAGGACTTTGGACCACTGAGCAACAGTCCAGTTCTTTTTCTCCACAGCCCAAGTAAGACGCTTCTGACGTTGTCTCTGGTTCAGAAGTGGCTTGGTAGCCCTTTTCCTGAAGACGTCTGAGCGTGGTGACTCTTGATGCACTGACTCCAGCTTCAGTCCACTCCTTGTGAAGCTCTCACAAGTGTTTGAATCAGCTTTGCTTGACAGTATTCTCAAGCTTGCAGTCATCCCTGTTGCTTGTGCACCTTTTCCTACCCAAATTCTTCCTTCCAGTCAACTCTGCATTTAATATGCTTTGATACAGCACTCTGTAAACAGCCACACCTTTCAGTAATGACCCTCTGTGACTTACCCTCTTTGTGGAGGGCATCAATGTTCATCTTCTGGATCATTGCCAAGTCAGCAGTCTTCTCCATTTTTGTGGTTTCAAAGAACAAGAGATACCCTGAATTTATACCGTAGGGATGGTCATTAATTGAAACTCAAATGTAAATAATATATTGTAATATTTTGAGATAGTGATTTTTGACTTTCATGAGCTGTAAGCTCTAATCATCAAAATTAAAACAAAAAAACTTTTGAAATGTTTTACTTTGCATGCAATGAATCTAAAATATATGAAAGTTTTACTTTTTGAAATAACTTACAAGAAAAAATGAACTTTTTCACGACATTCTAATTTATTGAGATGCACCTGTATATGCGATTTTCACACAAACGCTAGGGTAAGCATATAGTGCATGTGATAAATTTTGTCAACAGCAAAGTATGCGTATAGTGTTTGCGCAAAGCCCAATTTTTCTAACCACTTGAACTCTGTATGTTCAGTTCACATATACGCCTTGATTTTTTTATCGCAAATTAGTTCATCCACAAGGTAGCGACACCGAGGGTGGGTTTCTCAAACATCGACGTAGCTTGCTGCTTCACAGTACAATACAGACTGTTTCCCAAGGACATGAAACTTTGTTGCACATCTGGCATTCAAACCACAATGGTTGGAAATTCTGTCATCATTTATTCACTCTCTTGGCAAATCAAAACCTATATGACTTTCTTTCTTCTGTGGAACACAAAAGATGATATTTTAAAAAATGCTTTTTTCCATACAATGAAAGTCAGTAGGGTCCAAAACAACACTAGTCCCTTTAATTATATGGTGAAAACACTGAGTAAAGTTTTGTGTTCTGTAGAAGTCATACAGTTCTGAAACAGCATGAGGATGAGCAAATAATGACAGAATTTTCATGTTTGTATATGATTGTCAAGGTAAACATTGTCAGGACATGCTCTCTATTATGAAATCTCTATTAAAGAGATGTTTTCCACAAATATCTAGGAAAACGAGTAGATGTTCAGAGACTGGCTGCTTTTTTTGGGGGGGTTGTGGTGGTTCCTCGTACCAAGATGATAAAGTTGGTGATAAATTAAATGAGTGTTCTGCTCTTGACAGTATTGATAAGGGCTGGTGAAAGAAGAAAAGACAGAGAAAGGGTGAATTTTATGTACTCGCTGAGCCAAAACAATGTCCCACTTGGGAGTCCTAACCTCATTTTCTCTAGTCTGGCTATATTTTGTTAAATTGAGCTCATGAACCACTGCCAGAACCGTCTCATGTTTCTCATCATGTGTGAGGGCTTCTCCTCTTTCAATTAACTCAAAAAAGGTTCAATGAACCGTCTGGCATCTCACAACGCTGTAAATTACTGCAGACTGCTTCATTGGCAACAAAGATGGCACTTCTTGTTGTTTCTCAAGGATATTTATGAGATTTCCACCAAAAGGGGAGACATTTTATGCTATTTTATTTTACTTTTGTGTACTTTTGCCAGAATCTACCATAGGACCGTAACCTTTGTCCCATGACCTAGAAAACTACAACAACAACAACAAAAAAAACGTTGATGTTTGGTCTGATTTATGATTTCTATTTGCTCTGGAAGTATCTTAAATGTCATAAAAAGTATCAGTTTTGAAGGAAGTCTTTGCATTCAGTGGAAAATGGAATAGGAGGAAACATAGCTTAGCCCTTTGAACCCTGAGTAATATGTCTTTAATATACTCCATACCACTTGCTAACTTGCAAATGCATTCCCTAGTGCCCTTGGACCGAGTCCAAATATGAAATCTGATCTAATCCATCTTCATGAAACCACTGTGGCAGGTCAATTCATTCAATCTGAGCGCAATGCACCTTAAGGCATGCCGCGAAGATGACTACATCTTACGCTAGGCTATAAATCATATGTAACACTGACAATGGACTAAGCGCTGTATTTTTGTTCTTTTTGTATGACTGATTATGGAGTTTCTTGGCTCAAACTCTTAGAAGTCCAATCAGGTCTAATTAGTATGTATGCTTATGTAAGAGAGCAAAGGAACATGAGCCAGAAGTCTAATCTGGGAAGACAGTCGGCTTGCCTGTCCTGAGGCGTCAATAGTCCCTCAAGCAATCAAGCCTAAACAAAAAGATTACTTACACTTTGTTATACGGATGTGCAGCCCACTATTAAAGCAGTTCAGTCAAAAATGTAATTATGTCTTTGTTTACTCAGCCTCATGTCATTCCAAACCCCTTTGATTTTCTTTCATCTACGGATCATTGAAAAAAAAATTTATTGGAATGATGTACTTAAAATCCTCCTTTGTGTTTTATTTGGCAAATCTTATTTGTGATATCTGAATATGCACAAAATCTAATTTTACGCATCATGATCAAAAACCTTTACTTTGGAATTTACTTTGAAACAATTTTGAAGTAGTATTTTCTTTTAAAACATATTCCAATAGTTCAAAATAGTTGGGACGGGGGCATGTTTACCATGGTGTAGCATCTTCTCTTCTTTTGGTCCCATTCTTGCCTGATATAGGTTTCCAGCTTCTGAAGAGTTTCTGGTTGTCTTTGACGTATTTTTTGCTTAATGATGTACAAAATGTTCTCTATAGGTGAAAGATCTGCAGGCAGGCCAATTCAGCACCCAGACTCTTCTACTATGAAGCCATGTTGTTGTAATAGCTGCAGTATGTGGTTTTGCATTGTCCTGCTGAAATACACGTCATCTGGAGGGGAGCATATATTGCTCTAAAAGCTATAGTTGCCGTCTGCAGATGGCAATGCAGATTGTGTTTACCGACAGTGGTTTCTGGAAGTATTCCTGGGCCCATTTAGTAATGTCAATGACAGAATCATACTGATGAGTGATGCAGTGTCGTCTGAGGGCCTGAAGACCACGGGCATCCAACAGAGGTCTTTGGCCTTGTCCCTTACGCACAGAGATTTCTCCAGTTTCTCTGAATCTTTTGATGATGTTATGCACTGTAGATGATGAGATTTGCAAAGCCTTTGCAATTTGACATTGAGGAACGTTGTTTTTAAAGTATTTCACAATCTTTTTCCGCACTCTTTCACAGATTAGAGAGCCTCTGCCCATCTTTACTTCTGAGAGACTCTGCCTCTCTAATACATCCCTTTTATAGCTAATCATGTTACAGACCTGATGTCAATTAACTTAATTAGTTGCTAGATGTTCTCCCAGCGGAATCTTTTAAAATTTTCTTGCTTTTTTAGCCCAGTGTTGCCCTCGTGCCAACTTTTTTGAGGCCTGTAGCAGGCATAAAATTTGAAATGAGCTCATTTCGTGGATAAAAGTGTAAAATATCTCAGTTTAAACATTTGTTATGTTCTCTATGTTCTGTTGTGAATAAAATATTGGCTCATGTGATTTGAAAGCCTTTTAGTTTTAATTTTATTCAAATTTAAAAAACGTCCCATTTCCAGAATTCGGGTTGTAAATGGCTTATCAAAAAGAAAAACATTTAGGGTGGGGAACAATGATGGTTTGATTAAGAACTATAAGCTCAGTTTATTGTTAATTGACTAATATAATTATGCCATGGATTTGATGAAATGTTTGTTTCAATCAAGGTGCTAAACTTGTGGAGTTTCTTCTCAACATGGAAGGTAAATTTAAAAAAAAATTGTCACACGTTAGCTCATTACTGTCAACCCCTAGATAAAATAGTTAAATATTGCAAGGTTAATGATAATCATTAAAATATGTAAGGGGTATTTTCTGCAACAAACTGCATACCTTTAAAGAGAAATTACTGTATTGAAACACAACAGAGACAATAAAAATATGTTTTTATTTGCTTGGGTAAACTGTTATAGAATATCTAGTTTGACAAGATTTTCTATGTCCAAAATGTTGATTAGGGTTGGGTTTTGTTGGTTAGCATGACCCAGTTTGTCCCTGCTTGTAAATGCCTTAACTACACCATCAGATGGCACATTCACAGACCGTACACAGTTCAATGACATTCTGATGCATATTGGAAAGTATTTTCTCAATCGGGCAAGCTCTAATCTGATTGGCTGACATATCTTCTGGGAGTAAGGGCACAGAGTTTTTATCAGTCTGCCTGGAAACAGCCATGTTTACGATTTTGATACAACAAGCCTTTGAGGCTGAAATAATCACTGGATTTGCCATCACATACTTAAGGATATTCAGAGTTTGTTTTGAGATACTCAGTAACAAATAAACTATGTAAACTCACGCCTAAATAAACAACAAAAAGATCTATGGCTGGTCGCTTTTTATTTTTGGGGTTACTCTCGCTTTAAGCAATGTTGTAAATTTCACATGCTGGGTCTTTTTTTGCAAAGAGCACAGTTTTGGCCTTCTTATAATGCCATGTGCTTCTGTCGTCAATTGCGCAGGAAAGTACGCAGAAAAGCTGATTGTTTTACATGCTGCTACACTTCACAAAGAAATATTGTGGAGCAGTAGATGCCAGGGTGGACAATCACTCCTGGTTGCTTGCCAGGTATTTTAATGCACTGTTTGGCCAAAGGCCAAAAAAAAAAAAAACTTTTTGATTCGCACTGGTATGTCCACACTTCAGAATTATGGTGCTCATCAACGGAGAAACAAATTGGTTGATAGAAAAGACCAGCCAAGTTGAGGATCTCGGTGGTTATAACAATCTCATCTTCATTTCTATGTTCCCATCAGGGATCGTCACAATATCAACATTTCATCTGCCTCTAACGGTGACGTATCAATATCTCTACAAAGAAAAAAAACCTATAATTAATCACATGCTATTATTTTTTTTTAAATAAATATTTATACAGATGTTTACAAATCTAATTAAAACAATGGCCTGTAGACTTCAAGTACTTTTCAATAAAAGTAAACGTTGCTTCAATTTTCATAATTGTTCACATAAACAAACTGTCAGAAACGAAGAAATAAATGAAGAGCAGTGAGCGTTTTTCAGTTTCTTGTCAATGCTGTTGTTTGATTCATATTAAGGAGCTGCTACTTATATTAGGGATGAGAAATTGTTTAAATCATTTATTTGCTGACAAGGCCCGTTTCAGTTCAACAGTAGAGCTGCGGCTGTATGAAGTGATTCCTATGTACAATATTGACTTTTTTTTTTTTTTTTTTTAGCTTTTCCCCAAAATTTTATCACTATGAAATCAAATTTGCACCCCCATTAATCTACTCCAAGCAGGACGTTTCCTTTAAAGGTGCTGTATGTAGTCTTGAACTAGGTATTGCAGTCCAAATTCAAAATATTGGAGAGGGTTTTTTCACTCTGCGCCTCCTCCTCAAAATTGACGCAGGTTGCCTGATTAAAACACCAACAGGAACGAGTGCGCATGGCGATGAATGACATGAAATACTCTGTGTTTTCAGCAAACTGGCAACCTGGGGTGCCGTAATAGAACTGGGAGTGGGGTTTCACAAACCAAAACACAAACCGACATCTCCTTTGCACATTTTCAAAGGAGAATTACTGACTGTATATTGTTTTTCAGATAAACAAGTATGTTAACTTGGCATGTTTCTTAAATATCTGCAAACATATTATGGTATTTTTATGCTTTAGTAGAGTCAAAATCCTACATACAGCACCTTTAATAACATTGCCTGTCAGCGCATGGAATTTGCCAACATATTTTTTTTTTCTTCAAGTAATTTGCTTCGTTATTGCATACCTTGTCACATAAATGGCTTAACTATAAAATACTGTGTTGATAAATAGCATGCATTTCAACATTTGTTTTTTCTGCTGAGCTATCAACTTTGAACCTCGCTAGTAAGTATAAACAGTGAACGCTGAATGAATCTTTAAAGTGAACAAATTGTTCTAGTTCACTTCCATGCATTGAATTGACTTATATTTTTCGTCCTTCCTCAAATATATGGTAACTGCAAAGAGGCAAACAATAATTTTAGCAATTTTAAAGGGATCCCCGGTATTAAGACATGTATAGTCAAGTCAAGTCAAGTCACCTTTATTTATATAGCGCTTTTAACAATGTAAATTATGTCAAAGCAACTGCACAATATCAAAAAAGGAAAATAGTGTGTCAATAATGTAAAAAAAAATATTTTCAGTTAAAGGCATTTCATTATTGAATTCAGTGATGTCATCATCCAGCTCAGTTCAGTTTAAATAGTGTCTTTGCGATCAGGTCGACAATATCGCTGGAAATGAAGTGTCCCCAACTAAGCAAGCCAGAGGCGACAGCGAAAAGGAACCAGAACTCCATCGGTGACAGAATGAAGAAATAAACCTTGGGAGAAACCAGGCTCAGTCGGGGCCAGTTCTCCTCTGGCCAAACGAACCAGCAGTTCAATTCCAACTGCAGCAAAGTCAGATTGTAAGGGCTCAACTGGTTCCAGTGGTCTTTCCCGATGGCTGTCTAAGTGGCGGGGTCCTCACTGGGGATCTGTCTCTGGCGCTCATCTCGGTGTCCTGGTCTCCTCTGACGTTCAGGGCTGTAGAGGTCGTATCTGAGTGCTGATCCACCATCTGATCTGGATACGGACCGGATCTGGTGACTGCAGTGACCATCTGGGTTGGATACGGACTGGATCTGGTGACTGCAGTGACTGGGGATATGTCCAGGTGACACGAACTGAGAAACAGAATAGAAACAGACAAATATAATCGTAGATGCCATTCTTCTTATGATATAGCTTAATATAACGTAAATTATGTCTCTTATTTAAATATGTAATAGAAAACCCATAAAAATGTATGTTATTTTTAAAAAAATCAACATTGTTTTTAGACTATGGGGGGCGCCATTATTTTATGTGCACAGTACATTCTGCGTCGATGACGTCAAATGGTTGCACTCGGTGAGCTACTGGCGCTTATTTCTATGGTCTTTGGCTTTTTACCGCAAAACACCACTCAAAAAATAAAATACTGATACGATACCACATTGTGTGGCTTTTGGTTGTCATTTTCAGTCAAAGGGCAACAAAAGAAGCAATGTAAGACTTTCCTAGCGATAATAGGGGAAAGGTATGGGAAGATTCCTGTGGACGAATAAAACTTCATAAAAACCCGCTTCTTTTTTCTCTCCACTTCAGCCCCGATGCCTTTGAGTCTAAGTAGACCACAGCTACTGAAAGAGCTTACAAACGACTGAGACAAGAAACGCTATCTGTTAAGATGTAAACATGCTGACGCTAATCATGACTCACGGCCACGAGTTTCTCAGCGCGGATTTCCCTCGATATCCGGGGCGTTTAGACTCCTCATGGGGAAAAATCGATGGTACAGCATTTGGTTTAAACCTATACTTATATCCATCGTCACCTGTAGCTCTTTCAGTAGCTGTGGTCATCATATCAGTAGTTTATTTTCAGAGTTGTCTATTTCAAGATGTGTTGTGGTAAAAATAGCATTAGTTAGCGCTAGTAGCTCACCGAGTGCAACCATTTTAGATCATCAGAATAATGGCGACCCCTATAGTTCAAAATAAGTATAAAACGATGTGATTTTTCTAAATAACATAAATCTTTGATGGGTTTTCTACTACATATTTCAGTAAGATACATCATTTACGTTATATTAAGCCATACAAGTCTTAATACCCAGGGATCCCTTTAAAGTCTTGATTCGGTTGAGTCGGTTTTTATCGAATCGGTTGAGTATATGATTCAGTGACTTGTTCATGAGACGCTTGTCGCCATACTGGCAAACTGCGACAATGGTCACTGAACGAATCAGTGAACGAATCCCAAAGAATGTTTCCGCAAACAAAACTCAAAAGAATCGATTCGCTTATGAATCAAAAGAACGTCACTTTAATGTAGATGCTATTTAAACAAAATGTAAATTGTGGCTGTTTGAACCAAGTGCAAATATCAACAAACACCGTTCAAGTGCAAATAGTCATAGTATGTCATTTAAGTTAAATAGTGATGATGTTGTAATTGTAAGGATATTTTGTCTGAGTAATTGTGGGTTGAGTTGAAAACACTGAAAATAGAATACCTTAATATTACTGATATAATAGACAGTGGCAGGTCTACTCCAGTTTACTCAGTAGATAGTAGATAGAAAACTGTGCCGATACCTTTGCTAGTACTGGATTTACACAACAATCTGGGCCGTACTCCACTTTTTAGATCTGCGGTAATAGTTGCCGTGATTGTGGAAAGCTGTTTCTAACTAGGTCTAAGTGGAAGGGTATTAAGCTGTTTGGAGGCTACATGTTAAAATGCGAGGTAGCGTCAACACCTGAGGATATTTGTGAGAAACGTCTGCTGTTCTGTAAGCAGTTACGTAGAAGTCGGTGAAGTCGGACCAGGAACGAATAGTTTTCTCCTCTCATGTCACACCACACCCAACAAAAGGTCACTTTCAGTCTGTCTTGATGAATACTTCCCATGATGTAGTCGGCACGATTGAAGAGTTTTTTCCCTCTTATGAGATGGTTTAGTTTAGTTGTTTTTAGTTTAGATTATTTTGCACTATATAGAATAAATATGATAAAAAGCAAGAAAATGCAAAGTCCAAAAACCTATAGGCTCCACCTTAAAGGAGTAGGTCACACAAAACTGAACATTTGCTAAAATCACTCACCGTCAGACCATCCAAGTTTGTTGAGAGTCCAAACAGCTGATTATAACATCACAATAATCCACAAGTAATCCACACCCCTCCAGTGCATAATCTTGTGATGAGAAAAGCTATGTTTTCATAAACAAATTTTGCTCCTGGCTAAAATATGAGTCTATAATTCATAATAACACTTCATCCAGTGAAAAGGTCCATCCACTGTTTTCCCTCTTTGCTTGTAAACGATGCTTGATCTGTGCAGATTTCTCTCCTGATTCAGACGAGACCACTTTTTCACAGCAGAAATCAGCGTTGTGAATAAAAGTCTCATTTCAGCCAGAAGTTACATTTGAAGTAAAAAATGTCTTGATGGATTTATTTCTTACAGACATGCAGCTTTTCACTTCAGATGGTAATTGATGGACTGGAGTGGTGTGGATTACTTGTGTTTTATTGTTATGTTTTTATCAGCTGTTTGAACTCTCATTCTGACGGCACCCATTCACTGCAGAGGATCCATTAGTGAGCAAGTGATGTAATACTAAATTTATCCAAATCTGTTCTGATGAAGAAACAAACTCATCTAGATCTTGGAAGGCCTGAGGATTTCAGCAAACGTTCATTATCAGGTGAACTATTTCTATATATATATATATATACACAGTATATACATTTACAAGTCAAGGTTTGATATTTGCACATAATCAGATTTGAATTACATGTTTCAAAAAAAGATGCATATGACCTTCTTGAAGGGTTGGAAAGTCTCTTGATATTGAGCATTTTTCTTTCAAATGGATTTCTTTTTCTTTTTTTGGTAAAGCTAAATATTTACAAGAGGGAATTTCTGGGGCAAGCACTTTGTTTCTTTAAAGGAAAGTAGTCTCTCATTGTGATTGCCATTTTTACAGTTTGTCTTTTCATGATTTTCAAAAAGTTTAAATTGACAAATCCCAAATTTAGATCCCAGCACATTCATTTCCAAATAGGAACAGAAACTTCCAAACTATGTGACTTCTTTGTGGATCTCGATAAGGAGCAAATTTGTCTTCAAACTGTATTCTGTCATGAACAAATGCACAAAATATGCATGCTTCATGCATGGTTTGTGTTGTGTAACCTCTATACGAATGCGATCAGTGATTTGAAAGTTCAGTGTTCTTGAGTTCTTCGCAGCACGACCCAGTTTGATGTCATTATGTTGTTGAGCTCTGGACGTTGTGTTCTTTCGGTGCGTCTCGTTTATGAGGCCGGAGCTCTGTCAGCTCCACTTCAGGGAGCGAATATTGAAACCAGCATTCTGCCTGACTCTTGGCATATCTACTAATGCGTGCTGATGCGAGACAGATTTAAAGGATGCTTTCAGCTGACGGGCCATTATGTGATAAATACTCAGACACACGTGCTATATGTGAAATGAGGGTTGTCAGTTTTAACGTTTTAATTTAGTGCAATTCAGAAAAAATGAAACTAATGCATTATAAAATAGGCAGTTAATCATGTATATTAAAAAAACAAAAAATTTAATTTATCACCAAAAATCTTGCAGAAGCATATATAATTGAATGAAAATGTACTACTTAAAGTTTCACTGGCTGTAAGAGAAAAATCTTGTAGTTTATTAAACATGTCAGATGTTGATTCAGTAACACTCCAGTTCATTCTGTGAAATTTGTCAGTGTGGTTCACACAGTGATTTGTCATTTCAGTCGATTCACTGATTTGTGAGTTGGACTACACCGGGTGCAATTTTTGTTGTTGATTCACTGAATAGAACTAATTCAGTCATTTGCTCAAAAATCTCATTTTTAATTAATTAATTAATTAATCAATATTTTTTATTAAATACCCATGACAGGCAAAATAATTAATTACTTAATTATTGTTGCCTGTCAAGAATATTTAATAGAAATATGTCAATTATGTAACACTAATTTAGTGTGTTTATTTAATTAATCATTTGTCAGTGTGATTCAGACCATTCAGACCAAAAACCCACAGAATTTTTGGGTTGTCTTAAGTGATTCATTACAAGAACAGGTTCATAAGAGTCATTTGGTGGTGAATCTCTAACCTGGTCACACTGTATTTTATATTTTTGTTCATGTCAAATATTTTAGATAAAAAAATATATATTTTTAATATACAAATATAATATAAAAATGTAATATAATTTTTAAAAATATTAAAAATATACATTTTATTGTTAATTTGATGACCATATCAGAGTCTTTTTAATATAAGGGCGTAACACCACCTCAGACCTTCACAAAGTGAGAACATGCAACATGATTTTAATTAAGCATGCACACGTTTATGCAGATGAGGCAATAGGTGGTGCTAGTAATATGTTTAATATGTTTAAAGGTGAAAAATGCTATATGTCTAGGGTAAATTACCTGAAATTGCTGAAAATGTGTGGTTTTTTTTTTTTTTTTTGGCCTTGAAGTTTAACAATTGGTTTTTGCATCTACATTTAAATTTGATATAATAATATATTTTGATATATTATGGCATAAAATATACACTAATATACACTAAGTTTCTTCTGCTCACCAAGCCTGCATAAATTTGATCAAAAGTACAGCAAAAACAGTAAACTTTTGAGTACAATTCTTTTACAACTGTTTTCTATTTGAATATATTTTAAAATGTCATTTATTCCTGTGATTTCAAAGCTACATTTCTAACATTACTCCAGTCACATTATCCTTCAGAAATCATTATAATATTCTAATTTGCTGCTCAAAAAATTGTAATATTATTATTATGTTGAAAAGAGATGAGTAGAATTTTTTTTAGGTTTCTTTGATGAATGGAACGTTCAGAAGAGCAGCATTTATCGGAAATCTGTTGTAACATTATAAATGTCTTTATCATCACTTTTAATCAATTTAAAGTATCTTTGATAAAAGTATCGATTTTTTCTTTACTTTTTTGTACATTTGATTGGAATAAATAAATGGAATATATATAATTGCTGCTTGAAAATATTTGTTGGTAATATCATTTTATTGAATTATGAATTATTGAATTATAGCTTTAAAATGTTGGTCTTTCCCTACGCAAATTAGCTGTAAGCTATATTTGCACGAATGGAATTAGCAGTGCTGACGCTATGTGAATTGGCTTGCTTAAAATATCAGTAAATACATCATGCTAGTGGAAATGACCTGTCTAAATTGTAAACAGTGCTAACGTTAGGCTTTCTTAAACACAATACGCTACACCAGTTCAGGTCAGTAAATATGAGATGAACCACCAAAACAACAAGTGCATTGTGCTTTTGAGTTGCTACAACAGATCTAGTTGTGCCAGCAAGAGCAACACTTTGGATCTAGTTGGGTCTGTACAGCTGCCTCTAGGAAAGTGAGCCGTTACATCAGGCTTTGTTCATAGACGTTGCTAGACAAGACAAAAGCGGTGTCATTGAGCTAGAGAATAAAATTTAAACATCATTGTCAGCATTTTAGTAATCAATCCACCATGTTCGCATGACTCAGAGCTAGACTTCAAAATCAGGAACAGCTTACAAGTGCAAATAAGCATGTCAACATTTCAGCAAACGCACTAAAGCAAACCGCAAAATCCCCTTTCACAGTAAATGACCAACAGAATGGACTGTTTCCCATTGTTTTAAAGAGTTCATGTTGTCCAAAATGCAGTCATGAGACCCTCTTTCCGGTGATGTCAGTGGCTCGTCTGAAAATTTAAACAACACAAATTCAAACAGCCTTTTGCTGCGATTATATGTTGATTTAAAACAAACGGGAATGGGAAAAGGGCGGAAAAGGACAAATCAAAGGAATGGGGGTTGTTTATGTGCTTGCTAAAATTTTCTAAACTTCTAAACAGTTAACAGAAAAAAAATGTGACTTAAAGGGCTGTGGAATATAAAAGCTGGGTTTGTGAATTGCGATTTCAAGTTTTTCTTTCTCTTTGGAGAATTACAAGCTGTTTGTGCATAGATAAGATCCCTAAAGTCTCAAAACCAAAGAGATATTCTTTATAAAAGTTAAGACTCTGCCACGCCCCCCTAAAATGCTTCATTTAAACACGCCCCCAAATGTCTACGACATGGTGTGGGGAAATTTGCGAAACACCACCCAAACATATACGCAATGAAAAAAGGCGGAACTATTATTCTCGCTGTAGTATTGTTGCTGCCGCCGGCGCCATTTCGTGGAGAAGCTGTGTTTCGTTGTGAAAGCAAAAGTACTTTGTTTGGCCTTGCAAAAGAGGACACAACTAAAAATCAGTGGTCATGTTTTATTTACAACACTGTTCCAGAACAGTTCAATCCAAATATTAGAGTGTGTGCAGCGCATTTCACGGAGGACTATTTCCTGAAGCTGGAAGAGTAGCCTACAATGTTGGCTTGCACAAAGTCTGTTTCTATGGAGTGGGGCAATTCCAAGTTTGCAAGGGCAGTCTGGTGCTTCTGACTCACAGCCTGTAAGTATGTTTTCATATTTAAAGAATTTGCCACTGACGATTCAAACGCTAGTTTTGAGCAGTGTAGAGTAGTGCTTGTTGTTTGTCGTTTCTCCGATCGCAAGTGCAGACATGGTAAAGACAGTATAAGTCATTTTAATCAGTAATTATGTCCCCACTGGATGAAACAAATGCCTCGTTTATAATGGGTTTTATTGTTTTAGTCTTATCGCGCCGGGACACAACATCACAACATGGTAAGGGGCGTAACATTTCCGTCTCATGCTGGCCAATCAGAGCACACCTCACTTCTCAGAACGATGAGCTTTGTAAAAATTGACGCATTTCAGAAAGGCGGAGCATAGAGGAGCAACGATAATGTACAGTATGTGGAAAATAATGTTTTTTTTTAACCTTAAACCGCATAAACACATTGCATTACACCAAATACACAAAATAATGTTCTTTTTTGCAACTCCATATGAACCCTTTAATATAACTTTATTGAAAGCCTAAAAAAATATGCTATTATATGTCATAAACATGAATATTTGCTACAGATTTTTTTTTATGTCTTTATAAAAGAAATGTTTATTTGTATAAAGCAGGGATACTCAAATCTGGCTCGCGAGATCCACTTAGCTCTAACCCTAATCAAACACACCTGAGCATGCTGGGTTGATCAGGGTTGGAGCTAAATTCTGCAGGAAAGTGGATCTTGCGAGCCAGATTTGAGTATCACTGGTATAAACTATTCAGTGAATTAAATGTGAAGACATAATAAAGTATTTAAATAAATAAAATAAAAGTGGTCCCTATGTATGGAAGGTTAGTTCTAAAGTATATTTATTTGAAAGAATCTCACAATTCTGACCTTTTTTCTAGGAATTCTGACTTTTTTCTCTCAGATTTAAGACTTTACATATTACAATTCAGTTTTTTTTTTGTTTCCACGAAAAAGAAAAAATTGTGACCTTTTCACAATTCTCTAAATTGTAATTCTCACTTCTTTTTTCCTCAGAATTGTGACTTTGTATCTTTTTTTTTTTTTTTTAATTATGACTTCTGATCGCAGAATTGTGTGTTTCATTTTTTTGGTAATTATAAAAAAAGGTAATTATGACACTTTGGGCCAGTTTTACTAAGCAGATTACTAAGCAAATTAGCGCAAAATTTCTGCGGGTGATTTACTAAGAACCGCGCAAATTAAAGAACACAGATGCAACATCTAATCTACATATCGACCAATGCAATATACCAAGCGCAGCGTAAATTAGAGTAGTCGCAAATAAAAAATTAAGAAATAAAGAAGACACAGTATGTTGAAAAGAACCAGAGGGCAAAAAATTAAGGTTCCAAGAAGTTTTGATAGAGCTGGTATTGCGTGACTCCTAGTTGAGGGTTCCAAGTCGACTTTTATTTCCTGAAGCAATAATAGTTTGGATAATGTGTTCTTCTGGCATTCCAAATAAATTAATACGTGTGCAAGATGTTCGTAAAATTGGCCCTTTATCTTGCAATTCTTATCTTATAATTGTAGTTCTCACAGTCCTCACAGTTGCTATTTTACAGTTCTGGCTTTTCTTCTCAGAATTGAGAATTTATATTTATTTCTTGCAAATAAAACAGTTGCAAATACTTCATTTTTTTATTCTGTGGTGTAAATAAGCTTCCATTCATATGACTTGTACAGTATATTAAATATCTTTTTGAAGCTGAACAATAATTTTGTGTGACGAACAAACCAGATTTGATAATTTCCTGAAAATCTATTTGCTTTTGCGTTCCTTGTCAAGTGTTCATGAGAAAAGTAATGATGTCTGATTCATCAATAATTCATTATTTCGAGTCTGAACATTTCAATGTATCACTTGATCCAGTTCACAAAAACTGTCTGTATGATTTGTTCACAAATCGGACTGATTCAGCTCTAAATTTTACCCAATGACTTTATGATCTAGGGTCAGAATATTCTTCAAAAATTCAGCTTTAATGCTCCACAGAGACTACATGAGGTTGATTAAATAATTACAGTATATTCATTTTTGGATGGACTACTCTTTAAAAATCCTCCATGCGTGACAAGAGCTGGCCTTTCTCGCAGCACAAACATTTCTGGCTGCATGAACGCCAACTGTGTGTGAGTTTTCTGTGTGTACATACAGAGCTGGCATATATAACCAAACTACCGTACTGTAATTATTCCCAGAGTTTCCCGCTTAACTATTATACTGTTGTCGATCTGGCCTCTAGTTTGTTTTACAGCTTTAAATACATCCTCATACAGCCACCTCAAAGTATGAAACATGACGGCATTATGACGGAGTACCCCGCAAAACTCTCTCATATACAAACCCGCAGCTCAACCCCTGCTCCTCTGCTCGTTTATTTTCATGCTAGGATATGGGAATACTTTTTATCCCTTTGCAGAACAGCAGTGTATTGATATGTATAGGAGTGTGCAATATTGACACAAAAATGTTTTCTAAGGTTTTGTCAGTCATGATAATTAAACAGAGTGTTTTTTGCTGGTATCTTGGCTGGTTTAGGCCTGTAATGGACAATCTTTTCCTATTCTTCATAATCTGTGTGGTAGTCAGTTAACAGCAGTGACAAAAGGGAACTTTTCCACTTAGAGGCAATATTTCAATGCACCGTAAACCAGTCTCAGTCAGGGGGCCAGTTCTCCTCTGGCCAGGAAATATTTGTTTATTTATTGTTTCTTTATGGATTTCATTAAAATTTTGTAATGTATAAATGTATAAATGTATTTATTTCTATTTTATATTGTTGCAATTTCGAACAATAATAGTATTATGTAGTTAGGTATTTTATTATATTTATCTATATATATATATATATATATTTTTTTTTTTAATTGTGTTTAAGTCGAGGTCTTCACTGGGCATATGTCCCCGGGGCTCATCCAGGTTTCCCGGCCTCCGCCGACGATCAGGGAGACATCTGATCCGGACACGGACTGAGAAACAGAATAAGAAGGAAACAGACAAATATTAGCATAGATGCCATTCTTCTTACAATGTAACGAGTACATCATGTGTTATGGGGAGTGTTCCCGGTTGATCTAATTAATGCAGCCGAACAATCCTTTAATGGATTTGAATAATAGAAGCATATTGGTGTGTTATGTGTAAGCCAGGTTAAAGAAATGTGTCTTTAATCTAGATTTAAACTGACAGAGTGTGTCTGCCTCTTGAACAGCGTTAGGTAGATTGTTCCAGAGTTTGGGTGCTAAATAGGAAAAGGATTTACCGCCCGCAGTCGATTTTGATATTCTAGGTATTATCAAACGGCCAGAGTTTTGAGAATGCAGCAGACGTGGAGGACTATAATGTGATAAGAGCTCGCTCAGGTACTGAGGAGCTAAGCCATTCAGGGCTTTATAAGTAGTTAACAAGATTTTAAAATCTATACGATGTTTGATAGGGAGCCAATGCAGTGTTGACAGAACCGGGCTAATATGGTCATACTTCCTGGTTCTAGTAAGAACTCTAACTGCTGCATTTTGGACCAACTGTAATTTGTTGATCAAGCGTGCAGAACAACCACCCAATAAAGCATTACAATAGTCTAACCTTGAGGTCATAAACGCATGAATTAGCATTTCTGCATTTGACGTTGAGAGCATAGGTCGCAATTTAGATATGTTTTTGAGATGGACAAACAAAGTTTTACAGATGCTAGAAACATTGCTTTCAAATGAAAGATTGCTATCAAACAGAACACCTAGGTTCCTAACTGATGAAGAAGAAATGACAGAGCAGCCGTCAAGTGTTAGATAGTGTTCTAGGTTATTACATGTGGGGTTTTTAGGTCCGATAATTAACACCTCTGCTTTTTCAGAATTTAGCAGTAAGAAGTTACACGTCATCCAGTTTTTTATATCGACTATGCATTCTGTTAGTTTCTCAATTTGGTGTGTTTCACCGGGCCGCGAAGAAATATAGAGCTGAATCATCAGCATAACCATGAAAGCTAACACCATGTCTCCTGATAATATCTAACATGTAAAGCGTGAAAAGTACTGACCCTAGTACTGAGCCTTGAGGTACTCCATACTGCACTTGTGATCAATATGATACCTCTTCATTCACTGCTACAAATTGATGGTGGTCAGATAAGTACGATTTGAACCATGCCAGTGCACTTCCACTAATGCCAACAAAGTGTTCTAGTCTATTCAAAAGAATGTTGTGGTCGATAGTGTCGAACACAGCGCTAAGATCCAGTAGCACTAATAAAGAGATACAACCACGATCAGATTATAGAATCAGGTCATTTGTAACTCTAATGAGAGCAGTCTCAGTACTATGATACAGTCTAAATCCTGACTGGAATTCCTCACAGATACCATTTTTCTCTAAGAAGGAATATAATTGTGAGGATACTACCTTTTCTAGTATCTTTGACAGAAAAGGGAGATTTGAGATCGGTCCGTAATTAACTAGATCTTTGGGTGACATATCCTAATGACAATGATGAATTAATAATAGCCAAAAGAGGATCTAGGACTTCTGGAAGTAGCCCTTTTAGTAGTTTAGATGGAATAGGGTCTAACATACATGTTGTTGGTTTAGATGATTTAACAAGTTTATACAATTCTTCCTCTCCTATAGTAGAGAATGAGTGCAATTGTTCCTCAGGGGATCTATAGTGCATCTGATGCGATACTGTAGCTGACGGCTGCATGATTACAATTTTATCTCTGATAGTATCGATCTTGGAAGTAAAGTAGTTCATAAAGCCATTACTGCTGTGCTCTTGGGTAATGCCAACACCTGTTGATCCTTTATTTTTCGTTAATTTAGTGACTGTATTGAATAAATACCGGGGGTTATGTTTGTTTTCTTCTAGAAGAGACGAAAAGTAATCAGATCTAGCAGTTTTTAATGCTTTTCTGTAGGATAGGGTACTTTCCCGCCAAGCTATACGAAATACCTATAGTTTTGTTTTCCTCCAGCTGCTCTCCATTTTCCGGGCTGCTCTCTTTAAGGTGCGAGTGTGCTCACTATACCACGGAGTCAGACTGTTTTCTTTGATCTTCCTTAAGCGTAAAGGAGCAACTGTATCTAAAGTGCTAGAAAAGAGAGAGTCCATAGTTTCTGTTACATCAAGTTTTTCTGCACTGTTGGATATGCTGAGGAATTGATAAATTGATAAATCAGGAAGATTACTTACAAGTAATCTTGGGGGGTAGACTCATTTAAAGTAATGTATTCATCTGGTTTTAGCCATGTTTCTGTCAAACAGAGCAAATCTAGGTTATGATCATTGATCAAATCATTTACAAAAAGTGCTTTTGTAGAAAAGGACCTGATATTCAGTAAGCCAAGTTGCATTAATTGTTTCTCTGTATTGTAAAATTTTTTCATTTGTTGAACATCAATTAAATTGTTACTCTTAATTTTGTTTGGGCAACAGACACAGTTTTTATAGTGTGATATCTAAGTGAAGGAGTTTCTATGTGCTGAGAATTAACTGACTTACAAGTTCACACACCTCTTTAACATTAATTTTAGTGATCTCCGACTGGCGAAGTCAAACATCATTAGCACTGACGTGAATAACAATCTTACTGAATTTACCTTTAGCATTAGCCAGCACTTTTAAATTTGCCAAGATGTCAGGTGCTCTGGCTCCCAGTAAACAATGGACTATGGTGGCTGGTGTCTCTATTTTCACGTTCCGTACAATAGAATCGCCAATTACTAGAGCACTTTTATCAGGTTTCTCAGTGGGTGCGTCACTGAGTAGGGAGAACCTGTTTGATGTTTTGATCGGAATGGAAGAGCGGTGTTTTGACCCGCGACTATGCCGCCTCACTGTCACCCAGTTGCCCTGCTGCATGGGCTCTAATACGGGAACCGAACAATGTACAGGACTCCCTGAGCTAGTCGCATCCAAAGCCGTATCTACAGCCATCACATTCTTACTGTCCTCAGTTAAAGTTTGGATGCGTGTCTCTAGTTCTAAAATCTTCTCTGTCAGCCTAACCATATCCCTGCATTTATCACATGTGAATCCCTCATCGCCGACAGAGAGGGATAAACTATACATGTGACATGAAGTGCAAAAAACAAGAGAAGGAGAAGCCATTACTCACCGTGATAGAGTAATGATTTACTTTCCACTGTTTTTTGATGAACTTGTGAGTTCAAACAGAGCGAGAGAGAGATGAAAAGGAGCGAGGAAAAAAGAAAACAATAATAGGTGCGAATAGAAACACGAGTGGAAACGCGAATGACAAGCTAACCGGCTAACGAATGCTAACGCATGACACACGCGTTGTACTCACGGTTTTAGATTAAAAGCGAACAATCAAATTAGTCAGATTAGATTGATAGATAATATCAGAAATATGGAGGGAACTAAATTATATTTTAGCACTTTAAACAACAGAGAGTGATAGTAAAATTCAGCAGAAAGTGAAGCTACACGGAGCTACAATCGCAAACCTCTCAGCAGAACGGCAGACAGGAGCAATCAATCACACATCATGCTTTACTTATACTGTTGTTAAATAGCATAATGCTTTGATATTAATGTTTTAAAAATAATGTTTTGCACATTGAAATATCAAACAATTAACCTTGCACAAAAAAAAACTGTTTTCAAAAATTATTAAAATTTATTCAGCAGCGCTTCAGTCCCATGACCTTCATCAGGCATTTAGATACCCATGAAAAAACGTCTTTAATGAAAATCTTATATCATTTTATATTTAATTAATTAATTTATTTTATTGCATGTTTTAGTGTCATATTTAACTTACCATTTCATTAAATATATTTAAAGGAATAATACATTAAGTACATGTCTTAACAGGTGAGTCGTTGATTCATTTATTTAACTGATTTGTTCAAACAGTTAATTTAGGAGCAAAGTAGGTGATCTTGATGAATGGGAAATTCAATCATTGATTTGTTCAAAAATTCATTCAGTAATGAAACACCACTGTGTGACTCACAACTTTTGTTTGTTTTTTGGGCCTATACTTCGCCAGCAAAAATAGATGAAAGCAATGTTGACAATATTGCTTCTAAAATGTAACTAAAAATTTTGGCTTCTTGTTTATTGAACTGTTATTTAACTGTAAAAAAAAAAATTCAACATCACATTCCTAAACGCGCTGATATTTGGGAAAAACAGCATGCTTGCTTGTGCGATATTACTTAACATAGAAATATATAATAATATAGAAATATAAGAAAGAAATTTATTCAGGGCATTTTTGCCATCATATATTGAATTTTGTGTTGGATTCTACTATAATGTCGGCTTTCCAGATCATAAAAACAACAACTACGATATTATAGACAATACATATTGAGCCTGCTGTAGATATGACTAGATTTTTGCATTTTCTGTGTAGTTCGCTCGCACATAATTGAGCACATTGGTGCTGGAAGGATGTGGATATGCAGTTTTGTTGCTGTGTGGTTGGTAGGGTGTTTTGGATGGTTGCTAAGTGATTGCTCACTGTCAAGATATTCAAGTCTCTAAATGTGACTCTGGTCTCGCCATTGTAAGTCTATGGGATTTTTACTCTGAATGTGTTTTAGTTTGTCCTCTTTTGCCCTGTTTCTTGTACTATTTTTGTCTTTTTTCTCTCTGTTTTTCTTTGATAACACTGTTCCATGCTCTCGAGCCAGTCCGAATTGAAGTGCACCGGAAAACTTCCTCTTCGGCAGACTAGACGATTGATAAATGATGGAAACTGGCCCTTCAGCTGGTTTCGGTCAAGATGGAATCAAGCAGCTGAGGAACATGGGATTTGCAGCCTGGCTGTAATGACTTTTAACAGTAATGTTTGCCCTGACTGATGATACACTGGTGCCCAGATTGAAGCTTCTGACAAAACCCTGCTGGCCAGAACCGACCTCAAAACATGCTCTGACCGTCTGCCGCTGCCTAGTTTTCATGCTGTCTCCTTTTTCCTCTCAACACTCTCTTCATCTCCTGCTATTACACCTTCCCAGAGGACAATTTTTTTGCTTAGAGTTTTATCTTTTATAACTCAGAATACTTAGTTGAAGTATGGTGGCACCAAGGGGAACTGCAAAAATAATGATTGGTATATTTTTTTGTACACGTGTTTGTGTGTATGCACACAACCTTTAATGTACTACTATATAAGTGTACTATATGTACTATATAATGTACCATATAAAAACATAAAATATATACTCTATTTTTTGTATTTAATTTAATTAAATTTAAATTTTTAAATTACTGTAAGTTGTTATTCTTTTAGATAATTACTTTTATATCTTATTACTTTTGAAAGTTTTTTTCTATTGTTCATTCTGATTCTGACATTCCTAAATTTTAATAATTTCTATTATTTTCTATTCTTGACTGACTTTTTATTTTCAAGCTTTTGGCAATAGATAAACAATGGCAATTGTTCTGACAATTTTTTGAAATATCTTTTATTTTATTCATAAGCAAGTATTTTGTACAAAATATATACAGAGTATTTATACAAAATAATTGCTATTATTCTCATTCTCATCTTTTTTACCTTTTTTTAGACCACAGATTTTTTGCTATAGTTGATATTTATACATCTAATAATACTGTAAGATAGAAAAAGAATAGCGTCCACCAAAACCTACATGGGCCTTTACACATGAAAATATACATTAATCTACATGAAAACACCTTTATCTTTTTAATGAGGTCTGTGACCCAAAGGGATAGTTCACCCAAAAATTTAAATTCTGTCATTTATTACTCACCCTCATGTGGTTACAAACCCGTAAGATCTTCCTTCATCTTCGGAACACAAATTAAGATATTTTAGATGAATTCCGAGAGCTCTCTGACCCTCCATAGACAGCAACGCAACTACCACGTTCAAGACCCAGAAAGTTTGTAAAGACATTATTAAAATAGTCTATGTGACATTAGTTGTTCAACCTTAATTTTATGAAGCTATGAGAATATTTTTTTTGTGCAAAGAAATAAAAAATAAAAGGTGTCCCGAAGATGAACGAAGGTCTTACGGGTTTGGAACAAAATGAGGCTGAGTAATTAATGACAGAATCTTAATTTTTGGGTGAACTGAAAAGCCCCTTCGATTAGGTGAACAATTGAGTTCAGCAATCTCCTATATGTGATTGTTGTTTCCTGTGGCTCGAGAGCTCCCATACGTGACCTGACCCTCTCCAAGTGTTGTACCGTATTCCTGGCTGTGTGCTGCAAATTTGTTGCTGTTTATCGAGTGCAGTAAAACTTTGGCATCTGATATCGCATCCCTCTGGGTATGTGGTATCTGTAAATGAGTGAATAAATAAAAACACGCTTCCATTTCTACTCTGACCCAGAGCAACCCATGGATCTGCTCTTGGTCCTATAATGGGACAGATGTTTCTATTTTAGGGTTTGTCCTCTTCATTCATTAACGGCAGCCTCTTGGACTGCTTACTTTTAGATATTCTTCAGTTGTTTCCCCGTGGCTCCATTTTTATATAGTCCCTTGCCTTTTTAGGGGACAGTTTTAAAAAAGAAGGGATATAATGTCTGTTACGCTTGCCTTTTTCACAAGCCTTGCTGATTCTCAAATTGCTAAGCTGTAGGGGTGTTTGTCATAATGTTGTGAAGGCTATAGATGGGGTTATCATTACGATTGGGGTCGGGGTTAAGTGGGACAGACGGCTCATTTCAGTGTAATGTTGTGCAGCAAAGCATACGCCACTACAGCACATCGGCATGCGGCTGTACAGTGTCATCGGTCCAATCCAGACAGCCGTAAAAACATCTTTCCACAGACCACTGAGCTGTTGCTTAAATTCACAGGGCCCTGGTGAATTTAATAATCTTTGGATGATGATTATGTCTGATTTGAGTGTTTAACTTCATACATGAGGATGTGGTTTTATTCTCAATGTGGTGAAGTCAATGAAAACAGAGTTATGAATCATTCTGGTTCATTACTTGACCACTGGTGGCGCCGGTTTGCACAAATTTATTAGGAGTAGATTTGCAAAGCCTACTGTGCAGGTGTGGGATGTGAACTTACAGATGATTCAGAACTTGTTTGATCCGAAAAAATAAATAGACTTTTGTAATTGGTTCTCGAATATTTATTCTTACACAGATGCGGAACTGCTACCCACCAAATCCCGAATGGCCAAATGACTCTAATGAGCTTATGAAGTTATTTTTTAGGAAATTAAAAACATACAGGCTGACTAGTGTCTGAATTCTGAACAAATTACTTCTATGAGACAGTTCTTTTAAAAATAATTAAAAACACAATGTGATCAGAGCATTTTGAATCCTGAACAGTTGACCCTTATGAGTTCTTTCTAAGTGAATCAAAATCATACAGTGCTACCAATGTACTACTGACCTTAATTTATATCGATCACTCCTCTCTGACTTCTCTGCTAACTCTCGCATGCTCTTTAAAACATTTTCCTCCCTCATTTGTCCTCCTCCTCCCCCTCCTTCATCAACTCTAACAGCTGGCAACTTTGCCACATTCTTTATTAATAAAATTACAAACCTCACTGCACAATTCCTCACACCACAAACTGGCAAACACATTTTACCAGCAAACATGCACTCGTTCACATCCTTCTCTTCACTCTCTGAGGCAGAAGTCTAAACTCCTCCTTTCCAGTCATCCCACTACTTGTCCACTTGATCCTATTCCATCTCATCTCCTTCAAGCCATTTCTCCTGCAGTTGTACCTGCACTCACTCACATCGTTATCACATCCCTTCACACTGGAGTTTTTGCAACCAGTTTGGCTTCAGAAATGTACATTCGACCGAAACTGCCTTGCTCTCAATTGTTGAAGCCCTACGACTTGCAAGAGTGGCTTCCAAGTCTTCATTACTTATCTGTCCGCTGCTTTTGACACGGTCAACCACCAGATCCTCCTGTCAGCCCTATTGCGAAAGGGCATCTCAGGAATCGCACTCCAGTGGTTTGAGTCTTACCTCTCAGATAAATCCTTCAAGGTATCTTGGAGAGGTGAGGTATCCAAGTCGCAACATCTAGCTACTGGGGTGCCTCAGGGCTCAGTTCTTGGACCACTTCTCTTCTCTGTCTACATGTCATCACTAGGTTCTGTCATTCAGAAACATGGCTTTTCATATCACTGCTATTCTGATGACACTCAACTCTACTTCTCATTCCATCTTGATGATCCGACGATAGCTGCTCGCATCTCAGCATGTCTGACATTCTTGCTGGATGAAGGACCATCACCTTCAACTCAATCTAGCCAAGACAGAACTGCTTGTAGTTTCAGCAAACCATCACAATTTCACATTCCAGGCTCATCAACCATAACTCCTTCAAAAACAGCCAGAAACCTTGGAGTTGTGATTGATGATAAGCTGAATTTCTCAGACCTCATTGCTAAAACTGCCCACTCCTGCAGATTTGCTTTATACAATAGTAGGAAGATCAGGCCCTTTTTTTCGGAACATACAACACAACTCCTTGTTCAAGCTCTTGTTCTGTCCAGACTTGACTATTGCAATGCTCTCTTAGCAGGTCTTCCAGCCAATTCCATCAAACCTCTACAATTAGTCCAAAATGCCGTTGCAAGATTAATCTTTAATGAGCCGAAAAGAACGCACGTCACAAGTATCAGCGAAATTAGCCATCAACCTGTCCATTTCAGGACAGGAAGACAGGGAATTGAGGAAGAAATACAGCATAACATGAGGAAGGTGGGGAGAGAAAAAAATAACCTCCAGACTATGCTCCTTTGGGAGTACAGTGTGAGAGCATGAAAAACACCCCAGCAACAAAAGCACATAATCAATACAGCATAGACACACGACTTGCAACAGGGGAGGTAATCCAGCTCTGGCAAGCAGCCATCCTGTCCTGCAGCCATTCTCGGCGCTGGTCACAGACCCGCTTGTCAGACTGGCGGAACAAAGCGGCGAAGGCGAGGGATCGGGGTTGGGGAGGTGAATGCATATCTGTATATGTTCTTGTGTGTGTCTGTATGTAAGAGTTCGTGTGGAAGGGGGGAGGAACGTGAGAGCATCTCACTGCAGAGCTCTTCCCGGGGTTGTTTTTCCAACAGCGGCCTTGGCCGAGGCCAGTGCTGGTTGAGGGGAGCCGAAAGAAGATAAGATTGCGATTGTTTGGTCTTGGGGCGAGTAGCCGCATTCCAATTTCACCAGCAAAGCAGGGAAGGTAAGGGGAGGAGAGGGAGAAAAAATGTGTCCGCCTTCGTTGAGAGCCAAAGAAATGAATGCACTTGCATGTTGTTGCTCTTTTGTTGGTTTTGATTGCTTCGATTGTCCTCATTTGTAAGTTGCTTTGGATAAAAGCGTCTCCTAAATGACTAAATGTAAATGTGATGTAGTATGAATCCTGAACAAATAACTCTTAAAGCACGAGCCTGGACTTTTTAGTGAATCAAAAACATACCAGTGTGACCAGTATAGTCCAAATCACGAACAAATGACTTACAGTGCTACCTATGTAGTATGAATCTTGAACAAATGACTCTAATAGACAGGTTCTTTTTAAAAGAATCAAGAACATGCATCATTACCAATGTAGTATAAATCTTGAACTAATGACTCTTATGACCTGGGGCTGAATTCACGAAAATCTTCTTAAGAAATAAGAAATTTCTTAAGATAAATTCCATGAAGTTAGTAAGAATGTTTTTTTTTTTTTTAGTTCAAGCTCAAGTTCAAGTTGAGCTTTATTGTCATTCCGCTACATGTGGGGACATACAGTGGAACGAAATGTCGTGCCCCGCAGGACCACGGTGCTACATAAATACAGAATACAAGAATGAAGTAAAAAACACTATAAACCTATACACAACTAACCTACTGACAGATTTGAACTATAAGTATACTATACGTATATAAGTATTTACCGTATACAAACTAAAAAATAAAAGATACAAAAGACAAACTATACAAATGCTTCACATATTTACCCTATACAAACTAAAAAATAAAAGATACAAAATACAAACTATACAAATGCTTCACATAAATATTTACCCTATACAAACTAAAAAATAAAAGATAAAAAATACAAACTATACAAATGCTTCACAAATACTGTACATGTACAAGGAGAAACATTTTGAGTCAAGCAGCTGGTTTGGGGAACAGTGCAGGATGATTTGTAGTGCATGAGCATGTAAACATACATATATTGCTGAGTCTTTTGTGGGATTGTGTACACGCAGCAGTGTGTGTAAAGTGTCTAGTGCACATAGAGTAGAGTGTGTTACTACAGGTGGTTTGTACAGGCCCACTCACCTGTGTGTATTACACTTCAAATTGCCCAAAAAAGTTCCATACAGTTTTCTCTTTGGTGTGGTAAGTTTGGGGGGGGGGGGTTTGCATGGGGTTTCAGAGGGGGGCGGGGTGGTTTGAGTTCAGGGCTCTCACAGCCTGGGGGAAAAAGCTGTTGAGCAGTCTGGCGGAGCGGGCTCTGATGCTCCGGTGCCGTCTTCCTGATGGTAGGAGCTGGAAGAGACTGTGGGAGGGATGGGTGGAGTCCTTCACGATGCTGTTGGTTTTGCTGGAGCATCGTGTAAGGAAAATGTCCAGGATGGAGGGGAGAGGGGTGATGACCTATGATCTTTGCAGCTGTGTTCACTGTCCACTGGAGGGTCTTGCGGTCAGCAGCACTGCACTTCCCGTACCAGACAGTGATGCACACTCTCAATGGTGCCTCTGTAGAATGTGGTGAGGATGGGTGGAGGGAGACTTGCTCTTTTCAGCCGGCGGAGAAAGTGTAGGCGCTGTTGTGCCTTTGTGGAGAGTGACATGGTGTTGGTGGTCCAGGTGAGATCCTCTGTGATGTGCACCCCCAGGAATTTAGTGCTGCTGACTCTCTCCACAGTCGAGCTGTCGATGGTCAGTGGGGGGTGGTCAACGAAGTTTCTTCTGAAGTCCATCACAACCTCCTTTGTCTTCTCCACATTGAGGGATAGATTGTTAGTGCCACACCATTCAGCCAGCTGTGCCACTTCCTCTCTGTAGTGCATTTCATCGTTGTTGCTGATGAGACCTACCACTGTTGTGTCATCAGCAAACTTGATGATGTGGTTGGAGCTGAACTTGGCAGTGCAGTCGTGGGTCAGCAGTGTCATCCATGGCTTCTGGTTTGCACGTGTGGTGATGGTCTTGGTGACTGTCACATGATCAGTGCACTTTTTGATGTAAGCAGTCACAGTTTCAGTGTACTCATGCAGGTCTGTGTGGTTGTTGTAGGTAGATGCCTCTTTAAACATGTTCCAGTCTGTGACCTGGAAGCAGTCCTGTAGTGCTGAGGTGGCATTGTCTGGCCATACTGTGATCTGCTTTTGAACCGGTTTGGCGAGTTTGAGAAGTGGTCTGTATGCTGGGATTAGCATAACAGTGATGTGGCCCAAGTACCCAAGGTGGGGGCGGGGTACAGCCTTGTAAGCGTTTTTTACTGTTGTGTAAACAAAGTCCTGTGTGTTCTTTCCCCTTGTTGCAAAGTTCACATGTTGGTAGAACTTTGGCAAAACTGTCTTTAAGTTTGCGTGGTTGAAGTCACCGGCTATGATGAAAAAGCCGTCAGGGTTATTTGTTTGTTGTTCACTGATGGCGCTATACAGTTCACAAAGCACGTCCTTAGCGTTTGCACACGGGGGATGTAGACCGCGATGATAACAATGGTCGTGAACTCCTGCGGCAGGTAGAATGGTTGACACTTCACAAACATAAACTCCACCAGCGATGAACAGTGTTTTGATAATACTGCAATATTGTTACACCAGTCTTTGTTGATATACACACACAAGCCACCTCCGCGGGTCTTACCAGACAGTGATGAATCTCTATCCGCTCGGAAGCTGGTTAGCCCGTGCTATGGCAGAGTCCGGGATGTTGTCGTTTAGCCATGTTTCGGTGAAAACAAACACACAACAATCCCTTGCCTCATGCTGTGTAGACCGACTGAGTTGAATTAAGTCCAGTTTGTTTTCCACAGAGCGAACGTTTGAGAGCATGAGTGTCGGAAGAGCCGGTCTTGTGGGGTTAGCTCTTAGCCTAGCTCGTATACCTCCGCGCTTACCGCGCTTCCGTCCTCTCTCACACCGCTTGCAACGCTGCCTTGTGCGGGTAGCGTCAGTAGGCGAGGCCGCGGTCTCAAGGTCCGGCTCCAGCAGTAAACAAAGGCCTCGCAGCTTCTCAGTAGCCGCCGGCGAGAGTTGTTGTTCGTACGCGTTGCCGATATCCAAAAGGCATTGGCGATCATAGATGTGTTTTGGATTGATTTCCTTGTGAGTTAGCGGTAATTTTACACTATTTGGAGACGAACAGACGACATTAAAAGACATAAAAGCACCGTCTTTGGGACCCGGAGCAGCCACTGCGTCTGATCGCGCCGCCATCTTGAGTCATCAAATTCTTAATAAGTTCTCAAACCTATTCTTAAGAACATCTTAATTTTTTTCTCAAGAAGAAAATGACTGAGTGAACTTATCTGAGTGAAGACATGGCGCACTGATAAACTCTTTTTTGTCTTTTTGCACTTCCTGCAGATTACCCTAATAATCATAGTAAGCACGCACACTCTTTTTGTCGCGACTTTGACTAGCGCTCAGCTTCATGTTTTTAATGCGGCAAGTTTTAGAACAGCCTCTCTCAAGCTGAAGCGATCGGTTTCATTCATTTTTGTGCTGTGTTTTTACGCTCTCATCCGAGTGAACGCATTCATATGAGCTGAAAACTGTTAGATTGTTGTATTTATAAGCTGAAATAAAAGCATCCAATTAAATCTCCCTATCTGACTCGCTTTTGTGGAGTTGCTACTGAGTTTTGAAATCAGAAAAAAGTAGCGTCACACATATGGGCTAATCATAACCGATCATTGTTTACATTATCAGTCATCGCTGTCACTTCAGAAAACTCGCGCACATCCCTATTAATAGGCATACTATGTATTAAGCTATATGTAGCTAATGTTGTTGTAATGCTTCAATATAAAAATTAATCTGGGGCAGTCGTGGCCTAATGGATAGAGAGTTGGACTTGTAACCCGAAGGTCGTGGGACCCAGAAGGTCGTGGGCTTGAGTCTTAGGTCCGGCAGGGATTGTAGGTGGGGGAGTGAATAGCCAACACTCTCTCCACCCTCAATACCACGACTGCGGTGAGACCCTTGAGCAAGGCACCCCCAACTGCTCCCCGGGCGCCGCAGCATTGGCTGCCCATTGCTCCGGGTGTATGTTCACTACTGTGTGTACACTTGGATTAAATGCAGAGCACAAATTCCGAGTATGGGTCACCATACTTGGCCACTTCCCTTTCCTTTTCCCTTTCCCTTAATTTTAAATAACCCAATAAATTCATTAAATAATTCTTACTGTTTTGGATTTAAGACAAGTCTGGGGCTGTCCTAAATTTAAGAAGTTATTTACTTTTCAAGAATTTGAATTCTTCTTAAGTTTTGTCTTAAGAACAATCTTAAGAAAAAATATAAGAATAGTCTTAAGAAGAATGTTTAGGAATACAAAATATTCGTAACTTTTTTCTTAAGTTAAAAAATAAGAAGAAAATGGCAGTTAATAAGAAATTTCTTCTTAAGAATGTTTCGTGAATCCGGCCCCTGGTTCTTTATAGAGAATCAAAAACCTATAGTATGATCAGTGTAGTCTGATTCTTTTTTCAAATGATTCTAATAGGCTTATAACCACATTTTAATTGGTTTAGCAGTTTTATTTAATATGTAGTTAGAGCCAGTTTTTAGATTGCATTTATAGTGAAGGATGTGAAAAGTCATTAAGCCTTTGTAAACATAGTTTGCAAGAATTGTTTTAAACTTAGATTTGTTAAAATCTGAAATTATGTCATCAGTTGTTAACAGAAATCTCAAGAATTATTTTTTTCTAAATATTTATTCCTCAAAAGTTCTAAAATCATTAACTAATGGAAGCAGTACAAGGAATCGAGACCTGGATTCCTCTTGCTGTTTACGGAAAGTAGATTATTTTTGTAAATCCCAATGCGTGCATCTGGGAAGTCTTGTACGAACGTTCATAAATTAGGCTACAGGAATGTGTATCAAGGAAATAAATACCATTTCTTTTGATTCCAATTCTCGATTTTCTTTCCTTGCATTATTTCTCTCTAGGAGACCAGACTGAGACGTTCAAGAATTCTCATTTGTGACTTTTCCTTTCCTCTGGCTTGTTGTGTTCCTGATAGTTCATCAGGCATTTCCTGGTCTTCCTGGTTTCTTGGCCCAGTCCAGCTGTGAGTCCACCTGCTCCGCTTGGAGATTCAGCTTGCTTTCCCATGACTGCTGGAGTCAATTAACAGCTCAGAAAAACCACAGCACTGAGGTGAATTTAGATGCAACTGTCTGCCAAGTGGAGGAAAAGAGCCCAGCGCTGCAGTGACAGGTACATACGAGCTCTGCCAGAATCCAACAGTTACACATTCACGTCCTTGTTGATTCATCACAAGCCGAGGCAGAGCTGAGTTAGCTGGCGGACGGCCATGTTGCATCAGTGCTTCAATGTACAGGCGTAATGCAGTGGAGATGAAATGTGGTATTTTTCTGTTCTTTGTGTACCTGTCTTCACCGTGTGGGCTAGAAACAAGGAGAACGTGTTATGAGTCACACGTGGAATTTGGCCCTGCGTAACATTGGAAAATAGGCTTAAAAATGGTGTTTTTAGCATTGGAGCGGCAGGTACGTTAATGCGCTGTCAAGAACTCGACTTCGCTCATGTTCTTCTGCCTTATATCACCCACAGGCACGCTGAGTGTCATCTGTAATCTGCGGTGATATACAGTAGGATCTGCAGTCTATACTCATGCATGTAACATTTCTGGATAACGTCGTCCATTAGTGCGGTCCCATAAAATATCATAATAAATGGTCATTTCTTATTTATTCTAAAGTTTCATTCAGCTGCCTGCAGCATGTTTGAACCAGTGATTTTTTATTATAGTTTTTATTAATATATATATTTAAATTCACTTTTCATTTTTAATGTAAGGTTTTTTTCTGTTACTTTACTATTTTAATTTAGCTACATATTTAGTAATTTTAGTACTTTACCTTAAACTTTCAACTTTGTAACTTTCAGTTTCTAATAGTATCACTGGTTTGAGCTGGGATTGAAATCTAAAATGCAAAAAAAAAATATCTTAGTGAGTACTTTTATCTTGTTTTGCAGTAAAAATGCAGTATTTGTGTGTATATTGTGGCGGGAGGAGCCAACGACAGACACAGTGGGCGTGGCGTCAAGCCTCGGAGAGGTTTTTATTAAACAATAAACAGGGAAAATAAAGTGTCCAAGGGGAAAAGTGTCCAAATAAACAGGGAACCTGGTGTCTTCGCTGTGCCGTGGGGCTAGTGAAGGAGGGTAGTGTTCATCAGGGAAGGGTCCAGGGAAGGGGCGGAGTCCGGTGGCCGCACGCGCTCCCCTCTCGGGGCCGGGAGCGAGTGGCGGCGGCGTCTCTTGCGCGGCTTCGTCCATCTCTTCGGTTCCCGGCGCTTCTGGGGGATTCGACGGCCCGGCATCCTGGCCCGTCAGCCGTCTCACGGGTGCGGCAGTCCTCCTCGACGCACCCTTCCTGGACCCACGAGGACACCAGCGTGCATGCACAGGGAAGAGACCAGTCTCCCGAGGAGAGGCGCGTTCGGCATTTAACGGCGGCGGTGATGAGGCTCTATTCACATCAGGTGCGCCTCATCACACGCCGCCAGCCCTGGCTGTTTCAGCGCCCCTCCTCTCTCACACACCCACTCCCGTCGGGAGCCTGGTGAAGGGCGGCCAATACGGGACGGGGTGGTGATGATGGACAGGGGGGAGGCAGCCGACTCGTCACAATATGTATAAATATTTATTGAATTAGGTTTTTTTATTCTTACCATATTAGTCATGTTTTTTTCTCTTTTCACATTTTTCCATTTTTTTCTTTTTACTTAAAATAAGAATAGTTATGCTCTCAATCAATCAAAAGGTCTTTTGTTAGTAATGCTGAAATTAGTTTTATTTTTAATAGTTTTTTAATCACTATACAATTTTCTTTTTGGATTTTTCTTTTGAGATAAACTCCTCTAGAGTTTCAGGAGAGATTTCAACAATGTCTCAAACTGATCTAAAGTCAGATTTCAATGTAAACTCAATTCTCCTTACATTCCCATGCCATCCACATGATAACACTATACTGTCACTGTGACTGAATACCAACAATTGTCTCTTCAGTGTCTCATGAGGAATTTTAGGAGAAACGTCTGAGACAATTTTGATGTCATAATTGAGAACACCAAGTTTTGAGCAAGGAAAGGGCAATCTCTGAGCAATAAAATGAGTATTAACTGAATGACATTTTAGTGACTGGTTTATTGACTGTTCTTAAAACATTTTACAGAAACCAAAATGTCTTAAAAAATGACTTCCTCATTAAAGTAGACAATAATCTCATGCCAAATGGTCAATCTCTCCATCTTCTAGCGTCATCGGCTGCCTTTCTGGTTAGTCATGTTTGTTTGCATCTGTTTATTCATGTCTGGCTGTAGTTTTGTCTTCTTTCATAGGGAAGGGGCTCTTGAGAACGAGAGGTGAAAGCAGGCTGCTATCAGATCCAGTCTGAAGTATTTAGTTTATTTTGTGTTTTGAGACTAGACCAAGTCCAGAGCTCTTATCCAAAATGATAGCTGAGCAATAAATTTGACAATTTTCTGATTACTCGATGGGAAAATGTAGTGCTGCATATCAACAACATTTTTCATTCAGTATTGAAGATAAAACCAAATATATTTCATATGCAAAGCTTCTTCAGTTACCTTAAGAAACACAGCCTTTTGTGTGAATACATGTACTTTATTATTGAATCATTCAGACCGAATCATTCAGTTTTTCATATTCAGAAATTGATTTATTGAAAAGATCCCTCTTTGGCACAAATTTGGCATTAGAATCATTCAGACCACATCATAGAATCGGTCAGGTTTCATGAACAGGTGCACCTGATTTATTTAAAAGAGCCATTTCTAAAGAATGATTCATTCACAAATTTGACATCGGAATCATTCTGACCGAATTATTCAGGTTCTATGAAGAGGAGAAAGATCCATTTATAAAGAATGATGTATTTACAAATCTGACTTTGGAATCATTCAGACTGAATTGTTGAATCATTCAGAAACTTTCAGGTTTTATGAACTGGAGAATTTGGTTCATTAAAAAGATCTACTTCTAAAGAATGATTAATTCACAAATCTGACATTGCCATCAATCAGGGAGAATTACTGGATCATTCAGGCTTTGTGAACAAGAGTAATTGATTCATTAAAAAGGTCCATCACCAATTAATGATTAATTCACACATTATGGAATCTGTTGCATATTGAGTCAATAACTAAAAGAGTATTCTGTATTTGCGCACTCTAGTGTTAAGTGTGATAATTGCAATGGCGCAGTAAAGACGTGTTCCAGATTAGCTCAGATCTGATTGTCTTCCTTACTGTTGTGTAAATGCAAAAACATAACAGAACTGGCGACGAGATTTGAAAGGAACCTGTTGTGCAGCATCCCACAAAGATTTACGTCTATCTTTCCTCAAAAAGTTCTGCAAAGTTGTTGGATGGAGGAGGGGACACGTTCAGGCCTAATGTGCCGTGAGTAAAATAGCCTACAACAGAGACATATTCATCGATTGAAACAAATGTAACAGAAATGTCTGGGCTTGTCGGACAAATGGATGCTTTTGACAGTAGGAAGACTGGGCAACGTATGTAGAGAGAGTTGAGCAGCAGTGGTGTGAAATAACGCATTACAAATACTCACGTTACAGTAATTAAGTAGTTTTTATCAGTAATTGTACTTTTTTGAGTAGTTTAAAAATTGTGGACTTTTACTTGAGTAGTACATTTTAAGTGATGTATTGGTACTTTTACTCCGCTATTTTCATCCGTTTGTTGTCATTACATGCTTATTTTAATTTTATTTTTATCCATTAATATGATTGGATAGGGAGATAGTGTCTCGTGACTTTCGTCAAATCAAATTGTGCATAGAAAACATTAACCGCCAACTGCTGTCTATCATGGCTGCTAGGAAGCATCAGTGCAGTCACATCTTCCTCTAATATGTTAAGGTAAATTTTGGATTTCTGCTTACTAAATGACTTGTATATATGCTTGCCTATCTACACGACCTGAAATTTGGTGTGAGGTTGCGGGTATTGCGTGCAGTGTTAACTCCCGCAAGTGCCACGTTCAGTAAATTCCCACTCACTTAAGAGCCGCGCGATTTGCGCTGCTTCATCTCTCTCACGCGCGTTCAGCTGCAGTCACTTGGCTTGCTTGTTGAACTTGTTGACTTTTGATGAGTTTGAGCGTGTGATGCGCGCTGTGAAAAAGTGTGTTGGAAACACTGTAAAACGATTTGCAATATTGTACTCAAATTGAGGACCAATCTGCACCTTATTGATGACGCAGCGCGTGATGTAATAAAACTGCAGCTCATTAAAAAACTTTTTTTAATTTCTTTTTTTATCCATTTTATTCAATCCGCCTTCATTTAGTGTGTACTCGCGCATAAACAATTTTCAAGTTCAACACTTTTTGTTGCATTCAGTTGTGGATGCTGCTGATTCACGGAGACCGCCGCGGCTCAGCAAGAGACGTGCGTTTGTGTTTTCTTTTGAAAAAGTTTCCCCAGAAATACTTTATTTAATGCATTTTTCCTTACAAATTGTTTTATCGACATAACAATTCGAGCAATGTATATGTACATGTAATGTACATGATGCCATCCTTCTAGAACAATGTGCATTTGTTAAAATTGTAACATAAATTATCAAGTTTAGTTTTTCTTGTTTCTTTATTGCAAAACGCTCAAACTGGCACCGTTTTGGAGAGAAATGGGTTCTCATTGCATATCATGGTGTGTGATGCTGAACTATGAGTTTCTAATGGTGTTTGTATTTGCACTATTCTAAACATCAATATTTTATGTGCAACAACAGTGGTTTTACACATGATTTTAAATCTATTTTTCAAACTTTGATTTAAGTGGGGATAATTGTACTGAGAATAACTTTCATCTTTTCTTCAACTGAATACTGTTTCCGTGCTGTTTTGATGTGTTTTAAAGAGTCGGCAGTCAAAATCAATCAAAACTGCTGGATTATAGATATTCTTCATTCTTTATGACAAACAAGATAATGTGAATTACAGAATATACAAAGTTTTTTAAAGGTGGCCCTGGACCACAAAACCATAAGTGTCAATTTTTCAAAACTGAGATCTATACAAAGCTGAGTAAATAAGCTTTCCATTGGTGTATGGTTTGTTAGGATCGGACAATATTTGGCTGAGATACAACTATTTGAAAATCTGGAATCTGAGGGTGCAAAAAAATCTAAATATTGAGAAAATCTCCTTTAAAGTTGTCCAAATGAAGTTCTTAGCAATGCATATTACTAATCAAAAATGAAGTTTTGATATATTTACAGTAGGAAATTTACAAAATATCTTCATGGAACATGATCTTTACTTAATGGCCTAATGATTTTTGGCATAAAAGAAAAATAAAAAATTTTGACCCATACAATGTATTTTTGGCTATTGCTACAAATTTACCTCAGCGACTTAAGACTGGTTTTGTGCTCCAGGGTCACACATGTATAAATTGCAGTGTAGAGCAGTTATTATGAGGGGGTAGAATCCACTGCTCAAGCTGAAGGTCTGGAATCTATGGCAGATTTTATTGGCCAAGGCCCGCCCATGAGGCCGTTTGACTGACATGCCAAACAACCAATCACAGTTCGTTTAGTTCAGCGTCACGTTTCGGGGCGTGGAAATGTTGCCACAATAAGAAATCGGTGTATGAAACTCTCGAATGCATTTTAAAGATTCTATGCTGCAAACTTTAAATATTTCACATAATTTTGAAAATCCAGCGTTTTTTGACCCTGATAAGTGTTCGTTGTCACAGTTGTAAACACAACGCCTTTCTTCTTTCGTGAGGGGGTTTGGCACCACGGCATTTTTGCTTCCCGGTGGACCGAAAATTAACGTGACACTCGCGTCTCCCGGAAATCCGGTTTAATTCAACCAGTCAGATGACGACTTCAACATTCCTGAAGTGTTTCCAGAAAAGTGTGCCATATGCATCAGACGTTTAGCCAACGGTCCGTGGGTGTGATGTCTGAGGCTGAGACTACCCCCAAAGTAACTGTGCTCTGTGCAGAACAAAGTAGAGCATTTGCTAGCGAAATACGCACAAGTTTTCCAAGATGGCATTGAAACACTGAAACGCATTAAAGCAAGGCTCACTATTGAGAGTGATGTGCAGCCAAAATTTCACAAGGCACGCCCTGTACCATACTCAGTGCGCCCAAAAGTGGAGGCTGAGCTAAAGCGACTAGAAGACCAAGGAATACTGTCTAAAGTAAACTGGACTGACTGGGCTACACCTATAGTTCCAATTGTCAAGAAGAGTGGTGATGTAAGAATCTGTGGCGACTTCAAGGTCACAATTAAACCAGTCTTACAGGCAGACCAGTATCCATTGCCTCACATTGAGGACATATTTGCGTCACTATTAGGTGGGCAGCATTTTTCAAAAATCGATCTTGCCCAGGCATACTTGCAGATGGAGATGGAAGAATCTTCGAAAAAGTATGTGACAATAAATACGCATAAAGGTCTCTTCCACTACAACAGACTTGTTTTTGGGGTGTCATCAGCGCCAGCTGTGTGGCAAAGAGCCATGGATCAAGTTTTGCAAGGTGTCACTGGCACACAGTGTTATTTATATGATATTATAGTCACTGGCCATGACAATGATACTCATCTGGCAAACTTGAATGTTGTTCTTGAAAGACTTGCTGAGTATGGTCTGAGAGCAAACCGGAGCAAATGTGAATTTTTCAACGATTCGATTGAATGCTGTGGACACCAAATGGACAAGGATGTCCTTCTCAAATCTCCAGACAAAATCAATGCTGTGTTGAAGGCACCAAGACCAGAAAATGTGAACCAGCTTTGTTCGTATTATCACAAATTCTTACCAAATCTTTCCACAGTAGTACATCCATTAAATGCATTGCTGCAACGGGGAAGTAAATGGCTGTGGTCTAAAGAGCAGGCTTTCAAGACAGCTAAACAACTGATCACGTCAGAGACTGTGTTAAAACATTATGATCCCAGTCCCTTGCGCGTAGCGTGCGACGCTTCAGCATACGGAATAGGTGCTGTATTGTCTCACAAAATGACTGATGGATCTGAGAGGCCAATTGCTTTTGCATCCACGTTTAGTGGATTGCTAATTGCAAAATTCTGTTCTGTTTGTCACGGTCACATGACTTCAAATATAACACAAGGCTCATACAGATCACTTTGGTCCTTTTGTGTCATATCTAAAGCTTAAAACCCTTTCTTGAAGCTCTCTGCAGCTCCCATTCATTGTATTTGCATGGAAAAGAGCGACCAGAACATTTTTCTAAATCTCTCCTTTTTGTATTCAATGAAAAACATTTGAAAACTCATGAGGTTAATGACAGAATTTTCAGTTTTTGGGTCAACGATCCCGCTAAATTCTTCTGGATCAACAACTTAAAACAGATCTCATGTGACTCACGACTGAAACGAATGGTTGGCCAAATCATTTCAGAAATGCAGAGAAGAATCAACAAGTGGGTCTGGGCAGAGACAGGGTGTCGTCGACTGTCTGGACTCCAGACTCCAAAACAAGCCTGCAAACTATAAACAAGGAACTCGGCTCATCTTTTTTGGCTAGCGCTCTGTTTTCAGGTCATTTTGAGCCATACCTGCTTATCTTGGGTGGAGCGACGCATTCCTGCAGTTTGGACAGGTCTGCTCTGGCTTCGTGCCATGGTATCGAGCCTGAAGCATGTACATACATCAGTGCACATGTTATCGTTCCATCGGGTGCGTCTGAAGTGTGTATATTTTAGCAAATGGTGAAAATCTACAATAGCAGCTGTTTTATAGGCTTATTTGCATTTGCACTAGTGGCAATTTTGTGCAGGCATGTATTATTTGTTTTGGCCTCCTTTACATAAAAACAGGCTGCGACGCTCTGAATGTCGTTTTTATGTTCAACAATGCAATATAAACCCTCGGTAGCTTTGTTAGTGTTCGTTTGCAGTGTACTGTATCTCTGCAAATCTCTTTTTGTTTGAATGCGTGATGTACTCATGTGTCGGCCGACCACCCAGATGCGGGTTTATAACAATAACACTTCCACTTCCTATCACTGATAACGCTACGGCTATGGCTGAAGGAATCTCGGCAGGACATACTGTATCATTCAAACTCGCTGCACATCAGAGGAACAGACCCCTCTGTTTAGGAAACAGCTAGTCAAGCCTACATGTCTAAAATTTCCTCCCCGCTCGTGTAACCTAAACACGCTAATCTGGCTATAAACTGTCATTATAGCAACATTTTTTTACAGTGTTAATGCTCTCAATGTATATATCTCTAGACCTTATTATGGATATCGCTTGCAGTGACTTTGCCAAGTAGAGTAAGATGTGTTTCTGGACAGTGTTCAGATATTTAAGTCATAGTTATTGTCTTGTTGAAAATGGGTTTTATTTTAATGAATTTAGGCATATTTTGTTATGCTATTACCTTTAGTCCATTTCAGTGGTTTTGAGTTAAGAAAATTACACCTCCATATGCTCACCAGGCTACATTTATTTGATCAAAATAGTTAAAAACAGAAATATCATCAAAATTTAAAGTAACTGTTTGATGCTTGAATCTATTTTATTCAATTAAATTGATTCCTGTGATTCAAAGCTGAATTTTCAGCATCACTACTCTATTCTTCAGTGTCACATGATTTAGAAATCAGAAATTTCACATTCAGCATCAAGTGCCATATATCATTATAAATGAAGGTACTTGAAGTTGTAGTCTAACTAATTTAAAGTCCCAATTTTACATTTGTTTTCTGTACGAATTGGATGAATGTCTGTTATTATATTAGTTATTATTTTTATTTTTTTGTGCACTGGAACAGCACTGCAAAAAATTTATTTCTTACTTAGATTTTTTGTCTTGTTTCCAGAAAAAAATAAATCAAAACATCAATTTTATCACTGCAAAAAATGCTTTTCTTACTTAGATTTTTTGTCTTGTTTCTAGCCAAAATATCTAACAATTCTTAAATCAAGAAGGATTTTCAAGACAAGTAAAAATTGTTTTCAGAAAAAAAAGGTCAAAAATAAGTGAGTTTTTGCTCGAAACAAGCAAAATAATCTGCCAATGGTGTAAGCAAAATAATCTTGTTTTCTGTTTGAAATAATTTAATTTTATTTTCATTTTTAAAGTTTAAGTACTTTTGTTGTGTTTTGTTGTATTTATTAGATTTTTTGTCTGTATAGTATTTATTATACATTTTTATTTATTAGTTTATTTAGGTTTAGTTATTTTAGTAATTCAACTTGAACTAAATGAAAAAAAAAGTCTTGTTAAATGTTGCATTTATACATTTTAAAGGGTATCCAGAGACATTATAATTTTTGTCGTCTGTCTAGTCTAATTTATAGTTGTGTACTGGCTCCAGGCAGTGGTGCAGTTTGACATGTATGCAAGATTACACAACAATCATCATGGCTGGTGAGAGAACAACTCATTAGAATGATGGAAAGTCCCCACGGTTGTATCTACACATGTGAATATAGCTCAAGGTATATGTGTACTCGGTTAACAATTTTGTTAGCGTGCTACTTATGAAAGATTTATTATGCTAAGTAATAGTTGTGTTTTTCCTTTGTGGTTTGCTCGAGAGCGTTAGCACATTGCTTTACACGTTGGAAGCCTCTGCCAGGTCGTTTACCCCATTCTGTCTAGACTTAATGTTTGATGATAAATGTTAATTGGGAGCAGCGCAGAGATGAATCCAAACCGTCTGATTGACAGTCTGCTATTGCAGTCATTTTCTGGATGAGTTGAGCGTCAGCTTCGCAGGTAAAAAGGTGATCATCATCTGCACATGTCAGTAAAGCTCTGCTCGACGGCCCACGGACAGAGTGATAGCCGATCGGGACAGTTGATGGAATTGACACGGTCTCGAAATGTCACTGTCTCGGGCCAGTGCTGCATCGTCACAAAAGTTTATCGTTTGCGCAAGTCTTGCCCAGTTAAACATTCAAGCAATTTTAAATGATTTGAGCGCAAGATGTAAAAGAGAACTCAGTTCCATTACTTAAGTACATTTTTTGAAAATTTGTACTTAAATACAAGCAATAAGCATACGTTTTACAACCAAACTCACGTTTTATCACTACTACAGAGTATGATGTTGCGAGTTTTTTGGACATATACTTTAATTTCAGTATTGGGATAACACATTGCAAGTAATGCGAGTTGCAATGTAATCAGATTACTTTTTCAAGTAACTAGCAAATTAATGCATTACATTTATACCGGAGTTACTTTTTCAAAAAAGTAACCCAAGTTACTTGGTTTTCCCATTTATTTACTGACACCTCCCCTGTCCCTGTGCTGAGAGAAATTAGCAGTGAGGGTGCAGAGGCACTTCCTTCAGCCTAATGTGTGTGCACATCAAAAGTCAATGCAAAGATGTGAACAGATACACATTTGTGCCTGGCGACGCGAATGGGGCAAATCGGGCGACACTGATATACGCCTAAATTGCATTTTGCATTACGCAATGATTTTATTCGCGTGAATGACACAATTAACATCCCATGAGTAATCAGAGCGATAACGCGATGAGAATAGGCTGTTTGCTTCACGTTTGCTCCTTAATTTCACTTTTAGTGTGAAAGGGCCTTTACAGCTGTCAAAAATTTAACTTGTTTTTTTTGTTATTGATTTTTCAATTGATTTTTCGGCAAGCCCAGCTCAGGTGAAAAGTAATGTTACAATAAAACCATTTGTTACTTTTTTATGGAGTTACACAATATTGTAATGTATTACTTTTAAAAGTAACTTTCCCTAACACAGTTTCATTTATACATTATACAAATGAAATGAACACCCGCCAACCCGCATTATATGGTTATCATGTGGCGGGTGACATATTTGTCTCGAAAAGGAATACCTTTACATAGAAATCTGCATTTGATGTGCATTTGATCAACGTTTAGGTTCAGATGTTCAGTAAGCGGTCAAATGTAAAGAGTTTTACTTTCATTTCCATGTCAGTGGTAACCTTTAGAGGTCTATGAATGCAAAACTCTGCAAGTTCACTTTTTTTTGATATTGTCAAGAACCCAAAATGTAACTATTTATTACTATACAAAGAAAACGACATGCAATGATGTAGCTTGTCTTCTGTAAAACAGACCTGATCATTCAAATAAATGAAATATTACCTGTTTAAATAGCATGTTATTGTATGGTATATATGTCACATATGGATTGAAGTAACTATCTACTTAAGTAAAAGTATCTTAATAGTTACCTGATTTAGAGTAAAAAAAAGTATCCAATGAAAAAGTACAGTTTTTGGATACATTGTCTGTTTATTTGATTTGTATCCAAGATTATTTCTAAAATTTCTAGTTCTAAATTTAAAGATCTAAAAGGTTGGTGTTATAACAATTATTTGAATACAAGGTGTGTTTATAGGATGTTCATTCAGTAAGGAACGTGGACTTTTCATGAATGATTCGGTTAAAGAATCTCTTCATAATAATCATTTGAACTGAACTGCATTTGTATGTTTTTGATTAACTAAAAACAACCAGAAAGAGGCATTTGCTTGTGAATCAGACGTTGCTTGATGTGCTGTATATTTGTTTATTTTTGCGTGCAGTGCATGAGGACTCAATTGAAAACTCTTCAGACGAAGCGCCGCTGTCCCCCCATCCACCCCCGGTCTTAAATATATGTCATCGAGGTAGACAGAATGATCCTTATTATTACGCTGATGATGGTCAAAACATCTATTATTGATGTATTTTCACGTCTATCTTGCGTTGGCTCGTCGGCATGTCTAATCCCAAATTCTACCCCTGCGAGCGCCATCAAAAACCCGAGACCGTTTAAATGACACACAGCTATTTTGTTCAAAGAAAAGCCCACAATCACTGCCACCATGAAGCCGAAATGAGTGTTTTCCTGGATGAAATTCCAGTGAAGGCTTTCCATCATTGCACTTCACCTTTGTTATAATAAACACCAGTAGATGATCGTCATGCAATGAGTGGCAGCTGGCGGAGGATTGGTTTTTATGAACGATTTATGAACGATTCATAAGCCAGTATCCATATTTCTGCATCTTCAGACGGTTTCTGAAGGAAACTGTTTCAACACCTGCTTCAAAGCTTTGCTAGCTGCTCAATGACAAAGTCTTGCCATCACCGACAGGCAAATTACAGTTTAGCATCAGTTTGGTTTCCACTACGACTGCCTTTCCGTCATCTTTCTCCGCTCATCCAGTGCAAAAACATGTTCCAAGATGAGCAGTCTGATAATAATGTATCTACTGAACCTTGAACATGCTCCAACACCTAAATTGTGCTGATTTATCTCCTGAAGGAAAGTATTTCACCCTGACAGAAGATTGTAAGGTGGCCCGATGCGAGAGTTTGTTTTTGCCTTTAGTACTGATGAATTTGATCTTTATGCAGTTTGTGTGTGTATTTATAGAATCACCAGTCATGGGATCTGTATTTATCCCTTTTCCTCTGAATTTCCCTTTAGCAAGTACTGCTTCCTTCCACTAGGGGGGAGGCCATAAGCACGGTTGGAGCGCTCGAAAGGGCATTTTGCTGGATGGATGCAGTTTCTGGTGCTTGAACTAGGTTATTTACACATTGGAAAGGGCAGACAGTGTCTAATGTTTGTGGAGTTTGGTCTAGGTCACTTTGAATTCTTCCTCACTGACATCATGCTGCCATATTGCTTTGTTAATTAAAACAAAAAAAGTTTTGTATTTTGAGTGCATGTGCTGATCAAGGGGTCTCATTATGTAGTATCAAGCGATATCAAGTATGACAGAAATATAACCTGGAAGCTGGAAAGAATAAATAGGCTACTGTGATTGAAGATGACATCACAGATATTACAGAGATGAAATGCTGATGAACTTTGCTGTCAGATCCATGAGAGCGCTCCGCGTATAACAGAGATGTTTATGTGCGCCTTTTATCTCGGTGATTTAAATACACAGCCTTGTTTTTGTCGTAAATCATCCAGGATAGTTATTCCCAACCAGCAGTATGTGTACAGCAGGGGTTACTTGCGTAACAGGAAAACATACCGAATATTTATTTATAATATATATTTTTTCAAAAATATTTATAACAGTTATTATGTAAATATCTAATTGTATATAAATTACTATTATCATATACATTTTTATAACATTTATAATCATGATTATTTTACTTTTACACTTTGTTTATTAATTATAATTTAATTTATTTAATCTAAAAGAAATGTAAAAACTATACAAACAGTTCATTAATTTTATTTTATATTATTCATTTATTATTATAATTTTTTTTTATTTAATTTTTTTTATTCCAATTCTAAAAGATGGCAGACAAAAGGTCTAATTTCATTGGAGTCTTAAATAAAATCCTATTTCTAATTTGATGTTAATGAGATGGGGTAAGACCAAAAAGGTTGGGAAACACCAATGCCAACTGCAAACACCTGACGGTTCCCCTAATGCATCACTGCGATGTCTTCAATCTACTCTTGTCAGTTATCCATCTTTTTCATTCTAGCCATAATTGTGGCAGTTTTTTGCTCTTTTTCCAGTGTCCATAAGTCAGTGCCAAACTCTGTGCCAGACGTAACATTTCATGAAGCTATCACGAGCCCAAGCCAAAGTAATTATTTCACTTAATTTTCAGAACATTTTTCAGGGCAAGGAAAACAAAGTCTTGGATATTGTTGGTAGACATTTGAATCAGTAGTTCAAATGTGTAGATTATTATATTAGCGTTCTTAGATGTTGCTGCCTGACTTGGGAGCGATAAAATTCAAGTTGAGTTATTGAGTTGAGAATGCCGAAACCATATGTGGAGAAGCTCTTCATACTCCACTGATAAACATTCATACAATATATAACACACACAATTATACTTGCACAGATATAAAATCTTTAACCTTCTTTTGCTGTATATTTTAAATGGCATTTGTGTAATGAAACTCAATATTTGATTGGAGTCCAAGATGAGGAGACGTGCATTATGTGCCATAGGAGTAATCTTTAAAAAAAAAAAAATAAAAGTGAAATTTTTTTTACTTTTTTTTTTGCGGTCTTGGAATTTCACGTTCTGCATCTTGGAGGCCCCTGGCAGTCAAAGGGCCCACAGTATTGGCCCCACTGTCCCGGACCATAATTTAACCCTGGCAATATTACATCAAAGTTTCCGAGCATTCTGAAACTGTCATGTGCTGCATAAATGTGAGATGAAAAAGTGGAAAATAATGCAGATGTCTGTAAATTTTCATTATTTTCTCTCCCCTGCCGTTTTTGCGGAATAAAGCTCTGCGAACGTGATTTCCAATATCCTGTGTGTTTTGGAAATGTGCGGAGTGCGAGGGCCCGTCTGATGTTTTAAGGCAGAGGATTTACGAGACCCTGCAGATAGTCCTCGTGCTCCGGCCATCCTTCTAATAATCTTCCTCCATGTGCGTTTTTCCCCTTTGCAGACATTTGGCGTAATGACACAATGGAATCACCTCCTTATCGGCCTGTGAGCAAGTCCTGTTCACTTCTGCAGACTTTCCATTGCCTTCTGAGCTTTCTTTGCAAGGTCTCTAGGATTGTGATTCAAGAGCAGCTATTAATGGTCTTGAACATGAACCAAGAGAGGCATAAGAGTTTCCCATTTATTTAGCAGCTGCGGTGCTCATGTGAGAAATGCGAGTTTGAATCCGACTCGCAACGTATTCCGATCCCAATTTGCTTTCTTTTCTGTTATTTTTTTAAAATTCTGTCTTCAGCAAACTCTTAAAAATAAAGGTTCTTTATCTGCATTTATGATTTTGTGGATACGTTTTTTTCGTTCAGATCCAAGTGTAAACAACGTATTCGCATACATATGTTGCATACGTTGTTTACGTATGACAAAATGGCGCCAGGGTGAAGGAGACAAATTGTTGAATTGTTGTTGTCATTATTTTTGTTTTCTTTCTGCACAAAAAGTATTCTCGTAGCTTTGTAAAATTACGGTTGAAACCCTGATGTCACATGGATTATTTTAATGATGTCCTTACTACGTTTCTGAGCCTTGATCGTGTAAAGATCCTTGCTGTCTATGGGAAGACATCAAAAATATCTTAATTTGTGTTCCGAAGATGAACGAAGGTCTTACAGGTTTGGAACGACATGAGGGTAAGTAATTAATAACAATTTTCATTTTTGGGTGGACTATCCCTTTAAAGTGACGCACTTTTATTCTTTAAACTATGCCAGTTCATGGAAGTTGACTTGAAACACTGTATTTCATGTTGAGTTTGAAATTACACAGTTTTTGTCCCACAATCTTTGTGGAAAATGTGAAGAAAAATTCCATGTGGGCCTACTTACGATATATATCACTGTAGCAGTTTGCAGATGTAGCAGAATGCTTTTGAATATAGATTTCACATAATGCGGCCATGCATGCTGTCATAAAAGCATATGACGATTATTGAGTTAGGAAGTTAATCCGTTTTCATGTTCATACAGTTTTGTTGAGTTCCTGCTGAGGTGACTGACGGTACACGTCAAAGGCCGCTGGACCGTTGCCACCTCCACATCACTCAACATTTCCACTCGCAGCCCTCATCTAAAGCTGCTATTTTAATGTGATCTGAGTTAGATAAGAAAACACTCCTTGTTTTCATACCTCACCGAGCGCCCAGTTCATGTATCCAGCCTTGACAGGTTGACACAGAGTGTGTGTATGTATTTTGAGGGGTTTGAAGGAAGTTCATCCATCTTATTCTTGCCTCCTTCATACAGGCTCATCTTTGCTGTCGTCGGGTTGTGTTTATGTGTGTGGTCGGGGATCTCGGGTGGAGCGGTCAGTGTGACCCCGGCCGTGTGTTAAACTACGCACATATGCGACAGTAGCGGGTCAGGGACACATGGTGGATGTTGTTTGCCCTTGACTGGGGTGCGATAAACCACTCACAGCTGTTGTGCTGTTTTGCTTAGCGAAATGGGAGATTGAGAAACAAACTGTTGAATGAGGTGAGAAATCAAAAGAGAAGATGCCTGAATTGTTTGATTTTGGAGTGAGTTTGGAATCTTGGGAAAATCCAGTTCCACACTTGTTTTGTAGAATGAATGGGATGTGGTTGTCATGGAGATACTGGTTTGGGTCAATGCACACCTGGGAAAAATCAATATGCACCAATACTTAAGTATACAGTTTTAATGGGTACAGTAGGTCATTCATTCTTTGTAAGCTCAGCTTTCCTTGAATTATTTTTTTGCAGTAATTAGTTAAGATCGCAACACTGGGCCAACCCGTTGTTTCTCTAGTTTTTGAAAAAAGTTTAAACAAGTACAAAGGCATAAATTCTGAGAAACCGCACAAACTGAGCATGGATGAAATTTGTTTATCGATCGCCGGTTTTCTCACACTGCCAAATATTTTTGCTGGAAATAAAGTTGTTACGATATCAATTTTCAGCAGGAATATTAGGCTGCTGTCACTTTAAGACCTAATGCATCCAATGGATCCACCTCCAATTTTCTCTCAACTGGTTACATTCACTTAAGCCATAACAGATTTTGTTTACTTGAATACTCACCCTGACAGATATTTTGACACAGCTTTGTGTGTTTGACATAACTGTTTAAGCTGTACACACAGAAAAACATCTATCAGTACCAAATAGCCTAGTTTATTTTATTTTTGTCTTGTTGTACCTGAACTATTTAAAATGTTTAAAATGTCAAGGCTTAAAAATGCACGCATATGATCAATTTGCATGATGACGCAAACTGTAACGTCATGTAAGCGTAACTGCAATAAAGACAATGATCCGGACCTGTCAAATAGGCTATCCACTGGTATATCACCTGCCTCTACACTGAATCTAATCATTTCCAGGTATAGTGTTCCTGGAAGCTACATATCTGCAAATCGTCAAATCTGGTTCATGCAGAAATTGTAATATTCATATGTATTGTGTGGATATTTCAGCAGAATTTTGAATTATCCAGCATTCACAAAAATTCCCTCCTTGCCATTTTCATTTATTAAACACAATTTCCCACAATGTTTTCAGCTACAAATATTAGTTTAGTATTATCCACTCCATGTCTATTTTTCCATGTCAAATCCATTCCACAAAATTTCTTGATAAATCTGTGTGGAAAAAATCTGCACATTCACATTATATATCAATAACAAGTGACTGTTGAATGACAGTATGGTTTACCAATAATAACAACTAATTTCTATGTAGAATACGCTCTCAAACAACAGTGAGGTGAAATTTCGTAAAGTTTAATTTTATTGGTTTAAATACCAGATTGTCCCTTAAGGCCCTAATATACTTGGAGAAATCAACTACTGTGATGTCATTTCCAACAAAATCAGACCAAAACAAAGTTCGATTAGAGTTCATTTCAGAAATTCAAAACATCTTGCCAAAGCGAACCTTACAGAAATCTTCACTTTGGCTAGTAAATAGGCTCAAACCACTATAGGTTGGCGATTACGTAATAAGTCAGTGTGCTTTGTTGCTCCAGCACCTTCTGTTATGGAAATCTCCAGTTTTGTCCTGTTCAAGAAATTTGGGATTGCTAACAGTATAGGGTACATTCTGATCAGGTGTGTTTTTTTTAGGGATGCACTAAAATGAAAATTCTTGGCTGAAGCCGAAACCAAATAAAATGAAACACTGGGCCAAAGTCTGAATATCGAACATGGTTTTTCACATTTTTTCCCCTTGTATTTTGCAAAAAAAAAAAAAAAGTTCACTATTCCATAAATTTGCCAAAATTTCCTTTTTACTGTTTTGTCTTGCCTTCAAAAAAAAATAAAAAATTAAAATATTTAACACTGAACATTTTCAACATTCTAGCAAACATTATACCAACAAAACACAGTTTAACTTAAAATTAACAATTTTTTTGGCCATCTTACCTTCTTGAATCAGGCATGTGATTGGCTAAAGACAAAAAAGAAGGAAAACCTGACACTTTGAGCAGCAAATCATCATATTAGACTGTAGCAAATCATCATGTCACACTGAACAGTGGAGTAATGATGCTGAAAATTCAGCTTTGATCACAGCAATCAATTACATTTTACTATATATTCAAAATTAAAAATTTTAATAATATTTCAAAATATTACTGTTTTTGTATTTTTTACCGTAAAAATGCAGCCTTGCTGAGCAGGAACTTCTTTTAAAACATTAGAAACTACTACAGATCCCAATTTGAACACTATGTGTGTGAATGTTATAATAAAGGTATTGATAAAGCTGTTGTGATTTATTATTATCATTATTATTGACTATTTTATTTTACAGAAAAACAGTAAAATTACAATACTAACATTTATGAATGTTAATTGAGTTTTTACTTTTTTTTCAGCTTTTATTTTGGTGGAAACCCACAGAAAGACCTCAGTGCTTCTTTTTGTTGACGAGCAGATTTATAAATGATTCTCATTACGAATTTGGGAAGATGTTTGTCGCACATATGACAATGTCACATCCATGCCTTGTAAAAAATTCATAAAAATGTTACTGAGCAACTGACGAGTAACACTGTTCCGGGGCAGATTTTCTTCGCCCTTTGGTCTTTGAACCTTGGCTATCAAGCAGATAGCCCCGCGAGCTCATGCAACGCTGTCAGAATACATGCAATTCGTGCGTGTATTAGAAAACATTACATCCTGCAGTTTATTTAGTTATTGTTTAAGGCCATTCCGCAATTTCAGTCATCATACAGTAACCAGCAACAAACAGTCTTTCCTCTTTTCAATGAAGGCATGTAATGCAGAGCTAAACAGTCTCTGGCTGTCGGTACTTGTAATGATTTTTGCGTCTTTCTCAGATGGTTTTAAATGCTTCCACACTGCCGACATGTTTACTGCATTAGTGTGCGCCTCTATTTGATCGCGTCACGTCATTGTTCGGTACAATTTATTCAGTATTTTCGTCTGTTCGGCCGAACACAGAAATAACTTTTTTGCTGTTTTCAGCCGAATAATTGTAGTTGCCGAACATTCGGTGCATCCCAAGTTTTTTAAAATTCTTTTCATCCCTAAGCAAAAGACGAAAAATAGCTTTGCTGTGAGTATATCGGGGCCTTTCAACAGAGATGGGTCACCGCAGGGAGCGCTGACAGTATCTAGCATGATTTGGTAACACGTGCAGACGCACAGGCATTGAGTAACTTTCTCCTCTCATGAAAGTGTCACTTTAGCATGGTGCCTCTGTGTTCCAGGATCCAGCTGGCTGGGAAAGCCGTCTCCCATAAATGTTTGTTTGCCTCATTAAAGTATGCCATGCTTTTTGATTCTCAGTGTTGTAAGTTGTGTTCCCTCCTACGGTCCTGGACTGCGCAAGAGACGGACTGTGACGAATCCAAGGCATCTGTCGAAATAAAATCCATGTGCTGGAACATATGCCATTTTCACTCAGCGTGGATTATTTCTGTACTGTAGTTGTCTTTAACAGGCAATTAAAGTTTGAGGCACCTTGAAAACTTCTGACTGACTGACCTCGCAAGAGATGCATGGACTCATTAATACGCTTCCAGAACCATAAAAGGCCCTTTTGTTCATAAATAAAGTTCAACAGAATGTATTTTGTGGGTTTTGTTTCCCCTCTCGCTCTTCTTTTGACATATGCGTCTTGTTCATTTGCACCTCGCCTGTTGGTTGGCGTCATTAACCACATGAAATAATCCAGTGTTTGTTGTGTATTCCCGCATCATTTGCTAAGAATGGAGTGTGGCGTTGTGTTTTTATAGTGAACAGATGCTAAAGAGCATGTTTGGAGGATATTACATTGTCCAGAAAGAGTCCTCAGCATGCTTGAGAGACTTTCAGATTATGCGCCCCAAAGGCAGCCATTTAATAAAGCTCTTGAAGTTCAGTCCGCTGTTACCAAATCATTGGTTTGAATAACATGTCACTACTGGTCCACTGGTACTCAATAGACAGATCCGTTTCATATAAAAGTGGGATTATAAATCCTTATGAATATGATTTTTTGTTTCATTTATCCCAGAAAGTTTTACTTGCACAGCTGCAGGATGGAGTATTTGGCCAACACATGGGTGGAATTACAATTAAAAGAGTGACTGTCCTTTTTGATCTTTTACTCTACAATTTTGGTTTGCGTTAATTGGACTAAATATTTATTGATTGACTGATTGGATTGCGATTTGTTATCTACTGAATACATAATTTCTGTATAATGTCCTCGTTATTGCACATTTCCTTTGTAAATAAAATATACCTTTTCTTGATAGTTAACATTGAAAAATCAATATAATAATTGACAATGTATAATTGACAGTAACAATTGACCAAAGTGCTCCTACTACTGTTAATAGTTAAAGGGTTACTCCACACCAAAATGTAAATATTGTCATTAATCACTTACCCCATGTCGTTCCAAACCCGTAAAAGCTTAGTTCGTCTTCGGAACACAATTTAAGATATTTTGGGTGAAATCCGGGAGGCTTGTGACTGTCCCATTGACTGCCAAGTAATTAAAACTGTCAAGGCCCAGAAAAATATGAAAGACATGGTCAAAATAGTCCATCTGCCATCAGTGGTTCAACCATAATTCAACAGAGCCTTGACATTGTTCATTCTTTGGCAGTCGGGTTTGGAGTGACATGGGGTAAGTGATTAATGACAGAAGTTTCATTTTGGGGTGGAGTAACCCTTTAATTATTTTAAAATACTTGTAAATGTCATGTTCGTAATTGAAAATGATAAATCTCTGTATAATCTCCAGGGAAAATGTATCATTTTAAGTTAACTTTGAACATTATAAAATTAATAATTTACACAACTAGTACTATTAATAAAGATTTTAAAATGTAAAAATGTTAATGTGGTAATCTTCAAAAAAATGCAAATTAAAAATGTCATTTCTGTATGATTTCGAGCCATTATTCCAAAAAGGAAATGCAACATTTCAAGATAAAATTGACATTACTGTTATTATTCCTTACTGTGGAGACTTTTTAAAAGTATATTTTATTTCTTTATTTTATGAGTGACACAGTGACATGTGCTGTTTGCTGTAAATATGCAAGAAAAACACGATTTGATATTAAGCAAAATAACAAATTTTAATATTTTTTCTCTATTTACACTTACACTCAAGAGTTCATTATGGACCCAGTATATGCTGCTTCAAACAGGTTTTTGTCCAGATTGATCAGTCAAATGGCATTTAAGGCTTAGTGATTGAAATAATACCTTGCTGGTTTTAAATGACATACATGTGGGTGGTCCTTTGCCAGCTGAACAGCAACTATTGAGACGACCTGGAACGTCTCATAGAAGCAGCTCTGCACTGAAAATGGCCAGTTTGAAAGTTTGCACGACATTTTCCTTCTTTTACTTTCATTGATCTGCAGTACAATTTGAATCCTGTGTAGTTTACTAGTTGATATCATGCTGCTCTAATCTAAAGAGAGGCTTTTAGAGTAGTGGTGGTGTTCAAGCAATCTGTTTCCCATCTCTTAATATTCCCTGCTAGCATGAAATGTATCCATTGCAGTTTTTATGAGAAATGAAGTGGTTAAACTCAGTTCACTAATGATGCTTTTACTTTTGACACCAATTTGCAAGTGACTCACAATGAGTCGACTGCTTTTTTATCATCATTTCAATTTGACATTAGCACGCAGGTCTCTTTCGAAACATCCTCACCTTCTTACCTTTTAAGCAATCAACACACCAAAGAAAATATACAAGTATGTTTTGAAATGAGCTTATAGAGTAATATCTGATTGGCCAGGACTGTGGTGATATTGTTGTATGATTGATCATACAGGCTATCTGAAGTATAATAGCAGTGAGTTTTGGGGGTTTTAGCGAGGGGTTTTTTCTAGACCTCCATGTACATTCAGCATCCATTCCCAGAAGTCTGTCTCAATAAATGCTCAGAATTGACCATGGACATGTTTTCCTCTTAACTAGCCTCTGATAATTAAGAGGAAACGCCCTGCAGGCTCAAAATTAGTTTCTAAGGTCTGAATAACTTTCTCACACAATGTTCGTGTCCCTTGTGATTTTTGTGATTTGTATGGTATTAACCTTTCCCTAAGTGTGAAAGTGAGCTACGTTTGTTACACAGAAGAATTGAAATCAGCTTAGTCTCAGTCTGCATGATACAGATGTCACAAAGTGGTACTGCTAAACTCACCCATGTGAATCAGGTCTCCAGAGCTTTTGCAATCTGTAATTTATGGCAAAAGTCAGACTATCACAAAAACAACTTGTGAGTAATGCAGTGTTTCCATCTCATGTGGGAAATTGGTGCAACATGTAAATGGAATTAGACATTATAGGCACATGACTTTTTTTTTACTTGTTTCCATTGTAGTTTATAATATAGTTTATGCACATCATCTTACAGAATAAAATAACATCTGCCTAAAATGATTTTATAGCTTTTTTTTTTTTATACACTCTGGATTAGTTTTTTTTGCAATATAATTGTCCATTGTCCAATATTAAGAGTTTTCTCTTAATTTTATTTGAGTTTTCTATTAATCGCAATGGGATGATATTTAATATTTAATTGTTCGTGCATATTCCTCTGTTTTTACATTTTAGGTTGTCTTTGACATTATGGCTTGATGCTGTTGGGAAAACAGACATTACAATATTTTGTATTTCTGCAATTATGTATTGCAATGTGAATTTTCACTTGATGACCGCTATATTTGAAAAGAATTCAGAGAGCAAAAAAAAATAAATAAAAAATATATATATATATATGAAATGAAAAATATTAAACAAAACAAGAAATATATTGTATTAATGCTGTTAACACATGAAATAAATATTAACTTTGGCATCTTCATCTTCAAATATTAAACCATCAACATTTTATTTTAGTGGGTTTCTGGCAAATAAATGCTTTGCAGGTTTAAGAGTGAAGTTTAACAGTGCATATATTAATTAAATTACAGCCTTTGCTATTTGACAATTGCATTATGTCATATCACAATGTCCTTTTTATTTATTATATATCATGCATCTCTATCATTCAATGCTCACTTTCAGTCAATCTATAAAAAGCACTAATAATTTAATAACGCTGTTAAATGTAATCTTTACTTAATCTTGATTTTTAATGGATAAATTCACTTGTGGCATATAAATTGATAAGTATTAGTGTTTAATTTGGTTTTATTTTATTGATACAGCAGTATGACATTTTAATATCAGTTATTATTATCAGTTATTGGCCATGACATGGAAATATTGGTCTGTCAGTAGCAGCCAGATTTTTAATATTGTGCATTCCTAAAAATGTTATTGAAAACCTGGCTTATATTGTTCAGTTTCTCCTTTGGTGCAAACCCCCCACGCTTTCATCATCCTCCAGGTGAAATCTGTCCAATTTTGAACCAAAATAGCACATCACTGCCCCTCAAGCCGCAGTATTTGAGGCTGGTGTTTTGAGAGAGTCCTGGTCTCGCACAGGATCGAGAGCGTCCCAGTGATCACACCAGTCACATTACCCGTTCACATGCACATAAGTAACTGTTTTGCCGCTTGAGCAAAAGTCAGAAAGCTTTCAAAATTATGATATGTAACATAATGTCATGTATCATTTTTACCGGATTATTGTTTTTTCCGTCTGGCCTCTCCAGATGGAAGTGATTATGCACAGAGGGAGGTGTGTTTTCACAAAAAAAAAAAGAACGAATCTGACTTCCTTACCCAAGTACTTTCCCAAACACCCCGCGCTTCCTTTGAGGCCAGGGATACGTGGTTGCATTACCGAAGCATGATTCCGCCCCATCCCCCCTCCGGCAGGATCCGAGGGGGGCCGGGTCATGAGTCTACAGCACCCAGCTGACTGGAAGCATCTGGAGGTACTGCTTTGGGGTGACGCGCTGATTGCAAAGTACGGCGTGTGGCCGAATCCCAGCTGATTGCGGCGATTATGCACGCTGTCCTTGTGCTTGTCTTTGAGAGCATCGATTTCAAACTGCCCTTGAGGAACAGTCATTAACCTACTAAGTCCTTCTGTGGCTCCTCTGCTTCCAGCGCTTTTGCTGTGCTCCTTTTCCTCGGCTTTCAATCATCAGCCAATCAAATCAAGGGGTTTTTCTACTTTCCTTCTTCAAGGGGTTTTTCTATGGGTATATTTTCCTTCTTCACAAACACTACCAGTTGAAAATTGGACGCACTTGACTAAAACATGAGTAATAGTGTTGTTTTTCAAGTTTTTATTTATTTTTCATATTTTTGGTTATGCATAATTTCTATATTTCCATTTTGATTAGTTTTGTTTACTTCTAATTGTACAATGTGGACAACAAAATGCTGAATTTATTCCTCGGTTGTGTTTCCATTTATGCACATCTTTTTAATGTTTATAAAAAAAAATAAAACTTTTTCATCAGCCACATTCCATTTTTTGACTCGTTCTACATTATATAATTTTAAAAATACTTTAAAATACTTTTGACAATTATTATATAGTAGTATATGAAATTATTATATAGTAGTATATTTTTATATATATATATATATATATATATATATATATATATATATATATACATACATACATACACACACACACACACACACACACACACACACACACACACACACACACACACACACACACACGTGTATGAATGTGAATATATGTTGTGTAATATATATATGTATGTGTGTGTGTATGTGTGTAATATATATAGATAGATATATATATATATATATATATATATATATATATATATATATATATATATAGATATGTATGTTGGCCACTTTTGTGTCAAAATCATTGGCGGCTTTGTTTTGTATGTACTTTTTACACTGGTCTTAAAGTATGTCCACCAGTTCTGAACTATATCTGATCTTACTGTCATGTCCGATTAGTAAATGCTTCATTTTTTTCTTTGATCGTCTTACTGGTGTCTTTTTATTTCACTCCTCGTTTCTCTCGCTGTAAAATATTTTTTTCATATTACTTTGGGAGTTGAGTATCTGTGTGATTGACACAGATTTTTGAACGGTCTCACACGTCTGCAGTTTCAATGGTAATGGCAACTTTGGGTGTCACATTTAAGATTTTATTACTTTCATACTAGCGCATGGATGATTGGCATTAATGCATCAAACATTAGTTCTGTTACACATACTCCTGGCTACCTAGTAAGCGCATAACAGTTCATTTTTCATGTCAAGTTCATGTCACGTTTCATAGCTAAACTCTATAGCTGTTACTGTGTGAGCGATTTTTTTTTTTTTTTTTTTTTTTTTTTTTTTTTTTTTTTTAATCATCATAATCTTTCCAATCATTCGTTTTCTGAAATAACACCTTTGATTAGCTGCTAACACCTGTTAGCGTTCACTTTTAAATCAGTCATCACATATAAAAACTACACGGACAGATACATGGAAAACTTCTAAGGTGGTTTTCAAACAGGAATGGAACCTCATAAGGAAGTGATTTTGAAACTACAACGCTGTACGACATGCAAATAGATTAATTCATGATGAATTCCAGTAGAGTTTGGCATTAGCGCATTGCTAGGCTAACAATCAGTCAGGCAGAAAGCAGGAAATGTTCTTGGAATCAGGGTGCCAAGCCTAAAAATGCCAAAACAATGAGTGAAATTGATTTTTATATTGACCAAAATAACAATTTGAGCAAATTCTGTTCACCATTGCCCGATTTGCGAACAGTTTGCTCTTATCAATGGCTCTTTTTAAAGACTTTTTAAAGGTTTTGCAGGTGTGTTAGTGTTTTCCTTGTAAAACATCTCACAATTAGTATTGTTTTTTGACAGTTAAAAAGTTTAAGTGCTATTGTCTAGCTCGGTCCTGGAGGGCCAGTGTCCTGCAGAGTTTAGCTCCAGCTTGCCTCAACACACCTGCATGGAAGTTTCTAGTATGCCTATAAGAGTTTGATTAGCTGCTTCAGGTGCATTTAATTATGGTTGGAGCTAAACTCTGTAGCACACCGGCCCTCCAGGACCGAGTTTGGACAGCCCTGGTCTACAATCTTAAGAATGTAAGAAACAATATAAAACTGTATTTTGCAGAAAATTTGCAAATCTATCGATTTTCAAGCAGAAAAAGGTGTCGCACCATCTGTGCATTTCAATGTACTGGTAGCAATGTTTCTCTGACTAAAATTGTAGTGTACTTTACTAATGCGCTGTTTGAATGACATAATAGTTGTTATCTGTGTGTGAGAGCTTGGACGCTCATCTGAAGGTCTTCTGTCCTGCTTGAGATGCTGCTCTGGGCTGTTATCAGATGAGAGTTTGATTTCTATCTCCTCAAAGCAAGTTCCTACCCGCTTCCACATCCATCATCTCCTGCTCAGAGCTGGAGTTTCAAAAACAACACATTTGCTCCTTCGGCACTGCAGCTTTAGACCTGTCCTTGCCTGCTCCAATAAATCAGCTCAACTCAATCCAACATCTTATTCCAGCTCTTTAAGATCTCATCCAGTCCAACAGCACGACCCCAAACAGCACCTCTGCATCAGTCTGGTGGTTTCTTTTGGCTCATGCTTTTCATTATTTCACATTCAATCAATCGAAAGGTATTTCTGTCCTTTAGAACAGAAATGGGGATATTAAGTACCCTAAATTTGAGTATTTCATCATATGCGATGTTTGCATTTCACCTCAGGCTTTTGGAACGGAAAATAAGGCCATAAAGTAGTAAACTGCTTTCGGTCCCGTTATTGTCAAAGATTTATGGGACCAATCGTCAGCTGAGCGGTCACGGCCCGGCCAGTTGCATATGGAAATGTGAGAGTAATAATGATTGTGTTTTTATTTTATACACGTGGACGTTTGGACAACAGCCGTCTTCAAATGGATACATTTTAAAGTGCTCCCATCCGCAAAGCAGCTCTGTGTTCAGTTAAGAGCCATTGGAGATTTGGAAGGGACAGAGCAATCTTTTAGCTGTCACAAACACTCTTTGAACACCTTGACTTCATTACTTTGAGGAGAACGGTTCTGGAGAGCCTTTATGGGGAGAGTACCCCCCACCACCTCAGCTGGGATCAGAGCGGACTAGATCAGATCCAATACTAGATCAGAACTGACTCGCTGTATGTGTGTTAGCTTTGTGGCTGCGCTTTGCAGGAAGACTTGTCTTTTTAAATCAAGGAGCTGTTCCTGACCTGCAGCTTCTCTTGTAAATGAAACAAGCCACATGATTTTCGATGGTGTTCATGTTTGTAGCACAATTATTCAGGTTTAACATTAGTGATTTGAGTTTGTTCAAATCAACCACAAGTATAAGCAATAGTAGTTGTAACATTGGCCTAAACACTTCTTTCTCCTGGGCTCCAGAGTGCGACTGAAATTTTACCAATAATAAAATTATATATTATAATAATAAAGTATATTTATTGACATTTTGTGCAGATATAACATCATCTATCTATCTATCTATCTATCTATCTATCTATCTATCTATCTATCTATCTATCTATCTATCTATCAATCAAAATGTTAATTATTATTTAATTTATTTTCTTTCATTGTTAAATATGAGACTTGTGACATGAAGAATATGAAAAAAAGTCTAACTAAATGTGACCCTGGACCACAAAACCAGTCATAAGGATCGATCTTTCAAAATTGAGATTTATACATCACATGAAAGCTGAATAAATAAGCTTTCCATTGATGTATGGTTTGTTAAGATAGGACCGTATTTGGCCGAGATACAACTATTTGAAAATCTGGAATCTGAGGGTGCAAAAAAATCTAAATATTGAGAAAATGACCTTTAAAGTTGTCTAAATTAAGTTCTTAGCTATGTATATTACTAATTAAAAATTAAGGTTTGATATATTTACAGTAGGAAATTTACAAAATATCTTCATGGAACATGATCTTTACCTAATGATTTTTGGCATAAAAGAAAAATCAATAATTTTGACCCATATGTATTTTTGGCTATTGCTACAAATATATCCCAGCGACTTAAGACTGGTTTTGTGGTCCAGGGTCACAAATATAACTTGTGGAAATAATGTTTTTGCGCAGTGATTTAAATGAAGCTACAATATATATATTTTTTCATTGTTCAATAGTTTGATTTACACTGCCCCACACCAAAGTTGACATGTTGGCCCACATGGACAAACTAAACAAAGCACTATTCTCTCTCAAAAATGAATGTTCTTTATTGGCATCTGGTTCCATTAAGAAACTTAAACATCCATGGAACCTTTTTAATGCTCAAAAGGTTCTTTCAATTTTTAAATAGTTCTTTACTGTAAGAAAAAAGTGTGCCTTTTAGGAACTGTTCAATGAAATGTTTTTTAGGGAACCAAAAATGGTTCTTCTATGGGATCACATTGAAATCTTCCTTTTGGAACCTTTTATGTTTAGGAATGTAAGAGCCATAGTGTACACTATTCATGGAAATCAATCAACTTGACTGACTTATGGTTGTATGTGCGGTTTGCAGTAACATTGAAAAATTACTTCACCTTTAATATGTGAAAACCGAGTTCTTGCCCTCTGGTTGCTTTATTCCGTCAGCATGAAATCTTCCAAGACGATGGGGATTTAGATTGCAGTTGATCTATAGTGTTTTGTTCCACATGCGCTCCGGTCTGGTGGATATCACTGCTTATTGACGTTTTTTATCACGAGCAAATATCTTTGCTGTCTGTTACTCCTACGTCATATTTCCACTGGCAAATGAGGGTTAATGAGATGATCAGTTATTTGAGGCTGGCTAGGTTTATAGGGTAAAAGTTAGCATTAGGGTTGCCTCAGGGCTCAAATTAGAGCCCATAATGGGTAATGTTCACCAGAAAAATAATTTAAGACTGTACCCAACCTCGTTTCCTGTCCACAAACCAGGGCTTCTCAGAGTTTCTCAAAGCTTTTATCAAAACCTCATGACGTTGCCGTCAATCATTCGGAAATCATTTGAAATCATAATTATACAGACCTACAATTTTGTCCTGCATAATATCTATCTACCATCATATAATTCATGACATATTTGCTTATGTTTGACACTGTGGTGTTCATTTCTTTGCTTTGCATTGCAGATAAATTCCTATGAAAGGGAAACTTGTTTCTGAAAGCTGGAAGATGGAAAAGGGAGACTTTATGTGCTCTGCTTTTTGAGTTTCCCTTGGGGGAATGTGGTGTCTCCGTTCCCTGTACTATTTGCCAAATGCTTCCGAAACAATGAGCAGTTTATCTTCTACTTCATCTTTCCACGCTTTTAAGATTTGGGTGGTAGTGCGAAATAAACCAGAACAAAGTGAACATTTGAAACACAATGATTACAGTACACTAAACTCTTTGTTAGTTTAAGGGCCAGTGGCATGATGCGTTTGCATTTTGTTTTTCCAGATCATTTTTTTAGATGCAATTCATACATGAATGACCTTGAATTCCCTAATATCATAATAAAAAAAATGCATTATTAAAATAATAAAACTGTTTAAAATAAGCTTGTTAAAATATTACACATTTTTGGAATGTCATGTGGTGCAACCAGCATGCAAAAACAAAAAAGCCATAAAACAGTAAATGATAGCATAGAGGTCGGCCATGGGCAATAAGTCTCTCTAAATAGCAGATAATTTGACCTTTTATTACAAAGCAAGTTTAGTTCTGGTTGTAAAATGTCATGTGGTGCAACTCCCCAAAACATAATACTTATCAACAAATTAAAATTAAACTTTGTAAAAAAAAAAAAAAAAAAAAAAAAAAAAAAAAATATATATATATATATATATATACCTGAAAAATATATTTAACTTTTTAAAAATGATTAAGATGTGTACATTTACATATACTTTCTTTTTAACTGGGTTGCACTGCATGACATTCTTTGAGCTGTTAAATAGAAACTTTTGTTATATTCTCAAGTTGAAACTGTTCATATATATTCTTTTTAAACATATGAAAAGTTTCAAATTAATAACTCTAGAAATGTCATGTGGTGTAAGCTTGAAGCAAAAAGTTAATGGCTCTGACTAATGATGCAAACGATGCATCGTTATACACAATGATGCACCACCGTCCTACCATTGTACTCTAAAAATAATTAGAAAAAGGTTGTGCCTCATGACTTTTCCCTCTTTAAAATTGGCTATTGGCCACAGCTATGAAATGACAGTGATGCTCATAATTTCAAGTTAATGTCATCTCTAAATTGGACTAATTAAGGGAGCCATGCTAAAACTGTGTTGTTTTGATAAAAGGGGCTTTGTGTCAGAAAAAACGACTGAAATCTTGTCTTATTCCTGACCTTGTTTTGAAGTACATGGACTCAAGGAGTCAATTCCTTCGATTCCTATGGTGGGACTTAGGAAAAACTGGAAAGCGAACACCCCTAGTGCCGACAAATTGGAACCTTTCTTGAAAATGGTGTAGAAAACCATATGAAACTGACAACTTGGCACATACATTTTAAACAATTTTTTTAAAAGGATGTTTCATTATCTTTATCTTGGACACTCATATTCATCACTGGCTCTTAAATTCTACAATTAGGCATTTAAAGAGTTGCTTTTAAGTCTATCAAATATGGTTTGGCTGGGATTCAGCCATTATTGGAGCGGAATCACGTTTTTTCACTTATGTCGAGAATACGGTTCCAGAGACCCACCTCTGTCACACACTGGAAAATAATCACATTTGATCCGTCCAGTTCCTCAAATGTAAGTACAGCTATTTTTCTTCTCATCCAAATATAACAGATGTCTTACAGCCCGGACACACGGGCAATTGTTGAATGTTTTTTTGAGGGGGCTGGATTATCCCAGTCCGTCATAAAGGCCACGGTCGGGCCAGTTTAGGGAGCCCTACTGTCCACGCCAGGGCTTAGAGGTGTTGACGGGGGCCACGGTCCCCAAACAAGACCCTGGCACTGGTCAGGCTGTGAAAGACGGTCTGTTTGGTTGCTATCTCCATCCTTCAACACCACCACATCAATCCTAGTTGAGCCAGGCCATCCCTGCTGAGACAGTGCCCCTCTTTGTCCGCCAGCTGATGGGCTGAGGCCCCCAGCCCCGCTCTTACACCCGCTCTTAGTGACAACCACCTGACAGAACCGGCTCCTAGCAGGCTGAGACCTCAAAGGCTTCATCTGCCTCAACTTGTAACCTTCACGCCACTTTTAGGGCCCTATGATTTCTGTGATGAGGAAAACATGGAGCTGCATGGAAGGTCACCTCACAAACATTTTGCTATTTTGTTTGAATAAAAACTATCATCGTATCATATAAACACAAAAACTCAAAGGACTTCACGCCAATAATAATAATAATAATAATAATAATAATAATAATAAAAATTAGTAAAGCCTTAAGGAAAATCAAGAGTTTTCTTCCATGTATTAATTTGAACAGTATTTCTCTGTTCATAAAACTCTTTGTTTACCAAGAACTTAAAGGAATTGTTACATTTTCATTTGATTACATTTTAAAAGACAAATGTTTTAGTTGTCAATGTTTTATGACTTTATTTGATTACAAATTTTGAGGATAATGAATTTGTAATAAATCATAAATTGATAAAAATTTAAATAGGCAGCACAGAATTTCTAGAAAAAAAAAAACTTTTTTTTTTTTTTTTTTTTTTTTTTTTACATATTTTCATAGGGCCCTGAAATGTAACACACACACGTTTCAACAATGTATATTTAGGGGAAAAAACAAACATATAAAATGGAATTTAGGAAAAAAATAAAACTGATTTTATAGGGCACTAGCAGTTGAACTTCTGAATTTCTGTTGAACTTTAAAATGAATTGTTAAATTGTGCAATTTTCATGATTTTTATCAGACATGCTTTCTGATTACTAAAATGCTATTTTATTGCACTAAAACGGTAACACTTTATTTTACGGTTACATCTATTAGTTGCTTATTAGCATGCATGTTACTAGAATATGAGCCATGTATTAGTGCTAATTAAGCACATATTAATTTCTTATTCTACATGACCTTATTCTACATCCCTAATCCTACCCAATACCTAAACTTAACAACTACCTTACTAACTATTAATAAGCCGCAAATTAAGAATTTATTGAGGGAAAAGTCATAGTTAATAGTTAACAACTGTTACCTTTTCTAAAGCGTGACCTAAAACAGAATTCAAAAAGACATTAAAACAGAAAAAAATTACCCAGAATCCATTTGGGAAAAAATAAAGACAACTTATTTTATAGGGGCCTACACCTTACAAACTCTTAATGGCAGAGCAAAAGACATGCAGTACACATACACATCAGAGAACATGAATCACGAAGGGCTTCTGTAGGATACATGATTGTAGGAGACTCTGAACACAGCAGATCTGTATGTAGAAGATCCATGTTAAACTCCAAAGGATGTGCTGGCCTATCACATTTCTTTTATTATTTATGGCTCCAACAGGGATCCATAACTTTGATCCACACTTCACACAATAATAGGGCTTAGGATTTTTGTGGTTTCCACTATTCCAAGGCAAACACTTGGTTGAAGTGGAAATCACATACTTGCTGTATTTAACTCTCTTGCTGCATTTCACCCATGAACATTGGAGTAAAAGATTGCAGCATCTTCCTGCCGCGGGTCCAGATGTTCTCGCAGGCTTTTGAGTCAGGGGTTTAGGATGCGGTTTACGGCTGAGAGGTCCACATGCAGGGTTTGGCCGTTCGACTCCTGGTGTGTGATGTTGTGTTCAACTCTTTTTAGTGCTGTTGTTACTTTTCTGAACACTTGCCTCAGTCCTAGACAGATTTATTGGGTGCTTTCGACAAAAAATAAACTTGGAAGCAGAACTTTTTTTCTCCCAGCCATCTACTTGTCATTTTCTTCGACACATTTCAAAAATGTTAATCGCAGGGAATTCTTCTAGAGGACGCGTAGAGAAATGATTCGATGTACCATTCAAACAATTCCCGATCAGATCCGGATTAGGGATTTAAATTTGAATAATGAAATTGAATAGTGAAATAAGTTGTGAAACATTTATTTATTTATTGGAGTGCTTTTTGTTTGTTTGAATGTTTTTTTGTTTTAGTTTTTTTGTTTGAATGTTTTTTTTTTTTAATTATTATTAGATTGTTTGAATGTTTTTGAATGTTTTTTTAGTTTGTTTGAATGTTTTTGTTTGGTTTTTAGTTTGTTTGAATGCGTTTTTTGTTTGAATGTTTGTTTTTACTAGTTTGTTTGAATGTTTTTGTTTTAGTTTGTTTCTTTTTTGTTTGAATGTTTGTTTTTACTAGTTTGTTTGAATGTTTTTGTTTTGGTTTGTTTCTTTTTTGTTTGAATGTTTTAGTTTGTTTTTTAGTTTGAATGCGTTTTTTGTTTGAATGTTTGTTTTTACTAGTTTGTTTGAATGTTTTTGTTTTAGTTTGTTTCTTTTTTGTTTGAATGTTTGTTTTTACTAGTTTGTTTGAATGTTTTTGTTTCTTTTTTGTTTGAATGTTTGTTTTTACTAGTTTGTTTGAATGTTTTTGTTTTAGTTTGTTTCTTTTTTGTTTGAATGTTTGTTTTTACTAGTTTGTTTGAATGTTTTTGTTTTGGTTTGTTTCTTTTTTGTTTGAATGTTTTAGTTTGTTTTTTAGTTTGAATGCGTTTTTTGTTTGAATGTTTGTTTTTACTAGTTTGTTTGAATGTTTTTGTTTTAGTTTGTTTCTTTTTTGTTTGAATGTTTGTTTTTACTAGTTTGTTTGAATGTTTTTGTTTTGGTTTGTTTCATTTTTGTTTGAATGTTTTAGTTTGTTTTTTAGTTTGAATGCGTTTTTTTGTTTGAATGTTTGTTATTTAGTTTGTTTGAATGTGTTTTTTGTTTAAGTGTATGTTTTTTGAATGTTTGTGTTTAAGAGTTTGCTTTTTATATTTGTTTTTTGTGGTTAGATTTTCTTTCCCTTCTTTTTTTCCTTTGTTTTTCTTTCTTGTAAGTGAATTTGACTACATCTACAAAAAAGTTTGGCGAGTGTTAATTTGGCAGTTTATCTCCTTTTTGATACTGGCTCTATAAATCTCTCTTAAAAACCTGTCTTATGTAATAAACAAATGATAATCATTTCTCATAGTGTCACTGTTTGGTTCCTGTTTGCCCATATTTCGTTTTGTTCTGGTTCTTCTCATTAGTTCATTATTAGTCTATCATCGTTCATTTGTTTCACCTGTCTTGTATTAATCATCTTGTTTCCTCATTAGTTTGTGTTCTTTATAAGCCTTGAGTTCAGTAATCTTCTTCGTCGTTTCTTATAGTTTTTCTCAGTCGCTTTGGTACGTTTCTCAGATCAGAATTGAAATTCTCAAAACTACCTGTTCAATCTTCACATCATTGTGTCACTTGTGCACATCAAAAAAGCAGTTTCTCATTTCTTTGAACAAGTTGCAAATGCTTTGGTACATCCATGCAAATGATTATGTACAATTCTCTGCTGTTTCCTACATTATCAATTGCTTATGTCATGTTGCTCAAAATGTATTATATAGATCTCTGTGTAATTGTCTTACCCCTCAAAACATCTAGTTGTCATAAACTGTCAAGCATATTTTCTACACATCTCTATTAGATTTTTTGTAAATTTTCCATGAATTGTGCAGGTGAATCTTGACTCTCACTAATGAAGAGAATATAGATCAATCAATTATAAATCAATTCACTGAAATAGCTCAAAGGTGTATCTCATGAACCTTCAATTGGAAAGCATATATATAGACAGAGGACAACACAAAATTTACAAATTCTGACGATGGATGAACATCCAGAAAACGATCAGAGTCAACAGCCGATAGGAAGGAGAGGAGTAGGGATGCATGGAAGTGCACAGAGGCAAAACAGAGGAAGAGGTCAAGGACAGAGGTGCATATCAGATTAAATAATGTTGTCAGTCATGGCCTTACAATGGCTGAAGGGTGCAGCTAAAAATTGGGAGATCGACCATATCCTCAATAATTCAAACATTTTGAAACCGTCACTTTCAATCAATATCCCACATACAGTAATGTGTAAATTTGTACTTTTGAAAGGAAATATGGCATACATAAGAAGTGCAGCCTTCTGCATTTCAGTACAGTAACTGTCATCCAAACCTTAGCCATAGTTTACATCAGAACATCCCTCCAGAGTACACTGTTATATTGACAACATGACTAAGCAATTTGACTGTCTTATCCGTACACAAGGACTTGTCATTCTGACGGCACTGACATGTTCATTGACAGATATTTATTTTTGAGAGATGAACTAAATATTTTGAGCAAGAGACTGGCTTTTGCATGTAATCCATGGTATTTGTACAAGTTGTTTTGAGAAATGCACTTACTGTTTTGCAAATATCAAGGATGATTCGAGAAATGTACCAAAGCGACTGAGAAAAACTATAAAGTAAAGTTATGTTTATGTTGAATACGTTTGCACGATTAAAGAACCTGATTATTCTGAATCCCCCGTCTTCCTGCCTTCCTGGATCAGCATCGCGTAACAGAAGACACGACCTGAACCGAAGATGAGGAGGCTGAGATTAGTTCCCCGCAAGGTTGGCCCCGGGGAACATCAGCCAACCGCCGCCCGCAACAAAGTTTGTACCGCCGCCCAGGACGAAGTCTGTGCCACCGCCCGCGGCAATGATTGTCCCTTCGTCCGCGGCGAAGTCCATGCCGCTGCCGTCTACGGAGAAATCAAGCCCGCCGCCAGAGAGTGTGGAAATCCCACAAACGGATGCTCACGTGCCTTGGGAGTATTGGTTGAGTATGAGGGGATGTCTTGGACTCCTGTGCCCGCTCCTCATCAGCATTCCCCAGTGCCCATTTTTCCAGGGCCAGTCCCTCCAGTGCCCGCTTCTCCAGGGCCAGTCTCTCCAGTGCCAGTCCCTCCTGTGAAAGTGCTGACAGAACGCCCCCAGGAATCCGCGCTGCTCTCCAGTGCCTGCTCCTCGCAAATGCCCTCCAGTGCCTGCTCCTCGCAATTGCTCTCCAGTGCCTGCTCCTCGCAAGTGCCCTCCAGTGCCTGTTCCTCGCCTGAGCCCTCCTATGAATCCGCTGGTCCCGTCCAGCCCTCCTGCATCTCCGCTGGTCCCGTCCAGCCCTCCTGCATCTCCGCTGGTCCCGTCCAGCCCTCCTGCATCTCCGCTGGTCCCGTCCAGCCCTCCTGCGTCTCCTACGTCTCTGCTGGTTCCGTCCAGCTCCGCGCTGCCTCAGCGCCCTCAAGTGTCCGCACCTCCAGAGCTCCCTCAAGTGTCCGCGCCTCCAGAGTGCCCTCAGGTGTCTGCGCCTCCAGAGCATCCTCAAGTGTCTGCGCCTCCAGAGCATCCTCAAGTGTCCGCGCCTCCAGAGCGCCCTCAAGTGTCCGTGCCTCCTGAACGCCTCCAAGTGTCCGCGCTTCCAGTGCGCCCTCCTATGTCTCCGCTGGTTCCGTCCAGCTCCGCGCTTCCAGAGCGCCCCCAGAGAGTTCAGTAATCTTCTTCGTCATGTCTTAAAGTAAAGTTATGTTTATGCTGTTTATTCTGATGTTGAATACGTTTGCACGATTAAAGAACCTGATTATTCTGAATCCCCCGTCTTCCTGCCTTCCTGGATCAGCATCGCGTAACAGAAGACACGACCTGAACCGAAGATGAGGAGGCTGAGATTAGTTCCCCGCAAGGTTGGCCCCGGGGAACATCAGCCAACCGCCGCCCGCAACAAAGTTTGTACCGCCGCCCAGGACGAAGTCTGTGCCACCGCCCGCGGCAATGATTGTCCCGTCGTCCGCGGCGAAGTCCATGCCGCTGCCGTCTACGGAGAAATCAAGCCCGCCGCCAGAGAGTGTGGAAATCCCACAAACGGATGCTCACGTGCCTTGGGAGTATTGGTTGAGTATGAGGGGATGTCTTGGACTCCTGTGCCCGCTCCTCATCAGCATTCCCCAGTGCCCATTTTTCCAGGGCCAGTCCCTCCAGTGCCCGCTTCTCCAGGGCCAGTCTCTCCAGTGCCAGTCCCTCCTGTGAAAGTGCTGACAGAACGCCCCCAGGAATCCGCGCTGCTCTCCAGTGCCTGCTCCTCGCAAATGCCCTCCAGTGCCTGCTCCTCGCAATTGCTCTCCAGTGCCTGCTCCTCGCAAGTGCCCTCCAGTGCCTGTTCCTCGCCTGAGCCCTCCTATGAATCCGCTGGTCCCGTCCAGCCCTCCTGCATCTCCGCTGGTCCCGTCCAGCCCTCCTGCATCTCCGCTGGTCCCGTCCAGCCCTCCTGCATCTCCGCTGGTCCCGTCCAGCCCTCCTGCGTCTCCTACGTCTCTGCTGGTTCCGTCCAGCTCCGCGCTGCCTCAGCGCCCTCAAGTGTCCGCACCTCCAGAGCTCCCTCAAGTGTCCGCGCCTCCAGAGTGCCCTCAGGTGTCTGCGCCTCCAGAGCATCCTCAAGTGTCTGCGCCTCCAGAGCATCCTCAAGTGTCCGCGCCTCCAGAGCGCCCTCAAGTGTCCGTGCCTCCTGAACGCCTCCAAGTGTCCGCGCTTCCAGTGCGCCCTCCTATGTCTCCGCTGGTTCCGTCCAGCTCCGCGCTTCCAGAGCGCCCCCAGAGAGTTCAGTAATCTTCTTCGTCATGTCTTAAAGTAAAGTTATGTTTATGCTGTTTATTCTGATGTTGAATACGTTTGCACCATTAAAGAACCTGATTATTCTGAATCCCTCGTCTTCCTGCCTTCCTGGATCAGCATCGCGTAACACATAGACATTATCACGGACATTATATGGTTTATATCCTCTATACTCCCTTTTATGACTCTGCAATCGTGCCATTGTGCCATTCACATGAGTTGTTCATATTTCTTTGAATGTAACTAGACTTCTAATACTGATTGAATGATACAATACTGCAATTAGTGATTTCATTGTAGGAGTTGATTAATTTAGTGTTGGTGCTTTTGTTTGTCTGTTTTAATTATTTTAAATCTATCTTTTTTAATCTAACATTCTTTTTACATCACAGACCACTTAGAATCTGTCATGGACCTCCAGAAATTTGCGGCCTATAAGTTTAAGAACCCGTGATAGGTTCATGCTCCTTGTTTCTACAGAAAAATCCATCCAGACTTATGAGCCCTGTTTGGACCCAGCTTTAAGCTCAATGTTGGAGGCAGTCGACTTACATCATCGTCCAAACCAGAACCGCTGAAGCCTTTCTTGTGACTTTGTGATGGGTTCACTGGAGGACAGTTCTGTTTTTATGTGTTATTTAAGGTCTTTCGAAGGTCTCGCTGCTTTTGGCTTCAGTCGATTGAGTTGTTTCAGAAAGGGACACCCTCCGTGGCTATTCTTTCATTAGTTTCCTTTTCCTCTTTCTGTTTTTAGGCCCGACTGTTTGGCCCTCTACTATTCAGCCATTCGCATGCAAAGTCTGTTTGGAAGGTTAAAGCCAGCAGGAAAAAAAACACTTTAACCTTTTCTCAGATATCCTTTCAATGGGCATTTGTCCATACGCTGCAGTGCAAAATCGTTTGGCTCGTTGGTTTTTCTTTACGACTGCATTAAAAGCAGTGAGAAAGGGGAGTTTATTGTTTCAGTCTGTTTACTTTGATTATTTATGATTAATTTTGCATGTGTCTTGGTCCGGCCCTCAGGTTTGGAAAGTGTGGTGTCATTTGTGTCTGGATTTTAGCTTGGTCTGCTGGCTTCTTGGAGATATGTCGGGTTTACCGCAGAAAGCTCCACAGTTTTGTTTTTTTGGGGGGGCAGGGGGTGGGGGGGATTCTGCTATTGTCAGTGAGATTAATATGTCGTTGGCCAGAGTGGAGTCATGCTGCATGTTTGCATTGGAGAAGCTGTTTGGAAGCTGTCAAATCGTCTTCTTCAGTATTATTCTAAGAAATGTTGCTTGAAGCAAAAGTGCTTTCTCACAGATGAACCTCTTTCAGATGTCTACAATGGTATGAAATAACAGATGTATAGATACCTGTGATTGAGGACTTCCTGTCACGTTGTCAAAATGATTCAGAGAGATGCATGTTTGGACGTTATGTTACACTTCAAAGGTGATTTGATGTGGAGATGTGAGCCAAATTAGAAACTAATGGCAGATTGGGGTTTTATTTCCTTTTGGAAATTAGTCGTTATTTTGGGGTTTGCATTTGGTGACAGCTTTAAATGTCTTTCTCTTACAAAATGAGGCATGTGCATCTATCTATCTATCGTTCTATCTATCTATCTATCTATCTATCTATCTATCTATCTATCTATCTATCTATCTATCTATCTATCTATCTAGCTATCGTTCTATCTATCTATCTATCTATCGTTCTATCTATCTATCGTTCTATCGTTCTATCGTTCTATCTATCGTTCTATCTATCGTTCTATCTATCGTTCTATCGCAGACTTCAGCTGACCGATAAATTTATAGGTAGTCATTTTAGAGCGTTTCTGAGAAGAGATTGATTTTTATTCAAAATCTGTGCTTAAGATGAAACATTTAACAGTGATTTACAAGGGACATGACTGAAACACAAACCTTTGTGTAACTATAGAGCATAGAGAGGAAAAATCAGAGGTTGTGTAAACACCATTTAATCTCACATATAAAAGGCCATGCTCATTTTGAGCCAGATCCGTCTTACAGTTTTTCTCAGTCACTTTGGTGCATTTCTCGAATCATCCTTAATATTTGCAAAGAAGCATGTGCATTTCTCAAAACAATTCGTACAAACTGCACTGCACAATGGATTTCCTGCAAAAGCCTGTAACTTACTCAAAATCTTTAGTCCATCTCTCAAAAGTAAGTATTTATCTCAATGAATATATCAGTGCCATCAGAATGAAAAGTCCTTGTGTCATTGATCACAAACAAAATAGGCAAAATGGTTAGTCATGTTGTCAATATAACAGTGCACTCTGTTAGTGTTGCCTGCTGTAAACTATGGCAACAGTTTGGATGACAGTTACTGTACTGAAATGCAGAAGGCTGCAATTCTTATGCCATATATCCAATTCAAAAGTACAAATTTACACATTACTGTATGTGGTATATTGATTGAAAGAGATGCGTTTCAAAATGTTTGAATTATTGAGGATATGGTCGATCTTCCAATATTTAGCTGCACACTTCAGCCATTATAAGGCCATGATTGACAACAAGGTCCCCAATAGTGGCCCTCATTTCATCTGATATGCGCCTCTGTTCTTGGCCTCTTCTGTCTCTTCCTCTGTTTTGCCCGTGTACCCTTCCACCATGAATCCTTACTCATCTTCTTCCTCTCGGCTGTTGACTCTGATCGTTTTCTGGATGTTCATCCACTGTCAGAATTTGTAACTCTTGTGTTGTCCTCTGTCTATATATGCTTTCCAATTGAAGGTTCATGAGATACACCTTTGAGCTATTTCAGAGAACTTGTATATAATTGGTTGATCTATATTCTCTTAATTAGTGAAAGTCAAGATTCACCTGCACAATTCATGGCAAATTTACAAAAAGTCTAATAGAAATGTGTAGAAAATATGCTTGACAGTTTATGACAACTAGATCAACCATTTTGCATTTAATGACTTATACGACGAACTAATGACTAGATGTTTTGAGGGAAAAGACTATAGCACAGAGAACTATATAATACATTTTGAGCAACATGATATTAGCGACTGAAAATTTGGGAAACCACAGACAAATGTACATAATCAGTTGCATGAATGTACCAAAGTAATCGCAACTTGTTCAAAAGAATGAGAAACTGCTTTTATGATGTACACACGTGACTAGGTGATGTGGAGGTTGAACAAGTAGTTTTGAGAATTTCATTTCTGATCTGAGAAATGCACCAAAGCCACTGAGAAAACCTATAGGCTGCACCATTGCTTTTCTTACTGATGGTCATCTCCTTTCCAAATGCACAAAATCAAGGGCTCGGTGTGGGTAAGAGACATGAATGATACGCTTTGTATTTCCAGTTTAAGAGAGTTTGTGCGTACAGAAACAACACAGAGCATTTATGCCATGTGTGGGTTAATGTTTTGGCTTAAGGGAAAGTGTCTCCAACATCCAGTATGATGGATTGGCTATCCATTGAATATCAAAAAGAAAAATAAATAAGAGGGACAAACTTTAAATGTACATTTCCGGTTTTTTATTTTATTTTTTGTGGTGGTTTTTTGTTTGTGATTTTTGATGTTTTTTGTTTGTTTTGGCTTTTTTTTTTGTGATTTCTTTTTTGCTTGTGCTTTGTTTTGCGTTTTGTTGCATAGTTTTTGTTTTGAGTTTTGTGTTTTTTGTATGTTTTGTTTGTGTTTTTTTGTGGTGTTTTTTTTATTGAATGTTTTATTCATGACTTGTGTGATCTTATCAAACTGCACTCGTTGAACTGGATTACAATGTTGTTTGATAAAATGCCAATAAATGACACTGTCTGTGTTTTAGTCAGCTTAGCCAAAGTTTTCGTTTTCTTTTGGCCATATTTTTACAAGTGGGTTATTTGCAGTTTACACATTGATTAATCTTACTTCTCTACTTTAATGCGGTATCCTACTATGATTGCTGTACTGCAAATGAAACTCTGGACGTTGGCATCTGTAGGCAACGCTGATCTTCAAAATGCTGGGGCATGTGTCTGCTTGGTTCATTATTTCTGCTAGCATTCATATCTTAAGTGGTTCTAGAGATCTTACATGTTCAAATGGACTTGTGAGCGATACCAGACAAGTCAACAGCTCTTCAGGTCTTGGAAGAAGTTGAGAGTGGAAGCGAGAGTGCTGCCATAGCCAGCAGGGGCTTAGTGGAGCAAATCTTTCCATTTCTATTATATATAAAAGTTGTTTTTCCTCTGTTGAGCGGTGAAAGTTCATGACATTACACGTGCCGTGGCATTGGGGAATACTAAACGAACTGTGAGGGTCTCTGCGAATGAGAGAGCAGCATGAAAAACAGCTGCAGCAAACGCAGAGCCCACGTCCAATTTGAGTCCCTATTTTCCCGCCAAAAAAAGTGTCTCGATCTAAGGAGACGCTGATGATCATACAATTAGCCTGCGTATTCCACTTGTGCTTTCCAAGGGTCATGGCAGCCTGGCTTTCAAGTCCAGCTGAGTGTGTGTATCAGACATTTACATAATGAAGAGAGATCAGGGGTACGTGTGTGTACGTCGTAATAACGCTGATTCTGCTATTTGTGGTGTCCTCATGCGCAACTCTTTTACGTGGCAGGTTCATAACAGATACTGATCTCTGTGTTTCATTCACCCAAACCTGCTGACTACGCCAAGTGCGCACAATGGAGTAACCTTCTAAAGCACTGTCATATGCTAATTAGTAATAACAATGAGACATTGATGTATGTGTGTAGACTGTGTCAGCAGGTGTTTCTGTGTGAGTCATATGGTTGATAAAAGCCAAAGTAGTGGTTTTGAAGTGCTACACTTGAAGTGTTTGAAAGTCTTCAAATGGATATTTTAAAATCAGACAAATAGTGTTGTGATCATGAAGGAGTCACTGTTTTTGGTCTAAGTGAACACATCTTGTAAGTGAACGGATCTTCTAAGTGAAAATATTTTTTTGATCTTGTAAGTGAAGAGATCTTGCAAGTCAACAGATCTTGTAGGTGAATGGATCTTGTAATTGAATGGATTCCTTAACAAGTCTGTGTTTTGAATCTGAATGAAGCATCCTGTCTATAAGTGATCAAAACATACTAGGACAAAAATGAACTGAATGAACAAGGCCTATTGTTTGTGAATCATACATGCTGGCCGAGGGTGATTGAACGAAGATCGACATGTTTGTTCATTCATTTCAACATGACAGTTTCATTCAGAAGGCAAAGAAAGTGGGAGGGCAAGAGTTATTCCAATTTGATATTATTGAAACTCATAATTAACTTAAAGGATTAGATCACTCCCAGAATAATAATAAAAAAAAATCCTCATAATTTTTAACTCACCCCCAAGTCATCCAAGGTCCAGAAGTCAAAAAAAAAAAAAATCATGCTTTTTGTCTTTTGTGGTGAAAATGGTGCAAATACTGATGGCTAATGCTAACGTCTGTTCAAAACAAGTGCAATGCAACTAAACATAAAAAATTATGAAATAACACACTATATTTTTGTACTTGGTTTAGAGATGTTGTGATTAATTTGACAGTGTATGCAGATTGCCGTATAAGTAATTAGTGCATCACTGACCTTGTTTTGTTCTGTTTATCTCCAGATTTTTGGAGTTTCCTGGTGTGGAGTCCCCAAAGAAAAGATACATCAATAGGTAGGCTGTTCGTTCTTTTTTATTTCTTCTCTTTTTTTATCAAGTCACTAGAAAAATAATTCTGTGATTCCAGAAAGACGCTTTGGTATTATATTTTTAATTCAATTTGAAATCTCTGCAAATCTATGTGCATATCTTCATTTTCCCAGGTTGTGGTATTAGCCTACAGTTTCAATATAAATATTTTATTCTTTTGCCTCATTTTTGCTGTTTTTGAGCATTATGATATGGTGTCATAAAAAAGCTGCACAATTAAGCAGAGGAAATGCATTAAAAGGAAACAAAAGTTGCATTCTAATTATTCCTGCTTGTCCTTTAAGACCATTGACTTTCAGACTCTCGCATGCTTTTTCACTCTGCCCATATATGTTTGAGCTAATTTCCTGAGCCCCTCAGCTGCTCGTAATGCTGATTGGCAAATGTGTTCCAGAGCGGTTGGCGTCATCTTCAGTAAAACCTCAGTGCTGATGATGTAAAAATTTGGCCGTAAGCTGCTATAAGCTTATGAGCCAGTCAGTCCCAATCAATTTACTCTCCTATAGTCCAGTTAAAGCTCCACATACGGAGGTCACAATGGCGTAATGCTTGCGGTTATGGTCTGGGGCGCGCAAAGAGAACTTCTCCATTTGGATGCTTGCACATTGTTTTTGCGGCAGTGTGATGCTGGGGTCACTGAGAGCTCACGGTTTAGGAAGGAGTTGCCTAAGTTAATGGGATGTGTAGTTTGAAGACATAGAAGTTAGACTGATTACAGAAGAAAAGAGAAGTAAATAATGTGACTTAAGAGCATTACACCACACATCACTATATACAGTCATGGCCAAAAATATCGGCACCCTTGGTAAATATGATCAAAGAAGGCTGTGAAAATTAATCTGCATTGTTAATCCTTTTGATCTTTTATTTTAAAAATTCACAAAAAATATCATCTTTCATTTGATAATAAGACTTTAAAATGGGGGGAAAGAAATGTTTTTCTACACATTGGCCACAATTAACGGCACCCATTTATTCAATACTTTTTGAAACCTCCATTTGCCAGTTTAACAGCTCTAAATTTTCTCCTATAATCCCTGATGAGGTTAGAGAACACCTGTCGAGATCAGAGACCATTCCTTCATCCAGAATCACTCCAGATCCTTCAGATTCACAGCTCCATGACGGTGCTTCTTCTCTTCAGTTCACCTCACTCATTTTCTACAGAGTTCAGGTCAGAGGACTGGAATGGCCATAGCAGAAGCTTAGTTTTGTGCTCAGTGACCCATTTTTGTGTTGTTTTTGAGGTTTGTGTTTGGATTATTGTGCAGTTGGAAGATCCAAACATGGCCCATTATAAGATTTCTAACAGAGTCAGTCACTTATTGATTTTTTTTTTTATCTGTTGGTATTTGATAGAATCCATGATGCCATGTGTCTAAACAAGATGTCCAGGACCTCCAGCAGAAATATAAACCCACAACATCAAAAATACAGCAGTATATATCATTGTACAAATGGGGAACCCATCTTGAGTGTTTGCTGCTAAAAAGCACATTTTGTTAGTTTCATCTGACCATAGAAGCCAGTCCCATTTGAAGTTCCAGTCGTGTCTGATAACTGAATATGCTGGAGTTTGTTTTTGGATGAGCCAGGAGAATTTTTCTTCAAACAACATGTGGTGATGTAGGTGCTGTTTGACAATTTTTAAAGGTTTTCTGACACTAAGACTCAACTATTTTCTGCAATTCTCCAGCTGTGGTCCTTGGAGAGTCTTTAGCCACTTAAACTCTCCTCCTCACCGTTCATTAGGACGATATAGACACACGTCCTCTTCCAGGCAGTTTCATAACATTTTATGTTGATTGGAAATTCTTAATTATTGCCCTAATGGTGGAAATGGGAATTTTCACTGCTCTAGCTCTTTTCTTAAAGCCACTTCACTAATTTGTGAAGCTCAATTATCTTTTGCTGCACATCAGAAATATATTTTTTTCATTGTGATGGATGATTAAGGGAATTTGGGCTTTGTTTTCCCTCCTATTAATATTTCTGTGAAACAGGAAGACATGGCTGGATAATTTCATGTTCATAATCACCCTGGAGTGCTCAAGATTGTGATTATGAATGGGAATATACTTCAGAGATATTTTACTCATAAGAATTTCTAGGGGTCCAATAATTGTGTCCAACGTGTATTTGAGAAAAACATTTATTTCATAATGATATTTCCCCCCCATTTTAAATTCTTAATTTCCAATGAAAACTTAATTTTTTGTGAATTTATTAAATAAAAGATCAAAAGGATTAACAATACAGATTAATTTTCACAGCCTTCTTTGATCATATTTACCAAGGTTGCCGATATTTCTGACCATGACTCTATATATGTATTAGGGGTGTAACGCTTCACAAAATTCATGGATTGATTCGATATGACACAGTGGTGTCACGGTTCGTTACATTTTCGATACAGCAAAAAGAAAGAAATGCCAGTGAAATTTCCTTGATTTTTATTATTTATTTTATTATTAAAAGTAACATCATAAAGTATGATCTTTTTTTTTTTTTGAAGACTTTGAATAATGCAGTGTGTCGAACAACAGTGGCTTCTCATTTTAGCGGCAGTAGTCGGATTTCATTTATCATGATTTATCACGTGTCGAGCTAACGATGAGATTAGAAAGACAAGAAGTTGGTGAAACATTTTCGAAATGAAATACAAACGCGCCTGCTTTAAAAATATTTTAGTCTTTGGAAGGCCTTTTGACTTTTGCCGTTTAGCCTCTAAGATGATTTTGGAGGCTTTTTTAACATTAGTTATTTATTTGTTTCCACTGTGTTTTATATTTAAACTTTGTGTAAGTTATTTGTTATTTTATATTATGCCTATAGCATGGTGTATTTGTATTCATTTTGTTAATAAATTAAACATTCTATGCTTAATATAAGTGAGTTTGTCGTAGGCGCTGTTTTCTTGTCAATTCAATCAATTGATGCCGAATTGCTGCTTATTCGAAAGTGAAAGTAAAAGGCGCACAGGCATTTACAAGCAATTTAAAAGTGAATAAAAGCGAGGAAAAAAGGGACAACTCTAATGAACAACCTCACCGTCACAACCCTACTGGAGTGCGTTTTTCTTTCGGGGTGCGAGGGACAGACATCGTGTTGCCTGTTAGGTTGTTTGGGCTGCCTTTTTGAGCACAGTGGGACTGAGAACATTATATTTCACACACTTTAAGCTCTTTTGTTTTCCAAATGTAATATGATTAGTCCAACAAACTGAATCATTCGGTTTGGAATGCGTACCGAACCAAAAGCCTCTGTCTATTGTTCTGTCTGTCACTCTGTCTGTCACTGCATTGCTCTTATCTGTCAGTCTGTCTGTGGCTCTGTCTGTCTGTCAGTCTGTTGCTCTAAATGTCTGTCTGTCTGTCTGTCTGCTGCTCTGTCTGTCTGACTATAGCTCTATCTGTCAGTCTGTCTATTGCTCTATCTATCTATTATTATATATGTCTGTCTGTCTGTCACTCTATTGCTCTTATCTGTCAGTGGCTCTGTCTGTCTGTCAATCTATATGTCTGTCTGTCTGTCTGCTACACTGTCTGTCTGACTATAGCTCTATCTGTCTGTCTGTCTGTTGCTCTATCTGTCTATTGTACTCTGTCTGTCACTCTATTGCTCTTATCTGTCAGTCTGTCTGTTGCTCTATCTGTCTATTGTTCTATATGCCTGTCTGTCACTCTGTTGCTCTTATCTGTCAGACTGTCTGTGGCTCTGTCTGTCAGTCTGTCGCTCTAAATGTCTGTCTGTCTGTCTGCTACTCTGTCTGTCTGACTATAGCTCTATCTGTCAGTCTGTCTGTTGCTCTATCTGTCTATTGTTCTATATGCCTGTCTGTCACTCTGTTGCTCTTATCTGTCAGACTGTCTGTGGCTCTGTCTGTCAGTCTGTCACTCTATATGTCTGTCTGTCACTCTATTGCTCATATCTGTCAATCTGTTGCTTTGTCTGTCTATTACTCCATCGCTCTTATCTGTCAGTCTGTCTATCACTATCTGTCAGTCTGTTGTCACTCCATCTATCTCTCTGTCTGTCTATGGCTCTGTTTGTTACTCTATATGTCTGCCAATCTATCTGTCTGTCACTCCATTGCACTTATCTGTCAGTCTGTCTGTCACTCTGTCTATCTATAGCTCTGTCTGTCTGTTTGTCGCTTTGTCTGTCTATGGCTCAATCTTGACAGAGTTCATGACAGCATGATGGATGGAGTAACTGCATAAGCTTGTTGGTTTAAGTATACAGAATACAACGTGTAAAAAAAAAATTACAATGACAGAAAACATTAAATGTGACATTAGTATACAGTGAAATAAAAGAGGGCCTGTAATATACATAATGTTTCTTGGGGGAAATATGATGAAGAAAAAAAGAATGTGACCTGTGTGAATGGCCAGTTAGACAAATACAGAGAGAGAGAAATTCAAGAGAGACAGACTGATGTACAAATTAGTTAGGACAAAAATAAACCACCAGATAGCAGATGAGGAGACAGAAAAACAAATTTGACTGAGTCCGCACAAAAGAAACATACATCTTTCCACAAATACACAGAGAAAAGACAAATAAATGAATGTTCTTACAAAGAGCAAGCATGCTAGAACATCCAAATTTCCCTCATGTGAATGATGTACGATTTCAGCACTAGGAGACAAAGAAAGCAAAATGATTAGTTTGAGTTATTTGTCTTTCAGCAGAAGCTTTTATCTAAAGAAACTTACTAGAGGAACCTCAGGTTAAACACTCTGCTCAAAGGTGTAATGAGGATATGACGAGAGAAACTCACAAAGAAAATTTATCAAATTATTAATTTAAATTTATTATTGTCATTCTGCTACATGTGTGGACATATAGTGAAACGAAATGTCGTGTCTCGCAGGACCACGGTGCTACATACCAGTTAAACATAAGATAAATATACAACAATGCAAGTATAAGTAAAAAAAACAAACAAAAAAAACAATAGAGCTTCTGACTACAGACCAAAATAGATAATCTGACTATACATATACTATAACTACTATACCTAGTTGCCTAGACATACACAAACTGAGACTGTACAAGAACTTTACATAAATACTGTACATGAAAGTATGCAAAAGAGATATTTGTACATGAAATTGTGATAAATAAAAATAAAAAATTATATATATTTTGTACATTAAATTGTTGCACAGATTAAAGAGAGATTTTGTGGGAAGCAGCGCATAGTGCAAAAAGATTTGTAGTACAATGCTCAAGTAAACATTATTTTGTAGTGCAATGCTCAAGTAAACAGTCTCTTATTGAGTCTTTATAGCAGGGAGTGTTTATAGAAAGTGTCTAGTGTGCATATAGTGGGATGAGTGCGTTACTACAGGTGGTTTATATAGCCCACTCACCTGTGTGTAGCACACTCAGAATTGCACTTAGGAAAAGTTGTCAACAGTATTAATGAGTTTGGGGGGGGGGGGGGGGGGTGATTGGAGTTAAGAGCTCTCACAGCCTGGGGAAAAAAAGCTGTTGAGCAATCTGAAAGGGCGAGCTTTGATACTCCGGTACCTTCTACCTGATGGTTGGAGCTGAAAGAGGTTGTGAGAGGGGTGGGTGGGGTCTTTCACGATGCTGGAGCATCGTGCAAGGAAAATGTCCAGGATGGAGGGGAGAGGGGCACCGATGATCTTTGAGGCAGTGTTCACTGGCCGTTGTAGGGTCTTGCGGTCAGCAGCACTGCAGTTCCCATTCCAGACAGTGATGCAGGTGGTCAGCACACTCGCAATGGTGCCCCTGTAGAAAGTGGTGAGGATGGGTGGCGGGAGACTTGCCCTTTTCAGCCGGTGGAGAAAGTGGAGGCGCTGTTGTCCCTTCTTGTTGAGTGACGTGACGTTGGCAGTCCAGGTGAGATCCTCTGTGATGTGCACCCCCAGGAATTTAGTGCTGCCGACTCTCTCCACAGTTGAGCCGTTGATGGTCAGTGGGGGATGGTCAACAGAGTTTCTCCTGAAGTCCATCACAACCTCTTTTGTCTTACATTTAGGGACAGGTTGTTAGCACCACACCATTTCGCCAGCTGTGCCACTTCCTCTCTGTAGAGTGTTTCATCGTTGTTGCTGATGAGGCCTACCACAGTTGTCATCAGCAAACTTGATCAGCTGGACTTGGCAGTGCAGTCGTGAGTCAGCAGCGTGAAGAGCATCAGGCTGAGCACACAGCCTTGTGGGGAACCTGTGCTCAGTGTGGTAGTGCTGAAGGAGTTGCAGCCGACACGGACTGACTGAGGTCTTGCAGTTAAAATTTAGATTGTGGATGAGCTGTTGTGGGATTATAGTGTTGAATGCTGAGCTGAAGTCGATGAACAGCATTCTTACATAAGAGTCTTTCTGTTCCAGGTGAGTAAGAGCTAGGTGGAGAGTGGTGGATATTGCATCGTCCGTGGAACGGTTTGGACGGAATGCAAACTGGAATGGGTCCAGTGTGTTTGGGAGACTGGATTTGATGTAATGCATGACTAACCTCTCAAAGCACTTCATCATGATTGGGGTCAGTGCTATGCGACGATAGTCATTCAGACAGGACACGGGTGACTTCTTAGACACGGTTTTCCTCTTAAAGTCAGGGAAAATGTGTTTATGTGGTTAATATTGCATTAAAAATTGATTCATATTATATTTATATGAAGATTTAAATGTATTACTGTAATGAATTAATCTGCACTTGACAGCACTAATTAATTGTAACAGACAAATTTATTTAAATTAATTTCATATGTTTTAGTTTTAGTATGCATATATATTTTCCTTGATTCCTCGTTCAGAAACTGGGCTACAATTGTCGGTCTAAATGTTTTCTAAAAAAGTAAATTAAAAAACGAAAAATAATCTGCTCAAAAAATTCATTCATTCAGAAGTTGAACACAAGTGGTCATACTGTATATTTTTGACTCACTAAAAAGATACAGCAAATTAATCACAAATTCATTTCTTTTGACAATTTGACTTTACTTGTTGTGCTGTATATGTTTGATTCAGTATAAAGAACCAGGCTCAAAAGATTCACTCGTTTGACAATTGAACTTCAGTGGTCACACAATACGTTTTTGATTCACTAAAAAAGAACCAGCTCATAAGATTCAATCATTCAGCACAGTTGAACTATAGTGGTTACACTGTAACTTTTTGATTCACTAAAAAGATCAGGCTCATAAATTAATTTTGAAAAAGGACCAGATCTCACTTCCCATCCTTGATTCTATGTCAAGAAAGTTTAGTGACCTTGGCAGTAGGCTACTAAGAATTGGTGTGGGTTGAAATTCACCCAGATTGTCTCAGTATCTGCAGTCTTTATGTTGCCAGCCCATTTCTAAACCCAGACCAATTACACAGTGAAGTGGAGAAATGCGTGAAAGAGCAAGAGATTAAGAGTTTAAGTAGTGCAGGATGTGTCCTAAGCTCAGGACTGAAGAGCATGTCTTTCTGAGTGCTCTTTCCAGCCTGGAAGCTCAGGATTTGTGTGGAAACTGGGATGGCATCCATTGTGCAGATCCGCATGATCCTGCCAGAGCAATCAGGTATCGGAGCTTGCACCAAAGTGCTACATTTCCCCCACATGCTCAACAGGAGGGGGTTCGCCTGGATTCGGCCTGACCTTTGAGCCAGAATTCTGAAAAATCAAGCGAAATAAGTCCCCTTGTTTTCAGGAGCAGTTGCCAGATATTGTGTTTCGGTAAGAGCTTACGGGGAAAGTAAAGCCATATGAAGCAAATCCCATTAACTTCTACCAGTATCCACTCCAGGGATGGACATAATACTGATGCATACCGATACAAATACATATTTTTGATACTTTTGAAACCTCAGATGTCTCAGTCCTCCTATCCAGCATTGAAATCCCAGCTCATTTTCTTCAATATTGAGTGATTTGATCTTTTCTAAAACAATGATTGTGCTGAAAGAATGCAAATTGAGCAAGACTTGCTTTTGTAATTTCATGGCTGAAGACAAGGAAATAACTTGGATAACTAGATTTTTTCTCTAAATTTCTAGAGTTCATTCCCAAATTGATGGTTGTTATTCAGTCGTTTTTTCCAGTTGTCATTTACATGTATGATTTTTCTTTATTTGCTTTATTTCCCCACTGCGACTTGTCAGATGTAATTTTGATCATTTTAAGAAATAACTTTAAGAAAACGTGTTCACATTACAGTGCATTTTAAGATGTTTTAGACTGAACTTTTTACCTTTTGTATTTCAAATGTTTGTGTGTTTGTCTGCTTCTACATGCATTTGTTTGTATATATATATATACATATTTTGATTATAATTATTGTAACATACACTGCTCAAAAAAATTAAAGGAACACTTTTTAATCAGAGTATAGCATCAAGTCAATTAAACTCCTGTGATATTGATCTGGTCAATTAAGTAGCAGAGGGGGTTGTTGATCAGTTTCAGCTGCTTTGGTGTTAATGAAATTAACAACAGGTGCACTAGATGGGCAACAATGAGATGACCCCCCCAAAACAGGAATGGTTTTACAGGTGGAGGCCACTGACATTTTTTCCCCTACTAATTTTTTCAGACTTTTTTTCACTAGTTTTGCATTTGGCTATAGGGTCAGTGTCATTACTAGTAGCATGAGGCAATACCTGGACCTTACAGAGGTTGCACAGGCAGTCCAACCCCTCCAGGATGGCATCAATAAGTGCCATTGTCAGAAGGTTTGCTGTGTCTCCCAGCACAGTCTCAAGAGAATGGAGAAGATTCCAGGAGACAGTCAGTTACTCTAGAAGACCTGGACAGGGCTGTAGAAGGTCCTTAACCCATCAGCAGGACCGGTATATGCTCGTTTGTGCAAGGAGAAATAGGATGAGCACTGCCAGAGCCCTCCAGCAGTCCACTGGTGTTAATGTCTCTGACCAAATGATCAGAAACAGACTTCTTGAGGGTGGCCTAAGGGCCCGACGTCCTCTAGTGGGCCCTGTGTTCACTGCCCGGCACCGTGGAGCTCGATTGACATTTGCCATAGAACACCAGAATTGGCAGGCCCACCACTGGTGCCCTGTGCTTTTCACACATGACTGACGTGAAAGGGTCTGGAGAAGCTGTGGAAAACGTTATGCTGCCTGTAACATCATTCAGCATGACTGGTTTATTGGTGGGTCAGTGATTGTCTGGGGAGGCGTATCCATGGAGGGACTCACAGACCTCTACAGGCTAGACCAGAGGGCCTCACTATTTTTTTCATGGGAGCCGCACTGATAGGGCAAAGTCAATCGGAGAGCCACTTTTACGGCAAAGTATCAAAAGTTACATCCAGTCATAAATAGCATGTCTTTTTATCAATCTGTCATCCCTGATATGCAATGCAACACAATACAAAAGGTGCTATCATTCTTTAACATTTACCAGTCAAATTTGTAACTAGGACAAGATGATTTAAAAAAAAAAAAAAGCAGGATTACCTTAATACTGGGAAGACCTTATTTATTTTTTCTATACTAGCCCATCATGTATCTATTATCTAACCATCCAAGTGCACATTCGCGTTAAGAGCTGGCAAAAAACTGGCAAATGCGCAGTGAGTCAGTGTCATGGACATAGGACAGAGCAAGTGTAAATATCTCGTCTATATTTCCATCTTGTAATGCCACTGTTTTAGGTATTTTTTAAAATATAAATTATTTGTAATAGAGCACTGTCTGGCCGTGTTTACACCAGACCAGACAGTTGTCGTGCCGCGCCCCGCTGCGCTAAAAGTCTGTCAACACTTGACGCGAAAAAGCAACCGTTGCAAATCATTTGAACGTAGTGCCAGTACAGTTCGTCATAAATAGAATGAGGCATCAGTGTAGACAACATCAATGGGTTCCAGAGTATGTGAGCGAAGTGGAACGCCAACAATTTCCTCTCCGTGCTCCGAGCATTTAATAATCACTCCGCTCCAGCTTCCTACCACATGACAAGCTAAAATCAGCATTAAAAGGTATACCTGCTGCTAACACATTACCCAGTCCATATCAGTATAGATATCCAGTATGATATTCTTACCCATTGAGATCTGATGTGTTTTCAAAGTGTTCCTTTAATTTTTTTGAGCAGTGTATATTACTTTAATATGACCTATGACTTTAATATAAATAAAATAAAAATAATAAAAATAATGGTAGTAATAATAAAAACATGTAAAACAAAATAATCAAATATAAGGAATCATTGAGGGTTACTGTATTATAATAATAATAATAATAATAATAATAATAATAATAACCATTTTTGAACTTTTGGATTCCTCTTACGGTTCTCCTCCCAGAATAAAAAAAAAGTTATGCATATTACTGCATTATAGTTTGAATCTCAGATGAGAGTTAAATCAGCAAGCCACATTAAGTCCATTTAGCCAAGCTCTTTGAGTTATATGCTCAACATTGGCTTTTTCTGGAAGACTGTTTTGTGTCGACCGCGCAGGCAGGAAAACACCCCCAGGCTTGGCGTAACTGGTAGCAGAGCTGGTAAAAGCATTTAGGATTTAAGGCTTCATTGTTTGTGTTTCCAGAAGAAAGAAGAGACTCCTTAGTGGTCAGCCACAGCGATGGACATTGAGGGTTTTAGCTAGACTATTGTGAACTGCCGCACTCATTTTAACCCATTCTCCCAAACGGCCCTCGCCCAGCTTCTGTGGAGGCTTATTTCATCTGATTCCTGTGTGGAAACAGCTCTTGAACATCCCTGTGGTGACTTGATATATCTGTTAAACTTCTGTTCCTGCTGGGTAATGTGTATGTACATCTGTTTATAATGCATTTGCCCTACTTTATGTGTATTTTGAACTCGTTTATTAGCTTGCTAGTTGTCACATTGATGTATTGAATCTGATATTTTAATCATTTCTTGACTCATGGTTCCTCTATTCCTGGCCAATGGTCTAGACATTTACATAAGAGATATTAGCTGTGTCCCAAAACCTAGTGAGCTGCCTATTTTGACAGCATTTTAAGGTACAACTAACCTTTCCAAAGACTTTCCAGTATCTAGAAAGCAACATTATGCTGCATTTTAAGACACATATTATGGTCAAATTCTAAAAGCAATTTCAGAATGCATTGTGATGAACTTGGTGAAAAATTAAATTCAAAATTATGAATCAGGAGTTGAGTTCTAATTTGGTACTAAAAAGTGTTTATAAAGTTTAGTCTGAATTAAAACTATGGAAACTTGTTTCCACCACTGAATTTAAAAAAAAAACTTTTTTTTTCTCAGAGTTCCAATTCTAAATTAAAAAAGTAAATTGCAACGTTGTATCTCACTGTTCTGGTTTATAACTCACAATTCTCAGAATTGCAAGTTTATATCTGGCAATTCTGACTTTTTTCTCGCATTTCTGAGGAAAAAGTCAGAATTGTGAGATAAAAAGACACAATTACCTTGTTAAAGGGGCCCAACAACAAAACACTTCAATCGCTTAGGAGTCATTCATTCTACATCTGCTCCGGTGGTGAAACAATGGCTGATGACAGCTCACTCAGGGTGAGTCTAAGGTAAAACGCTAGTGTCACTCAAACAATCGTGGGAGGGCCTGGGTCTGTGTGACGTCACACAGACAACAAGCTTACACACAGAAAAATAAGGGTTTAAAATTGTACCTTTTTGGGTACAGCAGCTTGTCCCTGGAGCAGTACCCTTAAAAGGACATATTTGTACCTTTTTTTTTTTTTTACCCCCAATATTAGTACCTTAGAGTAGTAATATGTACCCTTAAAGTACTGATATGTAGCTATTGGGGGTAAAAAAGGTACAAATATGTCCTTTTAAGGGTACTGCTCCAGGGACAAGCTGTTGTACCCAAAAAGATACAATTTTAAACCCTTATTTTTCTGTGTGTAGAACGGCTTGATTTGAGAAAGGGGTAATGATTTTAGTAGATAAAAAAATTTAAAAATTAAAAATCACTGGGTGGATTTTATCATTATATGGTGGTTGTGTACACACACTGCCAACACACATTCATGTTCATACAACATGTAAAAGTACATTTTGTATCCAATAACCCCTTTAACAGTATTGTTGTTTTTAGCTTAGCATCATGCTAATGTTAAACTAATGGAATCAGTTATGACTGCGTCTCACTATGAGTGAGCTCTGTATGTGTGGCATATGGAGTTTTGAGTGTCTAAAACAGTCACTTAAGAGGCTTTATTTAATTTTATATAGGATGCTGCCTATATAGGGAGTAAACAATCAAAATGGCGGATGTAGTCAAGAGAAATGTCGTATGTAAATGTTTCATTTGGTACCGAAAAGTGTTTATAAAAAGTTCAGTCTAAATAAAAATGGACTTTTCACACAGTGTTTCTGTGCAGTGTGTTTTTGCTATTTTAACAGTATTGTTGTTGTTAGCTTAGCACGATGCTAATGTTAAACACTGTTGGAATCAATTGTGAGTGAGTCTCGCTGTTAGTGGGCTCTATATGTGTGGCACATGGAGTTGCTGCCTATTGAGCATTCAAATCAGTCAGAGGTTTCATTTCAGTTTGGGATGCTAGGGAGCTCATTGGTTTGGAACCATTATGTCCAAATTTACATACATGTGCACTGTTCTACTCCATTTTGCAGCAAATAGAGTGTTCCCTCTGAAAATTCCAACAAAAAGTGAATTTTAAATACCTAGATGATACCTAGGTGATACCACCAGATACCACTTAACTAACCAAAAACATGAAGTGTGAAATCTTGGACTCTTTATCAACTTATAATTTACAGCTTTAATTATGTAGTGGAGGTAAAGATGCTTGATGAAAAACTAAATTTCAACAATTTGTCCCTTTATATGCTTTCTCCATTCTTCACACTCCAAGAATAAAACAAGAGTTGCTTGTTCCACACATGCTTTTTGAAATCTTTCTTCATAGTAGCCACTTTCCAGACTGCACTGTGTCTTTTAAGCGAGACGGAGAGCAGATACAGCGGCTTTTACTTCAATTTACGTTCTTCTACTGTGAAATGCACCAGACAGGGAAAAAGTCCAGTTATGCTTTTATAAGCACTTTAAAAACGACACTGGCAAAATATCTACTGTAATATGATGAAATATTTAATTGAAAAAGTCTTTCTTGAGAATACCCATTTCTGAATGGTCATCAATGAGAAAAGATGCTTTTTTTGTCACCAGATCGTGTAGCTGCAACATCTACCGGATTGCAGAGGCAGAAGCTAACTATGAAAAAATTGACCTCTCGCCCCCTGTTTTCAACCCCTTCTCCTCCAAACAATGGTTTCATTCTGGTTTGTACCCCCCAGTAAGTTCCCAAAGGATAACATCAAATCCGTTTCACTCAGAAATATGTCCAATTACGGAAGTCAAATAGGTTGCTGATATTACTTAATCTGAGTTGAGTTTTATGGTCTCACATTGTAAATGTTAGGGTTTGTACCGCCTATGCTTATTCTAGAAGTGTGTAAAAGGGTCACTTAGCGCGCACCGCATCGACGGTGGCTCATGTTGACACAAAGCTGGGCCTGTTTCAACAAGTTATACGATATTCTAAGCAGATTTACAATGGGTAAACAAACACATTTGCAGAAACTGCGTGCTGTATAGACATGGACATTAATTTTTAGCAATACTCAATTCCCTTAGCCCAAAACTGAAAATACAAGCTGTGCGGTGGGAACTCTCTGGTGTGTACGTCTGCAGGCTGACATATGGGGTGCATGTACATCTATTAGCAACTGGGGTGCAGTAACAGACGCAGGCTGCTTGGCTTGTGCGAGAGGGTTGTTGAGGGCTGTAAGATGTGCGTGCATCGTATATAGTTGCCTGAGATTATCACAGGGCTGGAAGGTGCGATGTTGTTAATATGCCCTAATGGGCCATGACTTCAGTCTGGGTCAAAACCTGATACGTCCACACTAGAAATTGAGAAACTCCACAGGCCAGTAAGTGGAAAAGGCAAAAAATGCGAAGGGAACTCTGGCAAATGTCAAAGGCACTGGAAAAACGAACGTCCTCGTTCCTATAGTCCAAGTCTTGATTCATCAGCGGAGAACTAGTTTTTCGTCTTGTATATTATGCGGTTGCGTTAAATGACATCAGTTCTCAATGTGCAGAGCTGTCAGCTTCATTGAACTGCTCTGTAATATATTGTCTGTTTGTTCAGCTGCTTTGCATGTGAGTCTTTTTGGACGCTCGCTACTGGAGTAAATTGGGTTTAATGCATGCTCGAGGCTTCTGGAAAACTGCATCTTGGATTAAACTTCTTCAGATGAGGATTACAGTTTAATAGATGGCAGTCTGGGGGTTTTATGTATCGACTCATTTTCTAAAGTTGAAGTGTATGATTTTTTACACCACTAGTGGCACTAAATGCAACTGCAGGAATTATGAATACTTAGTTGTCAAATAGCCTATGCTGGTTGACTGGTTTTAGCTGGTTTAAGATGGACATAACTGGTTTAATATGATCTCCCAGACTGCTAAACCAGTTAACCAACTTAAGCTGGATTCAGTTGGTTTCTTCAACAGGGATAATAAACTGAGATAAAGTATATTCATGTTGTATTTAAAGGTGAAATCCGTCAGCATATAGTACCGTTGCGCTTTGGGTGTCCCAAGTTCGAGTCCTGCCTCACCGATCTTTCTAGATCCCATCCCCCTCTCTCTCTTTCCCACTTCATTCCCTGTCTAAACACTGTCCCATCAAAAATAAAGGCATAAAAAAAAGAAATCTAAAAAAAGAAATAAGTGAATTCCATGTCACATTTAAATTCAAACAAAGCTCAACACTATTCGTTCAGATTATGTGTAAGGGTTTATACATGAAATACAGATCCATATACATGGATTCCTTAAATGCTTAATAAGTATGATTTCTTTCAAATACATGCTAAATGGGCAATTCACACCAAATTTAGGTTTTAGCCTGTTGTAGCCAATTGAGTACTTGGCCAAAATTTAGAATCTCTTCATGGTGGAATGTTTAATTAGATCATGGTTTAAGAGTGCTTTTGGACACCTACATAAAATAGTTTTGTGCTAAATTAGCGATTTGCTACAATACAGGTCTATGATTTGGCTCAACTATGCTAGTATTTAGAGAAAACAATGTGAAAAATTTATTTAAAAAAAATCAGTTAAAACCTAAAATATTAAATTGATTATTCAGTGTAAAGGCAGTGTAAAAATGTGCGACCTAAAAATGTCCACCATCTATTGTCAATAGTGTATTGATGATGTATGAAGCACAGCTCAAACAAAAGTCACTTTCAAACAACTGCAACCGTCAAGCAAACTGGCTGTTGGTCAGTGCGCCAAATTTGACCAGTTGAAACCGCTGCAAAATCTTCGCAGGGGAACCTTTTGTCGAAGGCAAAATGTAGGCAAAATTCACGATTGTGTGGATTTCTTGCTGTGACCGGATTTCGCCTTTGAAAATTCACACAGCAACTCTAAATATGACTTTAGCTTAATTGTTGGTTCTGTAAAACACAAAGAGGGTATTTTGAAGAAAGTTTCAGCTGTTTTGTCCATATTATTATCCAAGTCATTGGTGTCTAAAACAAAAAACAAGGTTTCTGAGGGATACTTCAGAATGTGGTTTTTGTGATCCACAGAAAAATGTAAGTCATACAGGTTTAAAACAACATGAGGGTGAGTTAATGTTTGGGTGAACTGTCCCTTCAACTTTGGATGCATCTAATGGTTCACAGTTCGGTTGGACCCATGCTTTGTATTAGCACATTCAGGGGTCTTTAGCTGTGACATGGGTGGTTTCAGAAGTGCCTGAGTGAAGGGCTGGATCTGCAGGCTGCAGCGGCTGACTGATATACTGTGTGTGTAAAAAGTAAAGAGTGTTATGCAGAACACGAGCCAAGAGCAGTAAAGCTGCTGTATATCTGGCAGGGACTGCCTTTAGTCTCTCTCTTCCTCTCCTCAAGAAGTCTTTCTAACAGCATAACAATCATATTGCATCCATAACAGACACACGGTAGATTAATCATCAGATTTGTTTTTATCAGATGGCTACACTTTTATTTATCAGTTGTGTTAGTATGAGTTTTGCTGGTCACCAATATCTGGGAGGGCACATTGCAATCCTTAAAGTATATGGAAATATATTATTTGCTAATTCTCTCATAGGAGATGGGTAATTAATAACCAGGCAACATCCACCTTGAGGTAAAATGGTTGAAAGTTCAAACTGCTTTTGCAGGTTTATTGACCAAAGATATGCTGGATGATGTTGGATCTGCACTACTTGAAACTATAACTCCATTATACTAGTGGTGCATTATGGACGTCTGTGCCTCACTTGATTTTGCTGTTATTGTTAAGTCACAAAAAATGGATGATTGGGAATTGGCAAGCTGAGTACTTATGTCCACAGTTCAAGCAATTAGCTATCACAGCTGGCCTGTTTGATTGGAAGTGTGTATTATAGCCTAATCTGTATGACTGTTCTTAAATTTGGGTCTGTTAAGATTTTTGTAAAATATTTTTGAAAGAATTATCTTACGCTCACCAAGGCTGCATTTATTTGATTCAAAATCCAGTAAAAACAGTGATTTTTTTAAAAATTTTATTACAGTTTAAATGTATTGTAACGTGATGTAGGCTATTCCTGTAATGGCAAATCTGGATGTTTTTACATGGTTTTTGGCAAGGTTCCCCTGGTAAAATTCGCATTGCAGGGGCTAAATGTCATGTTTTTGGGGTCACTTCAACCCACGGACATGAAAAACAACTCACGGCATATTTCCCATATTTCCAGAATCTAGGCTTTTGTGTTTGTCAAATGAGTAAATATTTATTTATTTATTTGTTTGGTTGTTTGTATTTAAGTTGATTTTTTTTAATGCATTTATTATATTGATTTTTGGGCTTATTTAAGTGTATTTATGTATTTTATTTCATTTTTATTTCATTTGTTTGGTTTATTCATATATAATTAAATGGAGTTCCAGTGAAATCTCCAGGCACTTCTAGTGTGTGTAATATGCAATATTCTCAATAAAGAATCCCTGTGGTACATGAGAAAGCAGAAGTCTCTTGGGACATAAAAGGATGTGGAGATGCAGGCTGCTTCACAAAATACCCACACCTGAAGCTTAAAGATATTTGTCAATAGGAAGTGCGGGGTGGAGTTGTCTAAATTTCTGAAGGTTGAGTGTGTTAAAAATAAGATTTATTCCTGATCTGTGGCATTGTAATCATTGTATTTTACTCTGTGTTTTGTATTGCACTCTTGCACTCTTTCTCGTTCTCTTCCATATGGTTTTCCCACCCGATCCACCGGTCGCTCCAGCTGAGGATGCAGCTGGTGTCCATGTCTGCTCAGCTCATCCCAAGAGCCAGCAGCCACACCTTGCCATGATTCACATCTTCAGGGAAGCAATTTCCTCAGCGGTTCGCGCATCTCTGGACATTGCATTTTGATGAGATTTTAACGCGCAGGAATCTCCAACATCCTATTAATGATGAATCACAACATCTCCAGCGTTAAAACAAACATCTCCAGATGCTTCATTTCACCTGCCGTTCTGCGATAAAGATGATCGAGAACCTACACAGAAGTACAACTCCTCATGTTTTTGAACCTCTCACAGGTGCGAATGGAGCTATGAATGCGTCATCTGAAATAATACATCACCGCTTAGCCTGCAGCCATTACGGGTTAATATCCTACATGGGGATGTCAGATGAAAAACAACACTTTGGAGACGAGCACTTACTTACGTCGGGAGATGGTGCTCGGTTAGCACATGTCTCTGGAATGGGATTTTATGTAGAACATATGGAGCTACTGAAGTGAGGAATATTTCTGATATGACCGCTGTTATTTGTAGAGGAGAATGTCGTTTATTTCCATTACCCTTCTGATCCGTAATGGTGCCCTGCTGCGGTTTCGATACGCTTTAAACCTGCAACTGCATTTATTAATAGAGCTCTGGGGATATTGAGGGATCTGGGGAAAAACTTGTTATAATTTATGCGGAATTTGCTACGTTACAAGAAGTGCTGACATGTAATGACATCAGATCTGTTGGGCCGGTGTTTTGGTATATGATATGACTGACTCGCCTCGGGACATAAATTTGAGGTGGAAGAAGCAAACCAAAATCTCCGCAATCGAGTCATGTAAATACTATGGAGTATTTGGAAGCGTCTCTGGAATTAAGTGTGTTGTGGGATATTCGGGGAGTACTGTGGGAAGAGAACATATTATTGAGGGATATTACGCAAGGGGAAAATTGGGAGATTGTTTGCAAAAAAAAAGTGGAATAATTTTTGATAGTCGGACAGGGGATTCGGTAAATAAGAAAGAGCTTGTGGAAAGTTTTCGGAGCGTTTTGGCTTCTGGATCCGTGGGTTCTATACTGAATGAATGGATGTGATATTGGACATGCTTGAGATGCATCCATATGGGTACGTTTTCATTTCATGCAGACCAAGATAAATATGAGTCTGAGAGCTACGAGAAAAGAAAGACTTCCATTTGAAGTCTTGAGTCCCGCTGTGTCTTTTGCTCTGCTAATCGTACGTAAGGTATCCTTGGCTTTTGATGAATCATGAATCCTGAAATGGCAAACAAATGTCAAGGCTGGGAAACAGGTCACATATCCTATTCCCATCTCAAAGAAACACAAAGAGGTGCCAGCAGCTATGGAAAGAGAAAAGAAACCAGTGTTTTTCTGTAGAGGTTGAGGGAAAGCAATGCATGCACTCATCCCTCGGCTCTGACTTCTGTGGACAGGAAGGCCTGCTGAGCAAAGATGTGCCGTGGATGGATGGAAATGGACCATTTCTTCCCTCCTTCGACCCAATGGAAAACTTACATGAAGGGAAAACAAATGCTGTATTGATTATGCCTTTAAAGTCCCAAATGGTGGCCTTTCATGACATTCATGATGCTTCTGTGACTGTTTTTTTTCTTGTGGAGCTTGAGGGATTTGATGTGTATAGTAACACATAGATGTTACATTTTTGTGTAATAGTTGGGTTTCGGAAAATAAAACCCCTGTTCATTTTCCCCATAGCGGAATTCAATTTTAACAATAACTTACAAACTGTTAAAGACAAACCTACTGCGAGCTGTGAGGTTAATTTATGATATATGCTTTTGTTGAAGCCATTAGCCATCAACTTATGTTTTAAATAATCACCTTTACTTGCAAAGGTCCTGATAGAAAAGTTACATTGCCCATGAAATGTCCAGAGAACTGCAGTGAGGAAGTCAAACCAAAAGAGCATCTGTAGCATCTGCCAACTTCTATGAAGCACTGTGAATGAGGCAGTAAAGTCTAAATGCACTCAAACTACTTAAATATTTATATTACTAAATATTAAATATTACCAGTAATATTTATAATTAAATAATTGCATATGTATGTAATCAATAATTGCATATGTACGTAATCAACATTAGATGTAATCGACAGTCTTGTACATTTGTGTCTTTGACAGATTTTCAAATGCATTTTTGCTTCAAATCAAAATTACAATGTTGTGATTCACCTCATAGGTGGTTAGTGGATTATAACTTTTTGGTGAAGACTTTTTTGAAATACTATGGGAAAGTGGAATGGGAAAAATACTACAGAACCCTAGCCACCAAAATGGACAGGCACTGTCAAACTCTGTATAATAAGCTGATAATTATTTCAATTCAGTTCAAGTTTATTTGTATAGCCCTTTTCACGATGCAAATCGTTGCAAAGCAAATTTAAGAAATGTAAATTTTTTACATTATATTTAGTAATATAATTCTAAATATTATAAATATAATTTAGTAATATATTTAGTAACATAATTACTTAAATGTATTGTTATGGGCGACATTAAAATTTTATACTTTTTTAAATTTATAAAAAAAAATCTAAATAAAACACTAAGAACTCAAATTAGTCAGTTAAATGCTACACATTAATTTAGACACTACAACATTTTAATGCACAGTATAAAAATTGGATATTTCGGTCCAATAAAATCACACTGTGGGTGGGACTACCCAACACATCAGAAGTGAAACCCAGATGAACCAGAGCTATCATGGTCTTGGCTGTTTGAGACGTAAATGTAGTGGAATGCCACAAAAAGATCTGGTTTTCTCTCAATCTTCAGGTCTTCGCAACTCATCACTTCAGAAGAAACACTACCAGAGCTTTTGTTATGCCCTTGTGTCCTGGACAAGATGCAATCCATAAGTGTCCTGACTGTATTGATTTCACAGAAGTTATGAAATCTTTTTTTATATTATGTAATGATATTTTCACTATAATTACGTGCAGTCCCAGTCTCAAGACACACCCTGGAATGGAAACACAATGTTCAGATGCTGAGATGAATTGAGAGACTCATCAGAGAAAGACATTCGAGACCGAAGAGGCCTAACGCACATATTATGATCACTTCAACAGATCGACCCCTGGCGGCAGCGCAACAAACACTTGACAACATTACAAATGCGCCTGCATATCTCTTTAGGGCCGCCCGCATGTGTTCGCAGACGAATTTGGGCACCCCAGACACTGTTCGGTGGAGACGGCGGCGGTGCGTCAGGATTGTTGTGGAAAGTTTGTTCTGAACAGCCAAGCCAAAGACCGACATCTTCTCCCACTTCGTACATTACGCCTTGTTTATCATTCAGTCTCGATGGTTCCCGTCGAAAGAAAAATAGCGGGTGAAATATGTGATGGCTGATTTGAGGCAAGTGGATGGGGCTTAAGTGTGAGTGGAAAGAAGAACAGAACTGTTTCCATCAGACCACTTCTCCTAATCCTGACGCGCAGCCACTGGAAGAAGCGGCTCTCCTCCGGACATGTGTTCGTTATTAATCCAGGAACTCCTCACACTTCAGGAATCCTTACAGGTTTTACTTCACTGCGGTATTATCCAGACTCCAGTTGAAGCATATCCCTTGTCAGAAACTTCATGTTGTATCAAAGTAAAAGCTGGAGCCGGTTTCAGATCGCCTGGTGGATTTCAGTCTCTTTGGGTTGTTATGATCCATGGCTCCGAATATGAGAATTTGTATATTTATGGCCGTCATTAAAAGCACTGTAATGCATCTGCGATGAAAATACTGCTGATAAAGGATGCAACTGGCAAATAGCGTTGTTTATGTAATTTCGCACAGACGTTACTTTCCAAATTAAAACAAAGCTTTTAGATGTTGGCGATTCGAATGGGCCTGGATCTGGTTTAGGGATGTTCACTTGAACAGTGTTTTTTCAAGTGATGTTCACTTGAAATGTGTTTTTGTGTTCAGAAAGGTTTTCCAAAGAAAAACACTGAAAGTTGAAAAAAACTGAGATTTTCTTTTATTTTAAATTCAAAATGTTTGGAAAAAATCCCTCACATTTGGATCAGTTCCATTTTAGCGATTGTATTTTAATTTAATTTCAAAAGATAATAATAATAATTAGTGTGATCACTTAATCACAATTAATCGTGTCCAAAATAAAAGTTTTTGTTTACATAATATATGTAAGTGTGCTGTGTATATTATGCATATAAATACACACACATGTATATATTTCAGAAAAATATGTTATGTTTATATATTAAATATATTTATTTATAATATAAATTATATGAATATAAATATAGACGTAAATACATGTAAATATTTTCTAAATATATACTGTATGTGTGTTTATTTATATATTTATAATAAATATACACAGAACACACATATATTATGCAAACAAAAACTTCTATTTTGGATGCGATTAATCGTTTGACAGCACTAATAATAATAATAATAATAAAGTCTCTTGATATTGTTTTTGGATATTTAATTGTACAGCTTATTATTCTTTTTACATTTGAACTTTTTCCATTATCTAATGCTCACTTAAAGTTAAACTAATAACAATAATTTAATGACATTGTTAAATGTAATGGCAAAACCAATGGCAAAAATCCATGCAACGTTGATTGTCCTTTTCAGAGCTTTATGTACGGAACATTTTCAGTGGATAATTACTTAAATTTTGGTCTGTTTATCACATAAAATATAAATATGGTTAATTGCATGTACAATGTTTTATGCTTTTAAAGCGTTACATAAATCGCCATCCTCAGCCATTCATTTTTTTTTTTTCACATAAGAAATCGACAGGTTTAGAATTAACTTTGCATAAATGATGACAGAACTGCCATTTTTCACTTCAAGTAAATGTAAACAGTCAAATACAGTGTAAATTGTATTCTCAAGGTTAAAACAACATTGATTTAGTTAGCTTTATATCAAAGGTAACTACTACAAGCAACTTTGGCTTCAGTGTTATGTGACCGTCAGCTTTTCTGGACTCCAGAAATACGCTCCCATTTTTGTTCTCGCTGTCCAAAAACACACCAGTATAATTCAAAACATGTCCCTGGACTTTGTTGAATTGGGATTTTTTTCCTCTTCATCGTGCTTTGGCCCAGACAGAAAAAACAACAGGAGAAGGGAACCTGGCACGGGAAGTTCATAGATTATTATAACCACTCATATAGCACCAACACTTAATGCTGGACCGTATTCCTGCTTTTTGATTGGCTGCCGCACAGGCCCAAAGCAAGCTGAGCTGATCGCTCTAATGCTTCTTTACTGTTCCAAAGAAATCTTAAGACAATTACTTCTGGAACTCGGTTTGTGTACGTCATTGCGAAAAGGCCAGTCTAACGCATGCTGATACATAAATCAATAGCACTGCTGATTTGATTCACCTTGTCAAAGAGCGTGATTCATTCCTGCCTGTGAGCCTGAGGTCTGCGTCCATGAATGGAGAGTATAGAGTTCTCCTCAAATAACCAGCTGTCCAGGAGCTTCGAGTGGCAGTTTAAATATACAGGAATATTCTCAAACAAACTCGTATGCCAAGGGCAACAGCTTTTAATTATTTATGTATTTTTGGGGATTTCCTATATATTTATAGATAAGTTAAAACCTGTAGGCTGGATAAGAAGCTTGTGTGTGTGTGTGTGTGTGTGTGTGTGTGTGTGTGTGTGTGTGTGTTTGTGTGTGTGTGTGGAGACCAGTGGAGCGCTTGACTGGACTCTTGTCCATCTAACAATTGTTTTTTTGCCACCCCGCCTCCCATTATGCTATACCAGTCTCTTCATTGTAAAGAATGGTAGCTAGAAACCAAGCCTTTTCAAAAAATTTTATAAAATTTTAAAATTCATTCATTCATTCATAAGAGTATAAAAAAATTATAACAAATATAAAATTGTAAATACAATGAATTTCATTACTATTATTATTATACAATGAGGATGTTGTTATTAATAATATTAAAAGTATTAATAATAATATAAATGATAATTAATAATATATAAATTATTTTATACTACTTATTTAATTTAGAATTGTATGTTCTATAATTTATAAATGGTAAAAATATATTATTATTATTTATTGTTATTATTATTATAAATGGTGATGATGATAAATGCAGATTCTAATGTATTAGAATATTACTTTTAAATCCTTAGAAGAATGTAGTAGTTGTAGTAGTAGTAATAATCATTATTAACAATTATTAAATGATAATAATTATTATTTTAAAATGTTATTGTTCTATTAATACATGCTAACATAATGGTGATGATAAAAATCATAACCATATCCAAATAATTCCAATTAAATTACAATTCTAAAATTATTTAAATATTAACCAATTTGAAATGTTATGAGTATATAATATTAATATGCAGTTATTAATACATGTTTCAATGTGGTAGAATTGACGTTAGATGTGTTACGGAAGCAGGATGAGTGAAAAGACCGGTATTTATTGACAAACAGGTGAGTGGCAGGGAGTGAATCAGGGGAGTGATAATTCTGAAGGTCAGTGGAATTCCGGAGGGACGTTAACTTGAACTCTTCTTTTCACAGGAAACTAGAATCAGGAACAGGACACACACCTCGCCAAGGCAGCTGACTGGGAACGAACACAGGAGCTGACAGACTGGGGATCGCTGGAGAACACTCTCGGGAGAAAACACAGCAGGTAAGAAAACAAGGATGTAAGTAGCAAGCATAAAGCTGTGGGAGCTATGGCAGTCCTCTTTGTACAAACGAGACTGGACACTGGAGTGCTGTGAGGTGTGTGTATATATGGTGTGGGTAATGAGTGGCACAATGATGTGCAGGTGCATGTGAGTGAGGGAGTGCGCTGTGATTGGCTGGTGACAGAGCCTGGCCGATCTGTGACAAGATGACCCTGAGAAAGACCCTGAGATTTTTAGTATAGCACTGGTTGTTGTGCTCGTTCCTCACAAATTTTGTGATAACATTGTGATCTTTTTGTTGTTGTTGTTCTTATTGCATAATGTCTGTTATGTTATTGAAGCAGAGAAATAGTTTCCACTCTGACGAATGAAATCGACTCCAGACATTCTGTGGCACTGGCATGTTTCCGACTGAGTGGTCTGAACCATCATTTCAAAAATGTAAAACACTTTTGAAAAGGCTTATTGAGCTGAAAATATATCACTTCCACATTTAATAGTGTTCTATCTTATAAAACACTGGGGAAAAAATATTTACTTTAACATGCTAATTTTATAATGTAAATTATTTATGAATACGGTTTTAAATCACTACCATTGAATCTTTTGTTGACCGTTCAAACGCAAGTTGGCATGATTTGTCCTTGCCTTCCCCATCTTTCTAAGCCTGAGGAAACTCTTCTGTCTGACTGAATGAAATCTCCACACCATTACTATGAGTTTGTAAAGACAGAGAACAACTCTCTGTTTCAGGAACAATACCAAAATACTAAAGTAAACAAAAAACTGTTCATGATTTAATATCTATCTATCTATCTATCTATCTATCTATCTATCTATCTATCTATCTATCTATCTATCTATCTATCTATCTATCTATCTATCTATCTATCTATCTATCTATCTATCATTGCATTTTTTGGTGTTATTTTATTTTTATTAATTGCACAAAATAAACCGCCTGCTAATTAGTTAGATTATCATCTCTAGACTCTGTAAACTGACAGCAAACAGACATCTTTTATTACTCAAAGAAGTCAGGGCCTCAGTCTGCTGTAATTGTCAAAGCATCCATCATCGACCAGACCCAGAAAGACATGCATATCCGACTCCAACTAATATGTAGGTAGCCTCACGGACAGTAATGGTCCTTGACAGAGGGACACTGTCTCTCGGCATAAAGAATGCTGCGTTCAATATGGAAAGAGGCCTCTGACAGCGTCTCCTGTCAATCAAACTAGTCACAGAGCGATCAAAGAAGTGCAGTCAAGTACTTACGCAATGGCCTTTCCCCTCTTCTTTCAGAAAAGACGTGCAGTCTTGCTCCCGTCATAGATCTATCGAGTCCATACACTCGTAGGAGAGCGCGATGACTGGCATGCCTGAGAAAGGCCTGTCACATCAGGAGGTCGTGTCTGTTTGTATGATAGACGTGACTACTGGAAATATCATTTTGTATAAAGTTGGAGAGTTTATAAAATAACAAAAGAAGAGAAACTTAAATGTGTTATTTTAAGAATATGAAGGTAAATATCTAACTGCACGATTTCAATAAAGATAGAAAAAAATATTTAATTTTATTTTGCAATTGTAATACCATTGTTAAACCATCAAGCTTTTATTTTCGTGAAAACTCCAGGTCGCCCTTAAAGCGTTTCTTACTACAAGTTTGGGAAGATGGTTGACAATGCTGCGTTCCCAAATGCACATTATAAGCGACACAAACTCACAGGACTTTTGGAAATAAGCATTTTGTGGAGCAACATTTACTGTGAACCGAGACACTCTGATCTGCTGAAAACACTGGATCCTGAGTTGCTCGCGTGTAAAAGAACACAGTGAATATATGTAGTTTCACCCTGAAACACACAGTGCATATATGTAGTTAATTAAATCACAGACTTTCGCAAATTGTTTTTGTGGCCATGACGAAACAATATCCTGTAGCATATTTAAAAGAGGGATGTTCTGTATGTCCCGCCGCAACTTAATGTTGCGGGAAAGAAAACCATTTGTCTAGTACTTTCATGGAGCTTTTCTTGTTTAAACATCTCATTCTCTTAGCTACAGTGTTTTGCGGTGTCAAAATTCACCACCAAACATTCAGAAATCTTGTTTTTCTGAATAATCACTTCAAACTTATAGTGCTGTTATCAAGTTTTATGTGGCTTGTGGAAGTTTTATGGCTCTGTAATTTATGGTTGTTTTGTGTCAGTGCAGGGCAACAGCAGAATGTCCCTGCTGAGACTATATCTTCTGCCAGTTGTTTTGGTTGATCAACTCATTTAGAAAGAGCTAAACAGACATTCAACAGTTTGATTTGGTTCTCAAAGTCAGTAGAGTAAACTAAATTTCAACAACTAACAGAGAAAATATGACCTTTTTTGTTGGTTTGATGGACATATTTTGTAATTTTATTTATTACTTACTCTTCTCCCCTCTATCTGCTTGTAATGTTCCTCTTTTGTCCCAATTAGCTTATGTTTCTGTTATACAGAATGAAACGGTGTGTGATAACATCGTAACTCTGTGCACGAGAGTCCAAGTGACCACAGAGTTTAACTTCAGGCAGAATCAGAGCAAAGGAAAAGTTTAGAAATCAATCCGAGCTGCCTGATTGAGGATGGAATCAGCCGAACCAGGCCAGATTGTGCTGCATTTGAAAACATTTCACAGTCTTTTCCATCCCGAAAATATGGCTAAAATTGTGAAATGATGACTAGTTGTTCTACGTGTGTGACAGAGAGCGAGCATGTTTGTGTATGTGTGTGTTCGCATATTTTACAGGGGCCTCCAATCCATTAGAATTTCAGTCTGCGCTGAATTATTACCATAACAACACTGGCCTTTCACACACCACATTTCACCGGTTTGGCAGTCTGTCGTTAAATGTTCCTCAGCCCATGGACTTTTAATCATCAACCTCACACCTCGTCCAGTCATGTAGATGGGTTAGTAAATTATTGTAACCACAGAATAGGAGTTGAAATCACAGGGTTTTGTTTAACAATTCCTTCGGCTTAACAAGTAGTGTTCAAAGGTTAAAGTAAGGAATGGCTTCCAATTATTGATTGCGTTTCGATGATTCAAGCCAATTTATGTGGCACTTTTTTGAAAAACATTGTTTAAATCATGTTGTTAATTACTTTAAATACCCCATTAAGCAAGGTGACAGGCCAAGAGATACTATGAAGTAGATGAAGACACCCTCTACAAAGATAATGCTTTGAGGTTAAAGAGACAGAAATATAATAACATCTGGTCTGGAGAAGAAATAAAGCTGAGAACAATCAGCATAACAATGAATTTTTTATATGAATATTGCCTTAAGCAGGATTTTCAAACTCATTTAAGGTTGAGACCTGGTTTGAACACAGTGTCATGATGAAGGGGCCAGATTTTTTTTTGTTTTTTTGTTTAACCCTCTGGGCTAGGGTGACCAGATGAGATTGGTTGAAATTCGGGACGGGGGGGGGGGGGGGTAATGAATAATAAAGATAATGAATTTCAAACGAAAGTGACTGAACCAATCATGTTTTTATTAATATAAGTAGCCTACATATACATATAATTTTATATAATATAGAAGTAACGTTAGGCTATTTTTATACTTCAAACTGAAGTTAATGAACCAAAAAAAAAAAAAAAAAAACAAGATGCTGCAGCCAATGAGCAGCCGGCGGGGGCTGGTTGCCAGGCTGCAGGATGACTCAACCTCGCTCCACGGACAGGTTTTTATGTTTTATCAGACAATAACTATTTAAGATTTTGCTTCAGTATAATTTTCGGTAAATCTAATAGCTTAGATTTCGGGACTGTCCCGAATTTTTCGGGACTTCTGGTCACCCTACTCTGGGCCCTGAGGGTGTTTTGGGGACCTGGAGAACTTTCGACATGCCCTGACATTTGTGCTTTTTTCAGTTGCTTATAAAAATATAAATGGCTAAAGTCTAATAACACTGTAAACAGCACAAACTGGGCTACAATGTTATGTTAGCAGCATTTATGTACATGATTGTGTTTTTGAGAAAACAACGTTTATGCGTGGTTAGTGAAAAACTAACATTTTGAAGTCACTCAAATAAGACCATAAAACACATACAGAACAATTGTTTACAAGACTTTTGAGAACCAGATCTTGTAGGCTAGAATATTTACTTCACAATTATGTGAAAATCATCTTGTTTATTTGCTCACAGAAAACAATACATTGATTTAAATTTTTAAAGACATGTTTTGTGTTCGAAATCCAATATGCGAGGGAGTGGTAATGGGCTTGAATATTAAGTGGTTCTCACCTGAGAGACAAAGGGCCCTCCCCTAAAGGTGCTAATGGCCCATCAGTGTGACTGTGACTGAGGCAGGTAAGAGAGTGTGAGGAGACTGAAAAAATGGGTTTTTAAATGATTTGTATTTTATTTACAACACAGTATAATCAAAACATACATAATGGAGGTCAAAGACACATTATTGTGCACACAGATCTAACCACAGAGATGTGAACAGACTTTGACTCGTTCCTGCAACAGATTCTGTGCAACAAGTGAAACAGATAAATCATACCTGATATTTACGTGTTATTTAAGTGTTTCTGCTACTTTCCATGGATTTCTTCTGATGTTAGTGCAGCGCTCTCAGAGGAAAACAGTTGGAAGAGACTGAAAGTCAGCAGGATTCATCATCTGTGGTGCAGGTGTCTGATTCAATAAAATACAAACAACCAAAAAAAGAGAAAAAACATTTGTGAGCATGTTTATATCAGGAGCATCTATCTATCTATCTATCTATCTATCTATCTATCTATCTATCTATCTATCTATCTATCTATCTATCTATCTATCTATCTAGGTTTTGTAGTCATAGACTCATTCATGCTTTGTATTATCGTAAAAAAAAAACATTTTATATCTGAGAAACTAATTATTATTGTTTAGCACGTTATTAAAATCTATTTTTGAACAGAGTAGGCTATTAATCATAAACATGTTCTAAACATACTTAGACTCGTAGCATTCATCATGTTACAATGTACTCTCATATTACTTTTATTGTTTTATACTCGCGCAGTAAGAAATTTAAATACAATGAATTGCCCATCATATTCACAATGTTTTACTGGATTTCAAACATTTTAGTCAGGAATTATAGCCACCCTGAACATCATGTACGATTTTATAGTATAAAAGATATGATTCTGCAGTCATAGACTCTGTACTATAAAAGGATATACTTCGTACTATAAAACATATATTTTATATCTGAGAACTAATTGTTATCGTTTAGCACGTTATTAAAATATATTTGTGAACAGATTATTAATAATAAACATGGTCTAAACATTCTTAGATGCGTAGCATTCATCGTGTTGTAGTTTGGGAACAACCCATCTAGTAATGTGTTCAAGTTTATGTCACAATAACACGTTAACTAATGCAGAAAATAAAATAAACATTACTTACTCATCAGATCGATTTTGAGGGAAATCCAGCCTTTACTCAGCGCGTCTTCTTCCAGAAAGTAACAGTATAGCAGCGATGAACTCCTCACTGGCACTGTGACGCTTTGTTTATGCTCCGCGCGCGCGGGTCACGTGGTTATTTGCATGTGAACACGAGGGGGCGGGATCTCATTAAAAATAATGAGTTAGACGGGACAGACTGGACATCGTGTTGGTTTCATACGGATTACTTCATCACAGAATATTTGTTTTCGATGTGACTTACTTCATTTCAAAGAAGACACTTCAAGCTTCCTATAGAGATAACTCTCATGTGTCTGTGTTGAGTATTCGCTGAGTTACACTTCATTTTAGTGACGCATTTCTGAAAAAAGATCGCGGAGACGGAGAAGACCGAGAGCGCATGCTGTTTGTTTTCTTTATTCTTCAAAAGCACAAAGTTTAGTTGTTATTATGAGTGAATACAAATAAAAGAAGACCCCTTACAGATTCGAATGGTGTATTGCTCTTATCTGAACGATCAAAAATGGCAGAGTAATTCAAGCTCTTTTCTGCCTTATCAGGAAAATCTGCCCCAAAACGCGTATTCGCGTTTGTCGGGCTCAGAGGGTTAAGACTTGGTGTATCCATGGAGCATGAATGCACAACACATACACTTCTGGAGTTTATGAAGTTCAGAACGAACCTCGTGAAAACATGACATTATTACTATTGTTAATTGTTGATTTGTAATGAGCAGGTTAATAATTAATAATGACTTATTAATGAATATTAATCAATCCTTTTTATTGACTGAAAAAAAGAGAAAACCTCTTGCTCTTCGCTGGATAACTTTAATAGCTTAAATAAAACTGAACATAAGCACAAACGATACAGCTCATGTTAATTTAGAGACCTGTTTCTCTGTCAAGCTCCAAGAAAATTGAATCAGTCTTAATGAATTTTGTAATCACTCAGTGGAAACATATGCAAAACTCTGTTTACTTTTAATATTTTTCCATGCACTGGTCCATGTTGTCATTATTGCTTTGAGTCTCACAAAAACCTCACAGTGGGGAAAATGAACAGGGTTGCCCTGGAACAGTTGTATCACCAATAGGATCCAATTTCACATGAAAAGAAAGAATTTGCAAGTAAGAGTGGTTTTACTGCTTTGAGTAAGCATGGTTTGCAAGTAAGCACAATTTAAGAAACGTTTTACTGCTTCAACACAACAAATTAAAGAGTTCATGTCTCCTGCTGTTGCTAAAAATGTATTATTATAGATATAGCACACTTTTTAAGTTTTCACAAATCATTCTTAGTCATAAAGCATGCATTAATGAGAACAACAGCAGAGGACCCAACACAGAACCTTGTGGCACTCCATGTCATGTTTGTCAGTTCTTTCTTTCATCTTTATTACAAGCATGTACATTCAAATCAACTGACGATGCATTAAAAAAAGTTCTCGCTGTGTTTGGCACCAACATGTACACAGACATGCATATGTAAACATTGTCGGTCACGTTGTCAGTTTATGCATTTAAATGCAAAGCAAATTGAACAAAAAATATTGTTTGCTCAAGCGTCATCAGTTTCAGATTGTGCATGTAAACACATTCAGTGTCTAGTAACTGTAGCTACAAAGAATGTTTGTCTCATACTCTTTGAAATTGTTTGACAAAGTAGATGTTGCCTAAGGTGCTGCTTTCTCCAGTGGAGTCTGGTTGCATCTTTTTTGAGTTAATTCATTGTTCTGAGTTTGTTTCTGCTTGAAGTGATGCATAATTCCATATCAAAGTATCCAGAGTCAGCTCTACGAATTCGTAACAAAGAAGGTGTTGATATATCAGTCAAACGGTCACATCGACAGCCCGGCTGTTACTGTTTTCGTTGTGGTTACCTTGTTTCTCTCAATCCATCTTTGTCTGTCGCTTTGCCTAGGACACAGCACCCGTCTGCAATTTTATGAACCTCACATCTGTACCAGTGGGAGAAACTGAAGAACAATTTAGTAAATAATTTAGCTGATTATTGCCATATTGGTCAATACCCTAGTTACGCCAAATACTAAAGACAAATCAAGACGAGTGGTTCAAACCTATGTCTTTTAGCGGTTGTAGATGTTTGCATACTTGTCTTGTGACATATAGTATCACAACATAATTATTGACCTCATTAACGAATGAATGGGGTCTAAGATTCTTATTTTCTTTATCTGTCTTTGCTGTCAGCTGTTTGTGGATTGCAATTATAGCCTACGGCTCGCTCTTCTGGCCTGGTGTTCTTTTTGCTCCTTGTTTCAATTAATTTCTATTTTATTTTGGACTTTCCATTTTTCTCAGTGGGCCCCAATATTATGTTGAATTATATAATATCCCACTGTTCCATGCTGCAATTGGGAGCCGTAAAATCTATCTTATGAGGGCAGTTTTATAACGAGGCTAATCCTTAAAGTGAGCCATAAACCAAACCAGATTCAACAACAAACCCCCTGAGACAGACTGCCCCTGTCAACAACACACAAACATAAAAACAGATACGTGTCCATACGGAAATGCTTTACTCTCATTAGCGCACAGTATATGTGTGTGTATGTTTGCACTCTTTATAGACTTTCAATTAGTGTGCGAGTTTTATGAACTCTGTTATTCCAGGCTGTTCACTATGTCTGCCATTTCTACAGTACGTAAGATTTGTGTTTCATGGTGGTCCAGTCTATTTTCCCACTTGATTGTAATAAAGACTTTCTCAGATTTGACAGAAAGGAGCATTAATCCTGTCTTTCTTTATCTCTGGAGTGAATTATGGTACATATTCAGTCAAAACATATTTGGCCTGCTTGTTTTTCCTCTTAGTTGCTTTCTTCAAGAATATGTACTGTGTTTACTTGAAATCGTCACATATTTGTTGTGGAAGACACTTGATTTGCTTCAGCATACCATGAAATAAAGCCTCTGTTTCACATATTAATTTTGACCATCCATCCTGCAGTGTTCTGTTGATGGAAACTTTAGGGTCCTGGTGGTTTCGTTGTGTCAGTTGGCTTGCTTGTATTTTTTTCTTTTCCCTCATATTAGCTGGCCTAAAAGTATAACATTTCTGGTTGAAATATTTGTGCGTGTGTGTAAATGTGCCAGCTGTATTTGACACTGACGTTTATTAGAAGGGTTAATGTGCTGGAAATTAACTGCCTGCGAAGAGACGTTGTTAGCACCCATTTACCGCTCTAAAATCTACTTTGACTTTTCCATCTCAGATTTTATAAACTAATCTGGCTGTGCAAGAAGAAAAGTTTTTGCTTTCTATCTGCAGTGGTGGCTGTTTCTCTGCTGACTATATAACTTTGAGGGGGTGTTTTGTCTTAAAGACGCCTGGAATTTCCAAGGTGTCCATCCAATCACTACTTTTATTACTTTTAAAACCAACAACAGTTTTTGTTTCACAGAATGAGATGGAAGTGACCAATGGTGACCAATGGCTCTCAGGGAAGATTTTCTGTGAAGAATGAAAATGTCGTCATCGTTTACTCACCCTCATGTCGTTCCAAATAGATAACAATGTTTTGAAGAATCTTGAACCATATTATGAAAGTCAAAACAACACTGGACCATGTTGACTGCCGTTGTATAGCCAAAACCCCCCACATTCTTCAAAATATCTTCTGTGTTCTATAGAAGAAAGAGAAAAGACACAAGGATGATTGTATATGATTTTTTTTGGCGAACTTTTCATTTAAAATTGAGTTCCCAACACAAAGCTGTAAACTATGATATATGAACCACTTTTATTATACTTTTATATGCTTTTTGTCCTTATTAGTGATTGGCAGTCCTTGGTCCCCATCCAGTTTTATTGTGTGGAAGAGAACAGCATGAACATTCTTCAGAACTTTATCTTTTATTTGTCATTGAAAAAAATACATACGTTTGGAAGGACATGAGGGTAAGTAAATGATGACAGAAATTTAATTTTAGAGTCAACTATCACTTTAATATTGACGGCAGCGACCAGCACTGATAAACTAGTTTTTTGTTTTCTTAGTGGCGGATAAATAAAAAATAGCACTGCAGGTGTCATGATCAGGCACAGAGGTGCAGTTTTGAGTTACATTTATTTCACAGTAAAATTCTCAGTACACAGCATTTTATTGTAAGAAATTACTGTTAAACCTTGTAAAATCCCAGCAATTTTTACAGTGCATAAAGTGTGCACTTAGCTTTAAGCTCTTTCACAGCATTAATGGCCTTCTCTGACACCTTTACAAGAGATACACTTTCACACAAGCTGGAAAACAGTTCAGTTTTCAGGAGCTGTGAACATCACATTTGAAAACCACTGTCATTTTCCCACAATGCCCCCAAACAAACAGGAATGTCCTAGTGTCTGACAGCGTGCTTAGCTTGAGTAATGTTAAGAGCTTTAGAGACCCAGTCGTGCTCCGTCTCCCCTGCTCTTGAAAGCCCGTAAAGTCCGTAGCCACCAATGTTCTCTCCATGTACTTAATAGATCAGTCTTATTCCTGCCAATTATTCAGCCACAGAACTGCATTCAAGCCAAACTAAAACACAACAATCAACACTACTCTGCTGCTTCCCTTCAGACTTAAAGGAATAGTTTAAAAAATGAAATTTCTGTTATTATTAACTCGTGTCGTCCCAAACCCAAATGCTGTTATTTTTCTGTGAAACACATAGGAAAACTTTGTCAAAAGAATCTTCACCAGGGCTTTTCCATACAATGATAATTCATTGTGGCAGCTGTTGTGTCCCAAAAATACAAAAAGCCATAAAACCATAACCATAAAAGCACCATATTTCTGAGATTCCTCCCCTTTAGTGAGCTGTTAACCTGAGAATCATTGAGTGAATGAGTTTAACTTGTAAACTGGATAAGTGATTAAGATTAGTGATTAATCTGGCTAATAAAATGTACAAATCTGACTCAAGAGATTCATGTGTTCATAGATGTGTGTTCAAACTGATTTGTTCACAGATTTGAGGCATGAATTTGAGGTCTCAACTGACTATTATATGACTTCAGACGACAAAAAAACACCACAATAGTGGTCTGTATATTTCTGTAGGGATGCACCTATATGAAAATTTTGTCCGATACCGATAACCGATAATTCTTTATAAATGAAAACTGATAACCGATATGTTGGCAAATTTTTATATAATTTTTGAGCCTGATTACAAAAAAGTCTCACCATTAAACACTTCAACATAAATCAAACATAAAGCAGCCTTACAAATAAATAAAACAATGCTTAAATAATGTAAACAAGTCACTGGACGACATACATGTAAATAAAATAAAAAATAATGTGCCATGGATAAATTAAACGGAATAGCCTCCGAGTCCGCACTGACAATTAAAGTATTTTAATTAAACCATATTGTTGATGAAAATAATAAGATAAATATAAAAGTGGTGGTTATTATTATTAAAATAATGATTTTGAAAAAGAAGTATCTTAAATTAATACCACTGTTTCAAATAGCAGCATGCCATTTTAGCTGCGTGCGCTGCTGAGGAGCTGAAAGAACACCGGTAAACTGAAGCGCTTATTATTTATACAACATAAACGTAATATAATTTATATATGCACAAAAAGATGCAAATGCGTAAGTGATCTTGAACTAAGTTATGTGCTAATAAGATGTGATGCGCTCTTGGCTCTTCCCGCAACAACGCGCTGAAACATTTCAAATTAAGCCAAAGATTTCACAACGTTTTATTATAAAGTAGTAGTAGTAGTAATATCTTTATTTGTCCCTTTACAGGGCAATTTTATAGCATTTTATAGCATACAAATTTTATAAAACAAAAAACATCACAAACCCCGGACATTTACAATAATTCTTCATATACTATTAAAATTCATGGTACACTTTTATCTTTGTTTCAAATAAGTATTCACACTCATAACTGCATTTGAAACAAAAGACCTAGAAGCTTTAACAGTCCTCCACTTGGGCACACTATATCGCCTGCCTGAGGGAAGCAGTTCAAATTCTAAATACAAAATGTGAGATGTATCATCCAAGATAGTCAAAGACTTCCTCTCACACAGAGCAGACAAACCCAGCTGTACAGAGCCTGTAATCTTTGACCCTAAATTAACGATGCTCTGCAGCTGGGATCTACTTTTAACATTTAATCCATAAAACCAACAGATCATAACAAAGGTCAAAACAGTTTCAATAAAAGATCTATAAAACATTATCAATATAGATTTATCCACATCAAAGGACTTAAGCTTCCTCAATAAATATAACCGTTTTTGTGCTTTCGATATAATAAAATTTGTGTTTTCCACCCAACTTAGCGTATCATCAATTAATGTACCCAAATACTTGTATGAACTGACCTTCTCAACTTCTTTACCTGCAATAACTACTTTAGATGGAGTTTCAACAGAATTATAAAATTCTATCGTCATATCTATCTGACTGATTCCTTCATGGATCAAACTGAAAGGCCACGATATACTTCAAACGAAGTTCGTTTTCATTCTTCGTTTGTGGGCAAAAAGAAGTTCAAAAAGACTGAGTGATGGTATACTGTTTATAAAAAACTCAAACTAACAGACTTTACTGGAGACAGGGCAGGACAAGGCAAACTCACAGACATCAAACACCGGGGGTAACGAGTAGACCAGACGATATCTCACAACACAGACAGGACTTAAATACCAGGATAATTAACACACACCTGGAACAGAATAAACTACTAATAACATTAAACGAGGACAGGAAACAAACCAAATATGGGCACGGAAACACAGGGAGCCCGTGGAAACACAAGACACACACAACAGAGGTCTGACAGTGGACCTCCAGAACACACGGGAACCCGTGGCCTAATGGTTAGAGAGTCGGACTCGTAATCCAAAGGTTGCGGGTTTGAGTCTCGGGCCGGCAGGGACTCTCTCTCTCTCTCTCTCTCTCTCTCTCTCTCTCTCTCTCTCTCTATATATATATATATATATATATATATATATATATATATATATATATATATATATTATCCAGCTCAGACGAGCAGCCATCCGGTCCTGCAGCCTCTCAGCGCTAATCACAGACCCGCTTGTCAGACTGACGGTACAAAGCGGCAAAGGCGTTGGATGGGGGTTTGGGAGGTGAATGCATATCTGTATATATGTGCGTATGTGAGTTCGTGTATTTGTAGGCCTGGAGATCCGCCACGCTGGTATTCAAAACAAGTTGTCTCAGTCCGCAGATTGTGATAGCAATCGCGACACAGCAATTGCCATGGAAACTGCCTTGATCGGGACCCAGACGGAGTCGACAATCAGCAGGTGTCTGTGGAAGGGGGCAGGAAGCAAGAGCGTCTCACTGCAGTGCTCTTCCGGGGGGTTGTTTTCAGCACGACCTTGTCCGAGGCAGTTCTGGTTGTTTAGGGAAGCCGAAAGAAGATAAGATTGCAATTGTTTGGTCTTGGTGCGAGCAGCTGCATACCAATTTCACAGCTACTCTCTTTGTCCATTCTGGTCTCCAAATCCATAAATTATTCTCAGCAAAGCCGTGAGCTTCTCCGTGATAGAATCCATATTGCGGTTGATAGTCTCAGTCTCAGTGCTGACCGCTCTGCCCACTGCTTCAATCATGACGGGCAGCCTTGTGAGGCTTTGGACAGCTGTTCCCGTCTTCTGAATTCTCTGATAACCCAGGGCAAAGCCTAATCCAATCAGCAGAAAACCCGTTATCATGGTTCAGAATAGGTAGATGTCTTCAATGTCCTCCACGGAAAGAGCCGCCAGATACACGACCCGCCATCTCTCCCATGCGTCCATCGTGTAGCCAGTAGAGAACGTTCCAGCCGGACAATTGGGCTCCCCCGAACGCAGGCTTCTCGTAGAAAAGATGGTGTCAATTGCGTTGAGAGACCAGTTGATCAAATCCATGATTTTTCGGTTTGGAGAGCAGTGCAAGAAAGAGTCTCAAGTGTTAGACAATAGATAATACGAGAAGCAAGCAGGGAAGATAAGGGGAGGAGAGAAAAAGCGTCCGCCTTCGCTGAGAGCCAAAACGAGGAATGTTAATGTTGTGCATTGCTGTTCGAGCTGCGTGCGCTAAAACTTAAGAGCTGAATGAACACTGGTAAACTGAAGTGCTTTGCTGGCAGCTATTTAACTCAAGGAAATGCATCATATATGAGATTAATCAGCTATTTACACAACATAAACTAAACATAATATTACAACTTGTATGTACAAAAAGACGCAAATGCACAAATTAACTCAAACTATAAAAAAGTTATGTGCTAACCAGAATGTGTAACTTCTGTTGTGGATGCGCTCTCCCCGCAACAACGTGCTGAAACACAACAAATTAAACCAAAGAATTCACAACGTTTTATAACAATATGTGCTCATCATAATATTATATATATGATAGGCCCAATCATATAGTTATTAATGTTGTGCGCTGCTGTTTGAGCTGCATGAGCTAAAGATGATCACTAAATCGCTGTAACGCTCTATTAGCTTAACCAAACTAATTTTATAGGCCTATGAAATTATACAGATATTTATGCATAAAATAAACACAATCTTACAACCTACAATTGCACAAAATTTTGCAAATGCACAAGTGAACTTAACTGTCCTAGTCATGAATGTGTAGCTCTGTTGTGGATGCGCTCTTCCCTTAACAACGCGCTAAAACACGGGCGCACAAAGATTCCATTAATTATTTAACAGTAATGTTCTCATTATAATATGACAGACTTCCCCTGCACATTGCACTTCACTGTATTTTCCTTTTCGAAGTGATTCCAATAATATTTCAAGCAATTAAAAACCATCATGACGAACAGTGCGCATCTGAAGTGCCTCTGCAGGAAATAAAGCTTTTTTTTCACCTTCAATTTATCGGACAAATTTTCTTATCGGTTTGATAACAATAACAGAAAAATTAACATTTATCGGCTGATACCGATATGGTGGTCGATATATGGTGCATCCTTATATTTCTTGCAGTATATTCCACATCTTTTATTTCTGAAAATATTGCCTTCCACTGTTTATTTGTAAACTGAATCATCGATTCACTGAGTACAACTTGTGAACTGGATCAGTGGACCAGTGATTAATTTATTTAATCAGGTTTACAAATCTGATTTTGCGATTTATTTTTCAAAACTGATTCATTCACAGATTGAATGCATTCATTGAACTGATGCATTCATGAATCTGAAGTCAACTGAAACAGTCTTCTGTTGTCATACATTAGCTTTGTGTAAGGAACAGACCAAAATTCAAGTCTGTATTTCTGAGAACCATCCATTCTATTGAGCTGAAAACATGTGAACCGAATCACTGAACAAATCATTCTTTTGAGACATTTCTTTTCAAAGAACTTCATCAGTCATTCCTGTATTGGACTGATTCCTTCATGGATCAAACTGATTTGTTTACAGATTGATTCATTTCTGAATCTTAGTGCAACTGACTTAATGAATTTCAGTCTGTTTTTCACACAATCATTATCACATGACTTCAGAAGACTTTGCATGTAATGTACAGATCATGTGGACCACATTTTGCACTTTTTTTTTTAGTGTTTTTAGTAAGTTTTGAAGCTTAACATTTGTGGTCACCATTTAGTGTCATTGTATGTTAAGAATCATTTCAGAATATCTCATTTGTTTTTGTTCCACAACAAAGTCATACAAGTTTGAAACCGCTTGAGGGTTGAGTAAACGATGGCAGAATTGTAATTTTTTGATTAACTATCCCTTTAAGTATGCCGAACTGTGTTATAGCATACAGCATTCATGCCTCCAGCTATTTTGGATGCTCATATTCTTGAGCTTGGAGAGAAGCTAATTAAAGACATCAACTGAGCAGCAGGAGCCAAATCTGAAGATTTTAACACCACCAAGCTGCAAGACGCCACAGGGTTGACAGAGCTTATAATGTCAATTTCGCTAAAAAAAAAACATTGTGTGATTGTAATTGAGACGTTATTTAAGGCGAATTGATATGTGACTTTTGTCTTCTTAAACTCTATTTGGCTGGTCGGGGCAGGCGGTGAGTTGATTGATGACTTGCAATCTCTGATGTTTTCCGAACTTACAGGCTCACACGTCTATGACCTCATCAGCACTGCGAGCTTTCTCACTGAATGTGGCAAACTCAGGCCATGCGTTTAATCTCACGATATCAGCTCCCCCGCAGCTATTTCACTCCTGGAGCTCCGCCATACACTTTATATCCCCTGCGCACACTTAAAAACTCAGTCTCTTGTTTTTTTATTTTCTTAATCTGGCTGAAGTGTGGCACACACAAATTGTGTGTATAAAATGAAATAAAAATGTCCATTAGGGGTGGCACTTTGCGATTTGATTTAATTCAGTTTGATTATGATTCATAGGGCTGTGATTTATACTATTTCGACATATTAGATGTTTTGTCCTGTCCTTAAGACAAAACTGACTGTGGTTACATGTTCACATCTTTTATCTTTCTTTTTCTAATTTTTTTTCAGACAAAATGTATATTTCAGTCATGACAACTCTCTAAGCATAGAATGTACATAGGCTTGGTCTTGGTGGACTAGATCTGCTACGCTGCTGCTGCTGAAGGAGTAGTAAGGATACATCTGAAATGCACATGAAACTTGAATTGTGACTTGAATTCAAACTGCTGCAAGGAAAATAGGGAGAACCCCTGAGAAGATCTAGACAGGTGGTGCTGGGGAAGGTGGAGGATTGGCGAAATCCCATGGCATGCTGCAATGAACTGATTGGATACGGTCAGGAATATATAGGTTACGAAGATAGAAACAAACAAATGAGCTATATGTATGTATATATATATATATATATATATATATATATATATATATATATATATATATATATATATATATATTTATATTTATTGTGGCGGGCTGAAGAATCACACGACAGGTTTCCGTGCAAATAAGACCCCGGAGGGTGTGTTTATTAAACGAATAAAGTGAGGTGAAGGTGCCAACGTGTCCGTGATGATTCTTCCGTGGTGCGGGATCCTCTTCGCCGGCCGGCTGCGTGCAGTGGGTTCGGTGTCCAGTGCTCGTGTGGCGGGCTGATCGGTCAACTGCTCTCTGGAAAACACAGAAACACATTAGTTGGCTGCCTTCTGGAGTCGTTGCTCACCGAGCTCTGTTTTGTCCCGGCTTTTGTAGCCCTCTCCTGAGCAGCGTCAGCTGGGTCCGATCAGCCCGCGGTGATTGCGTGCAGGTGATTCTTCTGTTTCCAGGGCGACGGTGATAGGTGCCCGGGACACGTCTCACACTCCCCCCCCCTAAGCGTCGTCCTGGTCCCCCGAGCGAGGGGGGAGGTGGGGGCTGGAGGAGGGAAAGACCCTGACAGACCTGCGAAAGCTGCCCACAGGCGGGAGAGACCGTCCGCGTTGGCGTTGGCGGCTCCTGCCCGATGTCGCACGTCAAAGTGGAAGTCCTGGAGCGCCAGGAACCATCGGGTCACGCGAACGTTGGTGTCCTTCGGGCCATCCACTGTAGCGGGGCATGATCGGTGATAAGCGTGAACTTACGGCCCAGGAGGTAGTATTTCAGCTCCAGGACTGCCCACTTGACGGCCAACGCCTCCTTCTCTACCGCGGCATACCGTTGTTCAGTGGTGGACAGCTTCCGGCTGATGTAGACCACCGGGTGTTCCTCACCGTCCTGCACCTGGGACAACACGGCTCCCAACCCGGTGTCGGATGCGTCCGTCTGCAACAAGAAGGGACAGTTAAAGTCAGGGGCACGCAGTACAGGCTCAGAGGTGAGCGCTGCCTTCACCCTGTTGAACGCTTCCTCCTCCTTGGGTCCCCACCTCACCTTCTCCGGCTGTCCCTTCTTGGTCAGGTCTGTCAGGGCAGTCGCTAAGGAGGAGAAGTTAGGGATAAAACATCTATAATAACCAGCCAACCCCAAAAAGGCCCGTACCTGTTTCTTCGAGGTGGGCCTCGGTGCTGAGAGGATCGCTGCCACCTTCTTTTCCTGCGGACGGATCAAACCTCGGCCCACCTGGAATCCGAGATATTTTGCTTCAGGTAGGGCGAGGTGGCATTTCTTGGGGTTGGCGGTGAGCCCAGCCCGCCGCAGCTCAAGAAGCACCCTCCGGAGCCGCTCCAGGTGGTCCTCCCAGGTCTCCGAGTGGATGACGACATCATCGATGTAGGCGGCTGCGTACGCCTGATGGGGCCTCAGCAAGATGTCCATCATCCGCTGGAAAGTAGCTGGAGCCCCGTGCAGAATTATGGGAGGGGGACTCACCATCTCTGGCGCTGTCCGAGGCTAGGAGAGCGGTGCGCCGTCGGGGACCTCGGCGGGGTTTCTTTCGTTTTCGGCAGTTCCCGGCAGGGCTGGCAGGCTGTGTCACCTCGGCGAGAAGTTCCTCAAATCCCGGCCAATCTCTCCCCAAAAGCACTGGGACCGGCAGATCCTTTACTACCCCTACTTCCAGGGGCCAGGTGCCCGGGCTTGCGGAGATCGTGACCTGTCGAGTTGGCACATCGCGGGTGTCACCATGAATACACGTGAGGGGCAGGCGAGCCTTGACTCCTCTCCGCGGGGGAAACAACGAGGCTTGGACCAGACTCACCGCACTGCCAGAATCGAGGAGGGCTGGATATGGCCGGCCATTGATGGTCACTTGGGCCTGAGGCGCCGCTCGTGGTGGCTCTTGGTGAAGCACACAGCCTGCCAGCCAGGCACGAGTGGGCGAGCGTGGTGGTTCCGTCGGCATCGGCTCATCTTGCGTGCCGGGAACTGCAGGCCTGTTGGCTGTGCGCTGGGTGCCCTCTGGCGCGCGTCGCTCCTGGAACACCCTCCGGGGAAACGGCGGAGCTCGCTCCCCAGCCTCTCGTCGTTGGGTCGCCTCGGCCAGCTCTATGGCTTCCACCAGACCTCCTATGGACTGCGGGTTCCGCATACCAACGGCCTGCCGAAGGGGTCGTGGAAGTGCGTGCAGGTACCGGTCCACGACGACACGCTCCACTACTTGGGCCGCAGTAGGGTTCCCGGCGAGCAACCAATGATGTGCGAGACGGGTGAGCTCGGCTGCCTGGGCGCGGGCTGGTAATCGGCCATTATACTCCCATGCTCGGAAAAGTTGGGCCGCGGCGATGGGGGACAGACCGACACGGGCCAGGATTTCCTTACGGAGTTCATCATATGAGTCTGCTTGACCCGTGGACAGGGAAAAATATGCCTGCTGAGGTTCCCCGGTGAGTAGTGGTGCCAGTATCTGAGCCCAGTCTTCGCGTGGCCAATCCTCCCGTGTGGCGATGGACTCGAACATGCCCAGATAGTGCTCGATGTCGTCGTGGATGGTCATCTTCGGCAAGAGCTGGGTTGCACGCACGCGGGGGTCTGGTAGCGGAACCCGCTGAGCGGCCGCGAAGCGGAGTGCGGCGACCTCACACTCCGTTTCTCCTTGCCGGGTGGCCATGTGCTCGACGATCTGTTGTTGCCTTATGCTTATCTCTGTGAGGTGTTTCAAGAGCTCCTCCATGGCTGGGGAGGAGACGCCGCCTGTTGGGAAATCCATAGAACAGAAAACAAGGAAAAAAATATGAGGGAACAGTGATTGTGGGTTGTCGGTGATCCTTCAGCAATCTGCCCTCATTCTCTACCAGTGTGGCGGGCTGAAGAATCACACGACAGGTTTCCGTGCAAATAAGACCCCGGAGGGTGTGTTTATTAAACGAATAAAGTGAGGTGAAGGTGCCAACGTGTCCGTGATGATTCTTCCGTGGTGCGGGATCCTCTTCGCCGGCCGGCTGCGTCCAGTGCTCGTGTGGCGGGCTGATCGGTCAACTGCTCTCTGGAAAACACAAACACTTTAGTTGGCTGCCTTCTGGAGTCGTTGCTCACCGAGCTCTGTTTTGTCCCGGCTTTTGTAGCCCTCTCCTGAGCAGCGTCAGCTGGGTCCGATCAGCCCGCGGTGATTGCGTGCAGGTGATTCTTCTCTGTTTCCAGGGCGACGCTGATAGGTGCCCGGGACACGTCTCACAATATATATATATATATATATATATATATATATATATATATATATATATATATATATATATATATATATATATATATATATATATATATATTTCAGCTAGTATATCACTTTTATTTTAGCTTGAAGTGGGTCAACAAGTTTTTCTCACCTAATTACTCCCTTGACATCTATAGAAAGCAACAGCAGATGTAAGTTTACCTTCAGTCCATCATTCCTGCACTCATTTACCCATCATTACAGCCATGAATCTGTCAGTTCAGATGTATCGTATGAATTTTCTGTGGGGCCATTGAACAGACCCTCTGGGCTGTGCACTCCACTGTAAATGTTTGTATGGAGGTGTGTAAGGGTTGTCTAACAAATGTTATTTAACGTGCCCAATGACACCTGGTGTACAGGCAGGAACAAGAATTTTGAACATATTTCACAAATGCTCAGATTTGCATGAAGTAACTAGGATGCCAAAGACCTCAACAGACCCCAATTTCCACAGATTATGTAAAATCCAAAAATCACCAAAAAAGTATGATTTATAGTACAAGAATAAAATAAAATAAATAATAATAATAATTTATAAACAATATCGTTATTTTTAAATTAAGCTATTATTATTATTATTATTATTAATAATAATGTTAGTAATAATTAAAACAATAATAAGCCATTTATAAAAAAAATTATTTAAAATAAAAAAATAAAATTCTTACTATTATTTGTATACTATTTTTAAGTAATAAATATAATATTAATATTAATAATAATAATAATAATAATAATAATAATGAAATGTGTATTAGAATGTTTAACATTTAAATATAAAATGATTACTATTATTATTGCATTTATTTAGTAGTTGTTTAATAATAATAATAATAATAATAATAGTAATAATGGGCCATTATAAACATTTATTATTTTTTAAAATGTAAAATTGCTATTAGTATACTATTATTTAGTAGTTATAATAATAATAATAATAATAATAATAATTTCTAAACAATAAACTTTTTTACATATTTATTTTTATATTATTATTATTATTATTATTAACATTGATAATTAAGATAATAATAATGATTATTATTTAGAATATTTAAATATAATATTAATGCATTTAAACAATTCATTAAGTGGAAAAGGGGTTAGCCTAAAATGAGATTTCTGGCATTTAAATGTTATAAATAAAATACTATAAATGATATATGTATGTATGTATGTATAATAAAATATGTATGTATATACTATATATACAGTTGGGCAAAAAAATATTTAGTCAGCCACCAATTGTGCAAGTTCTCCCACTTAAAAAGATGAGAGAGGCCTGTAATTTTCATCATAGGAACACTTCAACTATGAGAGACAGAATGGGGGAAAGAATCCAGGAAATCACATTGTAGGATTTTTAATGAATTTATTTGCAAATTATGGTGGAAAATAAGTATAACAAAAGTTCATCTCTATACTTTGTTATATACCCTTTGTTGGCAATGACAGATGTCAAACGTTTTCTGTAAGTCTTCACAAGGTTTACACACACTGTTGCTGGTATTTTGGCCCATTCCTCCATGCAGATCTCCTCTAGAGCAGTGATGTTTTGGGGCTGTCGCTGGGCAACATGGACTTTCAACTCCTTCCAAAGATTTTCTATGGGGTTGAGATCTGGAGACTGGCTAGGCCACTCCAGGACCTTGAAATGCTTCTTACGAAGCCACTCCTTCGTTGCCCGGGCGGTGTGTTTGGGATCATTGTCATGCTGAAAGACCCAGCCACGTTTCATCTTCAATGGCCTTGCTGATGGAAGGAGGTTTTCACTCAAAATCTCACGATACATGGCCCCATTCATTCTTTCCTTTACACGGATCAGTCGTCCTGGTCCCTTTGCAGAAAAACAGCCCCAAAGCATGATGTTTCCACCCCCATGCTTTCTCCTCCAAACACGACGAGTTGAGTTTTTACCAAAAAGTTCTATTTTGGTTTCATCTGACCATATGACATTCTCCCAATCCTCTTCTGGATCATCCAAATGCTCTCTAGCAAACTTCTGACGGGCCCGGACATGTACTGGCTTAAGCAGGGGGACACGTCTGGCACTGCAGGATTTGAGTCCCTGGCGGCGTAGTGTGTTACTGATGGTAGCCTTTGTTACTTTGGTCCCATCTCTCTGCAGGTCATTCACTAGGTCCCCCCGTGTGGTTCTGGGATTTTTGCTCACCGTTCTTGTGATCATTTTGACCCACGCCAATGCCCAAGAGGAAGCAACGCCTCGCGTAGAGTGTGCTCTCACACCAAGGGGGCGCGGTGAGCGCCGGCCATACTGCTAGCAACTCGAGGCAATTGATGTGCCACTGCAGTCGGGGCCCTGTCCAAGATCCGACCACAGGCTGAAGGTCTGATGGCAGGACGGGGTGACTGAGACCTGGTACGTGCCGCGTCGCCATGCCTATCTCGGGACCCGGTCGTGAAGCCAACGCTGAAGCGGTCTCATATGAAGCAATCCGAGCGGTGTGACAGCGGCTGCGGATGCCATATGTCCCAGGAGCCTCTGAAACTGTTTCAGTGGAACCGCCCTCTTGTGCTGGAAAGACTCCAGGCGGTTCAGCATCGACTGAGCACGCTCTAATGAGAGACGTGCTGTGAGGTTGACCGAGTCCAACTCCATGCTGAGAAAAGAGATCCTCTGCACAGGGGAGAGTTTGCTATTTTCCCAGTTGACCCGAAGCCCCAACCGGCTGAGCACTGTGTTTGCACTGTGTTTGCACAACTGTGCTCAAGACTGGGCCAGTATGAGCCAATTGTCGAGATAGTTGAGAACGCGAATGCCTGCTTCCCTTAATGGAACAAGGGTTGCCTCCACGACCTTGGTGAAGACACGAGGTGACAGGGATTGCCCGAAGGGGGGGACCTTGTACTGATATGCTCGCCCTTCGAACGCAAAGCGGAGAAACGGTCTGTGTCGAGGGAGGATCGAGACATGAAAGTACGCATCCTTCAGGTCAATCACTGCGAACCAATCGAAAGGACTGACGCATTGAAAGATGCGTTTCTGAGTCAACATCTTGAACGGGAGCTTGTGAAGGGCCTGGTTCAGAACACGCAGGTCCAAGATTGGTCGTAACCCACCGCCTTTCTTGGGTATGATGAAGTAGGGGCTGTAGAACCCTGACTTCATCTCGGCTGGATGGACCGGCTCTATCGCGTCCTTCACCGATTTCTGCATGCAATACAGGAGCATCTTTGTTCAACACAGAGGGGAACTGAACACCCCTGAACTTGGGAGGACGCCGGGCGAACTGAATTGCATAGCCAAGTCTGATGGTTCTCGTGAGCCAGTGAGACAGCCTGGGGAGCGCTAACCAGGCCCCTAGCAACTGAACAAGCGGAACTAGGGGAACCACCGATGTATCCGCGGTGGGGCAGCGAAATGGAGCACAGGGATCCGACTCTGAAGGCAACATGTCCCGAAGTGGGGTCTGAGTGCGCGGTGCGACACTTACTTGACTCCATGGCTGGGCAGGGGGCACGGGAGAAGGCATTACATCCTCGGACTGGACCCTGCTGCCCACTGGCAAAAGAAGAGGGGGACGGGAGTGTGGAGACTGTGTCTCGTGCACGGCAATCCTCGCCCTCTTAGGACCTGGAGAAAAAGGAAACTGCTCTATTTTTGAGGTTTTGTGTACCTCCGGAACAGAACAAAAAGGAAACAAAAGATTCTCCACCCAGCCCTCCTCCAGGGTAAGTAGTGGTGCGGTCACCATCTCCTGAAAAGCAGAATCCAGAGACCCCGGGTCACCCGTCTCAGGGACGCTGCCTGCCCTGGCGCTTGATGGGCTTGGCAGGGGCGGAGGTGGGCTGTGCCGCTTTCCTGCAGCCGCTATGAAGGCTGCTGCTGGGGCCGAGCTCGAGCGGAGGTGGAGGCCGCAGGAGGGCGTCCTCGGCGACAAGTAGACGGAGGGGCTGCAGCCAGCGGTGGGGTGGAGACAGCAGAGGACCGCCAGGGCAGGATATGTCGAAACGCCTCCATCTGCTTCTTTGTGGCGGAGAACTGTTGGACAAAACCCTCCACCACTTCGTCGAATAGGCCGGCCTGGGAGATCGGAGAGTCCAAGAAGCGATGCTTGTCAGCCTCCCTCATATCCGCTCCTGGACCACTAACGTGGACATCATCTGACCCAGGGCCCATGCTGTGACTTTAGTCGCCCTTAGGGCGAGGTCCGTCGCTGTGTGCAGTTCCTGCAACACACCTGGGTCAGCACCACCCTCGTGCAACTGCTTTAACGCCTTGGCCTGGTGGACTTGCAGGAGGGCCATGGCGTGCAGGGCGGACATGGCCTGTCCAGCAGCACTGTAAGTCTTGGCCGTTAGAGCGGACGAGAATTTACAGGCCCTGGATGGAAGGCATGGATTACCCCTCCAGGCGGCGGCGCTTTGCGGGCAGAGCTGCATGGCAATAGCGTGCTCGACTGGGGGGATCTCCACATACCCTTGGGCCACCCCACTGTCGAGGGTGATGAGGACGGAGGTGGCACTAGGCCTGTTTTGGGCAGAAAAAGGTGCCCTCCAAGACCTAGTCACCTCCTCATGCACCTTCGTGAAGAATGGAACCGAAGGCGGTTTCCGACGCTCGGCTTGCGCCCCCAGGAACCAATCGTCCAGCCTCGAGCGTTCGGGAGAAGGAGGAGGCCTCCAGTGCAGCCCGACGCTCACAGCGGGCCAGGAAAGCATAGCAGTCAGTTCTGGATCTGACTCGGGCAATGCCACTCTTCCTGACGGAGGCAGCGCAGCCGAATCATCATCTCCAGAACCTAGCTCGCCCTCCGATGCAGCGATCGACATCCTGTCATCCGCTGGTGCTCCGAATGAGATGCTGGGCCCCGCCCTGTCCGAGGACCCTGCAAGCTCGTCCGGGAACACCAGATGGCGCGATGCACTGGAGGATTGAGAGGCCCGCAGAGACGAACTCGACGGGTAAGCTCTCACTGTGATCCTCAAGTCACCCTGACCATGAGCCGAAGTAGAACCAGAGGAGCCAGAACGGGGCATGGCAAGGGGGATACCCCCCCGTTTGATGAGGAGGTATCGCGCAGCATCGCGATGGTCATGTTCCCGCAATGAAAAACGCATGGCAACTGTCATTGGCTTGTTTTGTTAACACTCAAAAGTGATTGGGCTCTCGAGCAAGATCCCATTAGTCAGTCACACTGACGTTACGTTGAATGTGACTGACTGATAGGGAACTACAGTTATGCATACAGTATATACATGAATAAATGAATTAAACTACCGTTTGTCAATATTTATAAATTAGATTTTATATTTCCGGGCATATCTGGGTAGGCTGTGTTATTTCAAAGTCTTTAATGGCTCATCTGTGTGTATGTGTGGATATTTGCATATTGCATGACAGTTACAAATCACTTTGGGTTCAAGTGATGTCTATGTTACAATGTCAATGTTTACAGAAGTCTCTAGGGCTTACACACATACACACAGTTTTGCCTTATGTATTGTGTGCCTAAAGGCCAAGTTCATAAAGTGTAGTATGTTTAAAAATTGATAGCTTAACCCATACCCTTTAAAGCTCACAGTATGGGAACTGTGTTCATATTAAGGTGGGATAGGGTGTGGTGGGCAAACACAGAATCCAACGGTAGGTGTGGAAAACTGTCCCATCTGTGTGGAGTTACCAACAATCCCCATGTTTATTATGCTGAAACTCAAGCCTGTTTGGAGTGTGTCTTTTTCTGAATTAGAGCCTACAGGATCTATGTTATAACTGGCCGATCCACTTTCCTTTTCCACTGTTTAGATCTCCACAATGAAGGATGAGCTCAGAATCTGTGGTGCAAGTCTGCCATGACGTTACAAAAGTTATAAAAATAGGCCATACTGGAATCCGTCTCCATATAACTGTTATTTGATACTAAAAGTCAGAGTGTTACGAGAATAGATGATCACTTATAAACTATTTCTCTCAGACACATTGAAGCAGCTTTTCAGCTCACATCGCCTAGGTCATTCTGTGCTAGTTCTGCCTACAATTTTTCATTGAATATTAACTTCAGTATTTCTTGTTGACAGAAATCTGTGTAGCTTAGCTATATGTTTGTCCCGTTTCTTTCTTAAACTTTTTTTTTTGAGACTTCAGTAGGAGAAACAAACCCATCTGGGTTTGTTTAGCTAAAAAAAAAAAGAAATTAAGCATTTTGAAAATTTGATCCTTTTAGAGACTCTTGGGACAATCTCGACTGTGTTATTTAGATTTATCTGCTTCTCATTATTCTATCACACTGCATAAAAGTTGGGGGAAAAAAAAAATAAGACAAAATCCATTTTAATCAAGTTGACTCAAGAACATTTTTATGTAATTACTGCAAAATTAAACTCAAAACTCTTTTGTTGTTTGGCATTTCACATAATCAAATAATAATGATGATAATAATAATAACCACAATTATTATACATTTAAATATTAAAACTTTATTATTATTATTATTATTATTATTATTACCATTGCTACTACTAACCAGCTGTTATTGTTATTCCAAGTGTTATTTGCTTAATTTTAATGATAAAGAACTTTTGACAGCTTCATACATTTTCCTCATAGTCCAGTGTCACTCATCCATGTTTTTATTGTGTCTGACTTGTTCTTGGTTTCCACCTCTTGTTAATTTGAGCATCATTGTGAAGGTTGTTGGCTTTAGTCCCACAGGGCATTTCGTGGAGTATCTCAGCATTTAGTTTCTTTAATATTCTTGTGCTCTCAGGGCTGTTGGCGAGCTGCTTCATGCTCTTAGGGCAAACTAATAACACGCTCTTTGAAGAATAGAACCACAGTAGCAATTTCAGTCAGGCCAGGGGTGACAGATGTCATGAAAGGGCTATTGTCATCTACAAAGAGCGCTAGATTGAAGTACGGTTGAGATGCACAAGGTCTAGCCTCTCCTCACCTGTGTCCCCAGCTACATTCTTTCAGCTTGACGCACTTTCCCTCGCTTTGGCTGATCCAGCAGTCAGCTATACCTGATATAGCCACTGGCCACAAAATTTTGAAGACAAATGGTTCACCTGGAATAGCTGAAATGCTGTTCTCAAGGTGTATGAATCCAAATATCCCACTGCAACCCAACACAGCACATCTTCCCCCCTTGGGCTCAAGTCCTGGATGGGACTATGTAGCTTTGTAGAATGAGAGATCCTTGTTTTTTTCGAAGATGAGACGGGTATGGATTCGTGCGACCTCAGGGATGAGCAGTGGTTTGTTGGATCCATATTCAAATTGGACCAAAGATCACAAGCAGCCACTGTCCCATTGCCCCAGGAATGTTTTTGTTGACAGTTGACAGTTTTTGTTGCTGGTAATGATGCAGCATCTCAGTGTCTTAGCCTCTTATTCTAAACCTTCTTGCAGAAGTTGCATCGTTATTAAATTTGTCCGTGCCACTTCCCTGGAACTGAAACTTTTTTAGCACATTTACTGCATTCTTACAAAATTAGACAATTTTGATGGAGTGAACGAGTGTACGATTTTCCCAATGCATCGCTTACAAATACTGCCAAATTTTATGCATCTGATTCATTTGATCAAAGTCATTCCAAACTTCGCGAGGCAGACAACAACATTCTGTGATCAAATACAATGCTTTTATTTTTTGATTAATAATTACAGAACGAATATTTGAATAATCGACTATTTGTGCACACCCCTAGTTGGAAAATTATATTATTTGTCTGAATTGCATATATTACATGCATGATTTTATGGAAACATAGTGTGTCATCGCTTTCCAGCTGTTTCTAGCTTTAAAAATTCCAATGAAATACCTTAAAATATTAGGGATATTAAAAAAAAAGTAGTAAAAATAGGGCACAATATTGTATAATTTGAAGGATTTTTTATTTATTTATTTTTTTACAGGTATTTTACCAGTAATTTGAATTTTACACTTCATTGCATTGTGTTTTAGAGTTAACGGAAATGTCTGTAAAATGAATGGATAAGGTTGTGTGTAATTAGCTGTCAGAACGTTTTGTTATTTTATGGATTTACTTTTTACATTAGAGTTTTAAATCGGAATTTACTTGAATTTCATTGTGAATCAAAGCTAACTGAATCGTTCTGAATTTGCAAAAAAAAAAAATGCTTTTGAATTAACTCAGAAATCTATTAATCATCTACACTATTAAAAAAATAAAATTTCAAAGTTACAAATAAATATTTTTGGGGTATATTTTACAAGAAAATACTATTGCAGTCTTTATATTTGAAAAAAGTGTTTTCAGTTTATTCAGTGTGTTACTTGCCATTTTCTTGTAATTATTTGTGGGATTTACCAGAAATTTTGGACTGATTTTTTTTTTTTTTGTTGCAATGTTTCCATTTATTATATATAATCCAAAGGTCTCCATTAGATAGATGATAGATTTGTTTGATTGTGTCTCAAACATCAAGAGAGCATGTCTTAAAAATCATTAGTTAATTTGAAAACATCGTTTTTGCAGATCCATGTTCACATCCAACCAGATGTTTACTTACATCAGCATCAATGCGCACACCTGTAAAACAGGTATGTGGAAAAAACATGATGTCAGATTATGAAAGCAAAGATCCTGGGGTGCACTTACAGCAGGGTTATGCGCACACACGCTCGGACATGTGGATCCGCTTTGGAAGTCTTCATAGCGTCTGTCCTGGAGACATTGGCTACAACTACAGGAGATGCATTGGAAAGGAAAGATGTCACTTTCATCCTTGAGTATCCCATGAGCAGCAGCGCCAATGATCCGATGCATATCTACATGGTTTCACTGCTCATTCCATCTATTATCAATGGGTTTTTTAATAGGCCTCAATGTATATTTAATGAATGTGCTCCATGCTGTCTGGATTTATTTTCACACCCTTCAAGAGCACTAGATCAAGTCGACAAGGCCTTCAGATGGAGACAGCCTGCCATCATCTTTGTTTTCAGATCTTTCATATCACAAACAAAACACATGGCTTCAAAAAAACTCAGCTTGGCCTGTATCTGATGACTGGTCGTGAGAACTCGCTCCATGTGTTCAAGAGCTGGAAACACTGAAGAGTGAAGTACACTCACGCTTACTGGAGCTACGATTTCAAGCATGTTGAAAACGGCCAGAAATCATTTGATGAATTGTAATGATGTGAGACCTTTGGCCAAATGATTTTTCCTAAAAGGTTTCTTGAGGAATAAGTGTTTGAAGCTCTCCTTCAGGTCTTTTGGACCTCGTACTGAATGGTTTTAAATTTTGACATTAAGGACAAAAATGGAAATACGACAAGAAATACTTCAGGCTGTTGGATACAAGGATTCCATGTGGATATTGTAAAATGATACAGTTTAGCTAAACATTCTCGCTATGGTTAGTTATCAAATGCTAAGTCTGCTGTAATTTAGTCTGGTAATGTGTAGTTTGTAACCTTGTGCTGCAAAAACTTCTGGTGGGTGACCATTTTGAAGGAACGAATCATTCTTTCGAGTCGGATCTTTACAAGTGAACTGTTTGAACAGTTTTACCAAACTGGTCTGAAAGATTTGTTCACTACACTGAAAAATTATTATAATAATTATTTATTTATTTATATTTCATTTTTTGAAGTTAATTTGAAGAAATGTATCAGAGTGCATTTTACAAGAAAGACTTTTTCAGTCTTTACACATAAGAAAATTCACATTTAATTTAACGCGCTTCCATTTTTTGTAATTATCTGTGAAATTTACTAACAATTTCTGAGTGGATTTTTTACAAAGTCATTTTTTTTCTTTTTTTTCCAGTCTCGACTTAACTTAGTGGCTTAGTCACTGAACCAATAACTGACTCTTTCAGACATATTTAGCAACCTGTGATATTTATAGGTGATCAGCTAAACTGTTACAAATAAATTAAAAAAAATTGTAAATATTACATTACAATTATTTTTAAAAGATGCAAAACTTTTTTTTTCAATCAAGATCAAAATAAATAGTAATATTGTTTATTGTGAATGCAAATTATAGGTTCTAAATTATATTTTTGAGCTGAATCGTAGCTGAAGCAAACTGAACACACTAAGTATTATAAACACCTTTATTATTATTATTATTAAAAAAATAATATTACATTTTAATCAATGGTAATTAAAAAAATCATAATAAATTATAATATGTTCCCACATGTGGCATTTTTGGAAAGTTGAACATGTAATATCCCCTACCAGGGAAACATATGATAACATAAAAGAGCCACTGAATCAGTTCATTTAAAACAAACTGTTCAAAAGAACCAATTATTAAAAAATGAATCAGACTTCCCATCACTATTTTTGAATCTAAATCACAGAGCACGTCAGCCAATGAAGAACAATTTTAAACACCCATCTGTTGTCCAGAACTATATCTTTATAACTATATATATTGGCAGTGAACTTTACGCTATGTGATTTTTGACCACGGCCAAATTCTTTTTAACACAACAGATTTTAACCAAGGCCAAGTTCTTTTCAGAACAATGGATTTATATATTGCCTAAGCTCTATTTAAGCGAAACGGCCAATGAAGGAACGCAAAGCAGCTGTGTACCAAAGACATGCAAATGGACTTTCTGGTTTTTAGTACCTGTTTATTTCAGCTTTTCCACAGTGAGTTTCAAGAGTGGATGTTTTGTGGAGTATTGTGCTTGGATATGAGGGGAGAACTGAGCTCCATTGAATTTACGTCCTATGTCACTGTCTGCTTAAAATGAATCTGGTCCCCAGGGTGTAAATGACTGGCAGAGGGGTTGATGGCCTGGCATGCCGTGTTAGTTGCTCAACGCTCCTGTCTGTTGTACAGATTGTTCTCTCATTAAGTTTCAGTTTCAATCGAGGAGACACCACCCCTCACAATGTAGAGCGCTTTGAGTGCTTAGAAAAGCGCTATATAAATGTAATGAATTAATTATTAATCTACCTTGTAACACCAATCTAAATCACTATGCATGACGTCGACCATTGTGTCCCTTTGCCAAAATGTTATATTTGACAAAACTATATGTAATGTTGACTATACTAACATTATAGTATAATTGAGAGCTAGCAGTTTTAACATTCATTTGACTATTATACAGGTCCTTTTCAAAACATTAGCATATTGTGATAAAGTTCATTATTTTCTGTAATGTACTGATAAACATTAGACTTTCATATATTTTAGATTCATTACAACACAACTGAAGTAGTTCAAGCCTTTTATTGTTTTAATATTGATGATTTTGGCATACAGCTCATGAAAACCCAAAATTCCTATCTCAAAAAATTAGCATATCATGAAAAGGTTTTCTAAACGAGCTATTAACCTAATCATCTGAATCAACTAATTAACTCTAAACACCTGCAAAAGATTCCTGAGGCTTTTAAAAACTCCCAGCCTGGTTCATTACTCAAAACCGCAATCATGGGTAAGACTGCCGACCTGACTGCTGTCCAGAAGGCCATCATTGACACCCTCAAGCAAGAGGGTAAGACACAGAAAGAAATTTCTGAACGAATAGGCTGTTCCCAGAGTGCTGTATCAAGGCACCTCAGTGGGAAGTCTGTGGGAAGGAAAAAGTGTGGCAGAAAACGCAGCACAACGAGAAGAGGTGACCGGACCCTGAGGAAGATTGTGGAGAAGGACCGATTCCAGACCTTGGGGGACCTGCGGAAGCAGTGGACTGAGTCTGGAGTAGAAACATCCAGAGCCACCGTGTACAGGCGTGTGCAGGAAATGGGCTACAGGTGCCGCATTCCCCAGGTCAAGCCTACAGAGAAGCAGCACTGGACTGTTGCTCAGTGGTCCAAAGTACTTTTTTCGGATGAAAGCAAATTTTGCATGTCATTCGGAAATCAAGGTGCCAGAGTCTGGAGGAAGACTGGGGAGAGGAAAATGCCAAAATGCCTGAAGTCCAGTGTCAAGTACCCACAGTCAGTGATGGTCTGGGGTGCCATGTCAGCTGCTGGTGTTGGTCCACTGTGTTTTATCAAGGGCAGGGTCAATGCAGCTAGCTATCAGGAGATTTTGGAGCACTTCATGCTTCCATCTGCTGAAAAGCTTTATGGAGATGAAGATTTCATTTTTCAGCACGACCTGGCAACTGCTCACAGTGCCAAAACCACTGGTAAATGGTTTACTGACCATGGTATTACTGTGCTCAATTGGCCTGCCAACTCTCCTGACCTGAACCCCATAGAGAATCTGTGGGATATTGTGAAGAGAAAGTTGAGAGACGCAAGACCCAACACTCTGGATGAGCTTAAGGCCGCTATCGAAGCATCCTGGGCCTCCATAACACCTCAGCAGTGCCACAGGCTGATTGCCTCCATGCCACGCCGCATTGAAGCAGTCATTTCTGCAAAAGGATTCCCGACCAAGTATTGAGTGCATAACTGAACATAATTATTTGAAGGTTGACTTTTTTTGTATTAAAAACACTTTTCTTTTATTGGTCGGATGAAATATGCTAATTTTTTGAGATAGGAATTTTGGGTTTTCATGAGCTGTATGCCAAAATCATCAATATTAAAACAATAAAAGGCTTGAACTACTTCAGTTGTGTTGTAATGAATCTAAAATATATGAAAGTCTAATGTTTATCAGTACATTACAGAAAATAATGAACTTTATCACAATATGCTAATTTTTTGAAAAGGACCTGTACTTATTAGAAATAACAGCTTCTAATTTAAGTAAATTTGAAACAATCTTCACATAAACCCATTATAATAAACGTCATATTTATCTGTGCCCTTCAGGAAATATACAGAAATTTTATAAACTTATCAAACTCTTATCATGAATCCTTAAAACTACAAAAGACATTGATTTGCTCTTTTTTTCTTTTGTTCTTTGATTAACAGACATCACAGCAGCTGGTTATTTGGTTAGTTGGCTGCCATTACTTTAAGAGCTGCCATTGCTGAAAGTAACATGGATCTGACACGCATGCTTATAGTTTTATTTATTATGCGTTGACATGCTAATTTTGACAGCACTAGTATATATACATATGTATGTATGTATGTATGTATGTAATGTACACACACACACACACACACACACACTACCGTTCAAAAGTTTGGGATCAGAAAGATTTTTTTATATTTTTTAAAGAGGTTTCTTATGCCTATCAAGGCTGGGTTTATTTGATCAAATATACAGAAAAATAAAATATATTGTGAATTATTATTACGATGTAAAATAAAATTTTTCTATTTTAATATACATTAAAATCTAATTTATTCCTCTCATGCCAGGCTGAATTTTCAGCATCATTACTCCAGTCTTCAGTGTTACATGATCCTTCAGAAATGATTCTAATATACTGATTTATTATCAGTGCTGGAAACTGTTGTGCTGCTTAATATTTGTTTTTTTTTTGGGAACCTGTGATACTTTTTTCAGGATTTTTGATGAATAAAAAGTTAAAAAGAAGAGCATTTATTTAATATATATATATATATATATATATATATATATATATATATATATATATATATATATATATATATATATATATATATTTTAACATTGTATACCGTTCAGAAGTTTGGGGTCAGCAAATTTTTATTCTTTTATTTTTTGAAAGAAATTAAAACTTTTATTCAGCAAGGATGTGTTAAATTGATAAGAAGTGATAGCAAATATTTATATCGCTAGAAAAGATTTATATTTGGATTGTAACAATTGCAGCACAACTGTTGCCAACATAGATAATTCTAATAATAAATCAGCACATTAGAATGATTTCTGAAGGATCATGTGACACTCGAACCATCAGCACTGGAGCTCCTCAGGGCTGCGTACTCTCCCCACTGCTCTTCTCCCTCTACACTAACGACTGCACATCTAAAGACCCCTCTGTCAAGCTCCTGAAGTTCGCAGACGACACCACACTGATCGGCCTCATCCAGGACGGTGACGAGTCTGCTTACAGACAGGAGGTTAAGGAGCTGGCTGTCTGGTGCAGTCTCAACAACCTGGAGCTTAACACGCTCAAAACTGTGGAGATGATCGTGGACTTCAGGAGAAACCCCCCTGCTCTCCCCCCACTCACCATCATGAACAGCACTGAGACTGCAGTGGAATCATTCAGATTCCTGGGTACCACCATCTCTCAGGACCTGAAGTGGGATATTCACATTGACTCCATTGTCAGGAAGGCCCAGCAGAGGTTGTACTTTCTTCGCCAGCTGAGGAAGTTCAACCTGCCACAGGACTTACTGAAACAGTTCTACTCTGCCATCATTGAATCCATCCTCTGCACCTCAATAACTGTCTGGTTCAGCTCAGCTACCAAATCTGACCTCAGAAGACTACGGAGGGTAGTCTGGACTGCTGAGCGAATCATTGGTACAACCCTCCCCACTCTCCAAGAACTGTACTTATCCAGAGTGAGCAAAAGGGCTGATCAAATCACTCTGGACCCCTCACATCCAGCACACAACCTCTTTGAACTGTTACCATCTGGTCGACGCTACAGAGCTCTGAGCACCAGAACGACCAGGAACAGTTTCTTCCCTCAGTCAATACATCTCATGAACACTCAATAAATAAACGTAGAACACACAACTAATTCATTATCCATTCACCACACTCACTTATTTTATTTTTATTTTCTCATTTCTAATTTGCACATACTTGACCTGTACATACATAGTCGCCTATATTATATATCATATATTGTGTATTTTTTATTTTTTTGCTGCTTTGTACATTGGTTATTGGCTATTTGTTGTTATTTTGTTTCATTACCTGTGTCCTGTCCTGTTACTGTCCTTCTGTTGCACTGTGGAGCTTCTGTCACTACAACAAATTCCTTGTATGTGTAAACATACTTGGCCAATAAAGCTCATTCTGATTCTGATTTAGACAGGAGCAACAATGCTGAAAATTCAGCTTTGCATCACAGGAATAAATTATGTTTTAAAGTATATTAAAATAGAAACCATTATTTTATATTGTAATAACATTTTGCAATATTACTGTTTTTTTTCTGTATTTTTGTTCAAATAAATTCAGCCTTGATGAGCGTAAGTGTCTTCTTTAAAAAAAAACATTACAAGTCTTACTGATCCCAAACTTTTGAATGGCAGTGTATATATAGTATCTATTATTTTGAATTTTTATGTTCTTAGGGTTATGCATTTGTATGTCTCTGTGCTTTAGATGGCGACAATATAACACATCCACTCTTTTATTTGAGTAAAGTGTACAACGTGCCCCCCTCAAATTCCTTCTGATGTAATTCATCTTAGCGCCAAGTTTTCAGTCCATACCTGCTAAAAGAGCACTGCTGTCAGACCAGGATCTTAAACCCTTGTGTTTGAATATATGTGGGAAAGTCATCATGAAAGTGTACAAAAGTGCTGTGCCTTCCTGAAATAGTTTGCCGTCGTGTTATGATTGATTGCCCGCCATCTGCAACTGTTGTTAGTGTCTTTGGTGACATGGTGAGTGAGTCTGTGAGACTGTCTGAGTGATAGAGAGTTTGGGGTGAACTCTCACATAAGAATTAAATCCTTAGAGCTTTTAAAGGTTTATTAGCAGAGAACAGATATGCATCTAAAGTTGAGTCTGACCATGTCCAGCAATGCTGCTGCCAAAGTCTTTAAAACGACAGCAAGGAAAAAAGACACAAAAAAAGAGATATAGGAACGTTCACATTGGCATAATGCCATATTACTTGCATTGTTTTTACTGAGGTTGCTTGGCAGAATTGGTTTGAATTTCTTTTGTTGTTGTTCTTGAAGTATTAAGTAAAACCGGTTTGTACTAAATTAAGAAATTTAAGATCTTCCATTCAATTAAAACTGACAGATTGCTGACCTTATGCTATCTTTTTTTTTTAACAAATTTGTACAATTTGACATGACATACACTCCACAAGACCTCCTTTGGGACTAGGGACCAGAGGGACTGGCCTTCACACCCAATGTGAATCAATGAGTCCTGGTTCGCTGGTTGTCCATTCTTGCACTACGTTTGGTAGGTACTAATCACTACATACAACGCAACCCCACAAGAGATGCTATTTTGAGATGCTTTGACCCAGTCCTAGCCACTAGTTGGTCCTTGTCAGAGTTACTCAGATCTTTTCACTTGCCCAATTTTCCTGCTTCCAACACATGAAATTCAAGAACTGGCATGTTCAAAGTAGGCGCTTTCCGTGGTGGACAAGGGGAATCATGGGCACTCTGTCCAGCCTAATATATCCCACACTTTGACAGGTGCCATTGTATCAATATAATCAATGATATTCATTTTGAATTCTAGCAGATATTAGCAGTAGACACTTACGAGGCAGGGCCTTCATGGATCAGATTTGTTGCTCCAGCACATTCCATAGATCAGGGGTGTCCAACTCAGTTCCTGAAGGGCCAATGTCCTGCAGAGTTTAGCTCCAACCCTAATTAAACACACCTGAACCAGCTACTGAAGGTCTTTGGGATTGTTAGAAATTTTCAGGCAGGTGTTTTGGAGCTGGTTGAAGCTGCAGGACAGTGGCCCGTCAGGAGCGTAGTTTGACACATGTACTTACTATAGATGCCCAATTGGTTTCAGAACTGGGGAATTCGGAGATCAAGGCAAACCTAGAACCCCTTTTGTCATGTTCCTCAAAGGTGTAGGTGGTATGCAACGGTCTTGTCAAAGTAACATCCACGTGAATGCCAAGACCGAAGCTGGTTTTAAAAATGTGCTGATCAGTGTTTGTTGTGCAGTATCCAGTATGCCGTAGTATCTCATTGCGATCACAGTCAGTGAGAATGGGTGGCAGACTGGTGCTCAGTAGAGAGTGACACAGCGTAGGCTGTGCTGCTTGTAAATCCAAATTGAAATTATAAAGCTTTACTTCTATTTCAGATGTTTCACACGAGCCATTGTATCTTTAGCCAAACTACTGCAACAAAAATTTGGCACCAGAGAGAAGTTGCATATGGGTGGTAACTTCCCGTAAGTGTGGCAAGCTTTCACCACATCAGTGAGATATGACTGTTTCTCATTAATCACGTATTTATTTGAGACGCATATGCTATATTTTGTATCCAAAAACATGGCACACACACAGAGCACTAAAATAACACACTTTGTTCTTTTCATTCCCAACTCTTCGAATAGAGCCAGAATTTGTATCACCCTCCCGTGGGAAGGAATTGTTTTCCCTGTCTCTCCATCTGGCTCCACCAGAATTCATCTTTTCCAGCCTCATATAGTTTTTCCCCTTACATATGATAAGTTATTGTAGGTCTGTATAATTTGAAGGTGGTACATTGGTTTAATATGAAACAAGGACAGCGGGACCCCTTTAAAAACCTTGTAAATGACACCAGCTGGATGGTGGTCAGGGGCACAGCCGGACATTTTTAAAAAAGTCTGTTTTCAACACTACAGCTGGAAAATAATGACAGATCTTTTCTGACAAATTTCTATAGGTCATAAGTGCCTTATTTTGTGTTCTCTTGCCAAAATGTGCAGAAGCACATGCTATTGAACAAACTGTATGATGTATTGGGGTAGAGTCTGAGCCATAAGAGAGTCTATAGGGTGAACGAATGTGAAATAATTAAACCTGAAAGTGTTTCTTTTCTAGTTACATGGCCAATGGGTTGATGCCAGAGCATTTAAACTCAAAACATTACCTTAGCAACTGTTGCCACCCATGATTTTTTAAAATGCAGTTTGATAGCAGCTATAATAAAAAATGTATGTATGTTATTTTGCGACTGTTCCTGGCAATATGACATTAATATCTTGGAACTGTGACTTTCTCGCAATGTGACTTAATATTTCACAATTGCAACTTTGTTTCTTACAATTGCGACTTATTTCTTGCAGTGCGACATATATATTTTACTATTGCGTCTTTCTGTCAATATGACTCAATATGTCTGAATTGTACTCACATGGTGACTTATCCCACAATTGCAAATTTATTTCCCTCAGTTGTGACTATTTATCACAATTGTGACTATATCATGCAGGGCAATCTCATGGTTATACTACTGTTTTTCTCACAATTGTGACTTTATTTATTTGCAGCTAATTTATTTTACATTTGAAACTACTTACCACAATTGTATGTCTCGTAATTGCGACAATATCTCAGAATTGTCAATTTTGTGACTGTATCCCACATTGGGATTTGCGAATATTTCCTGTAATTGTGATTTTATTTCTTGCAATTACGATAATATGCTGTCTTATAGTTGCAACTACTGTTTCTAATAATTGTGACTTTCACATTTGCCATTATCTCTCTCAATTGTGAATATTTCTCATAATTGAAACATCCAAATCACTAGAATTGCACCCATATTTCACAATTGTCACTTTGTCTCCCTTTTTCTCACAGTTGTGACTTTTTTTGTAATTGCGACTTTATATCTCAGTTGCAACTGTATTTTTTAACTTTCTCATAACCTGTTACCTTTTGTATATTTTAGGTATGCATGATATTGTATTTTTGTCAATATCCGATATACCGATATATTTCCATTTGTTTGGAAACAACACCAAGTCTCTCCTGGGCAGAAATTATAAGCCAAATATTTTTTAATTTTGGTTAGTTTTTAACAAGAACTTATTTGTTAGAATTAAATAAACAACAATGACGTTTTTTGACAGTACATTGAAGCTTTGAAAATAACTATAAATAAACTATATCAATCGCTGCATTTTTCCCCCAGGAAGATGCAGTGTGAACCCTAACATTTTATTTTAAGATTTAAAATTTGTAGATTGTCTAAAGCAAAAGTGTTGTAAAAATTCTGAAAATCTTTTAGAGCTTATGATTTATTTTAAAAATAAAACACATTAATGAATAAATCAGTATATATAATTATTTATTAATTTACAAGTGTCATGTTTGTGATATTTTTTTCATGTAAGCTATAGCTTCTGACCTTAAAATCAAAATATACTCATTATTTTATGATATCAATTACTGCTTTATTTAATCAGAATTACAGTCTAAATGTTAGGCTATTTTACTTCTAATTGAATTATAAGTAGCCCAACAGCGCCCCCTACAGATTTAAACTCCTTACCAAATGGGCATTAGGACCCGGGGGAGGCTGCTGCTGCACATGCTATTACTGTTTATACACCAAACGCGTCATTCTGTTTGTGCTTTCGCAGATTAAATGCAGCGATCCAAAACAGTGAATCTAATAGTCCTTCAGACAAAACTTTGCTTGAAAAATGAGTCACACTGTTGACGTGCACACCCTGTGCACATGTGAGTTAAGGTATTCCTCTTATTGGCAAGACATATCGGCATAATTTTTCATATCGGGCCGATGCCGATATTTACATTTAAAGCCATTATCGGCCGATTCCGATATCAGTCCGATAATATCGTGCATCTCTAGTATATTTTACTTTGACGTAGAAACAAGCTTCCATTTATTTCACAACATAGTTGAATGAAGGTTGCTGTGTATCAACCTATTTGTTTCTTTAAATCATTTCATGCCTTTGAGTGTCTTTCTCACTACACGATATCTCCACAAATATAAATATCTACAGAAATATTAAGTAATATTAATGGTAGAGCACAGGCTTTATTCCAAGTCTACTCCACTACACTGGAACTTCACTATCCAGGGTCCTAATAAGGTTTTTTTCCCTGTCAGTAGTGGGACGGGTTCTGGACTCGGCTCGGGAACAGTGGATAAAAGGAGGGTGTTTTAGTTAACTTTGACTGATGTAGAGAACGGAGCCGGAATCCTGTCCTATTCTCCATCCCTCCCCCTTTCCTTTCCTGTATCTTCAGGTCCCCAGTAGCTCATGGTAAAAATAAAACAGCGCTTAGCCTGGCACTGTGCTTAAGCAGTAGTTAAAGCTGATGGATCACTGCTGGCTCGGTGCCTGGAGCACGGCTTTATGGGTCTGAGGAGATCTTGGGAACCCCGAGATGTGGAGCTTGGCGCTGGGTACAGATGCAGGAGGGAGTGGGGAGGGTGTTGTGGTTGGGTGGACATGAGGTGTGTGCTTGTATGAACACACAGATCCTGGCATGAACGTATTTTCACATGTCTGTCAAGATATGCAGTAGTGTGTAAAGAAAAAAGGTCCTTTTAGCTATACTGTATACAGTACATTAGTTGAGATTTGATTATATATGATTAGTTTATTTATTTATTTTGATAAACACTTGAGCATGATGCATTTACCATCTGGAAAGCATTGTTGTCTGTTTTAAACATCTGATAATAATCGCAAAAAGATCACATTTGCGTAAGTTATAATGTTAATCATTAAGAAAATGTCCATTTAATGTAATTTTAAATTACATTCTGAATGTTGTTCTAAATTTGCAACGCATGTGTGCCTTCATGGATGTCTTTCATATTTTCTATGGGTAAATCTTAAGAAACCTCTCAAGATCATGTTTGGGCACAAAATCAAAAGAAAGAAATCGAAATATTTGCTTTAAGAAAATAAAACCTATTTGTAGAACACTTTAGATGTTTAGCATTTTTTTAAAATATTTTTTACATTTTAATGACATTTAAGCACATTTCTGTGGAAGCTTGTTTACACCACAGGATAGATAACTAACTTACTAAATAAACTAAATAGTTATTTGCGAATTTTAATCTCACAAATCCAGTTTGTTTCTTGCAATTCTAAGTTTATATATCAAAATATGGACTTTTTTGTCTGAATTGAGATAAAAATTGCAGTTACTTTTTTTTATTCCACGTAGTAAATAAGCTTCCATAGAAATGTGCCTAAATGTCATTTAAATGCTAAATAAATAAATATCAAATAAAAAAAATAATTAAAAATCAAATCAAATAAAAAGCAAAATATAGTTTTATTTGTTTCTTTTTATTTTGTGGCTAAATATGACGCCCCCACTCACACAAAAAATAGACAAAAAAATTAAATAAATTGCAAGATGTAAACTCTGTGGGGGGGGGGGGGGGGGGGAATAAAAACGTTAAATTTTTGTAGCATTTATCGTACTGCATTAGTACTATCATTGGATTGTAGTATTTGTTTACTGTAATAAACTTTATTACCGTAATGGGAATCATTAAGAATATCATTACAAAACTTAATTACCTTACTTTAAAAATTGGCTTAATTATCATGAAAAACTATATCAGTGCACCTAAAAATACAAATAGGTATCATGTTTTTTTTTCACTAAAAATTTAGTCTTTTCGATTTTGAAATGAAATATGAAATGTTTTCATATCGTATTCTGTAAGATTAACCCATAAATACCATACATTAGATATAATACTGCATGACCCATTCTATAACATCAAATCAAAATAGTAAACTGGTTAGTAGTAATGAAACCGTTTATTAGGGGAGGATGATGGACAGTGCTTAGGGTGCTGTGGAGAACAAGAGCATTAGCACTGAGAGCTTGTTATGGTGGGATTATGGGAGAGGTTACGGGGCGGGAGAGGGAGGGTCAGCCGAGGCGGGGTGCTGGAATCCAGGGCAAATCAGGTCTGTCGTTTGGCCCCTTTACCCACGGGCAGGTGAGCGACATGGAACAATGAGGACTTTGTGAGAGAGCAGGACAGGTGCACTGTTCACCCTCACAGAACCTCAGGCTACACAGCAGCGCTCCTGCCTCCGTGTCTCTCGTTTGCTTTATCTCGTCTCGTCTCAGGCCTCATTTAGCATAACTGTCAGAGTTTCTCAATGCATGCAAAGAAATACCCCTGAGAATGTACCATAGTTCTAGCGTAATAACCACAGTGTGCTATCTGAACTAAAGCCATATCCAACAGTAAGACCAGAGTTAGATCAGTGTAAATACATTGTTTATATATTATGAAATGTGGAAAACTATCAAATGTGATACTAATGTGTCACAAAATAGCATACATACTGTATGGAACAGGCATCTGACTTAAGAATTGTTGCAATATTTTTCATGTTTTCAGTGAATATTTAATGAACACAAATATATTGCCAAATTTGTATTAATATAACATTATTATAACATAAAATGTTATAAAATGTCATTATAACATTATATAACACTTAATAGAACAGTAGTTTATGGATATTCAGATGTGACTATGTAATAGTATGCACATATATTATTCCGAGTTTGATGACATTCACAACTTTGTAATGCATTTTAACTGGTGGTCCGTTACATGTTATACAATGTTTCTTAAAATGTTAACATATATATATATATATATATATATATATATATATATATATATATTAGTGCTGTCAAATGATTAATCGCGATTAATGGCATCCAAAATAAAAGTTTTTGTTTACATAATATATGTGTGCATATTGTATTTATTTATTATGTATATGCACACACACACACACACACACACACACACAGGCATGTATTTATTTTGAAAATATTTACATGTATTTATTGTATGCATATATGTATATTCATATAATTTATATTATTTATAAATATATTTAACATTATGTAAACAAAATATTTTATTTTGAATGGATTAATCACAATTAATCATTTGACAGCACTAATATATATATATATATATATATATATATATATATATATATATATATATATTGTGTGTGTGATGCATGCATAAAATATCTCTTAAAATAATTCTTATAAGAAATTCACCCACTAAAACGGACTAATTAATAAACTGCCCAGAAGGCAGATGCCTGATAATAAACAAATCCTGCTATGATGAATTGTAGTTTATGAATTATTACCGGATAAAGACCTGTTCACACAGAGACAAATATTTGGCACAATAAACATTTTAAATTGAAAGCGGCTGTTAATGTGTCTGTTTAGACCAACACAAACATTTGCTTGTACTGCAAGTCTCTCATTATGTTACATTATCACCAAATTTTGGATTCAATCTTTTTGTTTTTGTGAAACTTGTGCTCTTTTAATTAGCTCAGATTGTGTTTCTTTTTGTAACTTTGTAACTTTTTTGTTTATACTATGTACACTGAAAAAAATTAGAAACGCAACACTTTTGTGTTTGCCCCCATTTTTCATGAGCTGAACTCAAAGCCTTTTTCTATGTACACAAAAGGCCCATTTCTCTCAAATATTGTTCACAAATCTGTCTAAATCTGTGTTAGTGAGCACTTCTCCTTTGCCAAGATAATCCATCCACCTCACAGGTGTGGCATATCAAGATGCTGATTAGACAGCATGATTATTGTACAGGTGTGCCTTAGGCTGGCCACAATAAAAGGCCTCTCTAAAATGTGCAGTTTTATCTCACAGCACAATGCCACAGATGTCGCAAGTTTTGAGGGAGCATGCAATTGGCATGCTGACTGCAGGAATGTCCACCAGAGCTGTGGCCTGTGAATTGAATGTTCATTTCTCTACCATAAGCCATCTCCAAAGGTGTTTCAGAGAATTTGGCAGTATATCCAACTGGCGTCACAACCACAGACCACGTGTAACCACACCAGCCCAGGACCTCCACATCCAGCCTCTTCACCTCCAAGTTCGTCTGAGACCAGCCACCCGGACAGCTGCTGCAACAATCGGTTTGCATAACCAAATAATTTCTGCACAAACAGGGAAGCTCATCTGCATGCTCGTCGTCCTCATTGCATTGGGGTCTCGACCTGACTGCAATTCGTCGTCGTAACCGACTTGAGTGGGCAAATGCTCACATTCGATGGCGTCTGGCACTTTGGAGAGGTGTTCTCTTCATGGATGAATCGTGGTTTTCACTGTACAGGACAGATAGCAGACAGCGTGCATGGCATTGTGTGGGTGAGTGGTTTGCTGATGTCAACGTTGTGGATCGAGTGGCCCATGGTGGCGGTGGGGTTATGGTATGGGCAGGCGTATGCTATGGTTAACGAACACAGGTGCATTTTATTGATGGCATTTTAAATGCACAGAGATACCATGACGAGATCCTGAGGCCCATTGTTGTGCCATACATCCACGACCATCACCTCATGTTGTGCAGCATGATGATGCACGGCCCCTTGTTGCAAGGGTCTGTACACAATTCCTGGAAGCTGAAATCATCCCAGTTCTTGCATGGCCAGCATACTCACCGGACGTGTCACCCATGGAGCATGTTTGGGATGCTCTGGATCGGCGTATACGACAGCGTGTTCCAGTTCCTGCCTATATCCAGCAACTTCACACAGCCATTGAAGAGGAGTGGACAACCTGATCAACTCTGTGCACAGGAGATGTGTTGCACTGCGTGAGGCAAATGGTGGTCACACCAGATACTGACTGATTTTCGGACCCCCCCCCCCCCCAATCCAGTAAAACTGCACATTTTAGGATGGCCTTTTATTTTGGCCAGCCTAAGGCACACCTGTGCAATAATCATGCTGTCTAAACGGCATCTTGATATGCCACACCTGTGAGGTGGATGGATTATCTCAGCAAAGGAGAAGTGCTCACTAACACAGATTTAGACAGATTTGTGAACAATATTTGAGAGAAATAGGCCTTTTGTGTACATAGAAAAAGTCTTAAATCTTTGAGTTCAGCTCATGAAAAATGGGGGCAAAAACAAAAGTGTTGTGTTTATAATTTTGTTCAGTGTATATATCAGAGTATTTATTTGTAATATATACTCTGAGCTTATGTACTACAGTTTTTGAGTGAAAACAAGTTCTTTGTGGACAATTTTGGTTATGTTCATTCAAAAATTGAGGGGCATAAGATCAAATCTATAAGGCTTAGGATCAATCAGTTCCAAAAACTAATACAAAACCTTTGCTAATTGATAAATTGATAAAATGAATAAATCCAATATTTGGTAATAATATAGCTTGTCAAGAAATTAATAAGCAATTTATGCAGGCCGGTTATTTTTTATCAGGATCAAAAAAATAAATAAATAGATGAAATAAAATAAAAAATACATTTTGGAGGGGAAAGTTGTTATACCCTGTGTAGGCAAAGTAAGCAAGTTTTAGTCCAATGCTATAACATGCAAAAAAATCCTTTCTGGGTCAAAACGACCAGAACTCAACATGAGGCATAACATGAAGTTTTCTAATCTTTTTTTTACATTACGCTGCGAAGAAAACTGGCCAACCAATAAGATTTATGCTTTTGGCCACATGCCCAGAGCTGCTGCTGTTACATAAATTTACACACTTGGTGGTGCTCATGAACAGACTAATTTGTTAAGCAACAGTGAATAGCAAAGGATCCTGGTTGTCTTGTCCTTATACTCTTGTATTTGAGTTCATCTGATAAACACTATTGCGAGTAAAAAGAAAAAGTAAAAGGCTGTTTGACTGCCTTTCTTCTCTGTGACAAGCAGGTGTCAGAAAGTTGCGTGGAAAGTTACGTACCGCTGCCTTTGTGGATCATTGTATTTTTATAAGCGCCACCTACTGTCAGAGAGTGAATTCACATTTTCATTTAGCCCATCTACCATTTTCTACATTAAACAGACAAATCGCTTGTGAAAAGACCAAATGTTGGTACCATACATTCGTATTTACACAAACAGCCCTTTACTTGACTGAAAGTTTTCAGAAGATTACCAAACAATGTCTGAATAACTATTTATATTTGCATTAATTTAAGTTCAGCTCAGCTCCAATGGCATTGCATAAATCCTTGTGCTTTGATCAGAAGCTGGTGCATTGAAAAAGTTTCCACATTTGCAGTTATAGATGGAGTGATGTGCTTTCAGTCTGAAGCCCTGGCTACTCTTTATGATTTATGATGACAAATAGGCTTAATTATGCTGCTGGATTTGTTAACGTAAAAGTCGACTTGCTTACTAGTTCCCATGTGGTACTAATGTTTCTGTTCTTTCCTTTCCAGTGCGTTGGTTGACGTCTGTGTCATTGAGTCGTGTGTATATTTCCTGAACAGTAATCACGGTGCTTTAGATGATCAGGCTATATGAGATGTTGTGCAATTAGCTGGTTATGTCTTGGGGTGGCTTCCTAGCATGTGCTACATTGTTTGTGAGTTATTGCTTTTGAAAGGTATGCTGAGCAGACTCAAAATGAGGGGAAACATCTTAAATTATTGAAGTGCTCTGGCTTGAGGAGCAAAACCAGTATGGTTTCTTTTTCCACAGTGGCACAAGGCTGCTTGCGCGTTTCCAATGGCAAATATTATTGTGGGTAGAATGGTGTAGGTTTGACAAATATTTGATATATTTCGCAATATTTATGTAATTATGGCTTCATCTGTCTGTCTGTCTGTCTATCTTTCTAAAATTAAGATTATCAAGATGAATAAAATGTGTATTAATCATAAACTTTAGTTGGTCACAGAGCTTATTATCTGCAGTAATCTAAAGATAATCGAAAAATCCTACTGGCTTTTTGTCAAGGGAACTTCTGGGTTGGCCTACAAAAATTCTTCATCATTGCAGCACTCCATATTGTGGATAGAAGAAATGCTCATTTGAGTGTAGTGGAATGAGTTCAAGAGAAATGGAAAATTATGTGTATCAAACAGGAAACCGTGGTGCACGGACACGTGTTGATAATCTTTCAGCAGGTTGCGGTGGCCACTGGTGACCCGAGTTGCGGTACCATTTGTCTCTTTTTCCTTCCCAGCTGTATTGGAGCACAGCCAGCTGTTCGTGTTATAGGCTGGAGATATGCCAACTTTCTCCTGCTGCCAGTCACCTCACACACTGGCATCTGGCCATATAGATAGAGACCCAGTTAAACCTTCACACCTACCCTGGCTTACCTTCTCATAGGCCTTCGTGTAGAGCTGAATCGGCTGTTAAATTTGACACCTTTTGAGCTTAGATGAAATTAAGATGTAAATATTTATAGTCCCCGTTCTATACAATTAGCTTAATTTGAACGGCCCACCAACATGACCCTTACAGGGCCTGGAAACTTTTCAGAAGTCAAACAATCCCATGATTGTCTTCACAGACTATGAACTAGGAACTGTTTACATAATTTATACAATAATGAACTCCCCCCAAAAGTGAATGGACAATAGTAAAAACATTGTGAAATTTCATCCCACTCCTTCCGTGGAAATCTGTAGATGCTGGATTGATTCCCAAACCACAACAATTTGTGATTCCTATTCCCTGAGTCCCTATAGGAGTTTTATTTTTCCAGAAGATAGGTCGTAACAGTACCACTACCGAATGGGCGGCACTCCAGAAAGAGTCCTTCCTTTGTTTATTGTGCACACCTGCTCTTCTCTTCATTCTGTCCTATTTCAGAATATTACTGTATTATGTCTTCTGGCATGTGTGATTTTTGTTATATCTAGTCTCTCTTGTGAGTTTCTGGATTTGGCAAGTGTTTACTATCCTTGTTGAGCACTGGGACCCTTTTAGAATCGGAGGCTTGTTTTTCCATAATTCTGTATTATGCAATCAGTTTCATAATGCTACTGGAATGAAAGTTCTGGACACACTCAGCTGAAAACTGAAATTGTTATTTTTAAATGATAAAATAATAACAAATAGCTATAAATAACAGAGTAACAAATCTATTTGCAAATATATTCCTTTTCCATATTAGTTGTGTTTTAGGTATATATTACAATTAAAATGTACTTTAAAATAGCCTTAGTATGGAATAGTAAAAATATTTTTTTATTTGATTGTATATTATAATACTGTAATTGTAATACTATAGTATTATTTTAGTTTAGTTTTTTTTAAAAGGTTACAAAGATTCTTGAAGGTTTTTACATGACATGTATTAACAATTATGACTTACTGGATACAGATAGTTTTTCCTCTCTATGTATTACTCAGTTTCTACCCTATTTAGGGCTTGACATAAAAAAAAAAATCCCCTTGGTCCACTGGTCTAGATGCAAAAACTGTGCAATTATGCACGTTCCTAAAATTAATATTAACTTTATACAAACTCTTGTCCCAGAAGAATAGATGTGTGTGATGTGCAGATGTTTGGTTTTGAATGTATCATCCTTAGTCATTTACATTCTATCTAATTAGTCCTGGATTGTTTCATGGGTGCACTGCTTATTCTCCATGTCAAAGATTTTGTTATTAGATGTTAAACAGTTTCTGTGCACATTTTTAGCCAAGATTTTCAGGCTCTTTTGAGCAAAATCTGAAAGTTTTCAGAGCTGTTTGGCTGCTGATAGTACAGTCCATCTTTAGCAATTAGATCAGTTTGGACATTAATTTAAAGACACAACTTTTTCAAGAAGGCTTTAATTATGGTAACATCTAAATATAAGAACACCGTCAGTAACTTGAAAATCTTATAGATCCACTAATTTAACATGTAGTTGAGAATCATGACCCATATCTTAATGTAAGACGTGGTCTGGCATCGAAAGCTCCAAATGTTCAATAGTGAATCCAGTAGGGTCGTATCACAGTGGCAGGTTTCTGGAACTTGAATGACCAGAAGTGGGCTTCCCATAATCAACTAGTGACTCACTTCTGCTGAGCTCAAACGATTGGCCTGCAATGCTCTTTTTGCCGGGAAGAGAGTGTTACGTTAACCCCAAAAGTGGCCTCCAAACCTACCATCATGGGGAGTATCAGATCAACCGCTTTGCGGTAAGACATGCTTGAAAGAGTCCATGCATAAACTCATCACATTGCACCGACTGGATCTTCCCCATCACACAATGGCATAGGAGAAGAAAGACAAACCAGAGCATGCAAGTCTCAAGCCCAACACAAACACATCTGCGGCCGAGGATCGCGCCACACACCATGCGCGTTAAGTGCTGGACGTCCTTTCGGCGAACATGCCCACTCAATTTCTGTGCGGTCTGAGCAGATATGGCACAGCTTGTCCCTCTTGGACTTTTAAAGATGGTTCCATACACTCCCCTTGATTGCCGTTCAGCTGGAGTTTGTTTGCCGCAGACAAATGTGAAACGCTTTCTCCAATCTTATTCCCCCAGAACATTGGCACTGGATTTGGAAAGCTGCCATTAGAAAGATTGAAAACACAGTAATACTGTCAAAATTTGCATTGCTTTCATCACAGGCGCACAGAGATCAGGTTCATCTGTTTCATAAAAACCACATATTATTCGTGAGCTACATGTTTCCATGTATTATCTAACAACACGCCAACACTTTTCCTGTGTTGGGTGCAAGTAGCGGCATCGGGTTACCCCTTGTTCTGTATTGGTCATTTGTTATAGTCTTTAGATTTACTTTGGTGTAAATCTCTCACAGGTTCTCAAATGAACGTTCCATCTGGAGAAACCATCAGCTCTCCACGTGCAGTTAAATTTCAGTGTGCGGTGCTGCGTGTTCCCTGCTTTCTACTTCGAATCACGTAGAGGGGCAATGGAAATCTTTATAACCCGTGACACAAACTGCAAAGACTTCACTCTTCTCCTGTTGAAAAAAAAAAGCGGTTCCGGAAGAAAGGTTTAAGGTGGATTCTCAGGAAGCTCTTCCAAAGGCTATCAGCAGACCCTGACAAATCACATGGGAAGTCATAGCATTTTATGTTGCAGATCTACTGCTGCTGGAAAGAGAACATGCAAACCATCCATATAATTTATAATGTCTCTATGCTCTTCAAACCTTTAGAATTAGTGCTTGCATCCTTTTCCTGGCTTTTGTCTTAAAAGAATAGTTAAAGGCTCTCTTCACATACCGATAGCAATCAACAAGTTAAGTCGTTCAAATGTATTTATACCTTCGTCCAATCATATCCCTCAGTCCGATGGCTACGATAGGCTGTCCAACCTACCTGTCAACGCATGTATTTGTGCACCTCTGTACATCATCAGTGTGCTCCATTACGCTATTGCAGACCAAGCGAGAATGGACGATGTTATTATTGTAATATTTTGCGCTTTGTACTGTAATGTTTGCTCTCTGGTGAATGAGACATGAGGTAATCTGACAGCGTTGACGCCATCTCTCATCACATCGCTGGTTAGCCTCTGGTTTGTCTGTGCACGTTCATGTGTTTTGGAGGAGGCGTGGCTTTGGAGAGTGATTATGCAGGGAGGGTGGGATCTTATGCTTTTAAAGCTAGCTTACTATTGCTAGACTCTCCGAAATCACCTAAACCAATTGCTGACCTTTAACCCACAAAATGGAAACAAAACAAATAAACTAAACTATCACAGAATTACAATCACACTCACAATCTTAAGCAACCACACACTATCTCTCTGGTAAGACACCTAAAGACTTAAACAAATGACGACGACAATGCACAAAGGCAAACTAAAGAGTCACACACGATGGCACAATAATGGCCCAGATTGAGTGTTTGGGGCAGTCCTTATATCTGGGTCAGGTGAGGAGGAGAACCAATCGCAGCCTCCAGCAAATTATCTCAGGGAACCGCCCATCGGAAACACAAACATACACATACACAGAGAGAACACAAGAGGGCACAATGGAAACAAACAAATGACTAAGGCTCATAACAGTCATTCTCAACTTTTCCCAAAAATTTGGGAACAAAATGGGAACAACTTTTTGGAAACAATGATTTTTCCCATTCCCAAAGGTTTCTAGCTCCAAAAGGACACAAGAATAGTGTAAAAGTAATCCATACAACACTACTGGTTTAATCCAAGTCTTCAGAAGTGATATGATAAACAGTGTGAAATGTAAGTGTTTATTCACTCTCAAATCCCAGATCAAATATAGGGAATTTGCAATAACAACAGACCTCTTTGGTTCTTGTGTAATGATGTTCAGTTGTGTGACACCAATGAGGCTTGATGTTATTGATATTTGATCATTGTGGTTTTAGGCTTTGTATTGATTAGTAATTTGATTTGGGAATAAATAATGTTTGATATTTCATTGTACAAAGTGACCATATTGTTTCAGAAAACAGAATTAAAGACTGGAGTTTGGATTACTGTTACACTGTCCTTTTTGGAGCTCGAAACTTTTGGATCCCATTGATTTTCGGTGTATGAAAAATCAGCTTTGTCTTCTGAAGACAAAGAAGACACAAGTTTGGAATGAAATGAGGGTGAGTAAATATTGACAGAATTAAAATTTTCATGTGAACTATCCCTTTAAATGGCCTAAACAGGGATGTTGTTCCTTTCACGATGAATAATGCGGCCCCTTTCCACCGCCATGGTACCAGAGGCAGTGCCCAGTCTGGCCACATTCCGGATGTTTCCACTGAAGACAAGGCTGGAAAAATTGGCTCTACATTGGACCCTTAAACCAGCTGGTGTCGAACCAGGAACCACTAACGTCAATTGTCAGCAAGGTGGTATAATGTCCTCGCCATTAAATTTTCAGCAGGTCACAGAGGGGGTGACATAGCAGTTATAGATCTGGGATTGCAACCGAAAAGTTGTACGTTCAAACTTTGAATAAAATGCCTAATTGTCTTACAATCCATATGTAATATGGACGGTGGAACAAATGCAAAACAATTCATAGAAATGTAAAATAATGGGGGAATCCTAAAGGGGCAAGCAGTGAATTTTCCATCTAATTAATAGCAGTATAAAGTAAGTGTTGAGACGTGTATTATGGGACAGTACGTCATTGGCTCCTTTGAATACTTTCATGTCTTAGGTCATACTGGCCGTTTCCTAATTTCCAGACTCTTAAGTGTACTTTGTGTCATTGACCAAGAGTTATTCAAGTCCTCCGTTAGCACATTTCCACACATAACAACAAACCCTGCTTTTGTGCTTAAAGGAATAGATCAACCAAAAATTAAAATGACCCCATAATTTACACACCCTGAAGCTCATTCAGACGAATACAGTCGGAGTTATATTAAAAAATGTCCTGCTTTTCTAAGCTTTATAATGACAGTGAATGGTGGTGTAGATATTTTCAACCCCAAAAAACTGTGTCCATCCATCATAAAAGGTGCTCCACACAGCTCCGGGGGGTTAATAAAGGCCTTCTGAAGTGAAATGATGTGTTTGTGTAAGAAAAATATCCATATTAGTGTAAGTTCTGGAGAGAATATGCGTCTCGCGAGAACCGTTTTGTTTACAGCAACTTAGAACCAGTCTCCACTTGGCTTATAACAAAATCCTCCAACATTTTAACTCCCTGGAGCCATGTGGAACACTTTTTTTATAAAGGATGGATTAACTTTTTTGGCCTTCAAAATCTCAACATACGCTGCCATTATAAAGCTTGGAAGAGCCAGGGCATTTTTTAAATATAACTTTGCTTGTATTGGTCTGAAAGAAGAATACACCTAGGATGGCTTGAGGGTGACATGGCATGGGGTAATTTTCATTTTTGGGTGAACTATCCCTTTAACATCTAACTATCCCATTTAATTATGAGCAGTATAATGCCAACTATGAAGATGTCTCCTTGAAACGTTTCTATCTTAAAACTAGTTTTTAGGAAGCTAGTTATAAAAATCATGATTTTGTTTTGGGGTAATTTGGCTAAATAATGGTTGCAAAAAAGGATAAACAGAAAGCTAGGAAGCTGAAATGTGCACCTCAGTAATGTCTTCTGACACTCTATGAAGTTTCTTCCCGCTGGGATAGTGCTACACCTCACTGACCTCCTGTGAAGTCACTGAAATTCACAATCAGAGGCCTGCAGCAAAGCAGCTTTGACCATTCTAAAGACTCTTCCCAGCAAACTAGAAAGCTGAAACTTCATTTCTGCATGGCCCTCTGACACACTCTAGAGTTTTATTAGGTAATGTTGAAAATCATTTGGAATAGTACCTATATCTGTGATTTTTACTGAATGGACTCCATTGTGTGGCTAATATAGGAAAATGTTGACCAGTGAGTAAGTCTTTAGTCATTCAAAAGAAACCATGGATTTGTGTTAGAGACATTTACAGTAAATGCGATCAGTATGTCCACAATGAAAGGGCCTCCTTGCAACTTTTTCCACCTTGAAAGTGTCAAGACTGCAGACTGTTGCATTTTGCTTCATAGTATTTTTTATGAGGTCAGAGATGTAATACTTGTAGTTGCTTATTAACATGCCTATTATTAATTGGCTGTTTATTAGTACCTTTAAAGCGCACATTCTACATGAGCATATTCTACATCCCTAATCTTACCCAATACCTAAACTTAACAACTACCTTGCAAATTATTAAGCAGCAAATTAGGAGGCAAAATTGAGGCAAAAGTCATACTTAATGGCTTGTTTATAGCAAGAAATGGACCTTAAAATAAAGTGTAACCATACTATTTTAATTGCTAAACACGTTGCGATTTATTAAAATGACAATTACTTCAGCCTGGGAATTGAGAAAAGTATTATTATTACATTTTATGACATTTAATAATAATTGGTAAGAAGTGTAAAAGTGACAGTAAAGACGTATAATGTTATTAAAGATTTGTATTTTAAATATAAGCTGTATTTTTTACTTTCAACAAATCCTGAAAATGTTTTCACAAAAATAAGCAACACAACTTATTTTTTCCCCCCCTTGAACACCGAATCAGCAAATTAGAATAATTTTTGAAGGATCATGTAACACTGAAGACCTGAGTAATGATGAAAATTTAGCTTTGCATCACAGGAATAAATTACAAATAAACAGAAAACAGTTAAACAAATAAATAAACCTTCTGTCATAAGAGATTTATTTAAAAATCATACTGACCCCAGTTCTGCAAATTGTATGTTTATGGAGCTTTTTTTTATCAGATTTGTTTTATGAAAGATAATTGGATTTTCTGTAAAACGTGTTTTGTGTTTCATGTAAGAAAGGAAATAATATGGGTTGCAATGACATGGGTTGAGTAAATGAGCTTTGAAATGAAATGAAGCTGTTTGAGAGTCAGAGGAAGTTATTATATTTAGACTAGGAAAACAAACATTTTTTTTGCGTAACTGATGAATCGTGCATTGTAACACCAGAGACATTCGTTAAGAAAGTACATAGGATCGGTTTTGACTTTAAGAATGTTTTGGATAACTCGGCCAGCAAGATACTTTCATCTCCTCTGTATCCCAGTCCATCCCTCTGAGAATGAAGTTATGCCTGCTGCTATTTCCCACACAGAACTACCTGACCCATTCAACATATCTGCGGCTTTTAATACCTCGTATCTCATCTGCACCTCTAGCAGCTCCCAAAAATGATATATCATCTCATTGGAGAGGCCACAAGTACTTCCTCCGCATCTCGCCGGGGTGTTTATCCCAGAAAGAATCTATGAGAGAGAAAAAAAAAGCGAGACGAAGAATGGGAAAAAATTGTTTATAGAAGCAGCTAATACTATTTTCCCTCAGATGTTTTTGTGTTGTTACATTAACAGTCCTCCATACGCCTAGGATCATAGACCTGGGGTAATGGCCAGGAACAAAGAGTGTTGCCTTAGCAACGGGGGAGCCGAAAAGGTCATCGAGGGTCAGACAGTCAGTGGAACACTTGAGGGACAATAAAATAAATCATATTGCCTCCAGAGAAGTGTCTGATTTAAAACACTTTAACCAAGCATTGAGAATGTCTGGAAAATAAAAAGAAATGGTGAGAGGAGGGCAGCTGCTGCGTGTTAGTCTGTAATGAGATCGGCTCTGTGGCCCTTCTACCCCTGCGCTCCATTGCCACATGGAAAAAAGGGCCTTTTAATCTTCCTGAAGAGGCCCTGCTCTCGTCTGCTTATTCATGTGGCTGTGCGCGTTCGGGCCGGCCATATTTTCACAGTTTCACTTTTCCTGTGTTTCGGCACTTCATTTAGGCTGCTTTGGAATTTGATTCTTTTAAATAATTTGCTCTTTTTTGATTTGTAAATTAACTTTGAAAATAGGGTTGCTTATGTTGTATGGAAAAGACATATTCACAATAGTTTGCGCAATAATAAAAGTTGTCGTCATTTACTCATTTACATGTCATTCCAAACCCAAAAGACTTCATTGGATACACAAATGAAGGTGTTTTTAATATTCTGTCATCATTTTTGCGCATCTGTTGAAATTCCATGCAGCCAAAATTAGCTTGATACAAAAAGTACTAAAAAGCATAGTAAAAGTAACAAGCGAATTAGGTTTGTTCTCGCACGTAAATCAATTACAGTTGTGTTGCTGTGTTGACCATATTTGATGTGCTTTATTTATGTGCAATGATCAATGTTTATGTGAGAATAAAATTAGCCTAAATCAAATCTCATCATAATACATATATATCACAATACATATAGACATTTATGACGCCCTTTCATACTTTTTGATGTGTAAAAGTTTTGAGTGCATGCTTTTTCAATGGAAAGACAAAAATGAGGAGAAAATATAAAAAGATCTTCTCTTGTACTCTGAAGATGAGCTAAAAAAACAATTGTGGTTCTTTGGCTCGTAATCATAGGGGAACCACTTTGTGCTTCAGTGGTTCTTCAGCGTTTCTTCACCGGTTCTTTGGCACAACTGAGGGGCTATATAGCACCGCTAACATATACAGAACCTGTTAAAATCCTGTATGGTTCTTCAGCGGTTCTTTGGGGTGATTAAGGTCCTATATAGCACCACTGCCGTACAAAGAACCTGTTAAACCCCTTTAACCCCCTGGGGTCGAAGCCCGTACTGGTGTGGTGTCTCGTATTTTCTTTATGACGCGAAAAGAACTAAAGGTATTGTTTGAAACTGCAAAGGGTCTACTTTTATTTGAGTATAGTCATAATAACAACAAAACAATATGCTTTTAAAAAATAGAGAAAATAAACAAGGTGTGTTCTCTGCCGGCTGTGACCTCTGTGACCTCTCTTCACAGACACGTAAATAAAACAACCTGAATCTCCACAAATACTTGCCTCAAATACATGAGAGAAATATGTATAGAAAGCTTGAACTGTCTACTTTTAAATGAAGCAAGTCACATCCAAAACAAATATTCTATGTTAAAGTAATCCGTATGAAACCAACGCTGTTTAGCACCATTTTTGTTGAAGAAATACAATGCAATGGCACCTCTTATGGTTCTACATAGCACCATTTGACAAAGGTGTATAGCACCTTTAAAGATATGGTGCTATATAGCACTAAAAGTGGTTCCCCTATGATTAAGAGCCAAGAACGACTTTTAGTTTTATATAGCACCATTTTTTTTTGTTTATTAATACTATTTTGAATTAGCTTTTTTCCAATTTCTTATTTCAGATTTTATTTTTGTTTATGTTTATATTTAGCTTAATGTATTTTCTTTCATTTAAAGTTTTTAAGGTTTTCATTTAATATCTGTATGGTATTTCAGCTTAAGTTCAATGCACAATTTATTTATTTATATATATATATATATATATATATATATATATATATATATATATATAAATATATATATATATATATATATATATATATATATATATATATATATATATATATATATATATATATATAAATATATATAAATATATGAATGTATATATATGAATGTATATATAATATCAACACTGGTTTGGAAATAAATGAGGGTGAGTAAATGACAAAATGTTTTTTTTTTTTTTATATATACAGTATATATACTATCCTCTTATCACCATAACCTTTCCCAAGAAAATTGCACACACTGGATGTGTAACTACAGCATGACGTAACACGAGTACAGCCAATTCAAAGATATTTGATATTTGATATATGATTTAGTTTAATTTGATCAGTAGGATTTTAGACCAGTGAGATGGTTACAACAAAAATTTATGTCGAAGAGACAGCTTTTATTGCTCATCATCATAGTGGGCAAGATAAAATATTAATCACATAGGGCCATATTTACTAAACAGGGCAAATGAGAGCGCAATTCCAAAACAGCGCCGATGGGTGTGGACACAACATATCATTTACATATCGACCACCAACGCAATAAACCAAGCGCAGCACAAATTAGCGTATTCGCAAATAAGCAGAGCCAATGCTTATCAGGTGAGGGTGATCTCACGCAAACGTTAGTAAATCATGTTGCGTGATTCATTTTAATATTATCCTTCCATAAAAGTTGCGTCTGAAAGGGAAACTCCTACAAATGCATATTCAATAAGATCAGGCGCAAAAATAACTGTCCACACCTTTTCAGCGCTAATTCGTTACTACACATCTTTAGTAAATCCTGACAGTACTATTTTAATGCCAAAAGACGGTTTGCACTGGCGCAAGCTGTTAGTGAACAGCCATTAGAGACTAAAGACATTATTTTTTCAACGTTTTTGGTGGTTTTGTTGCTAAAAAAGTCTGACAAGTCAGTATAACCAGCCTCAAGTCTCTTAAATGTTCTGGTCTGTAGAAATGGCTAAGTGTATTTTATAATTTTGCTTGATTTTTTTCATTCACTGGGAAAAAAACTGTAAGCCACATTGTTTTTTAAAATCCATTCAACTCTAATCCAGAACGTCCATGAAACACACAAGTCACTATGTTTAATACTTAAGGTCAGAGGTTTAGACAAAATGAACCGTGATTTGTTTTTACTTTTGGTTGGTTTAGAGTTTCAGGTTATAAAAAAAAAAAAAAAAAAAAAGTGGATATTGCTTTCTGTTCATAATCATAATTTGGTCACAGTAGCTATCATTTAACATTCAGACTGTGGGGGTCAGAGTTTATGCCTGGTATTTCCTATCACGGTGAACATACAGAACTTACATACAGAAATGGAGGAGCAGAGAGTGAATGTTCCACATTATTACCTGGTAAAGAAAACACGACGAGGAGCCACACCGGTCACAGTGAACGGAATGCTAATAGTGATGTGAAGACAAAACAGGAAAGTCTCTGACGACGTTTTATTAGCATGAATTATAAACTTTATGGCACGGTGCTCTGAGGCCACATTATTGAGTTCAAAACTTGAGCTTCCTGAGTTTCTCTTTCCCTCTGCAGGGATATTAGATGATGCTGTTGAAGTAATTCAATAAGAGAAAGCTTAACCCTTTCGTTTGTGTGGGTGTGATGTTGGTTTTGTTAGCTACTGTGCAAGTCAGAAGGTATTAGTCTTAATTATCCTATGGTTTTGATTTATTTATGCACATATCAGCTTTAAATAGTGACTAAAAGTAGTTCTTTAGTCGTTCTTCTCATCCAAGACCAAGTGTGACCAAGTTCCTCTGGTTATATAGAGTTCCTTCCTGGAACTGAAGACTCTACATGAACCATAACTGACCTCGAAATGCAATTCATGGTGACTGAATTGTATGGGTGGTATTCATTGAAGTTCATTTTTGAAGATTTTGGGGAAAATGAAGGTAGATTGAAAGCACCTTGGGACAACAGCCTGAAATGGGAAAATGTTGAGTTTGTCAGTGAAAACATATGCGAGATGGTGAGAATATTTCTGCAGGACACGGCGGGAGACGGCGGCCAAGCCAGGGACGTTGGGAGGAATTATATCAAGTATGCCGTTCCACGTGTCACGGATTATTGTTGTTGAAGTGATCCTTGATTTTTAAGGATGTATAAGTCATTGGTCCTTTTGATATTGGTGAAAAGGTTAGTCTTGGCTGCGCTAATGGATGGGAAAGCAGCAGTTAGATGTTAGTGGTGTGTGGAGCTTAGCTTTCAGCCTGCAGGGCCTCAGATTGGCATAGTTCATACACTGTGTTTATGTACAGTATTTGTGTCAAATGATACAGATCTATGTAGACACATGGAAGTTAACAAAACCACACTTTGCGTTCACATAGGACCAGGGGCCTGTTTCATAAAACAGGTTTATCAAATAAGCCAGGCTTATTTCAGTTAGTCTGACTTATTTTGAACCAAATCAACTGACAATAAGTCAGACTAACTGAGATAAACCTGTCTTATTTGATAAACCTGTTTTATGAAACAGCCCCCTGGACTTTAAAGTAAACTCAAGTTTATTTTTAGCATAATTGTTGTTATTTTAACTCAAAATATGAGAGACAAATATATTACTATAGTAAACTCCATTTTACTGTAAAATAAAGACAGAATACTGTTGTATTGTAAAATAAAAAAAATCTTATAAATAATTATAGTAATAATAGCACTAACAATAACAACAATTGTTTTTTTAACTCAAGATATGAAATAAATATTGCTACAGTAAACGCCATTTTACTGTCAAATTAAAAAATATATTATTATTATTATTATTATTATTATTTAAAATAAAAATACAGAAATATATTACTATTGTGGCATTACTGTTGTAGAATAAAAATAAGTACTTTTAAAAAAATTAATAAAAATAATTGTTACAAAGGGACAGAAATATATAGTAAACTATTTTATTGTAAAATAAAAATTATCATTATTGTTAACTCTATAAAAATAATTATAACTAATTATAAAAAGACAAATATATTACTATTGTGACATTACTATTGTAGAATAAAAATCTAATTATTAAAAACAATTAAAAAAATAATAGTAGTAATAAAAATAAAAATACTTATTTAAAATAAATATAAAATGGAGAAATATACTACTGTTGTAACTACCATTTATTGTAAAATGAATATAGCATATTTATTATTATTATTATTATAAAAGTAAGAAATATATTAATTGTAATATTTTGTAGTGTGAAAAATAAATCCTATTTATATAATTTATAAATGATCCTATATTATAATGTAATATAATTTATTTCTATTTAAATACATTTACAAAGTATTATTATTATTATTATTATTATTTATTAAAGTACAATGTATTATTACAGTACGTTGGTAATATATTTCTTTCGTAATTCCTTCACTTTAACTTAAGCTTTTTTGCTTTTCTTTTTTTTTTTTTTGATTGGAGGATAAATAGTAGTGGAGCACTACACTAAGACATATTGTCATTGAAATTATTTCAATGAATTGTGCTGTCTTATAGTGAAATTTTGATATTTTTTAGTCCAGGAAATAGCCATATAGTGGGGCAGTCATGGCCTAATGGTTAGAGAGTCGGACTTGTAACCCAAAGATTGTGAGTTCGAGTCTCAGGTCCGGCAGGGATTGTAGGTGGGGGGAGTGAATGTCCAGTACTCTCTCCACCCTCAATACCATGACTGAGGTGAGAGCAAGGCACCGAACCCCCAACTGCTCCCCGGGCGCTGCAGCATAAATGGCTGCACACTGCTCCAGGTGTGTGTTCACTGTGTGTCTGTTTGTTCACTACTCACTGCTGTGTGTGCACTTGGATGGGTTAAATGCAGATCACACATTCCGAGTATATCCATACTTGGCCACACATCACGTCCTTTTCTATAGACTTTTTTTTTAAATTAATATCCTGTAGTTTTCAGTCAGTTGTTAGTCCAGTGGACTAACAAAAACCAAAAACAGTGAAGATATACCCTTTAGAATGCTGTGTATTCATAGCTCCTTTGCTATTTCCAGTGCCTTAGCATGTTGCTGTCCACTGCATTCTTTGCTATCATCCCGCAGTGTGTCAGGAATCTGTACAAAGTTACAGTAGTCCCAAAAAAATGAAAAACACTGTTGTTATGGGTCCCGAGAGGCCCCCGCACCTGCACACTCCATCATCTTGAATCAATCTTCTCACTGTAACATTCAAACATAACTCATAACTGAATAACAACAACTACAGTCAATATGAAATCAAAATACATCTTATTTAACGTTCTTGGTCTTATTGTGCATGATTCATCGGAGCACGGTGTCCTTTTTCCATCCAGACAGAGTTCAAATGCCTATCACTGTGTTTTACTGAGGGTTTTGTATTGCGTTCAATGCAATGACTCAATAGTGTTATAAAATCTTTGACCTCTCACTTCTCCAGTTCTGGATGGCGTTGCTGTTCTCCTCTCGTTTGTGAACTATCGATGTCATTAGCTTTATTTAATCTAATTTAAAGCCATTTGTTTGAGTTAGACCTGGGTATGTGGAAGGAAAATATTTGAAATGATAACAAGTAGCCTGCCGTCTACGCTCAGTTTTCAGCAAAGTTATGTTGTGGACTCAGACACACACAGTCATCCACACATTCATCCACACTCATGTTAACCCCAACATTTCTTACACATGCTAATTTGCATTCAAAAGTCACAATGCTGAGACAATGAAATCTGGAGTAATGATACTGAAAATTCAGCTTTGCATCACGGAATAAAATACATTTTAAAATACATTTAAATGGTAAACAGTTATTTTAAATTGTAATACTATTTCACAATATATTTTTTACTGTATTTCAATCAAATAAATGCAGCCTTGGTGAGCATAAGAGACTTCTTTAAAAAAAAAAAAATGCATACCCCAAACTTTTGAACAGCAGAAAACAGATGCAAGTCGGTTCTGAAATCTGTTTTAGGGCTCGGGAGAGCAAAAGTGGTGTAGAAGAAAAAACTAAAAAACCTTACAGTAGTGTACACTGACAGCACGATATGACTGTAACAAAATTCAAGAGTTAAATGTTTTAGTCAGAGATGGGACCCCCAAGGCCTACTAACTGTGTTTATAGGTACATACTGCACGATTATTACATTGCCTTTAGCAATACATTGTATGAAATACAGCATGACATTTATATGTTCAGGAGCAGTACTGCTGTTGTCATTCATATACTGGTAAACAGCTGTGCATATCCTCAGTAATACCTATTAATCTGCTTTGAAAATGTAGCTTCGTATTAACAAGCTATGCATCATTTAATGTAGTCAAACTGTGAAGCTACTCTTTTCTAGCTACTTTACATGCTAACAAAAGGAGCTATTTTCATTAAAGCAGTAGATTTTTTGTATTTTCTATATATAAAATTCTATATTTGAGTTGAAAACATTGTGAACTGCAGCATTTGGACTGCATAAAATGTATTGCCAGGACTCTTATTCTTGGAAGTACGTTGTGGCCTGTCAATAGGAACAAAACAGATTTATCAAAGCACAGTCTTCGTTTATAAGTGTTGCAAGTTTCGAAAACATCTAAAGTAATTTTACCCTTTTTGATTTCACAGTCTGCTTTTGATTTTAAAACCAAAATAATCTTACTAATCAATTCGCGCACGTTATATTTGTAAATCATATTATTTTAGACAGACGGGAAAGTAAAGGGGTTGAAAATGAGCTCTTGAACTGCTTAAAGTTGAAAACAGTGACTATTGTGAAGATTTATTTGTATTTCATTGTCATGGTGCTTGTTTTTGTCTTATTCTGGTTCTGAAAACTTTTATCTCAATTGGTAGTGAATGGTGTTATCAAAGCGCCAAGGTCATAGGTTCGATTCCCAGGGAGCACATGTATTGCTAAGTTAAATACACTCAATGTGCTTTGACGCTTTTGATAAAAGCGCCTTTTAAAATGATGCAATAGCTTTCATTTCTTACTTATTTGTTTGTCCGTAATATAAATATTCAGAAATTTCAGTGCCAGTGTCTTCTCGTCTGTCTTATATTTTCGTTCAACTTGTCTGGCCTCACATTCTTGTGTAACAGAAACACACTTCTTTCTGTTGATCCAGTATTTATGAGAGCTGTGTGTGTGTCTGGAGTGAGATTGGTAATATGAGGACGCCGGCCTGTGTAGCGCCCTCACCGCCTGATGAGGGGAGATGTGAATAGTTAATAAAACACAGGACACGGAGCTGCTGCTTCACCATCAGAGTCTCTGATGTATTTTCTTAGCAGCGTGCCCCCTCCCCAAACAGGTGAACACTTCCCAGGGAAGAACAATCAAGCAATCAATGAATCATTCAAGGCTGAGTAGGGAACATTAATCGTCACAGATAAGACCCTATAAAGTGCATTCAAAAAATACATTCACTTGCTTTAAGTTCAGTGTTACTCTAACATTATTTACATTTTATTTCTTAGTTTTACACTTATTTATTAACTATTATTTTCCATTTTTTCTTTTTTTGAATCACCACACGTGCAGCAGAACACTGTTTAGTTTGAGAAGCGTGAACTTCCCCGTCAGCTCAATTATTCCAGGGCAATCAGAAGTCACAGAGATATCGATCTGAAAATCCCCGATTCATTTCGATTGTGCTCACCAAATTACTCTTCCTTTTTATGACCTTTTCTGTTGCCGTGCAAAAGTGCAACCGATCTTGACTCGTCCATCATGTTATATGCTGAACTTTGCATTGTATGTTGTTTTTCCTGCGTGACTCATTTACAGTGGTTTCATAACCTATTAAAATAATAAATAACCTCTTAATATGAGCCAAATTTGCTGATTTACAGCAGGACTGCTCGACTTTGGAAAGCTCAGGGACCAAACTGTAAGTAAATTGCCAGTTGTTGTTTGGAGCCTATTTTCCGTCTGTAATCAGCTTTATTTTTCCAGTGGAATGAGCTATTCAAAATTTAAAATACAAGACATGGTTTCATGTTATCCTTTGGACATTTATTATCTTATGAAAAGTGAGTGTTACATTCTAAAACGGAGGAAAAACAGGTCTGAGTTTGCTAAAACAAAAGCTATTTTGTTATTAGTCACAATTGCCTGTGTGGCCTTATCAGAAAAAGAAAGTCATTCAAAAGTACAAGTTATTTTAATTAAAGATTGCACTGACACAAAATGTTGTGCATCGATGGATCATTTATAATTAAAACCAGACATTTTAACAGTTCATATGCAAATGATGAAAAAAGTGACTTGAGAAGAACTGCTAATTATGATCAAAGATTACAGTGAAAAAAAATTGTGCAACATATTTAAAATATTGATGAGCCAAGTTTGAAGTAGGTGTAAAAGGGCCGATAAACACGCAGTGTGACTGTATATAGTGAACTTGCTGTAGATTTTACAGATATGAATCAACTCATTTGATTCAAAAGCAAATAGATTCATATGTAGCTGAAAATTTGATACATTTTAGTGATTTGTTTGGACAGTTCATTCTGTATAAGGGGTACTGTTCACAGATTATCATAACTGATTAATATTTATATATTTTCTAAGCTAAACATCTAGTTAAATTCTGTTGTTTATGGTGTTTCAAATATTTAGTTGTAATTTGTGTAATAGGTTAAATTTGTGCCTGATAAATATTACTCTGACTGTAAAAATATATATATATTATCTCATAGTTTTACATTTAAGATAGCAAACTACTTTTCTGAAGTGGAGCTTGACTAGTTTAACTGCTTTAAATTATGAGTAGTGTAAAAGTTTTACAATATCTTCTCCAACACTGATACACACTCACTCTTTCAGGGCTCTGTTACAAATAACTCAATAGCCTCCTGCGCTCTTACATAAACACGCATAAATCAACTTAGTCTCTCTGTTTACCCTCTTTCTCTCTATCAATCTATCACAAACACACATGCTTTCTTTCCATCCGATTCCCAACATCCTTATCCCCTGCAGGCATATTACCTTCGTAAAACTTGAACACATTCTCACTCTCATGCCCTGATGCAAGTCCGCAGGGAAGTGTGCTTGAACTGTGAGACTGTTAACACTCATTTAAGCCCATTGCTATCTGCTACTATCAGACATTACTCAAGAGGTGCAGACAACTGAGAAAAAGCTCTCCCGAGTCTGAGGGCCTGATGGTGTTTGAGGTTAGGGTGTAAGCTGAGACTCTTTTTGAAGAGGTCAGAGCTTCTGAGGTGTTGATGGGCAAATAAAAGAGGCGCAGATGCTTTAAGAACAGACAGTACACTTGCTGCATTGAGCTGGATGGTGCTGCATGGTTTTGAGGTCAGGGTTAGGGCAGAGCATAGTCTGACAGTAAGGTCCATTTCACACCGGACGCATAGCAGTGCAACTGCAACACTAGAATATAGTGATTTCTGGGTTACAGAATGAAGTATTTTCTTTAATAATGGCCATAAATGATAAAAAGATGATCAGAAATGAGCCACTGAGAATTATTACAAACAGAACTAGAAAATGCATAATTAATATAAAATACATGCAATAAATTATATATATATAGCTATCAATTTTAACATATATTAGACTTTAAAAATAACTTCTAATTTAAGTGAACTTAAAACAATCTTCACATAAACCCATTATAATAAATGTTATATTTAGCTTGGCTACCTGTGCCCTTCAGCAGAAATGTACAGCAATTGAATAAAGTTATCAAACATTAAATTCTAAACTAAATACAGACAAATACTTACAGCTACATAAAAGTTATTGATTTCCTCTTTTTTCTTTTATTCTTGATGGACTGACATCACTTCAGCTTGTTATTAGGTTGTTTTGTCTGCTATTTCTTTAAGAGATGTCGCTGCTGAACGTATACCATTTCAGGTCGGACTGCCAGGTCGCGATTCATCGGCCTAATTATCAGCTGATCAGAGCAGATCGGGACACGGAATCAACGGGGAAATCGCGCGGTGGCGGGATGCGCTTTTACATCAATGAGAGGTGGTGTACAGATGTGCTGTTTAGATCTAGAAACGCTCTTCATTAACTGCAAGCCGTTCTATTCGCCGCGGGAGTTCTGCTCGTTCATTCTTGTGAGTGTTTACATTCCACCGCAAGCACACGTGAGCACAGCTTTACAGAAACTCGCTGATCTGATCACAGAGAGTGAGCAACAACACCCCGACTCTGTTTTAATCATTCTCGGGGACTTTAATAAAGCAAATCTCTCCCGTGAACTGCCAAAATACAGACAGCACATCACACGTCCCACCAGAGACAGTAATATATTGGATCACTGTTACACAACAATAAAGGACGCATATCACTCGGTTCCACGAGCAGCTTTAGGACTCTCTGATCACTGTTTGGTTCATCTTATTCCGTCTTACAGGCAGAAACTTAAGTCTGCAAAGCCTGTATTAAGATCTGTTAAAAGATGGACTAACGAAACAGAGCGGGATCTACAAGCCTGTTTCGACCTCACTGATTGGACTATTTTTGAAGCTGCTGCAAATGATCTGGACGAGCTCACAGAGACTGTAACATCTTATATCAGTTTCTGTGAGGACATGTGTATTCCTACCAGGACTCATCTATTCTACAACAATGACAAACCATGGTTCACTGCCAAACTCAGACAGCTCCGTCAGGCCAAAGAAGATGCTCACAGAAAGGGGGATAAAGTCTTATACAAACAGGCCAAATACACACTGGAAAAGGAGATCAGAGTGGCAAAGAGGAATTATTCTGACAAGCTCAGGAACAAATTCTCTTCCAGTGATCCTGCTTCAGTGTGGATAGGAATGAAGGATATCACCAGCTACAAGACACCATCCCCCAGCACTCTGGAGAATCAACACCTGGCAGACGACTTAAACGAGTTCTTTTGTCGTTTTGAACGATCACCCTACACCCGCCCAGAACACCTCTTCACACAATCACTAACACCTCCAGCATCCCCTCTCTCCCCCACACCTACAATTCAAATCAGCGAAGATGATGTGTGCCAGGTCTTCAGGAAGAACAAAAGAAGGAAAGCACCTGGTCCAGACGGTGTGTCACCAGCCTGCCTAAAAATCTGTGCTAATCAGCTGGCCCCCATCTTCACACAGATCTTCAATAGATCACTGGAGCTGTTTGAAGTCCCCTCATGCTTCAAACGCTCCACCATCATCCCCGTCCCAAAGAAACCCAAAATTACTGGACTTAATGACTACAGACCTGTGGCCCTAACGTCTGTAGCCATGAAATCATTTGAAAGACTGGTTTTGGCTTATCTGAAGGACATCACTGGACCTTACTGGACCCCCTGCAGTTTGCCTACAGAGCAAACAGGTCTGTGGATGATGCAGTCAACATGGGACTGCACTTCATCCTGCAGCATCTGGACAGACCAGGGACTTATGTGAGGATCCTGTTTGTGGACTTCAGCTCCGCTTTTAACACCATTATCATGGAAACCCTTCAAAATAAACTAACTCAGCTCTCCGTCCCCACCTCCGTCTGCCAGTGGATCAACAGCTTCCTGACAGACAGACAGCAGTTAGTAAAGCTTGGTAAATTCACATCCAGCACTCGAACCATCAGCACTGGAGCTCCTCAGGGCTGCGTTCTCTCCCCTGCACGACTGCACATCTAAAGACCCCTCTGTCAAGCTCCTGAAGTTTGCAGACAACACCACACTGATCGGCCTCATCCAGGACGGTGACGAGTCTGCTTACAGACAGGAGGTTAACCTGTTAACGTTTACCAGAGCGACGTCGCACTGAACGCTCTTTGTTTGCATGTGTCATTGTTTTCTAATAGAATAAATGAAACGGGACAAAGTTAATCTTGACAAACTATATATCATTTTGAAGGTCTAAGCCTCAAGCATCGACGACAGATCGCTGTTTTTCGATGGAAAGCTTATAAGGAATGTATTTGCTACATTTGTGTAAGCAGTACACATCCAAACACGCAGAGTAAAAAAGCAGTACGTACCTTTATCATTGTAATAACGAGCCACAAACGCGTCCACTGCTGAAATCCCAGTTTCAGGTTAGAGAGGTAAGGGTCCACAGAACAACATCCCAGCGAGCACTTTTAGTCCAGCGAAACAATAACGTTGTAATAAGGATGAATATTCCTTTGTTTACGTTTAATTTCTTTGGGAGAGTTATTGTTCGCGTCCGTTATGGAATAAATTACGCTCAAAAACAGCGTCTTGGTGGTAAAAAACAACACGGTGTTGTAGCATACAGTTTTACAAACAGAATGAGTCTCAGAAAAAAGTCTCAGAAAAGCGGAATATAGATTATTTGAATTTGGCGCTCCCTCCTGCCAGCTCTGATGCACGCTGTGACACGCACGCTGTCATCTGAGCGGGGCGTAACTTAGCGATCTGCTTTATCAATAAAAAACTTTTTTTTTTTCTTCTACATTTTTATATGTTTGTGTGTGTGTATTGTGTGGGGAATGTGGCCGTATCTGCATGATTATAATCTGTATGGACGGACATCAGCGTGTTTATTACCGACTCTATGACGGCTATCATTGTGATTCATTGATCAGCTATTATTGATTATATGGCCCATCTGTATGATTATCATCTGAATGGAAGCACATCAGCGTGTGATTACTGACTGTATGACCATGTCTGGCAATATCACTTCATGTCTGGCAATCAGAATACTTCAGTATACATACTATATGACCTATGACCTATACCTATACAAAGCATTCTTTTTCTAATTTTTTTTCCTTTTTTATTACTCAAATAATTATTTTTGTATTTTTTAGTGCTCAAATAAATCTGTCTATTATTTTATAGTTGAAAAACTATGCAGGAACATGTTAATGACTAAAATAGCTTGTATAATTCTGCAATCCATTTGGTGGTTATTTTTCCTCAAACAGGGGGGTGGGGGTACTATAAATAGTTTCAGAAAAAATATTGCAGGAATCTCATTTTTCATGGCATCTTCTTCAAATTTAAAATATAAACTCACGAGACACATGGCTTTCAACCCATTACTTTTCTGGATTGCTCCAGGACTTATTTAATGTATTTGTATATGAAATAAACATTCAGTGTGGAAAAATATTTTTCAAGGCACGTCAGTGTGTATAACTTTTTATCTTTTTGAACATTATCAACTCTGGATGATGGATAGTAAAGCCGAGAGTGTCTTCTTTCCAAAGATACCTAATTTGTTTGTGTAAGCACACTGTGTCACAAACTGTTACCATTTTAATTTAGGTAGGTTATTTTCACCTGCGAGGCCCACAATGGGGGCGAAGGTTAACAGGTTAAGGAGCTGGCTGTCTGGTGCAGTCTCAACAACCTGGAGCTTAACACGCTCAAAACTGTGGAGATGATTGTGGACTTCAGGAGAAACCCCCCTGCACTCCCCCCACTCACCATCATGAACAGCACTGTGACTGCAGTGGAGTCATTCAGATTCCTGGGCACCACCATCTCTCAAGACCTGAAGTGGGATATTCACATTGACTCCATTGTCAGGAAGGCCCAGCAGAGGTTGTACTTTCTTCGCCAGCTGAGGAAGTTCAACCTGCCACAGGACTTACTGAAACAGTTCTACTCTGCCATCATCGAATCCTCTGCACCTCAATAACTGTCTGGTTCAGCTCAGCTACCAAATCTGACCTCAGAAAACTACGCAGGATAGTCCGGACTGCTGAGCGAATCATTGGTACAACCCTCCCCACTCTCCAAGAACTGTACTCATCCAGAGTGAGCAAAAGGGCTGGCAAAATCACTCTGGACCCCTCACATCCAGCACACAACCTCTTTGAACTGTTACCGTCTGGACGACGCTACAGAGCTCTGTGCACCAGAACGACCAGACACAGGAACAGTTTCTTCCCTCAGTCAATACATCTCATGAACACTCAATTATAAATGTGTAACACACAACTAATACATTATCCATTCACCACACTCACTTATTTTGTTTATTTTTCTCATTTCTAATTTGCACATACTTGACCTGTACATACATAGTTGTCTATATTATATATTATATATAGTTTTTTTGTTTTTTTTGCTGCTTTGTACATTGGTTATTGTCTATTTCTTATTTAGTTTTTATTACCTGTGTCCTGTCCTGTTACTGTCTTTCTGTTGCACTGTGGAGCTTCTGTCGCTACAACAAATTCCTTGTATGTGTAAACATACTTGGCCAATAAAGCTCATTCTGATTCTAATTCTGATTCTGAATTGATACAGGCTACAGCCGCGCGCCGTTACTGCGCTCGTTTGACTCGTCTGAAACGTCTCTTGATTGATGTGATCGTAAAGATGCTCTGCGACTGAATAAATGCACTTCTTGTCAAGAAAAAACAGACAGAAACAGCAGTTATGAGTTGGGTGGCCAACCCTAGGCCTCACCCCTGCGTTAACGGCATTAAATATTTTTAAAACGTTAAACTGAAAAAATGAATCGCCTGCATTAAAGTGCTAATTTTGACAGCACTAATATATATATATTTATTCTCACACAGAACAACCTCCTGGACACCAACCAGGCTGGTGTCAGAGGTGGACATTCAACCGAGCCTTGCTCTCAGTTGTTGAAGCCCTGGCAAGAGCAGATTCCAAATCTTTGATACTTATCTTGCTGGAACTGTCCACTGCTTTTGAAATGGTTAACCACCAGATCATCCTATCAACCCCATTGGTAAACCCCAGTGGTTTGAGTCTTACCTCTCAAACAGGTCCCTCAAGGTATCTTGGAGAGGTGAGGTGTCCAAGTCGCAACTTCTAACTACTGGGGTGCCTCAGGGCTCAGTTCTTAGACCACTTCTCTTATCTGTCTACATGGCATAACTAGGTTCTGTCATTCAGAAACATGGCTTTTCATATCACTGCTAAGCTGATGACACTCAACTCTATCTCTCATTCCATCCTGATGATCCAACGATAGCTTTTCACATCTCAACTTGTCTAACAGACATTTCTTGCTGGATGAAGAACCATCACCTTCAACTCAACCTTGCCAAGACAGATCTGCTTGTGGTTCCATCAAACCCATTGTTTCATCACAATTTTACCATCCAGTTAGGTACATCAATAACTTCTTCAAAATCAGCTGACTTTCTCAGACTACATTGCTAAACATTTCAAAGTGAAATGGCCAGTGAGTGGCGCTAAAAGCACACTTAGTTTTATCCAAAACAGATAAACATGAATCTGCCAATGTTTTATTACATTGGTTGTACCTATCGGCAGTTTGAAATTAAATGTTTGGTGAGTGATGCTCAATGCACAATTGTACCATCTACACTAAACCCTAAACCAACAAAAGCAAGCATGAGATAAAAATGCATTTGCTGTAGCAACTGTGCCATTTTGGCCTGCTTCAACGAGTCTTTGAGCTCTTTTTTTGTGACTTGCGTTTCACGGAGCTGTACCCGAGTGCTACACATTGGACATTCAGTCATACTGGGTGCACTACCGAGCAAGTTTACTATGTCAAAAAAAGTAATCCACATGGAGCTGATTGTGATGTGAACATCAAAATATATTAGTTTACAAACCATGCACTATTGTAAAAGGCTTTAAAGGTCATAACAAAGTATTGTGAAAAAAGTCTTTAATAATCGATAACCTGCCCTTGTAATCATAATTTGTATGAAAAGGAATAAAAGTGTGCCTATTATGTTCATTTCTACTAGAAACTGCAGTGAATTGTATGTATAGGTAGAGGGTTTTGCAAAAATGTAGGTACAGGCACATTTTTACAATGAGCCTTGGTTGTTTATGTGACTGTTACTGCTAGTATAACTTTCATCAAGCCCAACAGATGTCTTTTTTCAAACAATTTGTGACTAATTTGCTTCACTTGATATGTGTTGCTTTTTAAAATGTTGCATCTTGTCCTATATTGCAAAATATTGTGTTGATAAATAGGTTTATAGTGTATTTTGGACTAAACAAGTAGTAGGCCTCATTTTGTCCCGCAACAGCTTCTATCCAGCTGGAGGCCTGTTATTCATGTTTTGAACTTGAGTTCTCACACCATACTTCAAGAGAAAATCCTCTTCATTCTTTGAAACGCAAAGGAGGTGGAATTCAATCTGCCAACAGTTGGCAAAAGACATTTTATGTTAAGGTATCCTTTTCAAATCTCCAAGCACAAACCTGTCTAGGAAAGGAAATAGTGTGAGTGATGACTCATTAGACTGCATTACTTTTTCCATTGCTTAAGGATCTACTTTTCTGCTTTGTACACCAGGTGATACATCTTTGTGGGTTGGCCTTTGGATACAGGCGGTTTCCAGAGGACAACCCCGCCAAAAAATTCCAGGTTTGTGATGTCCACGGCGCTCAGTATTTGTTGAGACTGGGTCAGAGAGGTGCTGATTCAAGCTTGTGGTGAATCTTGAGGCTGGAGTTTTGTGCCATTCACCTACTGTCCTGTGAAGTGTCTGGCTATTCTCGCTTAAACTTGCAGAGAGAAAGAAAAAGATCATTCTAAAAGACAATTTGAATGCTGGACATTTATGTCCCAGAAAATATTTTTTATAAAACCTAAAATTAAGCTTACATTTTTCAAATCAAAATTAAAATGTTTTATTTATTTTATTTTATTTCATTTTAATGTCTCATTAAAGTGTCTTGGGAACTTTTCTCTATGCCTTCCTTTTTTTCCTACTTTTCAAATGGCTTTTTATTGTTTTACAAACTTAAATGCCAAACCTCATCATAAATGCATTTTACTTTTGCGTGTGTGTGGTTCAGGTATATTATGCGGACAAATTGTCCCCACAAAGATGGCATTCCCCAGGTGGAGAGTGCTTGTTGCGGTGCACCTGTGCTCGCTAAACGCCGCCACTTGGAGGAATCGTCCTCGTCCCCCGTCCAAAGCCTGCAGGCTGATGGCCGCTCGCGGCCAAAGCTTACAGTGCTGCGGGCCATGCTGCCCCTGCCCTGCATGCCACGGCTATCCTGCGAGTACACCAAGCCAAGGCATTAAATGCACGAGGGTAGTACCAACCCGAGGTTGACACAGGAGCTGCGCTCAGCGACTGACCTTGCCCTACGGGCAACGGAAGTCACAGCGCAGTTCCTTGGGAAGGCGATGTCCACACTTGTGGTCCAAGAGCGCCATCTATGGCTCAGCCTGCTGAGAGGGGCGAAGTCGACAAAGTATGCTTTTTTGACGCTCTCGTCTCCCAGGCTGGACTGTTCGGCGACACTGTCAAGGACTGTGTAGCAGTTCTGAAGCAGACAGAGGCCGTGCAACACATCTTTCCCCGATATGATGCAGCTACTGCTTCGCCCCAGTCTGCTCGTCACCGTGTGTGCCCTCCTGTGTCCTCCAGAGCTGCCCCGCCCGTGCTGAATCATCACCTAGGCCGGCGCGTCGAGCCTCTCGTGGGAGCGCGGAGCCCCCCCGTGTTCCAGTTGGTCCTGATATCGTCCACGGAGGCGCTAAAGCGGCCCTGACACAGGCAACCCAGAGATGTAGGAAGCTGTTTGATCTCAGCAGATGGCGAGGACAGCACTGTTCCTTCCCCCGAAGGAGGGCATGGAGAGAATAATTTAATTCCTTTTCCTCTGGGTTCTCAGTCTCGTGGGCTGACAGTGTGCGACACACTGCCTCCTCACTCTCGCCAGCTGCCAAGAGATTGGGGGCGTGGCTTGCACTGACCAACCCGTCCTGCTGGCAAATTCGCACAATCTGACTTGGCTATGCGATTCAGTTCGCCAGGCGACCTCCCAAGCTCAGCGGCGCTCTCAAGACTTCGGTGGCAGTCCGAGACGCACTTGTCTTGTGCGAGGAGATTGCTGTCCTCCTGGCAAAGGATGCAATCGAGCCGGTCTCTCCAGCCGAGATGAGGCATGGGTTTTACAGCCCTTACTTGATGCAGAAGTGCATTATCAAATGCATCCAGCCCCGGGATTGGTTTGCAGCGATCGATCTGAAGGACGCTTACTTTCATGTCTCGTTCCTTCCTCGACACAGACCGTTCCTACGGTTTGCGTTCGAGGGTCGAGCATGGTAGTACAGGGTCCTCCCCTTCGGGCTCTCCCTGTCCCCCCCTGTCTTTACGTAAGTCAAGGAGGGTGCCCTTGCCCCGTTATGGGAAGTGGGCGTCAGGATCCTCAACTGTCTCGAGCATGGCCTGCATGCGAGAACAGTTGTGTGATCACAGGGACCTGGTGCTCCGGCACCTCAACCAGTTGGGGCTTCGGGTCAACTGGGAAAAGAGCAAGCTCTCCCCCGTGCAGAGAAACACTTTTCTCAGTATGGAGTTAGACTCGGTGAGTGTGGTGGCGCATCTCTTCAACGAGCATGCCCAGTCCATGCTGACCTGCCTGAGTTCCCTCAGAGGCAGGATGGTGGTACCACTGAAACACTTTCAGAGGCTCCTGGGGCATATGGCATCCTCAGCTGCAGTCTCGCCGCTCGGATTGCTTCATATGGGACCACTTCAGCACAGGTTACACTCTCGAGTCCCAAGATGGCAGTGTCCAGATCTGGGAACCTCCATGTGTGGTTCCTGGATGAGACGCGGCAGATGTTTCCACCGGCGGTGGAAGACACTTTCACTCAGGACAGAGCCATCTCTGAGGCGGGCTCTTGCCTTGGGGTGGAGTCTGTTCACGATCGACTGTTCTTCTCACGAGAAGACCCCCGAAGATGCACGATTGGAGTAGTGCTTATTCCTGCAAGGAAGGTTGGAACGTAGGCTGTCACCCTCCACCTTGAGAGCTTATGTGACTGCTATCGCGGCCCATCACGATGCAGTGGACGGCCGGTCCCTGGGAAAGCACAATCTCATTGTGAGGTTCCTGAGGAGTGCTAGGAGGTAAAATCCTCCTAGGTCACCCTTGGTGCCCTCCTGGGTTCCCTCTTTTGTCCTGACTGGACTTAAGAGGGGTCCCCTTGAGCCGCTGGACTGAGTGGAGCTGAAGTTCCTGTCTGCTAGACTGCGCTCCTGACCGCGTTCACTTCCATCAAGAGGGTCGGGACCTCCAAGCATTTTCGGTGAGCGAAGAGTGCCTTGTGTTCGGGCCGGCTTACTCTCACGTTGTCCTGAGATCCCGGCCTGGATACGTGCCCAAGGTTCCCACCACACCCTTCCGTGATCAGGTGGTGAACCTGCAAACACTGCCCTCAGAGGAGGCAGATCCAGCCTTGGCGTTGCTGTGTTCCGTAAGAGCATTGCACATATACGTGGACCGCACCCGGAGCTTTAGGAGCTCTGAGCAGCTCTTTTTTTCCCACGGAGGTCAGCAGAAAGGGAAGGCTGTCTCCAAGAAGAGGTTGGCCCACTGGATAGTGGATGCCATCGCCTTGGCATACCAATCCCAAGGCGAGTTCCACCAGCACCCCTGGCAGTCAGACTGTGCGCAGACTGGTCAGCCCCTGTACTGGGCTAGGTGTCCATATGGCTTGATTCCCTTCTGGTAATCCCATATGTGTATTCTTCCACAGTAAGGTTTCCCTCATGGTAAACCTGTCTTCCCTTGAGAGAGCACTCTGTCAGGCTCTGCTGGCAGCCCTCCTCCCTACACCTAGGTATGATCTGCCCCAGGGTCCAGTCGTATGTATTACTGCCCCAGGCCTGGGTCAGTCCATATCAGTGTCTCCACATGTCACCTCCCTACGGGCAGAATGTGGCCTCCGTAGCGCCCTTCTCTGGAAGACCCGCTTACCCGTCGTTACTGCCAAGCTGTAACAACAAATAGGAAAAACTTGAAGCTATCTTTCATTGACGGTCGAAATCCCTTCCAGACTCTGTGGGCAAAGGAACAGCAGCTTGGCTATCTCCAGCAGTGATGTACTCACCTCTGGTCCCTGTGGGTACCAAGGTCAGCGAATCTGCGCTGGGGCGATGGGAAGGTTGCGACCTTTGCATTGTATCTGTCTGTGACGCACTTGCTTGTCAACATTTGCATGCCTAAGGTTGTGACGGGGTTCAAATTGTGGCGTTTTCCATGGACTCCTAATGTCGTCATGACATAACTCGAAGTGACCGACAGATAGGGAGTGTCTCGGTTATGTACGTAACCCTCGTTCCCTGATAGAAGGAACGGAGACGTTATGTCCCCATGCCACAATCTTGAAACCATCACTGGGTGCCAGGGTCACGTTCTCGGCTCCTCAGCGTAAAACCTGAGTGGATGCACCTGTCACCTATTTATACCTGTATGCACGGGGAGTGGCTAAGGTATGCAAAATCCACTAGCCGATATTCATTGGCGTTTTCTCTTAATATCAGAGGTGATTGGGGCTCCCAAGTGAATCCCCTAATGTCATCACGACATAACGTCTCTGCTCCCTCCATCAGGGAACGAGGGTTACGTACGTAACCGAGATTGTCAGGTCAGGACCCACGCTTATTATATTGTTGGCTCTGAAGAGACATGGTCAAACTGACTAATATAGCCAATATCATGTTGAGAACATCAGGAATTAAATGTGTAAAGCTGAATTTATTATTTTGTTTTGTTTTGATTTGTTTTGCTTTTTATTGTTTATTTTTGTTTTGCTTTTTTTATTACTTGTTTTGTTTTGGCTATTTCGTTTTTGTTTCACCTTTTTGTTTAGCTTTGTTTTTGTCTGTTTTTTGTGTTGTCTTTTAAATAATAAAAAAGGCTTTTAAATATTTTTTCTAATAATTTTAAATAATTTAAATCATTATAAAAAGACGGTTTTCTTTTTTCCTTGTTTTCTTCAAGCTAGGTGTAAGGTTGACTCACGAGGACAGGAAAGGCCACATCACAGCCAGTACCCCATAGGGTAAAAGCTCCATTCCTTCAATAAAACGTAACTGTTTCCAGTTTATCTGACAAACCCGCTTAATAAATGATAGCATAAATAATAATCAGTAAAATTTTAAGAGAGCAAGTCAGTTCACGCCAATTATGCAGATGTCAGACAGAGAGCATGAGCAAGCCTTAAGAGCTTTTGCTGATACATGAATTTGAATAGTGTAGCTGAAGTTCAATCCTGCAGCCTTTCAGTTAGCAGCTGTAATCCTTAATCACTACACCACCCACAATCAGTGTTGCAGTGTTGCAGCTTGAGTAGATCAGTAGTGAGTAGTGAGATTAGTGAGCTCAGACTGCAGCATGTAGTATATTGTCACGTCTGTGTGTTTTTATCATTAATGGTGTGAGTCAGCCGACACGGGGAGGTCGTGTGTGTTTGGTGACTGTCTTTACCCAGCGGAGTTGCTTCATTCATAAAAAAATGCTGCTCTTCTGACCTAGTTCCTGGCAATAATGTTTAATTTTGCCCTTGTGCACATTTTTGGACAGAGTGTCTGTTTGGCTCAAGATTAAGAAGCTGTTTTTTAAACACAAAGTGTGTGAGAGTCTCCGGATCTGTGCTGTCCTTCAGAGCATGTCCGGTTTTCTCACAGCCTTGCAGAGTTACATGAGAATGAAGTATTTTGACAACAACAGGGAATCTGGGTCACAGGGCTTGAGTAGTAGGACATGGTTTCACATGGTTTTGGAAAACCTTTATATAATTTAAGAAAAGATTCAGTTTAATAGCTAATGTGGCATAACCATCAAATAAAAATTAATAACACATTTCCCATAAACATTGAAAACATGCGATTGTATTCCAGTATGTTATATTTTTAGTTTTTATTATTTTTAAACCAATATTATCAATTGTGCTTTGAATTATTCAAGCTTTAGAAAATCTGCACCACATGGCATACAACCTTAACCTTTTCTTGTGATTAAAATATCATCGGTGGTTTTGCGAGACTTATTGACCTTGGGAAATTAGCATCATTTTAGGGGTGGGCGATATACTGGTAGACATGATTAACCTGTGGAATTTGTTAACAAGTAGAGATTTTGGACTCTATCGCGGTTACATGCTCACGTTATGTTGCTGTGCTATGTGGTCACGAAAACTTACCATTTGCACTCATTTTTAAATATCGCTGTTTAAAGGGGTCATTGGATGCAAAATTCAATTTTCAAGTTGTTTGAACATAAATGTGTGTTGGAAGTGTGTGTACACATCCATCTTATAATGATAAAAATCCACCCAGTGTTTTCTTTTTTAAATCCCTATTTCAAAATCCCCTTTCTCAAATCAGGCTGTTCTGAGATTCCTGTCAGAATGACATAGTTCTGTACAGGCCCCTCCCACGATAGTTGATTGACAAGACCGTCTCACCTTAGACCCGCCCCGAGTGAACTGTGAGCTGTCTGCCATTGTGTCGACTCCGTTGCAGGGGAAGACAAGAATGCCTCTGCTTGAGTGAGTGAGGTGTTTTGTTGTTGGATGTTATAATGAATAAAGCAGTCGTCATTTACTCCCGACATCTGAGCTGCTGAAGACCCAGAGGATTAACGTTACTTTCGCTTTGAAGTGAATGCGCCGATCTGCCTAAATGTGTCTATGTTCATGCGAATCGTTCGTGATCCAGCTTCATCTACAGAAGAAGTGAGTATAAAGGTTTTTTATGAATCTTTGCAAATCGCCTTTCCTAATATGTGCTAGTTAGCCAGTTTCGCGGCTAAAGTAAACAGTACTGCTCGTCACCCCACGGAAGAGAGGGGTACGGCGAGCAGAGCTCATTAGCATTTAAAGCAACATGGACTAAAAACGGCTTGATGAAAAAAAAAAAAAAGGCATCCAATGACCCCTTTAAAAACGAGTGATTTTATGCCATTGAAAAGCATAAACAGCAGCGAATGAGAACTAATTTATCTATATGTGCATGCTGTCTGAGAGACTGTTTCTGAGCGCTGTATGAGAGGTGCATGCACGTGTATTGAACAGTTATTTTTGCCGCTTTGTTGGCCTTGAACGGTTAAACACACACTTGTATGTGTCAAAATGCCCATCTTTCCTAGTATCCTTGTAAACACTGCAATTTAGGTCTTAAGTGAAAGCAAACAGCTGAGACAGAAAACACATGTGTAACAGTATATTGGATCCAGGAAGCTCTTAAAGTGACAGCAGTCAAATATTCCTGCTGTCTATCATTCATGCTAATCAAACAACAAAAGGGAGAAAATCTCTTACTGCTTTTGGCTAAACCACTTTTGTATCTTATATAAATATATATTTAATTTACACAGTGAAGAATATGAAGTTTTTTTATTATATGTAGTGTTTTTCAACATTTGATTACTTTATGCAATGTATGTAGCATTTCTTATTTATTTGTTACACTGTAGTTTTTTGTCCTATTGCTTGTAATTCATTTCTTATTCCTATTTAATCGTTGACTGTTTACCTGTCTTCAGTGAGCTTGAGGGTTTTTTTTTTTTTTTTTAGGGTAGTATTATATTTTTGTGATATTGACACTGGTGACAAGAATTATGACATTTCTATGGGACCAACAATTTAGATTTTGAAGTGTATTGCAGGTGAAAGAAAGATGGACAAGGCTGTGACAAAATATGATGAAAAATGACAACGATATAATGTTCCAGTCTGTTGACTTGTAAATTAGCCAACTCTTCATAAACAGCTTCTTCTTTTATGGATCATTTTGTAATACTGAAGTGTAGTATCCTGAGTAGACATTGACTGGTCATCAGTTTTGGTGTTACAAATCTCCGACCATGCAGAGGTCACTGCCGAAAAAAAGGCTTGCTATTGGACAGCAGTCTGAATTTGTGTGTCAAAGTTCATTAAACTTGTACTCTGCACAAATTTTGCATAGGGAAATGTCTTTGCCACAGAAAGTCCATCAATTCTTACTCTTTTAGGACAGGTTTCATGTCGAGAACTATGAAACTTAATGATTTATTTTAAAAAAATGAGTGTGGATCAATGGGTTGTATTGTTATTGAACTTGTTGCCAATCATTCAGCCCCACAACATAGCAAATGCGAATTTCCAGTGGCCAGAAAACATCAAAATCAGGGCCTTAAGACAGTACCCGCTATTGAACGGACTGTACAACTATCCTACAACTATCCCTCACAGCAATGTTTTCATTTGCACATGAAATACGGCCTATGATGCCTTTGTTGGCTGTTCAGTTAATCAAAACCAGGTCTGTGATTATCACGTTGACCAATCTCAGATTCCCCACTGAACCTGTCGTTCTTCATCTGGGGACCTTGGACTGTGAATAAACAAACCGTTTTAGAGCGAAGGTTTGAGTTCTTGGGATAAGACCTTGTAAAAGCCTCTGAAAGCTGAGGGGTTGAGCGACTGACACCGTGAGGGATACTGCAGGTCTCTCAAAGCGGCATGGCTGGATGACGGTGTTCAGAGGCTCTGCAGTGAGTTAGGAGAGATTAAAGACGTCAAAGCAATTCAGAGGGTATTAAGATCCTTCTGGAGTCCTCCAAAATCCTCCATCCTTTAAACAATAAGTGGAAACAGTTTATCGCAGAGATTTTTTTAAGCCTTTTTACTTTTTTTACATTGGCATATCAGCAAAATACGCATATACTCGCATCCCGTTCCAACTGTTTTCAGCAATTTCAGCAATTTGTTTTAACAGGAGCATGAAATTGACCCTGATGTCATCAATCCAACTTTTTCCTTCCAGTCACCTGGCTGCTTTCTCGAAACGCCCACTTTTCCCAATCCAGTGAATTCCCAATGGAAAAAAATCAGTAGTCTTGACCTACTTTTTTTTCTTGTTGAATGAAAAAGAGTATTCATATATGCCCGTTTACATGTGTAAAATATGTTGAAAATGTCAATTTATGTTGATTTTAAAGGCAGGTATCATTTAGAGTAAGTATCACTTCCTGTAACCAACAATGTACAAACTGTATCCACGCTGTACATTTGGAGTTACTCAACTGACCTTTCCGTTTCCAGACAGATGTTTATATGAGCGTAATCCATAATGGATCTCTATTTGGAAAGCTGGCCAACTATTAGTTTTTGTTCCAGTCATCTCTTACTGTATGTTCTACTGTTTTTTCCCACTCTTTATCCAACCGCCCCTGACATACTGACATACAAAGTACCAAACGGGTGGAAAAAGACTCTGTGGAAAAAAGACTGTTTGGTGGAAGTCACCAGATAACTCAATGTTCTCAGACAGTGAGTCAGCAGAGATGACTGAAGCCTTACTCATATCTGTAAATGCTTGGAACGGGTCTGTGAATCTGCCGTTGCCTCATTTGATCTCTGCGGAGGCGTAATTGTTCAGTGAGTAACATCTAGCTACAGATTATGATGGACTTTACTACTGAGTTAGCATTGAGAAAGAAAGGCATAGCTGTCCAGGTAGACTCGGGTTTGTTTAACCAAACTGGGGCTCTGAGAGGACGACTACAGGCAACTGTTCTCTATTTGTTTATGTCTGTGGCCGAAAAATGATTTAGACATGTTTTATTCATCTGTTTCCCAGTGCTCTCGTCCCCTTTCTCTTTTTAAAATATATTACTTGAGGAATCAGCATTGGGTTAAATCCGTGTTCTCTCTCACACACACGCACACATTTTTATGCACTTGGCCCTGGATGTTTCACAATAATCCTGTATTTTGTTTGACATTTATGATTTAATTTACTCCCCAGAGTTGAGTAAACTTGCTGTTTATAAAATATAAAACCTATAAGGTCATGATTTGGTCAATAACATACGGTTACAACCAACTATATATAGTATACTGTTACTTTGGGGTCGGCAAGATGTGTTTAAAATGTTTTTGAAAAGACTGTTGCATTCATCAAGGCTCCAATTATTTGATTAAAAACTGTATTATTATGAAATATTATTACAATTTAAAATATTTTTTATTTTTGAATATATTTTTAATTTTAATTTATTCCTGTGATGCCAAGCTGAATTTTAAGCATGATTACTCCAGTTTTCAGTGTCACGCAATCTTTCAGAAATCATCAGCAAATCAAAACATGCTGATTTGCTGCTCAAGAAAAATTCTTATTATTAGCAATGTTAATATAAAATAGTTATTTATAAAAAAAACAGTTGTGCTGCTTAATTTTTGTGGAAATTGTGATACATTTGCCAGGATTCTTTGATAAACAGAATCAAATTACCTTTTTTTTAGTAATGTAAAAGACCTTACTATCACTTTTGATCAATTTAATGCACATACAGTATATACTGTATATTTATTATTTATACTAAAGAACTGATCCAACCGTGTAGACTGAAATTTGCATTAAGGAATCACCTCAGGAAGTGGCATACGTGTTGATTCTTCTCATCAAAGTGATTGATGGCCAAACTGAGCTGTTTATTTTTGGATTTGTGTACCTTCACTGTGTAACAAAGCTTCCGAGGTTCATGTTTACTTTCACACGTCTCCTGCCTCTGCCTTTTCATCCAGACTGAATAGAAGGAGGTTGTTTGATGCAGAGTCAACACACTAGCAGAAGCATAATGCATACAAATGTTCATGAATAGAAAGGTGCAAGTTGGTGTTTATTGAGTGTATTTTCTCTTTCTTTGTAACCCCATTTGTATAAATCTGGTAGGCTCACGAATATTTATTAGGTAATGTAGAAATATTCATAAATTTTTTTACACCTCCCTCATCCATACCATAAATGAAGCCTATGTGCCACGTTTCCACTGGTAGTTTGTTAAAAATGGGCAAAACCCCAAAACAAGAATACCGAGCTAAAACATTTGGATTACAAAACAATTCTGGGAATTATCATGCTTCCAAACACTCAGTATTGTGCATGATCTGCGATTGTGGGAATTACTCTGGGAATGAATCAGGCAGTGAGTCACGGCAGTAAGGGGGGTGATTCCAGACAGCATGACACACGTGTTCCTTCAGTCAGTGGAGTACCACAAAGTTATATATTAGGACCAATCAAATTCAGTTGTATGTTTTTTATTAAGCTGAGTTTATCTAACCGCATCTGTGTGGCTTGAATTCCCTGCAGAAAGCTTTGAGAGATGCATGGTGTTCATTTTTGGCAGGAAAGCACTAAATTAATGATTCAAATCATTCACGTCTGAAAACCTGTAACCTGTTTGCATTCTTTTGTTTGAAGTGGTTAATTCAGTCCAAGTAATTGTCTAGTCATTTTAGCCGGTTAATTTCATTCAAATAATTTCCAAAAGTTAGAAGACATGCCACCTTTATGGTCTGTTCTTCTTTCTGTGAATCTATCTATCTATCTATCTATCTATCCATCTATCCATCTATCCATCTATCCATCTATCCATCTATCCATCTATCCATCTATCTATCTATCTATCTATCTATCTATCTATCTATCTATCTGTCTATCTGTCTATCTGTCTATCTGTCCGTCCGTCCGTCCGTCCGTCCGTCTGTCTGTCCGTCTGTCCGTCTGTCTGTCCGTTTTTGTGAATCTGTTTTTGTTTATGTGCCTATCTGCATTGTCTGTATATCTAACTATCTATCCGTCTGTCTGTCTGTTTTTGTGTATCTGTCTGTCTATCTGTCGGTTTTGTCTATATCTGTCTGTCTGTCTGTCTGTCTGCCTGCCTGCCTGCCTGCCCGCCCACCCGCCCGCCCGCCTGCCCGCCCGCCTGCCTGCCCGCCTGCCTGCCCGTCTTCTCTTCCACTTGCTTTCCATCTCTCTCCAGCATTCTTACATTAGATCTGTGCAGGTTTGCAGCACATGTGGTTTACGTCATGAACCTGCATGGGATTAAGCATGTCTTGCTGCATACTATGTGGATTACAGCACGACACATAGAAGTATTGTGTTTCATTTTTTGATCTCAGAGCTCTTTGATTTCCAATGGATTACAGCACAAGTAAAGCAGACCTTCACTATGAGGGTTTGCCCTCTTGGTTATGTGTAATTAATCTCTAGGGCAACTGCCACCCTGTTCTCATGTCTGCAGGAATGGCAGTGCTGCACATGAGCCTCTGGTCTCATAAATTCCTTCCGGAAGGCGTAAGAGAAATTGTGGGAGGTTCAGAGCCTTAATGCCGATGCAGAATAAACAGTAAACATTGTAAAAGAAAGAATAAAGCAATAAAACCACACAATTGAATGGAAACTTTGCAAAAACTTGCACTCTTTTGTGGTGTGTTCTATTGTTGCTCAAAAAGCCTTTTGAGTCTGAGTGCTTTGATATGGAGATATGAGACCACGTATCTGAATCAAATTATTTGCAGTTGTTTTCTTGCCACTAACCACTAACTGACTATATATATACATATATATATATATATATATATATATATATATGTATATATATATATATATATATATGTATATGTATATGTAAACTTTATTTAAAATAACAGGCATTAAGATGTATTACATAAATGTCTGATATGCAGTTTATGCAGCTTGGCCCTAAGAAATAGAGACGAACTCACGGAGTCACGTAAAATAATCCGTCAGCCTGTCCCAATAAAGACGTAACTTTGCCTGAATTAAATAATATGCAGTCATGAATGAGCGCATGTTGGAAATAAAAGTGTTGAACTGAATTCTCTCTCTGTTGTCTATATGCTCATCATTAGTCTCGTGAAGTCGGAGTCACGTCGGCTAATCTGCCAAGTCCTCTCCCAATAAGGACGTACCTTTGCATGAATTAAATAATACAGCCATGAACGAGCGCATGTTGGAAATAATAGGGCTAAATTTAATTCTCTCTCTGTTGTATATTTGCTCATCATTAGTCTCGTGAAGCCGCTTTGATATTGCTGTTCACTCAGCGGGTTGATGTGGTTGATGCTCAGGAAATGCTCCAGCACGGCCACCGCATGTAACTTTTAAAAAGATTCACTTATTTGAAACGTGCTAAATTATATTAACATTTTACTATATAACCATTATTTCACCAATAAACATCTAAAATACATCTCTATGGAAATTAATTATCTCCGCGAGTGATCGCAGTTTGAGTATAGTTCTGTGTAGATGCATAGCTAAACCGTGCTGTCAGCAGGCATTTCATAATCTAGAATGACAAAAAACATTTTAATAATTCTGATATAACATACCAGCTGAGAAATGTAATAAAAATACAGTGTTTTGTTTGTTATAGCCTATTTCAATATTCCAGATAATATTATTCAGTGAATTAACATTATCCAGTGAATTATTCTTCGCTCTTTAGCCTATTAAACAGCTTATAAACCTAAAACTGTAGTTTAAAATTAAGTTGATATGACTCCTGTCCTTTATTTTATCCATTTGAAAACATTAGACATTCTTTTGCTTATTGTTAATATCAGTGTTGCTGATGATGCTTTTTATAAATAAAATGTTTTTATTGTTGTAATATGAAGATTAAATTTATGGAGAAATCAAGAGTTTGGAAACCACCAGCAACCAACAACGACCTGATCAGCTGAGATAACAACAGTAGTTGATGACAAACAAATCATAAAAGCTGTGAAAATGAATCCTAAAAGATGTATCTTTAAAATCACCAACAACTTCTAGAAAGCTGGGGTGATGCTCTGACAATCTACTATCCTCAGGAGACTTTGACACAGAATTACAGATGCTACACAGCAAGATGCAAACCTCTGACCAGCACCAAAAATAGAAAGGCAAGATTAGAGTTTGCAAAAAAGCACAAAGGTGAGCCAGAAGTGTTTCGGAACTGTGTTTATGGACCGATGAGACAAAGATGAATCTTTATCTAAGTGATGGGAAAGCAAAAATGTGGAGGAAAAAAGGGAACTGCAATGTCTATGGGTCACAGACTCACTGCTGTGATTGTGTGCAAGGGAACTGCAACTAAATAATAGCTTTTAATCTTTTATAATCTGCCTTATGTTCAACTGTCCCAATACTTATGCTCACATCAATGAGTGGGATGAACTTTAAAAGTGCTGTTCTTTTTATTTGGTAAAACATATATGTATTGAAACGGCGAATAATAAAATGTGACATTCTGTAGTTCCTCTTCAGGAACTCGAGCTGCATCAGGAGACGCTTTGGGGAACGCCTACAGCGTAACCGACTCTGAATACCAATGAAATCTGTCCAAGGGATGGGAGGGACATCACGGGCGAGGTGACGTAATGACCAGCTGGTATAAAAACACGTGCAGTGAAACCGGCGTCAGCTTTCTGTCATTCAGCTAAGCGCTCTGTGTCTTGTAAGTCTTATTTACTGTTGTTTGTCCATTTTGCAATGTCAAAGAGGCTTTGTAAAACCAAGTTTGGGAGGAGTGAGGTGCAATACAGGCTGTGTGTGCCTCCGTGCAAACGTTATTTGTGTGCGGAGGATACACACAGCTTGTGTGTGCTTTGCTTGGGAGTGAGGCACACGGAGGCATCCCTCGAGGGGGCTGACTGTCCACACTGCGAGGGTTTTCATCTGCATGTGCTTCGCTCCTGAAAGGCCCTCTTTTCAGGAGAGGGTTCTTTCATTGGCGTTCCCCACGGTGCGGGTCCAGCTCTCGCTGAGGCGGAGCGGAGATGGCGCTCGTGGGGTTCGCAACGGGATCTAGCAGAGGGATCGGAGACGAACGAGTCTCTATCTCCATCCTCACCTGCTGGATCCCGTGACCGCTCCCCGAGTCCGGAAGCATGCCTGGCGGTTACTTCCCCTCGGGCAGCGGCCGCGACGCTTCTCGTGTCTTCCTCTGAGGTGGTTGACATGGGAGGCGCCGAACACGTCGCACGCCCTCTTTCGCCCCAGTATGAGGAGCTTGTGGAGGTGATCACTCGTGCTGTTGCCAAGTTGAGACTCGACTGGAGACTCTACGAGGAGGCGCACGGGTGGCCACGCTCTCCTTTTGCGCCTCCCTATGCGAGGAGCCAGCACGCGGCAGGGGCTGCTCTCACCCAGCAGCCCCGAGAGCCGGAGAGCGGCGAGGGAGAAACCGCTGGAACGCCGCCGCCTGCCTCCCGGCCTCCTGGTGCCTGCTGACAACCGAATCAACAGCGTCACCAAACAGGCCGGAAGGCGACAGCGGGGTGTTCAGGAGGAAGACCAAGTGTTCGGTGGAACCGTGGAGAGGCAAGCTGGATGAGCGTTTCCTGCGGTTTCAGACCTCACCTCCACATCGGAGCCTGCCGTTTTTCCCCGACCTCCACACTGAGGTGTCGAGGTCATGGGGAGAACCTTTCTCGGCCCGCCTCTTCACCCCCTCATCTGGTTTCTATAGCAATGTGACGGGGGCGAGGGAGTGCAATTATGGGGCCATGCCACGTGTGGAGCAGACGCTTGCGGGCTATCTGTCTCCTGATGCGGCATCGTCCCTGAAGGTTCCGACCTTGCCCACCAAGCCGCTGCGCACATCGTCAGCGCTGGTGGGCAAGGGGTACGCGGCAGCAGGTCACGCTGGGTCATGACGGCACATCATGGCGGTGTTGCAGGCATACCAAGCGGACCTGCTCAAGAAGTTGGATGAGGGCGAGGGAATTTCTGTGGAGGGCATTTGTGAGCTCCGCAGAACCGCTGATTTTTCTCTCCGCGCCACCAAGAAGACCGCCCGTGCCATTGGGCGGTCTATGGCAGCCCTGGTGGCGGCGGAGAGGCACCTGTGGTTGACCCTGTCGGATATTAAAAAACGCGACAGGGTCTTCCTCCTGAACACCCCGCTGTCGCCTTCCGGCCTGTTTGGTGACGCTGTTGATTCGGATGTCAGCAGGCACCAGGAGGCCGGGAGGCAGGCGGCGGCGTTCCAGCGGTTTCTCCCTCGCCGCTCCCTCGCCCAGCAGCCCCTGCCGCGTGCTGGCTCCTCGCATAGGGAGGCGCAAAAGGAGAGCGTGGCCACCCGTGTGCCTCCTCGTAAGAGGGGTGGAAAGAAGGGTGCACGGCTGAGGACCTCTCAGCCTAAGCAGGATCTGTGGACCATGCTTCAGGCGAGGAGGTCTTCGGCCAAGAAGCCCTGATGGTGGTGGACCATGGCTTATGAGGGTAGCCCCCGCTGGGGTTCGCTGCAGCACACAGCGGTCGTCGCCCCCCAACGCCCTCAGGAGATTGTTCTGCCAACCCTGCCACCTACGGTGCTTCAGGGCGCAGCGGTCTCCAGCGAGCACATATCTCAGTCTCTTCCACCCGGTATCGTAGCGGAGCTGAGATGCTTGCCACCCTTTCGGGGGTCTTTAGAGCAGCTGATTACACCAGAGGCCAGTCTCGAGAGACTGGTTCCCTTAGAAGACTATTTTGCAGCGTGGAAACTACTGCCAAATGTGTCTTGATGGGTCCTGCGCACTGTAGAAAGAGGCTACAGAATCCAGTTCGGTTCTCGTCCGCCTCAGTTCAACGGGGTGATTTCCACGTTAGTGGGCCACGAGCAGGCTCTGGTAATGGAACAGAGGAGGTACATACTCTCTTAAGGAAGGAGAGTATGTACCTCCTGCCGAGGCTTCGTCTGTACGCCTTTCCCCCGATCGCTCTGCTCCCCGGAGTTCTGGAGAGAGTGCGCCAGGACGGACTTCGGCTGCTATTATTAGCCCCGATCTGGCCGGGCCAAGTATGGTTCTTGGACCTGGTTTCTCTCCTCGACGGCTCTCCATGGGAGATTCCAGTCAGGAGGGATCTCCTCTCACAGGCAGGAGGCACCATTGTGCACCCCCGCCCGGAGTTGTGGAAGCTGTGGGTGTGGCCCCTGAGGGGGCACAGCTCATAGCTGCCGGTCTCCCAACCGAGGTTGTTGAGACCATTCTCCAATTCAGAGCTCCCTCTATGAGGAAACTGTACCCCCTGAAGTGGAGACTCTTCACTTCATGGTGCGGAGATCGCCAGCTCGACCCAGTTAACTGCCCGGTTGGTACAGTGCTGGAGTTCCTGCAGGCTCGACTCTCCGCAGGGTTAGCCCACTCCACCTTGAAGGTTTTTGTGGCGGCAATTTAGGCCTACCACACCCTTCTTGGTGGACAGTCAGTGGGCAGACACCCGCTAGTTACACGTTTCCTCCATGGTGCACTGAGGCTCTAGTCCTCCTCCTTTTCGGGAGCCTGACCAGCAAAAGCTAAATCGTATGTGTCCAGTGTGAGCACTGGACGCATACGTCCACAGAGCTGCCATGTGGAGAAGGGCAGACAAGTTGCTTGTTTGCTATGGTCCCCCTAAGAGAGGTCTTCCTGCTTCCAAGCAGACCCTCAGTCGGTGGATTGTAGATGCCATTCAGATGGCTTATGAGTCTTCTGACCTCCCCTCGCCGATGGGAGTCAGAGCTCATTCCACGAGGAGTGTGGCGGCCTCCAGGCCTTTCTCGCAAGTGTCCCTATCCAGGACATCTGCAACGCTGCGGGATGGTCTACGCCCCTGACCTTGTCAGGTTTTATGGCCTAGACATATGAGCCACTCCAGGCTCTTCCGTTCTCTCGCCCTAGCTGTGCTCCGTATGGATACACACAGGGCAGGGACTTGGAAGTCTGGTGCCGTGGGTATCTCGTTCCCCAAAGCGTCTCCTGACGCAGCTCGAGTTCCTGAAGAGGAACGTCTTAGGTTACGTATGTAACCCCAGTTCATCGAAGGAACGAGATGCTGCGTCGCGAGGCCACACTTCCGGCATCCCTGCCAGCGTTTGCTTCATTCTAGAAGCTGACGCCGGTTTCACCGCACGTGCTTTTATACCAGCTGGTCATTATGTCACCTCGCCCGTGACGTCCCTCCCATCCGTTGGACAGATTTCATTGGTATTCAGAGCCGGTTATGCTGTAGGCGTTCCCCAAAGCGTCTCCTGACGCAGCGTCTCGTTCCTTCGAGAAATTGGGGTTACATACGTAACCGAAGATGTTTTGTCTCATATTCATCTTTTGATCATATTTGCAAATGTCTTGACTCCACAGCCAACAGAGCAATTTTGTCTTTACTGTTCCAATACTTATGGAGGGGACTGTATATATACAGTGCCTGTAAAAAGTCTTCATACCCCTTTATTTGTTTTTCACATTTAGTAATGTTGCTGCCTTATGTTAAACTGCTTTAAATTACTTTTTTTTCCAAATCAATCTACACTCTATACATCATAATGACAAAGCAAAAAACAGGTTTTTAACATCTTTGCAAATTCATTAAAAATAAAAAATGTAAATGATTCCATTGCATAAGTAATCATACCCTTATCTGGGACAGTTGAAATTTAGCTCTGGGGCAGTCATATTGCTTGTAGATGTTACTGTACTTTGAGTGAAGTTAACCTGTGGCAAACTCAATTGAATGGGTATGATTTGGAAAGGCACACACATCTTAACAAAAGGTCTAACAGCTGAAAATACATATCAGAGCAAAAACCAAGCCCTGAGGTCAAACAAACTGCCTGTATAGCTCAGAGACAGGATTGCATCAAACCACACATCTGGAGTTCAGAAAAAAATTATGCTGCATTTAAGTTTCACAGAAGCATGTAGTCTCTATTACCCTTAATGGAAGAAGATTGGAACAACCAGGACTCTTCCTAGAGCTGGCCTCCAGTCCAAACTGAGCAATTGATGAAGAAGGGCTTTGGTTAGAGTGGTATCCAAGAACCTGATGGTCATTCTAGTTGAACTCCATAATCATATGTGGAGATAAGAGAAACCTACAGAAGGACAAACATAACTGCAACACTCCAATCTGTGCTTTAACACAAGTCAAAACACATGAAAACACACCCTCAGACTGTGAGAAACAAGATTGGAAACCAGGCACTGCTCATCACCTACAAAGTACCATCCCAAAACTAAAGTGTGCTGGTAGCATGCTGTGGGGCTGTTTTTCAGTGGCAGGGACTGAGGGACTCGTCAGAGTTGAAGAAAAGGTCAATGCACCAAAATATTGAGATAGCCTTACTGAAAACCCAGTCCAGAGCATTCAGAACCTCAGACTGGACAGAAGGTTCTACTTCCAACAGGACAATGACCCTAAGCACACAGCAAGTCCTTGAGTGTCCTTGAGCAATGTCCTTGAGTGGCACAGCCTGGGCTTGAATGCAATCAAAAATTTCTGGAGAAACCTGAAAATGTGCATCTGCCCCCATCCAACCTGACAGAGCTTGAGACGTGAAGAGATGAGGAGAAGAATGGCAGAAAATTGCCAAATTCTGATATGCAAAGCTTGTCATATCCTACCCAAAAAGACTTGAGGCTGTGAAGGTGCTTCAGCTAAGTACTGAGTTAAGGGTATGAAGAATTATGCAATGTACTTGTTTTTTTTATTTTTAATTAATTTACGAAGTCGTGACAATTCTGTTTTTGCTTTGTCATTATGGGGTATGAAGTGTAAATTATTGTGGGAAAAAAAGTAATTCAAAGCAGTTAAACATAAGGCTGCAACATAACAAAACGTGAATAAAAATGAAAGGGTATGAATACTTTTTATAGGCACTGTGTATATATATACGTATATATATGTATATGTATATATGTGTGTGTGCGTGTGTGTGTGTGTGTGTTTAATTAAAAAATATACATTCAAAAACCTAGCTGTAGCCAGAATACATATATTTTGGAAATCCATATAATTTACTGTACCAGACAGTGTGACTGTGACGGCACATGTACGCTTTGCCTTCACACAACTGTCCTTTCCAACCACAGCGATGAAGGCATAATCTAGGCCTCACACTCCTTTCCTCCCCTGTCAGATGTAAATCTTATTTTCTCCTTTTTGACTCCGGGCCGCCATTGGAAAGACAACATTTCTGTGAAATGACACGGTGACACTGATTCCCAATTACATGTCTGTCAATCAAAACCCAAGACATTCTTACTGATAGAACAGAGTAGTGTGGACTGATGCCAGACGCAATCGCATCATCTGTATATATGTATTTCAAATCAAGTTCTTGAGTGTGTCTGCCTGTGACAGATGGCACAAGTATGTTTAACCACTTCTCAGACTCCGAGACCGGCGTAGAATGAAAGATGATAGAGGAATTGGCTGACCCAAAGGCTGCCTGACCCAAAGTGTTATAATTTTAGACTCGAGCCTCTCGCATGGTCTGGAACAAGGACGGCGTTTGGAAATAAACTTGGAATTTAGCTTAATTGTAGTTTACAGATTTAGGAGGGGCCAAGTGTTCAACTTCATTTTCTTGCATAAATAGAGTGTGAGTATAGGCCAGAGACATGGGGTTTGGAAGCCACAAAAGGACTTTGAAAAACTTCAGAGCCAGAAAGGACACTCAGACTTCTACTGTTTCAAAACATTTTGGCGTGAAGGAAAACATTGGCTTCATAATGCATAACACAATTTAAAATTATACTTAAATTAATGAATGAGGTAGAAACATTATTGTTTTCTGAAATTTTACAACTGCTTGTACAAAAAGGAAATCTCAAATTGGTAAACACAGTTTTAAAAAGTCAAACAAATCATTTAATATACCCAAATAAACATTAGGTTACGGCAATGAAAATAATTTTTTAAGGGTCATATTTACAAATAGTTTTAGAAAATGTTTGTTTATAGTCTACACATAAAGGCACATTCAAGTCAAGTAACATTTATTTATATATCGCTTTATACAATGCAGATTGTTTCAAAGTAGATTCGCATTAATAAATAGGAAAATAACAGTGTTAATGGTGTAAAATAATCAATTATGAAACAAATTCACTTTCAGCTGAAAAGCAGCTCTTCAAAAGATAATGGCGTCATTCAGTAGCATATACAATAAAGGAATAGTTCACTCTATCATTATTTTCTCACCATCATGTTGTTCTACGCCAGCTATTTTTAGTCATAGAACAAACAAGAAAGTTTGAGAATCTTCAAGCACTTTTTTCCAATGAAGACAAAAGTGGTCTATATGGCTTTTGCTCTAAATTCCAGGTCTATGATAAAAAACCGCACATCTAACAGACTGAAATGTAAGTTGTGTGCTTTGCTATAGCTTTCATTTCAAACATGCTGCCTTTCCATGCATTGCATCATTGGTGATCAAACATACGATTCGTCCACAAACTTGTTTGTTTTAGCATACAGTGCTTGATCTATAAATAATTTACAGATCAGAGAGCTGTAATCTTTTCCATTTTTGGCCATATTTATCATAGTGCTGCTGTTTAGTTTTGTTTTGTTTGCAAAAAAATCTCCCACTGATTAATGGAGGAAAATATTAATTTAGGTTCTTTTTTTCTGTGTTGTAGGGAGACACTCGTGCTCTTTTCAATTCGGATCTGGCCTGCAGATCGCAACAGATTGGACATCTGGAGAGCCGGCAGGATTCCCAGGTGGGCTGATCCATCTGTCTGGCGTGGGTCTGATAAATAAAGATTATGTGTTTTACATTTATTTACATATTTTGTTCTGGCCATGGCAAGTTCAAAGGATTTCATTTTATGACACAGACTGGAGTGACTGTAGAAATTAACTCTTCTAGTGGCTGCCATGAAATATATGTAGCTCATTGTAGTTTTTTTTTATTTTTTATTTATTAATTCAAAAGTGAAAATTTAAATAGGTATAGCTAAATGTAACTGTACAACAGTGTTTCTCAAACTTTCTCTGCCATTCCCCACTTTGGAGGTAGGGAAGGGTTCCGAGCCCCACCTTTCCCCAATCGCCATCACCCAAACAAAATGGTAATAAACTAGGTTTCAAGGTTAACTAAAGTGCTTCAGTCAGGATAAAGAATATGAAAAGTGCTCACAGTTGCTGCTGAAAAGAGAAAATAAGAGTGAGCAACAACAAAAACATGTTGCTGGAGACAGATTTACTGAAAATGCAAAGTCATTCTTTGCCAGCAGGTGGGGCTTATGGAGTGGCAGAAAATCTTTTAAAGTGGCAAAAATCCTTTAATGCACGGCTAGCCGTTGATTATCCCGCTTATTCCCTGGTCATTTGCCAAGTTATAGACAAGTTAAAACTTGTATTGCTCTTTGCAGCGCAATATTTGACCGGAAGGGTAAAAATGACGGTTATTTTCGTCAGTTACGGCTCGTTAGGCTAGTATCCTGCCAGCTTCAAATCAGACACAGAGATGAAATAGTGTGGTAAGACTACATTTATTTGAATGAATTATAGCATGTATTTCAATTAATTGTCGATTGAGAGAGAGAGAGAGATGATAGTTGTGTGTACCTGCTTGCTGCGTCTGCACGTCTCTCTACAAACAATTACTTCAAAACCAGCGATTTTATCACCTCGTTGCTGGGGAATATAATGTAGCGATCTAGTATCTTTCTTTTATTGTAGTAATAAAAATCACGGGGAAGCGTTGACAACAAGTTTATGTGTGTGTGTGCAGCACAATCTGCGACCTCCTCTCTCTCTCTCTCCCGCTGTCTCTCTGTGTGTGTGTGTGTGTGTGTGTGTGTGTGTGTGTGCGAGCTAGTGATGTGTGTTGGTTAGTGTGCATCAATTAAAGCAGCGCATTAATATGGAACTGTGATTAAACTGACCTGGAACTACCTGTGCAGTTAAACAAATTTAATCAACACCTGCCAGCCAATCAGAATCCAGTATTACAGACAGACCATGGAATATATATAAAATATATATTGAATTACTGTCCAGCACTAGTTGTAAGTAAAGCTTACATTGTCTTGTTTTGTCATTCATATTTTTCATGGGAAAAAATATTTAGTTTATTTAAGCCTCAAAATGGGACTTTTTGTCTTTAAAAGCCTTGGGGTTGGACATGTTCTAAAGTTCTTAATAAAGTCTAGTTGAGGGATAAGGTGAACACACCCTTGTGAACTCATCAAAGAGTGAGGCCAGAGGTTAAGCTGAAATGTTCGACTAACAGAAACTCTGTTGACAGACAGACGGCGACGTTGTGACAGGACTGTTATTACTGTATTATTACAGTATTATTACAATGTATTAACATCCCACACATCACTGCCTGCAAATGACCTGTTTATTGTGTCATTGAATGTTTACAGATCTGAATCGAACATACATGCGAAATCATGTGGAATCTATGTGTGCAATCCATTTTTTTCAAACGTCTTCATGCTCCTACAAAGCACAATCTGTCTTCCACATGTCAGATATGTTAAGTTATCTGCTGAGATCCATCTTGTCTTCAAAGTGAGGCTTTGTGTTTGAGGAATGCACTGGTTGAAGTGAAAAATGTCCATTAATAAGCAGTGCCCTGTTGGGGACCCTAATTCAGCAAAAATATGTCACGTCTAGTTAGGGTGTCGCTGACTTGTCTATGAGAAAGCAGGACATCAGCATAAAACTTGAGAAAACAGACTTTCTGCTTGGCACATCATTCACACACTCTTGTGGCTTGGGAAGAAAATAAAATATATGCTGTTTTAGGCGGGTGAAGAGGCTGGGTGAGCATGTTTGTTCATGTTGACAGTCTGAGAACTCTTTAAATGAGGGTTAGAGGTTAAATGATTGTAACTTCAAGGGCAGAGATTTGTGCTCGCATGGGAGTCTTCAGGGGAATTCACTCAGAATTGCTCTGTGATTGTGAAGCTTATTTGCATGTGCTGTTTTTTAGTGTCAATAACTATATGTTCCGTGCTGAAATAGTCAAAGTGGTGCAACTGTTTTGTGACTGTCGTAGCTTTTCGTTTATTTTGCTGGTGTTCATTGACTGTTCAGTTTCAGCACATGCAACTCAATTCCCCAACATTATTGAGTGTAATTAGATGACTGGAAATAATAAAACTGTAGAGAGCTGCTGTGATGTATTTTTCTAGACCAGTCTAGAAGTTAGCATCACCCTGGTTCAATCCTAATAGGATTATTCCATTGGATCTTAGATTATTGCAGAATTTAACACAACTTTGAACAACAAAAGTATATGATTCTTATGTTTTGTTCATGACGAAATTTCACAAGGGAGTATTACTGATGTATGTTATGTCGTAGACAATTGAAGCAGAAGTGCTAAAATGTGAACTTGTTTCCAGCTTTTGACCTACAAAAATCTGTCATCCCTGCAGCACTGTATTCTTTCTAAATGTTTTTTTCTCCACCAAATATCGATTGTGTTTATCTGCAAATTAACATGTAAAAACAATCAATGTTTGGTCAGTATTGATTACATGTTCATGTAATATTACATATATGACAAGAAAGCATTGTTACTTTCTACACTCAGAGTCTCTCTTGACTCAAGAATATGAGTCTGTACAAGTTTTCTGCTCACATTTTGGAAAAATATGGGCTTTTATATCCTTTGTTTATCAGAGTTGGATACATGGACGATTATGATGAGACCATAATCTTTTAAAAAAAGCACTTGTAAGCATGCTTTTCTTGCATTGTCAGGTAATTGGTTTGCATGTAAACTGGTTAACAGCATTGTAAAAAAAAAGGATTGTGATTTTAACGGTAAAAAAACTGTGAAAATGCTTCGGTAAAAACCTGTTAAATGGTTAAAGGTAAGTTCCCCTACTATATACGGTGAGAAACTGTAATAAGACTTTTCATTTAATTTTACAGTAAAATACCATTTTTGGAAGTGAAAAAGATCATTTACAGTGGAAAAAAACGCAAATTGACATTCCCAGAATTCCCTGCGTTGCTTTTCAAATTTTATGTTTTTCTTTGAAACATATATAATCAATATTGAGTTTAATCAAACTTGAAAATCAGACACAAATCGAATTGTGCAATTTGTGCCTAATTGTTAATATCTTGCAGTGTTATTTTTTAGCATCAGATTTTTGTTGACAGTATGTTTTAATTCAAAATGTTTAATTATTGCTATGATGGGCACTCAAATTTTTTTTAATGATTTTTGTCAGTAATTTTGTTGGCAGGATAAACACTGTTAGAGCAGGACTTTATTTTATGCATCATTAGATTGTATCATGAAAAGTGAGGTTATATTATTAGTTGTGCATGAATGATCACAAATGATACCTGAAATCATGTGACTTGTTAACGACAGATCTACTATTTCTTTACTATTACCAATTCACCAATTTCTGTGAACTCAGTGTGCAAGGATCTTTACGGTGCATTGTGCTGCGAGACAAGTGGATGAACTTGACAATCGCCATTCTGGATTTTGGTGTTCGCTTGTACGGTGGCTATGAATTGTCATTTGGTGGCGCTGGATGTGAAAAATGCAGAAAATTTAACCAAATCCGAATTGTTTTATGGTGGATGAAATTTCTGGAGGCAGTGTGTAAATGTGATTGACATAATGTGAGGTTGTGTTTATTTCTCAACGTGCAAAAACTTCGGATTCTGTGCAATGGACTTTACACTGAAGAAAAATGGTGTTGAAACAATTTCCACTCAGAAGCTACTAGAACATTTCAAAATGAATGACAGAGAAACGGCAAATAACACTGAATCTTAAGGTAGAAAGACTAAAATAGTATTTTCTTGTAAACTTCAAAAAGTGACTTTTCGGCTGACAGATGAGTTCATGTTGCCTTCAAAGCACCCCAGACTACAGCAAAGCTTCCCCCCACACCAATTCTCACTTTATCCATTAAGCCTAAGTGGTGTTACCATGTTCGTGTTCATTCCAGTCTTGTATAAACAGCCTCAGAGGTGTTTACTTATGTTTCTGTCAACCTGGAGGCCTGTATTCTGAGCTGCTGTAGTTATTGACTCCTCCATTATATACGCTGTCTTGAGGTTTAATCTAGTCATGCAGTACATGAGGGAAAACCCACCACTCAGTGTCATGCTGAGTGAGATATTTGTCTTTCACCTATTAAAATCCCTCCCCTCCTCCTCGTCTTAAGGGGTATTGACAGGTCTGGAAGGCTCCAGGGTGAGTGGAGGGGCATGGAGGGAGCAGGACCTCTGTATTGAGTGACAGCCTACTGTTATTGCATTTACTGACATATAGATCATGTCATTAGTTCTCCATGGAGGTGGAGATCCATCTAAAGCGCTCTCAGCTCTTGAAACATGACTCTGTATTGTTCCGAAGGAAGACGTTAACGTCAACGGAAAACTCATATGCTTCAGACACGCTGTTTAATACAGGTATTCATGCAGAACTAAAGGGACTGATATTAGATCGGTGGAATAACTGACAGTGACCTGATTATGTCTGTCACTGGTCATCTAGTTTGGATTATTCAGTTTTGATGGGTCCTGTCAGCAAGAGAATTATCTATTTTCAATCAGTTTTGCCTAATGTATATTTACACAGTAAGCTAAGGGTGGAAGTGCAATATAGTTAGGGCTAAAGGATGTTTTTAAGCACAGTGTAGTCTCGAGTAACCAGACTTTGACTAGAGGCATCAAGTCTGGTCCACATTATAGCATATCCTGGCAAAGAACCACCCCTTTAGACAGGAAGTAATCGTTTGACAAGATTTGCAATTTGACGTTTTTTTTGTTTTTTGTAACTTTAACGTGTCATTACATTACAAGTATTTACTATAGTAATAATAGTAAATTATGCATTACACTAACAATAAAACAATCCATAAACCTATAGTAAGTACATATTGTAAGGTCCACGCACTTGGCCCAAAGAAGGCATCCAGTGGTGGATGAAGGTTTCCTGCGTGTTCGGTCTTTTCAGCATGCAAAGTTAAGTTTAGGATAAATTCTATTCTGACTCCATTTTATTATCTAAACTGACTCCATTTTATTATGACCTCTAATTTAGGTTGAAATGCAAATTGGTTTGTCTGTTTCTAATTCTTCTTCTTCTGACATTTAATTATTCTAGTTAACTCTTTACTTTATTACTCGTTCATTAGGAATCTATGTCGCTCAGGGTGTATCATGCCGGCCGATGTACATGTACTCCATGGTCACAAACCCTCCAGTCTGATCATTAGTTAGAGGTTATGACTAACTATTTAATAGACCGCTTCATGCTTGTCATTTTTAAATAGTGGCTCTGTTTACCCCCCTACAGTCACCTATGTAACAACTTAGTTAATGCTCAAACACTAATCACAGGTTATGGCTAGCACTATGCTACTTCAATAGTGTTTATATCTAGCCCCCTATAGTTAATCTAACTACATAACAACTTAACTAAAGCTGAGACAATAACCAGAGGTTATGGTTAGTACTATGAAATATGCCCGAACCATGCTAGTATTTCAATAGTCAAGCAGCTAGTCAGAATTCTAGCAGTCTCGCATAGCCAGACCTTCAGCCGTCAGGCTGTTTTCATTGGCCAAGGCCTGTCCATGTAGCCGTTTGACCGACATGTGAAAATTTTTCACTTTTGAAAATCCAGCATTTAGTTGACCCTGATAAGTGTTCGTCGTCACATTTGTAAATACGGTGGTTTTCTTCTTTCGTGAGGGAGTTAGGCGCCACGGCATCTTTGTTTCCTGGCAGACCGAAAATAAACGCAACACTCGCGTCTCCCGGAAATCCTGTATAATTCAACCAGTCAGATGACGACTTCGACATTCCTGAAGTGTTTCCAAAAAGTGTGCCATATGCATCAGACGTTTAGCCAACGTTCCGTGGGTGTGACGTCTAAGGCTGAGACTAGAAATCTAGAAACTTACCTGATGTGCCCCATGCTCCATCTAACCTGAGATCTAGTCTGTACTTAACCCTGGACGCATGTTTGCGGTAACATACGCCTTCACTTAATCTACTTGAGAAAATTATTTCAGAGCAAGTCAGAATAAAATCAAATGTAACAATTTATTATCAGTCAAGCAAATATGTATTATGCCAATTATACAGCCAATACAAAGATATCAAATCAATACAAAGCATCAAAATCTCAAAGATGAATCTAAGAGTAAGCATACCTGGGTTCATTCCAGCTACAGAAGGCCCCCGTTCCTTTTGCAACATTTCCTTAAGTACTTCAGACCAAGACCAACATCCCCCGAGATGGATACAGGAGCTAACAATTGGAATTTGCATTGATCAAGTTAACACCTTTTGGGACAAAAGGTAATGTTGCATGAAAATCACTGGGAACTGACCCGCCCTCTACAGTGTGCAAATATCTCTGAACTCTTAGGATCTGTATTACCTTTTAGTTTACTTCTTATAAGAATGAGACCATTGTACCAGTCGCCCTGAGACAATTCAAATGATACCACACATGACTGTGAATATCACTTGCATTAATGTAGAACATTGCATTCTACTGTTGACCGATTGATTGAGTGAGTTGAGTGAAGGGAAGGATGGGTGAGGGGAAGGAATTAAGGGGATGAAAAGGAACCGATGCATATGTGAGAGAGGCGTTTGTGGAGACAGATGTCTGTATGTCCATCTCAGAAGTGTCTGAGGTTCTGTACTTGGCATATTAACCTCTTAAAGAGAGAGTTCACACAAAAATTTAAATGCTATCATTAATTACTCGCCAGATTGTTGTTCCAAACCCGTAAGACCACAAGTGACGCAGTAGAGACGAAAATGTGGAATAAAGTCGTTATTTTTGTTTTCTTTGCGCAAAAAAGTATTCTCATAGCTTCGTAACATTACGGTTGAACCATTGATGTCACATGGACTACTTTGTCGATCATCTTGGTACTTTTCTCTGCCTTGACCGTGGTAGTTCCCTTGCTGTCTATGGAGGGTCAGAGAGCCTTCGGATTTCATTAAAAATATCTTAAATTGTGTTTCAAAGATGACAGAAGGTCTTACGGGTTTGGAATTACATGAGGGTGAGTAATTAATGACAGAATTTTCATTTTTTAAGATAGTTTTTTGTTTGTTAATTTTATTCAGCAAGTGTGCATTAAATTGATCAAAAGTGGCAGTAAAGACATTTATAATGTTACAAAACTTTTCTAAATTAAATAAATTTAACTTGACCTTCGGGGGGGGGGGGCACCCCCCTAATATAATGGCAGGGGAAACACTGACTTAACTAGAGCGCTAGTAAAAATGTACTTGTGATTGTTTCAGGTTTATAGTCTTACAGCAAGAACCATGTCGCCTTAAACCAAACGTCTCTGCTTCCACTCATCAGCATATGGAGCTCTGTCTGTGTTCCTCAAAGATGGCGGCAAAGACAATTGAAGTAATTGAACACACATTGCCTGCTCGAAGGAAAGTGAAATCTCTTAAAGTCTGTCATTAAAAATGTGAGAAATGGTGGAGCAGCTGTGATTCAGGACAGAACTGGCTGTCCCCCAGAGCTCAGGACTCAATGTCCATGTGAGAAGAGCTGTGATAACAGAGTAAAAGAGGCCTACAGCACTTCTAAAGCTGTTTTAGTCCGATATTATGGAAACTGTGCAGTGTCAGTGACACATACATTTAAACCTACCTGGAATGGAAGGAGGTGAAGATGACGGCTTTTGTTGTAGACAGTTGTAGCAAGTATTTCTACAAGTATTTTTTTTTTTTTTTTTAATGTAGAATGTAGTGTAGCTAATTAATGTTTAAAACCTGTTACTAATCCAACATAAATAAAACAATCAATAAATATTTTTTTTTTGTTAATTTGATCTTTTGTCCATGACAAGCAACTGTTTGTCACTTTTTTACTATTTTTGTTGCATCACATGGTATCCCACAGTCAAATTGCTTTGGTCCAGAATACACTCCATATACCCATGTTAAAATTTATATTTTCTATTTTTTTTTATTTACTTATAATGATAATTTAATATCATAGAGATACTGTTAATTTTGTATTAAGTTTTCCATTTTAAAGTTTTTATTTGATTGTTTTTATCATTTGTTTTATTTTTTATTCATTTTGATTTCAGTTTTAGTTATTGTAGTACATCAAGGTAATTAAAAATTGAATGCCTATTTGCTATTTATTTATTCATTAATTTAATTTAATTTAATTTTATTTTACTTTATTTTATACTTATACTTAGTTAAGTATAATATATATAACCCTGGTTTAATTTCAGTTCTCAGTTAAAAACATTGTGCTTCCATGCTGTAACAATAAAATGTGAAAAAACATCAGTACACCCACCCATGACTCGGTAATACAGCACTGATACAACGTGCTGAAATAAAGACAAAATCATACATTGATGGATAGAAATATAAAGAAATCTGAGCGTGATGAAATTATTTGGCCTGTTCAGCTAATGCACTAGTGTCCAGCTTGCGGGCAGACACTCTTATTTGAAACATGTGGGCCTCGATAAAAACCCCAAAGCCTCTCTCTCCTCTTTGATCACGTAACTCCCCTTCTCTCTAGGCGAGCCCATGTGAAAAAAAAATCAGCTCTGGCAGATATTACTGGGCGTCATCCAGGGCTGATGAAACATACTGCGGTAATCCTCAGCATCTAAGTGCACAGTATGTCACGCCGCAGCGCAGATGGGCACCTCAAAGGTGAGAGGCTGCAGGTATGTGAGGAATGACTACATATGCTTACAGGCTGACCACCAAAAAACTGTCTGCAAGCAAGAGTTTCTGGACGTCTGCTGCGGGACGGGACGTTTGCTTCGTGGTTGGACAGATACTATGTGTGTCTGTTTTTTTTCTGATCCAGACCACAAGAAACAAAAAACAAAACAGTGCTAAATACAAGTACTATTGTACGATTATCTTGGTACCATGTTGCGTCACGTTCCAAAATCTATGTCGTGAAGCCCTGTTTTATAGCGCATGCATTTGTTTGTTTGTTCATAATTATGAAAGGCATTTATAGAGCTGATGATTTAGAGCTCAAGTCAAGTGGCTGCACTTGTATATTCAGTGTGTGTGTGTTGTGTGTGTTTCCACTCATGCTCACATATGGGTGCTGTTGTTGTCCATCGCAGTGGGAAGAGCTTGGCCTGTCCTCCTTGTTTGGGATAATTGCATGTTTCTGTGGTCTGTAGGTCCATTCTCTGTCTGTATGTGGCCAGGGTATCTATGTGGCAGGATCCACATTTAGGAGCGCTGTCTCCACGGTCCAAATCTCTCCCACTCCTTCTCTATTCCTATAGAATTGCTTGCACTTTACCAATACAATGGCCTCTGTATTCTGCTAAATGATATTCTAGTTGTGTGTGCAGTTGCTTTTCTGTGGTCTTTGATGCCTATTAGAGCTGGAAAATATATTCCAAAGTAAGTTGGTTAATTCATGAAATATTAAATGCACTGAAGGAGGTTTAACGGTCATAAATCAGCCACTGCGGCATGTGTGTTTGCAGGAGTTGAGCAGTGTGATGAATGGTTCGTCTGATCATTGAATGAAGGCCGAATCAGATGATTTATGCAGGAGAGTGCGAATAAGTGAAGTCAAGGTGTCGTCGTGTCTTTTCAAAAGAATTTCAATGAACAAGCGTTATGAATTATTTATTATGCTCTGTCATTTTTTTGTGTGTGTGATCTGTATCACTTATCTGGCATTTCAAACTATACAGTTAACCAGTCAACAATTGTCATTCTTTTTGTGTTTTGTCAAGGTTAGTATTTCACATTCTAATTCAAATTCTGAAAGTATTTTTATATTAATCTCGTTCACACCAAGAATGATAACTATAAAGATAACAATATTAATGTTCATGTGTCCATTCATCTTTATTGTAAGCACATGCCCCTTTAAATGCTCAAGCTCCTTGAAGTGGATTTTCATTTATTTTAGAAAAATAATTCTGAAGGTGCTTATAACAATATTGTTTCTCTGTCTTTATCATTTTAGTTGTGGTTCAGTATAGAATATCTTTAGACTTCAGTATAGAATTAGAATGATTATTAAAACTTTATAGTTATATGTATCATTGTAGTCATCTTCCTTGGTGTGAAAGTGCCATTATTCAGCTAAATATAATTAAACAGTTTCATACAAAAAAAAAAAAAATATATATATATATATATATATATATATTAGGCTACTTGTTTGGCTAAATTCCTAATCTGTTTTTTTTTTTTGTACTCCATTCAGTAGTTATTAGTACTCATGAAGGCTTCTTTGTACCAAATCTTCGTACCAAATCGGTACAAAACTTATTAATTGTAAGTCAGCAGCAGTTTAAAAAAAAAAAAACATTATCTGGAAGAAATTTGGATAATGCAATTGTTATTGTTCAGCTGAGTCTGTAATCTAATATTTTTTAAAAATGTAATTTAATTGTTTGTAATTTTTGTATAAAAAATGAAGTTAGGCACCATATTTTTGGCATACCACAGTGAATTGCTCAACTGAATACCGTATCTGAAATTTTAGACTGATGTTATGAAAGATGTAATGTAAGTCACAATGAGCAAATTTTCAAAAAATAGTTATTTTTATTTTTACATTCTCTATTAAAATACTTTCAAAATGATTTCTGAGTTGTTGTCTCTGACAAAAATTGTCTGAGTCGATAGTACTTACAAATAAAGATAATTTTAGATGTTTAATTGCTATTTGGAGCATTGAGATCACTAGATGAGGGGTTAATGAGCTAATTTTTGTTAAAACCTCAAAATCGACCAAAATCAACCTTTTCACTTTTTTTGCCTGTATCGCAAAATTAGCCCATGCACATTCCAACTCATTTTGCCAGCACAGGTCACATTGTGATTTTTATCATTTTCCTCTTGTTTTTTTTTTTGTAAACAAAACTGCTTAAACTAGATTAAACTAGATTAAGCTAGATTCCAAATCTGTGCCATTCAGATAATTCATTTGTCATTTCTATGTGTTAAACCAGTTAAATAATCCACAAATATTTTTCATATTCTTTCGTTGTAATGTTTTTAATTTACTCCCATTCATAGCTACCTTCTTCAAGGCCTGTTCATGCAGAAGCCTGTGATCGGTGAGTGAGCGGTACCATCGCTTTTCAGAACATTTACTTCCACTGTTTCTCACTGTTGGAGCTTCCTAACCTTTCCCGAACACCAGAGTCCTTTACGATATTCAAGAGACAATTAAAAAAATCCTATTGATATACTAACAATTTTTTTTAAATAATAATAATAATATTAAAAATGCCAATGATTTCACTATTCGTTACTTCCTTGGGTCGATTTTTTTTTATTTTTACTGATTTATTTTTATTTCATTTTATGTTATTATTATTATTTCATTTATTTATTTATTTTTATTTTCTTTTTAGCATTTCTGTTTAGTGAATTGCTGTAAGTAAATGCAAGACTGATTAATCTAAATGACCCAAAGTAATAAAATATTTAATGTGACAACTGTTTACACTATCCAAATGAGGAAAAAAACTAGCCTCCAAAAGAAAAAAAAAAAAAGATAACTTATCATTGTCAAATATTTCAGATTCAGTGTGAAATCATTGTTTTGTTTTAATGCCTAAACGCACATGTTTTTCGTGTGGAAAATTCTAGAAATGAACTGTCAGTAGGCCTTAGCGTAGACTCTAACATCAGCAACCAACAATGCTTGGAACATCACAATCAACTGACTTGCTTCCAATTAATAACTTTAAGGCAGAAGAGAACAAGTCATATGGGAGTGCTTTATCTCCAGGCCAAATGCTCTCCTTAACTGGAAGCAGATTGGTCACATGCCTCTGTTCCATTGTTCTCGTCGCGTCTGATGCCGAGGAATACTGAGATGCAGATGATGTTTTTTTTTCTTTTTTCTATGGTTTCACAAACGGGCTGTGGAAAGCATAATTCAGTAAGTGGATATTACTCAAAGCGCCACCTCAGCATCCTGGCAGTGCCAGCACACCTAGCTTTCCAATGGCATCTGAAGTTTATTATCGCAAGTTTCATTTTAGACGACAAACAAACCAAAGTAGCTGACGACAGCCTGTTTCCTTTTTGCCATTGCCAAAAGGTCAGACAGATGATATCCATAATTTGCCTGAAACCTAATCCCTATAGCTGCAAAAAATTAGATGTTTCGAATTGTTTTCTGGACGGTTTGTTTAAAATACTGCCAATATATGACTGATAAATGTCAAGGCCTATCTAGAACTGGTTTAAACATGAAATGCAAATACCTCTGGATTCGTAATACCTCTCAAGCACATTGTTCTGCATTACATAAGCATGCTATAGCTTCATAACCGGCACCTGAGTTGAACTGATGCATGCTACGAATGACATGCATGGCATTCCACCCTCAACCCAACCTGGTGCTCCATCTTCAAGTTCCTGACTCGCAGAACTGCTGAATGAAAGTTCAGAACGCGATATGCATTGGGGACAAAGCAATTAGTAAACATATTAATCACGTCAGCTCTTGTTGGACTTGAAAAACACCAGCCCTGTGTGTGCAGCATTTCTGCGTTTCTTCAAAGTACCTAAAAGTCGTTCTTATGAATGTGCAGAGAGCACATTCATAAATAACAATTCAGGTTCATTTATTGCTTGTCTGGACTGGCTTGTTTTTGCCGAGGGCAACAATTTAAGGGGAGCAGGTGTAATTTGAAACGTTGACCCTTTGGAGAACACTCTATGGAGCTCCTCTCAACCAATCACTGATCTAATCTTCAACTTGTCAATCAAATGTACATTACGGGACGCTTTGTGCACATATCAAGCTGAATACTGTGCATAACGCTATGACAATTCTGACAAGTCAGTTCTGTTGTTTTTATTTGCTCAGATGATGTATCGATCAAGAATAACTTGAAGTCACTGTCCTACTTATTTTGCAAGGATCTTGTGGTATGTATAGTATTTAAAAAGTATTTATCTTGGAATATGTCATATCATTTTATTTTATTGAAATACACTTTATAACATTGCTAACATTATAAAACCCTGATGTAGTAAAATCCATAATATATTTAAACTAGTGCTGTAAATCGATTAAATCGCACATTTTTTCTTAAATTAATCGTGATTAATCGCAAAAATAACAAATACTTGCATGCAGATTTAAGGCAGATTTCATTTATTTTTTGGTTACTTCATGATGACAAAACTATGACATTGCATGCTCGTAGTTTCGTTCATGCATTGATATGAAATGATACAGGCTACAGCGTGCACCTGAATGCAATTGAAGAACATGCGCTTCTAGCACAGTACCGTTTCCCTGCTGTTTGACTCAAATTTGGCACTTTTTTTAACATAAATTTCAGAATAAATGTTTTTCACCATGAAGAAAATGTTGAGTTTGAAATGTTCCAGTACATTTTCTTAAGACATTATTACTCTGTTTTTTTTAAATAATTTTTCTTTAAACATTCCGTATTAATTTTTCATGAAGTGTGGCCAGAACCCAAATGTTTGCGTTTAATGTGCACTGCTGGAATGTACAGGGCTTTGATGCACTCTGACATCCCGACAAACACCTTTAATACCCACCTGGCTGACTAACCATCCCATCTGCCTGTCTAATGCACAGCAGGCTGTATACTGTATGTGAGTGTGCATATGTGCGGCACATGTTTCTTCATGAAAGAGAGAGAGTGAACCAGTGTGTGTGTGTGTGTGTGAGAATAAGTCCAGATATTTAGCTCTATAAAGGGCAATAAACAGTATAAAGGTCCCACCACGCTCTTCACGTCTTGCACTCGAGTCACTGTTTTCTACAGCAGACAATGCAGCCCTCTGTCTGCTTTTAATTAGGTCTTAAGATCTGTGGTGATGTTGAGTACCGGGGGCACTAGACTGGTTGTGAGAGCTGAACTGTGCAGGAACCCACCATACGAAGCCACAGTCCATAAGTCAAAGGCCCTAAAAAACAATAACCACCATCTCGGTTTTGATTACCAACCACAGCAATCACTTCATGAATTGGTTATAACTCACGGTGCTGCTACTGAAATGAGCAACTGCTTCCATAGTAGGGAAGGGTGGGGTAAACTGAGCCACTATCTGTCTGTCTATCTGTCTGTCTGTCTATCTATCTGTCTATCTGTTTGTCTGTCTATCTACCTCTATCTACCTCTGTCCATCTGTCTGTCTATCTATCTATCTATCTATCTATCTATCTATCTATCTATCTATCTATCTATCTATCTATCTATCTCTCTATCTATCTATCTATCTATCTATCTATCTATCTATCTATCTATCTATCTATCTATCTATCTATCTATCTATCTATCTATCTATCTATCTATCTCTCTATCTCTCTCTCTCTCTCTCTCTCTGTCTGTCTGTCTGTCTGTATCTATCTGTCTGTCTGTGTCTGTTCATCTGAATGAATCTATCTATCTGTATGTCTGTCTGTCTGTCTGTCTGTGTCTGTTCATCTGAATCTATCTATCTATCTATCTATCTATCTATCTATCTATCTATCTATCTATCTATCTATCTATCTGTCTGTCTGTCTGTCTGTCTGTCTGTCTGTCTGTCTGTCTGTCTGTCTGTCTGTCTGTCTGTCTGTCTGTCTGTCTGTCTGTGTCTGTCTGTCTTTATTTACTTTGGGTCCTAATTAGTCGACGACCAGCACATTAGGAAAAGTCTGGTAAGTTTGGTATCGATGGATTCGGTAAGGATTCAGGAGTCTAAAAAGGTGACTCATGTGAAAATATGTCAACCCCACATAAAGTTATAAGCATTTGAATATTTGATTTTACCACTAGGTGGTGCTGTTTCGAAACTTATCAGGCTCCTTCAGGGCATTTTGCTGATGACCCATACCAAGTTTCGTAATGATACGTTAATGCGTTTGTAAAATATAGCATTTTACTACAAAATTCAACATGGCCGACGCCCAAAATAGCTGACATGGGAAAATTCTCGGCATGATGCACTGAATCTACAGAGACCATTGATTTTTGGCCAAATCATTCACAAGTTATAAGCAAAAATATGCATTTTTCATATCTCCTGACCACTAGGTGGCACCGCGCCGAAACACTGCAGGTAGCCTCAGGTCATGCTTGTTATAACACACACCAAGTTTCATCTCAATCCATCAAACCCTTGCAGAGATATAGCCTCAGATCCATTTTTATGCACTTTTTGGCGAATTTGTTAGTGTGGTATTCGAGAACGCTTGGACGAATCGACTTTATTTCCATAACTTTTTGCCACCATGGTCTATAGATTATCTGAGACAATTTTGGTGAGAATCGGACGAACAGTCTAGGACGAGTTCGACAAAGTAGGTTTTACGAACAATTGAATATAGCGAAAAAACTAAACCTTACGATTTTGGAATTTTGGACTTCATTCGACTCGGCTTGAGCCAAGGATTCAGAGGAAATTTAAATTTTGTGGCTTACGGTTCAAAAGTTATTAGCATAACAAAGTTGAAATTTTGGACTAGTGGTGGCGCTAGAGAGTTTGAGTTAGAGACTCCAAATTTGCTGTGGTTACTATTGACACTATCGTCTATCAGTGTGCCAAATTTTATAACTTTATAACAATCCGATCTAAATTTTAATCAGATCTGGCCAATTCAATCCGATTGACGTGTTTACATGTGACTTTTTTTATTCTGATTGTGCTTCTAGTCCTATTACGATCAGATTATTAGGGTCCATGTAAACGCAGCTAGTTTCTCTGCCACTCATCTGTGGTAGCTTGCTCATTTGAGTAGGCTCACTTAAACTTTTGTATGCTGACATAATTCCACTTGGGAGAAGTAACTTTTATGTTTGTGGCCTGAACAATTAGATGCATTAACATTTGGCCTAGTTGGGTCTTGCATGCATATTAAACCACCTCCTGAGGCAGTTTGAGCTGTTCAAGAATTGAGTCTGTATTTGAGGACCAAAGAAAACCATATTTCCACATCCTGTCATATCACATCCATTCCTATACTGTAAGTGACAGCTTTGACAGATGGTGAACACAATTAGAGGAGGGATTCACACAATAAATAATGCTGCATTTATGGCAAGTGTCCTCAGGGAACGGTAGAGTGCTGCACAGTCACAGCTGAAAACCACATTTCATCTGCCACATGTTCCTCATGCATCTGAGCAGATAATCTTTCAGTAACACTATTGCTTGAATTCAGCTTGTTGGGAAGTATTTACATGTATACCAAGTAAATGGTTTTTCATCCAACCATATCCAGTCAGTCTGTAGTGTCAAACTGTGCATGAACACAGGAAGGAAGCAATGAAGGCATGGAGTGGCAACACCTCCTCTCATTATAATGATCATGGCACTTGAAATCTGACAGAACTTGTACCAGAATGTTGATTAGCACAAAAATAATTTCTACTCATCCTTTGTTTTTGTTTTTGTTTTTGTTTGTTTAAAAAAAAAAGGGAAAATTGAAGTTAGCGTGAGGCACTTAAAATGAAAGTGAATAGGTTCAGTCTGTAAAGATTAAAATACTTAGTTTCAGTAGTATAACTATGGAAACAATAGGCCTATAATAAAAAAAAAATTATAACCATTTCTGTGTAAAGTTATATTCAGTTTTACAGCTTCTGTACCATTGAAAACTAAATGCATACCTTTTAATGTATATAAATAAAATGAAACGTTTATTTTATAAAGGTTAAATAAAAACTAAATAAAACCTTTAAAATATAATTTTGACAACTTTTCTGCTCAAATAATACTGTGCATCCATTTTGACAGAAAATTAATGTATTTGTTTTAATAAAATATGATACTTTGGAATTTTTTTATTTATTTTTACTTTTAAATTCTCCAAACATTTGCCCCTTTGGCTTTCAGTGTGCGTCAACTTAATTTTCCATCACTCAGTAATTTCCAATGATTCCAATTTCAGTTTTGTTATGCCTTTAATGATATATTCATAAACTTTTTGAATTTTGTTCAACCAAAATCTCATACTCTCTTGTGTAAGATAAATTTAAATCATGTGAGAGAGCTTTTTACTGTTTCATTGTATAATGTTTTTGAAAAGTGTTCTAGATTCGTGTTATTAACATTTTATGGCTGTGTAATCATGAAGCCCATCTCACAGCCAAAACTATTGCAAGCCCTGCTTTAGTTTATGTCATGGCTTTGTTTCTTAAACAATCACTGCTACTTTGATTCCAGCAAAAATAGTCAAGATAGTGAGTGGAAATGAGAGAGCGGACAGTGAGAGAACTGACCGATAACAGCTGGTTTCATAATGAATGTTAAAACTGGATTATAAGGATTTGAACGAGAAATCTGTTAAGGGCTGCCAAGCAGAATTGCATATGATTGAGTTTTACCAACCTGGCTTTGGGTTTGTAAAACATTTGTTAATTTGTTTTGCAGAACTACGCCATGTGCCTGCCATTTGACAGTATCTCATCCATTTATGTTTTAGCACTCCACAAAGTTCAAAACATTGGAAAGAATAAAATAAGAAAAAAACACTTTCTGGATAAAAATCGAGCCTTTAGCTTGGGGAGAAAAAAGAGAGAGAGATCAAAATTGAGATCAAAAACAGACCCCCTGTTCTCGAAAACAAGTTCGACTTGAGTTACATGTAAAAACCTTTTTATCTCCATAAGCATTTCCCAAAAGTCTATTTATCTATGTGGCAATGATATGCTAAAAACCTTTTTTTTAATTAAACACCCTCAGGTTACTCAGTCAACACTTATTTAATTGCTTGTGCATTGCTAAACAGACGTATGTGATAATCAAATCAAAATATTTTCCTAAAAATTAACATTTTTAAACACAACACTGTGTGATGCAGGAACTGCTGACTCTTCAATTATTGTATTCCCATCCCTCTTATTATCGGTCCGCTTCCAAGAGCCCAATGGGAGCATGTGACCAAGAGAAAACAGAGCTCTTCTGGCAGCGAGTGCTTAAGCACATAAGGATTTTATTGCACACCAGTCACTGCTGCCATGAGCCCACCATTGCATCTCTCACTTGCTTGACCTCGATCACACATGCATGTTCCAGGAAGCTGAGTGTACCTTTGGATGATGACCGGCTGGCATTGCTCATCTGGCTTTGCTCTCCATTGCATTAGCTGTCCAGTTGTAGTTTAGCTGACACTTTTATCCAAAGCGACTTACAATACACTTATTGTTCTTATAAGAGCCTGAAGTAAGTGTTTTGCTCGAGTACACAATGGTGGAACATTTGCTGCTCTTGAACCTACATCTACCTTGATTTTATTTAAGTCTACAAGAACAAAAGTGCCTATATTTAAAGAAATGTGAATTTATGTAATAAGGACTGATGACAGTTCTTCCCTGCAGCGTCCTGAAGTGGCAGCTGCTGCTTCTGACTTGTGCTGTTGGTTTGCATACTGTTTTGTTTTCAATTTTGTCTGTGTACCTGCCACTTGGTTGGCTGGACTAATTACATTTTCTGGAACTAATCATTAGCCAGACTTGGATTTTACATTTTGCCAAAGGATCCTGCTCACCTTATCTGCCCGCCATCTACCCAGCAACAGTTGCTCAGTAAGTCTCCATTTGCTAATATCCTATTGCAAGTGTGTCCATCTGTTCATCTCCAGTTGTAATAGTCAGTTCTAATGCTTTCAGTGGGCACCCTCGTATTATAATTATTCTCATTCTCTCTTCTTACTATTCCCTGTGGAAATAAGAGTCATGAAAACTTCTGGTCATTGAACATTTGCAGGAAAACTAGTCCTATTGTTTATCAGTAGCCAGGCCCCATTTTTTGTTGTCCTTGGATCTGAATAGTTTAAACACTCCTTTCCTCCATATTTTACAAAATATAAAAATATATAATATATCTACCTTTTCCACTTATATACCAAAGGTCTTACACATTAGATCCCTTCCCAAATGCTCTGAATAGTTTCTGTCTAGTTATCTGTTATTACTTTTTACTTGATAATTCGTATTTCTCATTCCAGTAAAATTAACTTCTCAAGAAATCTACCTTAGATCCATTTGATTTCAGTAATAGACCAGTACATGAGCTTTCCCACCTGGTCATACCTCCTTGGAATAAATTTTGGTTACACTTTCTATGAAGCCCATATTTGTAATACATTATAAGGGTATTCTTAAGGCATTATAATGAATGCATATTACAAAAAACTTATAATATGTTACATCATCTTATGAATATTCATAAGAACAGTTTTAATGTATTTTAATATTTACTTATTTGTGGTTATAGCTTTTAAGAGTATGATGATGACGATGGTGATTTATAACACACAGTGAACATGTTGCATTCAAGTTACAATGGATTATATTTCTCATAGTTATAATGTATTATGAGTCTCATATCTTGCCATCTTTCTTACGCTACTTTACTTGAAGCAATCAAAGACCACTTATAAGTATAATAATTATAATAATTATAATTTTTTCTCAAACAGCCATAAGATCAGATATCAGATCAGATGAATGTGTAATATGACACATTTGCTACTATTTTTAATGCAATATCAGTTTGATTATTTTGATGGTGCTTTACACTTTAGACAGCTGTTAAGTAACTCTGCAACTACATGTCAACTAGCAGTCATTGGCGGATTAGTAGTATGTCTGCTAAATATATGCTAACACTTTATTTTGATGGTTCCCTAACAGACAAACTGAATGAATGAATGAATGAATGAATGATGCATTTATATAGCGCTTTATTGTGTATTGCTGTACACCCAAAGCGCTTTACAATCATGTGGGGGGGTCTCTCCTCAACCACCACCAACTGACTATAAGTAGCTTTGCAATTATGTCAAAATTCTACCTACCCTAACCTTAACCTAAGCCTACTAATATTCTAATGAGAGTTAAATAACATGTAGTTGCAAAGTTATAACATGTAGTTGCAACAGACTAAGGGGACCATCAAAATAAAATGTAACTTAACATATAAACATTGTATTTTTTTTTTCAGTCAAAATTATTAATTAGCTCACATCAAAATTAATATTAGCCTCACAGGGAACACTCAAATAACACTCCACACCTAACCACTTACAAGATGTAGTAAGATACTGTACAGATCTTAAATAAACAATGTCAAGATATATAGTCCCATTTTTAATGTAAAAGTATATTTAATATGTTGTTCATTGTGTGTTATAAATAATCATAATCTTAAAATTTATAACCACAAATGTGTAAGCATTATAATGTTTTATAATTGTTGTTATTATTATTTATGAGATGATATAACATATTATAAGGTTTTTATAATGCATTATGGACTCACCCTTAAGAATACCCTTGTAATGTATTATAAATATGGGCTTCATAGAAAGTGTTATCAAAATTTTTGCTTCATATATACACTTCCTCCTCCATTTCAGTAGTTATTCTTTCCAGTCAAATATGCAGTACTGAGATGGCTGTCCACGGAGTTGTCAATGATCTCCTCTCTGTGTATTCTGGCACCCCTAGTAGTATAATGATGCTAGATTTTGCTATTGGCAACACTGGTACAGCTCTCTCCTGGTTTACTTCTTAGCTAATGGTTAGAAAATATTGAATTTCAGAGTTGCAAATCTACTGTTCCTCAACTCAAGGTGTCCCCCAGGGTTCAGTTCTGGGCCCTCTTTTGTTGTTACCTTACATCTTGCAATTTTTGATAATATGCATGATTTTATGCCTTGTTAACATAAATATTTGACTTGTTGACTTGAAAATTCTTCATGTTGCCACCAAAAATGAAATATGTTCCTGCTGACTGAAATAGATGAGGATTTGTTGAAAGTGCAGAAGTTATGATCTTGGAAACGTCAGTTAAAATGGGTTCGTAATTCTTCATATCCACTGTCAGGTATGATGCTTATTCATTTAGACATGGTTCTCCAATCCGGTTTGCGTTTTGTCCCAATACCAAATTAAATATGATTAAAAAATCCAAAAAGATAGAAAAGGAAGATGAACAACAGTGATACAGAGAAAACGATTTTTCCCCAGGACAAGCTAATGAGAATCTGTCATCGGTTTTCGTGAAAAGAAAAGGAAAAAAGGAAGAGGATTTCAGCAAGTTCTCCTCATAGAGAGTCATCACCTCCTTTAATAAGAGTCCGGCAGGTGTGTTTCCCTTTTACAGCTGCTGAGAGATAGAGAAAGTGTGTGCAGGAGTGGAGAGTGAATGCTAGACACAGACTCTGCAGAGGAAAGCTTCTCCAGAGAGCTTATAGATTGAGAGGTGGAAGCACTAGATGTTCTGAGGCTTTGGAAGAAAAATTCATTAATGGAAGTTTTAATAGAGAGTCTGAAATGAAGGTAGAAATGAGTAACCCGAAAAAAAGCTTCTCATGTTTGGGACAGTCCTGCCAGCCTCACTTATCTTTCTGGGCTGGGCTAAGTTCTCTCTCTTCACTAGTTCTCTTCTCTCTTTCGCCCTCTCCTTGCATTTGAGTGTAATGAGAGCCATGCGGTGAGTTGTGGATGAGAGGCGTCAGTTTGCAAGGCGTGAGAGGAGCGGGACAGGAACACACACACACACACACACACTGAGCTGCTGGGAGTTTCAGCGCTGCTTGCAAGGTGAGGGTCCGATCTATCCACTTGATGCTTCTGTGCATGAATTATTGTGGACAAGGCTGCTGTACTTAACCACACTCTGTTCACACACAGCTGACAGTTGAGTCTGAAGATGCTTTTACTTGATTTTTCTTTGATTGTTAGCACTTGTATCCATGCATACTTCACTGTTATTAAAGGGCTGACATTTGCTATCAGAGAGAAGTGTGATAAATACAGTAATTTGTGTGGTGTGTGTACTGTTATATATGCAAGTTTCCTTAAGTGTGCATAGTGTACAAGTGTGATAATGGGATAATGTCAAGTTAGAGAATATAGCTGTTTTATTTATTTTGTTTGATTGTTTTTTCAAAGTTTTTTCAGCTAGAAAAACTGACATGACTGTAATAATTGTATGCTTAATTTTTAGTTTATATACATATATATATATATATATATATATATATATATATATATATATATATATATATATATTATCTGTTAGTCATAAATATAGTCACTCCTGTAAATTGCATACAAATGTACACAGACAGAATGAGTCTATTCAAGCACTGAGGAGTTATTATTCAGGATATATTCAGGATCTATATCATGCTGACTCTGCAGCTGTAAAGTAGTCAGGGGCCAGAATTCCTGTACATGACACTGAGCCAGTTTTCAGCTTTTATTCATAGATTTACTGTCCCCCAGTTACTCATAAAGGAAGCCTCCCAGGTAAGTCATACTGGGAGGTCACTCACAGAGGTCAGGCCAGGTACTGGAATCTCAGATATTCGTCACTGGCAACCTGCGTCCACCCCTCCCGTCTTTTCCTCTGCTCTCCCCTGTGGCACTTTCCATGGATGCATGCTCAGTCCTGTCACTGAATACTAGTATGGATATTCCAGGAAAGTAAACAGTTGGCAGTGCCAGATTAAAGCGATACCCACAGTTATTTATTAATTTTTTAAAAATTGTTTGATTGTTTGCTTGCTTGTGTCACACTTTTGGGAAGACGGCTACTGTTTACCAGCTTTGAGTGGATTTTTACCAGGAGACTAGTGTGTATAGCCTATATCTAGGCATCTCTGTTAGTTCTCTGCATGAGTTATGTGGAATATTCTTGATTTAATATTTAAGAAGTTTTATAACTTCCTCTATGCGACGCCCAGCCTTAAAAAACAGGGGTGAATATTTCCATTAGATTTATCATCGTAACTGTTATTGCAATATATTTTCTCAGGCAGCGATTGTTTTTTTTTTTTTTTTTTTTTTTTTTAACCAGATGTTGCCCCTGCAAAACATACATGAATTTTGTGGCTGCAGAAGTAGTACAGTAGTGTATAATTAGTGTACAGTAGTGTAATCCATAATTGCATAAATAGAAGGCAGTTAATTGCTGAAATTTATACGAGTAATAAATTTTCAGCATCAAAACCACCAATTCTCCAACCTAAAAGAGCACTTGTTGTTTGTCTGTATGTTTTCCCATGTTTAAAGCCACCCGACATCTGGACTATTTAGATCACTTTATTTATGTATTTATTTATTTTATTTCCCTTTCCTTTCGGACTGCAGTTACACATTATACTAGTGCGAATCTCTTAAAAACTTGTATTTAGGACAGCATGTGTGCCTTGTCAATAATAGTTATGCATATGCAAACAGATTTATATAAACACATTCTCTGAGTCTTGTAAAGTGACCAAATAGGGTTAAAATAAATGGAAAAAATAGGCATTACTAAACAAATCCACATGGAGAAGAGTCTTGGAGAATATCCTATAATAATATCTGGAATATGGGATACAAATTGGAAGTGTTAAATAAGAGGCAGAAGTTAATAACTAATCACGTGCAGTTGAGGAGGATGCAGTGAGGATGGACAGAGTGGGATATTGAAAGATTGGATTGGTACTAAATGGATAGAGTGTTTAGAGATAATATTCTGTAGGAACAAATGAGAAAGGAAAGGATGAAAGAATGAGGGTAGGGAATGAAGTGTCGATATGAAGAGGAGTTTGAGATTGTGGCCACCAGATGGCTCTTTAAATAGTGTATGGAATGAAATCTGTGTCCAGACAATCCTGTTTCCTTATGTAACCGCTCACCTCAGCTCTCCTCTCTCTCTCTCTCTCTCTCTCTCTCTCTCTCTCTCTCTCTCTCTCTCAGCTGTCCGGGTCCATGCCAATATTCCCCCTGCGTAGTTCTCATTACTCTAATAACGGCCCTGGACTGAACTCATCACAGCGTGTCACCTGCCCTCTTAAACTTGGCTTGTTTCCTTTTATGTCTCCACTGCTGTCCCTTTAAACTCTCTCTCTTTTCACAAACACACAATGATGTAACACTGGAATCAGACCCTCAAACTCCCAGAATTCTTAAATGCACAAGTTTGTAGTGCCTGTATAAACTTAACTGATAACTGATCTTGGCTTCTAAATATACATTAATGGGATTTGTCACACATTTTATCATCCACTGTAAAGTGGCCCACATTAAAAGAATGAAAACAATATTTCAGCTCTAGATATGGCTTGGCTGTACAATAATGGGATTTGATGCACATTTATTTGATCCACTGGGAAACTATTGCAATGATGTGGTGTAGTATTCATGCTGTATTTACTGTATTTTTACAGCGTACAATAAAATGTCAAACAAATCCCATGGACACACATTTAAAGGGGTAGTTCACCAAAAGATGAAAATTACCCCATGATTTACTCACCCTCAAGCCATCTTAGTTATACAATACTTTTGCATTTCAGACTAATACAATTGGAGTTAAAAAAGGTCATGGCTTTTCCCAGCTTTATAATGGTAGTGAATGGGCATTGAGATTTTGAAGCATAAAAAAGTGTATCCATACGATCGAAGTGTTTGTGTAAGAAAAATATCCTTAAAACGTTCATATTTACAATATCCATATTTAAAGCTTTCGCTAACTGTCTTACCCACATTCACAAGAGAGTGGCGTTCCAGCGGATGACGTTGAACATAGGTGTGATGAGCAGGGAAGCGCAGAGGAGAGAGAGCAAATCACCGGTCACAAATTAGAAGTACAAAATGAGGATTTGTAAAGAAAAAAGTGATTTCGATATAAGCAGAGGAGACTGGTTTTCCTTTGCTGTAAACAAAACTTGGTTCTCACGAGACTAGCGTATTTTCACTGCAGCTTATGCTAATATGTTCCACTGGAATGGCACTGTGTCTTGTACGTGAGAACGACAGATAGAGTAAGATAGAGATTACAGTTTATAAAGTTTTAAATATGGATATTTTTCTTACACAAACGCATCGCTTCAGAGGCCTTTATTAACGCTCCTTACTTTGTGATGCCGTGTCCCGATGCGATGAGACTGAAACAATAACCCATTATAAACGAGGCATTTGTTGCATGCAGTTGGGACATAATTAGATTAGATTAGATTCAACTTTATTGTCATTATGCAGAGTACAAGTACAGAGCTAATGAAATGCAGTTAGCATCTAACCAGAAGTGCAAGAATATAGTGTTTTATATACATATAAGTGCAGAGTAAATGAAGATCGAATGATGATTTACAGAATGTACAGGTTACTGGTAATTACTGGTTATAATGACTTATACTTTCTTTTTATGCGTCACGTTGCATCGTCACTATGAAAACATACTTACAGGCTGTGAGTCAGAAACGCCAAACTGTCCTTGCAAAGTTGGAATTGCCCCATTTTATAGAAACAGTTGTGCACAGCTGGCATTGTAGCCTACTCTCCAAGGTTCAGGAAATTATGTTAGAAAAACGTTCCTCCGTAAAATGCGCTGCACACACTCTAATATTTGGGTTGAACTGTTCTGGAACAGTGTTGGAAATACAGCTTAACCACTGATTTCTAGTGGTGACCTCTTTTGGAAGCCAAAACAAAGTAGATTTGCTTTCACAACGAAACACAGCGTCTCCAGGACACCGCGCCGGCGGCAGCAACAATACTGCAGCGAGAATAATGCCTATACATTTGGGCTGTGTTTTGCACATTTTCCCACCCAGTGACGTAGACGTGGGGGCCTGTTTAAATGAGGCGTTTTAGGTGAGCGTGGTCGAGTCTTAACGTTTATAAAGAATATCTCTTTGGGTTTGAGACTTTAGTCTTTGCAACTTCAGGGATCTTATCTATGCACAAACAGCTTGTAACACTCCAAAGAGAAAGGAAAACTTGTAATCGCATCATAGAACCTCTTTAACTAAAAACTTTCAAATGTCTCGCAATCAATCACAAGACACATCAACCAGTGTTTAACCTGGCACGATGCGTTTTAGGGAGGCGAGAGTTCCATCAGCGTGCCTACAACTGAAGCTAGGCTCAAGGCAAAATCAGGATTCTATGCAAATTTTTGTGCCAAACAAATGGCCCATCCACATGATGTCAGAACATGTAGTTTAAGTTAACCACTAGACGCTTAGGTACCACCAAAATAAATGAGGTGTGTGACATGCAGAGACAGCGCTCTTCAAACTTCTTGCATAATCTGTTTTAGCACATGCTGCTACTGTCAGGACACAGGCTAGGAGACACAGAGGAATGTCAAACAGGGAACTTTATTGATAAGGTCAGATGTGAAACCGGGGAGTTACGTGAGGGCAGTTCAAGGTGACTGAGTGCAGGTTGGTAGGCTTGACGGTGCAAGGGAAGGAACAGAGATCACAAGCAGGAATCCAGAGAGCGGTGGAGAATCAATGGGACATCTGAGGTAAGTACATTCACAAGGTAAGGTTACAGGGTCTGGCTTGGTTCTGCTAGTGAACTGTAGACCAGACAATCTGTGAGTGAGTGGAGCGTGGCTTTATAGGTGGCTTGATTGGAGATCGGCAGGTGCAGAGGGTTAGAACACAGGTGATTGTGATCATGGGTAAGTGGTGACTGGTGACTGAGGTGACTGAGACTCACTGACAGCTACCACCTCATTTGGCTCGAGCGTACAGATTTTTATTTGTTTGTTTTTTTTACTAGGAATATGTATTTATTTTCTCCTTTGCAGTCTTTTTTGGACATTACTGAACTCGGTGGCTTTCAAAAAGCACCATCTACTCTTTGTCACGTGTTGTTTATGGAAAATTGGGGCAATAAGGTAATAAGAAATTAGCATTGGCCAATAATCTTTAATTCTGCCCTCAGGACTTCGTAATTCCCATGCAACCTGTCACGAAAAGAAAGTGTTTTGGAGAGATTTCATCACTAGTTTGGGGTCATCTGAAGCTTGATTGCTTGGCTCAACACTTGCTTCATGAGCTTCCAGACCAGAGCCACTGATTATTTGCGTCTCTTTTTTTCCTCAATGACAAGCAGAACAATTAGACTAATGGATTGCTTCGAACACAATTGAGTAATTTCAAAAGGAATCTGATAGAGTTATCAGGTGCGCAGATTGCAATTGTGCACCAACAACCAAACATCGTAAACCCCTTAAATTGTACGCAGATGAGTTTCCCATGTCAATTAGCACACAGATGATGTCAAGAGTTCAGCGTTTGTCCACAGCTTTTTTGGGTAACAAAGCCTTATAAATAACAAAGAGCAATATTGGAAGGGCTTTCATATATATTTTTTTAATATGGTAAATGGCATTTTATATGCTTCCTTTGCCGCCGTCTTCTTAAACTATCTCCAAGACAGTCAGTCTGTGAGAGCTCTTTTAAGTGGTTGAGTTGCATGGACCATATGCAGACTTTATTTTTGGATGTTGTTAGTTTTGAAGGTCACCAGTAAGCACATGCACACTCAGTTGGAGTTTGTCTCCTGCAAGTCTAGATTTATTGCTCTTACAGAGCTGAATGAACCATTATTCTAACATTTTTAGATTAGTCTTCATGTATTGTCTACGAGTGTTCACCAAAATGTCAGTTGTGTCTGGTTTATTGTAGCTTCCTGTTGGTTTCATCAGCCATTGGAAGAATCATACAGTATATAATGTTTCATCAGACCCAGTCTGAATCCTGAATACTGTCTGTACTACATAGTATGGATTGGATTAGAATATGTGAGTCCCAAATTATAGTACATTGAACACAGGACAGATGTCCAGATGGTAGACTTTTACTATTTTGAAGTGTCCATATTATTCACAACTCTTTGTGTTATAGAAAAAGGGGACTTTGAAATTTCTTTGGAAATTTCTGTGTGAATAGTCTGTAAAACCATTTAAAGTAAATTGTTGCATCAGTACATTGATTTACATAAGAATGCGATGATTTACACAAAAATGGTTTGCTAATATGGTAATTTTGTTTTTCTAGTTTTATTAATATATTAATTACTTACAACATACTTTAACAACTGTACTGTCAGCAATGCAATATGTCCTTTTTGTACATGTAAAATATTCAAACCTAACAGTCTTTGGTCTTCATTACGAGCAAAGCACATTTCTGCATAAATTGTTCGCCAAACCATTCTTATGTAAATTGACGCACAAATATTTAGTTTTTTTTAAAAATGGTTTTACAAACTATTTACACCGAAATTTGCTCTGCTCATGGAAGCATGCCTCAATGCTAGAGCATTTTAAAGCTAAAATGCTTGAACAATTTTAGGAACAATTATCAAAGAACCATTTTTAATGCCAACAAAGTGTGCACTTTTTAAACTTGGTATGCAAACTAAAATGTTTTTGGGTCTTTCACATTCGTTCTGCTCACGTTTGGTAAATGGCCTCTTTTAAGTGTATTTGGTTACATGTTGCCTAGAGATATACGTTTACAGAGATGTTTGCATGTAGGTTTGTTGGCCACGCCTGGCTGATAAAGGAAATGTTTAATCGCCTTTTTGCACCATTCGCTCCAGGGGAAGGGTGATAAACGTAAAGCTCATGTCTGGCTTGTCTATACACTCAGACTACAGTCTATTAAAGGGAAGAAGAGGATGTTGGGGGTTTTGTGATTGCTATGGTTGTTTCTTGCTGTAGGCACTTGACTTTACAGTATCAAGCCTCGTCCGGCCCACCTCCTCTATCAATTGTATGTTTATTATGATAGCAGTAAAACTATACGAGCCCCGCCCCGCTCCAAGGGGACCGAGAGGAAGGAGAAAGAAGGAAGGAGAGAGAGCTGCTAGATTGGCTCCAGACTCCATCCTCACCCAAATTAGACGCCCTCCTGCCAAGATCATAAGGTGCAGTGGGGGGAATGTGAAAAAGCGTAAATTCGGTCACCGTAACGCACACATTCATACACTCTCTAGGCCCAAATGCAGCTACAAGTGTGTATTTAAAAGGTTATAATTGAGAAATCACAGACCTCTCAGAGAAATAATGTGAATCTGGTGACTTTGTTGTTTTGAAATCCCTTTTTTCACTCCAAAATCGTGAAGAAATATCCCAGGATTTTATCAACCCTGTGTGTTTGTTGTAAATCTGTAGCATGCTGTTGATTGCTTTCAGTAGGAGCGACATGTAAATACACTCGTAATGGAAGCTTAGGAAGCAAATGGGCCGAATGGATTGAAAGCAGAAATCCGAAGCTTGTATTTATGTTAAGCTCTTTCATGAATCTTCAAAAATGAGCAGTAGAGTTGACTAAATCCTCCTTTTGAGGTGGGTTACTATTTTAGGTGGTTATGCATTACCAATGCAGTTCTTGTGGGTGGAGATTGTAGAACGTCAATGATGTGGACGCACATTAAGGATGACCCGCTGGCCTACAGGCATTGTAATTGCATTGTGTATTTACTTGCATTATCTTTGTGTAATATTAAATATTAAAGTTTAGAATATTAAATGTTAAAGTTAAAAGATTTAGATCAACAAACTAATTTTAATTATCTTTAAGCAGTGGTGGAAAGAGTACTGAAAATTTGTACTTAAGTACAAGTACTGTTACATTGCTGAAATAATACTCAATTACAAGTAAAAGTACTGGTGTCAAAACGGTACTTAATTAAAAGTACAAATTGTCTCAAAAACTAGTCTGAACTAATTACTTTTTAGTGGTGATATTTAATGAATTACCAAAAATATTAATTCATATCTTCGCTTCTGTGTCCTTACGCTCCGCCAGATGCCCCAAGAAAACAACAAACTGTGCTGATATACATCCACTGTAACGAGGAGGCATTTTCATTTAGATCCATGTGCAGCTTTATTAGTTCCACAGAATAGTCGTACAAGCAGAGGTCAATCACAGATGGTAAACACAATGTAGACAAGGCAGAATCATAAACCAAGTTCAGGCTGAGGGTCAGGCCAGGCGGCAGACTGAGAATAGAGCAGGTCAACAAGGCAGGCAGAGTCAGAGTAGGCAGGCAGAGTTCGTTCGTAATCGATATAACAGTCCAGGTCAGCAACAGGAATTCAAACACGGGAATAACGCTCAGAAATGTCTGCATGGGCAAGAACAAGACTCCGCACAGAGAGGGGAAGGAATGGTTTATATATGCTGGTTGATGAGGAACACCTGTGCGCAGGTAATCAGTCTCAGGAACGGGGTGATATGGGAAATGGTGTCCGAATGATAATGTTAGTACTCAGGAGATGGTTCCCTCTGGTGGTGATCGGAGGGAGCCACAGAGGCTGAATTTGTGACAGAGCCCCCCCCCCCCCCCGCCATGGCAGAGGCGACCGATGCCGGGGTCTTCCACGGGGTCTCGGGGCCGGCCTATCCGGATGGTCTCAGTGAAAGTCGGTGGTCAGAGATGGGTCCAAGATGTCGTCCGAGTTGACCCATGACCGTTCCTCCGGGCCGTACCCCTCCCAGTCTACTAGGTATTGAAGGATTCTACCCCGGCGCCGAGAGTCCAGGATTTCTCAGACACGATATGCCTCCTCACCATCTATGATGAGGGGAGGAGCCCTCTGGTCACCAGCCCTCTGGTCACCAGGCTTGAGCAAAGAGACATGAAAAGTGGGTGAGATACAGGTGGGTAATGGGTAATGAGCAGGGAGTGATAAACGAAATGAAACAGGAGTAATTTGTCTGAGGATTTTGAATGGACCCACGTACCTGGGACTGAGCTTCTTGCAGGGTAACCGGAGACGTAGATCCCGAGTGGACAACCAGACCCACTGCCCGGGTTGATAATTTGGGTTGATGCGGTGTCGATTGGCCTGTTCTGTGGTTCGACGAATAGCTCTTTGCAGGTGAGTATGAGCCTCATTCCACGTCTCCTCGCTCCGTTGCAACCATGAATTAACAGCTGGTAATTCTGAAGGCTCCCCTGACCAGGGGAACAAAGGAGGTTGGAATCCCAGAACACATCGGAATGGTGTGATGCCAGTAGCAGGTTTGCAGAGAGAGTTCTGGGCGTATTCAGCCCAGAATAGGTAGCGGCTCCAGTCGGATTGGTTTCGGTGGCAGTAAGATCGAAGGAATCGGGTTAATTCTTGATTGAGGTGTTCTACCTGGCCATTGGATTGGGGATGGTATCCAGAAGTGAGACTCACGTTAATGTTCAGTTGTTGGCAGAATGCGGTCCATACCCGCGAAGTGAATTGTGGTCCTCGATCCGAGACCACATCCTCAGGAAGGCCGTAGAATCTGAACACGTAGTTGCATAGGGCTTCGGCAGTTTCGAATGCTGTGGGCAGCTTTGGGAGTGGAATGAGGCGACAGGCCTTAGAGAAGCAGTCAATGACTGTGAGGATGGTGGTGTGGCCCTGTGAGGGTGGAAGATCTGTTATAAAGTCAATGGCAATGTGTGACCAAGGACGTTGAGGAATGGGTAGTGGATGGAGCAGACCAGCGGGTAATTGATGAGGAGATTTGGAGATGTTGCATATTTCACAGTTCTTCACGAACGCCGTCAGACTGAATGGAGGGCCACCAGAATCGATTACTCATAAGTTGGAGTGTGGCTGTAATACCAGGATGGCCTGAGCTGGGGGTTGCATGTACTAAACTGAGGACTCGTTGCCGTAAAGCCTGAGGGACATAGGTGAGATTAGGCGGGGTCTCGGCAGGTGGAGGTTCAGTGGTCTGGGCGTCAGTAATCTCTGTCCCATTGAATTGAATTGGTGCGAGAATGATGGAAGATGGCAGGATTGGTTCTTGATCGGGAGACAGGGTTGAGAATTCGTGGAGTCGGGAGAGTGCGTCTGCCTTGGTGTTCTGGGATCCTGGTCGATAAGTTATTTTGAAGTGAAATCTTGTGAAGAAGAGTGCCCATGGGGCCTGTCGATGATTGAGTCGTTTAGCGGATTTTGAGATATTCCAGGTTCCGGTGATCGGTGAGAACGGTGAAAGGTTGTTTAGCTCCTTCGAGCCAATGACGCCACTCCTCAATGGTGTGGCGCAGGTAATCAGTCTCAGGAACGGGGTGATATGGGAAATGGAGTCCGAATGATAATGTTAGTACTCAGGAGATGGTTCCCTCTGGTGGTGATCGGAGGGAGCCACAGAGGCTGAATTTGTGACATCCATGATGTCATGTAATACAGAAAAATTATAACCCTAATCTTTATCTTCATACTGAAAACCCAGATTGCCAGACAGTGATTCAGCTGAAATATTAGTGTCTGAGACACTGAGAAGGGAGACTGTAGTGTGCACAGCAATTTTTTAAATGCCCAGCTTAAATATGTAATATTAATTCAATAGTGCTCATAAATGGCTGTTGAGATAGTATTCTCAAGTGAAATGAGTAGAGACATGGACCCGGAAAACAGCATTCCTTACGTCAGACTTAACAAGTGGATTCTCCCCAAGCCGTCAAACTGATATCATCAGAGCGAGAACGCCATTCCAGAGCGGAAGCAAATTTTTAGTTTTTGATTAAATATTATGATGGCAGACAATTTTTTTTTCTTCTGCCCAGTGTATTTACTTGCACGGTTTAATTATTCACCACAAGACTAGTAATGTGCACTAAAAAAGTAAGTAGGGTCATTTTTGATTTCATGACAACTTTAATCATTTTTAAAACCATTGGCAAAACTACCACATACTGTATACTGCCATATAGATATTTTAAAATTTCAAATTGTTTTGTCCATCCATTTTTTTCAAGGCAAGCTTTATTTCAAGCTTTGAGTGGTTTAATCCAAGTCTTCTAAAACAAAAAGACGCGTTTGCTTTATACGATGAACAGATTTTAATATAGGGTTTTATTTATTATATTTATATATAAACATTGATCAGTTACCATTACAAAAATCTCAATCTTAAACGTGCTCATTCTGTGTATTTGTGTCTTTAAAATAGGGTAACTTTGCAAAAGCTTACAGCAAAGAAGCTTGATTTCAAATTGAATTGAACAAAAAAAGACAAGTACACAGTCAGTAATAAAATTACAAAACAAATAACCTCAATTCGGTTGAGGTATTCGAAATATGACAACACTGAATTTTAAGCAGTGATTTAAGAGCCATTTACGTTGTTTATTTAGATAAATGGCTTTGACCTGTAATGTCTGTACAATGTAGTGATGCAGTTAGTCACAACAGGATATTTATATGTACAAATCATACAAATATCCCATTCCGAAACATTTCTAGCATAAACTTTCATTGTAAAGAAATTAAAGTTCCATCTTTCATATTGAAAGTCTTTCTGGTGCATTTCACTTTGTCAATAAAATTTCCAGTAGCATTTTCATTGGTCAGACGTGGCTCTATTCTTAATGGCTGATAACTTTTGACAAATTTTAATCCAGGAGCAAAGAGAAATAATTTCTACTATAAAAGCAAGGAGAGATCACGATAGCACACAATCTGAGTGCGCACAAGCAATATCGGAGTGAGAGGACAGGCAGTTCATTTGTATAAATTAGGCCTATTTGAGAGCTCACATCCAGTTTTCTGCGATTACATGACTGTGTTCTCATGTTACAATAAAGCTCTTGCCATATTTGCGCAGGAATGACTAAAATTATGCAGAATACCTGCAATCCCTTGCGGATATTCAGACTCTGTTATTGACAGGAGGTGACTGTGTGTCAAACTCGCTGTCGGAGAGGAGAGAGCGAGAAGCAGCTTGTATCGTTGTACATACGGTAGATACTGTGAAAAATGAGTAATGGAACCGTGTCAGGTATTTCAGTATCGGTATCAAAATATAGATATTTATGATAACATTACCATGTAGTTTGTTTCTCCAAACTTTGACTCCATATGTTGTTTTTGGCGGCCTGTTTTAATTTTAGTTTTAGTCTAGTCTTTGTCTGAAGCTGTCATTTTAGTTTTTATTAGTTTTAGTCACGTTCATACTCTTTTTAGTCTAGTCTAGTTTTAGTTAGAATAATCCATGATTATTTTCGTCTAGTTTTCGTCAACGAAAACTGATGACATTTTAGTCTAGTTTTCATCAATGAAAATTGTATTTTAGTCTCTTTTTAGTAATACAATTCTATTTAACCCAGTCAATATAGTATAATTACCTAGTAACGTTAGTATAGACGAAACGTCTTGGGTTACGTATGTAACCCCAGTTCCTCGAAGGAATGAGACGCTGCGTCAGGAGACGCTTTGGGGAACAAATCCCCAACTCTCTTCAGAGATGAAATCGCCAGAAGAAACACGGTCTTCAGGGCGATCTGAGATCTCCTCAATAGGCTCGAATGGAGGCCTATAGAGAGCATCAATACCACAGCCAAGTCCCAAGGGGGGCCCCAGGACTGTACTGGAGGCCTTAGCCTCAGTGCACCACGGAGGAAACGTGTAACTAGCGGGTGTCTGCCCACTGACTGTCCACCAAGAAGGGTGTGGTAGGCCGAAATTGCCGCCACAAAAACCTTCAAGGTGGAGTGGGCTAACCCTGCGGAGAGTCGAGCCTGCAGGAACTCCAGCACTGTACCAACCGGGCAGAGTCTCCACTTCAGGGCGTACAGTCTCCTCGTAGAGGGAGCTCTGGATTGGAGAATGGTCTCAACAACCTCGGTTGAGGGACCGGAAGCTACGAGCCGTGTCCCCTCAGAGGCCACACCCACAGCTTCCACAACTCCAGGCGGGGATGCACAAGGTGCCTCCTGCCTGTGAGAGGAGATCCCTCCTGACTGGAATCTCCCATGGAGAGCCGTCGAGGAGGGAAATCAGGTCCGAGAACCATACTCGGCCCGGCCAGAACGGGGCTATTAATAGCAGCCGAAGTCCGTCCCGGCGCACTCTCTCCAGAACTCCGGGGAGCAGAGCAATCGAGGGAAAGGCGTACAGACGAAGCCTCGTCCACGTCTGTACCATGGCATCCAGCCCCTCGGAGCTGGATGACGTAGAGAGTGCCAGAGGGGACATTGCGCTGTCTGAGTAGCGAAGAGGTCCACCTGAGCCTGGGCAAACACTCTCCAGATCTGCTTCACCACCTCGGTGTGAAGCATCCATTCCCCGGATAACAGCCCCTGCCTCTACAGGGTGTCTGCTCCCACATTGAGATGCTAACTCAGATGCTCAGAAGGGAGCGGCATGCTCAAGGTGACCCTCTAAGTTGAGGGGAACAATGCCAGCTCGACCAACAGGAGAGCCGGGAGGGAGCAGCATGCTCATAGGTGACCCTCTATAGTGAGGGGAGCAATGCTAGCTCTACCAAGGCAGAGCTCTGGAGAGTGGAGAGGGAACTCAGATGCTCAGAAGGGAGCGGCATGCTCAAAGGTGATCCTCAAAGTTGAGGGGAGCAATGCCATCTCGACCAACCAGGAGAGCTCAGCCTCATAGCCCACACAAGGATCTGGTGCGCCAGCCTGTACAGGGGGCGCGAACCGCAGACCTCCTTGGTGGTTGCTATAAGAGACCACCGATGTATTGTCAGAGCGAACTAACACATGGCAACCTCTTAGGTCTGGGAGAAAGTATTTCAGAGCCTGAAACACGGCCAGCATCTCGAGCCTGAGCACGTGCCAAGCGAGATGATGACCCCTTCACAGACCGTGGCCAGGGTGGCCATTCATGACCGCTCCCCAACCGGTGAAGGATGCGTCCATCGCTAGCGTACGCGGCGACACGGCGCTCCCAACACCGGGCCCTGGGACAAGGGCCAAGGTTGTCTCCACATGTCTATGGCACGTAGGCATCGCCGCATGACCTTGATCATGCAAAGTGGGTTTCCCCTCGGGGAGAACCCTTTGGTCTTGAGCCACCACTGTAGGGGTCTCATGTACAGCAGGCCAATAGGTATCACGTTGGACGCAGCTGCCACCAGACCCAGAAGTATCTGAAACTGCTTGACAGTGAGTGACTGGCCTTCTTTCACCCTCCTGACTTTCGTGAGGATTGACTCGATTCGAGCAGGAGACATAAGTGCCTGCACCGTGGTCGAATCCCCACCACCCTCAGATAAGTGTTTCTCTGTAATGGAGAAAGCACACTTTTCTTGGGGTTCAGTCTTAACCCCAACACTTTTAAGTGAGCGAGAACAACACCTCAATGTTGAGCCGCCCTCCGCTCTGATTGAGCGGGAATCAACCAATAGTCGATGTAATTGAGTATGCAGACGCCCCGTAGCCGCAGCGGAGCTAACGCGGCGCCCACACACTCATAAAAGTGCGGGGTGAGATTGCTAGGCCAAAGGGAAGTACCCGATATTGGTAAGCTTTGCCCCCGAAAGCAAACCTCAGGAACTTCCTGTAAGTGGGAAGGATGGAGACATGGAAGTATGCGTCTTTTAGATCTGCGTGTCAAACCAGTCCTCGGACTTGATCTGAGATACTTACCTGAGCATCTTGAACTTCAGTCTTGCAGCCTGAGCGGTTCAATTGATGCAGATCTAAAATGGGACGCGATACTCCATCCTCCTTGGAACTATGAAGTACCGGCTGTAGAACCCGGACCCTCTTCATAAGGAGGACCCACCTCAATGGCTTCCTTCCTTAAGAGAGTATCTACCTCTTGTTCCATTACCAGAGCCTGCTCGGTGCCCACTAACGTGGAATTCACCCCGTTGAATTGAGGCGGATGAGAATCGAACTGGATTCTGTAGCCTTTCTCTACAGTGCGCAGGACCCATCGAGACACATTTGGCAGTAGTTTACATGCTGCGAAATAGTCTACTAAGGGAACCAGTCTCTCGAGACTGGCCTCTGGTGTAACCGGAGTGCCCTGGAACGGCACACCGGCAGGGAATGGCTGAACTAGCTGCTCCAGAGACCCCCGAAGGGGTGGCGAGCATCTCAGCTCCGCTACGATGCCGGGCGGAAGAGACCGAGATATGCGCTCGCTGGAGACCGCTGTGCCCTGAAGCACCATAGGTGGCAGGGTTGATCCCACTCACATCAGGGCTTCTTGGCCGAAGACCTCTTCGCCTGCTTGGCTGGGAGGTCCTTGAACGCACACCCTTCTTACCGCCTCAACCCGCTCCAGCGGGGGCGAGCTTGCCTATACGAGGAGCCAGCATGCGGCAGGGGCTGCTATCGCCCAGCAGCCCCGTGAGCTAGAGAGCGGCGAGGGAGAAACCGCTGGAACGCCGCCACCTGCCTCCAGAACCAAAAAAGGCCAGAAGGCAAAGTGGGGTGTCCAGAAAGAAGACCCTGTCGCGGTTTTTCTTTAAATCCGACAGGTTCAAGCAAAGATGCCTCTCAGACAAATCAAGCCTTCCTCAGACAAGCGCCGTCCTCGCTCCGCCTCAGCGGAAGCGGGGCAGCGCCGCGGGGAACGCCAAACACACACAAGCTGTGTGTATCCCCCGCACACAAAAAAACGTTTGCAGGGAGGAACACACAGCTCGTATTGCACTTCTTCCATATTCCAAGCCTTAAACTGGCTCTTCTTAGACAAGCTAAAGACAGACAACAGTAAATAAGACTGACAGAAACACAGAGCGCTAGTTGAATGACAGAATGATGCCGGTTTCACCGCATGTACTTTTATACCAGCTGGTCATTACGTCACCTCGCCCGTGACGTCCCTCTCATCCATTGGACAGATTTCATTGGTATTCAGAGCCGGTTACGCTGTAGGCGTTCCCAAAAGCGTCTCCTGACGCAGCTCAAGTTCCTAAAGAGGAACTATTAGCCAGACTTCAGAACAAACAAACAAAAAAAAACCTTATTTTTGGGTCCTTTAAGCCAAAGTATTTTCAACTAATTCAGATAATTTAGAATGAAACCTCTAACCCTGAATATGAGCAAGAATAATAATGATGCTTGACTTAGCAAGTACTGCTAATAATACAGCCAGAATGATTAATGACTCACTTTTAGAGGCTTTAAACGGAACAGTTAATATGGGTTTCTTCCAGAGCTCTGAAACGGTCAGCCAAACAGTTTGATTCACGGGCTCTCGCTATCAGGCATAATAAGCATATGCTTGCCCTTATGAGGTGATCAAGGTCCAGTTTTCCCATTTTTAAATCCATTTGAATAGAAAATGCAAAACACATTTCAGGTCTGTTAAATGAAGACATTACAGTATGGAAAATGAGATGTCATGCTGCAGAAGCTTGGCGGTGATGGTCCTGCGAACAGCCGTAAATGTCTGCTGTGCTTGTGTGATGTATCTAGACAGAACAGGTCTGTTCCTCCATCATCTCAAGGTGATTCCTCATGGCAGCACACCCAGTGTGTCATACACACACACAAGCACACACATACATCCCATATTTCAGATGATGATCGGGGTATTCACCAAGAATGATAGTGCTGTTTATTTTCATGCACCCAGTTCAGAATTGTGCAGACCAGAAATTATGTACAATCACACAAACTATCAGTAGCCTAATAAAACTTATTTTACACTGAGCGAGTCTCTTCATAAAGGCCGCCATGTAATAAATATATAATTTATGAATTTTTGCATTTTTCATTATTCATTTTAATTTCAAAGTTTTGTAAATTTGACGTGTTTTTGTCATTTTTATTAGATGTATTTTTTGTCTTTATAGTTTTTATTTTAGTTAGTTTATTTTATTTGCTACATCAAGTTAAATTAAATGAAAAGGATAATTGCTCTTGCAACTAGCTGTAATTAAATTATATTTTATTATTCAGTTAACATTTGTTTTATTTAAAGTACCAGAAATATTTATTTTATTTTATATAATTTTAGTTTTATAATATCACTGGTCCCGCATTATAACACAGCCAGTCACCAGTCAGCAAATGAATTGCTTGGTCTTTATGACATGTATGTTCTTCTCCATTATCTTAAAGAGTTGGTGTTGCAATCAATGTTTTCTCTATGCAGCACATGTGCATTCACTGGACCAATCTGAAATATGCTGTTTTTAGAATTATTTGCTTTTGAACTTTCAGTATTTTCCCGTTCAATAAGATAAGAGTTGTACTGACCAAAAGTGGCTGGTGGGTGAACTGACTTGCCTAAAGTCATTTTGATGTTACACACTGACCTCCCTGACACATATTCTGTGAGGATTGAAAATGGAAATGGCTCATGGTTCCATCTGGGATGTGCTATCCATGTGTGCTCATGAGGAACTTTGTGTTTGTATCTGAATTCAGTCCAGATCGAATCTGCACGCATCTAAACACATCAAGCATCTGTCAGGATTAGACGTTCAGAACACTGTACCATGATCCCACAGCTTTACCTCTCTGATGGACAGACAGCTTCACTTGGCGGAGTGCGGTCATCATGGAGAATGGCTAATGTAATGTTTTCCAGCCTGTTTGCTCTTGTTTCCATTTGGGTCTGGCCCGAGTGACCCTCTGTAATCCTGCGACGCTTGGTGCGCAGATGGAGAGATTGTGCTCTGTTTTGTCTGTCTTCATTCTTATGTTTTTTCAAAACCGTTGTGTATATGTGTCTGAGAGTTTCTGGTTGTGAGTTTAAATATATGTGTGTGTGTTTGCATTTTTAGTAATAGCAAACCAGGGCCCGTATTCCTAAAGATTCTAAGAATCCTTTTAGAGAGCTCCTAATTTATCTTAAAAATTTCTAACTAGGAGTCTTAGCTTAAAAATGATTCAGGACCAATCTGAGAGCAACTCTGAGCGAGGAAAAGACAAAAACTTTTATCTTAGTGAGGAGGTGGGGCTGACCCCATTGCTAGCTATGACACAGTCTTTTGAAGACTGTGATTGGTTGGTTGTCCAAGAAGGAAATAAAATAGTGCTTGTAAGAGTAGGGTTTATTATAAGCCTTCACTTTGAAATTGTAATTTTTCCTGCTTTACTGTACTCGCTCTCGCTGTCTCACACACACACACACACACACACATGTTGGTTTTTGTGGTTTATGGGGACTCTCCATAGGCGTAACGGTTTTTATACTGAACAAACTGTGTGTGCTATTGCCCTACACCAACCCTACATCTAAACTTAGCCCTCACAGGAGACTTTGTGCATTTTTAGATTTTCAAAAAAACACCATTTAGTATGTTTTTTAAGCCTTTTGAATTACGGGGACATAGGCAGTGTCCTCATAAACCACCTTCATATTGTAATACCTCTGTCATACCCATGTCATTATACAAATTTGTGTCCTCATAAACCACATAAACATGCACACACACACACACACACATTATATATGTATATATATTCTTTATTTTTTATTTACCATGCTGTCATCCTTACCGTATTTTATAGGAAATGAACAGAGACATAGCCTAATAAGTGCTGTGACAGACCCCAATCTTCACTGCTGCATAGTTGCATTTTTCCAGTTGCCAAATATGTTAATGTAGTGATTATGTCCATTTCTGGCGCCATGGCATTTCAGCGCGGTGTCGGAGTTGTTAGCGTGTCTCTAATAAGATCGGTCACAAACATGATCCCTGCACGATCTAATGTGTAGCGTCTTATTAACTCACTGTCATGCATTATGTGCAACACATTTCTTCTCCGTCTTCATGTTTCATGCATTTTCTCCGCTGCTAAAGAAACTCTTATATTTTAGTTATAGTAATAGCCATAATATTAGTAATAAAATAGTAATAACAACAATACAATGCTTATTAATATAATAATAATAACAATTTCAGGCATTAAGCCATCATGTTTTGTTTTGATTTTTGTCTGGGTTTTTTGTCGGTAGACATCACGAGCAAATGAACACAGTGATGGACTTCACCCAGACAATTCATTATTTAATTTAATTAAATCGCAGCCTTTGCAATTTGATAGTCGCACTAAGCCATATCGTGTTGTCGGTTTTATTTCAATTACTCGTGCAGCCCTAATCGAGCTACAGAAAAAGAAACACTTTTGAGAAACGGTTAAACCAATAAAAGGAATGTAAATGTTTTAGTTGGTTTAATACAGTGTCTGTGCGTGCACAAACGTGCCTGAGTGCAGGCCGGACGTCTTAGCCTTTAGGTCGCCGTGTCTAATGGGAAAAGAGCGGTGCTAAATTGAAATCAGAAGGCGCTCTGGATTCGTTTGGGTGGGTCTGTCCGTCTTCAGCGCTTAGACTCACTGTAAAGATAACAGATATTTAAGTAACCGTAAGCACCGAAGTCTGAACCGTCTGATTCGCACGACCGCAAACGGCTCGTCTCACTTTGTGTCGTTAAACAGATGTCAAACCCGCTCACGACCAATTACAAAATACATGCGCAGGAAGGAAGCGTTTCAGACAGTCGCCGTCAAATTTATGCAGTTTTCTCTAGATCAGAGATGGGTTTTGGCATTTGTTTGAAATGGGCGAAAAAACTGGAAACTGACACAGGATCTGTAAGAAATTACTTTTGGGAGGTACTGAGAGGTTGACTGAAAGGTTACACAGTGTGTGGCATGGTTGGATGAGCCACAGGAGAGCGAGAAGGTGACAGGGATTGTTTAAAGAGTTCACCGAGGGCAGTGCTGATGGAAGATGGCGTTTAATAGACAAAAGGAGGGTTGAGTGACGAGTTTGCTGGATCATGTGTGTGTGTGTGTGTTGATGCTGTAGTTGAGTGACATGTTTGGTTGGGGGAGGTGGTGAGCTGGTGGCTCAGAATCAGTCAGTTGGCAAAGGAGAGAGCGTGTGAGAAAGAGAGAAGAGAAGATGATCACGATGCCCCCATCTGTTTGCCACATGCAAACCCCTGCAGCAGCTCCATAAATCTCAGATGCGCTCAACAATGCAAGGTCACATTCCACTGGTGTAAATGTGCGAGTGTACCTCAGCACAAATATACTTTACACGTTTGTACTAACAGCATTGTAAAGTCGCTAATTAGATTAGGACTGAAGTTGTCTGTTTGGATTTTTCTCCTGAGAAAAACGCTGAAGGAATCATACATACAGTAGGGCATGCCTCTAGTGTTTCACTCGTGTTTACCAATATATTCCCTTAAAAAAGAATCATGGAAAAAATAACTAAATAAAAATCTAAAATCTTTCATGTCAAAAACATTAAACAGCACAAATGTTCAACTGTCAGTGTATTTCTTTAGCAGAAAATCATCATATTAGAATGATTTCTGAAGGACCACTTGACACTTAACACTGGAATATTGATGCTGAAAATTCAGCTTTACATCACAGGAATAAAGTACATTTTAACACACACACACACGTTTGTTTTTGTGAAAAGTGGGGACATCTCATAGGCGTAATGGTTTTTATACTGTATAAACTGTATGTGCTATTGCCCTACACCTAAACTTAGCCCTCACAGGAGACTGTGCATTTCAACTTTCCCAAAAAAACCTCACTCTGTATTATTTATAAGCATTTTGAAAAGTGGGAACATGGGTCAATGTGCTGAAAAGCTGAAAAACGCACGCGCGCACACACACACACACACACATATATAGTTACATCTCAAAAAATTTGAATATCGTGAAAAAGTTAATTTTTTGTAACATTTCACAAAGAGAAACTTTCATATATTCTAGATTCATTACATGTAAACATTTCAAGTTTTTTTTTATTTTATTATTATTTTTTAAAATTTGAATGATTAGAGCTTGCAGCTCAGGAAAGTCAAAAATCCAGTGTCTCAGAATATTAGAATATTTCCTAATACCAATAAAAAAAGGATTTACAAAACAGTAAAGTTCAAGTTCAAAGTTCAAGCTATTAATAATAAACATGTTTATTAGTCATAAACATACTTAGCATTCATCATGTTACAATGTACTCTCATATTACTTTTATTGTTTTATATGGAGCATGAAAACACATTAAATACAATGCATTGCCCATCATATTCAAAATGTTTTACTGGATTTCAAACATTTTAGTCAGGAATTATAGTTTGGGGAAAACCCAACTATGATTTTGTAGTCATATAGCCATCCTGAACTTCATGTATGATTTTATAGTATAAAAGATATGATTCTGCAGTCATAGACTCACGCATACTTTGCACTATAAAAGGATGTACTTCGTACTATAAACAATATATTTTATATCTGAGAACTAATTGTTATCGTTTAGCACGCTATTAAAATATATTTGTGAACAGATTATTAATAATAAACATGGTCTAAACTTTCTTAGATGCGTAGCATTCATCGTGTTGTAGTTTGGGAAAAAAACAACTTGTAATGTGTTCAAGTTTATGTCACAATAACACGTTAATTAATGCAAAACATAAACATTACTTACTCATCAGATGGATCTTCTCTACTTGATGAACTCTTGCTCTTATTTTGAGGGAAATCCAGCCTTTACTCAGCGCGTCTTCTTCCAGAAACGAACAGTATAGCAGCGATGAACTCTTCACTCCCATTAAAAATAATGAGTTAGACTGAACATCGTGTTGGTTTCATACGGATTACTTCATCACAGAATATTTGTTTTCGATATGACTTACTTCATTTGAAAGAAGACACTTCATGCTTTCTATATATTTTTTTTCTCATATTACTCTCATGTCTGTGTTGAGTATTCGCTGAGTTACACTTCATTTTAGTGACACATTTTCTTTATTCTTCAAAAGCACAAAGATTAGTTGTTATTATGAGTGTATACAAAATAAAAGTAGACCCCTTACAGATTCAAATGGTGTATTGCTCTTATCTGAACGATCAAAAATGGCAGAGTAATTCAAGCTCATTTCTGCCTTATCAGGAAAATCTGCCCCAAAACGCGTATTCGCGTTTGTCGGCCCCAGAGGGTTAAAGTATGTTAATTTATGCACTCAATACTTGGTTGGGGCTCGTTTAGCACAAACTCCAGCATGAAGGAATGGCATGGAAGCGATCAGCCTGTGGCTCTGCTGAGGCACTATTGAGTCTTCAGCTCGTCTGTATTGTTGGATCGACTCTTTCTCATCTTTCTCTTGAAAATATACCATAGATTCCATATGGGCTTCAGGTCAGGCGAGTTTGCTGGCCAATCAAGCACAGTGATATCATGGTAAGCAAACCACTTGGAAGTGGTTTTGGCACTGTGGGCAGGTGCTAAAGTCCTGCTGGAAAAGGAAATCAGCATCTCCATAAAGCTTGTCAGCAGATGGAAGCATAATGTGCTCCCAAATCTCCTGGTAGACGGCAGCATTGACTATAATAAACTATAAGCTCTAATCATCAAAAAAATAAAAAAATAAAAACCTTTGAAATTTTTTACTATACATGTAATGAATTAACTTTTTTTTTCACAATTTTCTGATATTCCATTTTTTAGAGATGCACCTGTATGCGTGTGTGTGTAATACATTTAAAAAATATACACATTTATTTTGTTTACTTTGTTTGAAATTATTACTGAAATCTGTGACCTTTGAGTTTAGTGCGTCCAAGACCTTTTCACAATATTTCCTTTTTTAAATATTTCCTAATAATAATAATAAAAGTAATAATTTATTCAAATTAATTATATTTATTTATTTAAATTTATTTTTAAATCTGTGACCTTTATTTCCAAAGCCTTTTCACAAGAGATTTGTTAAATATTTAATAATAATAATAATAATAATAATGAAATGTTCTCTTTGTGGCTTTTTTACTGTATAGGTTCTTTTTCAGTTTTTATTTATTTATTTGTTTGTTTGCTATTTTAGAAGTTCTTAATGTTATACTGTAGGTCCTTCACCATTAATATTTTGGTCTCTGATTTCTTTAAAGCTCCAGTATATTGCAGTTCCTCCAGAAAATAAAAACGTTTCAAGTTTCAAACCATTTTTGTTTCAAATAAAATCTTTTATTTTTAAAGCCCTCACTACCTCTACCCACTGCCCCACAATCTCCAGAAACCGTTCTGGAGGTGTATCCCATAACCCCCTGCTGCTCTGCCAGACTGTACACAGCTGAAGTGGCCCACCTATCAGTCTCCTCTCCCGCACATGGTCCCAGGGTCACAGAGGTCATCACCCTTTCCTCCAGCGAGAGTGTGCATATGATTTGGGTTTTCCTGTAGCGCACTGATGTCTGCTGGCAGTCCTGCCGCCAGCACTTCTGTTTTGACAATGCCGTAATAATGCCAGCTGTTTTGTTTCTCTCTCCATCACGCTCTCAGTGATCGGGAGCCTCTGTTGACAGCTCTGATGTTCCTGCCGGTACTGACGCTTTCCCCGCTGCCACATGTTTACACACATATCCAGCCATAATGACAGCATGCCAGCGGATTCCTGCGAGCATGTGCGCGCATATGCGGCCGTGCATCAAGCGTCTGCTGCCGTGCAGGCCACAAATCATCCCTGAGCTTTGTTCTGCTCTGGTTTCCCATTTCTTTTGTATTGTAGATCGCTATCAGTAAAACTCTTCCATGAATAGCTGGTATCTGTATCTTAAGACAGATCTGTGTTGGTGATTGTAATCGGTTAATTTGACATAGACACACTGGCTGTGTTCCACATACTGCTACCAAACCTTTTCATTTACAAGGTAGTAACATTTTTCCTGAGGGAAATACCAGCAATTACAAGGCAGAAAAAAAGGTTTTCAAATAACTTTTCTTATAGTTTATAATGCAGATGATTATAAGAGTTTTGGGATGGAACTGTTTGTCCAACCAATGGAAGACTAGGGGAATATTTAAGGAAATCTCTTGAAAACATCACTTTTTTTATAATTCAGTTCAGATGCACCTGGTTAGTTATGAGTCTTCTAGAAATTTTTAAATCCACTACAATTCCATTTCCCCTATAACAGCCAGGTTTATTATTATTATTAGTTAAAACTATTAAAAATATTGTTGAAATAAAGCAGTAATAAATAAACTATTAAAAAAAACACTTAAACTAAATAAAAATAAGGTGAAGCACCACACTAATAAATAAAAACTAAAACTGAAATAAACAATTTTAACCTAAATAGTAATATTTAAAAGAAACTAAAATGAAAATGAAACTAAAATTCAAACTGAAAATATAAAAATAAAAGCTAACTAAAAATATAATGGTATATAAAAACTACTAAAAAACACTGGTACTAGTTTTCAAGAATTTTCTGTGATCTGTAGTAGTTTAGAAATCAAGGTAGGGCTGGGCGATAATTCGATAACGATAATTATCGCAATATAATTTTCCTCGATAAAACGATAGGAAGAGTTCGATACAATATGTCGATGTATATAAGATGTTTGATATAATATTTATGCGCCAAAAGCGAAACGAAACAGCGCAAATCATTTGAATCGCGCCACACGGATCGTTTGTCCACTCGGATCAAAGTTCGCGAGCTCACTAAAGCAGATGCGTCTACTAGGTCACGCGAGCACTAAACAGAACAGTGAGATCCAGTGTGAAGCGCTTGAATTCAGCGATTAATACAAATGACTCTGTGATTTAAACGAGCCAAAGCCAAACAGGAGAAACACTCTGTGCAAGAAACGGTCAGAAGGCTTTTCAATCACATCGCCATCATTTACTATGGATTTACTGTAGTAGCACTCACTGCACCGTGGTATTGTGGCAGAAATGTGGGATATTCACACTGAATTTTATTACAGGAATAATGGTATATAATTATAGTATGAATGTGAGATTAAGCTATCGCATGTGTACTGAATGTTTTTACTGTTTTTTTCATACAAATAGGCTACCTAAAAATCATATAGTTATATTTTTACCATGGTATTAAGGTGCTATATGTGTGGTTTTAATTGTGTTTATCATAATTTAAATGTATGCTACTAAGGGAGACCAGTGCTTAATACAAAAAACAAATAAATAAATAAAAAACTTGGTCAGAATAACCATATAAAACTGAGGTTGCTTCAATTTTTTACAGATGTTACTGATTTTGATAATGAACAAAACTTTACCTCTGGATCCTAACTCAAGCTTCTATCAAATGTGCATAAGAGACAAAAAATGATATTATTATTATTATTAATATTATCAGGCAACCCAAACCTGTTTCTTGATTTGAAACAATATCACTGATTAGAACATGCAGAAACTAAGAAATAAATTTTTGTATTTAGATATTTATTTTGTTAAGGACAATTAATGGTCTGGTTTCTACAACTTTCACTTTGGAGGAAAAATCTGGCTTTAAAATGGAAAGAAATAAAGATTTGACATTTATTGTGATAATTATCGATATCGACAGATATTTAAAAAAAAAAAAAATTATATATTTTTTTTTTTTTTTTCCATAGCGCCCAGCTCTAAATCAAGGTAATAGATACTTGGGCATGTTAGATTCTTCAGTGGAGTCCTGAATGAAATCAACTCTCATGTTTAAAGTCAACCTTTGAATCAGAGACTTGATTCTTTTTGAAATGGACTCCCTGCTCTACTGGTTACTACATGGTGCAATGCTAAAATGTCATTACAAAACCAAGTTTAAAATTCAAATTCAAATTCAAATTTTATTTGTCACATACATATACATACATAGTACGACATGTAGTGAAATGTATTGTACGACTGTCCAACAAATTGTCCAACACAATTAAGAAAAACCTCAAGTTTACAAAAATACAAATAGAAAAAGTACAGTAAACATATATACAGAAATAAACTAGCAATAAAATAAAATAACAAATAGATATGAAGAATAAAAATAGAATATGATTCTATATAGATTCTATAAAAAGTAAAGTGTATGTCAGTGATAAAGTGTCCGTGTGCTGTGCAGTGCAGTAAAGTGTATAAGTGAGTAAAAGGAATACTAAAGACAAAGACAAATGGTATGTAAGTCCCACTCATTTATCCTTACGTAACCTTCTACAAATTAGTGCAGATTGTATTTGAAAATGTGCAAAGTGGAAGTGTGGGGTGATGTGATTAGAGTGGAGAGTGGTTAAGACTCCGAATGGCCTGCGGGAAGAAGCTCCTCCTCATTCTCTCTGTGTTCGCCTTCATGGAGCGGAAGCGCTTCCCTGAACGCAGCAGAGAAAAGAGTCCATTGTTGGGATGGCTGAGGTCCTTCACTATCTTCCTGGCCCTGGTCAGGCACCGCTTGCTGTAGATCTCCTGCAGGTCAGGGAGCTCGGTGTGAATGGTACGTTCCGCTGAACGCACCACCCTCTGGAGGGCTCGTCTGTCCTGCATAGTGCAGTTCCCGAACCAGGAAGTGATGCTGCCCGTCAGGACGCTCTCGATGGTGCAGGTGTAAAAAGTCTTAAGCACCCGAGAGGGAAGTCTAAAGTCCTTTAAGCGTCTCAGATGGTACAGACGCTGCCTGGCCTTCTTCACCAGGGTGCTGGTATGACAGGACCAAGTCAAGTCCTGCGTGATGTGAACACCCAGGTATCTGAAGCTGTCCACTCTCTCCACTGGAGTCCCGTTGATCGTGATCGGCTGGTATGACCGCTCCTGCTTCGTACTGAAGTCCACTATCAGCTCCTTAGTTTTGCTGATGTTCAGGTGTAGACTATTCACCTGGCACCAACTCTCCAGGTTCTTAATCTCCTGTATGTAGGCCGTCTCGTCGTTGTCTGAGATCAGGCCCAACACAACAGTGTCATCAGCAAACTTGATGATGGTGGTGGAGTTGGAAGTGGCCACACAGTCATAAGTGTACAGTGAGTACAGCAGGGGGCTCAGAACACAACCTTGAGGGGCTCCAGTGCTTAGGGTGATGGAGGATGAGGTGTGTTTACCCATCCGTACGGCTTGCTGTCTGTCCTTCAGGAAGCTGGAGATCCATTGGCACAAGTATGTGCTGAGACCAAGGACCTCCAACTTGGAGGTGAGTGTGGAGGGAATTATGGTGTTAAACGCTGAACTGTAGTCCACAAACAGCATTTTTACATAATTCCCTTTTCTGCAGTCCAGGTGACTTGTTGTGGTGTGGAGGAGGTGTGAGATGGCATCCTCCGTGGAGCGGTTATGTCTATACGCAAACTGTAGTGGATCCAGTGTGTCTGGTAGTGATGCAATGATGAAGTCTCTGACCAGTCTCTCAAAGCACTTCATCACCACTGATGTGAGGGCTACAGGGCGATAGTCGTTTAGGCAGGTGGGCTGCGGTTTCTTGGGGACAGGAACAATGGTGGACTGCTTAAAGCATGAGGGGACTATGGACTGTTCCAGGGAGAGGTTGAAGATCTCGGTGAACACCGGTGCTAGCTGGTCAGCGCAGGCCTTCAGAACCCGACCTGTGATGCGATCTGGTCCTGCTGCCTTCCTGATGTTCACTCTCCTGAATGCCCTCCTCACGTCATGCTCCGTGATGGTGAACACGTTGTCCTCACCGGCTTCCTCAGCGTGCATGCAGTTAGCACTGCTAGCGCCGCTAGCGTGATTAGCTGCAGCCTCGAAGCGAGCATAAAAAGTGTTCAGCTCGTCAGCCAGAGAAGCGTCCGCATTCCCCGATCTGGAGGGTGGTGTTTTATAGTCCGTGATGGTTCTAAGTCCCTGCCACAGGCTCCTATCGCCATGTTGGAATTGCGACTCTAGTTTCCTCCCGTAGCGCTGCTTCGCCTCCTTCACCGATCTGCGCACGCTGTAAGATGCAGCCTTGTAGTCATCCATGTTCCCGGTGATGAGCCCTGTGTTGTAGGCAGCGGAGCGGGATCTCAGGGCGTCGCGGATGGTTTTATCCACCCACGGCTTCTGGTTGGGAAACGTCCTGATGATGGTTTTCTGCACCGTATCATCCATTAGTTTCTCTATAAATCCCACAACCGCTTCCATAAACAAGCTGACGTCATCAGAGCTGTGCCGGAACATGTCCCAGTCTGCGTCATCTAGCGCGTCCTGCAGAGCGGCCACCGATTGGTCCGTCCAGCGTTGGACCTCCCTCTGCACCGGGGCTTCCTGTTTCAGCCTCTGTTTGTAAACAGGCATGAGGAAGATGGCGGCGTGGTCCGATTTCCCAAACGGTGGTTGTGACTGTGCCTTGTAGCTGTTCTTGTATGGGGTGTAACAGTGATCTAATGTCCTTTCGCCCCTGGTGGGGCAGCTGATGTGCTGATGGAAGTTCGGCAGTGCACGCTTGAGGTTGGCACTGTTGAAATCTCCCAAAACAATGAATGCGGCGTCCCGGTGCTGTGTTTGGTGAAGGTGTATTGTTTCATGTAAATCCCATATCGCAGTGTCCGTGTCCGCTTGAGGTGGAATATAAACGGCACTGACGATGACCGAGCTAAATTCCCGAGGGAGATAAAAAGGGCGACATTTGATGGTCAGAAGTTCAAGATTCGGTGTGCAGGAGCGTGAGAGGGGTACAATGCTCGTGCTGTCGCACCAGTGTTTGTTCACCATCAGACATACTCCACCTCCCCTAGTCTTCCCCGAGTCCAGCGTTCTGTCCATGCGGTAAACCGAGAAGAACTCGGCCGGCTGGATGGCGTGGTCCGGTACCGCTGGGTTCAGCCATGTCTCGGTGAAGCAGAGAAGGTTGCAGTCCCGAATGTCCCTCTGGAACCTGACTCTTGCCCTGAGGTCATCGAGTTTGTTATCCAGCGACTGGACATTAGCGAGCAGGACACTTGGTAAGGGAGCGCGGTGTGCGCGTGCCCTCAGCCTGTTCCTGACGCCGGCTCGTTTCCCTTGAGGACGCCGGTACGGGTCGCGTCCTTTGTTCCTCCTCAGGATCTCGCTGGGCCAGGATGGGTCCGGGTTCAAAAACGGCGAAAGGTTAGTGCATTGTGCACCAATAGAAATAAGAGTGGCCCTGTCGTATGTAAGAATGGCCATCTTACAAAAAGAAACCGGTGTTTATAGTTAACAATACGAAAAAATAACAAAAGAAGACAAAGTTTGGTCGGAGCAGTCGTGACGGCAGCCGATCTCACCGGCGCCATCTTATCATTAAATATACTTAAAGCGTTTATTAATGGCTGAATTAATTGCAGACATTCGTAGCTCAAGCAGATTTGGGTTTGATTCCCAGTGAGATTAAGCTATGATTATGCAGTTTAAACAAGGATTATGTAAAAGCATTATGTTAGTGCTCTGAGTCAACAGCACAAATGTTAACCCGAGTCGTCTTTCCTGCCAATGACGCTGCCTTTATCTCCTAACAGGTCTGATTGATTACAGCTCTTTTCTTGCTCTTTGAAGATATTCCAAAACCTTCATTGTCTCCATGTTAAAGCAGCTGTTCATTCATAGTACAGATCATTTACCACAATAAGATCAAAATTATAGTACATTTGCCACAGTAAAATGGTTTTCAACATGATGTTGACATCTTTGTGTACATAAATGTAACCTCACAATACGTTTTGTCATTTGTACATGCTTCTATGAGTTTTATTTCAATTCTCTTCATTAATGAAGTGGTTATAAATGTAAGTGTAGCACCGTTTTTATATACAAAAAACTAAAACTTTAAAGCTGCAGTTAAGGGATATTTAAATATTTTACCGTTTTTGCAGTTTATTTAATTTTTTTATTATTAATGTTCACACCATCTGTCAAAAAAAGTTATTTAGAGTGATTAGTGATTGCAGTGATTAGTCACATGACATTGACAGTTCATTTAATTGGCTCAAAAATAAAAGATGGAAGATTTCAACCTGCGTCAACCAAGAAACTGCCATTGAGGTTTCAAACCATTAATACCCAAAGTCTCCAAGTGAAATGACAAAGAGAGCTTTTCTCTCTGGAGTCTGTACTAAGTCCATGTCTATTGAGGATTCAACTGAAATGAACTATAAAACAATGTTTTGTTCACAGTAACGGGAGAGCTGAACTGAAAGTCGGTGACACAACAAATCACATTCTCCAACTCTAAATATTTTCAAATGATTTTGATCGCTTGTGAACGTTTAAGTCAGAAACCAAATTGTTGTTTTGGCAGAGGGTGAGATACAGATGAATAGATAGTTGAACAAGTCTGCGGGCCATCTGTAAAATATTATCTACAGAACATGCAAATTTAGCATGAACAAATGCTTTATTGTTTTCAAACCTCAGCTGATATAAGCCTGAGTGGACAAATGCAAAATATTCTAAGTCACATCTAACGTACAAGTCAGCACACATATCTTTAGAAGATTTTTTCAGAAGTCTAATGCTTAATATGTCTCTCCAACGGAGCAAAAAATGGGAACATCTCTCCATGCAATTTTGTGGGATGTGCATCTGAAAAATTACAGCTTTACCACCAAAGAGAGACAGACTGGGGAAAAAAAAAGGCCTCAAATTTTGTTAGATGGCAAGTTAGATATCCTGTCTTTAAGATGTGGGGCCATATATTCCAGACTTTGGTTTGATTTCATGGAAATGTAGATCAATTGAAATCATTTTGGTGAAAAGGGGGAAGAAAAGTATATAATAACATGGTTGCCAGCACTGATTCACCTCTAATTTCATGTTCCCATTTAAAAGACAAAGTTCTGTTGGTTGCAGTTAGAGTTGCGGGTGAGAGACCTAATCCAACGAGAGACCCAAACCTGACGTCACATCCCTGCTATGGGGTCCGCGAGTGGAGGATGGATCCAGAAAAAACATGCTACGAGTTGATGGAGCACCAGTGAAAATATGAAGGACAATTGGAAAATTCTTGCTACATTCGTTTATCACAGGCAGATGGATGGACAGCTCGGGGTCTGGCCTGAAACCGTGCTGACGGGGCAGAAGACAAGACGCTCTCGCCAGTTCGCTCAACATGGTGCAGACATTTCAAAATGCATGTTTTGGGGCTATTTAACGTGGAAAAAAGCTCACTTTTGTTCTCACAGGTACAAAATTTACCTAAACCACCGTTTAAGGGGTAAATGACACAAATCTGTTATTTCCTCACCTTCAAGTCGTTCCAAACCCGACTGCTGTTATTTTTTTACCGTTGAAAACAAAAGACGAATTTTTAAAGGAACGAGCGGGATCAAGGGACTCCTCAAAATCGTTAGGCCAAGGCTCAGTCGAGCTGATATTCTCAAAAATGATTGATGTGGCATATTCCGTCTCTTTTATCCTTTCAATACCTCATCAGATTTATTCGACACACAGTCTGAGAAAACGTCACATGCTGTATCAGTCAGGATGGATCGTGTCAGGCCAAGCAGTGGATTCAGTTAGCCAATTGATTCTCAACACTGCTCGCTTTCATGATATCATTACGGGCCAATGTAAGAGAAACAACAGCAAATAGTTCTTTCTGAACTACAGCAATGGCATCTGCCTCTAAATTCAACCGTAAACAAGTTAACAGCAAGTTACAATGTGAGGATAAGTGTCTCATGTTCTGACGATGTATGTGTAAAAATAATCAATAATGAAATGTTTCTTCAATTTTAAATCTAGTTCTCATAAGATTAGAAGTAACTTTTTGAAATGAGCATTTCAGTCAAAATGAATATTGGATGCGATGTCTGATTTGTTAGCAAATGATTCTTTTGAAGCAAATGAATGATTCAATGAATCTGTTGTTCACAAGTCCAGTCTAAATGATTCAGTGCTTTTATGAAGCTTGACAGTCTCTTGTCTTCTATTGTGTTCCACTCTAGAAAGAATCTCCTGCGGGTTTGGGACAACTTTAGGGTTATTACTTTAAATAATGATAGAATTGAACTTTTTGGTGAACTATCCATGTGTTTAAGAAAAGGGCATACGAGTCTCCTAACCGAACATGTTAGTGCAGTTAATGGGTTCCTTGTGTGATAACTGCACAAGGATGCATTGCAAAGTGATAAGGTGTAAAACATGATTGCGTTTAAGCGACTTAATGTTGAAGCATGATGTCATGATGCGAGCTGTCAGACGAGATTTTAGCATAATCACGGTTAGAGTGTTTTGAAAAGCGCCGTAATGGTGGTGAACAGGATGTGTTGTGTAACCTTCAAAAAGACCAGTGTTCATCTCTCTTTCTCTCTCTCTTGGTCGCAATCATTCTCCTCCCTTTCATCCCGAGCCAAAGAAAGTCTTTGGACATGTAAAAAGAAGGGGGAGAAGAGGAGAAAAACAGGGAAGAGGGGAGAAAAAGGGGAATAGTTTCTACAGGAATATGGCTTGTATTAATCTAGAAATATTGCTTTACCTCATCTGAACCAAATTATAGAGTTGAACTCTGTGTCCTTTAAGGACGGGCAGACAGCCACATTCGGCCCATCTGGGTAAGGATGTGCCGGTCTGCTGAAAACCTGCAGCACTGCTTTGGGATGTTCTGGAATTTTTCCCCTCTTTGGAAAGGATCAAAGTCAAAGAAGATAAAGTTTTTGTTGTTGTCGTTTCACGTGGCCTTAAGGATAGTGTTACTTGGGCAATTTCCAGATGAATTCAGAAAGTTCTTTACAAGTAAATCATATCTGCCATCACTCTTCCTGTTGTCCCGCTAGAGGCGTAATTATAACCCAATAAAATGAGGGCATCGTTGCTATGAGCGAACTAAGCAATTACATAAGACGTCAGTTATTTATTATGACATCTGAAAATACAGTTGGGTGAATCACACAAAAAATTCATATCTTATTCCAAAATCATTCATTCTCTCCTTCATTCATTCATTCATTATTTCCTTCTTTCATTCATTCACATTACTGTGATAAATAAAAAAATGCAGCTATTTATTAAATTACCATAAATTAAAGGAAGTACTACAAGGACTATAATGGCATTTATTCACATATGTATTACATTATCAAACTTGGCTGCCTATCTTGGCCAGGACACTCCTGGAAAAGAGATTTAATCTCAGTGAGTCTTTTCCTGGTTAAAAATATGTATTAAATTAAACAATTGCTTTATGTAATGAGATGGCATTATCTATGGCATTATCTAATAAAATATGCAGTAATTTGCATGCATTTGAAAAAAGCCGAACATTGGATGAAGCCAGGTTAAAATATCTTTTCATTTTGTTGGCATATTAGAATTAGTTTTTTTTAATAGATGGGATATTAAATGCTGTATATCCTTTTAATGCAAAAACAAAATAACCATATTTTTAGATATATAATCAGGTAAATAAATAAAAATAATTTAAAATAATCAGAACGAACCCTTCTGTAAAAGCCTTCAGAGTATGGATAGGAATAAAACTGTAAAGTTTTAAGTGCTACTGAAATGGAGATTTCTTGCTTGGTACATGAGAAAAAAACTCATTTTGAGAAAACAGCCTTTAAAGACGTGTGTTGTAATTTAAATCTATTGACTTAAATAGATCAAGTGCAATAAAATAAACACTTAAATATCTATCTTGAATGTAATTTTTCCACAAGTCTGAAAGACTTAGGAAAGTTATAACAGAAAAATGGCCCAAAATCTCAAAATTGACTAGTGCTTAGGAAAACAAAACAATGGTCTTGCCTGTAGGGCCGTAAAAGGCTTCATTTTCTTTAAAAATATATATATTTATATGATTTCTTCAGTTATTTAATTTGGGGGTGAAATTTGACCCTGGCCTGCTTCAGGCTTCGTGAGATTCACCCAGTTATTAAATCCTACTTTTACACAGCACTTCCAATTTAAAATTTATAAGCTGTTCCACAAATTATGTAATGGAGAATAATATAACGGCTTGAGAGAGAAGCTGTGGAATTTAAGGTGTGGTTTAAGGCCTTTCTTGCTCGATGGAAAGTTAAAGAGCTTTTTGTCTTTCGCAAATATGAGGTGCTCGCGTTCACACATGCCACGAAAGAGATATGAGACTCAAACTGACCTTTCCTTTGCCTCCAGTGCCCGTGAGAAATGAAGTCAATCTATTGAAATGAAGGCTTGACTTATGATAACTCAAGGCCACGTTTGATGAATTTCATTCTACAGACACGGTGCCCCCTGGGAGAAACAAGAGCTTGTCTCCATACGGGACAATTCAGAGAGAACACGAGCGGTTTTATGCACAAACTGGCATTATTTGTACGTCTCTTGTTCCCATTCAAAAGACAGGGCACTAAATATACTCTCCGATGCCTTCCCAGGCTCCTCTGGGCTTTGGCAGGGCAGCCACCGTATGGGCCTTTGGCCAATGACATTGCCTCCGACCTCTTCAGAAAGTATTTTTAAGGTCAATTACAGGGTGCAGTGACTTCAGATGTCGGATTGCAGCTTAAAGGTCTCATATTAAAGGTTTATGTGGATGACGAGGTAAAGCTGCCGCCAGTAACCCACAGACCATTGTTACCACATACCCTCACACACACCGCCTCCAGTAGGTCTGTGTGTGGGTACTCATCCTGTATGAGTTTGGGAGTTCACATCTATATGATTTGTGTAGATTTTGGGAGGCGTGATACCTGTTTGATGATGTCACTCACCAGGTGTGAGGTCACAGTGTAAACATCGACCATACTTGGGGCAAGTTCACTAAAAAATCATATTATTAACTAAATCGTGAACATATGTATTCTTAATGCATATGAGTTGTCTTGCGTAAGCTCAATCCCATTTCTTTTCACCCGCTGACTTGTGATGCCAGCTGCACATATTTGGGTGTGTATATGTACTTGTCTGGCGTACAGCCCTTTTGTGAAGGCACTCTTGATTTGACTGCAGTGGGTGTGGTGGTACTCAAAAACCTACTGTGTGTCTATTATTTCTGTGTCTATAAATCCAAAAAGTTGAAACGGATCCAATGGTTAACACGCTTCTGGCTTGTTTGCTCCCAAATCCCTTTCTTTCTCTTTGCATGTTTAGGCCACACACACATTTGCAGTTTACAGAGCTAAGATTAGCAGCTGTTACGAGCCCAAAATAAGAGCCCAACTATTTAAAATTATCCTGAAATCTCAAGTAGTAATAGTTTTATACTGATGACGCAGCCTAGACTGAGTTTAAGAATGCATCGCTGATCGTATTTATTGTCACGGATATTTAGTAAAGAGAAAAAAATGTATGGATGTGTTTCGTATGTGTGCATGTCCAAACAGATTCCTATCTAGCAATGCAATAACGTTAGAGACCGGCAATCACCTGTCGCCGACAATCCAGTGCACTTGGTAAGGAAAAGTTCACCCAAAAATTAAAACTGTCATAATTTACTGTTTAAAGGTCAAAGCACAGCAGAAAAGTAGGTTAAAGATAAAATGTTCAACTTTGAATGTTGTTTGACAATGCTTTACCTGCATGCTCTGTTGATATTGCTGTACCTTGATGCCTTTTTGGAAATTGGAAACATTGGCCTTCAGACTTGCGTTAATAAATTAGATCCAGTTTTATATATATACATATATATAATTTTTAATTTGCATATGAAGGGGGAAAGGAGGACTTTGGACTAATGCGTTAGAAAAGTTTTCTTAAACCTAAATTAGGCTTTTGTAACTTTACTCCATGTGGATTAGAATTCTAAAAATGGACAGAAATGTTTTTTAACAGATAGCCATTAAAAATTAAGACTCATCATGCACTCATGGGCATCTCCAAATTTTCAACCAATCAATCAAACGCCAATGTCCCTGATAGGCCAGGTCGCTGATTAGCAATAGCCATTAGCAAATCACGGTTCCAAGCTGTGACTAACTCGTCTAATTATTCATATAAAAAGTTAATTGTAATCGCCAATGTTGTAGTCATTAATAGATGAGTATTATAACAGACCGCAATGTGTTTTCACTATGAACACCTTTATAATGCATTAAATATACAAGCTTCATAGAAAGTGTTTGGAATCTGCTCTTATTTGAGTCACGCATAAGTGAAAATTTCCAATAATGTGATGGAATTATGGACAATGAAGAGAGTGGGCCTGTCTCCTCTCAGCATTATTGACATTACGGTTTGGTAAAGTCTAGAATCCTGAGACTAAACTGATCCTGTATGGAAATAGTGCCATGTGTGTGTCGAGCTCTCTGGAGCGAGTTTGCTGTGGGGTGAGGTTACTGTGAAAACGCCAATGAAGACAGGAGTTAAAAGAAGCCCTGGACTGTTGTAAATAGCAGCAGAATGCAAGATGGTCTGTCATGAATGGGCTCTTTAAGAGGGGGTAATGTTGACTCAACACCCTTCCCTAACTCTCTTTCTCTCTCTCAATCTCACCAACTCTGTACAATATGCTAACATGTAAATGACCCCAGAAAACACTGTATTGTTGTCAATGGAAATGCCCTGCTAAAATTTAAATGATGCATGTCAAGACGTGCAGTGGTTTATACCCACTCATACTGTAATAAATGAAAATCCAGAGTAATCTCTCTAATAAAGCAAAATGCATGGCTTATTAACTTTAATACTGATTTTGCTTGGACTGTACCAATAATGTTAAAATGCATTTGGTTTGCATCAGCTCTTGCCAAAACACGCTGGGCATTTTTGGCACCAGCCAAACCAAATCATTACTGTGTATTAGAGGTCCTGGTTTTCCACTTGAATGTGTTACCTTTGAGCAAAAGTGACATTAAACTGAAGTGTCAGAGTTCTATTAATGTGAGAAAATAAAATGCGGTCAACTGCTTTCAATAAATTGTGCAGAATTATCGCTCTTACAATTTAGCTGCATAATCCATGAATCCTATGTTATGTCAGCTCTGGATTTCTTTCTATGTTTTCATTAAAAAACTAATGATTTGAACGAAAGTCCAGGTAATGTATAATTGTGGTGCATGAGGACTGTTTGTTTTATCATTTCAAACTTTAGTTGGAGACCAAGGTGGAGTTTGAGGGTTAGTATCTACAATAAATGCACAGGATCATTCTCTTTTCCAACTTCCTTGCTATTTTTTTCCCACCGACACACCCACACGTGGGCCTCAAGAATGTCAATAATGAATTGGCTTCACTTTTCCATGTTTATTCATTTGGATTAAATGGGGCATGTGTGTATAATTTATTGTGAAGGTACTGTATTCTTAAAAATCTTAGGAAAGAAAAATAAGACTCTTGTAGTTTTTTCTTGTAGATTTCAGAGATAGTCATTCTGTTTTACAAAATAAAATAAAGTGTGCACTGTAATGGTTGGTCAATGGAAATGCCTGTAACCAGTACAGTGTGCACTGTAATGGTTTATATGATAAAAAAAAGTTATAATTCAAACTAAAAAAAAAATCGTGAGTGGAGTATTTCACATTTTTATTATAGCTAGTTTAAGAAGAGAAGTCATTGGTGATAAAATGATTGGATTTGGGGTTTATTTAGAGTTCATTGTATGAATAACTTTGTCGGGCCATTTGCAATTCACTCTATTTGTGTGGGGTTTGGTAGCTGGAGATGGAGGGCGTATCGAGTGATCCAGCTAGCAAGTCCATGTGTGGGGTGCTGGCATCGAAAAGTAAACTCAAACACACTTGATGTTACTGGCGCAGGCAGCTGTGTGAGGTTGGATGGACCTCAAGGATAAGTTCCCCAGAGGGATGGGAGGAGATGTGGTGAGCTGTTTAGGTAATTACACTGCAAGACAATTAATTAGTTAGGGTCTCCAGCCGTGCACCAGGACAACTCCAGCAGACTTAATATGTCAGGCTGGCAAGTATTTGAGGCAGGGGGCAACTCCCTGAGACCATGGCAACCCACCATAACATGTTTAACAAAGCTGAGTAAGGGTTAGGCAGACAGTTTTTTCCTTTGGATACCAAAACAGCTGTTCATCTCTGAGAATAATTATGGTTGTGTAAGAGTCACATTAACCAAAAGTTATTCATTTTGGCTTAAATTTTAAGAGTGTGTCTGAGCTCTGCACATTGGAATTCTTAATTTTTCAAATTGTTTATCTTCCAAAATTCATACTTGGAATTTGGCGTAGTCCTGTTGGCGTAGATGATGTTATGGACAATAGAGTTTTGAGATCTTGGATGTTGTGACACGAGGGCTTTAGTGTGTCATTTATACAAGCTTTTAAGGCAGCTAGTGTAATACTGTCAAGATGGGCTCGCCGGTTCTTATACTTGTGAATCCCCATTTTGAACTGTAGGTTATATAATTTCAAAAAATATCTGCCAGCCAATTCTTACTGTGTATCTGAGACTCCAGACTGGTATCTGGAGAAGATCTTGACTGGTCGTACTCATAATCTTTCTCTCACATCAGGGTGTCTCTAAGGACGTCATGACTGTCCTTTAGAGTCATCTGTGCAGTGAGTAATGGCCTGCTGAGAGAGATTCTTTTCTCCTGACGTTGTACTGGTTACAACTTGCATTGATTTGAGGCTACTGACAACCTAGATCAGATTTGTTTAGAGGGCAAATATCAGAGCCACATTTTCCTTCCTTGCAAGGCAGAAGTACCTACTACTGACAATGGTTGTGGGTTTGCTTGTTGGAATCTCCAACAACTTTTGTTTACTTTCCAAAGCCTGGAAGACTAATGCGATTCTAAGGAATAATCAAGTAATGTGCTGCATTCTTTTAAGAAGCCTGGCAACACCTTTAACAGTGGTTTTGTTATGTGAGTGCCACACTTAAGATACCTCGCTAAAACCAGGTTCCAACAGTTTGTTTTTGGCCACAGTGTTGCTGATCAAGACACATTTCAGAGATCATAATTTCAGGGTCTTGTCGGAGGGCAAAATCGGCAGTCTTAAGACCAAAGTATACTTCACTTTTTACATGTATGCTAGCATTTGCATACAGTGCGCATGACACAAATTTTGTCATAAGTATGTGCACCACCTGATTTTTTAAACTAGGCGTGCTTTGTACTCACAGGTCACGCATGGAATTTGTTTTGCACTAATCAGTTGTTCCACAAGATGGTAGCACTGGCCCGGTCGCTGTTTCACAGTAAAAAAATAAAGAGACGGAACAACAACAATAGACGGCATTTTTATTGGCCATAATTTCTGGAGAAAAAAAAGAGCATACATTGGACAAAAGATGAGGCTTTCTAGAACACGTGTCGACCACCTGAATTTGCGCACATTGTCAAAGTATACGTTGAAAGTTCGACTATATGCATACGCTAGCATTAAAAAAAAAACTTAAGTATATTTTGGCCTTTAGACTACCTATGTGCTGAGGTACTTCTTTCAAACATGTAATTACTTTTAGACAGTTGGCATTATCGAAAATTTGGCATTGCGGTTATTCAGTGTGACTGCTCCAACAAGTTTCAACCAGACAACTGGGACCAAAGTCTTGGCATGTGTATCATACAGTCTGACATAAAAGACCTTGATGTCGCACAGTGTGCCACGGCTTTTACCAGAGATCTCACTAGAATCGTACAGTCTAACAAGCCATAAGGGTGTAAAACTTGTACATTGTGTGCCTGGCTTGAGTATTTGAAACACTTTTGTCCCTTTGCAGAGAATATGCCAAATTTTCTCAAATACGGCCCTCAGTGTTCAGCGTTGGTGACGCAGCTTTGCTAGTTCTCTGTGATGTGATGCAGAGCAATTTTCACTATATTTAGTTGCAAGCCAAGTTGCGGTTAGAGTTCACTACAGTCAAGACCAGGTCAAATAAGTGCAGCCCTTTATCCCTTACTTATTTTAAGTCCAGCCTAACTCCAGTTTGCTCTAGAGTGACTGTACTTGGTTGCATGTATAAAAGTGAGAACTAAACAACCATTTTAAATCTGTTTTGGTGCAACTCCTTAAATTTTTTACACTTAACATGCCTTATCGCACTTGTTGAGCATCCTTGCAAGAGTACACATCCCCTCGGAGTTCAGAAATGGGATTACTGGGCGAAATTGGCCATTCCTTCTCTGCTTGGCTGGTGGCTTTCTTGACTGCGAAAACCCCTCAAAATCGACAGCTTGATTAAGGGTTTCCTCAGGGCATAACTCATCCAAACAGACTATCATAACAGTCTAACCTCTAAATGCCTCCAGAACCATCCATAACTCACTATTATCTGTGTATATGCACTTTAACAGACACACCCTCCAGAATAAAAACAGGAAATCAGTCACATGACTCACACACTTAGAAGAGCTGGCCTAGATGCAGATAAAACAGCTGCAATCTGCAGCGCCTCCAAATGATTGGATATTTATCACACGTGAGCCTTGCTGGACTTTCGTACTACTTTTTTTCTATTACACACTGTACACACATGCACGGTGCTATTGACCTGGCATGAGTCATGCAGCACACATGGTCAAATCATCATTCTCTTAAAAGTCAGTGGCGTTAGAGGGAAAATGTCACAAGACCAGATCATCAAACCTTGGAAGAATTGTATTGCGGTGGTGAATCAATTACATTTAAGACGTTATTATGTTTATGTTTGAGACTTAAATGTCTAGGTAGGTCATTAAAATTGTTTTAATGTATAAAGAATTCATAGCCTTTATTTTGGCCAAGACAGAGGGGGAGAGACTTTTTGGTAGTCATGTCTTTAATTTTGTTTATTTGATTTGTTTTATATTTCACTGCCAATTCTGTAACTTGCAATGCAAACTGAGATTTTCCTTCAGGATTGTAGATGCACAAGCTGCTCAAGGGGTCCTCTTGTGGTGAGAAGAGGAAGTGCATGCAGCATTTTTTTCTGAAGTACAGTCGCAAAATAGTATTCCACTTTAGACCTTGTCTTTCAAGAACAATTTTTATTGTAAAGCTTGGTTAATTTTTCATCCCTATTCCTTTCATCCTCCCCACGTTTCTTTTTTTATATATATATTTAACTTAGTGAAATTAAATTAAGTTGTATTCTCTTGGCAAATTTCAACTGCCTGCCACTCTGGCTCTTGTTCTTCTCATTTAAATTTCACTGTATGTGTTTCACAGCCACAAGTATAAAGTGCATGAACAGAACACTGATAAATCTTTCAGATAATAAAACACAACATAAATCATAATTATGTCTTTCCCTTCATATTGGCCATGAATTAATGTCTCGCTTTTGTTCGTAAAAGTTATACGATTTGATTTGATTTTCGTTTCCATAACAGCAATGCAAGCAAAGAACTGCATGCATTTAGGATGAAAAGAGCATTTTGCAGGAACAGCCGCAGCATGGTAGCAGAACATTTGCTTTCATTTCAATCCCAGACTTCATTTACATAACGGTAACTTAATTAGGATAATCCTAGAAGTTTAAACACCCACTTTAAAATAGCTCTGTAATACATGTGCACAGAAATAAGTGGGAAAAGGTGCGTCTGGTGTTTTTGGGAAGCAGTATTAAACACTTATTTTTTTCTTCTTCCAGTTATGAATGCTGTCATTGATTGTGGGTTTTTTTTCTTCAAGGTAAACATCATTTCTCCCATCAAAATTGTAGTATGAATAAAAAAGGTTTTGTATGCTAAAAATATAGCTGAACTGTTATGCTGTGCCTCAGAGTGGAGGAGTGTGAGCACACTGGCCTGGTTTGGCTCGTGCTCCCATTAGGGCGTGTGTGTGTGTGTGTGTGTGTGTGTGTGTGTGTGTGTGTGTGCGTGCTGTGGCATCGGAGCCGGGATTGTAGGCAGACTTCATGCCCAACCCCACTTATAATTACAGACGGCATGCAGCTCTCCTAAAAAGAGTGATTTTCTTGACTGCCATAGATAACATTCGCTTTGGCAGCGACGCAAAGCGGGAGATGACAGATGACAAGAGGGAGAGGGGAAACTCAAAGTTGACTCATAAGTAATGCAAAATATCCTCTTTTTTGCTGCATGGAAGGGGACATTGGCACACACGCGCAAATGTGTATGCACTCCGAGCCGTGCCTTCCCATAAACCGACAGTCTGTTTGATGTGCCGTTTCCTACAGCAAGCCTTAATTAAAATGAGTTCAACAACACTGATCAAAAAGTGCATCGACCCCCTTTATTGTGCTCCCTTCGACTAGATCTGTCATAGCCTTCTCTCTCACTGTACTGGCAGTTGCTTGCGGTTGAAGGTTTGCTTTGGCAGATCACTGGCCTTCTCTTGGCTGGGACAAACTTTGTGTCCTGCTACTGGCTGGGAGGGAGAGGGAAGCGGCGGGGAGGGGAGAGGTGGAGGCGTGGTCTCCAGCTGGTAATGAAGACTTCTCTTTTCATCCTCAGAACGTGGAACTGGAGTGCCGGGACTGGGGGTTGCGCGGCTCCGTTGCACTCTCTCTCTTTCTTTCTCTCTCTCTCTATCTCTTTCTCTCTCCTCTGGGTCTAAACTTGCAGCACAGGAACTGCACCGGCAGATATGAACCTCTCACTTCCCCAGACTTCACAAGCATGTAGGTAAGAGCCACTGCTGTCATTGTAATGCCAATGTTAATGCTATTGAAAGTAGGCATTTGTCTGTCTGGCCGTCTGTCTGTCAGCATGGGGGGTCTGTGTCCTGACACATAACACACACATAGACATGTGCACTCAAAATATGCACTTTTAGACTCTTTTCCTTAAGACTGTCAGTTTGTCTGCTAAATGTCAAGATCTATAAAAATAGCCACATTATATTGACTTTTCTGATTATTATAAGCGTGGTAGCCTAGAGGAGAATTTTGCATGTCAATGCTGAGGTTTACTTTAAGTATTGTTTGTATTGAGAGAAGTTTTAGCTCATTTAAAATCTATGCTACGCAAATGTATATATGATGTATGTATTTTAGGTATGTGTGTACTTGGTACATAGGGTGTGCGATTATTTATTAGTCTGACTGTCTGTGAGTATACACACGTGTGAACACATAAACATTTGTGAGTATAGATACGCCGTCAGGTGTATCTGAATGAATTTGCTTTAGCGTGTTTATATAAGTGTGTGTGTGTGTGTGTGTTTATTTGCTGTGCTGATGGCCAGAATCTTGCTGTAGGCTTTTCAAACTCATCTGTGTAAATAGAGACTCGGGGATGGAGGGGAGGGGACAGTCCATCATCTGTCTCTCAGCCGCCTCTCTCCTTTGATCTGAGTCCTCTGGACATGTCCCTTCTCCCTGCGGCCCACTCCAGATCCGGACCGGCCAGCTTTCATCCGCATTCTGAGGAAAATCTCTCCATCCGTGCACTCGTTCACCCCCTCCGCTCACCTCTGTGCTGAGTATCTCCTCGTCCGTCTGTCCATCCTCTTCTTTTTACCTCAGAATGGCAAGTTTGGCCTCTCTGTTATCTCTATCTGTCCATCACTCCACTCATCCGTTCGTCTGTCTAATCTTCTGGCCATTCATCCCTTCAGTCCTGGGATGAATACAACAAACCCCTCGCTCCACTCTTGGGGTAATTGCTCTTTTTGAAACCTCCCCTGGAAAAATCTTAAGTGAGTTTCCATTAGATTTTGTGCAGGGCCATGAGAATTATGGTTTCCCAAATGTTCTTCTGAATAGTGTACAGGAGCCTCGGCTAATTGAAAAAACACATGCTGAGTGAAGGAGACGGACCTACTGTCACAAATGAACTTTCCAGAGCTGGCAGTGGAGGTGGAGAGAGAGGGGGAGAGTTTCATGGTTATGTTTGGCTGGTAAAGTTTTGGAAGTTTTCTGACTTGAAGGACACAAGGACGTATGGACAGGGACATACATAATAAACAGTGACAGAAGGACTCAAGAAGCACACAGTGATGCAGAAACAAACATTTAGAGAGTTAAAGGGATGTAAGAACCAAGGGATGTAAAATGAAGGCATCAACCATAGCTGGTTCTTCCTGTCTCAGCGTCGCCTGTCTAACTGTCTCACTGACAGCAGCTGAGAGCATCTCACTGTAGTCTGGATAATGTGTCTTGGTCAAGAAGTTCCTGTCCTGGACGGCACAGCACAGGAAGTGGTATTTGGTTACTAAACTCCCCTGGATACGAGTAAAAACCATAGTAAAATCTTTCTGGAGTCAGTCCGCCCATCCACACCATCAAATACTTCCGACTTCCCAATGGCCCCAAAGGCCAGGCCACTGAAGTGCAGAATATCCCAGAGTCAATCCATCCTGTCCAGACACGGTCCAACGTCTTGCACAGGCGTATATGGGATTTGCGGTATCTTAACAGAAAAATGCCAAGCAGTCCTTTGGGCTACATCCAACAGAGGTTCTTTGTCTCCCATTCCCATTTTACCACCTCAAGCTCTGTTTTGTAGAAATCTGCTGTCCCAAACAAAACAAGAAGGGGTCCCGTGTGCAGTAGTGCTGTTCCCCCTGTATTTCTTGTGCATATGATTGTTTGTTTCACACATTCCTTGTTAACAGTGTTACCGGGGGTCTATGGTTGGGGGGGCATAACAATCCAGTCTGACCTTTTGACCAATGCCTGACGGTGTGTAACTCTAACCCTCTCCAGCGGGGATTCCTGAAGCCATCGCATGTGCGCACATGCAAACACATACAAACACATTCGCACACATACAAACTTGGAGCTGTAATGGAATCAGCAGCAGAGCTCTTAACTTTAACTGCCCAGGAGATCAGCAGTTACCAATGCATAATTCCCTTAAAATGCATAAAAATAGCATGCTCCCTATTAGAATTTGGAAAACATTAGGCTCTAATAGTATTTAATCCTTTATTAACTCAAGTGGTGAGCCCTATAAAACATTGAGTCTTGATTTAATGTGATTAGCAAACCTTCGTAAGAAAATATTTGCGGATTTGTTTTGTGTGTTTGTGTCTAAGGCAAGCATTATTATCATACCTATTATCATACATACGGTTAGGGATTTGAACAAACTCTCAACTCTTAAGAATTAAGTTAGTAACTCCTGCACCTTTTGTGCTGCAGACTTGAATGATACCTAAAATCGGTGTGTTGATGTTGATAGTTGATAAAGTGGGCAAAATAATTCAATATTCTTAAGGGTGAGCTTCATAGAAATCCACTTCTTAAGTATGGACAAATGTCAGAGATACAGTGCAATTTAAATGTCCTGATGAATTATGATGTATTACTTGGAAGTTAACTGAATCCTGATATAGGCCTATTAAGTGTATTTTGTTTTGTCGATGATTTTAGCAAACATATTTGTTGTGACGGGAATATATGGCAGAACATGGCTACACTGAAGAAAATCTGCTTTCCAAATGTTTAACAGGGCATTGTAATCTGGGACGTGTGTTGAGTAGTGTGCACATGATGAAATGACAGTTTTGGGATTTGGCCTCATCTTGCTAACTGTGCTTGTGTGTGGAAGTGTGAAAGTTGAGATACTACTTAGTTTCGCTCAATTATGCCAAAGACTTCTGGTACATTTGCACATCATTTATGTTTAGTACAACGCTTACCGGCAATTATACACGCACATAAAGGAAAGCACACATAAAAGAACAAAAATCTCTGTTTTGCTCACACACACACACACACACACACATACAGAAACGTGCCTATATTCACTTGCTAGCACATATAGGCCTGGTTTCACAGACAGGGCTTAGACTAAACCAGGATTAGGCCGTAGTTCAATTGTTCAATTAGGACATTTAAGTCATTTTTATAAAACATCCTTAGAATAAAACATTACTGGGGTGCATCTTGAGACAAAACAAAGGCACTGATATATTTTAAGATCAGTCAGTGCAAGTTTATTTCAACTGAAACAGCTCAGACTTACAATTTAGTCTAGGACTAGGCTTAAGCCTTGTCTGTGAAACCGGGGGAATAACTATCAGAAATGTAAAAATTTTAAAAAATGTGTCAACTTAATGACTAGTTAGTAATGAATTAGCAGTGTTAAGGCATTATACTTATTAATCTTAATTCATCTTGTGCTAAAATTATATTTTTTCTAAGCATTCAGACTTACCTGGCAGACAATGCAATAGTTGAAAGAATCCCATAAATAAAGTCTGAAAATGGACTTGAGCCATATCTAGGCTTGAAGGTGAACTCTTTTGGGTCAGTAAGTAACCATTTGCATCCATCTAGCAATGGCCTAGCATCAATGCAAAACCTGCTAGCAACTCATGATGTCAGGTTATGCTTCAAAAAGTCTGCTTTGTTTTATGTTTGAAAACAGATTTGAATGTCTTGAAGATTAGGTTTGGATTAAATCATTTATTTAGACAGATAAATGAAGTGTAAGTAGAAGGGTGCAGTTTTGAAGTAAAGTACCAGGAGAGTGGGATGTCAAAATCAGAACCATTTGAGGTCATTTAGTTGTACGTATATGTGTGTGTGTGTGTGTGTGTGTGTGTGTTAGTGATTGCAGTGTTTTAATGGTGACTAACAGAGTGAGGTAGACAAGATGCTATTTCTTTCTCTCAGGCACATGGCTGGGGGTTTAAATGTTCAGAAAGGCCCGTTTGAGGGAATCTCCCGTAAATTAGAGCACCGCACATCCCCAGACACTCTGGCACTTGTCCAAAACAGCTGGCTGCTTCCACTTTTTTCATTTCCACTCTCTTCCGCCACATTCCTCCTCTACTTTCTCTCCCTCCCCCTGTTTTTCTTTTCCATAGTCTTTCTTCACTCACTCTCCCTCTGTCTCTCAATCACCCTTCTCCATCTCCAGATGTGGCATTGTTTAGACACATTTGTTCTGCTCAGGCAGACAGCTGACCTGACCAAAGCTGATGTCATGCCTATTTAAAGGAGAAAACCACTACAAGCTCGTTTAGACGACTCACAGACATGTCTTTCCGGGGGGGGGGGTTTCTTTTGAAGATGGTTGATGACCAGATCTGATTGGCTGAGATGAATATATGGCATGGGTCTTAACTGGTATCTAGAAGGTTAAACCCCTTGAGAAAGACACTTAACATCTGGTTACTCCAGGGGGATTGTAACTTTAGTAACTGTGTTTTGAATAAATAACTGATCAGTAATGCATCGTACTGCATGTCCTCACAGTGTGTTGAGTTGTTTTGCTGCCTAACTGTCTTATACTGCTGTACTGTACTGAACCCAACACCTCACACTGCAGAGGAATGTGGTATAGTTTGAATGGATGTGTGTGTTTGTGTTTGTACAGACTGTGCAAACACTTAATTCAGTATTCAATGATTTGTTTGCACATTCCTTCATATTTCTTGGAGAACATTTATTTGTTAGATTGCATAAGCATATGTTTGTATTTAGTCAAAAAAATTCCTTGGCATACTTTGTACGACTTTTATCTCTCTCTCTCATTGTAGTTATGTAATGCTGCCTTAGATTTTGGCCAAAATAACATGCATTCTTCATGTATAAGGCATCCGAGAATGCATTGTGACTAACACACCTGGACAAATTCCATATGAAAATAAGCATCACAAAGCCCTGCTTATTTCAGGTTGCATCCTATGAAGAAAATGTGAGTAATATTGTCCAGTGATAGTCCTTGGATATATAATTATATAAAGGATTTAAGATTTCGCTAGTAGCTTTTTGGAAGGGCCCTTCATTAAGGGACTCCAATTCTTTCTTTCTTTCTTTTGGAATAAGTAAAACCCACAAAAGACTGACAGTTGATTTTAATAGCTACTGAATAGGGTTATTACTGAATAACCTTATCAACCTTATGACAGATTTTACATGGGAGCAAACGATTTTCTATTATTACTTAATAGGTTTATTCAGCAATAACCCTATTCAGTAGCTGTTAAACTCAACTGTCAGTCTTTTTCGGTTTTTAGTTATGCCAGAAGAGAGTGCATGTATCCGCATTGTAGTGCATCTGTCTAGTTCAGTGAACTGAATCTGGCCTTGTCTTTGCCACCAGGGCAATTCTTCGATGTCTGGGGAAACCACTGTGGCACTGTTTTAACCTGTCGCTGCTGCCTGGAGCCCAGCTGCTATAGTCAGGCCCCGATGTCACATTCCCCATGGGTACGTCCAGACGCTGCAGTGTTTGAGGCTCAAACATGCGTGTTTGCCGGGTCAAAGCATCATCGGTTCAAACGGCTGATTCAGGAGTGATCCGTTCGAAATGGCACAATGTTTTTCTATGAACAGATTATTATGGTTTATTTAAGCCACTGTACAGTAGGTAGCTATCTGGTGAGAGACATCTAAAAACATTTGCCAAACTGGATTGTAGTTTGACAGCTAGTCTATGATCCAAAAGCCCACATCACATTCCTGACCTTGAGCATCAGAAAAAGCCTTTAACTGTATTATAATAGTGCTGTGTCATCAGTTTTTATCTCACAGTGTGCTTAAGGACTGTAATGCATTTGGGTATATTGTCAAAAACAAATGGAGTGTGTCTAGTTTAGATAAACACTGTTGGTTTATCTGATGCGCACTATGTATGTGGTCTCCTTGATGTTGCCGGTGCTGATATATATCAGACAGCTGGCTGTGACAGAACATTATGTACATCTGTAACATTAATACCACACATATTCGCATCAGTAGGGCTAAAGATAACACGTGGATCATAGTGACACAGTTAGCTGGTGAAATAGGTCAGGCGCATCTATGCTAAGCACTTCCGGCTGGCCGTCTTTGTTTATGAGGCTGTGTAAACACTGGCCCGCACCAAATGAGACCAATGTGCACCACATAGCCATTTTGGCAAATCCTGTACACACCCTAAAGCAGCTCTCATTCATAAACATTTACACAGTTTGTGAGGAAGCGGGGTGTGTGTGTGTGTGTGGACAAAATCTTTGAAAATTATTGATGCATAGCAAACCACCACTTTGATTCTAAGGTTGGTAAAAGAGATTGCACAATGTCTCACGTCTATAAATGTCAGTAGCTGTAGAGTTAGTAACTTTAGAGTAATTAAAATTAGATTTTCTATATTTTTGAAAGAAAAAATATGGTGTTGGTGTTGTAGGTGGCTGCTAGGGTATTCTGTGGTGGTCTTTACTGGCACAAATAAAAACAAGCCCAGGCCTAGGTCTTTTCCTCTTGGTTTTTCTCAAATTACTTCTTGATTGCAATTTTATAGGTTTTTTTCCCCCCCATTGCACTGTCTGCCAAGTCTGATTGCTTAGAAAAGTAATTGCATACCCCTCAACGAGCCACATTTTCCAATGTGCAAGGCAAGTTATGCACCGAATTTTGACACTGGGTTGTCCAAATATGCAATATGAGATGTTCAGTAGCAAATAAATGAGATGTGCTTGAGCATAACGGAATATTCAGCTTTTTGTTTGCTTGTTTGTTTGAGTAATTGCCAATTCCCAGTGTAATTACTGTGGAAATAAACATGGGATAATCACTTTACACATCAAGCAGTCTCTACCTGTTTAAGCAGGTGCTTCTTGCTCAGAATAAACGGTGGTGTGGACCCTACTTAATGCTGATTATCTAAAGTCTGAATATGCAAGACTCACTCACTTGAGATCGGACTATCAGAGGGTTTTGAGATACTTGCATGCACAGAGGGTACATTCCAACAGTCACACACAATTCAATCATTCATAAATGCAGATTCTTGGCTCCAGTGAATTATATGTCTATGACTTAGGTGATAGATTTGGAGCGTTAGTGTAGCATGCTTCATATACCAGCACCAGTGATTTTGCGGGAAAGACTCAATCCTGGACTTCCCTTTCCTTTAAACTCTGTTTTTGCACCTCCATCTCAATGCCGTTTCATCTGTCCATCACTACTGTTATTTATGCTTCCACCTGTCTGCCCTGTGTGTGTGTGTGTGTGTGTGTGTTCAGAGTCTGAAATGCTTAAAACCAGGAACATAGTAAACAATGCCAGGTTTATTAGAAAGCTAGATTACAAAGCAAGCCAGAGCAGAGAATAAAAGAATAGAAAGGTTAAATGTTTGCAGGAGAGGTATGTCTTCAGCTGCTTCTTGAAAGTAGTGAAAGTCTCAGCAGTTCAGTCAATGGAGGTTGTTGTTTGATTAGAGTTAGATTATCAGTTCGGCCCTCTAGTGGTGCATAAATTGCTTGCTCTGGCTTCAATGCATATTTTCAATTCAATGGCTAGAAGTTTCTTTTTTACCATTTACAATGTACTTGACATATTTAAACTATTACACTTCTAGAAAACAAATGTCTCCAATTAGCACAAAACATCCTGAAATCTGAATGGGGGCTCAATGGGGGATTTGGATTTGTAAGCCACCAAGGACCCACTTGAGGAACTTAGAAAACAGTTACTGGCCGACGACATTTGCCGCCCAATGGGTGGAACAGATACAGGATCTGGAACGTGTTAAGGACATTAATGACATGAAGATGCGACTGGAGACGCTCCAGCTGTGTGCAAGCCAAAAGAAAAAGGCATGGAAAAAACGAGTTTACATAGCTGTTTTTATAACATTGCAGGTGTAAAAAAGGAGGAGAGGGACAAAGAAGACAGATCTGATGGGTACAATACCAAGGGAAGGAGGGAAGGTTAACAGTAGGGGGAGGGAGCCTTGGCCACATGGGTCACTTTCTCCTTTACCCTCAGGCTAATGTGTGTCAGCAACACTTATCTTCGCCGCCCTCCCTCTGCCATATAGTGCAAGCAAGTATTTGGAGAACACAGACACTTTTATTACAGGTGCTAACAGGTTCTTTCTTGAAAAGCCTGCATTAAGTATCCCGTATGTGGAGTGCCCTTAGGTGGGTTGGCCAGGTCATGAGGTCGAGTATGATTCTTCACTCCTCTTTGACTTGCTCCATCTCTTTTTTTTAAGATTTATTTTTGGCATTTTCACCTTTTGTTATGATAGGACAGATCAAAATTGACAAAGTGAAGAGGGAGAGAGTCAGGGGGTGGGATCGGGAAAGGTCCCTGAGTCAGGACTTGAACCTGGGACGCCTGCAGCGCAACAGCACAGCATGCTGGTGTGCTGCCCACAAGGCACCAACTTTCTCAAACTCTTAAGGTACTTGCACACTGAGTCTGAAATTCTCATCCGAACTTTTTGCACATTAAAAAATAAATACAACCCCACATTGTGTCAATCTTGTTTACACACTGCCTCTGAAACTTTCGTCCATCATAAAAAAAAATTGGATCAGGTTCAGTTTTCTGCATAGGAAGCATTTTGAGAGGTGTTTTGACAATTCAGAGCCACCGTACAAGCGTACACCAAAATCCAGAATGGGGTCTGACAAGTTCCACTTTGTCTCATAGCTAAAAGCACTGTATGACAAACAAATAATACAAAGACATGGAATATAAAAACAGATTGTGGCAGATGATTGTCCAGGATCAATTGGTTCATGGATATTGATGGTCTTTTAAATATGTGGCTCCAGTATCCAGAATCCTGCAGCTCCTTGATAAGTAGGTGGAACTCTTCTTCCTCTCCATATCTCAGGATTGGATGGACCCAATATTTCCTCTTTCTTTTTCTCTTTTTAAGAAGAGAGAGGACAACAGAATCATACTCACTGCTTGAAGACTTCATTTTGCATTAATACTACTAATTATTCCTCATCAGACTCAGTGTGCAAGGTTTCTGTGTATGACAAATCTTTAGGATGACAAATACGGAAAAACACATACGACAATTTCAGACTCTGTGTGCAAGGACCTTTAAAGTCACAGTGAATTAAAAACTGATAATTCTTATTGATTATTTAAATAAATTTATTTCATTTTTTTTTATGTGCCCCTGTAATCTTTAATCAATATATCTTCCCCTACCCCTTGCATCGACATCTCTGACTCTGAGAATGTGTGCACCACTTGAAGGAGGGACAGTAATCCCTTCCCTCCAGCAACCTGTCACTCACATGAGATTGCAATAATTAGCAAGCAACGATCCAATCAATTCCCACTGGACAAAATCAAGATCAAAATCAAATCCTATTTTTTTTTCTCGTCCGAGAAGTTGTTTCACTGGTATATATATACACACACATACATATCACAATAGGGAAGAAAAACAAACACAACTTTATCTACAGTAGTAGGCTTTCATGTATTTACTTTTATTCATGGGACAGTTGCTGTTTTCTGATGTGACTTATAAAACATAGTAATTCTGGAATAAGTCAGGGTTGTCCTGATATAAGGTAGTAGGTTAGGAATAAACTGGGACTCAAAGATACAAACTTTGACCATTAGACACACAATCATTTGTCCTTCTTCGGCCACAATAAAGTCAGGGATAGGCACCCTCTGAAGGCCGTTCTAGCATTCTAGCAGTTCGGTTCAAAACATACTCTATCCAAATACACAGTTGATTCTAACTAAGCAAGTTCAAATTTATATTTAGTTGCCTTTTGCCTTTTTTGATGATCAGTTACTCAGTTCATAGTACATTGTACAATCCCAGCTTTGCTGCAAGGAGCGATATTGTGGACAGTAGCATAAACTCGTCCTCTATGGTCAGTTGGTTTTCAGGTCTAGTATTGTTCGTAACATATTGTGATCTGTAATGAAAATCTTTGACATTTATCATCATCTTCATTACTACTAGCAAAAACAACTGTATCTGATTCCAAATTGGCTCTTGGCTAAGCTGAATAGACAAGACCTTTTAATGTCCAATCTCCATACAGTCCCTGTAGATATGATTTCCTTTCAAATGTGTGGCTCTGAATAACTAAGGATATGAGGGGAAAAGCCTTCGTTATACAAACCATCTGTGATTTCTCAACACAGATGGCTCAGGATAAAAGACCGGGATGCTTACGGACACACATGGGCATCAAAACTTCCCTATCACGTGATGCTGGTATGAAAACTTAATAGCTGTCGAGAGGCTTCTGCCACAGAATAAACACTTTAATTTGTGAACCCTCGACATCGGATTTGACATCAATCTACGCTTTGGTCTTTTGACAGTACAAAGTGACTAGTTGACGATTGCGGTTGTCCCACAATGTTGTGTATGTGGGTGTCCATGTGTGTGGAGTGTGTTTGCCTGTGGCTGTTCCCGGAGACGGGACATTAAGATCCCAAAGACACATTGTTAAAGGGATGGTTCACCCAAAAATTAAAATTTGATGTTTATCTGCTTACCCCCAGGGCATCCAAGATGTAGGTGACTTTGTTTGCAAATAAAGATTTTTAACTCAAACCGTTGCAGTCTGTCAGTCATATAATTGCAGTCAATGGGACCCACAGCTTTGAGAGCCAAAAAAACATACACAGACAAAACCAATTAAACCCTGTGGCTCGTGACAATACACTGAGGTCTTAAGACACGAAACAATCGGTCTGCGCAAGAAACTGAACAGTATTTATATAGTTTTTTACCTCTGATCCAGAGTATTTCGTGTCTTAAGACCTCAATGTATCGTCACGAGCCACAAAATTTAATTTGGTTTTGTCGGTGTATGTTTTTTTTGACAAAGCTGTGGTTCCTGTTGACTGCCATTATATGACTGACAGACTGCAACGGTTTGAGTTAAAAATCTTTGTTTGTGTTCTACTGAAGAAACAAAGTCGCCTACATCTTGGATCCCCTGGGGGTAAGCAGATAAACGTCAAATTTTCATTTTTGGGTGAACTATCCCTTTAAGATGACCATTTCAATGATCTTGGATTTGGTGTTTTTGGGGGCCTTAGGAATAGAATATGTTTAAAGTAATTTTGTTTGAAAATCATTAGCATATATTTGTTGACCTTTTAATTTTGTATTTTTTCTGAAGTCTTCCAGGAGTGAAATACGTACTATGCAAGAAATTTGGCTATTTTACAGTCGCAGCCCATACATTTTTAATGTGCGCTATTGCATTGAGACCTTTGCTGTAAAATTTAAATCAAAGAAAAACAACTGCTTGGAAAATGTCTTCATTTCTTGAGGGTTGCATATGTTGTGTGAGAAACAGAGCTCCAGGTATGCTAACTACATAAGTGCTTTCAAACAGCTAGAAACGTGAAACTCCTTCGACATACTATTTCCCTCAACAATGGAATTGTTTTGTTCACTTACGACTCCGTATGTGGTGCCTCTAATAGGAATGCTTAATCATGCATAAAAGGTTTAGTGTTGTGACAGCTCCCATGATGCACTGAGAAAGAAGGGCTTTCTTGGTTTTATCTAACACCCACACATATACCCTTACACACACCAAGAGACAAGTATGTTTGATGTCACACAGAGATCTGTCTCTTTTGCCCTCCATTACTCTGAATCCCCAAATCCACTTCAATTCTTAGTCTCTGTGACAGACTAAAAGATGGTAGCATCACAAAAAAAGGTCGTATTAGGTTTCTCCAGTGCTGCTTGCTAGGACAAAGCCAGTTCCTTCAGAACATGCTTCAGGAAGCCATATTAAAACTTCTTAGTATGGCACATTAATATTATTTAAATGGCATTTGCCCCCAGTATTAATCATCATTAGAATGATCTCTTACTGATGTTTGTTCGATCAACTGTTGATGCAACCAGTTGGCAGGGGCTTCTGTTGAGTCTTAAGGTCCTTGCACACTGAGTCCGAAATTTTTGCATGTTAAAAAATAAATACGACCTCACATTGTGTCAATCACGTTTACACACTGCCTCTGAAACTTTCGTCCATCATTAAAAAAATTTGGATCACGTTCTATTTTCTGCATTTATCACATACGTAGCAAGCATTTTTAGAGGTGTTTTGATGCATCTGAATACGAAAAAAAAACCGACTCCATGTGCAAGGACCTTTAATGGCATCATTTTAAATGGCCGTCTTGTTTATTATTTGAACTGCAACAAAGAAAAACTAAGCTGTAATGATTATATCTCAAAAAATCGGGGGGGACTTTTATAATGGCTGTTACGCCCCTGACTCTATCCTCCCTCTGATTATTAAATAACATGCTAGCAGTCGTCTACTTTATCATGCCCCTATCATTATAAGAGATATTCACCGGTACTGCTGAGGCGGAGTTTTCCACTCGCTCCCAGGGAGCAGGCGCTCTGTGTGTTGCACTCAGCAAAATATTGCGGCTCATTCCCAAATAATTGCAGTGGTAATAAAAAATGACAACATGTGCTTTCAATTATTTGCATTGAGTTTCGACCCCTACTTTTCCTGCAGAGGTTGATTGTGATTGGCAGGTTATCGTTGGCGGTTGTGAATCATAGGGTCGGCTCGCTCGGGCTCTGGCCTGAACCAGTAAGCACTGCTACAGTAGCTGCAGTCTGTATCCCAATAAATCGGGACGGGTCAAGGCAAAAGAGCCCTGTAAAAGGCAAGGGAGCGCGTTTCCCCCATTGCAGCACCTGGGACAGGAGTTTTGTGAGATGATGGCAGCAGTGATGCATGTGTGTGTGAATGCTGAAGTCAACTTCGTCATCACTTTCTGTTTTAAGTGTGGTGTAAGCCAATACGAGCGGGCCTAATTACGCTCTCATCTCTCACAAATACAAAGTATAATGGTCTATACCAGGGATCCTCAAATCTGGAAATCTCTAACCCTAATCTAACACACCTGAGCATGCTAATCAGAGTCTTCAAGATCATTAGAAAATCACAGGTAGGTGTGTTTGATCAGGGTTGGAGCTAACCTGCAGCAGATTGGACGTCCATGGAAAGATTTGAGGAACCCTGTTCTATACCATTCAATGTACAATTTCATTTTTATTTTTTAAATACCCAGGACCACAATAGAATAGAAACTCATGGTTCAGGGCAAGCAGCACTCACAATTTCCTCAGAAAATGTAAAAATCTAGTTATGCATATTCCGACCAGCTGACAGATTATTTTCACTGTCATTCGTGATATGAGTGACGAAGAAGGGATAGCGCTCACTCAACAGATGCAAGCAGGGGTCTTGGCAGCTGGTTCGCTCCAAGCAAAGTATGAGGGTATCTGGGGGTAAGCATTACATCAGATTTAAAGGGGCTGAGTAAAGAGAGAGAGGGAGGAAGAGAGGAATGTGTGGAAAATATGGAAAAAGAAAGTGGATGAGAGAGAGAGAGAGAGTGAGAAAGGGAAACTTGAGAACCACCTCAGAGGCCCTGATCGCAAAGGCAGGAACAGACAGAGAGTGAATGAGGAAAAGAAAGAGAGGACTCACTTTACAAGGATGAAGAAGTAAATTCCACTTTTAATCTGTATTCAGTCTAAAAATAGCCATCCTGCGCTGTGCCAGCTGCCCACTGGGCATGCCTATTAAAGTCTGGTCTCTCTGATTGAGTGTGTGTATAGTGTCTGTGCGCCAGTGTTGGGGAGAAACTAAATAAAGTAGTTTTGCTATTAACATAACTACCATTTCATGTCATTTAGCATGACAGTGGCTAAGCTGTTTTCAAAACAATGTCTCTTTTGTAGTGCCAAGCTATTTTCTCCAACATACTGTATTATTTTATTACACGTTTACAACAAAACAAACTTTGATTATTATCAATTATGTTCACTTAAAAGTTCAATCTGTCTCTTGTTCATTTTAAAATATGTAAATGCATTGATGCAATACAATGTTTCACCAGCTAAACTGAGTCCCTATGGAGACTTCATGGTTTCATTTTTTTAGGATTATACAAAATAATATTGATTAGGATTTTACAAAATCTACATTTGGTCACTGAATTCTGTTTTTATTGGTGAAATTGTGATACTGTTTTGATTGCAATAGACACATAGATAATCCTATAATACTAAGAACCTAACATATTTTGTTCCCAATGTCATCTACTGTCATTTCACGAATTTTGAGCAATGTAAATTCAAAGCTGGCTGGATGGTAACCAATATCAGTATCCGTCACCATGATACTTCTTTTTGACCTGATCTTTGTGAGTCTTTATTCTCTTGTAAAAGCACCTAGTGCTTAGAAACCTGCAATAACACACAGTTTTATTAGACCCAATGGCATAGCCGTTTTTCTCTCTATCTCCCTCAACCTCCCATTTCTTACCTCCCTAAGTAGCTGTGAATCTGTCTGCTTTATTTACTACAAGTCATGGGTCTCTTTTCTTTCTCCTCCCCTGTTTACTCTCTTTCACTCCCCACCAACATTTTATTTATTTTTTTACTGAAGGAACACCTTTGGAGTCCATGCCACATTGTTTCTGCCCTTCAGTTAAGCACTTTAAGAGTTGAATGGACTCAGAAACCTTTGTGACAATCTGAGGTCACACTTCCAAAAGCTCAAGACCCCGTACAGACATAAACATGGCTGGCCCTAAGGGCTAGTCTCTGGAGGAAGATAACGACAGACAGAAAGAGAAACAGAGACAGGAGAAATAGATACAGGAGAGAAGAAAATAGCAGACAGCAAAGATCTGCATGACATTTTGACCGTTAAGTGAGATAAAGTGCTACTTTGATTGTAGCTTATTAAAGGACTATAATAGACTTCAAACTTAAAATTACCTCATCAGTGGGTTGCCTGAATGACTAGTTGACTAATTAGTCGTAAGGTCAATATAAATTTCCATTTGCGTACTTTGCGTAATTTTAATTCCAGCAATGTGATGTGTTGAAATAGGATATTTAAGAAGAAAACATGTAGGATGGGAAACTATTGGATTAGTGCCACAATGGAGCCAAATCGTATGCAAATTAGCTAAAGAAGTAGCCTGCACAGCCCAAGTTAGGCTAATGTTAGCAGAAAAGTCAAATTATTACATTTTGATTTAAGATCACAAAGATATGATTAGGTTTGAGTGGCCAACCAGCTAGAAACTAACGAGCAACAACCATCAGCATCTACAATGTTTAAGGGTCTAAATTAAACCAGAAAACATCTGTAAGTTACGGATTAGGTTAGTTGGGCCTAGTTTTATTTAGCATATGCATTGAAATTCTCTCAAGAGACAAGCAATTTGCCGCTGAGACGAGGGCCTTAGCATAATTCCAGGAAGTTGAGTTTCCAGTAAGAGTAAGCAGGCATAAAGACTATGTAATAGCAAATCCAGATATTCTGTTTGCACACTATATGCATAAATGGGGAAAGAATGAAAGGTAATCTGATCTTCTTCTTCCCCAAGACTAAACTTCTCACCACCTCCACTCCTGCATAGTAGCTCATAGATTTAGAGTAGGGTTGGATCGATGCCAACATTTTGGTGCAAGTACAGGCCTTACTTAGTGTTAGTATCCCATGCAACCTTATTATAGGGGGAGACCAACTCTGTCAACAAACTACTCAGAGAACTCCTGAAAAAAAATTCTAGAAGAAAACCAGAACCTCTAAGAACAGATGGTCACACTGAAATGATGTGGAGAGTGAAAGGGAGAAGACCTTCACCCATCAGCTGTAAATTAAAACAGAGATGCTCATTCCCATGCTGGTTTAGGCTAGTTGGTGCTCACCAGCATACCACGATCAGCCAAAGACTTTATTATGAAGCTGGTTGACTATAGAAGTCCTGCTGGTAAGGCTAGTTAGAGAAACTATGTTGGGTTATAAACACACCACAAGACATGTGATACAAAATGATGAGATCTTAAAAAGGCAATTTAAAAACCATTTTAAACAGATCCCATGAAAGACCTAAATTCTAACCATGACCACATCAAACCAAAACTACAGCGGCTGAGAATACTCTGTAAGGGCAGCCAGAACCCAGTCGATTTCCCATTACCCATCAAGAGCTGTCACAAAACACTAACATCTTTAAATTCTTAAAAAGCCAATGACCCCAGTGACATCAAAAAGTATATGCTTAAAAATAGCACAGTTTGGATGCTGATTAATTTGGGCTATGGAAATCTGTCAATTTCCCTGACCTCTGAAGGAGTCATCTACTCATTTACCAGTATATACTAAATGTAATAAAAATGAGCAGTACCCAGAGGAAGGTATTTAATAGCGTCCTAAATAAAAGATCACTTACAAAGTGCCAAAGTAGGTAAACTTTAAAAAAAAAAAAATCAAAACAACTTTACAAGAAATAGTGCCTTACAATCCCCAGAAACAAGACTAGCAGCATAAGAAAACATATGCGTACATTTGTGATATGTTTTAATTTATATATAACTTTATATATATAGACCTATATATTAAATTCCAAAACATTCAAATAGCTTAGATGCCCAACAATAATCAACAGTTAAAAGCATAAGGGAGAACAACTCCAACTAGAACTACAGATGAATCAGGGACAAATATAAACCAGATAACTGAACTAACTAGAAGCACATGGAACACTGGGAAATGAAACCAAAGCAGTTTCAACCAAAGCAATTTTAAGTTCTGCTGGAGCCTAAAATGAGAAGATTAATTGGCAAAGTATCTCATTACAACTGGAAATGCCAGGACAAGACAAATCGTGATCAAGTACAGACTAAGCAATCAAAAAACTATTTGTGGTCAAGCACAAAACAGAGGGGTTTTTTTCTTGCAAAACTTGTTGTTTTAGATGCAGATCGCTACTATATCCAAACTTTATTTGTGCAAAATCCCCATCATTTAACTGTTTCACTTAATTATGTCATGGATTTGTACTTTGTACTTTGAGTGACTTGGCCCAATATTCAGTTAATACAGGCATAGCAATAAAGCTCTGCTGACTCTACTTTGAAAGGGACACAGAGAAAGGCAGAATGTGGAAAGAAATTTTGAGGGAAGGAACACTGGATCTACCCAGGTTTCTCCCTCCCTCTCCTTCCCGCTGACCTGCATAGCAGTGCTGGCAGCCCCTTTTGCACCAAGCCCAACATTCCAGCCTCAACAGGAGCTGCTGAGGTGAGGACTCCTCATTTCCTCACTCACTCCCTCTCTCTCTCTCTCTCTCCCTCTTCCCCCTCCTCACCGTCCTCTGTGTGGTGTTGCAATTGCCAGCAATTACACTGGCCTCAGACGTCTGCTTAGGCTTAAAGAGCAGTGCATCGCCTGCCAAGGACTCGATTACAGAGGATGCAATTACCATGCATAGCCTGACTTAGCCTAACATAGCATTGCTTAGCTGATAAATGTGTTTAATGGCATTAGTTTAAAGTACGTGTGCTATGCTAACAATCCTCATCTTCCAGACATTCAGGTCATAGATGGCATTTTCATAAAGGTACAGCGTAATTCGTCCCGCCTGGTTAAGAATCTGGGCTTTTCAGAACGGAATACTAGCCGAACGGAGCAACCGCATCACAGGTGGGGAGGAATTACGGAGCTGACTGGCAATGAATAACTTGCTCAGACGCGGTTTCCCAAATTCCTTGACGAAGACGCAGAGAACAGATCCAGGCCCAGGCTTTCCAAAGACGATCTGTAGTAACATTTATCAAACCAAAGTGAAGTACTTTTTTTACACGTATAAAAACAACCCCCTGCAAAGCACCCTATCCCAACGGCAGAGATAAAAGCTCATACCAGTGTGTTATGAAGCAGTTTTTCTGTCCCTTTTTAGGAGCCTTTGGGAAGATACTCCTCATACTCTTACTGCAGGGTGGCTAGACACTTTTAACATTTAAGAAACTTTACGAGTTAGTATATCATTTTAAATCACCTTCCCATTTGAAGTCAGACTGTCTGATAGAGAAGAGTCACTCCCCTAGATTCTTTAAAGCCTTCTCTCTCATATTACTTCTTTTCTAAAATAAGTACAAAAATGGACAACAAACTGTTTTGCACATTTTCACGTCTCTGAACAAGAGCTTAAAATAAGTAGTGTACTTCTTACTGTACCCAGATTTTCGTGTGAAGTTTAAAGCTGTTTGTCCAACTGAGGTTAGGAAAAATGTATAAAATTTGAGGGGCAGAGACATGAAAGGATCTATTTTGGATTTGGGCCTCACTGCTGGCCCTTAGCTGGCCCAGCACTGGTCCAACCCTCAACCAATTAACTGTAGCTGGTATACAACTTTATTGCCGTGGGATTCTGATGCTGCCAAAGCTATAGACAGACGTTCTGTAACTTAGGGAACAGGAGAACGTGGGTAGGAAAGAAAGGAGAGGCACTTCTGAGAGACTTCCTGACCTGGATGGAGAGGTACACATGATAAAGAGGAAGAGAACAGTGGAATCACAGACCCTAGTTTGTTCTTGCTGGCGACCCTGTAATGGCCTGTGACAGCGTTTCCTCAGCGGCCCCAAAGGCAAATGGTTTATTCATCAGCGGCACTCCAGGGTGTGACCACTGCCTGCTTTGCTCACACGGAGAGGTGATACATAAATTACACCTTGCATTCCTCACTTCTCACTTTTGATTGGATTGATAGCCGATCTGTTTGTCTTTCTGAGGGTTTATGTAGGTAAACCCTAACATAATTATGAAAACTGCAAGAACATTGCAGAATTCTAATAACAAAGTTAATTCTGACCGTAATGATACGTAGTTACATTGATTTATTAAATGGCATCATAAAAATTGTCAACCAATCTGCTGAGATCCATATGTCTTTGATGTTTACAACGTTTTTGCTGGGTTGTATGTTTAAGTTTTTTAAGGCAGCCCTTTAACCTTACAACCCCGTCCTGACCTCTCCTCCTTTGTGCTGGATAACATCTCCAACATGCTCACTCTTCTTTATTCTTTTGCTTTGTTTCAGTGCTATAGATATAGTGACTGAAAATGAGTATAAAGATTCTTCTGCCTGATTATAGACATTAGCTCTTAGTATGTCACACATAAAAACAAACTTGAGTGTGTGTTGATGATTAACAGGTTACTTTCTAATCTAACTAAATTTGTATTTCTATAGATATGAAAGATAGATAGGCTGGTAAGTTTAGGGATAGAAGCTTGGCAGTCCTGGCTGTAAATTATTTTTTTTTATTCTAGTTGTAGAAAATAGTTTTTCCTAAATAGTTTTTTTCATACTGCCATATATAGATGCATTTAACCATCTGCAGGTAGGAGTAGCTTTGATTGTGTAATCATGGGCAGTTGGTCTGAACTAGGAGGGAAAAAAATGAGAAGTTACAAAACCTTCCCTTGATATCCACTAGAGTCAAGGGCTTGAACAGATTAGTGTAGTGTCCAGCTATAAAAACAGGCATAAAAAGAAAGGGAAAGTATGAATAATGTGCTGTGGAACAGGATTACAACCTGCTGTGCAGATCTTTCTGTTGTAAGAAGGGTCTCTTGACGCTCACCTGAGGCCCTAGAGTCCTTATCAGCAAACAACTGGCTGTGCTACTTCTCGGACTGGCATGGAAAGTAAATGTTACTTCCAGCATTTAAAATAAGTAGGTTTTATCATCGTGGCTGTAATAATCAATTGGTCACAGTGTTTATTCTTATGTGCTTTGTTCATTGTTTTCTGCAATGCAATAAATAAATAAAGTAAAATAAATAAATGAATTATTTATATATATATATATATATACACACATACATACATAGGGTACGGAAAGTATTCAGACCCCCTTAAATTTTTCACTCTTTGTTATATTGCAGCCATTTGCTAAAATTATTTAAGTTCATTTTTTTTCCTCATTAATGTACACACAGCACCCATATTGACAGAAAAACACAGAATTGTTGACATTTTTGCAGATTTATTAAAAAAGAAAAACTGAAATATCTCATGGTCCTAAGTATTCAGACCCTTTGCTGTGACACTCATATATTTAACTCAGGTGCTGTCCATTTCTTCGGATCATCCTTGAGATGGTTGTACACCTTCATTTGAGTCCAGCTGTGTTTGATTATACTGATTGGACTTGATTAGGAAAGCCACACACCTGTCTATATAAGACCTTACAGCTCACAGTGCATGTCAGAGCAAATGAGAATCATGAGGTCAAAGGAACTGCCTGAAGAGCTCAGAGACAAAATTGTGGCAAGGCACAGATCTGGCCAAGGTTACAAAATTTCTGCTGCACTTAAGGTTCCTAAGAGCACAGTGGCCTCCATAATCCTTAAATGGAAGCGTTTGGGACGACCAGAACCCTTCCTAGAGCTGGCCGTCCAGCCAAACTGAGCTATCGGGGGAGAAGAGCCTTGGTGAGAGAGGTAAAGAAGAACCCAAAGATCACTGTGGCTGAGCTCCAGAGATGCAGTTGGGAGATGGGAGAAAGTTGTAGAAAGACAACCATCACTGCAGCCCTCCACCAGTCGGGGCTTTATGGCAGAGTGGCCCGATGGAAGCCTCTCCTCAGTGCAAGACACATGAAAGCCCGCATGGAGTTTGCTAAAAAACACCTGAAGGACTCCAAGATGGTGACAAATAAGATTCTCTGGTCTGATGAGACGAAGATAGAACTTTTTGGCCTTAATTCTAAGTGGTATGTGTGGAGAAAACCAGGCACTGCTCATCACCTGTCCAATACAGTCCCAACAGTGAAGCATGGTGGTGGCAGCATCATGCTGTGGGGGTGTTTTTCAGCTACAGGGACAGGACGACTGGTTGCAATCGAGGGAAAGATGATTGCGGCCAAGTACAGGGATATCCTGGACGAAAACCTTCTCCAGAGTGCTCAGGACCTCAGACTGGGCCGAAGGTTTACCTTCCAACAAGACAATGACCCCAAGCACACAGCTAAAATAACGAAGGAGTGGCTTCACAACAACTCCGTGACTGTTCTTGTATGGCCCAGCCAGAGCCCTGACTTAACCCCAATTGAGCATCTCTGGAGAGACCTAAAAATCGCTGTCCACCAATGTTTACCATCCAACCTGACAGAACTGGAGATGATCTGCAAGGAGAAATGGCAGAGGATCCCCAAATCCAGGTGTGAAAAACTTGTTGCATCATTCCCAAAAAGACTCATGGCTGTATTAGATCAAAAGGGTGCTTCTACTAAATACTGTGCAAAGGGTCTGAATACTTAGGACCATATGATATTTCAGTTTTTCTTTTTTAATAAATCTGCAAAAATGTCAACAATTCTGTGTTTTTCTGTCAATATGGGGTGCTATGTGTACATTGAGGAAAAAAAATGAACTTAAATGATTTTAGCAAATGGCTGCAATATAACAGAGTGAAAAATTCAAGGGGGTCTGAATAATTTCCGTACCCACTGTATATACACACACACATATGCCTTGTAAGGTTTGACTAGATTTATGGGTATTTGAGAAGCAATCAAACTTGGTACTGCAAATTGTATTAGTAAACGAATTTACAGGGACAATTCTCAATTCTCCTGTAGCAACCTGGGATAAAGTGCCTTGTTCCTTTATGCATTTCATGGTTACACTTTATTTCGATAGTCCACTTTAGACATTCTACTAACTATAAGTAACTTTATAACTACATGTCAACTAATCATTAATTTGCAACTACTAACTCTCAGTAGGGTAGGTTTAGGGTTAGTAGAATAAGTTGACATATACTTGCAAAGTTTCTCATAGTCAGTATGTTGTGGACCCATCAAAATAAAGTGTTAGAAGATATTAAGCAGACAGTCTACTAATACGCTAATGACTGCTAGTTGACATGTAGTTGCAAAGTTACTTACTGTTAGTAGAATGTCTATAGTGGACTGTCGAAATGAAGTGTTACCCATTTCATGGATGGCACCTTGTGAGGTTCGAACTTGCCACCTTTCTGTTACCACTGGACCATACCACTAAATTAAAGAGTTGAGTGATGCTTGAGATTATGCGCTATTTGTGGCATGCACAGCATGAAAACTATGAATTAGTTAGTCACACTCTATCTATGCTCAATCTAGCTCCAGGTCTTACTTTGGTTTGGCTACTTCCCTTGAACCACAAAAATCTACATTGGTCTAATAGACAGAGGACACTTGTTGCAGCTGGGCATCAGGTTCATACTCACTGTACCCAAAAGCTGCCCACGCAGGAGGGGGGGGGGGGCACAGACAGAGGCTCACCTCTGGGCACCTATGCTTGGAAGCATAATGCTGCCTGAAGGTTGTTTTAATATTGAGAGGAAAAGTAACAATCGTGAATTAGTGCAACATTCCTTTAAAGTTGGATATGTTTAGCAAAAAGCCCTTTAGCAGAGGCTTTTATCTAAAATAACTTGCAGTACACTTATTACAGGGATTGTCCCCTTGTAGAGTCTTGATCACGGTTCCTCAAATCTGGTCCTGGAGAGCCACTGCCCTGCAGAGTTTAGCACAAACCATGATCAAGCTTACCTACCTGTGATTTCCTAATGATCCTGAAGACCTTGATTAGCTTGCTCAGGTTTGTTTGATCAGGATTGAAGCTAAACTGTGCAGGGCATTGGACCTCCAGGGCAAGATTTGAGGAACCCTGGTCTTGATCAAGGGCACATGGTGAAAACTCATTACTTGCTGCTCAGCAGCCTTCTGCTGACCAGCTATGAACGTTAACCTCTATGCTAAACTAACCCACTGTGTCTATACCAGGGATGTGCTTACTCTGGTCCTAAAGCCCTAAACACACTGCACGATTTTCGGCTGTCCCAGACGAAAGATTGGTATCGTGAAACAATTGTGGTGATTTCTGTGATCATGGCTCCTAATCACTGGTCCTGTGTCCAATGAGAGAGGTTCAAAGACGCCCGTTGCCATGGTCTTATGACCAAAGACAGCCTGCGATACAATGTGTTTGCTGATACGATCCATGTTTACTGACCAACCAATAAAACTGCAACATGGCGCTAAAACATAAAACTGCTTACCTCAAGCTCTTATCCCTTCCTCTTTCGCCCACATAAAAAATACAACTGCTAAATTGTGATTTATCATGCTCTTTTTGTTTACCATTAGCGCATGCCGATGACGTTTTATTCTTATGTAGTAAAGTGCATTGTAGCGTACGAGTCAGTAGGTGTCATCATCGTACTAGTCTACACACGTCGTAGCTAAGTTTATTAGATCCATGCCGCAGAGTGTGACATGCAATGATCTTATAGGATTGCTAAAATCGTGCAGTGTGTTTTGGGCTTAAAGGGCCATTATCCTGCAGAATTTAGCTTTATCCCTAATCAAACAAAACTAAACAATTTGACCTAAAAGTCTTCAGGATTACTTGAAAATTACTGACAGGTGTGTTTGATTAGGGATGGAACTAAACTCTGCAGGAAAGTGGACCAAAGTTGCTCATCTCTGATCTACTCAGTTGAATTGTGGTTGAGGTGATTAGCATTTGTGTGTTCTGTTTTGATCCATATTGTTTGTGGCATTTTTGAACCACTTCAAATGGAAAAGCATTTCTACAGTACCTTGGACTTTTCCACAAGAGAGTATTTTTACATTTAGTACTTCATGTTATTAGCATAACGGGGGAAAATATTTGGTTAAACCAAACAAGGAACTGAGAATGATGAGAGATTTAATGGGATCTGATAAATCCAGTCACTCTGTCAATAAACAGGTCCATTTATGACTGAACCCAGCACAGCCCACCTGAATGAGGTCTCTGCCAGCAAACCTAGATCCTGCTGACCCTAGACCAGCCTGTGAGAATGACTGCTGGGTTTGTCTGTTTTGAGTGGACCATCAATACCAGTTCTGTGCTACAGAGAGTGGATCAGTACCAGTTCTGTTCCAGAAGATCTCAGTTGGTCGTACATGCTGTCTGTGGCCAGACTCACAGCTATGAATGGTCCCATGCAGCTACTGTACAGAGCATCATTCTTCTCTCTGTGATGTGGGGCTGACATCCAAGGGGTAACCCAGGGAGGAAGCCAGCAGCGCTGGGTGAATATTTTCCTATCCCCCCCATCAGGAGTAGATGTATCGGGTGCTGTTTTGTGTAAATGTGTCTTAAGCTTAAAGAAATCTAAGCTGTGTTCATTGACGGGGAGTGCGGCAACTGTAGTGAGGGAGAAAAAAATGGTTCTTTCTCAACGCCCCCACTTTCTCTCATTAGATGAGCAAAGCAGAGAAGGAAAAACATCCAGGCCCTCGCGGCCTCTCCATTAATGCCCCTGGGTTTGTTTGTGTTCCCAGTTATTCACGCACTTTGCCATTTCCCCAGGAATCTTAAACACCCCTGACTCCCCGTTCCACCTGGACAAGGGCCTCTGCACAAATATGGTGTGCCCCACTATCACAGTCTTGTCTCTTAAGCTGTGGTCAGGCCCAGTTGGTTCTCTGTAATTCCAGGAATAGCACCTTAATACCCTTCTACCCAATTCCACTTCCATACCTATCCTACCAACCCCCTTTTTTTGTAAACCATCCACTCCAAAAGACCACCAGGTCTGGAGTCTCTTGATTCAAGAGTCCTCTTCATTTTCAGGAAAGGTAACCTCCCAGACATCTTGATAGACCTTTGTAGCCCCTTTAAGACCCCTTGCAGTGACTGACACTGCTCATCACCCACATGACAGGATTTTATAACACACACACTGAGGAGCCAAATGGTGCCTCAGATCGGAGACACGGAGGAAAGTCAAGCATAGGCTCTCTCCTGAGTCTCAGGGGCTTTCACAGGGAAATATTTGTGAATTTGAAAAATAAAGTCATCCTGGAACAGCAAAGGAAGATGAATGGGGTCCTGTGCTTCACTGACGGGCGTACTGAACCCCTCTGTTTTGACTTTTTTTTCTCACTGGCCAAGTGGGTACACTGGACCGCTTGTGAGGAAAGGGGGCGGAAGCAGGAAGTGGCTGTGTAAGGTGATCTTGCAGCGCTGCACAGAGACTCTTTTCAACAGCGGTCTCTCACTCCATTGCAGCGACACATCAGGCAGTCCTCAGGCCACATAAACAGCAGCTCACACCAGGGACATCCCAGCATGCACTAGCACCCCACCGCCAGCCTCAAAGACTCAACATGAGAGAGAGAGAGCCATTCAGCGTTGGAGCTGGCAATCTCAGTCACCAAAGTATACAGTTTAACTACCGCTTTTTTGAGAAAAAAATTACATATTCTGTCACAAACTGAATGTCTGTCTTTCACTCAGACCGGATGTATAGGTTTGAAATTGTCATAACTGTGTGTTTCTCGGTTTCCTGTTTGTATTTATATAGCATCTGGGCAGCTATAAACACACACAAAAAATGCTTCACACAATGGTCACCAGCTCAACACTGATAAATTCCGTAGTGTAAAATAAAGCACACATAGCAGTTGAGCAGTTTCGGTGATTTCCCCTGAACTTTACTAATACTTTGTCTTTTAATGCAAAGCATATAAGTTCAATAAAAGGATGCTGTTTTGAAAGACTCGTGTACAAAATGTAAGTAGACATGACTAGGTAGGTGCGGTATGACTGAGTTTTTAAAAGCATGTTATTGTTTCCAGAAGCAGCTAAAAGCATTCGTCTGAGGTACCTTGTGGTTCTGTTTCCTATCGCATATGTGCATGGGAGTTTGTGTGTGCATAGCCACATTATTCAGTTCAGTAGCTCTCAAAGTTCAAAGACCATCAAAGCTTTCACCATTATAAGACACTCCTCAGACAGAAAAGCACTCATAAAGTCTTCCAGTGATCCGTTGTTCCAAAATTAACTGGAATAAATTGTATTAGGTGGCTGCATGGCACTTTCTCAACTTTTTTTTTTTTGTCATCTCCTTCCAATAAAGCATCACACTGACTGGTATACTTTAAAAAGGCTGAGTTGTAATTAGGTCATTTGGACATTTCCTTGGACTATTTAAAGGAGGCATGCTTTAGGAAAATGTGGGTACGAACTGACTCACCCGTTCATTGCCTGGAATTCCCTTCTACTGATGGCTAGCCGACTAGTGTTTTTTGGCCTGCAGGGACAATTTAAATAGAATGTGACAAATAAATGGAATAATGACAAGTGGCTGAATGAGGCTCTCGTCACACTGACGCCCATCCTTTATTTTAAGGAGTCAGAGGCTGCTTTAGTGGCAGGCCTGGAATTTTATCCACGGCTGTAAGTGGACCTCCATGCTTTCTCATTCGTCTTTTGGTTCTTTTTCAGACCTTATTCTTGCTCTCCTCATTCATCCTTTCTTTCTAAATCCCTCTTCTGAACTGTCAATTTTTTCAAGTATTCACCTTTTACTTTTTTACAGGAAGAGAAATTACATTGCATGCCATTGTTTTGACCCTGATTTTGTACTTTCCTGTGTGGAAAAAATTACCTTGACTTGCCTCAAGCCACAAACACCCCTCACAAGACCCGTAAACTTAGGACCAAGCTCACAGTGATAACTCTCACAGACTGGAAAGAATCCCTTTTGTAACATCTAGCAAGTCTGGGAAAAATTTGAAATTAAATAAAAAGGCCCTGAAAGGTGCAATCCTTAATTTGAAGGTAAACACATAAGTAGCCAATCCACACAGAACAGACATGTGGTTTTAAACATTTTTCCCCCTTAGATCAGTATTTCCCAACCTTTTTGTATCCCCACAGCCCGATCAGTAGTGCTCAAAACCCTACAAGGGACACAAAACAGAAATGTGTTTCTATGATTTCAATTTATCTCAATATTGATTAGCATTATTATTAAGATTTTCAAAGTCATCAAAATTTGGACTTTGGATAAAAACATACCATATCTACAGTGCCAAAACTGTTATGCAGGCAATTGTGTAAAACATACATTTTGTTTTCTTGTCCTAAAAAGGAGCTTAAAAGGTAAAGATTAATCATTATAAATTCTATTTATTGTTATTAACAAGACAAAGGCATAATATGGAAATATTAAATGTATGGAAATAGGTATGTTATCGAGAGAGACTTTTTTTAGTTCCTGTTCCCTCCTCCTACATCATTAATCAGAGTTGATGGTGCTGACTTTATAGAAAATGTCTGACTTCCTGTTCGTCAATCCTTTCAATCCTGCAGGAAAGGCATAGAATCTGAATGCATTACACATTACATTTTTGCATGCATGCGTACTGTGTGTCTGTTGCTTTGAGTTTTATGTGATGTGTTGATCACTTTGAGGTGTGTTGTTTAGTTTCAGACTTAATTAAACAAGACAACATATTAAAATAAGCCATGTAACTGTCAAAAAAATTAGCCTATAATATAAACACATGCATAATTTGAAACTCAGTGAACAAAGACCTCATTCTCGCAATCTTTTCAACTAAAAGGTTTGTGCACTGAAACTCTTGAGATTGAGAAGAGTGTGAAAATCAAGGATACATACAGACCACAGATAATGGTGCTTGGTAAAACATATACCAATTGCATTCAAAAAGCGCTGCACGAGCTCTCGACGCCAGGGTTCAAAGTCCAAAGCGAGGGAAATCTGCCTAAAACACCTTCTCGTCATTTGCTCAATAACATTTTTTTAAGGACATGTGACAATGTGATTGTCACATGTGAAATTCGTAATGAGAATCATTTAAATATCTGCATGCTGTTGTCAACAAAAAGAAGCACTAAGATCTTCCTGTGGCCAAAATAAAATCTAAGAAAAAGCAACAAATCCATCAACATTGATAAATGTTAGTATTGTTATTTTACTGTTGTTCTGTAAAATAAAATAAAAAAATAAGACAATAATAATTACCCTACAACAGCTCTATACATTTATTATAACATTCACACATAGTGTTCAAATTGGGATCTGTAATATATTCTAATGTTTTAAAAGAAGTCTCTTCTGCTCAGCAAGGCTGCATTTATTTGTACAGTAAAAAATACACGCCTGATTCAAGAAGGGGGTCCCAAAAAAATATGAATTCAGTAACATTAATTTTAAGTTAAATTGTGCATTGTTGGTATAATGTCTGATAGAATGTTAAAAAGTGTTCAGTGTAAATATTTTTAAATTGTTGTTTTGTAATTGAATTCTTTATTTGAAAAGCAGGACAAAACAGTAAAAAGCACATTTTGGCTATTTAATTTATTCAATAGTCAAAAAAAAAAAAAAAAAAAAAAGGCAAAATAGGCCTACATGAAAAAATGCGAAAAATCGTGTTCGGTATTCGGCCCAATGTTTCATTTTGTTCAGCTTCGGCCAATAATTTTCATTTCGGTGCATCCCTATTAATTACTCACCTCATGTCGTTCCAAACCTGTAAGACCTTCGTTCATCTTCAGAACACAAATTAAGATATTTTTGATGAGATTCGAGAGCTTTCTGACCCTCCATAGACAGCAAGGGACCTACCACATTCAAGACCGAGAAAGGTAGTAAGGACGTCAATAAAATAGTCTATTTGACATTAGTGCTTCAACTGTAATTTTATGAAGCTACGAGAATACTTTTTAAATGTGCAAAGAAAACAAAAATAATGATTTATTCAACAATTTCTTCTCTTCCACATCAGTCTTTCGCACGTTCAGGAGAGTACCACGATGCACCAAACTCTCGTGAACAAGCCTCAAAGACTGGCACGGAAAAGAAGAGGTTGTTGAATAAAGTCATTATTTTGGTTTTCTTTGCACACAAAAAGTATTCTTGTAGTTTTGTAAAATTACAGTTGAACCACTGATGTCACATGGGATAGATGAACGAAGGTCTTACAGGGTTTGGAGCGTCATGAGGGTGAGTAATTAATGACAGAATTTATTTTTTTAGTGAACTCTCTCTTGAACATCTTTAACTCATAGCGATGTTAAAACACATTAAGCAAACTAAAACCCAACTGATTACCTTAGCAACCACAAAGAAACAACATTTCCTTCATTTTCTTTATGGTCGTTATAAGACTAAACTCTAAAAAATCTATTTAAGCCGTAGTGTAGATGTTCTCTTGATGTGTTGACCTGTGGTATTCATGTGGAATATACAGGTTAATGAAACCTGACCTGTGACATCCCAACCCCTTCCTCTACTCTTGCCTAATGGCACGCATCCAATAAAGAGGGAAAAGCCCATATAAAGTTAAATTTAAAAAGAAAAAAAAAAAAACTTTAAAGTGATGTAATGTGACTGATTATAATCGCGATTTTGTTTGGGCAACGGTAATTCCCCTGTTAGGTGCTGAGTGATCTGCCCTGCCACTCTCCCTCTGTTTGGCCCTAACTGAACCTCAACGTCAGTTGAACATACAGCGTTTTAGTTGATACGGGCATTGAGCCGAAGAATAAGGGAGTTTAGCTCATGTGGTGCTGGGCTGTCCTCTGTCTTTGAGAGCTGCTGAGAGGATATGAAAGAAAAGTGGAAGTAAACGGCACTCATTGCCAAACTTCTAGAACTCACTTATCTTTGGCTTGAGCCAGGCTTCTAGAATCAGGTCCACTGGCCAGTGTTTTACCTCAATCTCTCTCTGTCTCTCTCTTTATGCAAGCTCTTAGGCTAAAAGCCAATCATCACAATAGATAAGTCTGATTTTAGCTTTATTTGAAAAGGGTTTCAGCGTAATAAATGATCAACTATTAAGAGAATTTCCTCTGAAAACAGAGGTCTATTAAGAAGTGGAGTTGAAGAGGTGGAGAATGTACATATATGAATGAAATAGCTGTAACAGATTAATGAATAAATATAATCTCATGCCGGGCGCAGATGGAAGTCTTTGTACAGTACCTTCGCAAAGTGACTGAAGTTATTGTATTCAGTTCAGAGCATTTGGGGACATTTTGGTCATTAGCGGCGATCATGTATCACTTTCTCCTTTCGTCCTTGATGAAGTTCATTTTACGGTTAATAAAATAGAGCTGATTCAGAACAGTGACAAAATCCTCCGGCCTGGAAGAGGAAAGAGCACTGGAGACTGATATTTTAAAAGGACTTAATTAGTGCTAATAATGCTCAAGGTCAACAGGTTCATAACGGGACTAGGAGTCTGACCCTCTTCTCAACTTATTAATGTCCCATTAGTTTAACCATCTATTGTTAACGTAAGACATTTTCCTCCCTCGCTCGCTACACGACTCATGAGTAATGTTCCATATCCTTGTAGGGCTTCGGGAAATGGTCAAAAAATGGTGAAAATCTCTTTTTAAACTGCCTGAAACAAATATTCCATCATGTTTATGGAATGCTGTGGTTAGGAATATGGAAATAGACTGAGTCAGAAATTACATAGTAAAAATGGTCTGGTCTGGGGTTGGAAAGGAAAGGTTTGGTATTATGCTCTGGTCTACCCCCATGAGACAGAAACGCATGAATGCTTCCTACCTCTATCTAAAATTCTTCTCCACACTGCTCAGCACATTTCTGGAAAGGATGGTTATGAGGTAACCATCTAGCGCAACTATCAGTAATCTCATAGCATCCCGAAATGTAACCTTTTTTTAAAAAACAAAACAAAAAAACTTCCTGACAGAGGGACAAAATCTGATTTACGTTCTTCTGGTACCCGTTAGCTATCGTGCATGGCAAAAGCTAAAAATAAATGGGTTTGCGAGCTACTGCAGCTGTGTTTACTTTCCAAGCTACTATTAAAGTTCTTTATTATCTGCATATCAAACACATCAATTTTAGTAAATGAGAGTTATTTTTAAGTGTCATGAAGAATTATACTGGTTAATTCACACTAGAATGCTTGCAGGATACTGAAAAGTGCAGCCGCTCATTGTTGACTTTAGTCTGCGACTAAAAACTCAGGCAAATTGCTTAAATAATGGATGTTTTAAAAAAAAACAATATAAAGAGAGCTGATTCTTTTGAAGGTCGGTCTGGCTAATAGTCCCATTCTCTGGCAGAGAACCAGCTGTGTGGGCGTAAACGCTGGCAATCCTTCAGCCAGTTGTTGTGTTTTTGGTGCGTGCAGTGCAGACTTAAAGCGATTTAGCTGCTACCTGTGAGATGAGAGGCAGTCCCATCATCCCATGAGGGTCTGTCATAATCCTCCCAACCTTTCAGATTCTCTTTCTGTTGTCTTTGTCTCTCCCCTTCTCTTCTCATTGAGGAGATCTTTTGCCACAGTGAGCATCTGGAAAAGGCCGACAGTGTCAGGGAGGCCACCCAACACTCCTTATTGGCTTACAGGGAGATACAAGGAGCCTTTGTGTTTAAAGGTGCAGGATTCTAGAGGATGTGCTGTCTTGAGCAGCGCTATCCCAGATGGACCCTTCTTTGTTTATGGAACTTTGTCTGGAAGCCTGCTCACCATTCCTACAAATGCCAGCTGAACCCCTGTAGAGCATCCTGTAAACGGCAAATACATATTTATAAGAGTTTATGGCTCTGATCCAAAATAAAGGACATACCTACACAGGCAGCGTTTTAATTTAGCATGCAAAGGCTGTTTCAAAAGATAGGCAGATTCCACAACCTGGCCAAATTCATATGTATCCTTCAGTAAAAAAGTTATCTCATAATACATTGCAGAATGCAGTGGAACAAGGAAATGTTGATTAACTCAATCCTGAAATGGATTAGACTACTTAAATCAACATTAGACTGTCAAGTCTGTGTTTCATGTGAATAGCACTATTTATGCTGAGTATGATGCACGGTTTTGGTACCTTTGTAGAGCATTTTGGAACAGAGCCTCTGTGTGGAGGTAGAAATAAATCTACAGTGTGCAAGTGTGACAGTATAAAATATGGACACGGTCACTATAGGTTTCTTGTTTAACATGTCCGCTTCTCTGTATTGTGTGTAAGGCTTTTGCTAATGCCAATGTTTTCCTTCTTAGTGGAAAAGAAATGATAGTTTTGGCTTCCTGTAACATATTGTTCTTAAGCTGGCTGGGAAATCAGGGTGCGCTGTGTCAGGCGTGAATCATGTGTACATTTATCAGAATTTAGTCTAAGTGACACACACAGGAGTAAAATCAGCACCATTAGTAACAAACAAATCATTTCAGACCCCAAGAGTTCACACCTCAAGGTTATAAAGACGATTTATAATTAATTTACGCCCAAGTAATGGACAGGTAATTGCTTAGGTTCCATATGCTGTAATAAATAGAAGGATTGCCAAGGGAAAGAGACAGAAGAGGACTAATGGAGGTTTAATTGGAGATGATATCTGACAGGATAGTTTCTCAGAGGTGTTAAATGGTGTGTTTTCATTGTGATTCAGACCACATACAGTACATCCTGCGTGGAATATATCTCAGGAAATTAAGTTTTTAAACAGCAGGATAAATGTGATAAGGAGACGCACCAGATAATTAGCATCTGACATTGTGTTCACGTGCAAAAGATGTTTATGTATACGATTTGACGTACAAACAAACTGATCTTTCTCTCCGCCTTCGAGTGGGTGCATGTGTGGTACAACCATATGGAGCTTTTGGTAGTGTGTGGGCAGGCTGATTTGACACCCGGTCTGTGGAATACACAAGTTTGCTTTAATTGACTTATAAAACTGCCTAAAATGCTGTTTTATGGAGCCATTTTCAGACTACTCTCACGGGATTTGATATCAAGTCATACTTTGCAACGCTATGTGCGAAGGGCACTCTTTATTTCCTGGCTAAGTTCTCATAAACTTTCATCTTTCATGAGTGAAAAAAAAAGTTGGCTTACCAGAGAGCTAACGTTTCACCAGATATGCACTTTAAATAGTGTATGGATGGATAAGGGCATTAAATTCATGGTCTGCGTGTGGCGAGGACTGGCTACAGGAAGAGTAGAGATAGAGTGGAGAAGTCAAGCTGACAGTTGAGAGGATATAAATGACCCTGCGTTCTTTGTATGCTGACAGCTCTGGCTTTGGTGATACTTCTAGTAGGCCCCTGTGAGTCCCGCAACTGCAGTCTTTGTTGTCACAGTCAGCTTGTGTTCCCTTCTGTGGCCAGGGGCCTGGCTTGTGTTCCCTTCTGTGTTCCAGGGGCCTGGCTAGCCTGGGCAAACACAGAGGGAGATGTGATGTATGGCTCCCGGCCAGATCAAGCTTCTCCTCTGTAGGGTGCTCCCAGCAGTCGAGTGGAGTTGAGTCATCCTGTAGGCTGCAGGGAAACGAACAGACACTCCAGCTTTGACTATAACAGGAGCTGGAGGGGGGATGTGACTTTTCACAGTCAGATCCAAACCCAGGCAGGGCTCGGACTCCAGACCAACCTGCTAAATACCAGGGCCAGGTGGACGACGGGATAGATAAGATAGCCTTTGAGAAGAAAAAAATATAGCCGTTCAGTGTAACAGCACCTTTGAAGTAGGAATAGTTCAAATCTGAGATTTTCAACTGTTGTGCTTTTTTTTTTAACATTGCAGGACATTAACTTGATGCACTAGTCACTGTCACAAGACACATCTGTTACAAGATTTTCCATATTTAGAGTTTAGAAATGATCAGATAGGATTTGTAAAGGAAGAATTTAGTAGAGTCTTAAATTCCTTCCGAAATCAACCTTGGGTTCAGTTGTTACTGCTTGAAATATTAAGATGGATGTTAATCCTTTCTTCAAGCAACAAAAATGAATAGGTATGTTAAATCTGAGCTATTAAGCCTCAGGCCTTCTGTAGCCGGAGGTAAGAACAGTTCTAAAGCAGGCAAAATAGTCACAGCTATAGTTTTTATTTGCAGCTGCCTCTAATATGGAAGTTTCAATCTTTTACTCTCTTCAGTATTCTTAAATGGGCTTATTTATGAATTGGCAAAAAGTGATATGCTTGGGCAAGAGCAACCATCTCCAAAGGCCCTTTCTCAGGGGTGAAACAGTGCAGATAGACTGATTTACATGGTCTATTATTTTCAGGCTTCTCTGCCAATAGTTTACTAAGATCTGAGTGACTCATAGGGTACAATGTGTGTATTTTTTTTTTTTTTTTTTTTTACTGAGTGCTTCAGGGGTTTGTTCTAGGCCAGGTATGTTGAGCCACACCCTTATCAGTCATGCTGTCATACTTTACCAGTGAAATACTCACTGTACACTCAACGTGTCAAAATGCCCCGAATTGCTTCAAAAGAAATCTAATGCGTAGTTCACATGTTTTAAAACGAGTCATAGCAGAGCTCTCATACCTTACTATTTTATCAAAAGATGAGCCCAGCGCTGTAGCCTGTGGCCTTGTCAATGAAACGAGTTAATTGCACTGCATATATAAAGCATATTAAATATGACAGGAAAAACAGTGATTGTGGAAGAAATCTGTGAGAGGGCAAAAGTAATGTATTGGCATCTAAGATGGAAGTAAATAGTTGTCAAGATGGATTACAGAGTCTTTTGTCTTACACAAGTTGCAGTACAACCCATTTCAGAATTATATACAGCAGTGCACTTATTTCTGGGAGGTATGAATGAGATGTGAGGTTAGGGTGATAAGTGAAAGTGAGGGAGGGAAAAGTAGCTTGACCGACATTTCCCACTTGGCCATATGACGCAGATGTATTGTTAGTGCTCTTTAATTTCGCTCCTGTACCATACCATTATGGATGCCGGGTCATGTGTGCCACAGGGAAGAATAATTCACGTGATAAGGTTGTGGGTTTTGGTCCAGAATTTGTTGCCTCTAGGAGAAAACAGAGTTTTGTAGGTCACATCTGTACATTTTACCCCACTGCTTTTACTCTTGTGGATATGCAAGTGAGAGAATGAGAGGCAAGTATTGACCTGTGATTGTCTCCAACCCCAAATGCCCTTAAAGCAAAAAGCACTAATAATCTCTATGGACAAATAACTTTTTTCTTTTTCTTTTTTTTTTTTTAGAGTCAGCTGCTCAACGCATGCTCTTGAAAGGCGCTGTATACATAGATTTTCCAAGCAGAGAAATAACACGTTACTGCCAAACTCTCAGCTGCTTATAGTCTGGCCACAGCCAAAACACTCTTAGCCAAAGTGAACCTGAATATAAGCAATGTCTGGAGCACCCAAAGAGGGTCATACACAATTACGTGTCTTTTCACTGAGATTTATGTCATAGTATGTAGTATGGTATATTTTGTGTACATTTGCATGCTTTAATTTGCCATTCTTGTTGATTTATGTGAATGAATGCACTGTGTGCAATAACTGATGCAATTCTGCCCTCTTCAGGTGAGAAGTGGAATTGCTTGGTCTTTTCCAGTGCTACAAAAAACCTTTTACCACCCGAGCGATTGCTTTTATGTGTAATTACAATTTATTCATAATGACGGAGTAGTATAACATATTTTCATTTTTTTATGTAAATAAATGTAATATTATCTAAAGTGAAAACTGACATTTTATTATCCTCTCTTCTATTTTCAGAACATCAAGACGACAGATGAATATTCCATCATCAGGGAAATGAAAAGATAAGGAAGAGAGAAAATAAAAATAAATCCTGTGCTTTGAGCTTCTGTTACCGCAGGCCTATTGATTCTGACTGGAACACAATGTGTCCATGTCGCAGCCTGCGCAGATAAGGACCAGCGTGCTAAACTAGCCACACCGGCATCATGACTGAAGAGACTAAACAGCCTTTGGCTGCCAAAGAGCTGAATAATGAGTCCAAAAAACAGGATAAGGGGACTGTGGAGCATAAAACCTTAAAGTCCCCTGAGCACTTTCACAGTGTGAGTCTGGAGCCACAGGCTGTGAACAATTTTGCTAAGTTTGCAGAAAAAGAGAGAGACAACACGCAGCAACGTGAGGCTGTGATTCGGCCACAGCAGGCTGGAAAGATTGATTTTAAGTCACTGCAGAACCATTCATTCAACAGCAACAGGACGTGGCCCAGCGGCAAGGACAGCCCTCAGTCACCTAGTGGAAGGAGTCGCAATAGAGACAAGAGTAAAAAGTCAGGAAGAGGAGAGCGTGGCAACCCGCAGCAGTTGTACAGACTGAGTATTACAAATCCACGCTCAAATCCCACAATTGGGATAGCCTATCCCCAGCAGAAAGTCTCACCTCCAAAGAAGATTGAGTCCAACAGGGGTCCTGTCTCAGGCAGCTACCGCTTCCATGTGCCAAGTATTCCAGAGCGAGAGGCTGAACTGCAGCAGGAAGAACTACAGTTCAGATGCTTCCAGGAGAGTTCGCCTAGCCTTACTTCCCAAAGCTATACCTCACAGGCTGTTGCTGCCCCCTCTGTAGGACCTGCTCACCAGAATCCACCACAATCGCAACAGAAGCCCAGCCCAATCGAGAGTAACACCACACAACCTGCCAACGAAACTTTATTTCCTGACTTTCAACTGAGTGAAACGGACACATGGCAGTCTCCAGACAGGACTTTCAGAAGCACTAGTTTTGGTCTGTCTTCACAAAAGCCAAACAACCTTGTGGACTTGAACAAGACCAATGGAAGTTTTATGCCTGTACCATTTCAGTACGGATACCCTTTGTTAGAGGAGTCAGCCTCCGATTCCTTTCCCTGTGATCGAAATACACAATCTCAAGATTACATTGACATTTCTCTTGCCCCTAACCATAATTCTTTTTCCTTTCCATCCTCTGCAGAGGGACATGAGGCCATGCAAAGTAATGCACAGTTTGGTAATGACCAGGTACAGGACAGGCAGTCATACCAGTTACACCCTAAACCACCCCAGTACATGCAGACACAACAGTCATCTGTTCCCAGCAATGATGAGAGCTCAGCATCGAGTACTTGCCAATCAGAGGAGAGTAAGAGCGTTTCAGATAAATCTGATTCTTTTAGTCCAGTAGACAACAGGGACACAGGCTTCGTGGTAGTGGGCAAGAGAGGCTGCCATCTTAAAAATGGTACCACCAGCCAGAGAGTTCTTATTCAAGGCAGTGTTCATCATACTAGGAATATTGCACAAGGTTCCAGTTCCCAAATACATGTCATTAGCCCTCCACATAATGGTATTCACATCAGCCCAGGGCCTCTTGACAAAAGTGTAAGTAAACACCATGTCAGGGTATCACACCCCTGGGAAGGGCCAAACAAAGCCTTCCCACCACCACTCATAGACCAGACCTCTACGCCTTATCCATTTCAGTACCAACCAGCACCAGAACAGAGACAAAACGGCATTAATGGCCGTATGCCTTGGCAGCAGATATGCTTCACAACTGCCATGCCAAACCAAAACAGGATTGATCTCTCCAGGCAACTGAGCAATCAGCAGCTTACTTTTTTGATAGGCCCATCAGACTGGCAAGATGACAGTAAGCCACACAAAAACAGCAACCAGAAAGATTCTAATAACTTTATCAACAAAAAGACAAATGAGGGCTTCTCAAACCAAAGGCAGGACAGTGTCAAGCAAGGCTGCAATACAATTCCACCATGTCATTTTACAAGCAAGGTAGATACAAATCAAGGCCAGGTGGGTGATGCCAAGAATAAGTCATTATACTTTGGTATTAACCCCTCAGTGCCAGTGACATCGTCAAGAAACTGTAGCTACCCTCCATTACATGTAGCACCCTTAGGGCTGAAGATGGTGTCTCCATATGTCTCTCCTTCACATTCGCCTACTCAAAATCAAGCAACTAGCAGTACATGTTCATCACTCTCCCCAGCCTCCACAAACTCTGTCACCAGTAACTCTGATGACAGCCAAATTCCAAAGGTTCTGTCCCCTCAGTTTTATCAGCAGCAACAGGACAAGGCATTGATGTCATCTAGTAGCATGAACACCAACCAGCATCACTACCATTCGGAAGCATCCAGAGGCTTGCACTATAAACAAGAAAAAACCAAAGAGAACATTGCCAGCTTCATGTCACATAACAGGCATTCAAAGTCCAACATGGACAACGGGAAAGGTTGTCTGGAGACCTACAGAACAGAAAACCATCCCCCACCTCCGTATTCTGCCCACCAACTCGCCACATCATTAGTCTCAGCAAACCTTGACCAACTGGATGTGCTTTTGACATGCAAGCAATGTGATCAGAATTTTAATAATCTTGTCTCTTTTCTTGACCATAAGCAATACTGTGGACAGCATACATTTGCACAAAATGACTTTAAAGATGTGCCAAAAGTGGAAGACATAAGGAAGTTTCAGACAGACCACACAAAAGCCATGTCATCTGGATCCAGTTACACAATTTTCCGGAGTTCTTCAGATTTGCATCTGTCTCTGCTTGGACTAAACAAGAATGGGGAAATAGTGCCAGATAATGAAAGCAAAGGAGATATAAAAGATGATCCAATGAAACTGATGCTACCATCTGCACCCCTGCCGGATTTAGAAATGGAAGATCCCAAATTGGATAGCCTTATCACAGAGGCTTTGAACGGACTAGGCTATCAGTCAGACAATGCAGAGATTGATAGCAGCTTTATTGATGCATTTGTTGATGATGATCTCACCACTACTAAATGCACATCATCAAGACAGACTTTGACTACCAAAGACTCCACAACATTTAAAGGTAGAACAAACAGTGAATCAACATCCAGCGAGAGATCTCAAGCTCACAGCAAATATCCTTTTGACTCAGACTTAGACAGCCTTAGTTCAGACAGCAAACTCACAGACAGCGCTTTCAAAGAAAGCCAACATGAGTTGACACAAAAGGAAGGCCTTAAAGCAGAAACCTCTCCAACAGAGTCCCAGTCACAGGAGTCAAACTGCACACAAATCGAGTGGGAATCAAGAAAGTCAGAGCAAATAGAAGAGAAAAATGATTATGGTTCTAAGTTTCTTCTATCAAGCAAGTTTTCTGCAAGATGTGGACTTAAAAGCTTGCAGAGTAGCACAGCATTAGTAAAAACAACATCTACCTGTGCCAGTAAAAGTCCAACAGCTCAGAAACCAATACCAACAGAGGGAAAAAGGAAGAGGATAGGTGGTGGAAGCTGGAGTAAAGAGCTTATTCACAAAATTGTTCAACAAAAGAACAAGTTGCATAAACTCCATGTGAAGGGCACCAAAAACATGCAGTTTTCACTTGTGATGGAGAGAGTTACTCCTGCGGTGCAGAACCCTACTTTCAGGGAGTATGATTATGTTTCTGACTCAGACGATGACTGTGAGCCTGTGAAGATAGCCAGTCAAGGACGTCTCAGCCAGAGCATTCGTTGCAAGTACACATACACTAAGGAGTGCAAGGGGAGGATTCGTGCTGACAAGAGCCGGGAAAGCTCATGGAAACAAAACAAAAATGAGTGCTTTGATCCCAAGAAAGATTTGGATGTCTCTCCATCCTTGATGAAAGACAACCCTGGTCACCAAAGGCTCAGAAGACGGAGCAGTAGGTCTTCCACAAGCAGTGAACTGAGCACATCAATAAGTATTTGCAGCGATAGCATTGGCAGCCCAAAAAGTACTGATCATACAGATTCCGACTCTGAAAAACGAATAGAAGTACAGAGGAAAGATCAAGACTCTCTTGAACAGAATGCGTATGAAGAATCGCCAGCAAGGATACGGAAAGAGTCTAGCACATCACTGGCTTTGACCTTTACAAAAAATACAAAAAGGTACAGCACTGATAAGATACTACTCACTGAGCACAAGGATCGGTTCACTACTTCAAAATGTTCAAGCATTATCTGTAAGACTGAAGAGACTGCATCAGAGCATACAATGACTAAAAGTACTGTCAGCCTTGCCAGATTCAAAACCACCAGAGTAGAAATAGAGGAAAAAGGGGATCACTTCGGTTTTGAAGCAGGAATTCTTGCAACCACAGAAGAGCCATCCAAAAAAGATTACACCAAAAATATCACATCACCAAGAGGGTCTGGAATAACACCAAGTCCAATGGAAACCACCAACAATAGAGATTCTAGCCATGTTTTTAAACTCAAAAAAGATGCTGTCACATCAAAGGGTAAATCCCACAAGAAAAGAACAAACAGTTCTGAATTGGCAGCACCTATTTTTGAGAAAGCCAGCAGTGACAGCATATCAAGTGAAGAAGCCATCAGAAGCTCAAATGATCCATTCCCTGACCCCCCACCTCTCTGCAGTTCGCTTGTGGACAGAGTCTGTTTATCACCTTCAAAAGTCCATGATGCTACAGCACAAAAGAATGGGCAATGTCTTATTCCCTATCCTTCAGAGCATGATCAGAGTCTTATAAAGTCACCCCTTTCTTTTGACACAACATCAATGTTTGGTGACCTTTCAGTGGGAGGATTTGAGAGCAATCTTTATCCAGATATTCAGCTTGCCAAAGAGAGCTTTAGTCCTCTGGAAACCACAACAGATAAGAAGGAACTTTTTGAGTCATCATTCTCACCATTCTTAGAGCAGAGAGACTGGAATCTGATGGTTGATGTTACTCCTGTGCTGCCAGATGAGATTTCTCAGTACAAAGAGGACTCTGACTCAAATGAGAATAAAACCAATTTTAACCATGTCCCATTTCCCTTGCCAGAGAAATTAATGGACTACAATCAAAATCTCAACAGTAGCGTGTCAGTTGATGATCTGGAAATAAAAAGGATAGTTACAGAGCTTGAGAGTCAGCTTCAAACAGCCAAACTCAGCAGCCCTCCACCATTAGACAATGAGCTTCCAAAACAGTTAACCATGAGCAAATTCTCTCCACTGAGACTTGACCCTGACAGTGAAGATGAGGACAGTAGCTTAGAGATGAACTGTTCCTCAGAGAACCTGCAAATTGCCAGACCAGTAGACTCACAATCAGCGCTGTTCTCAGAACCTGACTTACCATGGTCTAGTCCGCTCCCATTTGGATTGATGTGTGGACAGCAAGGTCTTCATACACCAACACATTCCTCTACTATCAACACACCAACTGATTCAGAACATGACCATTTGGATAAAAAGGACAGCATGGGGCTCACTGTTTTGAACACAGAAAATGGTTCACCTATGCATCCAGAGGACAAAACAGAGAAGAATGACTGCTTAGACAAGTCAGAGGAGATGCTTGAGCATGAAATTTACACAGAAAATCTGATGAAAAGCTTGGAAGTGATCTCAGATTCTTTGTCTTCAGGTTTTACATCACCTCAGTCATCTCCTAATCAAGAGAGTGTGGTTCCTGAAGAACACGAAAAACAAGACAATGAACACTCTGAACAAAATGAGTCTGAGCATATAGAATCTAGAAACACAAAAGCAGAGCTCACAAAGCTCTCAGTGGAGACATTTAACACAAACACCGCTACACTTGAAGAGACAACCAGTGACATTTCTGGGTCAAATAACAGAACAAAGGTCTGCATAAATGAGACTAGTAATGACACTCTTCATGATGAATTAGTAGCTAATGAACAACAGCTTGCGGAGAGTTCCTTTGAGAGTCCACCAACTACATGTTTGAACTCAAATGAAATCAATTCACAGAAGTCTTCAGTCTCCATATATGAACACAAGTGTGAGTCCTCTGTCAGCCAAACTGAGAATGCTGAGTGTGATACACAATTTGATATTAAGGACTCAAAGTATACAATGCAAAATTCAGACTTCTCCAAAATATTCCACTTCTCAGCATCCCCTACCATACCAAAAGATGGAAACACCCTGTGTGTAGAAAAAATACAGAAATATGATGAAGATTCAGCTCTAATTGCAAAGCCAGAATTAATTTCTAAAGACAATGGGCATGCAACAGGTGGGACAACAGACTGTCCGTCTGATACAGACATCCAACAACCCATTTCAAACATCATGTCTCCTCATTGTGAAGACCACTTGTCAACCCATGCACAATTAATTCATACACAACAGGAGGTTTCTCCTAAACATCTTCGTGTAGTTCAAGATGAACATGAATGTATAGACAGTATGGAGAGAGCCATGCCTGAAATGACATTGTTTTCTGTGCAATCAGAATGTGAAGAGAATCAACAAAAGAACACTGAGCAGAGTCCTCAACTACTTATTTTGACTCAGGCACCAGAGTTTTCTTACAACTCTATCCAAAGTCCTTCTGAGCTGAGAGATGATGGTCCACTATCAAGCACAGTTACCCCTGCACAAAGTAAAACCAGACCAGCCCTGGAAGACAATAACTCAGATCACATAAATATTGACAAGTCAGATACTTTTGATCCAGCAACAACAGAATTAGATCATTCATTTAATTCCCATCTGGATTTAGTAGAAATTACAGGGAGTAAAATGTCTAACCCTGTAATACTGTTGGATGTGGACAAAATCTCAAAACAACCTTTTTCTGAGCATTCTGGGGCACTGGATAACTCTCAAGATACAGGTGCACTGTATGATTTGAAACTCAGCCCCCTGAATTACAGCGAAACATGTTTCAGTGAATACAGCTTCACCTCTAAATGTCCAAACAAAGGAACTGACCAGCCTGATGTAAAATCAAACTCTACAGACAGTTACATTCTCAATGCCTGTGCTTTCTCTCTTGATAAACCATTGTCATCCAGCCCAACATATAATGCAAATGAACAAGAGTCAAATATTCAGGGCCATCTGACTGGACTTGATATACTTGAAACCTCTATAAACAACAAACAAAACAATATCAAATATTCAAGTGTCTCAGCTTCCTGCAGTAATTATGTTGAGGAAGGCAGTACAATTGACTCTGAACAAGTCTCAAAACCTGACCAAACTGACAGGGATGGTAGTCACCTTCCACCTGAAACTGTTGATTACATGGATCTGCACATCAAATTTCACAAGAGAGCAGATTCTGAAAAACTGGACCACCAGATGATCACCAATGAGAATGATGCAATGCAGTGGTCAACAATGTCGGATGTTAAGGAGAAACCTAAACCTCTGATACAATGTGCAAAAGCAGCATCCATGGGTCTAACATTCACATCTGTCCAAAATGAAGGACCAAGTTTAAAGTCAAATGAGACAAAAACATCACAGAAAAAGGGTGGTACACAGAATGCAGTTCAAGGAAAATTTCAGTGTGAAATATGTGCAATGTTCTTTCGTACACAACCTGGACTTAAAAGACATAAAGCCATGAAGCATGTAGTAAAGACTGAAGGAATTTCTCCCATTGAAAATCTAAATATGAGCAGTCAAATGTTCATCCCCGTTTTAATGCCACACCCAACGGAAAAATCACTGAAAGGTAGCATGGATGTTTTAAGTCCAGCAGTTCTTTCACATCGAAACAGAAGTGAAATCTCAGATGGACAAGAACAGCAAGTAAATACACATTTGAGTTTTCAAGGTATTGCAAGGCATTCTGATGTGTCAAAGATCCCAGGAAGTTGTGATATTGATCAGAGAACTTCTCTAAATGAAAAAGCAAATAACAGTAACACCACTGTGGACATGAGCAGTGAAATGTTTGCTCCAAAACTGATAAAGCAAGACACCTTCTCAGATGGAATACTCAGTACTCTTAAAACAGATATATTGCAGGCTATCTCTCCAGATTTTCCCTCAATGGTACAACAAAACGGTCCTAAGTCACCTGAAAAACAGGTCCCAAATAGCAGTCACAGCTTTCATGAAGTCAGTGTGAGGGAGGAACAGAAGAGCATGGTAGTAACCAACAGCAGTGAAGAGCAAATGGAAGAAACAACTTCTTCCATAGGACATTCTATATTGCATAAGGAAGGAGACACATATGACATTGACGATGTTGTGACAAAATATTGCGCTATTAAGCCAAATTATGTTCAGACAGAAGATATCCACTATTCACTTGGGGATTCTTCTGTGGATATCAAGCGTGAGAACACCTGTTCTCTCGCAGAAGACAGTCATGCATTTACTGAAACTTTAGGAATAGCGCCTGATCTCAAGGCTTTCTTTGATGACGAAAGCACTTTTTCTCAATTATTCCCAAGAAATGATGACAGGAAAAGAAAGAAATGTGCAAGGGTCTATGGTAAAAGCAACAAAAAGCAAAAACAACTGTCCTGTTTAATTTTAGACTGCCCTCACACTGGTGCCTTTATTGATAAGTATGAGGAGTCTAAAGAAAACAAGATGGGGCACAAGATTACCAGTGACATGAATGACCCTTGTGAATATGAAACCATTGAGATGATCCCCAAAAGCGTAGTCAATGGTTCTATGGAGAACGTATGTCAATCAAAAGAAGACCTAATGGATAACCAGGTTGGTTATGAGGAAAATGTAGAAACTGGCATAAAAGAATTCTTATGTGAAAAAGAGGGCACAATCAGACAACCCTTAGAGCATCAGGATGAGTTGCATGATTGCATTGTGTCAGAGAACACAGTTCCTCAGGAAGATTGTAAACCAGAGGTTCCTGCCACAGCCTGCCCTCTCCAAGTGGTCTGTGTTCCAGATAATGCCTCTTGTTCGCCAAGCACTGAGATATCTAACCTTAACACTACAATTCAGATTCCTGTACCATTTTTTGAGCCTGAGAGAGATATGTCTTTGGTTAAGACCATTGCAAGCACAGAACTGAAAGACCCCGAAAGACCTTGCAAAAAGCCTGTGGAGCGGAAGTGTAGGAAACGCATTGAACCTGGACTTAAACCTAAAGATAAGCAGTACAAATGCAAAGTGTGTTTCACATGGTTTCTCACCTTAGGTGAGCTCGACTTCCACAAGCTCTCTCATAATCCATCACCTCCTCCAACTTGCTATATGTGTGTCCAGCGCAAGTTTAGCTCACGAGAACAACTTAGGGACCATCTCAGGGAGAAACACGCCAAAAACAAAGCAGGTGTTTGGACTTGTGGCATGTGCTTGAAAGAAATTTCAGATGTCTGGATGTACAATGAACATTTGCGTGAGCATGCCACACAGTTTGCACGAAGAGGCCAGTCTCAGAGCTCCCTCTTGGACATGCCTGGGTGTTTCATGCAGGAAAATGCTGTGAAGAACTTCATATCTTCAATAATGCAGCATCGACCCAGCAGAGCTACAAAAGGAGACAATCTTAAATCATCATCTAAGGAAGAGAGAAGAACATCTTTAGATGTTAATGGACAAGAGTTGAAGGTTCCAGAGGAGTTTGATTCCATAAGTCTGAAGACTAAAACGAGTATTGGGGGAGGAAGTAAACACTGTGCAGTGACAACGCTTGAGGTTCTACCTAAAGCAGAGACGCCTACCAAAAATGCTGAGATGCATCCTAATTGCAAAGACCCTTCAAGGGACTGTCACCACTGTGGCAAGCAGTTTCCAAAGCCCTTTAAGCTCCAGCGTCACTTAGTTGTTCACAGCTTGCAAAAGATTTTTCTTTGTCACAAATGTCCAGTGTCCTACCAAGAGGCAAAGGAGCTTAAAGACCACCTTAAAAGTGAACATGAGGAGACAGATGAGCCAGACTCAAAGCATACCACACTCTATACTTGTGAACTCTGTGCCGATGTCATGCATGTAATTAAGAAGTCCTTCATCTGCAGTACCTGCAACTACACGTTTTCCAAAAAGGAACAGTTTGATCGTCACATGGAGAAGCACCTTGCTGGAGGGAACAAGATTTTCAAATTCAGGGGAGTAATGAGACCTTGCAAGCCTTTTAATTCAAAAGATGATATATCTGATATGCCACCAAGCAAGAAAAGGAAGTTAGCGGAGAGCAGCTTGGACATCACAGCATCACACGTGCAAGGCATCAAATCAGTGTTGCCAATCATAGATGACACTGCACAGAATAGTACAGAGGACCATTCTACTGAAACAAACAATACCAGTGTGAAAATTGAAGATGTAGCTGAGGACTTCCCTGAAATTGCCAAGGACATTATAGAGTGTACAGTGCAAACTGATACAGCAGAACGGAGTCTTTCAACAGAGCTGAAGGAAGAGGATGAAAGCTCTTCTCCATCTCATGAAATCCAAACGGATGAGCCCAGGGAAGACAGTGCAACTGACAAAGAAGCCCTGACAGAGATTTGTGACGTTAAAATAGAAGATGACTGTTGCACAATTCCAACAACATTGCTAGATTCAGAAGTTAACATTGCAAGCATTTCCAGACAAAATGAAGATGGGGTGGAGAAGAACTCTTCAGAAAGCCTTGAAAATGCAAGTGAACAAGAGGAAAAAACAGACTCAAGTGTATGCACCATTCAAGTATGCAGTCAAACAGATATAAGTTTACCAAAGCAAGACATGCAAGGACTCTCATCTTGCAATGACTTTGAACTCTCATCTGTGAAGCAGTCTTCAAACGAGACAAGCTACTTGAAGCAGGTTCAAACAATTGAGACTTTATTCTCCAACAGAAATGAGAATAAACAAGATGTTCACACTCATGACAGTGAACAGCCGATTACTGGCCAGGCTAGGCACATAACTACAGTCAAATCTGAGGAAACTTTGAAACAAAGTCTTGAAAATAACCCAAGGTGCCTTAGTACCACTGATTCTGCACATCACACCAACAGCTCTAATACATGTGAAGATAAGGACTCAACCAAACAACAAAAGAAGAGGAAAGAATTTAAGACACCTCACAGCTCTCAAAGAACACCATCTCCGACTGCAAGGGAAAATCTGGGCATTGACCCAAGAGTCAAAAAGAAGTTCAGGCCTAGCAGGTGTGAAAATATCGATGGGCAAAGGAAAACCGATCTTCCCAATGACTATCCAGTGCTTACATCAGTAAAGGATGACACAGTCAGCAACAAAATAATCTCCAAGCATAAAATAGGATCTTCCAATCTGGGCCTTCACCTAAAGAAAGGTCCCGTAGAGTTCTCACCCAAAAAGGTTGAGATTGTACGCCACTTCAACGGAGATTGCAAAGGGAAAAAGAGCATTCCTAGGAGACCCATCCATTCGCCTTCTTCCAGGGTCTCCACCCTGAACAACTCATTTAATAAATCACGGTCCAAGCCAGGGGTCAGATCCATAGAGACTCACTCATATCGTACTGCAGAGTCACAAAACAACCTCCTCAGCCAGCTGTTTGGCCAAAGACTAACTAGTTTTAAAATTCCTTTAAGGAAGGACACTTCTGAATCTATTAATTAAGGATTAAATGGATGCTATTAACGAGGAGGTAATTAAGTGATCCACTAGGCATGTTATTAAGGCAGTTTATTCATGAGACTAGGATTGTATGGCCTTCCTCTGTGAAATCATTTAACTCCTTGTTTAGTCACTTTATTGCATTCCTCTTGTAAATGTGTATTTACATATATGTGAAGACCAACAACAAAATGTATGAATATAGGTTGAATTTGTTGGTTACAAATGAGTTTATTTTCTCTATTTTATAGTGGAGCATTATCTCTAAGAGAGTGTATTTCATCAGCAACAAATAAAGGTTTTCGGAAAAGAGTTTACTTGAAAATGAACTGAGAATATTTGAGTTCCAAATAATGCATGACACTTTTACATTACATGTTCTTAGATGTTTTCCTAGCAACAGGACCAAAAGACATCCTAAGTCTGGATCATGTCAATGTGCCTATTGTATATGCTTCAGAGAATTACTCCTTCGTACTCATTTACTTTACTGTATTGCGAAGACACTCATTAGTATTAGCTTTTGTATCATAACCAATTGGTGCTATTTTATTATTATTATTATTTGTGTAATGTGAACACAATGTCTTATAACTGAAGGGAACATGTAGCAGTTACAATTATCATTGCTGGTACTCAACAGTTTTAGAGTAAATGACACAAAAATACTGTGTAAGATAAACCAAACAGAAAGGGTTCGTTTGTGTCTTAATTTGATGTGTTCAGAGGAGGGCAAGGAAAACGCCTTTTCCAAAGCTGAATTTAGTTTCATTTTATCTATAATATGAACTCAGGTGCTATTATTGCGCATGAAGCCCTTAGGAATTCTTCCCATGCACTGATGTTACAATACACAAACCCCACACATGATCATCTATAATGTCCCCCAGTTCTTTAATTATTATTTACTAGAACAAAAGGTGCTTTTGTCATGTTTATATGTATCTTATATTGTATAATATTGTAGGTTGATCTTTTCCAGTGCAATGCATAATGTCAAAGTTCTATTTTAATAATGTGCAAAAGATGAAGAGAAAAAGGAAAGGAAAATACAAAGCTTACTGAAGGCTTATGAGTGGATCACAAAGTGCATCATATAAACTTAGTTATTAAAAAAAATATTTGCATTAAGTCTTTTGTGTCTTTGTCTTCTCTGATGGTTTCCTTTGTTTCAATTTGACAGCTCCACAGCATGAAATATGTGCTTATAATTGCTTACAGTGTTTAATCCTGAGAGAAATTTCTCAAAATACAATGCGAAAGAATGAACTGTGTGCAGCATGTGATAAGAAATGGAGAGTACGGCTTTGTTTTAATCAGGCAAGAACTGCACCGTGTCCTTTGAATTCACATTTAATGATCAATTTAAACTGACATCAAAATGAATAGGTGAAGATCATAGAGCCATCAAGAGTTGACAACCTGTTTTAGCAGAGAGAATGACAGCTTTGAGCAGAAATAAGACGTGTAGTCTTGCAAAAAAATATAGTGTAATAAATATAAACGCATACAGTGGAGTCTAAAATGAAGACCAATACTTAAAAATGCTTATATTTTGCATTTTTCTCTTTTTTATTCTAAATACCATAAGTATAACAATTAGAGTGAACAGCTGATTTAACATTGAATTTCTAAGTATTTGGGTTTTTCCCCTTTTTCTTTAATGACAGCTGAACTCAAGCTGATATGACCTGTTGTGTATGTCTGTTGTGTAATACCAGATGATCATGTTATAGCCAATAGCCTTTGATTTGAGAATGTTCCAATAGAAAATTTTGAAGTGCTCAAATGTCACGAATTTGCTTTTTTGATTAGCGACCTAGAAATTTCACTCAATTTTTCACTCCATTTTAGAGTTTTTAAATTTTCTCAAAATCCTAATCCTAGTTTGTTATTTTTTAAAAAAAAAAGTGTTTAAATTCAAATTCTAAAATTTTACAAATTTTTAGTAATTACTCAAATTTACAATTTTTTCAGTACGGTCTTTGACTTTTGAACTCCACTATATTCATACATTCATTTGAGAGCTTTCACAATATAAAGCTATTAATTTATTTTGAGACGTTTTCCCTCCATTAATGCCAAACTATGTTCTAATGAGAATTTTGTCACGAATAATTTTTTTTGTAAACAGTAACGCCTCTGCTCCAAAACAATGGCACATCATTCCATAATCATTCACACACAACAGCACAATAATTACCCAAACGAGAGCTTCTACTGGTTATGAAAATCGCAAACAATGGGAAATAAAGTTTGGCTGTTTGATTACCGTTACTTATTTGCTGCTCAGACAAGGGCTAACACAGACAGTCATTTCAAGCCGATTCGTCACTGTGTGTTTAGTGGCTTGTATCCCTACATGAGCCTTATTCACCTTCACATAGGAATAAAAAGCCATAAGACACAACAGCAGTATAGGAGCACAGCAGTGAGGGAAGTCCCTGGCTTTCAAAAAAGATGTAGGGGCCCATATTGGAGGCACCTGGTAGAAGAAAGAGAGAGGAAGGAAAAAGATTGATAACTTTGAAAAGGAGATGACAAAGCTAAGCAGGCAGAAAGACAGATCTTATAGTGTGAAATTGATATTATGATCTCAGCTATCATAATGTCACAGTAGGCGTCAAGAGCGAGGCATTTCCAAGACAGCTACATTTCTGAGGTCTAATGCATTAATCAATTAATACAAATGTCACAGTATGTGATACACACACACACACACACAAAAAGCTTCTGTAGCCATGAATCATGTAATTGCCACTGATTACTCTTTTGGTTTTAACTAAATATGCTGTGAAACTCATGATTAAATGTTAATTTAATTATGCAAACTGTGATTAGTTCAATTATTCCAAGCAAATTTGACCACAATGCAAGGTGCTCATTAAAATACAGTAACCAAATGCTAATGAATGAATTTATATGCAGGAAAAAAAATTGTGGCAAACGGTCAGGGCGGCTGATTTGCATTATTGACTGTCAATCACTCACGAAAAAGAAAACTTTTCATTGCGTTTTCTCTCAGAGCTGTTTGTTGGTGCCACGCAATAATTGTACGGCTTCTTGTCAGGGCTGTTCTGATCATTTCATCTTAGAGCAAAATCTCCTGGGAGACAGGACAGCTCTGCTCTTTGAAGTGGAGTGACATTATCACTGTGGCTGGCCCTGAAAATAGCATCGTTTCGCCATACTGCCACTCGCAGAGGGCTGAAGATCAGGGCCAGATAGAAATGGGCGACTGGTCAGCGGTAATGACATGGAGTCTAAAGGGAACAGAGGCCATCTTCAATCTCACCTTTCAATCCCAGCAACCCCCAGTCCCCATTCAGCAGCGTATAGTGCCACTCACAGCTTTTGTCACTGATGGAAAATTACTGGGAATTCCATCACATTGCCCCGATGTCAGAGATGGAGAGCGACAGCAGGAGAAAAAGTGATAAATGTGACTCTATTTGGTTCGGGGAGAGCTTTCGGCTCCCTGTGCCACAACACAATGTTTAATAGAAAAAAAGTCATTTCGCTGTTAATTTATGACTCATTTGGGGGATAATGCCAGGCTGTCATCCATTTACAAGAGTAACAGGTAAAGATGATTTGATGAGAAGATTCCCCAGGCTTCCCAGTGCCGGAAAACAGGAAACGCAACACAGGTTGCCTCTGATGGCGGATGCCCATGTGTAAACCAGCATGAGTTATGATTATGTTTTGTCAGTATCAAGGCATGAATGAAAAGCCAGCACCGCAAGCAACCAGCACTTCATCATAATAGCAAACAAATGACAGTCCCACACTTCTGCATTTAAGTGAGCTTCATTTACATTCCATATTTTTTTATGAATATGACTGGATTACACTTTATGATGTCTATATATATATATTTTATATATTCACATAGAAATTAACTATAAAACACTAGAAAAATATTCTTATTGCTTTAGAATGCCTAATATAATGTACTTAATCACTTGCATGTTCCGGTAAATAAATGGAACCCAGTTTTTAACTTCTTTATAACACTTAAGAGCTTTCACGATTTATTGATTCAATTTAAGTACTTGATTTTAGAAAATCCTCAGTTGAATTTTTCCCATGTTGAGTAACCAAGTAACTGGCAAAATACCAGAATTGGTGCATTTCACGGACGAGAATCCATGAAACGCATTAATAGACTGTTTTTCAAGGCTGCAGGATATATTAAACCTTTTTAAAAATCATAACGCTATTGTGAATTTAAAACTGCGATGATTCAATTAAATAAATATGCGATGGAGGTTTGATATATGCACTTTAATTATTTACCTGCGTGTAGGTTACATACTTTCCTTACATTCACAGTAAATGCTGCTCCACACAAACTGTTATCATTTGCGTGAAGCGTCTCAAACTCCTGCATATTGCTGTGAGTTTGCATTTATTGTAACATTCATCTGGAAACGCAATGTGTGCCATTTCATCAGATTTGTAAGATAAATCGTTTATAAACCTATGCAAACACAGGATAATACATCAATATATTTCTAAACATAACTGTTCATCGCGATTTCAAAATAAAAGCTCAAACTCGCTGAGTTTACACGTTTTGATGTCCACATATTGAAGAAATTACAATGGCTGTGGCATTTCTGTCAAGGAAATGGGCAAATATTAAAGATTAAGTGGACACTTGAATTAAATGTTTAGTCAATATTAAACAAGGATTAGATTGCGCAGTAAAGTGCAAAAACAATCGTCAGGTCGTTGGCGCCCCCTGCAGGCATTTGTTATAATGCGTAATGTACATTAGCTCTATTGTTTAAAATACATTATGTATTTTAACAGTTTTGTTCAGTAAAACCATGATTACTTGCTTTTGATACTTTATTTGTTCTATGCATTAAGTCATTTTAAAGGCTATTGTTTGCTTAGGCTATATATATATATATACACACACACACACACGCACACACACATATACAAACATACTCAATTACCAAAGTAATGGTTAGTGACAGCCCTATAACACTTATAACCTACATGTTTTTTTCTTCAGCAGATGATGCTATAATATAAATATTTATGTCTGATAATTTAATGATGGCAAATAAAACAAAATTGCTGAAATAAATGTAACACTAATGCAATGCTAAATATTCTAAAAATATATATCTGAGAACATAATTGCAGTGCATTTTATATTATACAGTTAAGTATAATTAAAGTCTTGAAATTCAATATAACACTATTAAAATGTTTCTAATTTGTACAGGGAAACAATGTAAAAAATACTACAGTAAAACAATGTTGCCCAATGGTACCTCAGTGGAAAAAACTATGTTAAATGGTTAAACATCACACAAGTAATTTTACTGTAAGTTACTGTCAAATTTATGGTTTCAGGAAGTAAAAATTATAATATAATTTAACAAATAATTTACAGTGAAAAACAGTAAAAGGACATTTCCAGAAGTCACTGCACAGCATCACATATAATATATATTTTCATAATACATTTTGTTTCTTCTAATATCAGTAATGTTTTATTGCTGTTATTTGGTAAATGTTTTTTTTTATTATTTTAGAGTTACACATGACTTACCCTGGTTTGTTTTTTGTGTGTGTAACCCTTTGTTATAACCCCATCTAAATATAAGTATTAGCCATATTTTATGAACAGACCACTTAAGGAGAACTTTAATTCATTATCTGGCTTTCTACTTTACCACCCATATTTTTTTCTGGTGGTTATGAGTACATTTATAGGTTTTTTTATTGTAAATTTAACAATGTTTTTTAACAGATCTAATTTTTGACTAATTTTGACTAGTTTTTAAAGCACTAAATGACTTTAGAAAGTACGAAATGTAAGAAATATCACATCTGGACAACAATCTTTTAACAAATCTTTTAAATTAAATTTTTTTTAAAGTACCCTAAGCTCCTATGTGAATAGATTTCAATTCTTTTCAGTCATTGCATTAAATTTTCTCTTATTCCTCTTTTTTTTAAAATATGTGAATGATTTATTGCTGTTCTTTTTCTGAACATTCTTCTATTATTTCCTATGAATCACTTGAATTTAATGTATGAATGGTGCTGAGAATAACTTTAAAATATCTACAGTCTTCATAGAAAGACTATTTTCAAAGCTCCACGGCACATCCCTGCCTATCTGATCCTCCTTGCTTTGTGAGTTTTAGACTCACCTGTCAGCAATAGCAGGAAAACGCTTTAAAGAGACGAAAAGTACGAGTGTGGTGAAGACAACACAAGTGATAGTCCCTCAACAGCCTGCGCAGTCAAACCGTTCCTCACTGTTTACTCACAGCTTTGAGAAGCGGTGTATGCATCACAGGGCTTTGAAAGGCACATCTGAACAACAATGACGTTCTTTTGAAATGTTGAGCAGTCTCGCAGGTCGCATTAGATGCCACGTGCTGTCAGCACTCGCTGCAGCAAAGCAAAGCAAAGGAGTCCTTGATCTCCTTGAAACAGAGCAAGAGAGCTTGAGTGCATGTCAGTCATTTCAAAACATGCGGTTGAAGAGACCATGTAAGTGGCAGACGGTTCACTCAAGGTCTCGGTTTAATGTTCTACACAGATTTTAAAATGATTGCGGCTGCACCCCAAACAAACCAGGTGGATATCAGGCCGCGTGACCTCTGAGATTGGGGTGAGCGCAAAGTAGACAGAGAGCAGCATCTGTGTAATGAGTTGCCGCCCCTGACACCATCATCTAGCATCGGTTGTGCATTTAGATTGGCCAAGGTATGCGCTGATGAGCCCTCAAATTGTTCCTGCAAAAAGTTCAGTGGAAAACAAGTCTTAAGCCTGGGGGTAAAACTCAATTAATTATTAATGCGGTGTGTCATAAAGCGCAGGATAAGACTCGGAGGGAAATGCTAAACACCTCAAAGCTAAAATAATACCTCTGCTTGGGTTCTCTGTGATTTGGAATACAATTAAAAACTAAATTTTAAAGGTTTGCGAGAGTAATAACGACATAAGATTAATTCGGAATTGGAGAAATGGCCGTTTAGGGCTATCAGACATTTCTGGCTTGTTAGCAGTGCGGTTTATTCTCCTCCCAGAGGTAATATGTCATACTTCATTAATTCTTAACAGACATAGCCTGAAACAGTGCAACTATTCATATTTCACCACTGCTACATCCTCTCCTTAAGTGTCATACCCCTAAGGCGTTTTCCCCGTGTGAATTGCGGTTTGCACAAGCATGGCATGTGTCTGAGAGTGAGAGTGTGTGTGTGTGTGTGTGTGTGTGTGAGAGAGAGATTGCAATTGACAAGGATACAGCCCACTAACAGACAACTTAAAATGTCAGGGAATCCAACTGTCAGGCAGCTCAGAAGTGACATGGGCCGTGGCGGTGCCATATTTGATGGTAAATCCCAGTGCTGGTTGTGACTCACTTAGATTAGCAATGTGATTCAGGGTAGACGTCAAACTACTGAGGATGGGCTGATGTTTAATTACATCAATTAGAAAATTGAGAGTGTTAGAGTGAATGAGCAGCTACTGATGAACAAACACCGCCAGCTCGGATTAGAGGCAAATTCGACATGCTAGATAAACAGTTCAGAAATGAAAAAAACAAAAAAACATCTGTCGGTTTGTGGTTCACATCAGTCTTTTTACTTTTTTTAGACTTCAAAGAAATATATATTTAATCAATATATATATATAAAAAATCCAAAATACATAAAAACATATACACACATATATACATACACACATATATATATATACATACACACACACATATACATATATATATATATATATATATATATATATATATATATATATATATATATATATATATATATATATATATATATATACACACACACACACATATATATACATATACATATATAACATTTTGTATGTATGTGTTTTGTATGTATCAAATATGCACTTATTTACATAAGCGTTTAGATATTTCCCAATTTATTTACTTTAATTTAGATATATTTCAATATATTTAAAAAATATTTAAATTGTATATAATAACAAAATGTTACATATTTATCGTAAATGTATAAAAAATAATAATAATATTAATAAATACTAATAACAAAAAAAAGTTTAATATAGGCTACTATTATTAATTTATTTTATCCCCTAAATGTTTATTTTCTATGTTAAATCCAGGGGTACTCCAGTGAGAAAACTGGAGTGCACAGAATTCACACAAACACTGCTGGAAATCAAAAAAAAAAAAAAAAGTATATATACATTTTTTTTTTTTTTGGTTTCCAGCAATGTGTTTGTGAATTCTGTTAACAAGAACATAACAGCCATCAACTTTCCAAATCCATAACACAATCACCGATAGTTTCACACATACACATTCACAAATACACTGCTCACTCAACAGGACAACATACACAAACATTTGCAGTATATTTAGCAGCATTTGTGATACCTGATTAATCTGTTGCTATTTTGACATAAATATTAACGACTTCAACCAACTGCTGGCATAAAACCATTCAGAACAGACAACACTAAAACTAGTCACTGACACAGATAGCAGCATGAACTCATGGAGAAGTAAAAAAGGGACCTTTGATACACACCTGTGCCATCCACCATCACCGCTCGCCTTCCCTCTGTGTCTTCCCTCTGTCTTTCATCCCCCCTCTCTCTCTCTCTCTCTCTCTCTCTCTATCAGAGACGAGGAATGAGTTGGTGAGTCTCCGGCTCAGTGAGGTACAGATTGGGGCTCAGCTGCAGAAACTGACATCATCCTTCCAAGAGCGCAGGTTTACCCCTCCCATACTCTCTCTCTCCCTCTCTCAGTCTCTCTCCGTTCCCCCCCCCCCCCACTTGTGTCATCACCAAGCCCTTCCTCGTAAAATAAATACATTGGTTACAGAAAATAAAAAGCGAATGTTTGCTTCTTAAACCTGCTTTATATTCAAAGTCTCCTAACACAGGATCAAGTCGCATTAGCATGTTCCCCGCAGCCACAGGTTTGGGAACTCAAAGTGCGAGGGGGTTACATGCGCAGTCCGAGAGGTTATTAGAGACCGGCGACCGGGAGACAGGATCTCGCTTGAAAGCCACGTTTGCCAATGCGCAAGCACACGCACACATATCTCTATCACCTCTCCCTCCCGCTGGATTTTTCCTGTCCCAAGTCATTTAGTTTTTCATTTATCATTGTAAGGTAAGACTGTGGCAGCTGTTATTAAAATAGATTGCCTCTGCTAAAGCGCCGTAATACAGGTTGCGTTGAGAGCCGCATATACGGCGGCCTGAACTCGTATACTGTAAATATGGACATATGCGCTATAAACATATGGATGCCTTATTATTATTCCCTGAGAGGAATTAAATGGAGGGAACGATAACAGCCGGTTAGGTGTGTTTTCTTGGTTGTTTATGTCACAGACAGAGGCAGAAATGAAGATGACATTGTAAATTACCTTGCCAGTGTGGCAGACACAACTAAGCTTGGCCTGTTTTTTGTTTTTTTTTATCTCCACTTCAGTTTCTCAGGAGACTTGCATTCAGAATTCCTTCTCTTGTTTCCATAGTGACACTTTTCCCTCCTTTGTATAAGCATGTGCACTATGCATTTCCACGGATAGACGTTTTGCAGTGAGGAGCGTTCGCTGGTGTTAATTACCGTAAACGGTGTTCATTAACAGACCGTTACTATTATTTTCAATCTTTGGGCGTAATTAAATCACCCTGTAAAATCTGCATAATTACGATCTGACTGATAAAAGACAGATATTCATGCTTTATTTTTAAACACCGTCCACCACTCAATTTAAATTTGGTCTGTAGAGCATTAATATAGTGTAGTATAAAGTAACGCACACGACGCAGCTTCAACTTCCTCTCTAAGTGGAAACTGCAAACCTATTATCTGCTACTCAGACCAGTGGGTGGTAGATAGAAGTGCTCGATCACCTCAGTCAAATATGAAGGTCTAATGATGAGCTCTTAAATTGTTCCCACAAAAAGATCAGCTGAAAAGTGTGAAGCCTGGGGGTAAAACTCAATTCATTATTAATGTGCTGTGCCATAAAGAGCGGAGGTGAATTGTTCTTCTGAGCGAAATGCTTAGTAATTTAAAGTAAAACATTTTTTTAGAAAAACCTGGGCTCATTTTACATCTGAAATCCAATTAAAATGAAACAGTTATGAGAACTATAGCTACATTGTATGAATTCATAAATGGTAAAATGGTAGTCTTTGTTGCTGACTTTCCACCTGGTTGATGCCAGTGACAATATTTAGAAAGCGGCCAATGTAATGGTAACAGAGCTGGGTAGATTACTTACTGTAATCTGTTACTGATTCCAAATTACATGACAAAAATTGTAGTTAGTAACGTAATCCATTACATTACCCATTTTAGGTAATATAATCCCTTCTAGATTACTTTTGACCCATCTCATTTTTTACATTGATTTAGGATTGAATAGGATAATCTTGTACCATATTGATATAAAAATACAAAGAGAATAAAATATATTCCATTTGCTGTTAATAACATCATGAAGTGCATTAAACATTATATTCAAGCTTTCCCAAACTGGGTTTGTAAAAGGAACTGCAGGGGGGTTCGGAGTTTAATGAAAAGCTAACAATTAATTAAATAATAATTTTAAAATAAAAGACATTTAAAACTAATCAAAATAAAACACTGAAAAAATGAAATATTTTATTTGTTTACCTGCATGTCATGTGACCTTAACCAATGTCAAATAACCATGAACATGCACACTGTAAAAACTGAATTTAATCGCCAAAAAAAAGACTGTTGCTACAGTAAAAACTTGTTAAATGGTTAATGGTAAGTTCCCCTACTATCAGGGGTGGCGTTTCCGTATGGCAGAGTATGGCAAATTGCCATACCCTAGCCCAGTCAGGTGTGCTGTGAAAAATTATCCAAACTTCATATCTCTATTATAATTTGTTATTATTATTTTAAATCAGAGGGTTTTAAAAATGTTTAACCAATGATAAGCATTAAAAAGAGCTTGGCAGTAAAACTTCGTAACGCCATTGGATCTCTCAGCGAAACCTCATAACTTCACCCCGTCTCCATTCAGATCGACGCGCCGCACACAGCCTGGAGGAGACAGATCTCCGCTTTTTCGCAATGAAAGGGTAAATAAATAATTGATGTTTGAATATTACAGCGTTTTCTTTACTCAAACATCATGTCTGTAAAGGCTAATGTTTTTGTGTGCTTGAAGAGCGGAGAAGTAGGAGGTTATTTTCCGTCTAGCCAATACAGCCTACTTTTGTACGTTTTAAATATCCTGTGCATAAACTCTTAATTTGAGATTTTGAGCAAGTGTATTAAACAACAAGAAAAACTAAGCGCCCATATAGCTACAATAAACGTTATATAACCTATAAAAGTTGATGAAAGCATATAATGCAATGCACTTGCTGCCTCAGATAACAATTACAGCCGTTCTAATGACAGACAAAACACTCCATCTCCGTCATTCGCTGGTCAAAAACCTTGTTAACTCCATTTGAGCTTGATTTTCATATAGTGTGGTAAGTGCACTGATCAGTAAAGTCTGATACAATACCAACGCTGACGACGCAGTGTTGTTTAATTATTGATTTTTTTTCCCCTTCTATTTTTTATATATTATATATTTATTATATAAAACAGATTTCAGTACTTCAGTAACTGTAACTTTAACTGTAAATTTAAGTTAAAACCTAAAATGTTGCTACCATATTATTTTACGGTAAAATTCTGGCAACCACAGCTGCTGTTTTTTTACAGTAAAATCAGGTACTTAAAATAAAAATGTATTAGGTGAAAGAGGATCAGATGACAAAAAAGTTGGTGAATTTGTGCATGTTCAAATGCAGTGCTGGCACCTGACTAATGACTGATCTCTGTGTGAATGTCCAAAAAACTGAAGACTTTCTGAGTGTATAAGCGGTAGGCTATTTTAGAAAAGAAAATTTAAAAGATGAAAAAAAGGATTAGGGAGAGTCAGTAAATTATGAATAAATTATTGCTATTGTGTAAATAATATGTAATCCATAAAAAGTAACTGTAGTCTGATTAAGAGTATTTTTTTTATTAATCTGATTACGTAATCCAGATTACATATAAGAAGTTACTACCCAACTCTGAATGTGTCAGCGGTTGTCAAGGAATGAGGACAACAAACGAAGATTCATACTTCCAAATAGACTTTGGCTGTGTCCAAATTCAGGGTCTGCATCCTTCGGTGTACTCATTTGAAGGATGTTACGTCACAGCGCCGCGACGAAGGCTGTCCAAATTCGTAGGATCCTTCAAATGCGGCCCACAAATACGTCCTCCTTTTCCCCGAATTGGAAGGATGGGTGTGGTGGATCCTTTCCCGTCCTACCTATCCCATAATTCTTTTCGGCAGAGCGTAATGGCGGACAAAGCGAGCGGTAGCGGAGTGGGAGAGGAGTTTCTCTGACAAAACAAGCTAAAGTTTATGCTTCGGCTCAATGAATTTGTAGGAGAAATTAGTAGAATACTTAAAAACAAATAAAAATAGGCTATAATGGCTTACCTGGATGTGACTGTCTTGTAGTCTGATATAAAAAACTCTCCGACAACGAGCAAAGAAAGTATTTAATTTATTTAATTGCTTTATTTCTTCCAAAATAATTAAAATGAGGAGAATAACTCTTTGTTTGTCCATTTTCCCGCTTCTTGCTTGGCGCTGCCACGGTTGCTAGGCGACAGGATATGAGCAACGGGTAAGGGAGGGAACTGAAAGAAGGGTAGGCTGTCCAAATTCACAAACACCGACTTCCGGGTTTTGCGGACGTCAGAGGATCCCTCCTCCTTCAACCGGGTAGGAAGGATCCTAAGGAGGATGCAGACCCTGAATTTGGACAGGGCCTTTGTTCCAAATAGACCACATAATACAAGATAACCAACAAAGGATAGAACAAAATCAGGAGTATAAATACACACATGGTAAATGAGGCAACTAAACAGAAAGAGCTGGACAAGGATAAACTAATCAGAAACCATGGTAACTAATGAGAGTTCATAACAGACATGACAGGAACTGAACTAAACTGAACATAACTGTAACATTAGCTCCCCCTCTCGGAAGGGGTGACCTCACACCACAACAGTAGATAACAGAAAAGAAGAGGGCGGAGGCTTAGGTGGAGGGTGTGGTGCACTGAAAAAAAAATTATACTAAATTATTTTAAGGTAAGTGGTTGCAAACAATTTATTTTAGCTACATTTAAATAAACAAATTTAATTGAAATACACAAATTGATTGCAATCACTTACCTTTAAAAAATAGTTAATTCAATGAATACGTTTTTCAGTGTGAAGGACAGGAATCAGGAGAAGTTGGAAGAGACCAACACCATGGTGGAGCCGATGGTGGGAGGAACCAGGGTGGAGCTTTGGTTGAAGGACTGGGCGACACCCGGAAGCCAATCAACGGAGGCGGAACCAGGGTGAGTGGAGGAACCGGCGGAGCAGAGAGGCCGACAGACCGGGGCGACATCGAAGGCCTGGAAGCCCAAGGTGGAGCGGCTGGCTTGCATGACCGAGGCGGAGCTGGGGATTCAGCTGACTGGGACGATGATGGAGCGAGCAAAGACGACGGGGAAACCAGAGGAAGGGAGGAGCCCGGTGAAACTGAAGGGTTGGAGGGTCGAGGTGCAGCTGGAGACCTGGAAGTCCGTGGCGGAAGCTGAGCGACGACCGACCGAGGTTTGTCCGAATGTACGAGGAAGCCCAGAGGAGTCCTACGGCAAAAGGGCCTCTGTGGATTTGAGGGAATGCAGAGCCTGAGCAGAGTCGAGGTGGACGAGGTGGAGACATGGACCTGGAGGGCCGAAGTGCAGCACGGAGTTAGCGGCAGAGACAGAGCCAAGGAGCTGGGCGACATTGAAACCAGCGGAGGAGATGGGACCAGGAAATCTGATAGGGACATCAGAGGAGGAAGGTCTCCGGATGGGACTGGCGAAGAAGACAAAGGTGTGAGGGTGGGTACTTGGGTGGGAACTGGATCCAAGGACCACAGATCTATGAGGTTCATGTCCGCTCCTTGCTCTAGGGTGGACTGATCAGTGCACTTAGTCTCGGGGGCTTTGGTGGTATCCGGCTCTGGTTCCTCTCTGTTGGTGTCTCAGGCTCGCTGACTGTGAGGGAGAGGAAGTTCTGGAGCATCCAGCCCAAATACCCAGCCACCTCTGGCTTTCTGGTCTCTGGAGGAGACGTAAGGCTTGTGAGTCCATCTTTTCTGTTTGTTTTTATGCGGTCAGTTATTCTGTCAGTGGTTGTCGAGGAATGAGGACAACAAACGAAGATTCGTACTTCCAAATAGACTTTACTGAGAATACGGGCGTAGAACACATAACACTAGATAACCGACCAATGATAGAACAAAATCAGGAGTATAAATACACAGGTGGTAAATGAGGCAACTAAACAAGAATAGCTGGACAAGGATAAACTAAGCAGAAACCATGGTAACTAATGAGGGTTCATAACTGAACTAAACTGAACATAACATAACAGAATGCAAATATATTGTATATAATTCAATAAATCGCAAATGTCATGCCCACAAAACTGCTGAACTAAAACTATTTTAAATGATTGAAAATGTGCATCATCCATTGGCAGGGCTGTCAGTAAATTTTGGCAAAATACAAAAAGTTAAATTACTTCCGTAGGTTTCCAAACACCTGCTCTATGTTATGTTACAATGGAGCAAAGCCTGTTTTCCAAACCAGGACATATATTGCTTATTATAGGACATATAGTGCATCATTACAGGAGCCATCAGGCACAAAGATGCTGAAACAAGACCTTTTAACAAAATGTCAAAGATTGTCCCCTCAGCACAAAAATAGCTCAAAAATACTAGCAAACACAGAAAATTGCATGTCATCTTGTCACCTAAAGTTTAATGGAAAGTAACAGAATAATAATAATAACCGCTTTACTGAATTTGTTAGCAGGCTTAAATAAAGTACTACCTTTATTGTTCATTAATGACTTGCAACCAAAATGCATTAATGTTGCTTAAGTCATTTGTGTCAAATAAACTCTGAAAGCAAACAGAGCTGTATGTAAAAGACTGATGGAAACATGGAAATAAGAATAATAAAAACAAGGAATTTTAAAATGATATAGAAAATGATTTAAAATAAATTTAAAGAAAATGATTTATTGACATGTAAAAGATGACATGTAACAACATCTTTAGAGCAGAGTTAAATAAAAAGCACTAAAAGATGACATGTAACAACATCTTTAGAGCAGAGTTAAATAAAAAGCACTATATATTATTACAGATACTTGTGGCTTATTGAATGTTAAATTGCTGGATGCTTTTTACTCTAAGGAGCATGTGACGTTAAAGAGAAATATTTAGGAGCATATTTTGAGAAAAACTTTCTTAATAAAGGGATACAAGGAGACAAGCAAACACAACTGATTAGAATAACCATTGTAAACAGATTGTTGTGCTGATACTAGTCAAATCTATAGTTTAAATAATATGTGTGAAATAATGTTTGCAGTCATCCTTCCTGTGTGGGGCGGCAAAGACAAAAGTTACAAGTATGTTTAATTAAATGCAAGATGCACAGTTTATTGCGTAACGCTCCGGTTACTCACGTAACCTCGGTTCCCTGAGATAAGGGAACGAGCGCTGCGTCGCCATATTTCATTGACGACTGCTAATGGGGAAACTCCTGTTTACTCTTTTACTGAAGCCAGATTGGTTAATCTTTGTGTACTGCACAAACCAATGGTGCTTGAGCCCGCCAGAAGGGGCGGAGCTGACTGCTACAGGAGTCGGCCCAGTGTGCCATTTCATCAGAATCAACGACTGAAGCAACAGCCATCGATTCGCGTGCAGCTATAGCACAACCAGTTACGCAACGCCCGTTCCCTTATCTCAGGGAACCGAGGTTACGTGAGTAACTGGAGCATTCCCTATTGTAAAAGATGGGTTGTTTTTATGCGCTCAACAGATGAACAGTGTGGGAATGGAATTTTAGGGGGGATACTTTCAAGGTTACAATTGATGCAAAGCAGCATCTCTTGGGAAAGTATAACAAGTCTATTGCATTGACCTTCATCTTGGCGTTGATAAGTATTAGGTGCAGAATTCTGGCGCCACATTGATTATGAAACCTCAGAGATATTGCTAAATAAGGACTCATCTTTTTTGTAATTAAAACAAAGTGCACCCAGCTGGGAGGGGGAGCGAGCCAGGCCAATTTGCTTTCTCTCTCACTTGGAGGGCTCCCCAGTCTTTTGAAGAGTGAAGATGATGGCACGGTTCTGAGGTTGTACATTGTTCTATTATTTAGCTTTGGGTTTAGTATTAGTCTATGCTCGAATTTGTGTATTATTCATTCATGATTATTATCTTTTATCCATTTACTCATGATCATTCTTATATTATGCACTGGTTTATGATTATTCTTCTTTAATGTGTTTATTTTTGATTATAATTGCATTTACCTATGATCATTATCATTATTATTGATATCACCTGTGTATCAACAATAAACAGTTGTATTGCTTGATTAGTATGGTGTACGGACCTTTTATTGACACCTTCTCTTGCTGATTAGCACCACACTTGTCTCACATCAGTTTTGAAAACAAAAACCATACTAAAACACCTATCGAAAGGGAACTCCCATTGCGTTGTCATATTTCCTTGACGACTGCTAATGGGGAGCGCATCCAGTAGCGCCGTGCTATAAGCAGAAGCAGAACTAAGCCTCCGCGAGCTCAGCTCAGGCACTCTCAGAGTGGGCTTCATGAGCCCAAGCTATAAGAGACCCGAGAAGTATGCTTGTCATAAGCCTCGTCCACCCGAAGGGAGAAAAGAGCACTAAGCTTATAACACTTGTGCCTGCAGGGCAGGGACGTCCAAATTGTAGGATCTAATAAAGGTCGACGGCGACAACCATCCGGCAGCCGCACAAATCTCCCTAATACATTCCTCTCGTGGAGTGGGCCCTCACACCTATAGGACACTGTACGCCCGCTGAGGTATAGGCCAGGGCGATAATCTCCACTATCCAATGGGATAGCCTTTGCTTTGTGACCGGCAGCCCCTTAGAGCGGCCTCCAAAGCACACAAAGAGCTGTTCGGACTGTCTAAACGACTTAGAATGCTCAAAGTACACTTGCATTGCCCGGACCGGGCATAGAAAGTTAGGTCCCTGCTCACCGTCTGATGCGGGGAGTGCTAGAAGGGAGATAACCTGGGCTCTGAACAGAGTTGTGAGCACTTTTGGTACATAGCCGCTGCGCGGAAGGAGAACGACCTCACAGTCATTGGATCCGAACTCAAGACAGGAAGCACTGAGAGATAGGGCTTGCAAGTCACCCACTCGCTTGACCGACGCCAGGGCCAAGAGTAGAGCGGATTTGAGCGTCATGACCCTTAAGCCAGCTGTTTGAAGCGGCTCAAAGGGAGGGGAGATCTCTCCTCAGTGGAATTGACCACGGTGCTGCCGCCAGCAGCTGGATCATCTCTGGGAACCAGACTTGGTTCCTCCAGAGGGGGGGCACAAGAAGGAGAGAGCACTTCGTTTCTCTGATCCACCTGATAGCCTGGCGTAGCAGGGCAATTGGAGAGAATGCATACAGGCGGGTGTTGGGCCAATCGTGGGCCAGAGCATCCTGCTGCTTTGAAAAATAAATTGGGCAGTGACAGTTGTCTCCGGAGGCGAAGAGGTCGACCTCTGCCTTGCCGAAAACTGACCAAATCATCTGAACCGTCTGGGGATGTATGTGATGCCCTTTTAAGGCTGGCAGGAAGGTCTTTAGGGCCAGACAAACAGCCATCATTTCGAGGCATTTGATATGCACGCGTCGCTTGTGGGTCGACCTGGAGCCATACGCCAGGTTGCCCTCATACAGAGCACCCCAGCCTGAGCTGGATGCATCTGTCGTGATCACCTTCCTTTTGGAGGTCGTCCCCAACTGTAGGGCTGCAACGATTAGTCGACATTATCGACAACGTCGACAATAAAAAATTGTCGACACATATTTTTGTTATCGAGTAGTCGTTTGATCTCATATGACCTAATGTTAGAGCCTGCAATACTGCGGTTTGACCAGTGTGGCACTGTAGCGCAAGACGTTAGTTCAGCCCTCCTGTATGCAATTCAAGAGAAGACGACACACACAGCGCTTCAAAGAAAATGCATCCGACCATGAGCGGTGTTTGGATGAATATGTAAATATATATTGTGCGCTTTCCTCTCAGTTATGAAATAAATACAACAAAAATGACAGCAGTGTGAAAGCAACAGTTAAAAATGCATCTGATTACAACGATGTGGATGTTTGCACGAGCTCTGCAGTAAAGTCCGGTCACATCATGTTTATTTATATAGTACGTTCTGCAATAGATAGCCTTAATTCAAGCAGCTTAACGGTATTAAACATGAAAAACCAGACCCAGTGTCACTTTCAGTTAGAATTACAACTTTATTTTCTGTTATAAAGCTGGTCTCCAGTGTGGAGCTAGCTACTGATAAAATATTTTTGTTAGTGGGAAAAAAATAATATAATTAAAGTGATAGTTTGGTTTACAGAGATCAAAGCTTGATCTAGCTCAGGAATGTTATCATATCATATCATTATCATAACTGTTAGTTATCATAACCCTATAAGGTATCTGAAGACATTATGTTGTGAATAAGAGTTTATGCAAAGCGTCTTATCGCTTACCTTTATTTTGTTTTTTTAATCCATATGACTTACAAAAGGAGATGTTAGGCAGAATAATGCCATTCAGTTACTTTTTCAGGTAGCTAATTAAATGGTGAGAGAGTGTCTCTGTCTGCCATCTCATTTTGTGTGCCAAATACATCTATTTGTATAATGAATTGGTAACACTTTACAATAAGGTACCATTTGTTAACATTAGTTAATGTATTAAAGGTTCCATGACATTTTTTGGATGGTTTTATATAGGCCTAAGTGGTCCCTAGTACTGTATCTGAAGTCTCGTTCCCGAAGCCTTGGTGCAGAATTTCAGCCACTACGAGCCAGTCCCACAATGAGCTTTCCTTAGGACGTACCATTTCTATGTCTGTAGCTTTAAATGCTAATGAGGAGGAGAGAGGTGGGGCAAGGTGGAGAGTGGGTGTGTGGCCTTAACCAGCTTGCGGCCACGGTACAATGCGCTAATGTTGACCGTGGATGTATCGCAATGGCTCGTAGACACGCAGTCGTTCAAGCTTTTCAGTTTGACCCAGAATCTGATCCGGATGGAGAAGCACCGGATGAAGAAGTTGCAACTCAGCAGGACGTCTCCGAATGGTTAGTTTAAAATATTGTGTCTGGATACGGTCAGTGTTTCCTACACATAGACTTTACCTGGCTAGACTTTACCGTAACAATCTCCACCGCCCGCTGCCATCAGCTCCCGTGTCTCACACACACACGAGCGTGACTTAAGAACAATATTTAGTAACTTTCAGACCCTTTTGGCGGCTTTTTTCCCATAACGGGTACATACTAACAAACCTAGCGACTTTTTTTTTTTTTTTTAATCCTATCATTCAGTTGCAGGGCTGGACTGGTAATCTGGCATACTGGGCAAATGCCCGGTGGGCCGACGCACTTGGGGGCCGGTCCATATAATATGTTTTTTTTTTAAAATTGGCCAACGACCGGCCCATAAAGCAGGGGCAGCGGCCCATTGGTTCATTTTCCATACTGACACTGGGCTGGCCCAATCATCTCTTAGCAAGCTCCACCCCTCCCCCTCTGTTTCTTGTGTCAGATGTAGTCAGTGGCTCAGAGCCAGAAATCAGTGGATTTAGGATGGAGAAGCAAAAGCGCAAAGGCAAGGGGGGTGCGGAGAAGTTGCGGCCAAAAAAATAAAAATTCTAGAGGTTGATGCCTCAACATGTGCAAAAATAACCAACATGTTTAGTGCTGTAGCTTCAGTTTCCAAGCCAACAGTACCTGACGACACTTTGCAAAAACAGGTGAACATAGCACATGGAGGAGAGGTGACTAGCCATGGCGGCGCCGGCGGCACCCAGGCAGAGGAGCAGGTGTCTGACAGTGAAGTCAAGGAGGGTCAGAGTGAGCAGGAGAGTGTAATTGAAACGGTAAGCATGGTAGCTACATGATTTAACAGGGAGGGAGTGTTAATCAGGGCAGATGCAGGAGGATAGTGTGTGTGGGCCTAGCTGGGCCACGACGAAGATGATGATGATTTACCTAAATTAATGAATATTATAATAAGACAACATAATCGTTGTCGCTATTATAAAGTCTGTCAGATTGTCATTTACTGCACTAGCCACTCAGTCAGCTAAAGTCAAATAACACAGCATAAGCTATTTTGCATTGTTTTTGTAGCTAGGTTAGCAGAGTTAACTTATTCAATTGCAACTTTGGATGACTATTCTAATGTTAACCCTTTAAAACCCATAACGACCGTCGACGGCATCATCAGAAAAACTGATGATGCCATTTGATTATTTTAATTATTAAATCATCTCTCTGTAATAGACAGAGTTGCAGAGAAGAGCAAGCTACTGAGGAAACTGCTGCTATTGTAAGGTGAGATGAGATTATTGATATTATTATTAAAAAAAATATTCATAATATTCAGTTTGAGTTTGCCTTAAAGCAGCAGACTCATCAATAAATCATTTACAAAACAGCGTTTCCAAGCACTTGTCGCTTACTGACTCTTTGGACTTTTAAATATGAACATATTTCATATGTTCATATTCGAATAGTGCCCTGTGACAGGGCACTATTCGAATATGAAAGTAAGCGTCTTTCAGATCCACAGACAGAAACCAGTCCTTGAGCTGAATTTTTGGTTTCAAAGATAACATTCTGAACGGCTGTCACATGAGAGACTGATTCAGACGTCTGAGATCGAGGATTGGTCTGTCTTTCTTGGGAACAAATTAGTATCGGCTGTAAAAGCCCGACTCACTGTTCACTAAGGGGACCGTTTCCACGACACCTCTGCAAGCAGTGCATGTACTCCGGACCGAAGAACATGCGTTGTCTGGTACCAAAGTTTGAATAATACCTCAAAAGTGAGGTGACCTGCTCACTGGAGTGAGTAACCTTGTTCCATGGATTTTTAAGAATCCAGCTTGACATGCCGGGGATGGCTTTCCAAGCCAAAAGCCAGGCGGCAAGCGGTTACTTTCCTACTAATGGCAGTTCACAGCACGGGGCGGGGAACTGGCATTCACAGTGTGAGGAGAGGAGAATTGCTCTAGCGGGTGTAGTTTGCTTGGGCGCACGCTGAATGAGAAGGACGTGCCCAGCTTGAATAGAATTTCCATCCGCTCAGTGTTGAAAGGAGCAATGGAGAGCGAGCGTGAACTTACTTCGATGAAGTTCCGGCCTCAGCGAGAACTTATCCTTTCCTTTCCTCTCAAAAGCTTGCTTCGCTAGACTCTCAGTGTGAGCAGCCAGCCCCCGTGAGAGCAGCATCAGAGTGGGCGTGGTCCAGATGAGTTTTATCTGAAGCCGGCAGTATTCTCTTTTAATCCGCCTAAAAAAAATCAAACCGCTCATAGATGAGGGGTGTTGATGACACTCACGTGTAAACACAGCGGCAGATCAAAGTTCTGCATGCATCTGCCTTTAAGGATAAAACCACTCGTGCAACAAGGGGTTAATCCTCACGTGTAAAACACACTGGCTGATCAAAGCTCTGAGGGGAGAGTGGGTTGCGCGGGAGCTGTGCCGGCACAAGACGAACTCTCTCACAATCTGTCCGTCTCAGTGAATGCAGCCTCAGCATGTACCAAGGCGAGTGGTGCACTCAAATCCAAGGCTGTCAGCGATGTGAATCACTAGTAACAGTCCTTACTCCGATCCGCCTAGAAGGACAGAGCTGCTCGATGAAGCGAGTGGTGCTGATCCTCAGGTATAAAATACACAGGCAGATCAAAGTACTGCGGTAAGAGTGAAACCCGCGGGATCTGTGCCGACATAAATCACTCATGCCTGATCGCTCAAAACTCACGAGTTGGCAATTTTTTTCTCTGAGGTAACTGGGAGAGGAGATGCGCGAGAGATGCGGGTCCATCTTCGTTGAAGAAGGGGATCCGTGAGCGATGCAGGGACAAACTTGCGCCTTTTCTGTGAAGGCGGCATGTCTCAGTGAGCGCAGCCTCAGCGACGCACACACAAATGCGAAGCTGTCAGCGATCTGATCATTGCTGACAGCATTCTTACTCTGATCCGTCTAGAGAGATTGAGCCGCTCGAAGAGGGGCGCTAATCTCACTTGTAATACACACACCAGCGTATAAAGGTGTCGGGGCGAGAAAGAGCAGGCGGGCTCTTGCCAGCGTGGGATCATTCAAACCCGGTTGTTCAGCTCCGTGACTGCACCGTTCCTTTCTCCGAGCTCACTGAGAGAGGAGAAATGGGAGAGCGGGGCTGTTTTTTTTTTTATGATTCGCGAGCGAAGAGCGAGCGAGCATACAATGAGCATAGAATCACTGCATGGGGGCTATCCAGACAGGTGATGCACTCACTGCCCTTCTGCATCCTGCAGGACATTTGCAAAAACGTAGCCGAGAAACGTACAGGAATTGCTCTTACCAGCCGTATAGCCACAGGGGAAGGCTTCTCGCTTCTTCCGCTGCCGGGGGTTCGTTTCTACAGTGCGAGCTGCAGGCTGTACTTCTGCTTCGGCTTCTTAATTGCAGAGTCAGCGAAGAGATGATCTCGTCGCTGAAGGAGAAGATTCTGATGAAATGGCGCGCTGGGCCGACTCCTGTAGCGGTCGGCTCCGCCCCCTTCTGGCAGGCTCGAGCGCCATTGGTTTGTGCAGTACACAAACGTTAACCAATCTGGCTTCAGTAAAAGAGCAAACAGTAGTTTCCCCATTAGCAGTCGTCAATGAAATATGACGATGCAACGGGAGTTCCCTTTCGATAGGGAACCACAATACCAATATTAATTATTGTGAACTGCTTTTGTCTCTGAAACATTTATTTTAAAGAAATAATAGCTATTTTAAGTTAATCACAATTCCTGCTTTTCCATCCCCAAATTTAAGACCTCTTAAGATATTTAAGATTTTTAAATACCTGCAGGGACTTGTTTTATTTGCACACAAGCTACTTAATACATTTTACAGTTTGAACACATCCATTGACTATCCAGTGACTATTATTTTTAACTTTTTAAAAATAGCATTATAAACAGAATGTGTCAATAAAGAGTATGCTACAATATTGTCATAAGCTTGAGCAAGTGGCGTACAGTTTGAGCTCAGGAAATATTTTTTTAAATAGTTTTGTGGAAAAAGTAAGAGGTCACCCAAAAATGACATTTCCATCATCATTTACTTACCCTCAAATTGTTCCAAACCTGTATGAGTTTCTTTCTACTTGAACGCAAAAGAAAATATATTGAAAAATGTTGGTAACCAACATTCTTTGTACTTTCGTCAAAATATAATTTAAAAATTCTTTAAAAAAACAATATTTAAAAAAATCTTCCTTTGCATTCAACAGAAGACACTACCCTTTAACATTCTAATAACAACAAAACTGCATTGAGATACAGTATTGTGTGCAGTGCAGAAAACATTTTCTGTAAACGTTTCAGCTTTTCTGCTTCAAGAAAAGGCTAAAAACACATCTCTTCCATTTTTTTGGGGGGGGGGGGGGTTGACCCTCTAACTCTAGCACTCTCTATTCTAATTCTATTTTATCTATTTGTTTTATTTTTTATTAAAAAAAGCCCAACACTTGCAGTCTCTATTAATTTTCTAACTCGTTTTCCTTTTTTTTTTTAAAGGCCTCTAACACAACTGTTCTCTATTCTTTCTCTATTCTATCTACATGTTTTCTTTTTATATATTATATTTAAAAAAAACACCTTGCTACGTATACTGCATTGGGCTAACCGAGACTTGTCATAGCGCTTGCATATTATTGCTCTTTTGTTAGATTTGATTGCTTCTATTGCACTCATTTGTAAGTCGCTTTGGATAAAAGCATCTGCTAAATGACTAAATTTAATGTGAATGTAATTTGAATTGTGACATACAGTACGCACAATAAACTATGGTAAATGTAGTACTTGATGATCCAGTGTACTATTCATACTACAGACTATTTGCTTTCAAACACTGTAGACAGCATGCTATAATAAACCCTAAGAAGTAGTTAAACAAGCGTATAATGACATCTGTAGTGTCTATGCATTTGTAGCATTAAAGGTCTGAAAATATGTGCCACAGTAAAGTCCTTCAATTGATCATCATATCAGCTACCATCTGAAATGTAGATATGCCCTAAATTCCCAAACAAATTAGGACTTTTGTAGAGCACTTGATTTTCCGTCGTATGTGTCCTTGAATCAAAGTTGGCATTCCTTTCTTCCCTTCCTATTCTGTCTTCAATCAATCCTTTAGGCGTAACGGTACCTATTTCTCTGTGTATAATTGGGCTGGATGACAGCCATATTTGAAGCCAATAGATGAAAGCATCTTTTGACAATGGAGTGTCTAGTCTGTGACATGACTTGAATGAGGAAGAGATTGCTGTGCACGAACACGGGTACGAACACACAAAGACCATGCGCACGTGAAATAAAATAAATTGGCCGTAGTACCTCTGCACACTTGTTGAGGGAAGTCTGTGGGAATACACTTGATAAATGAAATCCATTACCATTTTCTTACATTAAGAATGAGGCGGCACTGCATACCAAAAGACATGTGCTGTAATTTCTGAGCTAGATCACAAAATATGATTGGCCAAAAATAAAAAGTTACAAATTTATTTACACAGCAAGCAAGATGATAATATAGTACCAAACACTAGGACTGTAAAAATTACAAAACATTCAAAGTACAATTACAATTACATTTCTTTTGGTAAGAAAAGTCCCCAAATGAAAAAGAAATTTGACATTACATTGCAATAGATGAGAGTTTAGTGTTTAATAGTGCAACAGAAAAAAATAAAATAAACAAACAAAAAACCATCTTAAACACAATTTACTGCAAAAGAAGCGGTCTCTTTATAAAACTATTAAAATACAAATTTTAAGACCCATATATATATATATATATATATATATATATATATATATATATATATATATTTCTCATCCCCCAGATTAAATTTTTTTTTGTTTTTATTTTTAATGGTTAAATTACTAGGGGTGTAACGATACACATATTCGTATCGAACTGTTCGGTACACATTACAAACCGAACGATTCGTTGGACTAATACTATTACATCTGGAAAATAATTGAGCTTAAAGTGTGTGAAATATAATGTTCTCGAAAACCTCTCCTTGCTGGGTTGCGTCAAAAGACGATAATCTTGTATCAGCGATAGCCAGAGATATCAAAAACATTAATTATTCGGCGTCAGATGCCGAAAGCTATGTCATTCCAATTTTACTTTAACTTTGTGCATAGTGAACTGACCGAGATTAAGACGTTCACCGGCATAACTTCTTGAAATTCTGTTTTATTTTTCCCAATTTCCATGTCTTCTGTTTTAATTTTTCTGGATTCTATAATAAAATTAATAAGGTATCAATTAAAACTTTAAACAAACTAACAATTTATTAACTGTTTTGCAACATTAGGGCCCTAAAATATTCAATTTTATTTTTTTTATGGTAAACAAATCTCTGTGAGGTTCCATTAAGCTACTTTTGAATGTAAAACCTCACTCATTAAGTGCTGCCTGATTTCGGCAGGTATGCTTTTTGGTGAGGTCATGGTTAAATGTGTTATTTTATCCTGCTTTTTAATAGAAAATTAATAGCACTGAATTAACATTAAATTGCTAGCTCTTCCCCACACAACCTTTCAGACCACTGTTGAGCAATAGTCTATACGTGTTTGCAGTCTGTGTTGTCGCTAAGGTAACCACCCGTACCCACAAATTCACTCTCCACTCGCTGTCACTTGCATTAAAAGCATAATTTTTCCTCATGAGGGAACATTGGCGGATACACACTCTGGCTCTGCCCCCACTAGCCTTTCAGATGAGTAAACATGATGCAGCTACTAATTTATACATTCAGTCTAGTGCACTGCTACATGGTGGTCTCCATGGATAGATCCCCTTATGAGCCATTAGTGGCAAAACCGTGGCAGAAAAGTGAGATCTATCCATTTATAAGAGCTTATGAATTACAAATTCAGAAGACACTGATTGAAACTTTAGGTCCCGTGATTTGGGGCCACTTTAATTTGTGTTTACTTCATTTCAGATCAATAGCAACGAATTAATGATCTATGTGAAAAGTAGCCTGTTGGCATTTAACGGACAGTAAATGAGAGAAAGATTTGAAATGAACCGAAAAACAAAACCAGCTTAATTGCATATTGTTTTCAAGATTTTCTTTTCTGAAATTAGCTTTATCTAGCTCAACGCTTAAATTCGGACTTGTTTGCAAAGTCCTTGATACATTGTAGTTGACAATTTTATGTGGATGTATGCAGTAGTCAGCAGCAGCATTCACAATTTACACATTAAGATAAATGTTTATATTTCCGATAACCTTTTTGAGGCTGAAACTGTAGTGGGATCCATTACCATATTCTGTATTGAGAAAATTTTGCATTGCAAAAACGTAGCATTGTGGATATGCAATTTATTATGATGTGCACGCAGTTGAGAAAACCAGTACCTCCAAACTCCCTCTAAAAACTGACCTGGATGAATAAAAAAAGAAAAAAAGCCAGAGTAGCATATAGGATTCTCGAACGCAGAACAGATTTTATAAAAACAATATTTGCATTATTATTCCAGTCACTTCGCTAAGGTCACAAGAATGTCACAACATGATGGAAATGTTTGTAAAGAACTAATTTATCCTCAAGGATTTGGTGTCCTTCAGGTATTTACCTCAGTCACTGCAGCTGATTCATCTTATTAGCTCGTCTTACCAAATGCATAATTAGCTGCATCAGTGATTTCAGAAACTGGCTGATGAAAATATATCTGATATCATGAAGTACAGTATTTGTACGGCATATTAACACTAGATAAATATTGACAGGCCAATAGAGGCATGGGGGGGGGGGGGATTTACAGATCAAAACTTGATAACTTAAAATTTTGACTGGTACAATTACCCAATAATTACTTTTCATGTTTCAATGATAGATAAATGGCTGATATTAAAGGGGTCATGTGCGATTTCAAGTTTTCCTTTCTCTTTGGAGTGTTACAAGCTGTTTGTGCGTAGATAAGATCCCTGAAGATGCAAAGACTAAAGTCTCAAAGAATATCTCTTTGTTTTTATAAAAGTTAAGACTCATCCACGGCCCCCTAACACGGCTCATTTAAACACATCCCCACATGTCTACGTCACTGTGTGGGAAGATTTGCATAACACCGCCCAAATGTATACGCAAAGAAAGAGGGCGTGATTTTTATTCTCGCTGCAGTATTGTTGCTGCCACCGGCGCCATGTCCTGGAGACGCTGTGTTTCTAATAGAGGACATAACTTCCAAAAGAGTACACAACTAGAAATCAGTGGTTAAGTTGTATTTACAACACTGTTAAACCAGAACAGTTCAACCCAAATATTAGAGTGTGTACAACGCATTTTACAGAGGACTGTTTCCTGAACCTGGGAGTAGCCTACAATGCTGGCTTGCACGAAGGTTGTTTCTATAAAGTGGGGCAATTCCAACTTTGCAAGGACAGTCTGGCGCTTCTGACTCACAGCCTGTAAGTATGTTTTCATATTTAAAGAATTTGCCACTGACGATTCAAACGTGAGTTTTGAGCGGTGTAGAGTAGCGCTTGTTATTTGTTTCTCCGATCACAAATGCAGACATAGTAATGTTTACGTGGCACGGCGCAATGCAACGCGTAAAAAGACAGTATAAGTCATCAGTAATTATGTCCCCACTTGATGCAACAAATGTCTCGTTTATAATGGGTTTCATTTTTTTGTGTCGTCTCGCCGGGACACGTCATCACAATACGGTAAGGGGCATAACATTTACATCACACTTGAGGTATTCAGCCAATCACAATGCACCGCATAGGCACAGGCCAATCAGAGCATACCTCGCTTCTCAGAACGATGAGCTTTGTAAAAATCACGTGTTTTAGAAAGGTGGGGCATAGAGCAACAATAATGTTTAATATGTGGAAAATAATGTGTTTTTTAACCTTAAACCGTATAAACATTGCATTACACCAAATACACAAAATAATGTTCTTTTTAGCAACATGACCCCTTTAAAATCTTATACTACTTAGTCTAACAGATTCAAAATAAAAAATAAATACATAAAATAAAAAAGTGAAACCAATTATATTAATTACTAGTACTGAATGAATACATCCTAACATTATAAAGCACAGTATTAAAAAGATTTGTTTCAATTTGCTTAAAATTAAACTCTTATTCATTATTTGTATTTTTAAGGATCAACTTTAAAAACACCAAAAAATAGTGAGTATTAGATGACAGCAGAGGAAATAAACTTATAAATTAAAAACAGGGCAAATAGGCATTTAAAAATTAAAAGTCAAATATTAACCAATGAATAAATAATCTGTAATATCAGCCTGTATGAAATAATTTAACTGTTGAGCACCATTAGCACTATGGACATGAACAACAACTCAAATCATGCAGCTTGCTGAGGAGAGATGTTATGACTTTTTTCACTTACCAGATGATAATACATATGAAAACAGCACATAATAGACTTACATTAAAGGAGGGACCGGAGTCATGCAGACCTTGATAGAGACTTTTGGTGGACTCTTTTAACTTGGAAATGTAATCAACCATCTAGCACCTTCTGAGAATACCCTGCAATCTCCTGGCAACATGCTCAAAACTACCAAGAACACATTAGCAACTGAAAAACAACGTTCTGGCAAACATCCAGCACAAAACAGCGTTAGCAAACATGCATTCAGCCTCCATTCTGGTAACAAGCACATTTTCACAAACCACTCAAAACTAATGGATACAATTAAGCTCCAATCTACTTTTTTTTCTTGTTAAATATTGTGTCACTCAGAAATGCATCAAAATGTGGAAGTAAATGGGTGTTTTCTTTTCAAAAACCCCTACTGTTCAAAAGCTTGGATTTGTTTTTGAAGGACGTCTCTTATGCTCACCAAGTAATTTTATATTGTAATATTATTTCACAATAGTTCCTTTTTGTGAAATAATATTACAGTATAAAATTACTGTTTTATATTTGAATATATTTTAAAATATAATTTATTCCTGTCTTCAGTGTCGCATGATCCTTCAGAAATCATTCTAATATGCTGATTTGATGCTCAAGAAACATTTATTATTATCAATAATGAAAACAGTTGTGCTGCTTCATATCTTCGTATATCTACCATACATTTTTTGGGATATTTTAATGAATAGAAAGTTCAAAAGAACAGCATTTAACTGACATAGAAATCTTTGTAACATTATACATTTCTTGTACTTTTGATCAATTGAATGTATCCCTGCTAAATAAAAGCATCAATATCTTTAAAAGAAATCTTACTGATCTCAAACATTTGAACAGTAGTGTATGGTAATTGCATTCCCAACAGAACTGAGTTTTGCAATATTTCGCAACAGTGATACTTCTACAACTAAACCCAACAGTAAAGAACTGATGTTAGAGGAAGCAGGGACAATAAAAAAAAAGCGACGGCAAGAAACAAGCAGCATCTTCACACTCAAATCTCAAGGGACTTCATCCCTGACACTGTCTCGTGGCTGACGGGCCGCTGCCTCCATGTTGGTGTGCATCTGAGACAGTGTAAATTTCCCATTCATGGCAGAAAGAGGCGACGAGGGACTCGGGAAGAGCAGCCACTGGTCAGAGCCGCCGGTTTGGATTGATGAACTAATGGTGACGGATGAGGGTAATAAAGAGCTGGATGTCCCTCCTGTTACCAGTGAGGAACCAGTATGAATCACCCATCTGAGGCCCGTACGGAGCAAGAGAAAGATGCAGAGGCCAGCCCTGCCCCCCTCGGGCACACGTATATACGACGAAACGCACACACAAACCCGGCCCCGGCAGTCATGACTTCCACAAATCAGCAGAGCAGAACTGTCCTACACAACAACACGGTTCAAAACAGAAGAAGCCAACAAAGAGACCATCATCATTCTGGTCTGAGTGAAATGATGGTGATGGGATTACAGAGCTGTGTTTGCACTCTTTTGAAATGTTTTGTCATGATCGACTACTGTAAACAGATGGAAAACATTTTTAAGGCAATGTCTGTAGGGGAGAGCAGAATTGGTTGGCACAATTTTCTTTCTTCTCTGGGGGAACAAACATTACAATAACCCAACAAAAGTACAAATGAACACGTAAAGAAATAGTTCAGCCAAAATGAAAATTCTGTCATCATTTATTCACCCTCGTGTGTGATTCTCTTTCTTCTCTGCAACACAAAAGGAAATGTTAGCTAGTATGTTAACTGCACTTTTCCATACAATGAAAGTGAATGGCGACTCAGAAGCGGGATAAATATGGTCCATATGACTTGCATTCAAACACAACACCCACAAAACAGATTTTTGTGAATAACAACTATATTTCCTTTCTCTGGAACTCTCAAATCTGATTAAAATATGCTTATATTTAAATTTCAACTGGTTAAGAGTCTCGTTTGGTTCAGTTGGAGTCATTGATGTCAAGCCTGGTTTGACACATCTTGATATGTTAGATTTGAATATACGTGAATGAGATATGAGTACTGTGGCAGATATACTGTAATTATCAAGGAATAACTGAAAATTGCAATACGTTTCTCACACATACAGTAAAAGATATTACCTGACCAGTGTTGTTTTTGTTAACTAAAATTGTTAAAAATTAAACATTATATAAAAGAATAAATAAATAAAATGTAAGAAAAATTAGAAATGTTGCCTTGGTAAATAAGTGATATATCTGTTTAAAAAAAAAAGAAAAAAAAAAAAAAAAGTAAATATTAAAATAGAAAATATTTAAAAAAAAAAAAAAACGTACTAAAAATAACGGCTACTTTTAAATATGAATAAATACTATAGTTAATAAATAATACTAAACTAACACTGCATCTGATTTCAAAAGACTTGGAATGTACCACACAAGTCATATTGACTACTTTTAAGGAGTTTTTTTTTGTTGTCATTTTTGAAGCATGACAGCCCTTGACACCATTTAGTTTCATTGTATTGAAAAGAGTAATGTCTAAGTTCAGCAAAACTTCTTATGTGTTACGTGCACACACACACACACACACAAAATACATGTTTCAATCACATCACAGGTTTGGAACTAGAAAGCTGTAAAGTGTATGGAACTAGAATAATTTTATTATTTAATAATTTTGATACCAGGCTAACCCTAAAACAGACACAGTGAAAATAGAAAACTCAAAATAGCCTGTTATTGCAAGTCATGACTCAAATTATTTAACTGTCACGCTAATCAACACCAAAACATGGATTGCTGTTGGAAGTAAATACTGTGCTAATGTGAATGTCAGAAACACTTATCACTGGTTTCTATCTCTAACAAACACTTCCATATTTTAAATCTCTTATCTAATATTTGTTAGCCGAATGGGGTTCATTTTTGTTTTGACACAGCAAATATGACAAACTGTCTTCAGCTTGACAGGTTTTAATTTTCTAATGTATTGATAAAATCAGAGTGTGGATCAAGAGGGCAAAAAGTCACATTTTTGTGACAGCACCCAATTAAAAACCTGAAATTAACCCTGTGCCAAACCAACGCCAGTCTCCACTACTGTTCTTACAGTCAATCCACATCTGCACTGAGAAAGGTTATTAAATATGCACATATTATATATGTACATACGATTTTTGGCAGTAACCCTTTTCAGCTTTTGGTCAATTTATCAATTTGATCAGATTTGCTTGACCACTGTCTGGTTGCTTTGCTATAGGCCAATGTATGGCTCTTTGAAGTTCATTTTACTTTTGTAACAATTAGAAAAGAACATGACAAAGTGATATTGTGATAACATGCGGTACAAAATATTAATCAACATCTATGTGCATGAACCAGTCGCAATCAAGGCTTCAGCAGCAGTTGAGCGATATCAATTTAAAATGCCAAAAAGTATTTATACAGTCAGCAAAAGCTGCATCACTCAAAACAACGCTCAAAAAAATCCATCAACTTCAAAAACTACTGGTCATCTCGCTCTCCCTTTCTCAGGGCTATAAAGAAATAAAAAGCTCAAGGCTTTGCAATCTTTTTCTCAAGAGCTTTATATCTGTCAAGACAAACGAGAGAGTTCAGATCCACTTCAGCAGCTGTATACAGTCTTACCTCAGCACAGGTCTTGAGATCCAGGTCTGTTATTCCGGAGCGATGAATCTTCTTTTGCCTATGTGAAGTATCTTCAGGCTTAGTTGGGTGGCTCGACATCAATAAAACATCCGGGAACTGAATAACTCTTCCTCTCAAAATGGATGGGGTTGCCATAAAACCTGACCTGCATTTATAAGACAGGGCCTGCTCACTTCCAAGATCTTACCAGGCAATATTAACAGAAATAATCGTTTTATTGCTACTACATGCACAAATATTTATCCTTTTAAATTGTTATAAATTAGCATATTCATTAGAAACTACCTGTATAATGAATGAGCTGTACTGGATAGATAGATAGATAGATAGATAGATAGATAGATAGATAGATAGATAGATAGATAGATAGATAGATAGATAGATAGAGAGAGAGAGAGAGAGAGAGAGAGAGAGAGAGAGAGAGAGACAGATTTTGCGTTTGTGCTTATCAGCTTACCAAAACGAGATTTTTTCCTCTGTAAAACTACCCTTCACGAACTCATTCGCTGTAATGTTTACTATCTAAAGCAAGTTAAAACTGTTGTGACCGTGTCCAAATGGTCTTAAAGTCACTATGTCGCTGTTTGTTTGTATCGTCTTCTTCTCTCGCGGCTGCCTCGTGCTTTCTGTGAGTGGTGATTGGCGGGAAGCAAAGCTAGTCAATTGCAGAATCATGTCGGAATCAAGGCCGTAACCAGGGTTTGAAAATTAGTGAGGTCCGAAGTAAGGTGTTAAGAATTGTGCTATAATAACACCCACAAATGTACTACATATAGCCTAAACTTCAAAATAGACAGACATGTAGATGATTGTGAAATATTTTTTATTCAATATAATGTTTTACATGTTACAAACTATTTACAGGCTATTTGCTATAGTGTTTCTCTGTGTGTGTGTGTGTGTGTGTGCGCGCGTGTTTGTGTGTGTGTGTGTGTGTGTGTCTTTCAATTTAGGCTTTTTTTTAAGAAATACATCTAATGTATTTTGCCGGAACCTTTTTGCCATTCTACACTCTCTCTGTTCTGTCTGTTTTGGAGGATAAACATTGTTAAATTAGACCTTCTTTATTGCATCACAATGGGTTATGTAACAATACTGATTACTGTAATAGATTTCCATAATAAACATTGCTATATGGATAAGTAATAATAACTTTGGCTGTGCTCTAATGCAGTGGTTGTCAACTGGTTAGGCCATTGAACCCACATTTTACCATGGACATTAAGCTGCGACCCTTTTTTTTTGGAAATTGACATATATATAAATATATATATATATGCCGTCTGAAAATTTCTTCTAGAATGATCATTTTTATCAAGCTCGTATATTTAAGTTCAGTAATTTCACTTAAATTACAATTATATATAAAAATAATATAAAATATTATATATAAAAGTGGCATTTTGAGGGTTAAGGTCTGTTACCATGGTAAATTTGCGGTGTAATGGAAGAGTGCGCGCAACCAGCACAGTATGACTGACAGGACTGGAAAGTTCTTTTTTTTTTTTTTTTTTAGGTGAGGGAATTTTTATTTTATAACAAGTTATAAAAATAACGTTAGAATAATGACACCGACATAAAACTTGACAACATCTGATTTGACCGTAGATACTGAATGAGGAAAAAGCGTTTTTCTCAGGTAGGCCTACTTTTAGAAGAGTCAACCGCTTTCAAGCACGTCTTTCAAAATAATAGTCTAGCGTCAGAAAAAACAGAATTACGTTTGTTGTTTCTTTGACTGCACACTCCGCGACCCACTCAAAACGTTTTTGCGACCCACCAGTTGAGAAACACTGCTTTAATTAATGTTTTTTGATGACTTAAGGTTAACTAAAGAGCATGAGACGTCTGCTGGCCAGTAACGTTAAAGTTATTTGGCATAGTAACGTTAGCCTATTTCATTCTGTTACAAACAGATTTGTATTATGCTATTGTTTTTGATAGTGTTATACATTTCTTTCAGATATTAACGATGATCACTGCGTTTGTCTTACCGATTGTGGTATCTTCCTGTCAGCAATTAAATTACAGATTGTCTATAAGCTTTTTTTATGAATGTACAATGTTGCCAGATATTGCTACGAAAAACAAGCAATTACAAAAAGAAAGAAAAAGATATCCGAAATAAGTTCAAAGCTTGTGTTTTGTAAATAAGAATATATCACTAACACTAACGTTCAACTTTCCACTTTATAAACGTCCCAAAGTGTCACAATAAATTGGAAAAACGAGTCACAAAACACGTATAATAGGTGGATCTGGCAACAAATGGAGACTGCACCCGCGCTCTCACTCAACGCGCTCTCAAGCCCCGTTCACTGCGCTAGCTTCTCGCAGCAACATGAATTGCAAACACTCATGTGATATGAGGTGGTTTAAACGGCTAAATAATCATTCAGAGAGCTTGACATTTTATTTTTGAATATAAAAAATGACCGAGGTCCGGACCTCGGTGACCTCATAGCTGGCTACGGCCGTGGTCGGAATTATTATTATTATTATTATTAAATGTAGAATTGTACAGTTTAGTTTTTTATTCGTTTATGTAGGATACTGTTGAAGAATAAAACTTGCCACACAGCACTACTCATTTTACTCATCATTTACTTTTTTTTTTTTTTTTTTTAAGGAGACAGACCACAAAACTTAATTTGCCTTCATTCACCTACACATAAATTGCATTAATTATGCACACTTTGCACAATACTTTAGCGTTTCACAACTCGGGAAATTAAAAATAAAAATACACGTTTTATTTATTTATTTTACTTAAACCATAGATAACAATATTGATCATAATTATTTTGCATATATTTAACGTTGTTGACCTGATGATTAAATTACCTTGCCAGAATATGCTTTTGGAATATCATTGATAAAATACTATAAAACACAATATGCAGACATAATGTGCATCCTATGCCCTTTATTTTGTTGCAATGGCACCTAACAAAAAAACAGCAATAAGAAAATAAAAAAAGGAATTGCGTTCATATTGCTTTGACCAAAATCCCTTTAATGCTGAGCCATATTAAATATTCGATAGGAATGAAAACAAGGCTGTGAGGGATATAAGTACAGTGTGTTCAATGGATTGTACTGTAGTTTAACAACATACCAACTGATATAAAAAAAAACACTTTCATCAAACAAAAACTTCATGAAACACTATTGCAAGTTGTGAGCTTTGACAAATGCATGTAATCTAGGACATTTGTTCTGCTCGTTCCATTGCAAAAATTGTAAGTCTATACCTCAAGAAGGCACTTCCCAAGAGAACCACACCAAGTTAGCTGGAAAAGCCCCACTGTGGGGGTTCCACAGGGCTCGCTGCTGGGACCATTACTCTTTCCTGTCTACACTCAGACATTTATAGATAGCTCTGATTTGTCATTTAATTGCATGGCTTCTCTTATCGCTGGTGTGCCTATGACACTCAGCTGTACATGTCCCCTTCTGTCTCGATGTCTGCAATCTCTAAATCCCTGACTGATATATCAAACAAACTCGGTCTTAATCTTGACAAGAATGAGATCTTCTTTCTCTCAGCTGTAACCCTCAGCAAATCTCTCTTTATCGCTGTCACACAGTTGTTGCCTCTAGGTGTTTAAAAATTCACGGTCTTTTTGTTGGGATCCTATGATGACTGCCCTGTCCTGCTGCTTTATGCAGTACAATAAAAGGAAAATAAGTTCCTCCCTTATTCACAATCTACTCCTTTTCTGAGCTCTAGTTATTTAATAGCTGAATGCTGCTAAGTTTACTTTTTTGTCGTACCATTTCCCCTGAGAACATCTAAAACACCCTCATTTTTTATTCAAGAAAAATTGTCACAAATACCAGGTTAGGTCTCTATACAGGCTACATATTTATTTTTTTAAATTTAATTACATATATACAAACTAAACTAGTATACTAACTAAACTTTGGGGTCAGTAAGAAATTAATCTTTTTATCCAGCAAGTATTTATGAAATCGGTTAAAACTGACAGTAAAAACATGTACATGCTCTTCCTTTGAGATTGTTTAAAAATTTATAATAAAATGAGGAAAAAAAAAAATCTTGGTATTTGGTTTCCAGAAAATATTAAGAAACAACTTTTTTCATCGCTGATAAGAAGAAATATTTCTTGAGCACCAAATCAGCATATGTGCATCATGTGACACTGAAAACAGAAGTAAAAAATTCAACTTTGTCATCACAAGAACAAATTTAATTTTAACATATGAAAACAAAATGACAATATTACTGTAGTTTTGTGTTTGTGCTTTCTTTTGCAGTCATACTGTCTCCTTACTGGCCTCATTACCGTCTTCTCAACAATGCAAGAAGGTATGACTTTTGAAGAGACCGTTCAAAATTCACTTTGTATCCAGGAACATTTTGCAACGTAGACACATCTTTGTCCCAGTTTGCGAGGGATTGCACAGGCATATTTGAGAGAGTTGGGAGTCTGTCAACTTCTGAACACCCACCATTTCACTGTCCTCTCGGCCCACCGGAGGTTCTGCGGATGAGGATTGCTCAGTTTCAGCAGTTTTATCAGACATGCAGGCCCCTCATTGTTGTCCAGAGATTACAGCTGTGGAGGAGGTTTGACTGACAGGGTCTGGCCTAAGGTGCACCCAAGAGAATCAAGAGGATTTACAGTGACTGCTCCAGCTTATATTTTCCTCTCCATTCTCTCCTGTCAGGGCTCAGGTCTGTGATACAGTCAAGAAATAGTCTGCATAATTTAATGGAGTCTCCCATTTTCTCTCACTATTTTTGCTCTTGGAGTAGTGGAGCTACTGTTATTTCTATTTTAAAGGTTAACGAGGATTTGAGAGTCTATAACATTGTTTATGTGACATTTCAAGTGCAACACGTATTCATTTTTTTTTTTTGTTTTGGACAGGGCTTTTGGGGAAAAAAAAGAGAATGAAAACGAAGTGGTCCTTGGTTCAAAATCGTTTGTGAGATCCTTATCTAGACCATCTGAGAACCAGAAGACAGTGATTGAGTATTAAGGTCACCTGCTTGTCCACTACGAGACAAGGATGTAAAATGAACAACTGTGGTCACAGACACATTTTTCAAGAGTTAGGACACAATTAGATCAGAACTGAAGGGAAGGGACAATCGAAATTTAGCTGTGGACTGAAACAGATACTTGGGCCCTGCCATTTTGGCCCCAAAGCATTTTTAATACTTAGAGACAAGAAATAATAAACCATCCGATTCTGTCTTTAGTGTCAGTCACTATAATATTAGCCACCACAATTTCTAGGAATTTTTCTCTGAAAGTTTTGCTCTTTGTGAATGAAAGTGATATCATTTTTAATTAGTATTTTAATACTAAAATATAAAATGTTTCAGCGGTGTGTGGTTGCACAAAATATGGTGTCTTTTTTCTGCCACATATGAAAAAATCATAATTTTTTGATCAATTATTTGATACATCATGATTATGACAAACAGCTATAATTGTAAAATAAAAAGTCAAAACTGAAAAGTCCTGTAATTATGAGTCAAAATTAAGATACGCCAAATCATAATTATGACAAACTGTCATAATTTTCACTTTCTCATAATTTTGACCAAGTCAGAACTATAAGATAAAAAGTCACAATTATGAAAAAATGTCAACGTTTTCATAAGTCAACAGTTTTATAATCTTAACTTTTTATCCTAGAATTGATTCATAATTTTGAGTCAATTAACCAAAATCACAATTAATGACATGCCATGTCAACACTTTTTTAATTGACAATTTCAATATCTCAATTCATTCTCACAATGACTTTTTATCTCAATGTCTGTCATTTAATGTTTATCTCAGAATTATGACTTACTATCTCAATTTTGTGTCATAAGTACTACTTTTTATTATTAGAATTGATCAAAGCATGATCAAAAATGTGGCAAAAATGGGATTACATTCTAAGTAAAATTGATTAAATATATTAATTCAAAAGATTAGTACCTGACATACAAATGAAATCTGTCTAGAAGGATTAAAAATCCTTATCTAGTAATCATGAATCACGAATGAATGATGAAAAGGTATCTAAAAAAAAAAAAGAAAATTGGTCAGAATGTTTACTTTGACTTTAAGGGCTTTGGGAGGATTAATAGGGTGAAAATACATTTTAAAAACAAGAGCAGCATTGGGCCCAGCAGTTTTATTAAGGTTGCTGTAGGTTTTCTAGCATAATTAAACCATGCATGTACATTTTTGTATTCCTTGTAAAATTGTATTCAAGACACCAGAGAGGACACCCGAGCACCGCAATCACATTTAAAAACTGCATTATTAATGGCAAATGGCTGATCCTATGAAACGTGTCCTTTTTCACCTGCAGCTAAACTAATATGGAACAACCTATTCATCTTGGCACCAGAGACAAAGGTAGGTTTCAAATCCACAGCAAGCTTGATATTTAATTTCACGTGGTGAATGTAATTACGCGAAGGAATGATGCCGTGCCCCGGATTAAATCAGGGAGTTATTGAGAGTGCCTGTAATTTTAATTCTGTTAGGATGACATTACAGAAGACCATCTGAGAAACTATTATATCATGGCATGAGAGAATACTGCCACTTTGTGGCATATAAGGGATAAGCATGCAGAGGTATATAGCGAATCTCATGAAAATGACCATTTATATATATAAATATATACCATTCGAAATTTAGATTAAATTGATTAAAAGTAACAGTAAATACTTTTATAATGCTACAAAAGACTTGTCTATTCACTTCTAAACTTTGGATTAAAGAGTTCTGGGAAACAAATCGCAGTATTAATTAAAATAATTATTCAGTTTTCAACACTGATAATAATCAGAAAGCAGCAAATCTGAATGATTTCTGAAGTATCGTGTGACAGTGAAGACTGGAGAAATGATGCTGAAAATTCAGCTTTGCATCACATAAATTACGTTTTAAAACACATTCAAGTAGAAAACACTTATTTTATAGTGTAATAATATTTCACATTTTTACTGTATTTTGACCAAATAAAATCAGCTTTTGTAAACACGGATGCTTTTAAAAACATGGATGCAAAATACTTAACCGTTTAAAATTGCTATACAAAATTTGATTGAGGATAAAATTGTCTTCGGAGGTTTCATGAGATTCACTTCTGAAAAGAATTAAGTTTAGCAATTAAAGTCAAACTCATTTCACATTCTACCAATTTTTGGTGTAATTGTACAAAGCATTCATTCCTAACCAACAAAACAGACACGGTTTCTCCTGTGGGATTTATGCATTTCTTTTAATTACACATTAAATAAAACTGACGAGATTAATGGGGAAAAACAGGAGTGGGTTGCATTTATAAAATGGTGCAGATCTGAGAACAGCTTTCCTCATCCTAATGATCACATTCACCAAAAGATGCCCTCAGATCAGCACTTTCTCATAGACGTTAACACATGACCCTTAATTACAATTAAGTGTCATTCGATTCATTAACCCCCCCCCAAAAAAGCACAATTTACAAAATAGTCATCTTTATCACAACCGTACAAAGGCTGTTAAAACCAGGTCCATGTATACGTGAACCATTTTATCAACATTTGCAATTGGCACACAAACAGACAGAGAACATTTCAGAAAAGATTCAAAAAATATCTAACGACTTTGCTACTCGCGTTACAGACATCTAGTAAATTATTTTAAAGGGAACAGAAATCACCCAAAACACTTAACTTTGCATAAGAGCGTCCTGATTTAGTTCCTGTTTAGATTTCACTGTATTAGTCAAACTGTGATATAGAAAAACAAACTAGTAATGGTTAAGGATGCGTGGTAAAACAGCTCACCGAAGGTTTTAAAGCAACATTCTGCTCCTATATTGGAAATCTCCTAGAAATGACATCTCATGACATCACAAGTATTGCCACACAAAATAAATCTTTATATCACTCTCTTTGGTTTGAGTGATGGCTGAAAATTTGCCCTCCAGAACTAAGCTAGCCACATTTTTACCATAGTATACCATTCACGACTGACTCTTTGGAATTTATGCGTTCGGCTTCGATTCGACTAGAATTGGGCTTCTAGAAGCAGAATGTCTTGATGGTGAATGGCAGCATAAACAAGGCATGTGTTTTCTTCATTTTTTTTTTTTTACATATTTCTGCATCACAACAACTAGCGGTACAGTAGGTTATATTCACTAATCAAAATTTAGCAAAAACAATTCAACGCAATTACTCCGACTTCTAAGGCGCCGTTTGGCTGGGCACAAGAGGGTAAAATATTCATACGTCAAAGAAATCCTCCTCCGAGTGCAGAAGTGAGGCGTTCGCTAGTGTAGATCCTTACAGAAAAGGGATTAGTTATTACACACTCCCTGGAATACTTGATTCTGATTGGTCAACTGCAGCTCTATATTTTAGTCAAAATCTGCTAAGGTGTAAACGCCAGTTTTAAAAAGTGATTTTTCACTGTTACTTACAACAGGATCTGCATTTTCATGGGTTTGAATAAAAGATGCGTGTTATAAGAGACAACTTTGTGCATCAAAACCACTCCTTTCCTGGAAAAATTAAAAAAAGTACTTGGTTTTCAAAAGTCAATGAATTCACGACAGCTAAATGTAACATTTTGTCTGTCAAAAAAATAACGTGCACAATACTATTATTTACAAGAAGCCACACTGTTAAAAGTTAAAATTTTAAGTCAACCAGCTTCAGCAGATTTGGTTCTCAACTTGTTGTTTTAAGTTTATGCAACAAAAAGTTGAGAATCTCCTACAAAAACAAGTTGAGAGAACTCAAAAATCAGCTGAAGCTGGTTGACTTAAAATTTTAAGTTGGCTCAACTTTTCTTTTTTTTTTTTTTACAGTGCAACAGAGGTTCAGGGAGTGCACACATTTCCTAAAAACAAATGTACACACAAATGTTTTGACATCACTTTCCGAAAAGAAAATGCAGACCGAGCGGCTTGTCTGTCAGAAACGTAACATACCTAATACATAACACATGAGTATAAATTTGTTCTTCACTCCCTGAAATTGACCAGTGATTAATAAAAATGCAGATCACTATCTTAGTTGTTTAAAAACGTTAATAAATGTTTAATTTTGTCGTTTAATTAAGAATTTTTTACATTACCTCTCAGCAGATTTTGCCTTCTATATAAACCTTCATGAATTTAAGTGAAAATATCACAATGGCCTTGTTGAAACAATAGCGCCTGTTTGGACCAACTGAGAAAATCCTTTCTACACAACAGTGGCTATTAAACAGTATTCAACGCATTACCGCTCCCTGGAAGTTTAAAGAACACAACATGCAAACAGGGAAAAATAAGGTTAATGTGGTTAAGATTTCACCATATATACATTATCATGGCTTTCGAGAGAGGGCGTGTTAATCAGACGAAAATGGAAGTTCACATGCAGGTTGTTTTTTTTGGAAGTCTGGGACATCCAAAGGCAGGGTCATACACAGTGATAACGTATCAAAACGCCCCCTGAAAGTGTTGGTCCTAAAAAAGTAATTCCTCAATGTTTCAGTTCCTGTAAAATCAAGTGACTCACATGCAAATTTCATGGCTAAACGGCTACATGCCTAGTTCTCCCTCATACAGCACACCAAAACCTTGTTTCAGTCCACACCATTCTTTAGAAATCTGCTAAACTACTCTAAACCAACTGCAAAATAACACCAGTTCTGACAGCCCACCCGATAAAATAAGCCATAAAGGTCACCAACACTTTGGAACAACTGGCACCGAACGAGAAGTAAAGCTTATTTCTTTTAAGAAAGCAAGTAGAATAAGGATCCATTCTGTATTCTGAGGTGGCTAATAATTTAGTGTAATGTACAAAATGCAGTGGTGGAAATTATTTTTTGAGTCTATAATGACAGGAAAGGCTTGTTCACATTAAGACACATTTTGTTTTGGATTTCTTCTTTTTCTTCTTGCCCTCCTTGCTCATCTTCTCCTTGTGTTTCCGGATTTCTCGGACTAGGGTATAAAACGCGTCGTCCACGCCCTTAAAAATGAGAAAGCAAGAACAGTAGGTGATTATCTAAAGCATCAAACACTAACAAATAAGAGACTTTTCACAGATCTATGCCCAACTTTTACTGTCATATACCAAACATTAGCCACTTTACATTAAAACTGGCCACAGATAAGTGTTAAAAGGCCATCTTCACCAAACCTGAATAGCGAAATTTTAAATAAACTGAAAAAAAAGTTAGAAAAGAACAAGAAATGGTTTTAGATAAGAGTGTGAATCTCACAAATAAATGGTCATATTCCGTCCCAAAAATAATTTTTTTTTTATTTATGCGCGCGTATATATATATATATATATATATATATATATATATATATATATATATATATATATATATATATATCACACACACACGTGTATGAGATATATATAGTCTGGAACGTGACTTTTATAAAATTAGCATTATTTAAATTCAGTACAACTAATACTAACAAAATAATAAAATATATTTTATTACAATTAGCATTAATTACAACACCTACTACATACAAATGTATGTAGTAAATATTTACTGGGTATTTACACTGTGGCAGGTGCGATATGTCACAATGCTAAATCTCTTTTCAGCCCTAAAAATAGGCTTCTTTTTAAGGAAATGTAATTTTGGCCTGAAATATGACCTGGATATTTCTTTGACAGATTGTGAGATCCACTCAAGAACAGGCGTAAAGTGCTGTACAGATGTCGTACCCCACAGCTGGGCTGCAGACGGGCAGCGCTTCAAACTTACCCCGCTCACATCAAAACACATTTTTTAAGCTTGATGCATTGTGTCGTCTTTTCTTCTTTACTGAGTTTTCTCAGCCGGTATTGCCTGATCTCCCGTACCAGAGTATAAAAGGCATCTTCCACTCTCTGCAGTGCAAAACACAACTCCCTTCAGTGTTAAGGAACGCACAGCGGTCATCACTGAGAAGGGGAAACAGTCCCAATTGGATTTCGGGAACCAAGTGGCAAGTTTTCCACAGTGTTGGCACAATATCAACATTTTCTTTTGACTATTTCTGGGAATTTGGAAGGAATTTGGCATAATCACGTTTTTACATCAACTTTCCACAAAAAAAAGCCAGGTGGGATGTAATTTTTTGCTGCATCTTCACATTTGGAAAACATTTTAAGAGTTTCTCAATTAGTAATGTCCCTGAACATACAAACATATATATACATACACATACATACATGTATGTATATGAGAGAGAATTAGAAAGTGAATCTGCTATTAGGGTAATACACAAAACCATTTCAACTTGCAGCCAGAGAGGGAATTGTGGGTATTGAAGACGGCACTATGGTATCGGCGGGTAGCATGTGAGGCTCGAAACAAAGAGAAAAGAAATTAATTCAGGAGCTTTTATTACACCCCAGCACCACAAGGAGTTGAGATTTGAGCACTGCAGAGGGAGGTAGAGTGTTTGCCCTGATATTCAACGTGACAGCAGTTCAAGATCCCCAACTGATTTATAGTGATTAAACTCCAGATCAATCAATTCAAATAGCATTCTTTGCCATTAAGAGATTAATCAAATCAAACAGACAAATTATATAATGAACGCACAAGACAGAGACCAGGCACAAACCCAGAGGCAGATCAGTTGTTGTGTGATATGACCTGATTGATTATTCATAAAGCCCGTCAGAATGAACTCATGCATAAACCCAGTGGAAAGCAACAGGACGCAATGACCAGCTTTCCTACAATTCTACACATTTCAACTTCAACTGGTGTGTGAATGTCACCAAAACCATGTCTAAGTCACAATTACCTCCTAGAAAAAATAAAATAAAAATACATTTATACAATAAGACTCTTTAAAATGTAATTTGCTTATCAAAGTTTAGTTTGATCAAGAGTTAGCAAAATATCATTATGAACCTTTAAAAGTGCAGATTCAGTGCTGTGTAGTGCCCTAAAACCTGATTGAGAAACTTCCAGCACTGAGTTTTTTCCTAAAAATGTTTGTAGTTGAATAAAAACTACCTTCTCTAAAACTTTAGAGAGAAAAGGCAGTTTCGAGATCGGTCTAAAATTAGATGGCTCTGTGGAATCCAAATTTGATCTCTTTAGTAAAGGCTGCACTACAGCATGTTTGAAGTGAGCTGGCATGGAACCCGTAGCCAGGCAACAATTTATTAGGATCAGAATATTATGACCCACAACATTAAAGACCTGTTTCAAAAAACGAGTCGGGATAATAACTTGGGGACTAGTGGAAGGCCTCAGGTGTTTAACAAATCTCTGTCAAGGAAGTAATGGAAACAGGCTCAAACTGATGAAAGACAGCAGGGCATGTCAACAGAGGGACTGAAGGGTTATGATCAGATGGCTGAATCGAAGATCTAATATCTGAAATCTTAGCCGAAAAATATATACGAAAGTTTTAACAGGTGTGAACAGAAACATCAGACCCCTCAGAAACAGGCGGATTAATCACAGCGTTCAATGTAGAAAATACAAATCTAGGATTACAACGATTCTTTTCAGAAACACCAGAAAAATATTTGACCCTTTTTTGGGGTGAACTACACAGATTGTCATTATCCATGATACATATTGTTGCATTTTTGTATTGAGACGTTTAGGTGACAATTTGTTACACCCCTAGTAGTGGTAGTTTTTAACCAGCAGAAAATGTTTTAAAATAAAAATACAAACATTGCAATAAACTAAATTAATAATAACTTTCTATAATAAATAATTGCTACTTTATTTTGATTTTGGGGTGAAATGTGACCCAGACATGTTCTTGAAATGCTTTACAACTGACCTTAATGGCTGTATATATAATCTGGTTATAGTCTACTTTTATTACAGATTTTAAAACCATAATGCATTAACATGACACTAAAGACAACATGAAATGGTATTTTCAACTCCTTTAACTTCCATAATGATGCATTTCTGAGCAAAATAATATTGTGGGGCAGAACAAAATTGGTGTACATTTATGCATTAGAATGTGATTTAATCCTAATTTATACTGTGCTATTACAGACTCATTTTAATTGTGGCCTTAGTCGTGTCAGCGTTAACCGTTTCAGAAGTGGATAAACATTTATGGAAAACAAATGTATTTTTAAAAAATGATGAACAGTGCACAATAAGACCAATGATATTTATTTTAAAACAGTTGATTTTGATTTCATGCGGTCTTTGAATCAGTCAAAATAAAAGTCTTTCACTGTGAATTTTTTATTTTGATTGATGTGTCAAACGCGCTTGTATTCAGTACACAACCACCAGTATTTTCCATACCTGTCTCGTCTTTGCTGAGGTCTCTATAAATGGGATGCCGTAGCTCCGTGCTAAATCCTGAGCCTGCTTTGTGTCCACACTGCGGGAAGGAAGATCACACTTATTCCCCACCAGGACCATGGGGACGTCCTCAGAGTCCTTTACTCGCTTTATCTGCTCTCTGTCAAAGCACACAGAACATTGCATGTTTATAATTAATTTGACTTTGTGAAGCATTTTAACCCTTTACAAACCTGATTCTGCAGGTTATGCGAGTGCACACCATGCAGTGTATACCTGTAGTGGTGAATGTCCTCAAAGGACTTGGTGTTATTGATGGCAAAGACACAGAGGAAGCCCTCTCCTGTCCTCATGTACTGATCCCTCATAGCACTGTACTCCTCCTGACCTGCAGTGTCCAAGATGTCCAGGAGACACGTCTCCCCGTCAATCACCACCTGCTTCCTGTAGGAGTCCTGCACAAGTGAAGAGATATTTTGAGCATATTGATCAGTATATGAATCCCAAACTGTACTGGTTCTGTAATATCAATTTATCACAATACAAAAGCCTAAAATATTCCAAAACTGATATTAAAATCCTGACATTTGTAAAATGACAAATTGTACTCGTAGGCCAAAATTGTACCCGAGTTTTAAAGTGCTCATTTAGGTGTAGATTAAGTCTAGCAAAATGGTGTGCAAGTCAACATTACATTTAAATTAGAAAGATTATTTTCAGCATTTTCATGCATGCTCTTGGTTTTAATTTATCGGCTCACATTATTCCAAAGACAATTGGTCTCTGCAGTAAAAACTACAAAACATCTAAAAAAAAAAAATCTGTTAATATCTTCAAAACCTCTACAAACTAGGGCTAGGTGATATATAGAAAGCGATATGCATGCGCATCTCGTCACTAAAGCAGATTCCTCGATTAGCGGTAAATCCCCTTCACTTGCTTTCAGATGGAGCGGCATTTAATACACAGAGTCGTAGTTCACTGACAAGCTACGCAATATCGCTTTCATTATCGCAGATATTTCACCTTCGATGATGAACGCGATATTGCGTAGCTTGTCAGTGAACTACGACTCTGTGTATTAAATGCCGCTGAAAGCAGGTGAAGGGGATTTACCGCTAATCGAGGAATCTGCTTTAGTGACGAGATGCGCATGCATATCGCTTTCTATATATCGCCTAGCCCTACTACAAACATTATAAAACAAAACACTAAACTACAAAACAAAATGTAAAAAACTACAAAACAAACAAAAAAAACTACAAACAAATATCTAAAACTAAACAAAACAAGCATCTAAAACTATAAAAGAAAACCACCGTCTAAAAACTTTAAACAAACCACAAACACACCTTAAAAACTTCAAAAACAATTACAAAACATCTAAAACTAACTATTGCAAAAACTACACACCAAACTGAAACTTTTTAGCTAATTTTTAGGCCCCCAAAACAAACAAACACACACGTCAAGCACCAAAGAAAAGCAAGCAAACAAACAAAAACCTATTCGGCATTATGCAAATTTGCAATCTAAACTTAGAAGTGTGCCAAGCTAGGAAAGTGAAAGTCAAGAGACTCAATGGCCTTCAATGTGGAATCCACCTTTTAAACCAGAATAACCGGATCGCACTGTTGAATCTTTAACAGTAATTTTTTGCATATTCACATATGGGTGAGTTTCACAGCATGGTGTGGCAGTAGAAAGTGAGTGTCCTGACAGCGCTAGAGACAGAGGTACACATGCCTCACCTCTATGGTGGGGTCGTATTCATCCACAAAGTGGTTCTGGATGAGTTGGATGGTGAGAGCGCTCTTGCCCACGCCTCCAGCCCCCACGACCACAAGCTTATATTCGGTCATTCTTTACCTGCAATAGAAAAAAAACTGTGAAAATCGCCAAGCAGTTAAACACTTTTTCTGCTCCAGCTTTAATGTACTTACTGGGCAATCGACTTAGTTCACTAATTACAGTTTCAGCCCGTTGGAGTAACCTTGGGTTAGACTAACTATGTTGTTCATGGGCGAAACAGTGATAGTTCAATAATAAAGCCTTTTATGGTTTGAACTTACAACTTTACAGCTACCAGCCCAGATGTTTAACCATTACACCACAGCACCCTACAATCAGGCAAGACTGCGAAGGTTTGTCTCACACTGACATCTACTTAAAATGCCAGGTCTTTGACCCAAAATAACAGCATATAAAACATTAAACACTACTCAACTTTACCATATCTTACTACTAAAACTATTTACAACTATAACTAATCCGTTTTAAATATATTTACAGAAATAACCATTATAGAACTGAATCAGTTTATCCACAAAATGATACAAATGAAATACTAATGCCTGAAATTACACAGTTATGAGATTTATTTATATATAATTTTGTTACCATCTTAAATTACAAGTCTATATCCTTATCAATATTACCTTATGGTTATGCTCAAATAGATTTTCTTCGCTACAACTAAAAAGTCCCGTTAAATAAACTAATCCCATGCTTACGACATGACATTTTATGTATTATCTTACATGATACTACTATATCACTTTACCTTCAGTATAATCATTATATCACTTTTCGTTACTATAACACAACCGATTAATCTACAACAGTAAACAATCAATTCATAAAATAATTGATAAATTTTAAGTTAGGCTAGTCCTCTGTAAGCCCTTTTTACTTTAACTTTTCTTAATAATAATTTAAAATCGATCAAGTAAAAGACTCATTCGACATCATGGCTGTTTTTACTGACTACCAAGTATTTTATGTACCTTTTTGAGGATAAATGATTTGCGTATGATATAATAATACAGTGTGATTTCGATTTTAAGTCGAGTTAAAATAAGTTAATCGTTAGTAAGTAGTTAAGCGCCATTGGGCCTGAACTCGTTTGGGCGTGCGATGATAATAACACACACAAAACCTCACATATAACCATTTCTTAACTTTATCTTTATTTGAATGTTAGTGGCTGTAAATACACGTTAAAACAGCTTTTCTATTAGTTTTACCTCTGGGTTTGTTGTAAGTTCCGCGTCTGAGAAGCATTTAACGACTCATGACCTTGCCATAACGTTATTATCCTTTTAAACAGCGTGTATAAAGCCGCATGTATCCCGTTAATGTGTTTAAAGGGGTTTTCTAAACGAAAACCGACTATTTTATACGGAATAGAGACGAATTTGGTCTTTTTAGGCTACATGGCCTGCGCTTTTCATAAATATGGGCGGACACACACTGTTGCGTCCTGCTAAATGATCACTTACCCCAAAATATCAACGGTTTTCAGCTGTTTACGATTATTTTCAGTAGGTGGAGGAGGATAAAAGGACGAGTAATACGCACTTCCGAGCATCAGCATGCATCTTGCATTATAATAGACGAAACATCTGGAGGTGCAAACAATCCTGATCGGTGTCCTTTCAGTGAGATGTGCTTGATCAATAACTGACCGATAACACTGGTAATTCCAGGCTAAATATGGTTATACGACGGATAATAAATGCACTTTAGTTTACAGTGTAGTAGCACGCGAGAACGTGCTAAGACATATTCGATACTGGGCAAAGACCGGCATTCAACCAGCGCTGAGGACAGTGTTGGTACAGACTGGCTTGCTGCTTAAATAGGCCCTAAATATAACCGGAACGTGTACGTGCGCACGTCAGCGCGTATGTGGAATCTTATTGGCTGATTCACCTGTCAGTCAGAATTAAGGGCTTTGCAAGGAGCCAATCGTCTACGGTTATTGACAGAATAATACAAATTACTCGACCTAGATGTTTATTGTTTGGCTTGATGCTTTACTTTATAGTTTTTTTTCTTTGTCATTTAATGTAAATATAGTTAACAGATACATATAATTGTGAAACTAAGCATACAATGAATAAATAAATAAATGAATAAAAGCATACAATAAAAAGTTTTTTAGTGCTTTTTCTTTCATATTGTCAAGATATCGTAATTAAAATGATCATTTATATGGTAAAGGAACAGGTAAATAAAATTCACTAAAACATTAACAATGAAGACTTTATTATCTTGGGTGAATTACTTTTGTTCCAGAGATATTTTAATACTAAATTATTGCATGAATTATGCTTGAAATTCACTCTACACATTGCGGTAATTTTTAATTTTGAGTTCACTTTTAATTATTATATATATATATATATATATATATATATATATATATATATATATTTTTTTTTTTTTTTTTTTTATTATAAAAGATTTTGCAACACAAAGAGGGTTGAAAAAAACAAAGTGGAAGATTTACGACTTTAGTACAGTCTATTATCTGATCTTAAACATATGTTACGCAAACATATGTTAAATAATTTGAACTTTGGAATAATAAAAAATTATATATTTTGATTTTACATGACACAATAAAATAAAAAAACGCAAAAGACACAAGGGGTCAGTATTTCCATGGGTTTGCAAGTCTGTCTTTATTTAAAAAAATAACGCCAAACCGTTTTGCTGTATTCAAATGTATTGTCTTTTGATTTTTTTTTTTTTTTTTATAATTTATGGTTATTAAAATGTTTAAGCATCATAACTCTGTTGTGAGCTATTGTTCAAACCGCTTATGAAACTCTTTGATTTTGTTGATTGTCACGTGATGTTTATTACTTTTCTCAGCGCTCACATGCTTACCAAATCAAAACATTTTGTTAAATAAATAAATAAAATAGTGACTGTTGAGGCTATTTAAATTTCCTTTTTAAATTATTTATTAATAATTGAAATGATTTAAATCACACTAAAAACCGTCCAGAGATTAACCCAGGTTTTCTGAGCCGTCAAGCGCCCTCTTGAGGAATAAAACTGAATTGACAAAACTGAAAAGTCCCGCCTTCTGCGACAAGATGGGCCAATAGGAGTCTCTCAAAAGCGGTCTCTGATTGGACAGTTTAGAGGCGCTTCACAAGCTTGACCAATAATAGCACACTATGATGAGACTGAGGGCGGGACTTGAGAGAATGCAGCGAGTAAGATCAGATGGTCGTGTTTTCCACATTTGAGCTCGGATGGACTGACTGCGGCACAGCATGAAAACTTTTTCCTGTGGGGCGGTGATCCCTACGGATGAAATCCGCTAATTTTCTCAGACTTTTGCGCTGTAAAACCACAAAATATAAGAGCAGTTCGTTTATAGCAAACGGAGCTGTATAGTTAGTCTTAACACAGAAAAAAACATGAATGCTACAGTGTCCTTTTAATTTATTGCACAAACTTTGGTCTTTGTGACATCGGATCGGACAAAAAGTGGATAAATGTTTTCTTACATTTAGTCATAAAGGTAAGAATGTACAGATTTTGCATGCGGAAACTGAAATGCTTCATAAATTCAACTTAAAAACAGCATTCAGCATCACAATCTGATATATTTAGTAACTTTAGGTCTTAATTTTTTGTCATTTAACTTAAAGAAAAAAAAAAAACAGTTAAAATAGCATGTTTTTAGTATTCTGTATGCAGACCGTCATATCAATTGACTTCACACACACACACAAACAAAGTTTATTATTCATATTCAAAGCAAACTGAGATTTGCTTTCAACACTGTTGGGAAAACGCATGCAATAAAGCTGCTACTTTTGTTTGTTTGTTTTGTTCTCCTCTATATGTGGATGCAATGAATTGTTAACCCACATAAAGATGGTAGATTTGTGTTATTTAATTTGTAAATTCATTGTAAAGCCTTTTTTTATTTGTACTCAATTATTGATATTTGAAGGATCAGTCTGCTTAACAACATCAGTGTATGACAAGTCTATTTGATGCAATATGCGGTTACTACCAAACCCAGTTATTATCTAACATTTAATGTGCTTTTAATTTGTATCATTAATTAGTATGTCATGCAGTGCAATAGAAAGTTGGCCTTGGTGGTTCTAACAAAGATTAATTGTCATTTGGTTATTCTTTTATCATATCATAGGCTATTTACTGCAAAATACTCATTTAATCCAACAAAGTGTCTTTAGGGCATTTTTGTATTGCCACAGTGGGAATGCATAACTACTTTATTGAAAGTGGTAAGATGAGAGATTATTAATAAACCACTTATTCACGTTGACACTCGTAACCAGTTTTTGGCTGGTCCTTCAAAGCTAGCCTGCTGATCACAACCATGGCAAAAGTACAAAGGCAGTATTATATCCAGCTAAACGTGCCATCCAGATGTTAGCGATTCTGCCAGTCTACATCCTAGCCGTGGGCGTGGAGGTGGATTTTGGGGGGCCGACGTTTATTCTCAAGTTTATTAAAGCACCTCAGCTGAGACTTGAGACTCAACAAACTCTGAGAGCGAAGGCGGCTCTTGCTGGTCCGTAGTTAAATACCACAGTAGGTAGACTGTTTGCCATCTAGCGTCCTTAGAGAAGGACTTGGCATGGTTTTATTCCCTTCAAAGCTTTGTTTTCCTATTACTTTCCATGAAAGCTCCTCATTGTTTTTTACTCTCACAGGCTAAATGTGCCAATCTACGTGAAAGAATCAAGCGTAGCAAAGTACATTTTGGGACACCCAGGGGATTTAGGAGCAAGATTGGGAGATTTCACTGTGAATTCACTCGCTTTCTTCCAAAACCTCAGGTTATTGTTTTACTGGGATGGGGAACGAAGGATTGTTTTCCTTCCTCTTTCGTCCCAGATGGGAGATTTGGTGAGGACACAGTTCTCCTCTGTGTTTGGCAGATGGGAGGTCTTTTGTGGTTCAGTTTGATTGTGTAGTGGTGTTGTTTGTTTACTTAGTGTTTGATTTGCACCTTAATTTTCCCTAAGGAAGGAACAAGATTCAAAACACGAGATTTAAAAATATATCCCAATTCTGCCGTAGCTCAAATAAGAGAATACCAGAAAAAAAAAACTGTTCTTCTAAATAAATAAAAAAAAACCTAATTGAACTTTAGTATCAAAACCTGCATGCTATAAATAACATTTCTTAGTCGTGGACAATGGCTACAAATGAAAGTCTTTGATTAGAGAAAGCGTGAGGGGGGCTAGAAACGTCTTATCTCCTTCAGCGTTCAGTGCCCGGCTGCGTGGAATGTGTAACCTCAATGTTATCAGTTTCCATGGTGTAAAATCAAGGCCCAAGTCTTTGGATAACCACCTGCATTCCTTCAAGCCTAAAAATGCCTTAGTCACTAGCTAATCTTTTCACTATACAGTGGACCCAAAAACTGTCATCTTTTACTCACCCTGACACCGTTCCAAACCTGTATGACTTTCATTTGACTGTGGAACATAAAAGAAGATAATCTGAAGAATGTTTCAGCCGTTTTTGTCCATTATGGAAGTCAATAGAACCCAATCTTCCAAGCTCCAATAAGGATCAAATGGTAGCATGAAAGTAGATGACTATTTTATATGTTTTTGAAGCAACACGGTCACATTCTGTGAAGAACAGATCGAAATTTAGGGCTTTATTCACCCTTGAATCAAAACATTGATCAACCTCATTTAGCCTCCCATTTGATCACGTGATGTGAGGTTTGACGATACATTTCAGTCAGTTCATCATAAAAAATAATTGCGTCACTTTCAAGTCTGGATTCATTTTACACTACTTTTATACCCTTTGTGGACCTTGAAAGTTTTGGGTCAAGTTCACTTTCATAAACTGCCAAAAAAGATTAAAAATTGTTCAAAATATCTATCTAGCTCTATCTAGCTATCTGTGTTTCTTGGAGTGTTTTTACTCTTGGAACGGTTTCAACCGAGGCCTGCAACTACTTGTGGGAGAGTGCATAAATTGCTAGTAATTACATGTAGCATGGCAGCTAGCGCAAGCACAAGTAGAATAAAAGGTTCATCCAAAATAGCTCTGCAATAGTAACAGCACACCATCTTTCCACGAGAAATTAGCTCATTCTCTCTGGTTTTGGATAGACCTCGAATCTTGTATCATTTGTTTTTAATTTGATCCTTTCCTTGCAGACTTTAGGGTTTAGCCTCTGCCAAACGCTCTCTTGATTCTTAATAACCAAATGAAAGGTTTGTTAGACATATGCTATGTTAACTTCCCATTGGGAGGAATATTTGGGGGATATTTATTTTTCTATATTTGCTTTTGTGCAGCTTTTGAATCAGCCAAATCTTGAGTTTTTCCTGAGGAACATGTGAGTGCCCGTACTGCATCTAGAAATGCCATCCAAAGTTTAACTTTGGGTTAGTGGTTTGTTCAGCATTAAGTTTGAGCAATACTAAGTTTTGTTTGTCTTAGCAATCACTTTATTCTCTTGGTCTCAGACAAAGCATAAGAAAGACATGTTTGCCAAATGTTTTTAATAAACAAGTTAAAACTAAATATGTCGTTTATATTTACTCATAAAGTTGGCTAAGGAGTAGAGTGAAATTGGTGGAAAAACGTTGGGTACCTTACTTCATTGATTCCCGAGGGAAAATGCAGAAGCCTGAATCAGAAGTATGAGCAATGGTAGGAGGATATTACTCAGTTGGGTTCATTGAGATGGTTAGCCTTATAAAGAGAGACTTCACAAAACCAATGCTGGTGTAATTTATACCACCAAAAGTCACATTTCACCGTGCAAAAGTTTCCTACTGATGGTCTGAGTATAGATAAAAGATATAGAAATAAGTGGTTTATAGACATCAGGTCCTGAGAAGAGGTCCTGCACCACAAGGATACGCTGTTTTCATTCAAAGCGTAAGCGACGTCAAAAATGTATCCGTGTGGTGCGGCTGACACAGAACAACATACACAGTTTGCGTTCAGTGGATACTCTCCAAAATGGCGCTACACTGACATAAAGGAGACGAATTGTTGAATAAAGTCGTTATTTTTGTTTTCTTTCAAAAAGTATTCTCGTAGCTTCGTAAAGTTACAGTTGAACCCCCGATGTCACATTATTTTACCGATCTCCTTGCTACGTTTCTGGACGTTGGTCGTGTTAATTACATTGCTGTCTATAAGAGGGTCAGGGAGCTGCCAGAAAGCATCAAAAATATCTTAATTTGTGTTCCGAAGACGAACAAAGCTTTTATGGGTTTGGAACGACATGGGGGTAAGTGATTAATGACAAAATGTTCAGTTTGGGGTGGAGTAACCCTTTTCAGACATGCTTTTTGGGGACGTTAAATAATGGCATAAATAACAAGTAAATTGACTTCCACAAACTTTAGTAAATCACCTTGCATGATTTATTTACCCATAAATTTTGTGTCTGAAATGGAAACTCCTACAAATGCATATGTAATAAGATCAGCCGCAAAAATAACTGCCCATTCCCTTTCATCACTAATGTTTCACTGCTTGTTTTTAGTAAATCCAAACAGTAGTTTTTAATGCCAAAACAGGGTTTGTGTTAGTGCAAACTGTTAGTAAATCTGGCCCATAGTTATCATGTGGAATGATGTCATCATGAATTCAGAGATGGATGTAGCAAATGGACAGTCAGTTCCCAAATGCTTCATTGTGACTTCCACAAATGGTGCTTGATTCAGTGCTCGTTTTAGACTAAGTGATCACTTGCATGATGCGCAGATGATTGAATGGAGTGCTCATGGTGGGGCGGCAATCAAATTCAACAGTCTTTTCCTGATTAAGACCGGTGGCCTGAACAAAACAGTCCAAATGGCCAATGTAGCTCCAGTACTTCTCAATTTCCACACATGACTTGGACGTGCCTTGTGACGTTTATTTGCGCTTTCATGAAGACTGTAGGCCCGAGGTTGTGTTGCAAATAATGATTAATGTGTCACTTTGCCACTATTTTAAAGTGACATTGAACTTCTGTGGCTCTTTTAGTCTTAACAAGCATTGTGTTTTAGGTTCTTGGCTTTTTATTTTTTATTCTACTCATGCATTGTGTAAAAGACAACAAATACTATGGACTTGTGATCTGATTCTTAGAAGGTCAAACTTTAAATCTCACACGTTTTGATATTACATCTTGTACTATGTCTGATCGGACAACCTTGGTTCCCTTGTGTTTTTGGTTAATTCAGTCAAACATATATGCAGCAGACGTGAAGTCATCCGTTAACTGGGCTTCCTTGCTTCAGTGATCGCTCCTGGAAAAATGTCAGAATAGAGTCGGCTGCAGGCCACTTTTGCGTTAGTCAGAAAAGGACACATAAAATGGCCCCACTATGCATCTGACTATTGGCTACAGGACTCCATCTGTTGTCATAGACGCTAAAGGGTAGTAAAAATGAAGGACAAAATGCGTATCTGCTTACAGAAGGGCAAAATGGAGAGAAAATATGCCACGTGCAACAAACATCACATTTTTGACATTTGCTGAGGATCGCACTCCTAAAAAGAAATGTTGTGTGACAATGCCAAGTGGGAATTTTTTGCATAAATTTATGGGCAATTTAAAATGTGATTTGAACGTCCTTGCATTGGCAGCCATGGTTTCTGAAAGATTCCAAACCATGTATAAATCAAAAATGAGAAATTTGGCAAGAACTCCACATTGACTGCAGTAGCTATTTGGTTTTTTGTAATAAGCTCTCTTTTTTCCATTTTGGCTCAGACCGAAGAGCTCTTATAGGGGTTCCACCCCACCATATGTCTCCGCACTAAACCAGAGATATTCAGTGTACTCCCTCTTACAGGGTTGAAAAAAGCAATTGAGAAGACATCTTTTTGTTGGGTAGTTCTTGGAAATAATGGCTTGATTGTTTAAAGCAAAGTATTATTATATCGTGTGTGCAAACAATTGGGTTACTGTTGAAGAAATAGTAGAATGTGGCAATAGAAACGCCAAGGTCATGATTTGATTCCCAGGAAACATCCTGATAAAATGTATTATGATAAAAACTGCTGCTTTAGATGAATGCAGTTTCAATTTTAAGCTCAAAAAGTTGTTATTTTTAAGATGAATTATAAACGAATTATACTGTGAAAGATATCCAGAAATGCCTGTTTAAGAAAAAAAAAGTTTTACTATATCATCAGTTTTTATTTTTCAATTACGAAGGATCTTGAACTAAAGACTTCTGCTGAAAAAAACTTTGTAAGCTTTGTTTTAACAACCTGGTTTTTAGTCCCAAAAAGAGTTGTCCTTTGAGAACTGCACATTGTTTTTTATGAGTAATGCATAATTTTGTGTGCTTGCAGATTTTATTAGCCTAGGACGGGTGTAGTATTTCATTGAGAGAGGAGCTCTGTCTTGATGCTGTGGTCTTTGGCTGCTGCAGTGCTTTACTTTTCCAGCGCAGTGCCCCAAACAGTCAGTAAATCGTCCCTGTCCCTCTGCTGGAGCCAAAGCTCTATAAACATAATGAAGAAATTAAAAGAACACATTTGTTTTGATATTAGAACTTCTACAAAAAAATAGCATGAGTGGACGAAATAAAATTGTCTGGAATTTAATAAACAATAAAGGACACTATGCATAATCTTGTAATAACAGAATGTTAACAAAACCATTGTGGATAAAGATGTATCACAACTGTTTTTTTTTTAATATTAATAAGGTGGGTTAAATAACAAATTTTATTCGAAATTTGTATTGTATAGTGGAAAATATGCATGATGCGTTTTCATGCAAGCCAATCAATCAATACAAACAGTATATATATATATATGTATGTGTATGTGTGTGTGTGATTAAAGTGATTAAATAAGGCCAATATTATTGATAATGAGAAATAAAGTCACATTGATTTATGAAATCGCTACTATATACAGTCAAATTGTGAGCTAAAAATAAAACCAGGAATTACAAGAAAGTCACAATTACAAATAAAAAAAAATAAAAAATTTCACCTTAAAGTCAGGCTTCCATTAGTCCCTGGCCTTGTAAATGGACTCAAACCTATTTTGTGATTCTATGATTGTGCATCTCAGGTTACTATTCATTTAGAGGCAAGTAAAATGGGCTCTTATGAACTCATAACATGCATGTGGAAAGCTCTGTATATTCTGGTTGACTCTGCTGTGTTTTTGAATTCATTTGTTACTCATTTGTTTTACTCGTGTTTTTCTGATTGGTGAAGCTTGATTTATGTTAAATGACTTTGGATATCCCTCCCACTGTTTGCTTGGGTTAATTATTGCACTTTCTTCAGTAAATCTGCAAGTGGATCTTACACCAGTCTTGTGTTCACACTAAAAGCGAAGCAATTATTTGCATCGCGTTACTTGCTCTAGATTACTTTCGCATCACTTGTGTGAATAAAAATAATAAAAACATTTTCTGATACAACCGGACGTGACAATAAGCTCTTTGCTGATTGGCTTGCATGACAACGCATCATGCATATTTTACGCTAGCTGTTGAAGTTTTTCCACTTTCACAGAAAACACGATTGAGGCAAATCTCATAAATATTGAATTTGCTGTATTCACATCTTTGCATTGACTTTGTGTGCAATCTACTCGTTCAAATACTTAAATTCCCTTTTGGTGTGCACACACCATTAGACTCTTTTACATCAGTTTGTGTAATATTTTCTTTGCTGAGAGAATAAACTCAGATCTTGTGAATTTTCTCTACAAAGCTGAAAATTTGCTCAGGCGTGTGTGGTTGCCAGCCCTTCGTCCTAAAATTGTACCTGTTTGCAGAAGTGGGAGGAACATAATGTCAGGTCCAGCTGGTCTCACTGTATCCAGCAGGACGTCCACACTGCAGCCAACTGTTTTTCATGTCATCCTCCTCCTCTTCACACCCTCGGCACACCTCCACAAAAAGCACTGATTCATGGCCAATTCGTTTCTTGGAAAATATGCTATTTTGGGACCATGTGTGAGCTGTTGTTTCAAAGAGACTGAATAATTATTTAGACCGCAGTATCTTGTTTCTTTGTTAAATACAGAAGAAGAGCTGATTGTTCAACTAGTCAGAGATCTGAGGAAGGAAATGTGTCCATCTGGAAGCACAGAGGTCTCCTGCTAATAGCATAGTCATTTCCTTTTACAAAGCTTTCCTGATTATATTATAACACTTGTCTTTATTCCTAGACAGATGCATTTCAGATTGTAGTAAAGTTAATGCTTATTTGTTTAAGCTAAAAAGGTTAGAAATTTGTATATAGAAGTTGTTTTTTTTATGGCTTTCTAACCACAAATGCCACTTTGTAAACTCATTAAAAGTAAACATTCAGCTGAGAACAAAGAGACCGAACAAATCTTGTGGGAATAATAATAAAAAAACAATCTCGAAACTCCAGTCAACAAGGTGTCTTTGACTTAAAAATACAAATTTAAGCAAAAGACATTCAAAAACACAAGATCGAATTCATTTCAGATACCCACACTTATTAGTATGAGAATATCTGCTGAAGGCAGAGAGAAGTATATATCATTCCCAGGTGTTTCCTAACCCGTGTTGTGGTTGTTGCAGAGTTGCTGTGAGGGGGGTGACTGCTGTAGCACTGGACCCCTGGAGCAGGACAGTATGACATCACAGACCAGCAGCCCCAGATCCTCCAGAGATTGACCCAGGATGGAGCTGAAGGTGTGGGTCGACGGAGTTCAGCGTGTGGTCTGTGGGGTCACAGAGGCCACCACCTGCCAGGAAGTGGTCATCGCTCTGGCTCAAGCAATTGGTAGGTAGTGTCAATTTTAAGTTGCTCTCTTTAAAAAAAAAATGCATGGAAAAGTGTTGGAGAAGCTACTTTGAAACTGTAGTTTGTCAAGCTACAAAAATATTCACAAGTAATAGTTTAACTACGAATGAAAATTCATTAATTACTCACCCTTATGTCATTCAAAACTTGTATTTTGTATGACTTTAAGGAATAATTTACCCAAAAATGAAAATTACCCAATGATTTACTGTATATGACTTTCTTTCAGACGAATACAGTCAGAGTTAATATTAAAAAATATCCTGGCTCTTCCATGCTTTACAATGGCAATGAATGGGGTTAAGATTTTGAAATCCAAAAAAACTGTGTCCATCCATCATATCTATATTTACAACTTCATAAACCACAATCTCTAGCTTCCGCTAACTGTCTTACGTGCGTTCACGAGAGAGTGCTGTCCAAGCGGATGACGTGAGAACCAAGTTTTGTTTACAGATATTTTTCTTTACAAATCCTCGTTTTGTACTTCTAAGTTGTGACCGGTGTTTTGTTTTGCTCTCTCTTCTGCACTTACGTGTTCGTCACTTTTCACCGGAGCTTATGCTACGCCTACTTCCTACATCATCCCCTGGAACGCCACTCTCTCGTGAACATGTATGCAACATTTATCGGAAGCTAGCGATTATATTTTTCTTACACAAACACATCAATTCACTTCAGAAGACCTTTAGGGGTTGCGAACTGAGAAACCAAAATTCCCTTGATCTTTTGACAAATAAGAGGTGCTGTTCTATTAAAAACTAAATTATCGTACTATTAAAAACATCCTGTAAGTTTCAGAACTGAAAACTTTCGCGTTAGTTTAAAAATATCTTATATTGAAGCCACTCTGCCAAAACAACAGCTTGTGGAATGTACTACGTACTATGATGTAAAACAGTGTGGCTAAACGCCACCTCCACAGAAGATCAACGCCTGCCTGTACATCGCTGCCTCTTTAGCCCCACCCACCGAATTGTCCATGTAGTGTAAATAATGAGGGGCGAACGCAGATCTACGCAGAACCCAAATGATCGTTTGGTTTCTGTGCAGTGCCAAGTTATGGAAAAACTGTCTTTGCATTGCCTTCTGATCTGAACTCTGAACATTAAGAAAAAGTGGATTAACTTTATTTTTAATGAAATCCAGACCACGTCAGTAAGAACTCGGTCCTCTGTTCACTTCATTTTTACTGTGAATTCGTTTACAAACTAGGCAAAATTCGATGCCGGATTTTCAGAAAGATTATATTGGATCCGACTGTAAGTGAGTAACCATTTTCATTTTGTGATTACTATTGCTTTGTCTGTCATTACAGATGGTTTGATGTGTACTGAGTATTTATGCATTTTTAACCTAAATCACTGCATACACAATCATATCAGTGGGCATTTACTTCAGAGTCTTCAATCCGCTACACCTATTCAAACAGAGCGTTCTGATGAGGGAGGTTAAAAACAGGACAGAAAATAGCTTATTACTTCTGAATGATCTTTTTTGATATAAAACTCTTGATAACATTATAAGTGGACCTCAGTGAACAGTGTAAATAAAAAAAACAAATAACGTATACTACCAAAAAGCTCCCCAGCAGTGGTATGGAAGACTTAAATCATGGAAGCTATAGTTGCTAACACAGATGCCATCAATTGAGTAATGCTGAAACCATCTGGCATCGAGTTTGATTGAGTAATCATCATCCATTTCATAATTAAAAAGAAGATTAAGAGAGTTTGTTTTGGCTCGAGACTAGTTTAACAACTAGTCTAAAGACATCAGCCATATTTTAAGGAGTTTCAAGGAGAGGGCGCAAATAGTCTACAAAGCTGATTTCAGTTAATTACATCACCAGTGGGACCCAAAGCAATTTGTTTTTGATTCAAACCTGTCTTTGACGTCACCGTTTGATTCTATTTTCAGCTGCACTCAGACTGGTACAATCTATGGACCCCCTCTTGTATTAGTGAGAAATGCACTGGCGCAACCAAAGTGCCCGCTGACATGGAAAATCTGACTCATTCTACTGAAAGAAAAAACTCTTAAGAACACCTCAATCCACTTTGACATTTTTGAAAGTAAATTTGTATGTTTTTACTGGGGGAAGAATGGATTTAACAAATTACTGCTCGCTGTTTCAAATGTGTATCTTTAGATGAAGTGCACTAATTTTATGAATAAATATTGTGCCTTTGCCCTTAAGCAAATTATATGGTAGTGGAGAAGTACAGGAAATGATGGGCGGAAGAGGGTGGAATGGGATTGGGAAAAACATCCCTAATATATTTGTGTATTCACATAACAATGATATAAGTCATAACATGACACATTTAAACAAGAATTACACTGTTTTTTTCCCATTTAAAAGGGTTTAACAGAAATAAAGTAATACTACTTTGGGAAAGTATGTTTATAATGATGTACACTAACATGAGATTGTAAATCATACTGTTTTCATTTACAAATGTTTGCTTTTGCATGATGCTAAGCATAAGGTCAATTTTGCAACATATTAGTCAACAAAAAATTGTTGAGAGTACATACGAAGGGTTAATTCACCCCAAAATTAAAAATTCTGTCATTAATTATGCATCCTCATGTCATTCCAAACCCTTAAGACCTTCGTTCATCTTTGGAACACAAATTATGATGTTTTTAATGAAATCCGAAAGCTTTCTAGTTGCATAGACAGAAATGCAACTACCACATTCAAGGCCCAGAAATATAGTAAGGACAACGTTAAAATAATCCATGTGACATCAGTGGTTTCTTCTCTTCTGTGTCAGTCTTCGATGTGCGTTCACGAGAGTATCACAATAGATGTGTGTGGTGCTGTTGACATAGAACATCCATCTCTCTTCGTTCATTGTATATTCTGGTTCAAATAAGTAAGGCAGGGCAAAATATTAAAAAAAAAAATATTTCAACATGTCTGAAATCTTCAGACATGTTTACTTCAGACAAGTTTTATGTACAGTGTGCTGCATCTGCTTGTAAACAAGGAACAATGCATCCAGGTTCTACGTCAGAATCCAACTCCTGCATTAACAGCATGTCAAAGACTGACATGGAAGAGAAGAAATTAGGGATGCACCAAAATGAAAATTCTGGGGGAAACCAAAACTGAAAATTCTGGATGCACTTGGCCAAAAACCGAAACCAAAAATGCTTTGTAATGATTATTTATTACTTTATTAAATAATATAAAGTAATTTTGTAAGACTTTTTAATTTAACTCAATTTTTAATGATACTAAAAAAAAAAAAAAAAAAAAAAACAAGCCAATAAAATAACCACACTTTTACTGAAAGTAGCACAATAAAACTGGACAGAATTTATATAAATTTTGCTAACACTTTACAATAAGGTTCATTAGGTAACTTTAGATAACATGAACTAAGAATGAACAATAGTTCTTCAGCATTTATAATCTTAGTTATCAACATTTACTAATGCATTATTAAAAACAACAGTTGTGCATGTTAACAGTTAATGCACTCTGCTTTAACGTGAACTAACAGTGAACAACTGTATTAGCATTAAAGCTAACATTAAGAAAGATTAATAAACACTGTAAATGTATTGTTCATTGATCGTTCATGTTAGTTAATACATTAACTAATGGAACCTTATTGTAAAGTGTTACCTTAATATTAAATGTCAATATAATATTTTTATTCACTTCTATGTAACAGAATCAGATATAAGTTGTTTTTTTTTGGACTAATTCTCCAAATATTGTATAGTCCTAAGCTATTATTATCAGCATGTGAGCAGAGCATCACTGAAAGCATAATTGTACCAGCGTTGCCCAGTACAGCTGTACTACACCATGTTAAAGCACAGTAGCGCTACTGCAAACAGGAACAAGTTGAAATTTCCTGTCAGCGCGTTATTTTAGCAGACTTTGCTTTTTCGGTGAGCATGAGCAGTACACGAGCACATTTATGGAGCGGAATATTGAGCAGAGCGTAAACCCGCACAATGACGAGGAGAGTGAAACCCGCATGCTTAACACTGCCGGGCAAGCTGGGACGCGACATATTATTATATATATATTTTCGGCTCGTATTTTCGCCTGTTTTTATCTTTCGGTCGAAAAACGAAAATGGCATTTTTAGCCGATAATTTTCGGCAGACGAAAATTCAGTGCATCCCTAGAAGAAACTGTTGAATAAAGTCATTTTTGTTTTCTTTGTGAACATACTTGGTGTACTATCCCTTTGATATATTTGGCTTATTGGTCTTGTTCAGCACTATAATCCTTGTTCTTTTTTATAGGTCGCACAGGACGGTATACACTGATCGAAAAATGGAGGGACACTGAGCGACATCTCGTTCCTCATGAGAGTCCGGTGGCCTCCCTGAACACTTGGGGGCAGTATGCCGGTGACGTGCAGTTTATCCTTCACCGCACAGGTCCGTCTCTCAAGGAGTACCCCTCAACTGAACATCTGAATCCTCGGGGCCCAGAGCGTGGCTTGCATCGGCAGAGCCTTCCTTTGATGGCCAAGCTCCGAGCTCCAGGTGACCGTTCCCTCCGTCGGCGCGAGCCACGGCGCAAATCTCTGACCTTCACCGGTGTGCCCCGCAGTCTGAGGGACATCCTTAGTGGAGGGAGGCTCAGTGACAGTAGTGCCAAACAACGAGAGGTTTTAGTGAGAAGTGCTCACAATTCACCATCAATGTCCCCTCGGTTATCAGGCCACCGCGTGGAGGATCTTACCCAACTGGTGAGACTGCAGAGGGAGACTCTTTCGGTTCTAGACAGCAGGATAGAGGCGTACGAGGCAGAGCTTCGAATGCTGACTGAGAAAAGAGTTGGACTAGAGGACGACGAACTGTATGTGAAGATGATCGAGGAAGTTTCAAGGTTGGAAAAGCAGGTGCGAAGGAACAAGGTGGAGATTGAGGAAGACGAATTCTGGGCAACCGAGCTCGAGATCGAGCGAGAGAGTGAGAGGCAGCTGCAGGATCACCTCCAGGAGTTGAGCAGTCGGTTGCGCGGCTGTAAGGCGGATCTGGAACAGCGGCTGATGTCTCTGCAGGGTGTAGAGGCAGGCATAGAGGCTCAAAAGCAACATAAGGAGATCAAAGAGAGCCAGCAGGCCAGTGAGGGGGAAGTGAAGGCTAGACTTCAGAGAGTGAAAGCAGAACTCAAAGCTCAAGCTCAACACACGGCCCAGCTTGAAAACAGCTCAAGAGCAGTGGAGCGCTCACTGACTGAGTCATGCAAGAGACTGCAGGTACGTCAAATTTCACAAACAAAAACTTGAGGAATCCATATGAAATTTTAAAATTGAAGACTGCCGTGGTAATTAGTGGCCAGAGATTATTATTGAAGAGAGAAGCATTGCTTTTCACCACTATATGCTGTGTTGGCTGCAAAGAAGTCTACAATACCTGGATAAAACAATTAACTATTTCTGTTTATCTCAATACCAGTTGTTTGGGTGGTGCAGGATCCCCCAGAAGTACCTAGAAGTAAAGGCTAAAATACACTACAAAAACGTTGGCTCTAATTTGCAGTCTGGATAAGTTGACACTAGTTGCCAAAAGTTGACAAACGTCAGAGCCATTCTTCAGATTTTGGCCAGTTGGAGTTGACAGATTTCTCATAAAATTGCAGTGATCAATAGCTTCAGACCGTGATTCCATCAAGCTGAAGGATATCAAACATTTTTAATATATTAAGCTGATTTTTAAACACTTATTCATCATTTGGTACAATGTGATCTTTGTGAATTTTTTTTAGTGTATGATGTCCATTTTTCTTGTGTAATCATTTACAGAGTTGGCAAATGAATGAAGCCTAGTGTTAAAAAGTCGTGTAGTTTGACATCATGACATGTTGACAATGGTGATTAGCTGATTGCACCACAAGAATGTGCAAACGTTAGTCCTTCATTAGCGACTAGCCTTAGCTGTGATTTCAAAGGCAGCAGGGAGCATTTCCATTTCACGCTTTTAAGAGCCATCCAAAAATATCTGCATCTACCAGCAGGGAATAACTCGACCAGGCTAAACAGCCAAATCTTGACTCTGTGGTTTCACCCACAAGGCTTCTTAAGTAGTTAAACCAGCAAAATATTGGGAGGTTGACTAGCCTCAACAAATGGTGAGCAACATAGCTGGTTGAAATATACTTAACTAGACAAGTTCCAAACCAGCACTCACTAACAAAGAAATTCATGCTGGTTTTAGCTGCTCTTTTCTAAAACATTTCTCACTTGTGATTGTTGTAAATGCAAAAATGACGCATCTGTTTAGAATTGTGAGCTGATTTTGTGGAAGTACATTGGAACATTGTTACTGTTTATAGCCAGTTGTTATTGCATTGCTGCAGGCTGAATGCCAGTTGCAGTACTACGCAAACATTTCATTAGCACCTTCTCCACCCTGTTTCCACCAGGAGAGTCAGTATGAACTGGAGCAGCTTACCAAAGAGTTGAGGCAGGTAAACCTACAGCAGTTCATACAACAAACAGGCACCAAAGTCACGGTTCTGCCTGTGGAGCCTGGTGATGATGACTCCAGCAACACAACAGATTATAAAGGTATTGTTTTTACTGACAATATATCTAAAGCCCCAGGGATATGCTCCATACAATGTGGATTCTGTTAGGACTCGGCATGAATGAAAAGAAGACCTCAACCACACTAATAAGTTCATTTTACAAGTGTCATTAATGGCCAGCCCACATCTGTTTTTAATTTACTAGAGTGCCAAGTAAGTTTTCACTTACAGATCTAGCAAAAAAACACTGCAGGCCCTCGTAGGAGAGAGTTAAAAGCCTTTTCCTTAGTTAAAACATGTAAGGCTGCAGAGTTTTTGCATGCTCCTGCTTCATCGGTGCCGTGACATATTATAGTTGCAAAGATTGACTCAGCGGTCTTGCCTCTGTCATTTACTCTGTCGAGTACACAACTCTGTTATTTCTCTCCGATTTATTGACGTCAAGACTGGATGAAAAATAACACTGCAGTTGCAAGCCTTTTGTTTGTAGATGTCACTGATTCAAAGTGCTTTTTCTATTATTATTTATATTTCTAATTCAAAGTGCCACCTTGTGGTTAGAGTTGGTATTGTACGTGTTATTGGTCAAAGAGTTTACAATATCCATAGACTTGGCTAATTGGTTAATTAAAAGGCTAGTTTGAATATTAGCATACTGCATACTGAATGCAGCCTGAATCTGATCAAATAATGAGTCAAAATCACCGCTGATATTATTTTCAGATCATTCGTCACTAGAAATAAGTAAACTGCATTGCATTGTGGATTAAGCATTGTGCTCTGTTGTATTTGCATATTCTATGCATTCAGAAAATAGGCATTACATGCATTGTATCCATACTATATACCGCAGGAATAGTAGTATGGTGGTATGATATTCCAAATAAGCAACTGTTATTGGAATTAAGCAAAGATCTATGGAATTGGTCAAGACTACTCTAATTTTGTTTGTATTGTTAAGTTCTTAGCATACATATATATATAATGAGCTTTACAATGAGATATTAGACAAAGTTCTTTATATAAGTTGTTTTCTTTCATTCCCCAGACTTTGCTGCGTTAACTGGCTCATTGAAACGACCGGGTTTATCTCATCCAGTGGTCGGCAGCATCCATGGACTCCATAGTTCGATCACCTCAGGTTTAAATCCTGAGGGCATCTATGTTTAAGGACCACTTGGTAGACTTGACCATAAGTATGCTGATTTGTATAGTATAGTATCATTATTAGAAAGTGTATTAGAAAATGATAACTGTAACCTGTCACATTAAAAAAAAAAAAAAAAAAAAAGTAGATGAAGGATGAATTACTTTGGAAGCATAAATATATTTTTGTATTCTTATTTTAGCCTCTGAAAACATTTGTATGAATGTGCAACTTCCACATTTGTGTTTACTGTTAGTGGAGATCAATCTGACCTGTGATTTAGTTTTTTTTTTACATTTCATACTATGGTTGATTTATAATTTGTATAAGTGTTTTACTGTTGAGCCAAAGACAATCACTTATTTTAGTTGCAATATGTTACTGCATGACTGCAAAATATTGTACTCCTTGCTTTAATTTCGCCAATGTCATTATTGTTGAAATATGCATAAAATATAACTGATACTGCTTGAAAATGTACTTTTACTCTTAATGGAATAGTTCACCCAAAATGAAAATTTTCACGCTCATATTCTAAACATGACTTGGGAGATATATATATATATAAAACAAAAAAAAAAGTTTTAAAGGAATTTTCATTTTGGGTGAACTAGATCTTTAATATATTATATATAATTTGTTTCAATAGATGATATCATAGCTGTTTAGCTGAAAGTAGTGCCTTTCTGAAATTCAACCCAAGCCATGATAGGATCAACTTTAAGGATGGTGTAAGCATGCTGACTCTGTAAATTAGATTATATAAAATATATTATGACGTTTTATGCTCAGACTTTGCTCATGTGTTGTCTTCTAAATATGGCTGCATTTAATTTCAGTAGATTGGGAGTATTTAAACATGTTTTTAATTTTTTCTTAGTCATGTACTATAGTTTTCGTAAACAGAAAAAAACTTAATACAAACCCCTAAAACCAAATCTATGTATAGTACTGTGAATTACTATTAATCCCTAATCACCCTATATGGATGCTTCTTATTTTACAACATAACCCTTTTGAATAAAATATGCAAAGTCAAGTGTAACAGCAAGAGAACAGAATTGGCACCTGATTAAAATAAAGGTAAGCCACACTTGTGTGTCCAGCTTAGTGCGACTAACTGTGGGTGGACAAGTCCCTCATGTTGTGAAGGCCACCGTCCCACAGTATGTGGGGTTTAACTACAGCAAGTATGGGGCTGCAAGGAGCTCCAGCCAGACAAAACGCCTCGTCCACATCCACACCCCATTCCCGAAGAGTTTTCAGGGCAGATGCACAGACATTTCTAGAGCCCCACGAGGTTAAGAGACAGGTACAGAGAGGGCTGTTCTCTTGCCCAAACCTCCTCCTCATCTGACCGATCAAAACGGCAAACTCCTTCATGCAGATCTGGTAACATAAGACTAGGTTAATATGACTATTGTAGCTTAAAAAAAAAAGATTGTTGCATAAGTACAAAGTTTCATAATTTACCTTTGCTGCTTTGAATGTCTCTACTTGGGTTTCACTGAATCCAAAATCTGAAAGACTATCAAGTGAATCCTCAGAGAAACCGATAACATCACCTGAGAAAATGACCTTTAGCTGATTGAGGACATGATCATCAGCCTGATCATACAGCACAGCAGCTGGGATTCCTAAACTCAACAAAATGTGCAAACATAAAATAATGTGTACTAATGCATTTTTTTTTTTTTTAAATCATGTATTAAAAATAAATATTTTAAAATGACTCATTAAATGTTCAGGAAGTGATCTACCTGTATGCAGAGCTTCATAGACATCATCCCTTTCAGTAGAGAGGAACAGCTTGACTTTGTTGGACTGAAGAGTATTTATGAGTTCTTCCTTTTTGCAAAAGAAAAATTTGCCAATTTCTAGACCTAGTGATGGAATAAAATAAGCAAATGTAAATAAAATAAGCATATCATACTTAATAAGAATTGAATAAAAATTAAGCATTTAAGAATAAATATCCAATGTTTATTATTATTGTGAGACACAAATATGTTTTGATAAATTATCCAACAAAATTTTACACATTCTGTCAAAACCTTTCGTATTTTATAGCTAATGTTTAATTTTATATAACATTTAATTTAAAAAAAAAATATTAAATACTAAACTTTTAAAATACAAATTAGGAGCACCTTCTTTAAACACTTGGAGAGAGAGAGAGAAATTAGTCCCTATTCTATATCTATGCAAGTGCTGTATTAAAATGGCCAAAGTAAACTTACCGTAATGCTTTACACTCTCAACTATCTTCATTTTGATTTCTTCTGAACACTCCTTTGCAATGAGGATCACTTCAAAAAGCAAACATTCGGCCTTGTTCTGTTCCACAAGTCTCTCATTCACTGTTTGCACAGCCTACATTCACAGCAAGCATTTTAATAATCCATAAACTTCCTCTGAAATAGGCCATGCAGCACATCTAATAACCTGGCCTGTCCTACCTTAATAAAAATGAATGCTCTGCCTTTGGGAAGAACATCTGTGTTTGTAGACGCTGAGATTGAGTCCAAGTCAAATAAGTCATTATATTGCAGCGCAATCATAAGAGGACCTGTGTGATTCTGCATAGACAGTAAATCGAGCACTTTATTAAGTTTCGTTAGTTACAGGAGTTATTCACTAGAAGACAGTGTAGTAACTTTTGATTTTACCTTTTTAGCTTCCATTCTCTTCAAATTATCCCTCTTTTACCTGCATAAACAGACGCGGAAGTGAAGAAAACACGGCGAGCGGTTACTTCAACGAACACACAACAAACCTGCGCGTGTTTTTCATGATATGGACACTCCTAAAAGACATATGATGTAATAAAAACTGAAATATGAGTAGCTATATACTCCCCGCCTGCTTCACGCTGCATTACACAGTGCTGCTGTCAGCATTCACCGCCACCCTGCGCTCCGGAGAGGCACAACAACATGCGAGTGTTGACAATTTAGCTATTTTGCAGCTAGATTAGCGACTTTTTCCCCCTTTTTGAGACTTTTTTCAAAAGTTTAGGGACAAATATAGCAATTGCTTGGATAAACCTTATCTAAATTTCCATTCATCTTTATATAGATTAGTAAATTTGCTAGTGACATTTAGCTAGTAGTTTTAGCTACTTTCAATTGAAAGCAGTTTTCACGTGCTATTGGAAATATCCTGTTGTTTCCCACTTATGAAGTCGTGATTGTGGTATTCAAGTGCTTTAATAAACATTCACCGCGCTATACATGCAGTTCGCTGACAATTTCAGTCAAATACATGCTTATAAAACATACAACATGCTTTGCATCATTGTTCATATCTAGCTTATAAATACAGTACTTTAGCGACAAGACAAAGGGATGTAGTTGTTGTGAGAACAGCATTGACAGCAGCAATGGTTGTCCGTATTTAAAGTTTATGACTCGGAAACTCTGGTATCAAAATTATTTCTGAATTTCCCAGTAATAAATACGACTTGAGAAGTCGTTCACGTCCAATTTCCGACTAAGAAACTTGTATTTACAATAATTCCGATAGTAGATGAAGGCAGCATAACTATTGCTAGTTTGTGTTTTTATTAGTGCTGTCAAATGATTAATCGCTATTAATCACATTCAAAATAAAAGTGTGTTTACATAATATATGGGTGTGTACTGTGTTATTATGTATATAAAGACAAACACATACAGCATATATTTTGATATTTACATGTAGTGCACAGCATAAATGAGTACACCCCCTCTAAAATGTAACAAATTCAGCAATTACTCTTTACTTAGATGACATGTTAGGGTTCTTTGGAGATATATAATGTTCCAACAAGCCTGCTTGTCAAAATTATTCAGCAAAGTAAGATTTCCTTATCAAAGTGATCAAATGTTGTGTTGCAAAAATTAGTACACCCTCCTGAAAATTACAAAAAAAAAAAAAAAAAGTTTAGGTTTAGGTATAGGTTTAAGGCTATTATTGATCAACAGGTACACTGCCCTCCAAAAGTTTGGAAATGCCCAAGAAAAGTGGGGTTTTGGACAATATTGGCATGAATCCTTTTTAATTTGTGATAATTTTGCACTGATAAGGGACAACACAAACTACAGAAACATATTTTATTGCTAAACAGATTATACATAGAAAAAACGTAACTTTTCGATTCATAAAAATATCCACCATTAGCAGCTTTTACAGCTCTGCATAATCTGGGCATCCGAGCTGTCAGTTTATTCAAACATTGACTTTGAATTGGCAATCAATTGTTGAAGCTACAGTATTAAGGTGTGCTGACCCAAAAATCTCTTAAAAACCTGGGCCAAGTTTAAACCAGTAACCAGGCATCACAGCTGGCAAAGGGGCATGGCTGACTTTGACGTGTATATATTGCCATTATTATGTTTTTCATATGATAATGGTCTTCAATGATAATGTCAAGTTACTTTAATGTATTTGCACCAAAAAATGATAAGGATTTATGCTGATATCGTCCAAAACCACACTTTGCCAGGGGTGTTTCCAAACTTTTGGAGGGTAGTGTAAGTATATTGAACCAAAACTTTTAAAGACAAGTAATTTCCTGAAAATTAAAAGTGTAATATAGCCCACTGAATCACACTCAGACTTAATGCTGGCAGCAGTGGAACCACTTGGGAGAGAACTGCCAGTTGACCTATTTCTTAGTATAAAAGAGGACATTGTTATAAGAGGAATATCACATTATTGTTTTAAGTGTGAAAATATAGCAGAAGTAGCACCGCCATTCAAAAACAATGAACTTGTGACAAGGCTCCTGAAATAATCAGGTCTTCACTTTAAGTTTTCATTTAGTGATGAGTGATTTTTTTGCTTGAAAAAGAGCTTAAGGTACAACTTAAGATACAAGGAAATTATCAGTAACATCATCACTTTGAGGTACGATATCTATATTGGTAAGATCAATTCCATGCGATATAATTAAATCTAGCGTATGATTAAAACGATGAGTGGGCCCGGTGACGTTTTGCTTGACTCCAAAAGAGTTTATTAGGTCAGTAAACGCAAGTCCTAACGCATCATATGTATTATCAACGTGAATGTTAAAATCTCAGACAATTAGCACTTTATCATCATTAACTAATAGATCTGAGAGGAAATCTGCAAATTCTTTAAGGAAATCTGTATATGGCCCTGGCGGTCTATACACAGTAGCCAGAGCAAGAGATAGGAGAGATTTATTTTGCATATCTAACAGTGTAACATTAAGCATAAGTATTTCGAATGAGTTAAACCTCCTGTATCCTGTTTTCTGAGTAACGATGGGAATATCACTATATATTGTTGCAACACCGCCGCCACGACCAGTCTGACGGGGCTCATGTTTATAACAGTAGCTTGGTTGAGTAGACTCATTTAGACCAAAATATTCATTTGGTTTCAGCCAGGTTTCAGTCAGGCAGAGCACATCAAAATTATTATCTGTGATAATTTCATTTACAATAACTGCTTTGGGTGCGAGTGATCTAATATTTAGGAGCCCAAGCTTTAAAAATAGTTTTTGTTCATTTATTTGACGTTTTTCTGGTTTAATCACGATCAGATTTTTTCTAGAGTCTGCATTAAATTTATATTTTTACCTCGCTATTCGGGGAACAGACCCAGTCTGTATAGATTGGACAACGCAAGTACTTCTATCTTTTAAGTGGGTAGAACAAAAGTCATCATAGCAGTTATTTGAGAATTGGCTTACTAGTCAGATGGAGCGTAGCGTCCTGGAGATGTTGTCCGACAGGAGTTGCGCTCCGACTCTGCTGGGGTGCAGGCCATCAGCACGGAAAAGCCTAGGACGCTCCCAGAAAAGATTCCAATTATTAACAAAGAGCAGTTTCTGTTCTTTACACCATGACAATAACCATTAGTTTTAAAGCAAAAAGTCTACTGAACCTTTCGTGTCCTCGTCAATGCGTGGGAAGCGGTCCTGACACGATGATCGTCGTAGCGGGCGATGTACTGCGTACCGTCTTGATCAGGCTCCTGAAGTCCCTCTTCAGTGTCTCCGTCTGCCACAGCTTGGTGTCGTCAACCCCCGCGTACAGCACCGATGCTCTCATCGCCCTTCAGGATCGCAGGTATCTGCGCAGAAACATCGAGAACACGAGCACTGAGGAAACAGTGAGTGTGCACTTTACCTTCAGCTAACGTAGCACGGACGTGCCGGATAATGGAGTCTCCGACGATCACAGCGTCGTGCTCCGTCTCGCGGAGGGGAGCGAAGCGGTTCTGGGTGGAGATCTAGAAGACCGGAGGCCGCAGAGCGGGAGAGGTCGTCACCCGGACCTGTCTTCCGCTGCTGGTGCACCCAGGGTCCGAGGCGTCCCGGCGCCAGAGTGAAGGACATCTGGGAAGATCGCGTCCTGGGTGCACAGGGTCTGAAACACACTGAGTAGAGGTGGAGGGAGTGTTAGCAGCGTGCTGTATACTTACCCCGGACTTGTGAGCATCAGCCCGGGATGTTTCCAGCGTGGCTCTCCGCTCTCTCAGCTGGGCCTGCTTCTCCACCAGGTCGCGGATCTGCTTCTCCACGGCCTCCAGCTCCAGCTGCACCGAATGCAGCTCGAATGTGTCCTCACCTGCACTCAAAGGTAGACACAAATCCACCAGTTAAGCAAGTAACAGTGAAACAATGGTAATGTGTGTGAATAGAGTATTAGCAATTTAAGTGAGATTAGCGGCAGCCACGCTGCCGATGCTAATGGACTATAAGCTAATAGCAGACTCGAGAAATCAAAATAAAACTAGTGTTAACAAGGCGCTCTGATTGGTTTTGTTTTAGAATGCTATAGGGGATATATTCACATGTTATAGAAACAAAAATATTTTTAAGATAGAAAATAGACGATAAAGAATCAACTTGATGGAGCTCAAACTCAAAGCACGCAGTCACAAATCAGCGCATGCGTATGTTATGATTTAGAGTTTGTAGAGCGATTCACGAATAGAACCTCCCTTCTAGCGTCGCACATTCTCTCTGTATTTATAACTTCAAATGCACTACTTGCCTCTAGGGCTCTTAGTGCCTTAGAGAATGCATTTTGTCCCCCCCGGACTGTGCACATCTCTCAATCTATAGATCTCTCCCTCTCCCGCACTCCCTCCGCTTACAGACAGTCCTTAACCAGAAACCAAACAAATAGAACTCAGAGGTCCTACTTTAAACTGATTAACCAACACACTTGTCTTTCTTTGCCCACATTCTCTTTATCATCACAGCACTTATTTTAGCCTTCAGTTTAAACTTTTAAAATGATATAAAATTGAATTAAAATTAATTTAAAACATTTAAGAATAGAAAATGATTATCATAGCAATAAAAACAAGGAATAATAATCACAACAATAAAAACAAGGAAAATTATATAAAATGAAAGTACAGTGCAATCACTTCGGACGTAGCACAGTGCTCATTCAACAAATGCACAGCTAAACAGATGAGTTTTGAGTCTGGATTTAAATGTGGCTAATGTTTTAGCACATCTGATCTCTCCTGGAAGCTGGTTCCAACTGTGGGCGGTATAATAGCTAAAAGCGGACTCCACTTGTTTTGTGTGAACCCTCTGTATTTCTAACTGACTCGATCCTAATGATCTGAGTGGTCTGTTAGGTTTATATTCAGTGAGCATATCTGCAATGTATTTGGGTCCTAGGCCATTTAGTGATTTACAAACGAGTAAAAGAACTTTAAAATCAATCCTAAATGTAACTGGAAGCCAGTGTAAGGACCTGTGGACTGGTGTGATATGCTCAGATTTCAGAATCCTGGCAGCAGCGTTCTGGATGAGCTACAGCTGTGTAATGGTCTTCTTTGGAAGGCCTGTGAGGAGACCATTACAGTAATCCACCCTGCTGGTGATAAAGGCATGAACAAGTTTCTCCAAATCTTGACTGGAAACAAAACATCTAATTCTTGCAATGCTTTTGAGATGATAGTATTTAGTTACTGCTTTGACATGACTACTAAAACTAAGGTCTGTCTCCAGAATCACCCCAAGATTTTTTACTTGATTTTTAGTTGTTTTACCCCAAGAGTCAAGGTATGCATTCACCTTGAGAACTTCATCTTTGTTTCCAAATGTAATGACTTCAGTTTTCTCCTTGTTTAACTGAAGAAAATTTTGGCACATCCAACTGTTCATCAGTGCATTTGTAGGGGGAGTCAATGGGGCTGCAGTCATTTGAAGATAAGGCTAGGTAAATCTGGGTATCATCAGCATAGCTGTGATAGGCAATTTGGTTCTTCCTCATTATCTGACTTAGTGGGAGCATATACAAGCTAAACAAGAGCGGTGCAAGAGTTGAGCCTTGTGGGACTCCACATGTCATAGAAGGGAGAGGTTATTATGTGAGTATAGGACGTCCAAGTAGGACCTGAACCATTTGAGTACCATCCCAGAAAGCCCGACCCAGTTTTCCAGTCTCTCTAGAAGTATGGTATGATCGACAGTGTCAAATGCAGCACTAAGATCTATAAGCACTGATATTTTGCCAGAATCAGAATTAAAGCGAATATCATTTATTATCTTAACGAGTGCTGTCTCTGTGCTGTGATGCGCTCGGAAACCAGATTGAAAATTGTCCAGATATCCATTTGAGTTTAAGTAGTTGTTCAGCTGATTAAAAACTACCTTTTCAATAATCTTACAGTACTTATGAAAGAAGATTTGATATTGGTCTATAGTTGCTCAATATGGTGTTATCAAGATTTTTCAGAAGAGGCTTAACAACAGCAGTTTTCATGGAGTTTGGAAAAGTCCCAGAAAGAAGTGAGGCGTTCACCACTTTTAAGAGATCTGCTTCCAAACAGTTAAACATACTTTTGAAAAAAGATGTGGGAAGTGTGTCAAGATAGCAGGTTGACGATTTAAGGTGATGTACTATTTGTTCCAATATTTTGCTACCAATTGCTTCAAAAACAGACATATTTACTTATTTTTGAAATTGCGGTCGAACCTGTGTGACCTCTGCATAAGTTGAGGATGTACCAATCGCCTTAGAACGATAAATAAATAAATTGTCTTCAAGATGACTTTGCACAGTATCAGGTTACCATTAATATTTAAACAGTAGTGTGGCAAGACTGGTTTCTGTTGTAATTTCCAGTCATGTTTGTATGTTTTCACTGCTCATCAAAGCAGAACATATTTCAGGAGCAAGAAGGAAGCTGTTCATACATTGACTTCTATCAACACTAAATCAGTTATGATCTTTAGCTCTTCCTTAAGAATGCATTTGAATATTTCATATCTGACTGTTTGTGTTTCTTCCTCCACACCAGTTGAACATTACATGAGGTGTTAACCTAGTCCTGTAAGAGCATACACACAGGCAGTTTTGTGTATTATTGAGGTGTGGCAGGTGCCCAACATTTCTTTCTATACTGAAGGAACACTATGAGGAGAGCTGTCTAAGTGGCATGGTCTTTGTTTCCAACAATTTTTGGATTCCAGCACAAGACAATGATTTAATTGTTTAATACTGGACAAGACAACAACTGGAACAGGAAGTGGAGGGTGAAAAAGGCAAGTTCAGTTATTGTGTATTTCAATGCCTTTTCTAGACAGGATTCAGCTGGATCCAACAAGTTCTAGTTAAGTGGTGAGTATAGGGCTGTGTTCAGGCCTAAGTCTGTAAACAAAAAATACATGTTGGGAGTATTTGTTATACTGGATGACATTTAGCCAAATATAATGTTAATGGGAACATGGGCTGCCAGAAAAGGGGACATAATATTGTGGGTTTGACTACTGTGTGAGAACTTTATAACAAAGTCAGAAGTCCTTTCTGCATGGAGTTGGCATGTTCTCCCTGTCTTGCTGAGTAATATGGTGAATTGGAGACAATGAATGATCTGTGAATGTGTGTCCCCAAAACTACCAGCAAATTTTCACCTTGTAGGGACATTATTTAGGAAACAAGCTTATAAATCATACAGATATTTATTTATTTGATTATTTATTGAAACTCTAAAATGACAGAAAGTTTTGTGTGAGGTTTAGGGGCAGGGTTGAGGTAAGGGTAAGGGGACAGAAAATACAGTTTGTAGAGTATAAAAACAATTACATCTATGGAACGTGCCCATAAATCGTGAAAAACAGTATGTGTGTGTGTGTGTGTGTGAGAGAGAGAGAGAGAGAGTTCTGCGATATGCTGACCATCCGTCAAGTGTGTTTCCCTGTCTGTAATGGAAATGTAATCTTGTGTTAAACTACAACTGAGAAGTCAATATCAAAAGTGAACTAATTCTACATAAGTGAGTATCCCTATAATGCTCTCTTTTTATATTAAATTTCACTTATTTGTTGTAAATTTGTCTTCATGTTCAGTTTCTGCGTCACTTTCAATTATAGTTCCATTGTACCTGACAATGATTTGTTTATATAATTTTTAGACATAATGGCGTATTTTGTTTTTGCTCTGCACTATTTATCCCTGCAACCTATATAGGATAAGCGGTTTGAGAAATGGATGATATGATACAATATAAACCTGCACTTCATTCCCGTTGTCTTTTTTATTTATTTCTGTATTAGCTCTACCTCTATTTTTCTCTCTTCGTCTTTCTCCACTCCCTCTCTTTCTTTTCTGAAGTGTCCCTCTCTTTCTTGTTCATATTTTCATCACTGTCATAAAAAGTTAAAAATGTCATAAAAGAGTAATCAAAACGCCCAATTCAAGCTGAATGTTGAAAATACTGAAATGTATGAATTATAATAGAAGACTGAACTGAGATCAACAGCAAACAACAAACTCTTGTTTGACTGAATGATTAAAGCCTCAGTAGTTGTACGTTTGATCAGTGCATGGCACATTCTAATGGCTCTTTCCTGAGCTGATGCAGTTTCTGCAGTGGGCAGTGACTTCCTTCCCCTCTCTGTTTTTTATTGTTCTGCACTACTTAAAACTTTTTTTTTTCTCTCAAAACTGGGACTTGGACGATTTTAGTACTTTACTGTTGAATTGCGACAGTCTTGTAAAAATGTTGAAATCTGACAACAAATGTTTTGATTGTATTCTCCAGGCAGCACTGTTCCATTTTTATTACAACGTTTCACTGAAAAAGAATGTTATCTGTCCACTTTAAGCACACCCAGTTTAATGGACTGCAGGTGGCTGTCAACACTAGCATGTTTAACTTTGGTGGTGACGACATGCTCCTTTTGGCATGCAACCGAAAGTTTAATGCATTACTATACAGTTAAAAACTGACGAAAGACTTGTAACTTCTAATAATTTTGTTGTTTCAGTTGCCATTGTATTTACTTAATCTTGTTTTGATTTGTCTCTAAATTTTACTTTACTTTATTAAAGGGATAAATTATGGAACCACAGACTTTTTATATAAACTCAGAATTTTCTCGCAATTCCAAGTTTGCGTCTCGCAAATGTGAGTTTATATCTCATAATTATTACATTACGTTAATTAAAGTTTACATCTTGCAAATCTTTGTTTGTTTGTTTCATTTTTATTTTATGTTTGTTTTCACCAAATAATTTAAAAAAGATAATCGCAACGTTTTATCTCGCAATACTGACTGAATTGAGAAAAAACGTTGCAAGAATTTTTTTTTATTTATTCAGAAATGGCCTTCAATAGGAATAGTTCAATCAAAAATTAAAACTCATAAACTGTTCCTTTAATTTTGAGAAAACTGTTCCCTTCATTCAATCTAACCAGTAGGGGGCGTCACAAAACAAGGTTACTAACTCAACCATAACTTGCCAGACACTAACTATCTTTCATGTGTATATTTCCAGTGACCCACTTGTCCCATCCATTTCACCATGACACCAAGACCGACATTAAAACCAACTAAAACACTTCACACCAACACCACAACAGCTGCTCCAGGCTTCCTGCCCTCTTTACTGGACAGGATTCCTTGTGAGTATATCATATGAATCCTTGTTTCAGCACCTGCTCCATGGGCCCTGATCTAATTCTGCCACTTGCGCACATTTCTTGCTACTCAATTTTCGCTTGTTACAAGTTTGACTTGCTATAAGTCTCCTGGCCATGGTCTCGCCTCATCTTTCAGATGTGTGTCATGGTGCTATACTGGACCGCTGCTTTGCTGCTGTGATGTGTGATGGAATATTGTTGTTTTTGCCACAACAGTGCCAAGATGGGCCATCTATGCCATATTTGCCATCATCCTGCTTATTCTTATCTGCATCATATGCTGCTGTGTAAAATGCTGCTGCAAAGGGAAAAAGAAGAGAAAGAAGAAGCTGGACCAGAAGATCAGTATGAAAGGGATCTCAGGAACTACAACCGCAGCACTGGTGAGAGATGGGTCGTCCATACTTGTGCATGCTGGTTAAATTGTTCTTCTAGTTGGCAATAAGATACATTTTACAACAAACCAAAGTCTTTGAAAGTCCAAGAGAGTAACTTAAACATTTCTCATCAAATACTTCCATGCTTTTAACATTACTTTTATTGCTCTATAATCTTGCAATATATCAATAATAAACTCATTTGTGTCAGTGTTTATTTCCTTTATAAGAGATTTTAAAGGCAAGGTGTCTGCACTAGTGTGGCAAGATAAAAAAAAAAAGTACAATTGTTTCCTTATACACTCTCATCATCTGCTATTGGTTGAAAAAACATCCAAGTCCCGTCCCCCAAACTCACTCCATTGGCTGCCATTGTTGACATGGCCCTATAAAGGAATAGTTCACCCAAAAATTAAAATTTGCTGAACATTTTCTCACCCAAGATGTAGATGAGTTTCTCTTTACTAGAACATATTTGGAGAAACGTAACATCACTTCACTTGTTCACCAATGGATCCTCTGCAGTGAATGGGTGCCGTCAGAATTAGATTCTAAACTGCTGATAAAAACATCACAATAATCCACACCACTCCAGTGCTTCAGTTAACATCTTGTGAAGTGAAAATCTGCGTGTTTATAAGAAACAAGATTTGAATTGATAAACTGGTGTTGATTACTTGTAGATTATCGTGATGTTTTTATCAGCAGTTTGAACTCTCATTCTGACGGCACCCATTCACTGGATCCATTGGTGAGCAAGCGATGCAATGATACAATTCTCCAAATCTGTTTGAATCTACATCTTCAACTCCTCTACATCTTGAATGACTTGAGGGTCACAAAATTTTCATTTTTGGGTGAACTATTCCTTTAAGTTTCTCAAGAACGCAAACTCATGAGCAATACAATCTTGCTCTGGGTTTCATTCACTAACGGAACACTGGATGTACTGACAGGTTCAGCCTGAGACGGAGGATGTGGAGTACGGCTCAGCTGAACAGCAGAGAGGAAAAATGCAGTACTCACTGGAGTTCAATGCATCCACATCAGAGGTAATTATATAATTAGTTCTGATTTCAAAGCAGTGTCCCCTACTGGCAGGAAGATATAAATGACTTATTTCTAACTTTCATTCACCTGCTTCATGCATCTGTTCATTCCAAAATGAAAATATCCTTAGTATTATATTACAAAGCAAGTTTATACTTTTAGAATAACGGCAAAGTCATTGAAGCTTTAGAATGATAAAATAACAAGTCAGAATTACCTTATATTTCATCTTCATCAATTCATTATTTGTCTAGATTCAATTGTTCTGCTCACTCAAGACATTCTATCAGTTAACTTCATGAGGTGCATCTTTTTAATTAAAGTCCACATGAAATGGAAGTTGCGACCAACTTAAAAAAATTTTTTTGGTTTAACTTGCATATGAATTTTTCAGCACAGGTCTAGTAATGTGTGCTAAACTAATAGAATAGGGTCAAATGTAAATTCATATGGAATATGCTCTTAGATTAAAACATTTTTATATAATCTTAATCTTGTGTACCGTAACATATTTATCATCAGCTGACTGTAGGGATAAAAGAAGCTGCCGCCTTGAAAGCGATGGACTCAGGAGGAACATCTGACCCTTATGTAAAAGTCTACATTCTTCCCAACAAGTCCAAAACATTTGAGACGAAAGTCTTCAGGAAAACCCTTAACCCAGTGTTCAATGAAATTTTCAAATATCAGGTAAACCATGCAGCATATAAAAACAAACATTCGTTATCATATGGGCATAGTGTAGGAAAATAGTCTGTTGTCAGCTCAAACAATGACCAGATGAGTGCACGATCAAGCTCATTAAAGTGGAGTTTACAGCCTATTTACAGTAACGAAACACTGATGTGCTGTTTTCATTGCATGTAGATCCCTCAGAAGGTGCTGACCGAGTCGACACTGGTGATCCAAGTCTATGACTTCAACAGATTCTCCAAACACGACATCATCGGTGAGATCAGACTCGATCTGTCCACTGTGGACTGGAATCATGTGATCGAGGAGTGGAGAGATCTGAGCGAAGCTTCCAAACATGAGGTTCAGTTCAGTCAAATATGATCAGAAGTTCAATGTATTTTTTTCATGTAGTTAACTCACATAACTTATATTTATATGCAGTGCAAAGTGTCATTCTCTACAAACCAGATACTGAAGGTCCCAAATAGCAGTTTTGCAGTATGATAATGTTAAATCGCATCTTACATGTTGTGCCTATATTGCAGCAAGAACATCTGGGAGAGGTCTGCTTTTCTCTTCGTTATGTCCCAGCTAGTAGTAAACTCACTGTGATCATACTGGAAGCCAAAAACCTGAAGAGAATGGACCAGAGCGGCTCTTCAGGTGACATGCTAAAATATCCTTCATCCTCAAAAGTCTAGTCTGCACTCACTACTGACAGAAACAAAACTTCTCAAACACTAAAAATGGACTCAAGTTTGCACAATGTACCAATTCATACAATTCGCTGCCGTTTCCAGCTGAAATGAACATATTTGGCAGTAAAACTCACTGGGTCCTATCACACACTGCAATGCGGCGCCAGGTGCGACGCAAGTGTTTTTTCCTAGTTTCAGCCCGAAGCAGATATCATTTTCACATCCCGTAGTTGTTCATGTTCATGTTGCTACAAGCAACAAGCCTGAGCTGAAAAATGGCCATGTATTCTTCTGCTATTCCAATTGCAAAATTTTCAGATATTATGCATTATTTCCGCTACAGAGTATTTTTATCTTAGAATGGGTTAATCGCTCTGTTTTTGTTCTGTAGACCCTTACGTGAAAGTTCAATTGATTCTGGACAGGAAAAAGTGGAAGAAGAAGAAAACATCAGTGAAGAAGCAGACACTGAATCCGTACTTCAATGAATCTTTCACTTTTGAGGTGTCATTTGAACAGATTCAGGTGAGTGAAGCCTAGAAACTGGGCCCTTCTTGAACCATTGTGATGATTGTCCTAAAAAAAGTATTTCTCTATTAGATTGTTTGATTCTCGTTGCTTTGATTTGTGTCTGTGAGAAAACAAAATAGCATTGTAATATCATAATATCATTCTTACATTGTGATTTCAACCACGTCAAGTAACTTATGTGTATAACTGTTTCACTTATATCCCTCATATAGAAAGTCCAGCTGGTCATCTCTGTGTGGGATCATGACAAAATGAGCAGAAATGATGCGATCGGCAAGATCTATCTGGGCTGTGATGCTACAGGAAACCAGCTGCGTCATTGGGCGGATATGCTGTCCAACCCACGCAAGCCTGTGGCTCAGTGGCACACGTTACTCTCCTCTGAACAGGTGGACACAACGCTGGCCTTGAAACACACGCTAAAGATCCCATTCACAAACAAAACCTTCTGAAAAACCTGCATTCCTTTCTTTCACAAGAATTTCAATTGGACCATGGCCATTCTTTTTCATTTATTTATAATGATCCATATTGTTTTAGTGAAACATTTCCTTACTCTCTCCGTCATTTGTAGCAGTTAGAAAGTCCAATACATTTTTTAGAATTGTTCATATGAAAGTAAATCTGTTTATAAGAATGATCTTCTTTAGAAAAGCTTATTTTTTATAGTTAAACACAGCTGCCATGTTTTCAAATGAGAAATAATGATACATCTAGTTTTAGCTGTTGTATTTAGCATAACTTTATCTGTAAGATTCATTTTTTTGTATTGTATTGGTTAGCCACTATTCTGATGACCCTATGTTTAGAGGAATTTTACAGAATTTTATTGTTCATATCATTTCTGAACATGTTTTTAAAACCAGCAAAACCTTCTTATGTGTTGAAGCTTGGCATAAAAAGATGATACATTCAGTGCTGAGGTTTTAAAAATGCAGACACGAGACAGTCGTATCAGGTTTGGCAAGTTCACACACACACACAGGCACATGTTAATTTCTCTTGTGACTACAGTAAGCACTAGATAAGGGTGTGAATATCAGGCTGTCAGCACACATGTGGGCCAATTACAGCGTTTTAATGAGGTTTCTTCTATTGAGCAGGTTTACAGAATGCTAAAGGCTGGAGAACTCATTAGCTGCTTTTGCACGGTCATGTTTTAAACACTCAGGTGCATTTTGAAATGTATAATTCAGAATTCATTATTCTGTAATCAACAAGCACACTGGAAAACGGTCGGGCACTTTTTGTACCTTCTTTAAGATGTCCCTTGATTGATATATGTCCTGTTTGTATGAAATCAATGAAACCAAAGCATTTCAAAATTGCCATTACACAAATAAAAAAGTTTTGACTTTCTGAAGTAAATGCGTGCTCATTTAAAATTGCTACCATGATATAAGAATGGTTGAATTGGTATGTGTTAACTAAGGTGTTCTGAGTTGTTGTGCAGTGGCTGAAGTTCAAAAAATGTCTTTATAAAGTTTACTTTTTAAATGTTTTATATATCTGAAGTTACGTTTTTTTCAGCAAGGATGCATTAAGTGACTGTCTGAATCATGTGATACTGACTGGAGTAATGATGCTGAAAATTCAGCTTTGCATCACAGGAATAAATTACATTTTAAAGTGCATTCAAATAGAAAACAGCTATTTTAAGTTGTAATATTACTGTTTGTATTGCATTCTTAATCAGATAAATGCAGACGCGATGAGCACATGAGACTTACCATTGCTTATGAAAGATTTTTTTATGCATGTATTTTCTTGCACAGCCTGAGCCACTCCAAGCAAAAATGGCTCGATAGAAAAGAACAATAAAGAGCATTTACAGCTGATTTGGAAGCATTATCCATTTCCCTTAACCATCACAAAAGCAAGCACACAGCAGGTTTATGATCAGCAGAGACAGTAAACACTGTTGACATGACCTTTATAGTGTCCTTTACTACTAGAGATCAGAGTGCAGCTTTCATCTCCGTTCGAAGGAATATTCCTACTAGCTTACCCTGCTGTGCAGGATACATCCATGCTGTGCTTATTGGATCAAAAATACAGTAATATTGTGAAATACTATTACAGTTTAAAACAGCTGCTTTATATTTGAATATATGTTAAAATCCAATTTATTCCTGTCTTACTCCAGTCTTCAGTGTCACATGATCCTTCAGAAATCATTCTAATATACTGTATCTTGAAATTCAATCAATTAATTGCTCAGTTGTTTATGTGTGTGTTTTGAATTCTGCAACAATAGAGATCGCATGTACAGTACACTTCAGCTGCAATACAGCCATACAAGGCAATCCAGTTATGAATGATTTAGTCTTAAGTACCTTTATAAAACACATCTTCTCATTTGCATGTCTTGCATCTCTAATTGAAATCTTGTTCTTTGTGGTCAGGAGACCACACCTCTGAAGCAGGTGGGAATAATAGAGTGTGTTTGAGCAGAGAACCAGGTCATAAGTAATTCAGATCTTGTATGCAATTGAATGGCAGAGGAGCACAGACCGACCCTTTGTTATGTAAATATAGCCTTATACCACCCACTGGTGTTGGGCCGCATTTTATCCAGCGTTTATGAGGGTCCGTTACCAAATGGTCTCATTATTATAACGTCTGTTGAGGATGAAACGCAGCGACAGCCATTGAAAGCCCATTTAGGCGACATTGTCCATTGTCAACGCACTTTTTTGATTGGCTTTGTTGATACTCTCAAATTACAATAAGGCTGCTAGTTCATTTCTGTTTTGAACAATTATTTTGTAGCTTTCCAATTCTGAATGAGGAGCCTTGCTGTGAAATAGTGAATGGAGTTAGCGGTGTAGTTTTGTTACTAGAGAGCAGCGTGACGTCAGGATCCGGAGGGGTTTCCTGGAGACTTGCAGCAGCCTGAAGCTGTCTGTGATTATCCTGAGCACAGATAACAAGCCGTCACAAGCGGTTTCAGCCTTCTGACTCCAGCATCTGCAACAGCAGCAAAACAAGGTAAGCGGTTTGGTTTATTCAAGAGGTTTTCTTTCTTTTGTACAGTGCATCGTTACGAAAAATGATCTTGGTGCTACATGGTACTGTGGTTATACTACCGTAAATTGTGGTGTGGCTATGGTGTGTTAATATGTTAATCATTCAGTACTGTGCATAAGGGAAGATATATATTTACTACAGTAAATACTTCTTTAGATTTCTAAGTTTGTTCATTTAAAGGCTGCCAAAACTTTTCAACTTTTTCATTGTTACTGAACAGACAGTTAACTCAAGATGAGATTTTTTCTGACGTAATTCCCTAATAGCAGGGTATGTTGTCACAGTGAAGCCTGCTATTAAACAGACTATTCCTAGGCCTCGTTTAAACAGTAAAAAAATTAAGAAACACACACCCAAATCATAGAAGAGCAAACTACTGGCAGCTACTGTTTTTTTTTTTTTTTTTTACTTTTTTGAGCTCATCTAGCATGTTTTCATATTTTGCAGGTATTTTGCTCATGTTAACTACTAACATATTAGCTAAAAATGAATATTTTTACTTTATATTTGTGCAGGATTTACACCGGGACAGTGCATTGCTATTTAATCAATCAAAGCTGAAAAAAATCAACATTTAAGAAACACAAATAATAATAATTAATAACAGAACAAAAATAATAAATCTACTTTCATTATATGTTCAACTTTTAATCATTTTTAAATACTTTTTTATAACTCATTGAGAGGCTAAAATTGAATACTTGTCCTTGTACGAATGTACACTTATCACACTTTACTTTTTAAACAATCAAAGGTATGAAATGCACAAATTTAAGAACTGCAAAACAGTCTTATATCGTTTATTAAGTACATTTTTGCCGTTTTTATGAGCTCATATTAATTGAGGGGCTTTATACTTCACACGTTACAGTAAATCACAGTCACAGTATCTTTTGCAGGTTTATATTTGTTAATTTAAAGGCTGCGAAAACGTGTTTATTCGTTATACAGTTAATTTACCACAAGATAAGCTTTTCGGCCATCGTTCACTAATAGTGGGGCATTATCAGCAACTAAATATACACTTACCACTATACATAATGTTAAGCTAAATTGTCTTCAAGATGTTTTTCGTCAACTACCCACTTCAGTCAAAACAGATGAACTACATTTCCCATGAAGCTCAGCGCGTCGCTTCCGTGACGTCATTCGCCCACGTGAGCTTCATTCAGCTGAGCGCTGCAAAGATGAATGGCTGGGGTTTGTTTAAACAATCTTATGTTTCATGTGTTTTCCGCTCACAAATGTTATAAGTGTCTTGTATGTGTGTCTTCTGTTCGTTGCTCTCTGGTGTTTTGAGTCGCGTGCCTGCAGTGAGACCGCACATCCATCCGGTTGAAGCTGCACAAACACATCCGATGAGACATAAACGCTCATTTAACGCAGTGATGATTTTCCCCGAGCCATTCACTGTGTGTTTATATAATCGGCATGACACCAGCATTTGATCGTGCAATCTCGCCATATATTTGTGAAGCAGACTGAAGTCCTGGAATGCTTGAGTGCGGGGGTGTCTCTGTCCCTTCACTGCAGTCACATCTGAGCAGCATATGCATGCCTCACACTGCAAACAACACTCAGGATGAGAAATAAATGGCTTTGGAAATGCTATTTGACGTGTTTACAGGGGGTGGAAGATGGAAACGTTGGAAAAATGGAGCAGAGACATCATGGCACCTCATCAGCTGGATAAGAAACAGCAGTCCAAACAAAATGGTGAGATTTGCTTCAAACCTGCCTTTTTGGAAATAAGGATTGTGCCTTAGAAATGTCTTTAATGTTAATAAATCTGGTTAATTTTATGTCCAAATGCACAAAAGCAACGGTACAATAACAAAAGCATTGTAAAAAATATCAATATTTACAGTTTTTGGCAATAAGTTTTAATACAATGCCTACATTCTCAGACAGCTCATCTTAAAATGTATTGCTGATCACCATAATTATTAATAGAAAGTTAAATAGAAGGCCAGATGATGAATTATAGTTCTTCGGAAGTGCTGTTTTAAACCATAAACCTTTCCACAAGCACAAAACACCATCAGGGTAACATGCACAATGCTAAAATAATGCCAAACATTAACAACATAAAATGTAATGCAAAAACACTATAATGTAGGTAAAGGTTTACAACATAAGAACAAATGGAAGTATTTAAATGAAATAATTAAGTGTGATGCATCACACATGGATCTCTGGGGACTTATGGGAAATCTCACGAGTGACTCAAATGTTCTAATATTTTACTGTAGATGTCAGCTACATGTACTGTCTTCATTTTCACTGTAAATTATTTAGTTATTTCTTTCTACTTCCAAAACCCTAGGTTACATTTTATGGTAAAATAACATGTGTGTGTGTATATATATATATATATATATATATATATATATATATATATATATATATATATATATATATATATATATATATATATATATATATATATATATATATATATATATATATATATATATATATATATATATATATATATATAATTTTTTTTTTTTTTAACTTTGCATCTTCATCTTTTGTAAATCTAAGATGTTATTAAAATGATTAATTTCAGCTTCGAGTATATCATTGACTACCTTTTAAATATATTTTGTGAATTAAGTGATGCCACATGATATGAAGAAATGTATTGGTCAGAAGGTGTGGAAAACCAGCATATTTTCATTTTTTGTTTACATTTTAAGCTTCTGAATTATGTTTCTAAAAATCAAACTTTACACCTCTTGAAGTAACTTTTTTTGTTTGTGATAGCTGTTGATAAAATTGTGACATTGGACCACAAAACCTGAAAACTGAATAAATAAGCTTTCCATGGATGTATGCCTGATGTTAGGACAGGACAATTTGGCCGAGATGCAACTATTTGAAAATCTGGAATCTGAGGGTGCAAAAAAATCTAAATATTAAATCACCTTTAAAGTTGTTCAAATTAAGTTCTTAATGCATATTACTAATCAAAAATTAAGTTTTGATATATTTACTGTTTGTTTTTTGCTGGTGTTTTGATTCCGTTTCAGGCAACCTTTTTTTCTTTTGGTCTATTTTATTTAGGCATGATTGCAAAACATCTGCTCAGCTCTCTCAAGATTCGAAATCGTTTGCAGCTCCAGCCAATTTCTCGTTCAGCATGTGCCACTGGTAAGCAGTATGTGTTTATATACATTTTTTTGGGATTATTCAGGACATCATCATATATTTTCTGTTATGACATTTATATACTGCGTATGTCACTGTGTAACAAAAGTTTATTTCTGTTAAATATCTTTAGTATGGTGTCCATAGGTATTCAACCTGATTTGCCAAAATTATTAATTGAAATAAATAATTCTTATTACAATTTATTAAAGAAATATTAAAAAATAAAATAACAAAAACATTAAAAATGTAAAAGAAAAAAAACATGAAATAAAAAATCATATTCATGAGAATCTGTGGCACATATGCATGCTTGTAAATGCAAATTTCTCTAAAAACTCATTGTATGGAACTGTAATTAATGTAATTGACAATATTGCATGAGTCTGAATGTCTTTTAGCATTGTTGACAATGGTTGTTTATTTTCACTAATGTGCAGATACTTCAAATTTAGTCGCAGCTGAACGAATCCTCAGGCAGATTTGATCAGATTTTCTGTTTAGCGCTGTGTCGTGTTAACAAACATGCACATAGTCAATTGGCGGAACAATAAAACGATGGAATGGCTGTCTGAAGTGAGATATGTGGGTGTATTAATGCCTGAGTCGTGTTTTCCTGGATCAAACAAACTCTCAGCTCCATTAACGAGCATCCTCATTGAATCACACACACTCGCTGACAGACAGGTGCCTTATAGGGAGAAACTTAAGGGCAGTTTCTTATCAGCCTGTTGAGCACTTAAGAACGCGGTTGAAGTAGAACTCTTGTTTTGCATTGGGAGATTTCATAATGCCCACAATCATCAACATGTCAATAGAACATCTTAAACCTTGTGGCCTTTGTAAATTTTCAGTGAGCAGAAGTAATAGGAAACAAATACTAATTTAAATGATTGGATACTGATAAACACTGATTGAAATTATTTGATTTCAAAATAATAACCCGTTACTGGGAAGTGTCTAGTGACTCTTGCATTGTTGGAGAGGTTTTAGAAGATCCTCCTTTTTTGCATACTGAATTTTTCTTGGTCTTGCATCTGTCCAATCATGTCCAATCATTTTAGATGCATATTTTAATGCATCCCTTTCCTTTACATCAAACATGAAGGTTATTAAACCAAGTAAACTTTGTATGAAAGCACATTCTCTTGCTTTTATTCTGATATGTCAACTTTTCTGTGTGTTTTACAAAATTTGAGGTAAATGATCTGTTCATTGACCTCAAACCCTCTGATTGGTTTCTAAGGCTCTTGTCCAGATCTGATGAGTAGGAACGAGCAGCCTGACTCCCGGCCGCTTGCCATGGCCCTGACGCCCCAGCTACCACCCAGGACCCATCGGCCCCTGTGTCTCTCAGTGTCCTCTGACAGCAATGGACGCTTCAAAGCTCTGGAGACCCAGGAATGGAAGAACAATCTCAAAGCTCAGGTAGGTGGAAGTGCTTTCAAGTCAGCTTGTTGGTTCAGTTTGAGTTACCTGTCTTAATGTGTGACTTTATCCGTCAGATGGAGCAGGCCCATAGTGCTGGAGCAGCCAGCAGCACGGGTTCCTTGGAAAGAGCATCTCTTTTTTGTGCTTCTGGCTCCACCACCACCTCCAGCTCTGGCCTCTCCAGTCCGGTGGAGCACCTCACCAAGAGCAAGTCCTCTAGTCGCTTTTCACTCTTCTCTCCACCTTGGAACAGTAGCTCTGAGTCTGACTCCAATCCACCTTCCCGCTCCGGATCTAAGAAAATGCGCAACTACAGTCGCAGAGCTGGTCCCGGCGGTTCCAAAACGGGCCCAGAGACTCCAGAACCCAAGCAGAGCGTCCCTGAGCACTTCCAGTACTCAGAACCGGTCATATCGAAGGTCACAGACTACATTTATGTGGGAAACCTGAATGCAGCTTATAACGGACGTACGTTGTGCCGCAATAATATCGACAGTATCATTGACATGAGCAGCCTGCCCGGGGAGACTTGTTTGAGAGTCATTCCTTGCACTTGTTCAAGGGGCGTCAAGCATAGTTGGTCTCGGCTCAAAGTGGACATAAGCGACCTTCCGAACACAGTCCAAGAAGGGCTGGCACTCAAGCACCGCTGCTTCGATGACATCAATGAGTGTATCGATGCCTCCATGGAGAAGAGGAAGAGAGTGCTGGTGCATTGTCGTGATGGTTTTTCCCTCGCCCCCACATGCATTATTCAGTACCTCATGGTCAAACAAAATATGAGGCTTATTGCCGCCTACGAGTTGCTCAGAGCCAAACACCCGGTTAACATTCGTGAGTCCCATCAGAACGTTCTGGTAAGTCTCGAAAGAGCTCTGAGACCGGGTGGGAAAACGGACCCAGAGTGCTTTAAACAGGCCATCTCTCGAAAAGTGGCTTGGACCTGATAGTGAACCTTGGGGAACCTCACTTTTATTTGAGTGTTTTGTAGTTTATGCATTTATTTTGAACATTATTTCCTCTGTTAACAGTGAAAGGCAGCTTTTTTTGTGTTTTAACTGAGCTGGATGTCATGGTGTGAGTACTAACTGTGAAAATTTACTTTAAGTTGTTCAGTGGCCATTTTAGCAAAACAAAGACTGAGAATTTGAGTCATTCGTTTTACTTCTGGCTAAATAAAACAAGAACAAACATGCTTTGTGCAGCTGCTAAACAATGAGATTTGTCTGGGAATATATCTCTCATTTATTCTTCTTCATGTGGGTACATAGCCATGCTGTGCAGGTTTATGCTAAGGAAGAAGGTAGTGGGAGCTCTCAGGAGACGAAATGATGTCATATATGGCTGCAAACACCACTACTGAGGCTGAAACGTCAAACTGGAGTACTATATCAACTAAACATCTCAAACACTCTGAGGACAAATTGAGGACTAAGCATGATTAATCACTGAACCTGGCAGTACATAGCACAACCTTTGTTGGTCTCCTTATTCATTTGACAGTTGGTTCATATTTCTCTGTGTTTAACCGAAAGATACACAGTAAGAGTAGTCCTCTATGAGGAGACATTTCATTTACTAGGCTAAGTGTCTTTTATTAAATGTGTAATATTCAACATGTTTGATCAAATAATTCAGTGCTTGGAAACAATGTGAATTTTGTGATCGTGTAAAGCATTGAAACTGGCCCACTTTATACCTTTTATGAGTGTTGGTATTTGGAAAATGGATTAAACTGAGTTGTGGAGCAATGCTCAATTGCAAAGGCTTGATATTGCACTAACCACAAGGAAATGCACAAGTTTTGCTGAAACGTGGCTTAGTTTGATTTAATGTTGCGCAGTGAATATAGATTAAAATATTTTTATTACAATAATGTTTATGCTTGTCTATAATGATTGTTGTTCCATGGTTTCTATTGTATTTTGATTAAGCCATTTAGAAAAAAATGTAACAATCCTGACAGCAAATGTACTTCACTGAGACATCTTGAGTGCATGCATTTTCATTTAAGAGCATTAGCTAGTCTGCAGTGTTTAACATGTTCCCTTTCAGATATACACCTAGTTTGTAAGGAAAGCAACCAAGGCAACAAAGATAGCTGTCATTATAATCAATGAATATGTTGTTGATTATAATGTGATCAATCTAGTTTTGGCACTTTGCAACATGTTGCTTGCTTCTAGTGTAGATTGGAATGTTTTCTGCAACATTTATGTTTTCGAGTTTATAGTAATCTGCTGTTTTTCTGATGTCTGCACACAAATATAATATAATGTGTCTTGGTGACGTACATGTGCTTAAGGGGAAATATATTTGACATGGCTTATGCTTGTCAGCAGTGATTCTTCTATTTTGATATTTAGTGCGCAGTTTGGTGAAGAAAGACCCTCCTGAGTTTTGGTGCCTTTTGTTTGAACTCGTCCAGTGTGATTATTGTGACATTCACACGCGCACACTGTATGCACTCATCAGGTATAGACAATGTCGTCCTTATGCTTTGACATGTTCAGGAAATGCTCCATGTTGGTGTAATTTTGTGATGTATGGCAGAGATCGGTTTCATCTGAATACGCTGTTGTAAAGGTTTCATATCAGTGCTCACAGTGAACAGTGCCTGTACTTCAATCAGTGTGGTGGTGACGTCAATCAGTGTGATCATTACCACCTTCTACGGGCCTGCAATTAGCTTCTGAAATTAGCAAAGCTGTATTTGGATTAAAATGGAACATTTACTGTTGCTTTATTCTTATTCATTAGCCTATTTAAATCTATATTTTTGGATGGTTGATCTCGCCCTGTAAAGATCTAACAACATGAACACTCAGGTTAACTTTATTGGCCTAGAAAACATTCTCAATGTGTTAGAAACCAGAATAATGTGAGGCAGTGTATTTTCTGTATCATGTTTTTGAAGAAAATGCATTTGTACATGTTATTAAAGAGAATCTGATGCACTGACTTTCTTGTCATGTGTGATTTGTTCCAATACGAAATGTGTCATGTGAATCTTGGAAAAGATATTTTAGCAAGAGGCTACAGTTTTGCTCTTACTTGCTATGGTATTGTAAGATGATAACGTGGCTATAGTACCCAATTTCACAAGTATCTGCCCCTAGTGGTTGGGAGCACTGCCTGTGGTTCAGATACTTTTTTTTTAATATAAGAGTGACGTTAAAACTGCCTTGGAAGCCTTTTAATATACCTGTAAAATAGATTTTTGGTGCATTTGCAAATGTCTTGAATGATCTACTTTACAAAAATTTTAAAATATGTCAATATACTACAAATGTTAGAAACATATACTACATGAGGTATGAGTGAAATATAATCATAAACCATTTCAATATGTATTTTGTGAAATTAAGACCACACCAAATATTTTTTGCACTTAAAGGATTAGTTCAATCCTAGAATAAAATTTACTCACCATCATGTAATCTAAGTGTTCAATCCAATGGATTAAAGGTCCAAATGGCAGTTTCAGTGCTGCTTCAAAAGGCTCTACATGATCCCAGCCAAGGAAAAGGTAGGGTAGGCTGAAATACTCCATCTAATTTTCTCCTCCAAATTCAAAATTGTCTGACATCGTTGTTTTACAATTTTTCGGTTCATCTGCTTTGTAAACACTGGGTTGGTACTTCCGCCTACGGCATGCTTAACCTTTCCTTTTCGACTACATAATGCATGAGATCTAGTGCAAGATGAGCATTTGTTAAAAAGTACAACCCGAATTCCGTAACTGTTGGGAATTGTTTTTTAAATTTCAATAAAATAAAAAAAACAAAAAAAAAACAATATATATATAAATCTCAAAGTAATCTAAAAATCTACCATAATTAAAGGAAACAAAGAAATAAATTACAAAAAAGGAGAAACATCCAATTCTGCATTTAAACCTGGAAATTGTGTTGCTTTTGAAGTGTAAATCTAGAAAGACTCTTTCTGTTGTAAACTTTTTATCCAATCTCTTCTTATTGACCTCGGAATAGGTTCTATACCCACTATTTTCAATGTACTGGGGTTACCATGATTTTTATCACTTTTATCAAAATGTTTCTCTTTGCACATGTACAGTATTTATGTGAAGCATTCGTATAGTTTGTATTTTTTATCTTTTATAATTATTTTTATTTTAGTTTGTATAGGGTAAATATTTATATATAGTATACTTATAGTTAAAATCTGTCAATAGGTTGGTTGTGTATAGGTTTATAGTGTATAGGTGTATAGTGTTTTTTATAGGTTTATAGGTTTAAAGTGTTTTTTTACTTCATTGTTGTATGTCTGTATTTATGTAGCACCGTGGTCCTGCGAGGCACGACATTTCGTTCCACTGTATGTCTCCCACATGTAGTAGAATGACAATAACGCTCAACTTGAACTTGAAGTTATACTAAATTAATTGTATTGGTAATGGTAGAGGTGTTGGCCAGAGGAGACCTGGCCCCCCGAACTGAGCCTGGTTTTTCCCAAGGCTTTTTTCTCCATTCTGTCACAGAGGGAGTTTTGGTTCCTTGCCGCTGTCGCCTCTGGCTTACTCAGTTGGGGACACTTAATTTCTAGCGATTATCAGCAAGTTGATTTCACAGATACTATTTAAACAAAACTGAGCTAGACAATGACATCTCTGAATTCAATAATGAAATGCCTTTAACTGAAAATTGAGTGTTTAATCTTATCATTATACATTACTGACATTCTATCCTGTAATTTGATACTGTTAAGTCAAGTCACCTTTATTTATATAGCGCTTTTAACAATACAGATTGTGTCAAAGCACTTAACAGCACTTGATAGATAATACCAGAAATTTGGTGGGAATTTAGTTATATATTATCACTTTAAACAACAGAGAGTTAAGGTAAAGATTCAATAAAAAAGCGGAGTTACAATTGCAAACCTCTCAGCAGCACAACAGACAGGAACAGACTGAAGTGCTTTGACACAATTTATATTGTTAAAAGCACTATATAAATAAAGGTGACTTGACTTGTTAATCTAATCAAAATATCAGTTGATATATTACTAGTTTAAGAAATTCTTTAAAGAATGAAAGATAAAAACATTCCACATAGGAATTCTAAAAATGGACTGAAAATCGTTATGGTCCTTATTTGCCACGTTTTCAGACACTCATCCTGCTCTCTGTTTGACAGCTGTACCAATTACACCACTATATTTGAATGCCTGGGTTGTGAGAGTCCCAGGTAGCCATCAGCACCAGACCAGCCGTTTGGAAACAAAAATAGAACAGTTGGAAATATGCTGCTCCGTATGTATTCACAAGCTCATCTGAATGAGCAAAAGTGTTTCCAGTCTCTTTAGACCTGCTTGGCTTTGCTTTGTAGAGATCAAATTGCAGTTGACATTCCTTCCAGTTAATTTGCTAAGTTGGAAATGGAAGGTAAAGTTGCTGCTATACTTTAGGTTTTGTAAAAAATTCAACATGGGTACTTTGTACATTTTTTATTATAGACTTATAAGTGGTACTGGAGTTTTAAACAATAAGTTGAACTCATTTGTATAAATGAATGGCATCAGTTTGTATGTCACCTGGATTTTCCATGTGTTCCTCTAGAACCTTCTTATGGGATCTTAGAATAGCAGTTAATCTGTGGTTAACAATAAGAATTAATAACTTTTTCCCCCAAGTATTTATTTTTTCAAATACATTAAAATAATTGTTAAATGAACCAGAATCTACATTTCTTATCATTTCCATAGTCATGACACAACATTTTCCATTGTACCTTCAAGTTGGAATATTCAAATTTGAATTATGGAATGTGATTATTAATTGTGTATGTGACATTCGCCCAATGGGAAACCTAACCAAATGATTATTATTCATTATGCAAAAACAATATTCACCCAGCTAACAAACATTTGCCCACAAGAATGCTTTGCAAACATTCCCATTAACTTATGAAAACCGTATTTCTGAATGTACATTTCAGGAAAAAACAAAAAAAAACTTTCCAGCATTGTTCATGAACATTATATAAGTAATTATTTTCTTTCTTTTTATTTATTTATAAGCCACAGCTCAATCAAAACTGTTGGTGGGGCACTTTTCCTTTTGCTTTAAAAGGGAAGGTTAAATACAATTTTTACTGTATATGTGAAGCTCAAGAAATGCCTTTTGTTTATTAGCTTGCTGGTGTCTTGATATTCATTATCTCTGCGTCATGTGTGGGCTTCACTTTGATTACAAATATACACAATCTAAAGAGGGGTTATTTATATGCAGGGGGTCCGGGGTGGAGATGAGGGATTTGATATTGTGTTTCAGGTGTTTGAGAGCCTATTGGCTCTCTGAGTGCATCTACTACCATAAACAGAGAGATGGGATTTCCTTAGTCATAGGGGAATACAATATATACTTATGATGCCCGCTGCACACAGAGACATTATTATTCATTCCTCCATTCTTCTGGCTGTGTCTGCCTTAGCTCATAGGTAAGATGCAGTTTTCTCTGTTTTTCCTTTGCTTTTCTTATTGTTAATGTCTTTATTCCATTGGAATTGCTAGATACATCTTAGCCAGCTGCACTATAGTTTGAAAAAAAAAAAGTGGTGTTGATAGGCAATTGTTCTTTGTGGAATTTCATATTTTAACTGATTTGTTCCGTTTTTTCTTTGTAAACATAATTTGAGGCAAGTTGGTTTGTGTGACAGAAATGTTGAAAGCTTTTGCCAATTGTTTGTTCAGACTTCCATTAATTTGTTGGGAAATCAGTTATCCTCTTTAATTTTATTTGTCATAAGACATTAATTCTGCATCCTTACTGGGAATACAGAAATCTTCTATTGAAAAATCACTTTGTTATTTTTAGTTGCACACTTGGTAGATGAAATCTAATGTGTTGATTTGAGTTTTGGAAACGGTATCCGATTCGGCTTTTAGGATCGGAAGATGATATGTTTATCTTGCTGTCAAGATTTAATCTTTAAATAAATATTAGGCTTCAGCTGACGGGTCTAAAATGACGCACAGGGATCTCTTAGACAATGATGCTATGGCTTAAGTGGTGTTGGCATAGTTCAAATGTAAATGCCTTTACTACATATTCACTCACATTATCACAATGATACTCATTGTCAAACCTTAGACCTGGCATTGCAATTTGCATTCTGAGAGTAATCCTGAGATTCAAAGTAGATTAGAAAGTTGGCAATTGTTTAGTTTTGAGCTATTTTAACATACTGCTTTAATCCCAGTGTTGTACAATTTAATTAAAATTTATAAAAAATATTTAATGAATATAAAAAAATCAAATTTTAAACTTATCACATATATTGAATGTAATATATTATATTATAGTGCTGTTTAACGATTAATCAAAATAAAAGTTCTTGTTTACACAATATGTGTGTGTCTACTGTGGATATTTATTTTTAATATATAAAGACACGCACATACAGTATATATTTTGAAAATATTTACATGGATTTACATGTTTATATTTATATTCATATAATTTATATTATATAAAAATATATTTAATATATAAATATAACATATTTTTCTTAAATATATACATGCATGTGTTTGTATTTATGTATACATACTACACACACATATAATATGTAAACAAAAACTTTTATTTTGGATGCGATTAATCGTTTGACAGCACTAATACAATATAATATAATATAATAAAATATGGTAAATTAAATTACAGAATTTTCATTGTTTCATTGGGCCTTGTTGTTAATTTGAATAATTTGGTCATACAGTCAAGTTAGGCTCAGCCTTTAAATAAATGGAAATCACACCCACAAGAAAAGGGGTTTGCATTAAAAAAGTTGACGTCATGATCCGAGTCATTAAGTTAGATCAGTTTCGGATGATTGGGAGGGAAGAAATAGAAGTGGGGTCATGATTTTGATTGTCACCCAGAAACAGGCTTAGCACAGTGCATCTCTTGAGATTTTCTGCTCAAAAATAGCATATGATTCACTTTGAAAAAAGAGGCTTTATGGACTTATTTGAACTAGTGATGATGGGTGGTTAGTTTGGTTACTTGTAATTTTGCAGGCATCCTAGTGTTAAAACATTATCCAATGCACTAAAAGTAGTTTATAAAAAACATTTACTTGAGAATAAGTGGTTTTGTTGCACGTCACAGGATTGCACACATACAGTGGTGTGAAAAAGTGTTGGCCCCCTTCCTGATTTTTAATTTTTTTGCATGTTTGTCTCACTTTAATGTTTCAGATCATCAAACAAATTTAAATATTAATCAAAGATAACACAAGTAAACACAACATGCAGTTTTTGAATGAAGTTTTTTTATTATGAAGGGAAAACAAAATCCAAACCCACATGGCCCTGTGTGAAAAAGTGCTTGCTCCCTAAACCTAATAACTGGTTGGGCCACCCTTAGCAGCAACAACTGCAATCAAGCGTTTGCAATAACTTGCAATGAGTCTGTTACAGCGCTGTGGAGGAATTTTGGCCCACTCATCTTGGCAGAATTGTTGTAATTCAGCCACATTGGAGGGTTTTCGAGCATGAACCGCCTTTTTAAGGTCATGCCACAGCATCTCAATAGGATTCAGGTCAGGATTTTGACTAGGCCACTCCAAAGTATTCATTTTGTTTTTCTTCAGCCATTCAGAGGTGGATTTGCTGGTGTGTTTTGGATCATTGTCCTGCTGCAGAACCCAAGTTCGCTTCAGTTTGAGGTCACGAACAGATGGCTGGATTTTGTCCTTCAGGATGTTTTGGTAGACAGCTGAATTCATGGTTCCATTCATCACACTACCACCACCATATTTTACTGTTGGTATGATGTTCTTTTTCTGAAATGCTATGTTACATTTACGCCAGATGTAATGGGACACACACCTTCCAAAAAGTTCAACTTTTGTCTCGTCAGTCCACAGAGTATTTTCCCAAAAGTCTTGGGGATCATCAAGATGTTTTCTGGCAAAACTGAGAAGAGCCTTTATGTTCTTTTTGTTCAGCAGCGGTTTTCGTCTTGGAACTCTGCCATGCAGGCCATTTTTGCCCAGTCTCTTTCTTATGGTGGAGTCATGAACACTGACCTTAACTGAGGCAAGTGAGGCCTGCAGTTCTTTAGATGTTGCTGTGGGGTTTTTGTGACCTCTTGGATGAGCCGTCGTTGCGCTCTTGGGGTAATCTTGGTCGGCCAGCCACTCCTGGGAAGGTTCACCACTGTTCCTTGTTTTCACCATTTGTGGATAATGGCTCTCACTGTGGTTCGCTGGGGTCCCAAAGCTTTAGAAATGGCTTTATAACCTTTTCCAGACTGATAGATCTCAATTACTTTCTTTCTCATTTGTTCCTGAATTCCTTTGGATCTCAACATGTAGCTTTTGAGGATCTTTTGGTCTACTTCACTTTGTCAGGCAGGTCCTATTTATATGATTTCTTGATTGCGAACAGGTGTGGCTAGAGAAACTGAACTAAGGTGTGATAAACCACAGTTATGTTTTAACGGGGGGTGTATGGTAGTACCTTTGATTAATATTTATATTTGTTTGATGATCTGAAATATTAAAGTGTGACAAACATGAAAAAAAAAAAAAAATAATTAGGAAGGGGGCCAACACTTTTTCACACCACTGTATATGTGTATGCACAGTAGAGGGTGACACGGGAGTGAATTTTCAAACCTCTCCCGTCCCACTCCCACAAAAAAAATCCCGTCCCATCCCAATCCCATAAAAAAACTGGGGGGAAATCCCGTCCCGTCCCAATCCCAGAAGAATGACTCCCATTCCCTCCCACTCCCGTGTTGTTGTTTTTTTTTTTTTTTTTTTGTCTACAAGTTTTGCAGCTGGCGTATGGCGTTTTCATGCCATCTTTCTCAACGCGTAAATTTTTTGTTATTTCAGACCGCCCAGAAATATCCGTGAGCACAACTGACTTATTATTTTCAGACAGTAGTCGTTGCAGTGTAGCTTTCACGTCTGCCTCCATTTTGGTTATGATTTTCACGGCTAAAAAGTGCGTGAAGAAGCCTACTTCTTCTCTACCATTATTGGTGGTTGGCACTATCGCCACCAACTGTTACGGGTGTGTGGAGCACGCCATTCACTTAACCGGCTACACCAAAGCAAACAGGAGGAGAGCATAAAGAGACAGGACAACTAGTATTGAGTTCAAAATTAGTTTATTTATTTAAAAGGTATATTTCTGTATAGTTATAGTTATCATAGTGTTATTACGATTCCCGGTCCCGCCCACTCCCGTTTACATTTTTTCCAGTCCCGTCCCAATCACGTTATTAATAGTGATTTTGTTTCCCATCCCGTGGGATTCCCGCGGGATTCCCGTGACCCGCGGGATTCCCGAAAAAATGTCAGCCTCTAATGCACAGTATATAAGATAGATAGATTCTTTAACTTTTTAATTAAACCACACAAGCTTAAATAGTAAGCCATGTACAGTCCGTTTTCTTTGCATATAAAAAATATATGCATTATTTTTGTGTTGATAATTACCATTATTCCATACTGTCATATTACCAGTGATGTGTGTTAATCACTGTTGTAAATTGTCCATTTTATTCCACAGGGGCAAAAACAAAAATTAGCCAAGATGTCAGAGTGAGTAAATAATTTGATTTCCACTTTATAGATTATCATCATCTTCCTCAACTATCAGAAATGGTTTATTTTTATGCAGATGCGGACAGTAGTGAAGTATTTTTACTTTGCTGTAAAAGTACTTTTCAAATGTCTGTACTTTATAAGAGTGTTTTTCTTTAGAAAACTTTACTTCACAACATTCCAAAGCATAATATTGTACTTTTTACTGCACTATGTTTCATATTAAATATAATTTAATACTTAAATACATTAGAAATCTAGTACTTTCTTACTTTTACTCAAGTAAAAGTAGTTCAAAGAGTTACTTGAGTACAAGAAAATACTACCTTTCTAATGTTCTTAAGTATTAAAGGTAAAACAAATAACTTTTATTTATGAAATGTAGTGCAGTAAAAAGTATGACATAATGCTTTGGAATATAGTGAAGTAAAGTTTTCCAAAGAAAAACACTGATAAACTACAGATACTTTTTAAATTTACTTGAGTAAAGTAAAAATATTTCACTACTGTCTGCCTCTGTTTTATATTTGTGTATACTGGACATACAAAATTAAATAAAAGTGCAGTGTCTTCTGGTGATTAGCTACTGCTTTAACAATTTATTTGAATGATTCCAAAACACCTCAGGAAAAAGATGTCATCGAGTCGCAAGCATCATCTGAAGGTACTATATGATTCAAAACGAATTATATTGTCAATATTAAGGAATATACAAGGAAAACAATGACACCCAAGCCTCTCTGTGTCACAGAGCTTGATGCTTTCCATCGCTAAAGGTATACTGGAACAGGAAGTAAAGGACATAGAGGTGGAGAGGCAGAGATACATGGCAGAGACCTGCCAGCCTCTGTCTGTACCTTCAGGCATACAGGCATTACAGGTAAAGGACAATCAATTCACCTTATAAAAAAGAAAACATTGTAAATGGATAACTAAAATAGAATAAATATATTGTTTATAGGACCTCTGCAGGGAGCTTCACCACAAAATTGATGTCATTGATGAGGAGAGATATGATCTGGAAATGAAAGTCAGCAAGAGTGCAAAGGAGGTAAGATGTCATCTAAATTTTAATCCAATCCAATTTGTATTTTGTCTTGTAGTTTCTATACTGATGTCCCTCATTCACTGACTTTAGATCGAGGACCTGAATATCAAAGTTATTGACCTGAAGGGCAAGTTCAAGAAGCCAACTCTGAGGAAGGTGCGCATGTCGGCCGATGCTATGCTTCAAGCTCTGCTGGGCTCCAAACACAAGGTGTCTTTGGATCTGAGAGCCAACCTCAAACAAGTCAAGAAGGAGGTCAAAGAGGAGGTGAGCGATAAACTGCATTGTTCTAATGACGTTCTCTTGAGGTTCCTGTATTTCCTTGTCCAAAAGATGCTGATTTTAGACTCTTACCCCCGGTTTCACAGAAAAGGCTTAAGCTAGTCCCAGACTAAAATGCATGTTTGAGCTGTCTCAACTGAAAATATCTTGCTCTGACATATCTTAAAATATATCAGTGTCATTGTTCTGTGTCAAGATGCACGCCTGTAATGTTTTCTTCTAAGGCATTTTTGTAAATAATGTAAATTTTGCTTAAATCTCTTAATTTAACTAAGCTCTAGTCCTGGCTTAAGCTAAACCCCATTTGTGAAACCGGGCCTTAATCTTTTGGCTGACTAATCAAATGTATTTCATGTACTCTTCAAAGGATAAAGAACTGCGTGATGTTGGTGACTGGCGTAAGAATGTTGAAGACAAGGCTGGCATGGGCGGCAGGAAGAAGATGTTTGAAACTGAGGCTTAATTTTTTTTTTTTTTGAAGTTAAATATGCTGCTGAATTAGAATTGGCCTAAAATTATGCGTTAAACTGTGTCCTTTAAACACACTCATTTACATTTAATAATGACAAAGCTATCACACATACAGTAAATATGATCACTTAAGTTTTCTGTTCAACATTGGTAATGAAATGTGTATTCTCAACCCATATCTCAAAGTCTTACACTATCATTAAAATGGTTAAGCAAGAATGAAGTCCTGTGCTCATTTTGCCATATAAACCACTTTGTAACCAGGTTTTTAATTTAAATTATTTCCTCACTGATCTGTGGAACAAGTAAGTATTTATTGTCAGTTGTATTATCCATTTGGTTTATGACTGAATAAAAGCTGATAAAACATTTTATCATGCTTTAAAACAACAGGTAACAGTGACACCTGAAATAAACCGACCGGAAACTGGAGAATGCTGAACACACAATCCTGAAGGTACAATCTACACCGTCTACCATGGATGGATGGATAGATAGATATAGAGTGGATAGATAGATAGATAGATAGTGGATAGATAGATAGATAGAGAGTGGATAGATAGACAGACAGACGGATGGACGGACAGACGGAGGGACAGATAGATAGATGGATAGTTAGATGCTTGTAAAGCAAAAGCCCTTTGTGAGAAAGTCATCCTCAAAATAAAAGAATGGCTAACTTGAAGGACAGGTTATTTATACTGATAGCGCCGCGAAGGAGGGATAGTGCCGCATTTCATGACCTTGTCAGCTCATTGGTGTGGTGGATAATCCACTTCCATAAAGAGAAACCATGGATTTACAGAGAGATCAGAGAATGCAATATATACCTACTTAACACAACCGTAGCCCCGTCTCGTTTTGACAACCATCCGTCTCTAGAAGACGTTCCTCTGTTCTTATAGAAAGGTGAGAGCAGTTCCCTTGCTTCATTGTCTTAGTCTTGCAAATACTATTTCTTTTTGTAGATTTTTGTTGGAAGTTGTAAAATAATAGTTTGTGGGATTGGTGATGGAGAAGGTTGTTATTGGGGTTGGTTCTTCTACCATAAGTCGCTATGGTAAGAAGCCACCTGCTGAGGATCTTAATGTAACATAAAGATTCCTTGTACTAATTTTATAGGCATTTACTGTAAACCAAGTTGATTTGTTAATGATTTGTGAAACTATCTTCAGATAGTCCACACAATATTGTATGATCATTGCTGGTGATTCTGACTCATGAAAACTTTGTTTTTGGACTCATCTAAAGTCATTTATTCTGGAAATACCATGCTAAAAAGCAAAGAAACCATTTTGATTGGTTACCTAAAGGGTGAGGTCAGGTTTGATATACTGACTGCTGAAGTGACTATTAGAAAGTGAACACCAACACAAGCATAAATTTGAAACTGATCCTTAAGTCTTACTCCATCTGTCAGCACCTTCTTACGGACCTCCTTGTTAACTACTGTCTGGTATAAAACTGATTTGCAGTACTTTTTAACCCGAAAGACAATGCTGTATATTCACAAAAACCTTCTTGTTCATTTTATACATCTTGTGTACTAACCTGGAATAGCTTAACCTTTGGAAACATCTGGAATATGATTATACTGTACATATTTCCTTAGAGGCCTGATTGGTTTTGACTTTTAAGAGTTCTTAAATGGCTCTTTTACCAAACCTTCACACAAGATGGCCATTGTACTACTTGATCTATTCTGCCATGTGTTTTATGCTAAACATGTCCTCAATCTTCTTCCATGGCTACTTAGAATAGTCCTTCTTCAAATAGCCTTATATGACCTGACTGTTGTCTTCACAGCTTTCTAAGTATGTCATTGAGGCATTAAGAGTCCATTTAAGTGTGCTAAATTAGTCAATCAATTTGTCATCAGTTAGCCAGTTAGTCTGGTCTGTCTCTCAGAGGAGGAGTATATTAAGAAAGACATTTGAGACGGTTGTTTAGCGGGGAATAAAGGAGAGCTGTGTTGTCATATCTTTGACATCTCAGATATGCGCTTGAGGATGGGGCTGTGCCTGCAGCTGATGCACTGGCCTTGAGATCATATTGCATCGACCTCCTGGCGAAATTCCTCTCGGATGAGTCAAAGACGCTTGGGAACCATGTGGTCTTCTTTAGTTTACACAACTCTTGACATTAAGGGCGATGCGAAAAGGTCACACGATCAGAATGTCTATGGATTTGGTGCCATTGGATTGTGTCCACATGCAATGGTTACATTCTCAGAAAAAAAGGTACAAAAGCTGTCACTGGGTGGTACCCTTTCATGAGGGCTGAACCAGAGGAACGCCTTCATAGTTCCTATAACTATTGGTGGAAGTACCTGCTTTTTTGCGTGTTCACATCACAGGAACTGGGAATGATTTTAGCTGTAGGAACACCTTTTTGGCTCCTATTTCAGAGTAGAGTGTAACTCAGCACAATAGGAACTACTGATGCCAAAGTCCAGGCATTTTTTACATGCTCTATCCTCAGTGTTGTGAAGGTTAGTTTGGAAATTTAATAGGTTACAGATAACAAGTTAGCCTATTAAAAATGTAATAAGTAGTGTTTTATATGAATTTAAGTAATATAACTGATTACATTTGATTATTTTTCTAAATTTCAAACAAATGTTAGTATTAGTCCACACGAATTACTGTCAATCTTTCAAAATTCTTCATCTATTGAATTAAGATTATAGTAACATAATTTTAAAGCACAGCCACCACAAAATCAGACTTTAGCATGTCTTTTTACTTTGAGATCGTTCTGATTTTTGCTTTTTAAATTTCCAGCACTGGAATGCATTTTTATTACTCAACTTTGTGGCAACTCTCAGACAGGTTGTAGCCTAACAGTGCGTTCACACCAGATGAAACTTGCGCAAATAAATCGTGCGTAGTTGGACGCTTGAACATGTTGAGTTTACTCGCTTCATTCGCGCGTGAAATTCACTTCACAACAGACGCGAATTCGCGTCATGGGAGGGGCTTCTGCCAGGAGGCTCCAATCTCGTTGCGAAATGGCTGACAAGGATTTTGTTGAGAGGGTAGTTGCACCGTGAGCAGAATGTCTATTCGCGTCTTTGCATTGACTTAACATGTAAATCACTCGCGCTTAACGCTTCATTCGCGTCTGGTGTGAACGCACATGCTTTCAACGGCAATGTGGTGCGCTGCAAATTCAAAGAAAAGCATCAGAATAGCATTGCTTTACTAAACAACCTTTTAATAGCAGGAGGCATTCTGCACATCAAAAACAGACAAAGCAATAAATTAATATTAGTCAACATATCCTAACTTTTTGCAGAAAATATTTAGATGTAAATATTAGATGTAAACATTTTAATAAGTAACTGTAATTTAATAATTACACAATTTTTTTCAGTAACTGTAATGGATTATAGCTGCATTTATTGTGTAATAAAATTAGGTAACACTGTTACTCCCCAACACTGCCCATCCTTTAACTGTTGAGGTTGTTGAATGCCGCGCTTCATTAACATCACTGCCGGCTGGCTTACGTCACTTCAGAGTTCCTACTGGTGGTGCAAATGCCATACATTTTGTTCTAGGTGGACCTCCCTGGTGGCTAGTTCCTATAACAGAGTTCCTATAACTCCCTGATGCGAAATAATTATGTAACATTTAGTTATAATATGCACCCTTTAGGTATTAATATGTACCGTTAATGTAAATAAGGTAACAAAGGTGTACCTTTTGAAAGGGTGCCACCCAAGTAACAGCTTTTGTACCTAAGGGTGCATTCACGCCAGGAAAGTCCGCTAGTTCACTTGCTTTGGTCCAGACCAAATACAATAGCCCCTTTCGCACCGCTTTAGTTCCAGAACTAAAAGTACAGTACTAAAGTACTGGGACGATTTTGCACAAACTATTTCCCAGTACCATTTAAAGGGTTGCATTCGCACCAAGAGTGGGTACTAGGAAGTGACGTAAGCCGGCTGACAGCAACGTCATTTGTACGCGGTGTTCAACAACGTAAACAAAGAAGAATAGCGTTAACAACAGGAGGATGGAGGACGCTGTGATCAGAGCTGTGTTTTTGTTGTGTCTGGCGGGTCTCACAATAATGGACATGGAATGTTTACACAGTATGTGTTTACACAGCGTTTTAAATCATGGCTGGTGACGGCGTTTTCATACGCGTTTAGCCAATCAGCGTACACTTACGTCCTATGGAACTGTTTTAGACCCTACTCTGAAGAAGGAGCTAATTTAGTTCCTCCAAATGCAGTTCCGGGAACTAAAACAGTTCCTAGTTCCCGTGGTGCGAACACGCCAAAAAGTGGGTAGATCCACAATTAGTTCGGGTACTATGAAAAGGTTCCTGCGGTCCGAAAGGGCCTATTGTTGATTTTTTTGTTTTGTTTGGCGTGGTTCGCTTTCACACTGCCCTTTTTGCAAGTGAACCAGATATTGTAAACAAAATCACATGTGTGCTAAGGTAATCCATTCATTGGTTCATCCATTCAACCGTACCAGAGTTCGTCTGGAACCGGACCGAGACCACCTCTTCAGCTGGGTCTCGGTACGGTTGTTTGGTCTGCACCCGAGTGCGATTGCTGTATTCACACCTGCCCAAAAGTTCCGCACCAAGAAGGGATACAAACTTGAGTTCGATTCAATCGAACCAAACAAGACAGGTGTGAATACACTATAAAGGCCTTTCCACACGGAGCGCGATGCGGAAAAGCGAGGCGAATTGCCCGCAAATGTTGCTTTTACACCGAGCGCGAAACGAATGTTCGCCTTCTGCTACTTCACGCCTGCACGCTAGGGGGCGCCGACCAACAATGTTTTTTTTCTTCACGTAGTGTATGTATCTCGTGTGGTTTACATCGTCCGCTGCTCAATATACAGCATTAAATTAAGATAAATAACTTGCGTTTCTTCATCAGAAACACAAAATATCCATAATGCTTACAAGAATACATCTGAAATAATTAGAGGTACGCTACATTGAAAATGTAATTATTAAAGTTTTTGCTCAAAACCCACTTTAAATCATCATCGAGTGCTTGTAATAACTTGTGATACAAAATGGATTTTGATTCTATAATAGGCAGACATGCAATCTTTGCACGTTTTATACTGGATTGATTGCTTGTCATGTGTCATAAACCTCCTTTATTGTTAAAATAAATACCATGAACTGCATAAAAACATATACAGAAAACCTATCTGCACAATTATAGGTCTATTTGCTTTCATATTTCATGTGTAGAAAAATATTTCTCTCTTTTTTATATATACGGAAGGGCAGGAGATACGATTACATGATTGACAGGTCTAGATGAACGAGCTATGACTCATAAACACTCGCGCTTGTAGAAGAAAATGGACGGTGCTCGTCAGATCACATGATTCAGTGGAGAATTAATATGTTACACTGTATAAAGAACATGTGAGAGTAGTCTGTTCTTAAATACCAACAATAACAAGAACTCGGCATTCACTCTTCTCTCGCAGAAAAAGTCCTCTACTTCGGCGTTTTTGCGCTCGTGCTCAATACAGTCTTCTGAGCTTTTAGCACCACCGCGTTGACCTTTTGGGTAACAGCAGTTGCTCTGGTCAGGCTCAAATCTTATTGGACTGCCCGTGTTTTCGCTTTGCAAAAAGATTCGTCGGACTGGACGGAAAAAAAAAAACATTTGCATTGTCGGTGCGCAAATGTTCACGGTCTGTGTGGAAGCATCCATAGGAAGCTGTTGTTTTATTGCCGTGCATCATCGTGTGCAAAATTTGTTTCGCTTTTTCGCGCTCAGTGTGGAAAGGCCTTAAGTTTGTAGATCCAAATTCTGTAAAAAAACAAACCTTGGCCTACCACCACTGGATTCTTCATCACTGGATTCTTCATCATTGGATTCTTCACAAGTTGTTGTACAGTAAAAATTGTGGTCAAGCAAATGTTTGTGCTTGTTTCTATATGATATAATTGTACATATAGGCCAGGGCTCGACAGTGCGAGCATTTCACTCGCATTTGCGACTAAAAATAGATGTGTGCGAACTGGAAAATGTATTTAGGAGCACAAGTGCGAATACAAAACAGCCTAACTTATACAGTAGCCTATAACAAACGTATTAATTTATTCTGTTTATTTATGGAAAAATTGCGATGCAGCCTCATATGATTACTTTAGAACTTTAAAAAGGCAACGGTTTAATTTAAATGAGCACAGATGAGAAGAAAAGCGGAGCGAGTTAAAGTGAAGACGCGCTGAATGACGCACATTCGCCACTAGAGGGCGCTGCCGCTGCCGTTACCCCGGTAACCCAGTAAACACATCAGCTGCGCTACTTTCCTAAAACTGTGTAAATAATGTTTCACACTCATTTAGATATTTATATTCGCTTTAGTCTTCACAATAGCATCAAATAATTCTTACTTAAAGACTTAATGAACTATTTATTTTCAAACATTGTTTAATTCTAACCTAAAACATGGCCCATCCACTGATCTATAATAGAGAACAGTGGGCCTATCTATATATCAACGACTGATTCGTTATTATTGTTCAGTAACACAAGCTCCATTAGTTAACATGAAAAAAACAATGACTGCATTTATTAATAATGCTATCTTAATTTCAACTTTTAATAATACATTATAAAATCAAAAGTTGTCTTAATATAATTCAATGGAGCTAACATTAACTAACCCTGATAGCACACATACATCTCGGAGACATCTATTTGACGTCTGCATTTACATCTGCAAGACGTATTTTTTAGGGTGTTTGCTCATCTGCAATACATCTATAGGACGTTTCCTTTTAGATGTCAAATAGATGTCTATTAGATGTCTTTAAGATGTTTATGATTTAGAATGTATGTAAAACTTAAAGACATTTTCAGACGTTTGTAGACAGCAGATGCTTTCCAGATCAAGAGATCTTTAACAGACATCTTGCAGACGTACGTGTGCTATCTGGGAACATAGTTGTATTTTTTATTAATCAACATTAACAAAGAATATTAACTACTGCAACAATTAGCTATTGCACATTTTTAGTTAATGTGTTAACCTGCTTTAACTAATGTTAACAAATGGGACCTTACTTACCTATTGTTCTTTCGTTCATTTGAACAATCTTTTGCACTCTAATCTTGAAACACTTGTTTACTTTATATTTTTATGTATTTTTTATAAAAGTCTTTTAGTAAATTATCTTTAATAAAGTTATTTAACCTGTTAGGAGGACAACACTTTTTTTTCACTTAGAAATTATATATTGTGATTTAAAAACAAAAACATATACCGTGACAAAAGCTTCAATGATTATTGTGAAAATTTTATACCGACACAGTTTAATAGGATTATAACTAATTACATAATTAGCCTATTAAATAGTGTCTGAAGTAAAATTATTTAAGAACCTTGTGTACTTTCTGTATTCTGATAAATTAAATAATGGTGCTTGTAAATGTCTCTTTGTATCCCCTTATTAAAACACCTAATTTGAAAAATTTGCATTGCGCCCCTAAATTTTTTGACTTAGGAGCACATGTGCTCCTTGGTGAAAAGGTAAGTGTCAAGCCCTGTAGGCCTATTAAAATACTGATATTCTGGTCTATAACTCCTCCCCGAACTTCCCTCTGCCCTGTATCTTTGTCTCTCATTGGCTGAAGGTCATCGCCGATGTAGTTTTCAGTCAGAAATCATTGCACAAAGCGTGATTGTGAATCGGCGACATGATCTGATGATCTGAATCAGGTGTGTAAATTAGGGAGACATGCAAAATGTGCAGAGCTGTGGGTCCCCAGGAAAAAAGTTTCAAAACCACTGCTCTAGATCATATAATGGTTATTTAATTTTTTTGAGCTTCACTGCTTTATTTTATTGTACAGTAAAGTTCAGGAAGCAGTGTAGGGAGAGGGCTCTGATATATTTTGAAAGTATGCATAACCCACTGTGCCACAGCTCTGATGCATTTCTCTTTTTTCTTTCGATCAAAAAGGTGCAAATAAACTCTTGGAAATGTCTGAGTAAGTATGCCTTTCCAAAACTTTTTTTTTTTACGACCCTAACTCCCGGTTTCACAAACAAGGCTTAAGCCTAGTCTTGGACTAAAATGTAAATCTGAGCTGTTTCAACGGACAGAAACTTGCACTGACTGATCTTAAAACATGTCAGTGTCTTTGTTTTGTCTTAAGATGCACACCAGTAATGCTTTTTTCTAAGGCATGTTTATAAAAATTACTTAAATGCCCTAATTAAACTATGGCCTAATCCTGACTTAGGCTAAGCAAAAAACAAAACACAAACCAGAATGCTTGAGGAATATTATTGCTTTGCTGCCTTACAAACACTGTTAATATTGTAGAGTGCATTCCTAACAAAGCACAATCTTACTATGGTGTCACAACAGAGAAATCAACATCCTAATGTAAAGTATGTCCTTATTTCTCCTCTTGATAAGAAAACGAATGTCTAGCAGTAAAAAACACAGCCTGAAGGTAAGAGCTCATGACTTATTGAACCAATCCAACATCAAACTGTTTCATATAAAAGTAAAAGAATAATGAGTCTTAATGAGTCACATTTGCTTGTAGGGCATGATGCTCCAGGTGGCAAAAGAGTTACTGGAAGCAGAGGAGATTGAAAAGAAAGAGGAGAGGAAGAGATACATGGAAGAAAATTGCCCTGCGTTGTCATACCCAAGCTCCAAACAAGAACTACAGGTCCAATTCAATTATTACTACAACTAGAAGTTGGACATTTTTGGAAATTCAAAGCTAAAGCATGAAATTCTGTCAACAGGAGCTCTGCAAAGAGTTACATGGAAAAATTGAAGTTGTTGACGAGGAGAGATATATTTTAGAGCACAAAGCCATCATGGTTGTCAATGAGGTAAGATGTTTCACATGTATCTCCTTCTATGTGGTCCATGATCAAGGTGCTCTTTAGATTATTTTTTGTGTGTTTTAGGTTAAGGACTTGAACATCAAGATTGTCGACCTGAAGGGCAAGTTCAAGAAGCCTCCTTTGAAGAAAGTGCGCATGTCTGCGGATGCTATGCTACAAGCTCTGTTGGGATCCAAACACAAGGTCTCCATGGACCTGAGAGCCAACTTGAAACAAGTCAAGAAGGAGGTCAAAGAGGAGGCGAGTATAACAGATGACCAAATTTTCACATGATAAGGTCAAGAAATTCCAAGTTGCAAAAGCTGAAAATCTCACCTTCATTCACAGGATAAAGAACTGCGTGATGTTGGTGACTGGCGTAAGAACATCGAGGATAAGGCTGGTATGGGTGGCAGGAAGAAGATGTTTGAATCTGAAGCTTGAAGATGTTGATTATGAGTATTCCACCATGATCCTTTTATTGGCTTGGATCTGGATAAAATGCACTGCTTAAAGGTTTTGCAGGGACTGTTCAGAGGACAGTTCAGTTTATAATCCATAAAAATGCCAGTCAAAACTTGAATTGTGCTCTTGAACAATGAAGTGTTCAGTTTGTAATTCTAAACAGATTGACTGTCAAAATTATGCTTTTTCTAAATAAATAACCCAACTGTAATAATCGTTGCTTTCTGCTTTTTCTATAACCTTTTAAACTATAATTGTAACCTTTACCTTGTTGTATTTTTATTTACTTATTTATTTGTGAACAAGGAATCAAAATCAACCCTATTTACTTTCTTACAAGACATTCCTGGTCTTACTGTGATCAATTTGTTGATGTTAAAATTACGTTCTTTTTTGTTTGATTCAGTCCCTTAAAACCACCTGATACAACTTTGTATATCTCACAGACCTGCCCTACGTTTTTTTCACATTGAATATCCCATTTCACTCTGAAATCTGCCACTTTATGCAAGTAAAATGGGTTACAAACAAGGTTTCATTTTGACTTTACACACAATTTTTATAATTCAGTGTAACTTCAAATCTAAAGCAAGTACTGCTCGTTTTATCTTCAAGGTAAGATTCCTAATTTTTTGTCTTTATAAGGTTAATATTCAGCATGAGGTTAAAATCTAATTAGAATATTTTATAATTCTTGCAGAATGATGTCCTGTATATGTCTTGATGGATCATTGGGTGAGTAAAGTCAAGACCCACAACATCTCCCTGTATTTGCTGGTGTATTTCTTCATCTTAAACTGTATATGTCTCTCTTTTTAGCGTAATAACTTTAAGTAGGCACCAGATCTAGCAGAGGTCTCTAAAAACATAAATTAAATAAATAAATAAGAAAGACATCTAGGTTAAGTTATTTTTAAGAAGGGAACATGGAAAGTATTTGTGGTGTGAATTTCAGATGTGTGCTCTGATCCACTGGTCTTAGCAACACAGCAGTGTTCCTTAAAGAGATATCTGAGGTTTTGCTGAGCTATCAAAGAATGCCATTAAAAACCCTCATTGCCTGTCAACAGCATGTGAATCCTGCTCGCCGCCTCCTCTATGGGTGGTGAGCACCTCTCGGTTGACTCGCCTCAATCTTACCTTGGATCTGAAGGATTTAACGCACTCTTTCTTTACTGGATCTAACTGCGAACACCAGCTTTCCGGATTAAACCTGTAATTCCACTATTAATCTATTTAACACTATTGAGAATAGCAAAATTTACATGTAACCTATGCAAGTTTATTTATAAACTGTCAAATTGTTTGCAGTGTGGCCTGTGATGATATACTAATTTTGCAATAATAAAAGCCCTTTATTATTGCATATGTAAATGTCATGGGAATGTGTGCATTTCAAATGTGTGTTTGGATTTTAAGTGATCGGATATTGTTAACTTTAATGGCATTATTTAACATGTCATTGTGCCAGCTACTTTAAGTCTAATATATAATATGATTTTTAATAGTTATGAATTATGAATGCAAACCGATCTCTCATTTACATTGAATAAACATGGTCCTGTTCAGTATGGCTCGCATGTTGCTCGATGACTTATGAAGTGATGATTTGACACTTAGTAACCGAATACCACTTTAAGGGGCTTATTTGGGCTATGATTTCACTTGGTTTGCATTTGCTCAAAATTTATGTATGCAAGCATAAATTTTCTAACAAAATGAGAGGGATAATATATGTGCTGTGACAACTGATTGTTTCACTGCACTATTATTTGTAAAGTGAAAAACATGCATTTGTCCAGGATCTTAAGGCATGTATGACTAAACTAGGCAGTTACGTAGTTTATCTCTGTTAACATCTTAAGCATGAAACCGACAAAGACATGATGACTAGACCGTTTTTGTTAATCATATAAGATATTGCATATATCATTGCATATATTCCAATATAAGGTTTATGCAATTTAGTTTCCATAGTGTTCCTATTAGTATTTTACTTTTAAAACTATTTTAAAGGCAATGTTAATATCATGAATGCCTAAGAAACAAAAAGCTGTACTTGCAATGTCAGTTCAATGTACTTCAAATGGAAGCATTGCTAACAAGTCATGGGGTCGAAACAAATCCAACATATCAAAGTGTCTAAAGTAGATATATAGCCCTGATTTATAGGCTTCACCATAGTATGAAAAGTATACCTTATTTAACGACCCATGCCAAATTTCACCAAAATTGTTACTAATACAAAGAAAGAAAGAAAGAAAGATTACCTGTGGTAATTTTACACCACCGTCATCAAATCTGTCATGGAAATTAATTTATTATGCCCTAAAAATGTACAAATGAATAGTTCAGATGCAAAAGCCTTCTTCTAAAATGAGCATTTTTTCTCAGGCTCCTTTGTTTACGTTCAGTTATTTCACTTTAATCAAAAGAACCTATTCATTGCCATTAAAGTGAAATAACTGAACCTACACATAGGAGTCTGACAAAAATGCTAATTTTAGAAGAAAATTTCAAACGGCTCTCAAAGGCTTTGGCAAATGAACTCTTCAAATGTATGTATGCAATGGAAAAATGTGCATTCAAAATGATTTATATGTGTATTATCAGAACTCTTTACTGGTTTAACAAGTTTATTATTATTAAATATTGAGTATATGTATAGGATATAGAATGTATAGAGGTATATGTATATTATATATATATAGAAATATTGAGTCTGACCCCGTGTATTAATTAGACCGCTTGTCAGTCTCCGTCAGTTGAAGGTGGGGCTCGTGTTTGTCGAATAACTGGAGAAGTGTTTGGTAACCTGTAAGCATCTGTCGGTTGAAATATGACTTAATCACTCACCTTACGCTTGGAGCACCGGTTTCTGTTTTTAACCTCCGGTTTGGTGCTTCTCTTCAGGGACTGAAAATGAGGAAGGGAGATGGATGGAGAGTTGGTGAAGTCTGTAGCGATATCTGCTGGTCATGGTGGGAACTGCAGGTAATACTGCATGCGCTTCCTCCAACCCTAAATATATATATAAACCTAAATAGATTCACATTATCGTGTGTTTAATGCATAATACATAACTGAAATTGACAGAACAGTATACTAACCACTATTTTTTTTCAACGCCATACAGTATGCAGTAGGCAATGATAGGCTACTGATAGATTTGTGTGGTCATGTGATCTCAACATGGCAGCCACCATGAGGGGGCGACCTGCCACTTGTACAATAAAAAGCTACTCATGTGACTCGAGTTTTCATCTCCTGATTAAACATACAAAACTACTATTCCTTCAGAACTGGAAATAGAAACTTTTTTTTCCCTCAGTGAACAAAGTTACTTAAGTACAGTGCATCCGGAAAGTATTCACCGCGTTTCTTTTTTTTTCCACATTTTGTTGTTACAGCTTTATTCCAAAATGGATTAAATTCATTATTTTCCTCAAAATTCTACAAACAATGACAACGTGAAATAAGTTTCTTTGATATCTTTGCAAATCTATAAAATTAAATGGGAAAAAAATAAATCACGTAAACTGTAAAAAAAGAAAAAAAAGAAAAAAGTTGAACCAACTTAAAATTTTAAGGCATCCAGCTTCAGCAGATTTTTGAGTTCTCTCAACTGTTTTAAGTTTATACAACAAAAAGTTGAGAATCTCCTACAAAAATAAAGTTGAGAGAACTCAAATCTGCTGAAACTGGTTGCCTTAAAATTTTAAATTGGCTCAACTTTTTTTTTTTTTTTTTTACAGTGTACATAAGTATTCACAACCTTTGCTCCATACTTTGTTGAATCACCTTTGACACCAATTATAGCCTCAAGTCTTTTTGAGTATGATCAGTGTTGCCAAGTCCACGGTTTGCCCACGGAATTGGGCTACTTTAACACTGTTACCACGGGTTGTTTTTCATGTCCGTGGGATTATTTAGCCCCTAAAATGCAAATTTAACCAATGGAACCCCACCAAAAAAGGGGAATTCCCTCGATTCTGTCTAGTCTCCCAGTTCCTGCTGCAAAACATCCTCACAGCTTGATGCTGCCACCACCATGCTCCACTGTAGGGATGCTATTGGCCAGGTGCTGAGTGGTGCCTGGTTTCCTCCATACATGACGCCATTCAGGCCAAAGAGTTCAGTCTTTCTCATGGTCCTTCAGGTGCCTTTTGGCAAACTCCAGGTGGGCTGTCATGTGCCTTTTACTGAGGAGTGGCTTCTCTCTGGCCACTCTACCATACAGGCCTGATTGGTGGAGTTCATGGCTTGGTTTGTGCTCTGACATGCACTTCTTCTTCTTCTGTGGATTTATTTGTAGGTCGCATACCAACTTTTTAGGTGCATACTGCCACCTCCTGTGCTGGAGTGTGAAGTGATTTTAGTCAAGGTATATATTATGATATCTATCTATATTCTATTCTTAAATCCACTATTCTTAATGAATTTTAAAATTGTCTTTATTATTTTACCAGATCCTTGTTTTATATTTAATATGTTGCAGATTGAAAATTCATTGCTTCCTAAATTCTGCAATTCTCTTTGTAGTTCATTCCTTTCCTGGTCATACCTAGGACAGAGTAACATCACATGATCAACTGTTTCCTTTACTTGGCATATTTCACATAATCCAGTACTGTGTTTTCCTATTATATGAAGTGTAGAATTAAGTTTTGTATGACCCATCCTTAGTCTTGTTTAAATGACCTGATCTATTTGCCAAGATGGCGCCGCTGTGTTCGGACGCCGTTCGGGTCGCTCCACTGAGATTTTGCTTTAACTTACTTTTTTACTTACTTTTACTTTCTCTTTTTACACATTTCACGTCGGCACTGATCACCTACAACATAGAAACACTTTTGGACATTGGAAACCGCTACACCAACCTGCTTCAGGACACCTTATCCACGAATCCTGCGTGGCCTCTGGAGATTCTTCGGAACGCGGAGACGAACAATAACCCCCCGAGGCGACGGATCAAGAAACACCGCGGGAAGCGCGCTGGAATTCGAGTCAGACTCAGGAAAAGGGCTCACAGTCCTCCTCTTCGAAGCATTCTCCTCGCTAATGTCCAATCCTTGGAGAATAAGATGGACGATCTTAGAGCCAGGATTAGTTTCCCACGGGACATAAGGGACTGTAACATCCTTTGTTTGTCAGAAACGTGGCTTTCGTCCTCGGTCCCGGACACTGCTGTAATGCCGAGTGATAACTTCTCTGTCTTTCTGGACAGAACAGCAGAGGCCGGTAAATCCAGGGGTGGAGGAGTATGTTTCATGATCAACAAGAAATGGTGTGATCCCAGGAATATCTCCATTCTGTCGCGTTCCTGCTCGCCTCATCTGGAACATCTTTCCATTATTTGCCGCCCATTTTATCTGCCCCGGGAGTTCTCATCGATCATTGTTACTGCTGTGTACATTCCAGACACCGGCTTGGCTTTGTCTAAACTTCACGATGTGCTCAGCGGCTACATTAACAAACATCCTGACGCTGCCTTCATCATCGCGGGGGACTTTAACAAAGCCAACCTCAGACAGGTCATGCCGAACTTCCATCAACATGTATCCTATCCAACTAGAGGACCGAACACACTGGATCATTGCTACACTCAGTTCAAGGATGCCTACAAAGCCTGCTCACTACCGGCTTTTGGCAAATCGGACCATGCCGCCATTTTTCTAACACCGGGATACAAACAAAGGCTCGTTCAGGAACCTCTGGTGCAGAGAGTAGTGACGCGCTGGTCCTCCCACTCAGAGACTATGCTGCAGGCGGCGCTTGATGACGTCGACTGGGACATGTTCCGGGCGAGTTCTTCTGACGTCAGCGAGTTCACGGATGTAGCATTAAGTTTTGTAAACACGCTAACCGAACAAGCTACAGAAACAATAACGATAAGGACATTCTCCAATCAGAAACCGTGGGTGGACAGAACAATCCGTGCCGCGGTTAACACACGCACTGCCGCTTACAATGAGGCTCTTCTGTCTGGGAATACGAGCGAGTACAAAGCATCGTGCTATGCTCTCCGACGCGCAGTAAGAGCCGCCAAACACAGATACAGAGAGAGAATTGAGTCTCATTTCCAGCTCAACGACTCTCGACGGATGTGGCAGGGACTGGGGACCATCTGTGACTTCGGAAACAAATCCTCCGCGGAGGTGAGAGCAGATCCGTTGCTGGCCGACGAGTTAAACATCTTCTACGGCCGCTTCGATGGCAACGGCATCAGTTTGCCTATCGCCCAAATAGATCCACGGACAATGCAATTTCTCACGTTCTCCACTCTTCCCTCACACACTTGGACAGCAACAATGGGAATTATGTAAGGCTGCTATTCATTGACTATAGCTCAGCTTTCAACACTATAGTCCCCATCAAGTTGGCATCTAAACTCACAGACCTCGGCCTAAACTCCTCACTCTGTGACTGGATTCAAGACTTCCTCACCGGCAGACCTCAAGTGGTGAAAGTTGGCCAGTTCACCTCAAACTCCATCACTCTGAACATAGGAGCCCCACAGGGCTGTGTCCTGAGTCCCCTGCTCTACTCTCTCTACACGCATGACTGCGTGTCCTCTCACAGCTCCACATCGATTGTCAAATTCGCTGATGATACTGTGGTTCTGGGCCTCATCTCCAACAACGATGAGACCGCATACTTGGATGAGGTAGAGAGACTCACATCATGGTGCCAGGACAACTGTCTCTCTCTGAATGTGAGCAAAACTAAAGAGCTGATCATGGACTTTAGGAAGAGACAGCAGCAGCCCTACACTCCTCTTATGATCAGTGGGACCCATGTGGAGAGGGTGAGCAGCTTCAATTACCTCGGTGTAAACATCTCAGAGAACCTGACTTGGACTACACACATCCAATCACAGGTTAAGAAAGCCAGACAAAGACTGTACCATCTGCGACAGCTGAGGAAATTCAGGGTCTCACCAGCAATCCTGAAAACTTTCTATTCAGGGACCATAGAAAGTGTATTGACTCAGTGCATCTCAGTGTGGTATGGAAACAGCTCCAATCAGGACTGCAAAGCACTACAGAGAGTTGTGCGCTTAGCTGAGCGCATCTCAGGGTCTGCTCTCCCCTCTCTGCAGGACATCTACCTCAAACGCTGCAAAAACAGAGCTGTCAAAATTATCAAGGACTCAAATCACCCTGCTAACCGACTATTCACTTTGCTTCCATCTGGTAAGCGCTTCCGTAGCCTGATGGCAAAAACTGAGAGACTTAGGAGGAGCTTCTTCCCCAGGCCATCAGGCTCCTAAACTCTAACTCTGTGTCATAACATCACTTGACTCCATGTAAATATCACCATATCAATAAGCTATTCATAATTTTTCTCCATGTAAATATCATATATTAATAAGCTATTCATAATTTTTCTCTACCTCATATTGCTTCTATTCTAATACCCTGTACAACTTTTTGCACATTATTTTTGCACATTCCTCTTATTACTATTTAAGTCAACAACATACTGACCTGCACATTTATATTTATATTTTTTATCTTATCTTATTTTATTTTATTTTATTCTTTTATTTTATTTTATGTTTTGTACTTCTCCTTCTTAATATTTGTATTCTATATAATTGCACTGTCCTTGGAGCGGACCTGACCTACATTTCACTGCTGGTTATACCCTGTATAATTGTGTATGTGACAAATAAAAACTCTTGATCTTGAATCTTGAATCTTGAATCTTAAGTTTAATATCATTTTGCTTTGACTTACCCTGTTCTATATATTATAAAAATGTGTTCCTGTTTTACAATCATTCAAATTCTCTTGCCATTTCCAGTTGCAAGCTTCTTTAATTATACTTTTCCCCTCCATCCTGCGTAGTGAAACTGAAATAGTAGGATTATTCAGATTAAGCGACGCTTTAGCCATTTTTATCAGACTTTTCATTTCCTAATTTCTATAAAAATATAATTTCTAACGGTTTAAAAAGTTTGAAGACTGATAAGTGAGGCCATTGAATCTGAAGAAATCACCACCTTATTTGGCATCACTTCTTCTACCCAACTAAGTGCCATCTGAATTGCCACCATTTCGGCAGTGCATGCTGAAGTCCCATCCGATAACCTCCCATATTTTCCGATTTTAAATTCTGGAACATAGAATGCAGATCCAGTACGACCTATCTCTGGGTTTCTTGAGCCGTCTGTGTATATTGGAAGAAATGCATAATAAAAGGTTCTGATATATTCTGTTGAATATCTTTTGATATTATTGTCAATCTGTCCTTTTTGAATACATTCATGAATTTGTAAATCAACGCCAGGTTGACTGAAAAACCAAGGAGGTATTGGGGAAATTGTAACTGTTGATGAAAATGTAATATTATTTAATGACATATTTGCAGCCCAATCCTTAACTTCCCATGCAAACCATGTTCCCGTTAAATTCATTGTCTCCCAACTCCCCTCTAATATTGATTTTGTAAGATGATCTAAATTATGCCCTTGGTAATGTCAACCAAAAGCCAACAATTCAGCCATTGTTTTAGCAAACTTGGATTCAGGTTTGCATCAATTTTGGAATGTAACACCTACTTTTATGGTATTTTGGTATCAGAAATCACTTCAAATAAAGGTAATTAATTTATCATGCCATAAATGAATGTTGACTATAATAACATTCTGCATGCAAGTATAACATACTGTCCCTTGGTTTCTTTGTTTTATAAATTTTACACCTACTTTTTTCATGATCCAGTCAGGTTTTGTGGGAAAAAAATCAAGCCCCATTCTATATATATATATATATTGCTCATGAAATATCCAATTTCAAAGGGAAATACATCACATTATAGAAGTCAAATGAGTTGTGAATGTTGACTTAAAACAACCAACCTTTTTTTTAACTGACTAAAATGTAACTGCAGAACCTACTAAAATAATAACAATAGTTTTTTGAGCATCAAATCAGCATATTATTATGATTTCTGAAGGATCATGTGACACTGAAGACTGGAGGAATGATGATGAAAATTCAGCTTTGATCACAGAAATAAATGACATTTTACAATATATTCAAATAGAAAAGAGTTATTTTACTGAGTTACACAATATTACTGTTTTTACTTAATTAATTATTCCAAATGTTTAGCCAGCAGTGTGCACAAAGCTAGACCTATACAAAAAAAATATAGGCTTTGGAGTCTGCTGAACATGCTATTGCCATCTATATTTACAGACTGAGTTTGAAAATAACTTCAAAATAACCCACACTTGTAATTTGGCCTAAATAAGAACGTAAAACATTGCATAATATATATCATATCCTGCTGGCAGCACAATGATGCACTCAGAGGAGTGTCTGAAAATAGCTTAACAACTGTGTATGTATTTGTAAATGATCTTATGTTTATTAGTCAGCACTGCTGACAGAGGAACGACTCCTGGCGGCCCACACATCAGATCACATTCAACAACCACATTGACCCACTTCTTCCTCTTAGTTTAATCTTACAGACATCTGGAAATTATGTCTTTCTCATTCGTCTATTTTAAGCAGTTTTATTGGCAGACATTAGAAGTGGATATTTCAAGGGCCTGGCAAACAAACTGCGTTTAGTTCCTTACCATAAAGAGGGAAGTCGTATGATGATGCCACCCTTATATACGGTTCTTGAGCACAGCTCTGCTGCTAGTGCTCTGCTTCCCTCAGACGTTCTTCTTTCAGGTCTGCACGGCTGCCTAACTTTCTCATATAGGTGAGGAAAACATCTTCCTTTTCTGAGTTTGATTCCATTTTGTCCCTCTTTTTGTTGCTCAACATTTTGAGGGACTAGACACTTGGAAATGATGGTATTTTGTGCCAAAATGAGCTTGGCACAAAAGTGAGATATTTTAAATGGATGATATGTTTGTTGACATGCCAATCAGGTGGTGACAGAATTGTATTTATAATGCATTCTGATTATAGTATTAATGCATATGTGAAAAGAAAAATTCAAAACCCGCAGTATTCATGGAAAAGCCCTCCTAGATATCTCTTGAACTGCTTTGAAAGGATCTGTTATATTTATGTAAGAATTCTGAATACAGCAAAAAATCTGATCTATGTGATTTATGCAGCTGTCTGTGGACAGGGTTTAAGATTGGTTGTATGGTTGGCATCTGTATAGATTTTTCCAGAAGCAGGGAGGGGGTGTGTGTGTGTATATTCACACCCCTCCCTGCAGATCGCGGTGGGCATATTTACAAGTGCTGGTTTCAAATTAGGAATGCAGAAAATATAGTCCACTCTATATGATGCAAATGAATACTGATGCCCGCCATATGATTCTCTCTGCATGCATATATTACATAAGGGCATCTAAGCAATGTATACCATTGTCTAGTCAATATATCAAAGTTGTTTGTTGACATACTTGATATTTCCTGTGTTTTGCTCTCTGTACAGGGGTGAAGAAAACAGGTGGCCAAGATGTCTGAGTGAGTATATGAATATATCAGTTATTTACATTTAATATCAAACAAATGGGAATCTGTTCTTGTTTTGCTAAATTGTAATTCCTTCATCTACTCATGACAGAAAAAAGATGACATCGAGCCGGCGGCACAATCTCAAGGTAGAGTAAATAATGCACAGATGTCTTCAATATAATATAATATAATATTTGTATTATTTATTTATTTGTTCGTTCATTTATTTATTTATTTATTAGTTCATTTATTTATTCATTCATTCATTTCTTTATTTATTTCCTCCCTCCACATTTCATTACGGTTGTCGGCACGTCACTCAGTGGGCGGCGTCACATTTCAAATTCGATTTCTTTGGTCTTTCTAATTTAGACGCCTTTTTCTTGTTTTTCGCATCACGAGCTATGGCTGAGTATGGTACAGTCCAATAGGTAGCTGAATTTGTCCGCACACTGCCAAGAAAAAACTGACCAAAAAAGGTCTAGCAAAAATCAAATAATTTATTTTTCAAATGCAAAAGTGAAAAAGTGACAAAAGTGCAAAATGTATTAAAAACAGACCAGAGAGCAGACGTTTCAGCCCATGCTTTCTTCAGTGCTCTCTGGTCTGTTTTTGAAATGAATGAATAAATAAATGAACTAATACATAAATAAATAAACGAACGAATCAATAAATAAATATAATGAAATTAATATTTATATATTTATTTCCGCATTTAATTATTTCAATATGTATTTAACGATTTATTTATATATTTCAACATTTATTTAATTATTTACTTTTGAGTAATTTGGCCCTCCATAATATAATATAATAAATATAATATAATATAATATAATATAATATAATATATTAAATAAAAATTTAGAATAATAGCATTTTAGAATAATATAATTTAATGAAATGAATGTCTTGTAATCGAAAAGTTGAGGCAAACAGAGTGATGTCACACCACATTAAAGAGCATGAAAAACATTATTGTTCTGCATTTCGCTATAAAACTGACAGAATTTGAAAGCTGATACTTTGTTTTATATTAAAAGTACTAAAAGCATAAATATTATTATTATTATTGGGGGCTATCCATCCTAAATTCTATGTGATAGTAGTAATTTTCAATACTATTTAGGATGGATCAGATGGATCAGATAGGATGGATAGTATGCATGTTGGGACGCAGGGATTGTGTGATTATGAGAAGCAAACACAGAGAGAGAGAGAGAGAGAGAGAGAGAGAGAGAGATGTATACTCATATTTGGTAAGGGTACAGCGAACCAGTGTTGTGGTTTTCCTGCACAATTGGGTTATTTTGAAAATACAGTCGCGGGAATAATTACAGAGCCATGGGTTGCGTTTTTTGTGCTATTTTTATAATTTACCACGGCTGCCCAAAGTAGCCTATACACATGTGAGATCAAAAGAAGTTGTTACAAACACTTGATGGTGGTTTAAAGTGAGTTCTGAGTAAAAGTGTACTATTAATCTCATAAATTGTCTTATGTAGCATGATGTTAATGTTAGCTCTAATGCACCTGCAGAACAAGTCCAATTCTTCTTCATAATGCATTTTGTCATAATACTTCATGTAAGGTCGCATGAAAATGTTTTGTTGTGTTTATTTAGAAATACTTTTGATAATAGTTGGGTAAATGTGTTCTGGGATTGAAGCGATGTGGCTTGGTAAACGTTTTATTGTCAGTATAAAGGCTGATAATGGCTGAATTAAAACAAAAGAATAATAAGGATTATGTCTCAATCCTGGCGGAGATGTGAAAGGTTCTGTTTCTTTAAACTAGTTTGTCATGCATTCCTTTATTTCAACACATTTACAGGTAAATCCTAGTATTTTATCTAGTCCAGGACTGTGATTAACCGCAATTCAATTTTTTAATTGATTGACAGCACTAATAACAATGTAATTATTAGTAACCACATCAAAATAATATTTGACTTTTGTGGCTTTTAGTTGATGTCTTTTTGCATTATTTGACCTATCAGCTCCTGAATGTTAATTAAATAAACTTTCACCATATACATACATTTCAATTTTACTTCTACAAATACAGAGCAAAACATATGACTTTGTCCAATCAAATGTTCTGCAGGAAGAGAATGACCCTCCATTTAATACCGTCTGCAACTGGCTGTAATGTAACTAATAATCTTAGTGAGTACATGGGGTCTTTATAATAGTGTTTTTTCACTGACTGCTTCTGTTTTTGTGTGCATTTATAGCTGTAAGCAACACTGTAATGGTGTTTTATGAGATTCAGGGGCTCAGTAATATATTTGTCCACAGAGTTTGGTGCTCAGCATTGCGAAGGGTCTTCTGGAGAAAGAATCCGTTCAGGTCAAGGTAGACAAGGAGAACTACATGGCAGAAAACTGCCCTCCTCTGTCCCTGCCCGGATCTACACAGGAACTGCAGGTCTGTTTCCTCACTCACGGTCCGTTCAGAAGGCTAAAGCAATTAAACGTCCTTAGCACATGTACGCCACTTAGATATTTATTCCTATACATTTTCACCAGGAAGATGGCATTTTTGTGTAATTATTTTTAAAATGTTCCTTACAAAAACAGTAATAGCTATATATATATCACCAACAGCAATAACTCCATGATTATTGTAGTTAAACTAAAACTTAGCCATAAAAGCATTTTGTTTACCTGAAAGGAAATAAATGTTAATTGAAATATGTACATGTATGTATAGATATAATTATTATTATAATATAATAATAATATATATATATACACTAAGTTGTAAATGAACAGATTCCAGATGTTTTGCAGAAGTTTCGGTGACGTGTGTACAGTACACTTGGGGCTGATCGAAGTTGTATTGCACACTCTTGAAATAATATGTTGCAAAAGATGGTTTGAAAACAGAATCTGAATATTTAAACATCTCCATTTAGGATCTGTGCAAGAAACTTCACCAGCAAATCGACAAGGTTGATGAGGAGAGATATGACTTGGAGTCCAAAGTGGGCAAGGCCAACAAAGAGGTAACATCTGATAACTCAAACATACCTTATTATGATGGTAACAATGTTTCTGATGAGTCTATATACTGGATTCTCTGAGCTTCAATTTGACTCCTGTTTCATGTGTGTGTATAGATTGAGGATCTGAAGATCAAGGTGGTCGACCTGCAGGGCAAGTTCAAGAAACCTGCGCTGAAGAAGGTGCGCATGTCTGCCGATCAGATGCTTCAGGCTCTGCTGGGCTCCAAACACAAGGTGTCTCTGGATCTGAGAGCCAACCTCAAACAAGTCAAGAAGGAGGTCAAAGAGGAGGTGGGTTAAATATGATATTGTGACATTATTCCTATGCAGAGAACAGAGTAGTTATGGCTGTGAAGTCTAATTGGATGAACAAAATGAAAACCATCTCATGGTTTACTCCTTCGATAAAGATATTTTAAAGGTTTTGATGGTTTATAATGTGTTTTTGTGTAAGTGACCCTTTGGTTTATATGCCAAGTGAGGTCACAATTATTTATATAGCACTTTATACAATACAGATTTTTTCAAAGCAGCTTCACAGGAATAAACAGTAACAAATGCATCACTTATGAAAAAAACAACAACATTTCAGCTGCAAAGTAGCTCAACAGAAAATAATAGTGTCATTATTCAGATCAGTTTATTTCAATAAGAGTGTCCATGTATTGTCATTATTGGATAAAAGAATAAAAAAAAATGAAATAATAATATACAGGGTTTCTGCTGGTCTTAAAAAGGTCTTCATGCAGTAAGTATTAATGAATTAATCCTTCCTTCCACAAAAGCTCTGAAATAGGAAAAGAAAATGAGAATACCTTCCTCAATATTTTTGTTTTCTTTTCAAATACAAATATCTGAGCATAAGCTACATGAACATAAGTCAGAAATTGAACACAATTGAATTTATGCGTAAAACAAGAACATGCATCTGAAAATGGGGAATGAGAACTTGTTTTGCCTTTGTTATGTGTGTGTGTGTGTGTGTGTATGTGTGTGTGTGTGTGTGTGTGTGTGTGTGTACCTACTTAATCATATTTTGGGGACAAATTTGTACCCAAAAGTGAGGTAAACCTGACAAAATCTCCAAAAACCTCTCTTTGGGGACGTCCTCATTTGTAAAACCGGTTTAAAAATAAACTAAACAAAGTTTTTTTGAAATTGTAAAAATGCAGAAAGTCTCCTGTGAGGGCTAAGTTTAGAGTAGGTGTAGGGCAATAGCACACACAGTTTGTACAGTATAAAACCCATTACGCCTATGGGATGTCTCCATTTAGATAGCTAAGTAAACGTGTGTAATTAAAATTAAAGTAATGAAGCTCTATAGAAAGTTGCATTTTTATTTAGAGACCATATTGATGTATTGAGTTCCATTTCATTTATTCCTTAAATTTTCTTTGCTTAGTCTTACATTCTCTTAAATTGACCTTCATGAAATCTGCATGAACCCTGATAGAAAATAATATGCTGTAGGTGTGTATGTATAATGTATGTATGTTTTATATGAGTAGCATGCCTTGACACTCAATCCCTCTTTCATAATCCAGGGTGCAGATGTCGGCGACTGGCGTAAGAACATTGAAGACAAGTCCGGTATGGACGGCAGGAAAAAGATGTTCGAGGGCGAGGCCTAAATTCCTGGACGTTTCTTTGTTTAATAATCATAGGAATTTGTCAGCGCTGCACGGTCATTTATCTTTGTGCCATAGTTTTATGTCTTTTCTGCATTTGTTTCACGCAGTATGTACGTCCTGAAAGGGAATTGTGTATCATCACTGAGCCACTACCATTAAATGAATGCTTCTGAGGAAAATCCTTTTTCACGTTTGTTTTATTACGCACTAGTGGTTTGTTATGACTTTAATGAATAAATACTGCAGTGCTGCTATTACAGCAGTAGTTTCTTCTGCCTTTCCCAACTTCATTGCTTCATCATTATTCCTTTAAATTCATTTGATTTTAAATTATTTAATTTTGTTGGTACACGACATCCAAAAGAAATATGGATGGCATTTCAGATCATTATCGACACTTTTGCTGTATCTTATCTGTATCTTGGTGTGTTAAGCATTGCTTCCGTTTACAGCACACACACACACACACACACACACATACGCGTCTTGAAGGAAGGGAAATTTACGAGGCTTGCCGAGGATGGGCCGGGGATATTTCAGGAGCTCATGGCCTATTGGTCTGAGGAGGAATCCACTTCCATAAACAGTACTCCGTGGATCTGCTGAGCCATCAGACCACAACATATATATCCTATTGAATTTTTTCTCTCTCTGGGGCTCACCAGTCTTTCCAGTTCTGCTTCCAAGTGTGTACTGCCCTCTTCTTCTCTCCTAGGTGAGCGTCAATCCAGAACTCTCTCTAGATCTTTATGTAAAAGACAAAGGACAAACAGTTACATATCAACTGTGTCCAATATGTGTCTAGACACTTATTGCTTTTTTATATATTCATGACCTGTTAGAATATGTTAATAAGTGTGATTTTAATATGTTAATTTTAAATATGCTATATATTATGATATATAATATGTTATGAATTAGCAGAAAGTATACAACTTAATTGCTATGTTTTCAATTTCTCTTATAGGTGAGCGTCACAAAAGAAGTGATATTTTGTTTCTTGAATATTAATTATTATAAATATAATAAATATATTATAAATGATATGACAGTCTATCACATGACCTGGACTGTGGTTTTTATTAATAAAATCTGCTATGTAATGCTTGCAACCAGCTTACAATGTGACATACATATGCAAATACTTATATTTGATGTAATAGTGTGACTATAATATACTATAATCTAATTGAATTTGAATTGAACACAGCAGCTGATCTCTGGTATCGTGTTTAATGTGTCAAATTAACTGTCCACGAGGACGTCTCAAGACTGCTGGACTAAACTTAGACTCAGATGTCCCTGATTGAATGTATTTCTTCAAGTGCTTGCCCTGGATTAGCTGATTAACTCAGCTGTCTCCACTGTAAAAAAAACTAAATTGTTCCAAAAAGTTGTTTCAACTTTAAATTATTTGTTTCCCCGCTGACTTAAATTTTGTAGTTTAGTTTAATTTTAAGTTACTCAATGTTAATTTAAGGGACGACTGGAATATTTTTGTAATTTTAAGTCAGTGGGGTAACAAATTATTTTAAATTGAAACAACTATTTTTTTTTACAGTGTTGTAAATAACATCGCATAATTGATTTCTATCCAATCCAGGTTGAGAACACACTAAACCGCCGAGATGTCAGAGTAAGTATTCTGATTCTGGTTGGATTGTGATTTGTTTTTTATTGAGTAATCCAGCACAAGCACAGTGTGTCTCATGATCAACTTGTTTTCATGAACAGAAAAAAGATGACCTCCAGCCGTAGGCATCATCTGAAGGTAAGACGTGTTTTTTTTTTTTTTTTTACTGTAATTTCATAAATTTGCTGATTTTAAATGTAAAATTTGGCTAAAATGACTGTAAAAAAAAAAAAAAAAAAAAAAAAAGTTCTTGTTTTCCTGTCTGTGTCGTTAGAGCCTGGTGCTCTCCATTGCCTTCAATCTACTGGATGCTGAAGCCAAGCAGCTTGTTGTTAATAAGGAGACTTATATGAATGAAAACTGTGCTGCTCTCGATCTGCCTGGATCCATGCAAGAGCTGCAGGTGCCAATGCTATATTATTATTATTAGTAATAATAATAATAGTTAAATAACATAATTATTGGATTGATTATTATATTAATACTATTGTATCAATTTTCACCTTTTTTGTATTATTTTGCATGTATTATGTTATGTATTATATATGTGTTTACACACACACACACACACGTTATATTATAATTATATAGTTACATAAAAGTTATATATAGTTTTATTTCTTTACTATTTGAGCTACAGTAAGACAAAACCATAAGTATTATAATTATTTTAATGACAACATATTAATACACTTTAAGTATCATTTTTACACACTATTATAGTTTTTATTAATATTTTGAATCTTTTCTGTTAATTTTGTGAACTTTTAAGTAAATGTGTTGGGTAACTCTTTATTTTAAGGTGTCCGTGTTTCGCGTTACATGCACTTACTATTATAATAACAATAAATTATGCATAATTACATGCAAGTAACCCTAGGCCAAACCCTAACCCTAACCATACAGTAAATACATATTACACAGTACTTAAGTGTATAATTACACTGTAACAAGGACATCTTAAAATAAAGTGTAACCCTGTGCTGTTTTTGTCATTTGTAGTTTTTCTTAATATTTATTTCAGTTAATTCTTAATATTTAAGTCATTTCATTTTATTTTAGTTAATTTAGTACATGAAGTAAAAATAATGAATGTAGAAATAGCTGAAACAACAACAACAAAACCGTAACGTTTACCTCATTTCAAGTAACGGAAATGTTTAATTTTAGTTTCAGTATTAGTTAACTATAATATGATTACATAATTTTATAATAATGTATTTATGTAATATACTGTAGATGGATGGATGGATATGTATAATGTTGTTTTGGTCTTCCAGGAGCTGTGCAAGAAGCTTCACCAACAGATCGACAAGGTTGATGAGGAGAGATATGACTTGGAGGGAAAGGTTAACAAGGCAAACAAGGAGGTAAAGATCGTGAAACCTCAAAGAGAACTATTTGGTTCTCTGAGCTCCTATTTGACTCCTGTTTCATGTGTGTGTACAGATTGAGGATCTGAAGATCAAGGTGGTCGACCTGCAGGGCAAGTTCAAGAAACCTGCGCTGAAGAAAGTGCGCATGTCTGCTGACGCTATGCTTCAAGCTCTGCTGGGCTCCAAACACAAGGTCTCCATGGACCTGAGAGCCAACCTCAAACAAGTCAAGAAGGAGGTCAAAGAGGAGGTGTGTTGCAGATTCTGAAATGTTTCTTGTCTTTGATTGGCCGTGTTACCCAGTGTTTGGTCTGGATCCTGCTGTGCTCGCGTCTGATGTTTTTGTGTTTCCACAGTCTGCAGAACAAGTCGGAGACTGGCGTAAGAACATCGAGGATAAGGCTGGTATGGACGGCAGGAAGAAAATGTTTGAGTCCGAGGCTTAAGATGTATTGTGTTTATTCTACAATATGTCTTAAAAATTCTCTGGTAAACATCTTTCTATCCCGTGAACCTCCCGTTCCAATAAAAATATATTTCCTGGACTGTTTTGCACATTGTACATTGTTCCAGTGTTGAATGGCATGGCATTAAAGATTAGTGTATGCATATGCACTTGCCTTTGTGTTTTTCTCAGAGTTACAGCACTATTGAACAGCTGATAATTATATTACCATGTACACTAACACTTGGGGTCTATAGGAGTTGTTTTATGTTTTTGAAAGAAGTTTCTTTTGCTCACAAAGGCTGCATTTATTTGATTAAATATACAGTAAAAACTGTAATATTGTGAAATATTATTTGAATTTCAAATAACAGTTTTCTGTTTTAATATATTTTAAAATTATATATAGCTGATTTTTCATAATCATTACTCCAGTCTTCAGGGTCACATGATGCTTCAGAAATCATTCTAATATGCTGATGCTGCTCAAGAAACATTTCCGATTATTATCAATGTTGAAAACAGTTTATGGAAACTGATACGCTTTTTTTTTCAGGATTCTTTGATGAATAAAAATTTAAAAAACATTTATTTAAAATAATAAAAAACATTATAAATGTCTATACTGTCACTTTTGATCAATTTAATGCATTCTGGCTGAAGAAAAATATTAATTTCTTTTGAGGATTTTTTTTTTTTGCATTTTAGCATTTTTGCCTGCAATATGTCTTTATTTTGATGAAAGATATTAAAAGGCATAAAGGAAGGCATTAAATTACTGTATTAACACATTTATTATAATAACTTATACTGAAGTAGTACTTCTATAATACAGTAATAGTGTCATATGATAAAAACCAAGGTACTATTTAAATAAAATGAAATGCTACTAAATGATTCCACCATATTCACGTCCCATTTTTTTTTACGTGGTCCCCTGAGAAAACCATGGTAATACCACGGTATCATGCACAATTACCAATAAAAGATGGTAATTACATGGTACATTAGGTATTTTTTCTTAGTTCATTACACTTTTGTAAACATGAATGAAAATACGGGTATAAAACATTAATGGCTGATACAGCTGTTTATTAATAGGCAAATATGATTCTTTAAAAAAGTACTTTGCTACCATGGTACTGTAATGGTATCAGATGGTAAACCATGAAATTTACATTGGAATTGATAACGTTGATCATGTCCAATTACGATCTTTATATATATAATGTTTGATTCTGTAACTTTTCATCTCATAATTTAAACTTTTTGTCATAAACATGACATATTTAATAATTTTGACTTTTTAACCTGAAATTCTGAATTTATGTCCCAATTGACTTGAATTTTATCACTGAATGTTTATCCTAATTTCATAATTATTATTCATAATTTCAGCTTTTTGGGACTACTATGACTTTTACCTCAAAGCTTTAACTTTCTTATCTCATCATTATGACTCAGTATTATAGAATTTCACTGTTTGTCATAATTAGGACTTTTCGTCTCATAATTTAAACTTGTTGTCATACTTATGGCTTCTCTCATAATTTCAACTTTGTATCTCGAATTTTGAAAGCTTGTCTGAACTGACTTTGAATTTGATAATAGAGGTTTTTATCTCAGAATTTCAACATTATGAGACTACTATGACATTTATCTCAAAAATTCAACTTTTTAATCTTATCATTATGACTCAGTATTATATAATTTTGACTCTCATAAATATGACTTTACATCTCATAATTTAAACTTTTTGTCATACTTATGACTTCTCTCATAATTTCAGAAAATCTCATGATTTTGTAATTGATTATAAACATTTTAAATGTATGCAATAATATAACAAAGTATGCTGTGTTTTAGTATTATTAGTGAGTATATTATTATGAATATTTCCAGGGTCCTTTATTTAGATTAAAAAAAATAAACTATCCATCTCAATCATCCCAGCTGTTCCTACTAACAAATATATTAGGCTTAACCATTTAATTTTTGACAAATACAACACAAGAACCCCCAGCACTTTCACTGTGGGACCCTGAACCATTTCAGGCTTGCACTTTCACACCCAGTCCACCCATCAGCTCCTCTTTCTGGATCCAGGGCTCTCATCGCCTCCATGTAAGGGCAGGCCGGCCTGGATTTAATAGCTTGTGTGGTCCGGCCATGTTTAGGGACCCTCTTAGATTTCTCCAAGGAGCTCAAGTGTCGAACTGCGAGGAGCTAACTTGCTAAGTATATCTCCTGACCCCGCTGCACCAAATGCAAGAAGATGCCAAACTATGTTGAGGGCACATAATTTGCACAGGCACTTAGAAAGACACCCTGAAACCTAAAACAAGGGTTATAACATTTGGAAAACTGCCACCATGAGATCTGATGTCATTTGGGTCCATTTAGGAGATTGAATTTCAGGTTAAAAACAACCATTTACATACATATTATTAGCGTTGTCATCATTTATTTTTTAACACTCTGGATACTGCATTAGAATCAAATGCAAATGGAATGAATGGTAAGAGTTTTTAATGGCTAATGGGTTTCTGCTCCATGCACTGCTGTGACACATTATGATGTCAGTAATGTCACGACCCATCTGTGGTCTCTGGCCTTGCTCTGTCACATGAACTTATGAGAAACAGCTGCTTTTAACTGGCACATACAGCCAACATGCACAAGCCAGGGTTTAACACAGGACTATCACAGCTACTGCTCTGAAGTTTTGCAGTGCTGCAGAGTGTTAAGATTCATTCACACCAAGGACGATAACTACAGTGGTAAATCTTCAATAATCACCCAGTAAGAATTGTGAAGTCCACACCACAACTATAGTATAATGATGATGACAGGCATGGAATCCTATTCCTGTCAAATGAGAAGAAACGTCAACATTTTGAAATGAAAAGTCATACTTTTTTAATCTAATACTGAATTAATTATTATCTCATAATGGCTGTATGAACTTTAATGTAATAATTCTGACTTATCTCATAATTGACGTTGTATGTCATAATTTAGACTTTTTAATCTTATCATTATGATTCAGTATTATATCATTTCAAATGTTTATCATAATTATGACTTTTCATCTCATACTTTAAACTTTTTGTCATAAATAAGACTTATCTCATAATTTCGACTTTGTATCTCAGATTTTAAGTTTATGTCCAAATTGACTTTTGAATTTGATAATTGACTTTTTATCTCATAATTGTAATTTTCTGGGACTATTACGACTTTTACCTCAAACTTTCAAATTTTTAATCTCATCATTATGATTCAGTATTTTATAATTTCAAACGTCTGTCATAATTATGACTTTTCATCTCATAATTAAATTTTTTGTCATTAACATGACTTCTGTCATAATTTAAACTTCATATCTCAAATTTTGAAAGTTTATGTCTAAATTGACTTGAATTTGATAATTCACTTTTTATCTGATAATTTCAACCTTTTGTTGGTCTACAACTTTTATCTAAAAATGTAGACTTTTTATTCAAATTATTATAACTCAATATTATATAATTTAAACTGTTTGCCATAATCATGAGTTTTCATCTTATAATTTAAACTTTTTCTCATAATTATGACTTACTTCATATTTTATACTTGGTATCTCAAATTTTGGACGTCTATGTCCAAATTGACTTTTGAATTATCTCATAATTTCAGCTTTTTAACACTTAATTTTGACCTTGTTACTCATAATTATGACTGCATTCCATAATTAACTTAAATTGAGTGACCATCTTATATTTTTTGTATGACTCAAATCATAAAATTTATTTATAAATTTATAAAATTCATTAAAATGTACAACAGTTACGTTTTCTCATGAGTTCGGAGAATAACTATTTCTGCATAACTTGGCCATTAAAGTGAATGGGACTTGACAAACAATACATTTTATACATTCATATATACATTTTTTTGTTGTTGTTGCTTATTACATGATCAGTTTACACTTACAAAACGTTAGCAACCAATGGTGGCAAATTATCTCACATTTATATTAGAAAATTTAAAAATGTTTAGATTTCATATTTACACTTTAACACTTTTATACCTTGTAATTTAATTTATGCATATATAAAAATTAGAATTTTATGTTTCATTTGTATTTTTTAAGAGAGAGAACAGATTTTGGATAGCAGGCAGAACTGCAAATGAGGCAGCAGTGTTGCGTTGGCTGTGGGTTTCAGCTTCCACTGGACTGCTGGTCAACTCTACCACCATCTGGGCAGTCGCTGGAAATCCAGTGTCAGAGACAAATCCATGTTAATACAAAACCTGATTACTCCAAATCCAGAATATTTCTGTGCAGTTCTGCGTGTGCCATCGTCCAGGCCATGAGAATGTCACCTTGTGTCTTGCTTGTGGATATTGCACTTCTGTTCCCATGGAAAGAGCTAGGGACTGTGATTACATCAGCACAACAGGAATGTGCCTGGGTCTCATCTGGTGTTTGTGTATTTGGCCATTAGAGGGCAGATTAAGTCATATATTTGTGTGTTTTCTTTACCACATATAGGAGTCCATACAAGATTAATACAAATGACAGAAAGGAGACTGGCAGCAATAGTAACTACATTTCTTAATAATTACTACCGATCATATGTCTTTCTTTCTTTCTTTCTAAGAAATTAAGCATGATCACATCACTTTATATAATATGTTTTTAACACTTACAGAAAAATGGGATATCCATTTTTTTCCTGCTGTCTGAAGTTTTGATGGCATTTTTTTTTAGGTTGTTGGATAATAGTTAACAAATGAAAAGCTGATGACCTCTCTAGTAGCTAAAAGGTAACAAAATTGGTAGGGACTTTTGTCATGGCTGGTAAGTTAAACTAAAACTAATTGTAATTAACTATTAATTTCAATTTACTACATTTATTTTTCATTATTATTAAAAAAAACTTGAAAATGCATAATGAACATGATATTTTTTGCTTCAAAATCTAATTTCTAGATAAGAAACTAAATACGTTTGTTTCCTCAGACTCAGTCTCAGACTATAAATATAGTTCATGGTTCAAACTGGGGTATCAAAGAATGATAAACACTTGAAGGCATTCAGAGAGGGTCTGAGAAAGAATGATGGGATTGAGATGTCATGGGACAAGCCCTATGATGGGAATCCAAGTCATTATTCAACATTTCCTTGCTTAAAGTGGTTGCGTTCAGTTAGCGTATTTCCAACTGGACAAGCAAATGTGAAAAATGGGACGTTTTTTTATGAGTTCACATTTCACAAAAGGTCATTTTTGAGGTATACATATGTGTAAATTAGAACAAAATGTAATTAAAAACACCTTTGCTTGCCACCTTACTACACCAAGAACTACAAACATGTATGTTTCTCATCAAATCTCCTGGATCTGACAATGAATATAACCAGCCTCGTGACCTAACATGCTCTCTTCTTCTCTTAGAACAGACTCTATCGAGCCAAATATGGTTGTTTTTATTCTTCCATCAAAATTCTGGCTTTTTAAATGGCCAATTTGCTTACACAGGTTTCACCTGGGCCTTGATCAGCAAGCAGACGTTGTTGTAAACATCCACTAACGTCAACCCCATTTGCACCCAATCGCCCACTTGTAAGAAGTGAACCACATGGCATTTGATTACCCTATTAGAAAAAGTATCACCTCTGAGCTGTTATCTCAGTCTGTTGGTATGTGCTGCATGCTGTTCCTATTCCCAATACACAGCAGGGTTAACAACCTCTGGAAACTCAATTCCTCATAGTGGGGGCAGATTACTGGGGCATTAGTCTGTCAAGACTTGATGCTTTGCCTTTGTGCTGAAAAGCTTTACATTGAGACAATGCTAGAAACAAAGACAATGCAATGGACCACCACTGATAAGACAACAACTAATTAAACAGGTACAATAATTATAACAAAATTGCTCTTTAACATTATGCTTGCGCTACTGAATAAGATAACAGTGAGTGTTATACCCTAAATGTGGCTATAATCAATAACTGAATCATATTAATAACCACTGAAGATTATAATCGACTACGAATTTCATTATCAATTAGTCATGAAAATCCACCGTTTTAGAGATTCCCTATAGTGCACAGTTTACATTTTATTTTTATAGCATCATCTGCATATATCAGAAATTCATGTGAGTATTTACATTTTGTATAATACTCATCCGAACTCCTAACGGCAGGAAAATCTCACAGTTACATTTCGCATTGCGCATGCGTGTAAACAGACGGAATGCATTAGAAGTGCAACAATTTAAACAGTACGTTACTGTTTTTACTAAAATATTTCTGTTGAACTTAATTTTTTCATTAAAAAAAGGTAATGGCGAGTTTACATCTTACAATTCGATCTCGTAATTGCAAGTCTATATATGTGGTAGAATTCTCAGAATTGTGAGAAAAAAAGTCAGGATTGCGAGATAAAGTTGTAATGACATTTATTTAACTTTCGAGAACAATCAAGAATGGCAGCACAGGTTTGTTTGAGCTGCGCCCTCTAATTTACAGACGTGCATTTACATTTCCTTCATCGTGAGGCTTATTCGTTTCACTTTTGGTGAAAAGGCTTTTACATTTGCCAAAAATTTTACTTTTTATATTAAAAACAACCAATCATGCCCAGCCCAGATGAGACAAAGTAATGCAGTAAATGCATTACTTTCCATAAAAAGTATGCTTACTTTTTGGGGAGTAACTCGGTATTGTAATCCATTACTTTTAAAGTAAACTTTTCCCAACACTGGTTAACAATTTGAGATTTTTTTTTTCTTTATTAACCTGTTTATTTTGGTAATTTGAATTTTAGATTTAGAGCTGAAAACCAGCAATTGTATTTGTATGAAATGTGTTTTCTATTCAATAAATCAAAGTTATGATTGACCATTTAGAGTATTTATCTTCTCATTTATTCTTCATGTTTAGAGTATGGCTTTGACACAAATTTGTGTTATGCTTGGAGTCTCTAATGAGATTGCAGTTTAACGTAATGGCATGGCCTCTGGTTTTCACTCCATTTTAAAAGGCTATAAAATTGTCCTGCAGCTTTGTCCAAACAACCTGAAATTTATGGAAAAATAGAGAGCAGCTCTATGAAATTTGTCATGATATTGGCCCATGAAATCTGAACATAAAGTCCATGATGCATTTTAGGGAGGAGTGATGGTGAAGTGGTAGTGTGGTGTGCTAATTTAATCCCTGCTTCATCTACAGCAACAGTCCGGCCTCGAGCAAGACGACTAACCCCAGACTAATTGTCCCTATAATAAAAATAGGCAGAAGGACACTTCAAATAATAGCGAATCTTCATCTCCTAGTGTTAAAACATGCTCATAAAGGTAGCAAATTTCTGGTATTTGTATCTCATTAATAAATGACTGGCATCAAAACTGGCTGGTTTTATTGTGCTTTATCAAGGGTTTATAATAAACAGATAACTACTAAGGCCTGTTTTGCGATTTTTTCCTTCTATGGTAAAACTCTAGGTACTGTGAATCAAAATGATAGTTGTGTAAAAGTATTTGAAGTCTTGTGTCATAGTAATGACTGAACATAAAAGCTTATTTTGTTTTTCCGTTGCATCACTGTGCAGATCTCCAATCTTGATACTTTGACATTGTGTTCTGTTGATGTCAGTTTGTGAGTTGGTGTTTGAATGTGTAATAGATTGCAACCTTTTGAAAATAATGTTGCCAGAAATTCAGAATCCTAAAACGAAACCAGATGAAGAACCATCTTACTTATATAGAGCAAACTAAATTGGAGAAAAAAAAAGAATTCTTTCAGAATTCCCTATATGATATCAAAGCAAAGCAATCATTGGTCCACTAATTTATGATTTCAATAAACTCAAGACAGTGAATGAACCACTGAGCTCCTAAGGTGCTCAGTAGCTCAGAAAACCAAATGCCCAATTTTTTCCATTAAATAATCAAATATTAAACCAATAAATACCTATAAAATTAAATATATATAAAAGTGTAAGAGTAATGCATAATTAAAGAAACAAATGCTTCAGAGGCACAAATTATTATTATTATTTTTTCCTGCTGAGAAATGTATTGTGACAATGACATTTGTAGATAGTTGTATTAACATTTTTACATTATTTACACTGCATTTATGGTATACATTTTATCATGGATTTTCTGGGAATTGAACCCACAAACATGCGATTGCTAGAGATAAAATATCTCTAGTCCTGAAATTAAGGATTTTTTTTTTTTTTTTTGAAGAAATTATTTGAAAGAAGAACTTTTTTGGTAACTTGCCTCTCAAGCAATTTTTCTACAATCATTAATATTTCACCGTTTGTTCTTGATTAAAATATTAACAAATATTTTAAGAATCAGTCTTAAGAATCAGTATATTTTGTTTACAAGCAATGAAACAAGTGACAGATTTTACAATTTATTTTCTTTATTTACTTTTTTTGGCCTATAATCTTGATCAGTGTCATGAATAGTTTCTTTCACCAGCAGAATTGGTTAATATCTTAAACATATAGGCCTATTGACAACTTGAGATAGCATAAATGAGATAAAAAAGCCAAATAATTAAGGTTAATCAATTGACTTCATGTATCAAACATTTTATGTCAAAATTATTTCTTAAACATGGGCAAAACTGCATGAGCAAAAATAAACAGTTGCTGCTAGTCAAAGAACTTTGACAGGAATGAACACTTCACAGGCAGTGCCACACATCTCTCTGACCTTAGAATTTATGGCAGGACTGGGACGGAGTAAGATAAAAAAAGAGTAAAATAATCTTCTGAGTCATCTCTTACCCTGAAGACCTTAATTCTTGTCTCATCAGGACAGAGAATGTTTTGTTCTTGCTCTCAGGGTCATATAAAAGCCATTTGTCAAACTACAGGGGGTTTGTCATTAGCCTCTAAAAGTAATGTCCATCTAGCCACTCCGCCATAAAGAGCTGTTTGATAACATCCTGCTTAGAGGGTCGTTCTTCCTGAAGGTTCTCCCATCTCAGTTTGATCTTTACCTGACTTTCTCCATGTAAGTGCAAGCATAATATCTGGACAATCACAGCCAAGATTAGCAGTACACAATTGGCCAGTCCATTTTTTTAATGGGTGTCCCCCAGGGTAATGTTATGGGCCCTATTGTATTCTCTCCACAACTCCAAATTTAAAGTACATGGAGCAACATATTGTCACATAATTTTCTCAAAAGATGAATGCAATTATTATAGAATTTGAAAATTAAATATATGGTTTGCTTTCCCTTTTATTGAAGCCCGTCCACAGCCATAAGGGTATTCCTGGTGATGGCCAGTGTGTTGCTATGGAGCTTCTAAAATGTTTAAGATGGTTGTTAGGGTATTGCTTGGGGTGTTCTGAGTGGTTGCTAGGTAGTTATTTATTAATCTACGCAAAAGACTAGTTTATGCGTGTTTTTGTATTTGAGAGGGCAGGACTGTGTGAGTGGGAGACAACAAGAATGTGGGTAGTGGCTTGAAACTCTTGCTGTGTGTGTGTATGTTTGAGTGAGGGAGTGCAGGACTCTGCATTATCATGGTGAGTCATAGGTCAGCTCATAGTCCTGCGAAATGACAGTGTCTATTTCCTGTGATAATTAGCATTTTCTTTTTATCTGTGAGTTGAGACAAGCAAAAAGTGAAAGGTTGAGCAATAAATACACAGTCAACTCTTTCACTAAACCCACAACACCACTAGCTCAAAAACTGTATGATCCTACATTACAATTATTCAAAGGTGGTATAAGATATGTATCTACATATAGATAGATTTTTTTAATACCACACATACAGTGTTCTCACTACCAGGCAGATGTCACTGAAATAGGTGTCCAAATTTTAGTGCTCACCCAGGGATGGCTAGTGGGAGAGACTAAGTTCTCTGAATATTTCTCTCAGTGGAGTTGTATCTTGGAGAGGGAGGCAGATGGCTGCAGGTGCTGAAGTCTCTAACATACCCTGTGAGGATTTTGAGACGCAAAGGTTTCAACGCAGCAGTTTATTAATGTCAGACTGCTTTTGGTGTGCTTCAACTTCACTACCAGACATCATGCTGAGCATGAGGTGATACGAAAAGGTATAAATTATTGCCCTCATGGAATTAAAGGAATAGTTCACCCAAAAATAAAAATTTGCTGAAAATGTACTCACTCTTAATTTGTTCAGGATGTAAATTAGTTTGATTCTTCATCAGAACGGATTTGAATTTTTTTTACATTACATCACTTGCTCACTAATGTATTCTCTGCAGTGATTGGGTGCTGCCAGAATGAGTCCAAACAGCTGATAAACCCCACCCACCCCCAAAAAACATCACAATAATCCACAAGTAATCCAATTCAAACCATTGCTTTCAGCTAAAGAATGTCCATCATAATAGTTATGTCTCCCAAGAAAAAGTCTGAATTAGAGAGTTTGCAAAGATCCAGTACCATTTAAAAGTGATAACAGTTCAAAACAGTACTAAATACATATATGAGTGAATGTTGATGTGAAAGGATAACAGGGGATATACTTTTTCACTGGAGGAAGTGTTATTATGAATTATGAACTCGTATTTGAAGTAATGGCTAAAACACATAATGATGGATTTGTTTCTTACAAATGTGCATCTTTCCACTTGACAAGATGTTAAGATGTTAACTGATGAACTGGAGTGGTGTGGATTACTTGTGTATTATTGTGATGTTTTATCAGCTGTTTGGACTCTAATTCTTATGGCACCTATTCATTGCAAAGGATTCACTGGTGAGCAAGTGAAGTAATGATGAATTTCTCCAAATCTGTTCCAGAGAAACAAACTCATCTCATCTTGAATGGCCTGAGGGTGAGTACTTTTTCAGTAAGTTTTCATTTTGGGTAAAGTATTCCTTTAATATTCTATACTTTCGAGATATCCATGAATCCACAAGTTCTAAAAGCTGTTATAGAACATTTCTATAATCAATAAATTAATTTTGAGATGCAAAAATAGGAACAAAACAAGGCAAAATCTGACGGCAACTGGTGTTTCATTCCTGGATGAATCAGTGTTTTTAACAAATTGGTTGAACAAATAATTCAATGACTCACTCATACTGTCATGAGCTTCTTTTGTCAAAGAGTGATTTCAGGTTTCACATAACATGACTCATATTTATGAGTCTGTGAGCTGAACTGTCATTAGCACAGCTGTGCTGGAGTGAGAGAGTATTGACATGTTTGACAAGATCTTGGCCAACATCCTGGAACCCATCCTAACTTTTGTGTCATTATGTGTGTTGATTTATGTTGATGTCATTACATGCAGTACGTATGCAAATACAATATTTAATACTGACATGAAAACCAATAACAACAGAAAAAAAAAATCTGGATATTTAAGAGTTTTTAGTTACAGTAAGTTCCAACTTTGACTCAGATGTTTCTCAGCAAAAGTCTCAATTCATACAGAATTGAGAATTCAAACAGTCCAGATTTTAAGTGACCCCCCCCCCCCCCAATGAAGAGATATCAATTTCACATTATAGAAAGAAAGGCATCCTATGGAAACATGAATTGTTTGAGCACTAATGGAGATCTGTGAGTTCCTTACTATATGCTTTGACTTACTCGCAATCACATTCACGATCAGATGATTCACGCAGTAAAACTGTCATGGTCTAGACTACAGAGTTTTCCAACCGGTTTTGTCATATGTCCTGACACGACGCCAGCAGTTAAAAATCCTCAAAACTCCTTCATGCAGCACCATGTATCTTTAGGTGTTATTTACTACAACTAAAATTATAGATTATTTCAGCTTTATATTTTATATATATATATAACTGAAAAAAGCTGAAATAATGTAAACAATTTACAAATAAATGAAAGAAAAATAGAAATATTCAAAATAATAAAAATAAAAAAACTATTAAAAGTAATTTTTGTTAACTGAAATAAAGCTGAAATAAAGTATAAATATTAGATGAATTTTCTTTTTTTTTAAAGTTGAAATACTAAAATGACTAAAACAATAAAAAAAAAAAAAAATTAGTAACACTAATAAAAATGACAAAAGTAAACTATTTAAAATAGTTTTTGTTAAATGAAATAAAATAAAACATAAACATTAAATCAAAAATAAAACTTGTTAAAAAGTGTTTAAAATCTTGCTAAAATACTAATACTGAAAAAAATAGAAATACACAACTTAATCTAAACTTAAACAAACACATTAAAGATAAATAGAAATATTAAGCACATCATAAAATGATTACAACTCTAACTAATATTAAAATGAAAACTAAAAATTCAAACATAGCTCATCCACAATAATTATAAATACTAAAATAGCATGTATAAATAATACTAAAATTACACTGGTAACTTTAATTCTAGATATATTATTATTATATTAGCTGCCAAATATGTTAACATTTCCCTTGCTATGATTCACTTTTAATATTAAATTTAAAAACTAATCAGTATTGAGGGTAAAAATCAGACTCTTGAGCTTCCTCTAGCAATGATTTGGGGATTTTAAACTATTCCATTACAAATATTAACAAGGCCACTAAATCTGCAACTGAAACTCAAAGTCAAACAGAAAGTTCAGCTGTAACTCAACCGAAGGACTTGAGTTGTTCCTGATGTATTTCTCTGTGTGGGCCGGTGGGCCAGTGTTCAAGCGAGGGCTGGACTTGTTAAACAAGGCTCAGTAAAGAGCTGAGGGCTGCCATGCTGAGTGCTGGTATTGTCTGGAGAGAGACCCTAACAGTCTACAGGCCTGAATGCTGTGTAGTTTACCATAGTAACCGGGTTAACGAGGCGGTCGCTTCAGTGGATTGAGACAGCCGTGTGTTTATGTGTGTGAATGTGCCTGTGTGTGGTGAAAAATGAGAGCAGAGACGGTGTAAACATGGAAATCTGCTTTGAACAAATGAGACACTGATTAGCTTCAGTTGCTGAGGTTGAGAATTAAAAGCGAATTGTGTGATTATTTTCCTGGTTAAAATGTCAGTTTAATATGCAGAGATAAATAAGCAATCCGTAGGTTGATTTCCTGAAAAGTGTAAACACTGCATCTATTGTGGTTACAAAACATTGCTCTGTTTGTTTGAGAGACCCTTAAAACACTGGCTGAAGACAGTCTGCTTGACAAATCAATGGAAAAATTACACACTTCACCTTTAAGTATCAAGCAATATTTTGTTTAAGGAGTATAGAGTTTAATAAGGTGAATGAATTAGGGAAATCCAATATTTATGTTCTGTGATTGATCATAATTTATTGTGTTTTCACCATTTTTAGTCAAAAATTCCAAGTATTTGCTCATAAAAAAGAGTGGAAAACTTCTCATGCTTTGTTTTGCTAAAAGGTATTATTGCATCTCACATTTTATATGTGACCCTGGACCACAAAACCAGTCATAAGGGTCTTTTTTTTTTAAATTGAGATTTATACATCATATATCATAGAACAGGACAATATTTGGCTGAGATACAACTATTTGAAAATCTGGAATCTGAGGGTACAAAAAAAAAAAATGAAAAATCACTTTAAAGTTGTCCAAATGAAGTCCTTAGCAATGCAGACTAAACAAAAATTAAGTTTTGATATATTTATGGTAGGAAATTTACAAAATATCTTCATAGAACACGATCTATATTTAATATCCTAATGATTTTTGACATAAAAGAAAAATCGATAATTTTGACCCATACAATTTTTTGGTTATTGCTACAAATACCTGTGCTACTTATGACTGGTTTTGCGGTCCAGGGTCACAAATAAGTATTTATCCTAAATATTTGTCTTCATTTGACAGTCTGGGTTTGGAACAAGAGTAAAACAATTAAATACATTAATTAATGTCAGAGTCATTAAAGGCATGATGTGACTCCTTGACGAATGACTTTTGTTCATCTGCTGCAAGTCACTTTGGATAGAAAACATAAATGTAAATGTAAAATAAATGCATGAAGTGCATAAGTATTTCTTATTATTTGCAGAAATACACTACCATTCAAAAGCTTGCGGTTGGGTAAGATTTTGTAATATTTTTGAAAGAAGTCTCTTCTGCTCACCAAGGCTGTATTATTTCATCAAACATACAGTAAAACAGTAATATTGGGAAATATTATTACTATAACTGTTTTCTATGTCAATATACTGTAATATGTCATCCATTCCTGTGATGCAAAGCTGAATTTTCAGCATCATTACTCCAGTCTTCAGTGTCACATGATTCTTCAGAAATCATTCTATTGATTTGCTTCTCGAGAAACATTTCTGATCATTATCAGTGCTGAAATCAAACCGCTTAATATTTGAATGGAAACCAGGTTTGATGTAAACAAAGCTCAAAAGAATAGCATTTATTTGAAATATCATTTTCTTGCAACATTATAAAAATCATTTCTGTCACTTTTGATCAATTAAATGCATCCGTGATGAATAAACATATTAAATCTTTAAAAAGTAAAAATCTCACTGATCTCAAAGTGTTGAATGGTATGATTAATATTGCAGGTATAGGAGACAAACAATGGGAAGTATCAATATATTTGCTGAAGTTTGTTTGTAAGCATGTCTGAGAGCTTTGTTGCCAATGTAAACACAGTTAAAGAAAGACTGAATTCTGGATTTGGGACGGGGGTCTTGTGGGGGGCTAGATTCATAGCATGGGATGGGGGGTATCAACTTACATTTTCCCCTGGGACGGCCACATGACCCTGGAAAAGAGGGAAAAGGAGGGGGAAAAGATGTTAGGTTATGGTCTGAGCTCTCTCAATGAGAACCACATGCAGGAAAGAGAAAAAAAAGGAAAAAAAAAAGAGGGAGGAGAGGAGGAGGGGACAGAGTGTGACTAAAACCAGTCTCTGAAACCAGACCGAGTGCCGCGTGGATCTCTCCTCAAAAGCCAAGCGTCCGAGGAAAGAGCGTCAGCATTTGTGAATCAGATTCCACGGAATACCAAACTCGCAGAAGAAAGAACAATGTCAAGTGCAATCATGAGACGAAGCTCCAGCAAGCAAGGCTTGCAGAACCTCCTGAGGTGAGGACTTTCGCATCAAATCATTTGAGGCTTGCAGATGGGATTTCAGGTGTGATGATGGGCATATGTTTTGTTTTCTTTGTTCTTTTGCAATTGCTAATGTCAGTTTTATGGGTAATGATACAACATTGGTTATTCTTGTTTGAAATGAAAGGGATTCATGTTAATATTTAATGCACTAAATGCCATTTGAATGCCATGTTGTGTTCTTTAAGAACCTGTCATCCTTTGTTATGAGAAGACCAGAACTTTTTGCATTTGAGTAATGAATGTGTCTTTTTGGGGTAGTTCACATTAAACATTAAGATTGTAGTTTAAACTTTGCATATACATGAAGGAAACTGGTAATCATTTCTTTTGTAAATTATATTTTTACTAACTATTTTATATTGAGTCATTCTTAATCATAAAATTAAAAAAATAAATGTTTTTCTTAGTTTAAAATGGGTTTGTGGAACATCAATATGAATATATAAACTGAACAGTATGAATATTCCCACAATTTACTTGTAAACTAATAAACTTTACAATAAATTAACCAACAAGAAATGGCAAGTAATACATTGTGATTTGTGAATATGGAAGCTTATTTCTGCCACAGGATGAAAAAAATAATAATAATAATTGCGACTATTTCTCTCAAAATTCAAACTTTTTTTCTTGCAATTGGGGGAAAAAAGTCAGAATTGAGAGATATAAACTCAGATTTCTGAGAAAAAAGTCAAAATTCAGAGGAAAAAAGCCAAAAGTGTGAGACGTTAATGCAATATATAAACTAGAAAAACCTGGGTGGAGGGAATCTGAATTTTGAAGCAAAAATAATAAAATAGTATTTTCTTGTATTTCTGTATTTATTTATTTTTTTGCAGTGTCCCTGTTTACACACATGTTCGTGATTATGTTCTTCATAGACATTTTTTAACAAGAAAACTTTAAATTATCAGCATTGTGTTTGTTTTAATTGCTTAACAAATAGGCAAATACCTAACAAAACGACCTAAAGAAGAAGACCAAAACAAAACCTGAAAAAAGTACTAAGATCAATTTACATATATTTGAAAAAATACAATAATTAACTCATAGCACATTTTACTACATCTTAGCAATTTGTTGCACCTTCATCCGCTTCATCCGCATGGAGAAATAGTTTAATGTGACTTTTATAAACTGGAATGTTGTCAGTGTTCTAGATGAGAGTTTATTGTTTCTTCCAGAGGTGCTGCGGGATTGTGGATGTGTGATGGGACAGGACAAGGGAGGAAGGGAGGGTTGACGCCCCCTAATTAAACATGTGACCTGTTGACAGTCATTGTGACACATATGCCCGGTTATCTGTAAAGGTGCTGCAAACCAACTGTAAGTTAGGTAGAAAACTGCAGTTTGTTTACTGTAAACAATGAAGCAGTATACCAATTCAAATACGTAAAACTAGCCGATTGTGTTTTTCCACAAACACAAACGTGTCTGTTCAGAATTTGACTAAAATGATCCAGAAACAGCTTAGTTCAACTAAAAATTAAACTTCAGTCATTGTTTAGCCATCATGTCAAACCCCTATAGCTGTCTTTCTCCCGTGGAACACAATGGTTTAATGTGTAAATGATGACAGATTTAATTTTTAATAGCATGCACACATATAGTGAAAGACTATACAAATAGCATAACCTTTGTGGATGTGTATGCTGTGTTCATTTCGGTATGGAGAGGATTTGAGATGGATCAGGTGTGCTTTGTCAAATACAAACAGGTTGCATTAATGGCAGACAGGATTTATTTCCCCAAGGCTTTTCAGAGCTGCCAAAAACAGCCTTTTCTCACACTCAGCAAGCTGCTACATTCATCAGAACCATTGTGTGGTTTGCTGAGACACATACCGGATACATCAATTATGATGATGTGTATACAATATGTTGTATACACTTGTCACAGTATTTTGAAAACCATTACAATGCCTGCAGATTGTACAGTACACATAGCATGTTAAACTGACACTTACCGCAAAACCAGCTGATGAAAATCATTCCAAAAGAAAAAAAAAAGTTGTAAACAATACAAAGATAATAAAAAATTCACTATTATGCAAACTCACAATTCTGAGAAAAAAGTCAAAATTCTGAGGAAAAAAAACTCAAAATTGTGAGCTGTTAACTCAAGATACAAAATAGAAAAATCTGGAAAAAATATGACTATAAAATTTTAAATAACTATAAAACCAGTATATACCTGTATTTACTGCAAATATAAACTGCAGTTCTGAAAAGAAAAGTCTGAGTTGTGAGATAGAAACTTGAAATTATAAGAATAAATTGTGAGATAGAAATTCACTATTACCTTTATTCTGAAGCCAAAAATAAAATAAAAATAAAAAATAAAATAAATATAGAAAAAAGAATTGTGAGACATAAACTTGGAATTCTGAGAAGAAAAATCATAATTCTGAGTTTACATCATACAATTCTGAGAAAAACAACAACAAAATAACCCAAAACATAAAAATAGTCAAATATGAAAAAAATAAGTTTTTATCCTTTGGTGGAGACAAACTTCAATACTAGCAGTTTATCATGAATGAAAATGGTTTCTATGCCATTTTTCTCCCACTGCAGATTTGGCAGGCTGTCAATATTAGTTTTGTGGTGTTGATTCTGTAATGTAAAAATTTCACACCATTGTTTTTAACTCGAAAAATCTCTCTCTCTTTGTGGTCTAAGCCATGACCCCCTGATCCATGGACTTTACGTGAGCCGCTCTTCTATTTACGATACTCTGATAAGAGCTGCTGGAATGCAAGGGGTTTAGCCGTTTGACTGAAAGGGGGAATAAATTTGACCATCCCTGTGGCAGTGTGTTTTTCTGAAGGTTTTCGGCAGCAGAGTAAAATAAACACTGAGGGCACAGTGTTATGTTTAGTTAAGCATTACAAGAGTATTTAGAGAAGTATATGGGGGGGGGGTCGGGGTAAGATGTGCCACCGAGGATATTCTCTATAGGCAATGAGACAGAGGTAAAATTAGGGTTAGTTCATGTATATATCAATCAATTAACTAAAATGAGAACAAGTGTCTATTCCTGGGCCATAGAAAAACAGAGAATCAAACAATTCATATTCAAAATTCATATTTCACATAAAACATTTTTTTATAAAGTGATAATTAATTTGAATTTTAAGCACGGCCATTTATGAACCTATCCTCTCTCTTTGAAGTGTGCTAGGAAATAAACCATTTTTAGAGCTCTCCCATTAAATGACACAATTATAGATATTTCAGTTCTCATGATTCATAACGCCACACTTTCCACAGCTTAGATCAGTGCTTTGAAATGTCGTCAGCCGTTCAGGGAACACTGGGAAACATATGTGAGGTTTGCAGTGATGCGACCACACACTGACAGCAGGAAGACACTAACATGCCTGGGAAAATAACTCTTCTTTGCTCTTTAAATCTGTCGGTAAGATGACATCATCTGACTCGCAGAGTCAGTAAACCTCACAGCTACCCTGCAATGCAGCTACAAAATGAGAGAGGAGCAAATAACAGCATCCATCAGTTCTCAAAGAGCAGGATATGCTTCCCTGTAAACAAAGAAAAAACAAGGACTTGCTTCCCTGTAAACGAGAACAAAAAGGAGCATTTAGATGGTTTCAATTAAGAACAATGATTTGTTCTTTCATACAAAGAAGATCAGAAAAGAGTAAGGTTAAGAAAAAAACTTTTTTACCCTTCACATTTTAGTCTGAGATGGAAAAACTGAACACAGTAAAATGGATGTGAGTGTTTTTGCAATTGCAGCTGGCTCCATTTGCATAAACTGTAGGTGTTTTTTAACCTCTGCTGTGGAGATTTCCTCTAAAATGCCTCAACCTTATTTTGTGCATATAACTGTTTAATAATGAATTTAGGGATATGATTTACTGTAACGTTCTTTTTTCTAGTTTATTAACACGACTGAATGACTTTGCTGAGGTAATGTTGCGTTACGTAGGTATTGATGTCTTTCCGCGGCTAAAATATAGATAAAATATATAAATAAAATATATATATATAAAATATATAAATAAAATAAATTATATGAGAGCTCATGCAATTCAGTAAGTTGTAATATACCCTTTTAACATACCTTTCAATGTCTCATTCGTACAAAAACCAGCAGTAAAATGGAAGAGATGATTGTTATCATGTGCTTCGCGCTGCCATTTAAACTCCAGGCGCGAGTTAAAGAGCGCCAAAACGTCATTTATTGTTTGAATTCGGTAATAAACGATTTACACGCGTTGTTTTTATGTAGACATATATAAGTTCCTCACAGTAACATTTACCTGTTTGTATTTCACATTTGCTTCTGTATTGTCCTGTCTTCTATTGAACAAATGGCTTCCATTTGCTTTGTCACTTTCAGTGTAAACAGGGCTTAAAGGGACAGTTCACAAAAAAAAAAAAAAAGAATCTCTGGCTCCATTCAAATATCATATGCACTATACATAGTAGGTGAAAACAAGTGTTTGAAAAGAGTATTCTGGATTCTGGAGTGTACAACCAATGGACAGTTTACTATGAGGCCACGGGAGAGGAGTTGGTAGTGTGCAACACATCTAATGTTGGTAAGTCACATTACAATAGCTGGGTTTCCATCACCCTGTTTTAATGCACATTTTGAAGTATCGCATGAGAAACAAGTGATGTAAACGCAGAATTTCGAATAAAAATGCCTCAATTCACAAAAACGTTTTTATGCTCGCTTGAGGTGGTTTTTGGCTTATGCGAAAAAGGGTTAATGCGAATAATGGGAGATGGAAACGCATTTTGCAAATAAATTCCTCCAAGCGCATCAAAAAAGTCATGTGACAGCAGCATTCCCTAACAGCAGCATTCACCTCCGAAAGTAATGACGGCATTTATTGTGTTTCATCTGCTCGCTCTGAGGCGCTAGTAATTTTTCATATATGAAAATTATTATATTCAGTAGCTTATCCTAGTTTTCTATAGGCTATTTAGTGCCAGTTTGCCAGGAAGTGACGATTTTGTTCTCTTTGACTCGTTGGATGGAAACGGTGCTTGTTCGCAAATATTTTATGCGATATTGCACAAGTTAAATTCGCAACTTTGAATGGCTAACCTGACAACTTGATGAATGTTGCTGGTGTAAACAGGGCTTAAAAGTAGTTAAATCAATCAAAAAAACTAAAAATTTCTATGAAAAATGTTATGTTCTGCAAATGGATTAAAGTCATACAAGTTTGAAACGAGGGTAAAAATGAGCAATCACTTTCAGCCTTCCAGCATTAATAACAACACCCTGTCTGGAGATCATATATCAGACAACTGACATTTACTGAGCAGTTTCACTTTAGTAATTAAGGTTAAGAGCTGGAAAGGGAAACTCAGGTCGGAGGTCAACTTCTATGTGACCCATTTGAGACTGACCAATCTAGCTCAGCTGGTGCTTTGCAAGACCAGACTTGGCTGTGGCAAATTAGGGCAGGCAACAGTGGCGAAAAACATATCCCAATCCGTCAAGCCCTCCAAATCCTTTCAGCCTCAGGGCACCAGTCTGTGGAAGTTTAGTCAACACATTGTCAGGGGAGGTGATACATGCTGAATATAAGCCAGGCTCTTGTTTTCTTTTCCAGTTCCCTCCCTCTCACTTTATTGTTTTCATTTAATTCAGAAATGGGCCTGAGAAACATTTTCTCAGTCTGCGTTTGACAATATGCTCACCATGACTGAAAATGTGTTTTCACTTCCATAACTCTTGGAAAACTGTATTTCCAGACATGAAGGAAAAAGAAAAGCAGGCTACATAATTGGACTGATAGTGGTAAATAAATCAGATATTGAATGACATCACTGGCAGGATTGACATCATTCACATGGTTTCTGCCAAAAAATGAAGTAATCCTTTCTGGGTGATTAACAGCCTATAATAATCAGAGGCACAAGAACTGTGTGTGACACATCAGATCTTGCCTTAAGCCCTTTGTGAAACTTTGGGTTATTATGAGTAGAAACTTGTTCTTGTTCTTGAGGCTTGTTCTTAAAAAAACCCCACTATTGCTGCAGGCCGAGCACTACAGGTAAATGAAGCTTCGCTGATATTCAGAACATCTAGATTACAATGATGATAGCACTTTTCTACGTGGTTAAATACATTAACCTGTTTCAGCATAAATTAACCTGTTTCAGAACAAATTTAGCCAGTTAGATTGCATATTTTTCTTTGCTAGTGAAAATAATTCCAAGATACTCTAGTTAGAGTAAAAACTTTGCTGCAACAAATTTGATCTGCAAGTCAGTAGAACTTTCTGAGAACTTTATTAATGGTTCCTCAATCACCCTTAGGAAATCCACATCCATGAGGTGTTTGCTTCTCTGGAACGGGTTTGGAGAAATGTAGCATTGCATCACTTGTTCACCACTGGATCCTCTGCAGTGAATGGGTGCCATCAGAATGAGGGTCCAAACAGCTGATAAAAAAATCACAATAATCCACAAGTTATCCACACCGGTACATCGATTAACCTCTATAAGAAACATCTGCAAGAAACAAATTCATCATTAAGGCATTTTAACTCAGAACAATGCTCAAATCTAGAATCACGGTTCTTTGCCCAAGAAGTTCATTGAAGGAGTGTTGTGGGGTTTGTAGATTCTTCAGTTGCTATCTGCTTCTTTAGCAATTTAAAATATGTTTTTGGAGTTACATTATAGGCTCTTCATGTCGGTTTCACCACTATCATTGATAAAGAACTCAAAAAAAGTTGTGGAACCTAAAAAGATTTACCTATGGTATCAGTCTGAAAAACCTTTTTGTTTCTAACTGGAACTTTTTTTTTAATGTTGATAAATGAGTTTTGATCTGTCAACATCCTTTTATGGCTAGCTGTAAACTCATCATAGCAAGCTGTGACCTCAGCTGTAACCTGGCCTGAAATTCTTCTGAGGGTCATTGGTGACCAGTGTTCACCTTTTATTGAAATCCAGACTGAGTCCCTAAAGTCCCCAAAATAATTACTCAACCCTCTGTCCTTAAAAACCGGTGTGAAGATTTTACTTCTACAGAGCTCAAAATATTTAGGAGAATCTTGGGGTTCATTACATTGGAGCCCATTGAATTCCATTGTACGAACAAAAGCACTGAGTGTTTTCAAAATATCCTCTTTTGTGGTCCACAAAAGAAAGAAAGTCATACAAGTACAAGCACATCCACCAAAGTTACCATGAACATTTAGCAAGAACTAGCATTAGTAAATACAGCTTCAAGTAGCAACTGAAATTAGTTTGTTTGGCCTACGTTTTCCAGCATAGAAGACATGAAGAACACAGAGATGCTTCAGAATCTTGAGTGTGAGTTTGCAGGGTCTCTGTCACTCAAGCATTGGTGGTTCGAATGCCAGAGCAAATGTTCCACTGGCTCTGAATCTCAAGCAAGGGACTAAACAAACAGATTTCTTGAAGGGATCCATGTATCATAGTCAATAGCACTCTTCTGGGCTCAGGCTCATTCATCATTCGAGCACGGCTCTCACATGGGTCAAGAAAGAAAAATGATTGTCTTCTGGTGTAACAAGGGGCTTGTTCTCGCTTCCCTTCTTGCAGAGTGACGGCTCAGCGAAGTATTGAAGATGCGGAGGAGATCGAGAGAGAAAGGCGACGTCGGGCCCGGGAGGCCTTCCGCAGTCAACAAAGCCTGTCTGGATCTGCCGGTTCCCCTCAGGACTGTGTGAACCCACCTGAGACCGGCCTGTAAGTCTGGTTTTTGGTTTCTGGTTTTTGTTAGGCTTGTTTTGTTGCCTGGCATATTTCTTTGTGAAATATGGAAATACAGACTTGCAACATGTCTGGTTCTCATTGCCGCTTTTTCTGTCCAAAGTCTGTCCACTTCAACAGAAGGAGACCGTCTGACTGACATGCAAAGCAACTAACCACAGTTGTTTAGTTTTAAGATCAAATATAAGAGTGTCCATGATAATGTAAAGTAAAAATCTCGTTTAAAATACATGTGCCAAGTTCTGCGAAATGTACTCTTTGTATTCATGTTGGTTTCATTCTCAAGACAAGTACATTTACATTTAGTCATTTAGCAGATGCTTTCAAAGCGACTTACAAATGAGAAAAACATGGAAATTAAATGAGTAAATATAAAAAATGTAAAGTAACATATTTTGGGAGTTACACCACATGACATTTTACAATCTTAACTAACATTTGCTTGTCATAAAAATGTTAATTATCTGACATTTCTTTTTTTATCTGACTTAATTCACTAGTTCTCTTCATTATACAATTTCTGTTTTTTAGTTTTGAATAGTTTTCTTGCATGTTTCTGCACGTTGGTCACGCCACTTGACATTGTTTGGCAGATATTAGTTTTGCAAAAACTAATACTTCACTGCTTTATTATTATTATTTTTAGAACAAATATTAAGTGTTGTCCCAAACTACTTAATAAGGTTTATTTTCAAGAACTGTTTTCTTCATTAAAGCTCTCTGGTCAATTTGACAATTTTGACTTTTTAACATTAAAAATTAAATGAGAAATTAAAAGCATGCTAAATTATATAAATACACAAGCAACTGTATGTATGAACTGCAGTTTTAATGTATTTTTGAACACAGATGTGGATGAAAAAATGACTCATATTATGTGATTAACCCTATCACATGTCTTTTAGTGTCAGGATTATGGTTTTAAGGTTAGGCTTAGTAAAAGGTCAGATTAGTTTTCTTTCTCTCTCTCTCTCCTTTTCTCTCAACTAAACCTACATGTGCATATACAGTGGCACAGCTGTTCTTTCATCATTACCTAATCTCTGAAGAATTTTCAGCAAACATGCCTTTGGAGCAGGGTTTATGTCATATCCCACACCACAGCGCCTTGCTTTTAATCAGAGAAACACAGACCTCACATCCCACATATTTTTATATGTGTGAAGTTAAACACAGCTGTCTGAGTCAAACTGTTTAAAGCAGAAATAGGTCATCTAGGGGCACTTTGTAATTATCCTTGATCAGAGAAGATTTAAAGGCTCACTCTTGTCTTAGAGACACTTGAATCATTTTCAAGACTTTTTAGAACGGTTCAACGCGGAAATCCCGTGCAAGAGTTTTTAAACTGGGCTCATTCAATAAGCTTGGGTGTAGTAAATAAGCATTGAGATTTATAACTGTGCAATTGAATTGTATTGACTGATTGTTGATGTTCAGTCATTATGCTTTGCTGAAAATCTGCTTAATAATCTTGTGGAATGTGCTTTGCATTCCTTTCCGGCAGCTCCTGGGCAGATGAAATAGATTTTAATTCAAGAGTGTGCAATGAACAGGGTGAAAGGGGCAGTTGGTGTCAGTACAAACAGCCTCTGTTATCACTATATGAGCTTGAGTGCAGGTGTGTGTGTGTGTGTGTTTAAACCTTTTGTGAACTCTTTGAATAATCCCTTATACAAATTTACCCTCGCAACAATAGTTAGATTCCAGTTTCCAAGTAGTGTGGGTCAGTGATGTTAATCTAATTTAAACAACAATACATTTAAATTGCATTTCAAACATACAATGACAATATGTTTGAAATATGTTTTAACATTTGAAATTTTCATCTGCCAAATCAAATATGATCAACCAACCAATCAGTGGAGTGGAACTTACCAAAAAGCAGAAAAAACTAAAGGAAATGATGTCATAGAGAGGGTCCACTTTCTAATGACTTTATGTAAAGGTCAATAAGTCTCTTATAAATTAATTAATTAATAATTTGATCTTTCTTGACAAGGCAAGGTTAGTTGTAAAGTTGTAAAATGCCATATGGTGTATCTGCCCAAAAATGTAATGATATTTATGAATCAATAATCCAAGCAGTGTTGCCAAGTTTGTGATTTTACTGTAGTATTGCGCTTTACACTGTTGCTGTGGGTTGTTTTTTCAGTCATCCCCTGTGCCCTCCCAGAATGCGAATGGGCTAGTTTTGGCCGTGATTGGGCTAGTTTTGATTAGCAATTGGGCTGGTTTTGTTACGTAGACCTGGCAACCTTGAAACCAAGATATTTGTATTTTAAAATACATAAAAATAATAATAAAAAAAATTAAAATAGTAGTGGAAATTTTTGTGTACATTTCTTGCACATTTCTGTGAATTAGCAAATTTATTTCTTTATTTATTTTAGCAAAAAACAAAACAAAAAAAAAAACAGTTTACTGTCAGTAGAACGAAGCCTTGCACGACATATAAAAATTATGTTGTTCATTTCCCGGAAATTATTAGTTGTTTTCCTCTTTTTAGTTAAATTGTGGCTATAAATTAAGAATTGCTACCCTTGTTTTAGTAAATTGTGGCCGTGTTGTACTAATTTCTTTCCTCATTTTGGAACTAATTTGTACAATGTGGCCACAATCTCCTAAAATGAGGGAAAACATTAAGAAGTCACAGGAATGAATTTCTAATTTGTACCCAAGATTTAATTAAAATGAGGGAACAACTAGTAAATTGTGGCTACAATATACAAAACGTAGGAAACAAATTCTTAAGTTGCGGCCACTATAAATATGTGTACAATAATGTTGTGTTACTTTTAAACCAATCAGCTTTCTGTTTGTTAACCTGATGAATTCACATGACAAACTTTGGCCCTTCACGAAATCTGTGCACACTGGATACTGTGCAGTATACACAGCATACTGCCTATTTTTAAAAAAATATTATGTGAAATAGTTGGCATTATGCAACAACTTTTCATGGCACTTCATCAAAATCCTCTGGTCGCCCCTGGCAAACGAAAGAAAACAAAAACAAACTAGCACCTGCCAGATCCTCACACGCACCTCTGTTCACATCTGTTTTGTGAGGAGCATGTTTGAAGTCGGTCTCTGGTGTTAATAGGCTGGCACAGTGACTTCAGCACATAGTTTCTCTCGTCAAAGTAACAGGTGTGTGGGCCCATGTGCTGCTTTCACTGACTGGAGCTGTTCATGACTGACTGACTGTTAACTTGCCCAGATTCCCTATGAATGTAATTATATAGGTCTGCCTCTCATCCCTCTAAGAATATCCAATGTCTCACTCCAAAGTAATGTCTAGAGTCTGTAATGGAGTCCATTATATATATATACACTCACCTAAAGGATTATTAGGAACACCTGTTCAATTTCTCATTAATGCAATTATCTAATCAACCAATCACATGGCAGTTGCTTCAATGCATTTAAGGGTGTGGTCCTGGTCAAGACAATCTCCTGAACTCCAAACTGAATGTCAGAATGGGAAAGAAAGGTGATTTAAGCAATTTTGAGCGTGGCATGGTTGTTGGTGCCAGACGGGCCGAGTATTTCACAATCTGCTCAGTTACTGGGATTTTCACGCACAGCCATTTCTAGGGTTTACAAAGAATGGTGTGAAAAGGGAAAAACATCCAGTATGCGGCAGTCCTGTGGGCGAAAATGCCTTGTTGATGCTAGAGGTCAGAGGAGAATGGGCCGACTGATTCAAGCTGATAGAAGAGCAACTTTGACTGAAATAACCACTCGTTACAACCGAGGTATGCAGCAAAGCATTTGTGAAGCCACAACACGCACAACCTTGAGGCGGATGGGCTACAACAGCAGAAGACCCCACCGGGTACCACTCATCTCCACTACAAATAGGAAAAAGAGGCTACAATTTGCACGAGCTCACCAAAATTGGATGGTTGAAGACTGGAAAAATGTTGCCTGGTCTGATGAGTCTCGATTTCTGTTGAGACATTCAGATGGTAGAGTCAGAATTTGGCGTAAACAGAATGAGAACATGGATCCATCATGCCTTGTTACCACTGTGCAGGCTGGTGGTGGTGGTGTAATGGTGTGGGGGATGTTTTCTTGGCACACTTTAGGCCCCTTAGTGCCAATTGGGCATCGTTTAAATGCCACGGCCTACCTGAGCATTGTTTCTGACCATGTCCATCCCTTTATGACCACCATGTACCCATCCTCTGATGGCTACTTCCAGCAGGATATATATAATAATAGCTACTTCCAGCTATTCATTTGTTATGTCTCCCAAAATGCGTAATAAACATGTTTTAGTCCCGGTGTCCTCATATGTATGAAATCAACATCCTGTTTCGTAACAGAAAGTCATATTTTGATTTGAAACCCCATAACATTTTCCTGAGATGTTGATTTATGACACACAATTAAAAAATTAGACAGATTTAAATTATAATTTCAAAATATTAGCATATTTCCATAAGAGTGTCACTAAATTAATTTCATAAATTTTTGAAGACCAAGGAGAGGGAATGGTCATGGTGAAACATCCAATCATTTGGTATCTCTGAAAAGCCCTGAATGTGTTCTGTACAGGACATCCAGACTGTGGCATGTATAGTCTCAGAGAAATTCACTAAAATATAATGTCCTCATATGAGGCCGCAGGGTCTTAAGAGGTTAATTTTAGTTTAAGTTTAAAAGCAAGACTCAAATCTTCATTTCATACATGAGCACCACAGCTCAATGTACATGCTGTAACTGTTTAGCCATGGCTCATGTAAGATTGTATTTACTTATATGTACATAACTACATAATGTTTTGTGTTTTTTTCAGCTATGAAATTGAATTCAAACCTAGCAGTCCAACCGCTGTGGATGAGGATGAGGGTTTCAGTGACTGGACCCAGAAGCTGGAACGGAGAACACGGTCCAGAATGGCTGAGAACGGCAGTGGAGAACAGTTACAGGATGAGAAAAATGTGAATAAGAGATCTAGACAAAGTGACAAAAGCAGCTTTACTACTTCTATACAGTATCAGCAAATACAGGACAGAGAGAACGAGGAGAAAAGACCAGAGAGTAGGAGGAGCGCTGAAAGACGAATGGAGATCAGTGAGAGGGTGAGCAGCCCGAGACCAGAGGAATGGCATGACGACAGCAAAAGGAGACAACAGGAAATAAAACCACAAATGGAGAACAAGGTGCCATGCGAATTAATACAGTACAATATCAGAAGTACAGAACCTCATATCATGTATGTTACTATATCTAAATCAATACCATCACTCACAGATGAAAGAGGAGAGGAAGGAGGTGAAGGTGTCATACACGTCGAAAGTCTTCCTACAGCAAGACAGAATGCCTAATGGCAATGGAGAGGCAGCTGCAGAGGAAATTACATCACATCTGGTCAAAACCAAAAGATCACCCAGGTAACTTATTTCCATGCACTTTGTCATCTGTAGGTTTTTGGGGAAATCTTATGAAGATATGCTTAGGTCACATGTTTCCTCCAAACAAATCAACCAATCAATCAATCAATCAATCAATCAATCAATCAATCAATCAATCAATCAATCAATCAATCAATCAATCAATCAATCAATCAATCAAAATGAAGCCTGTTTTAGGATCATTACAATTTTGTATGTGTATAAATCTATCTATCTATCTATCTATCTATCTATCTATCTATCTATCTATCTATCTATCTACATATATATATATACACTGCCTTCCAAAAGTTTGGAAACGCCCAAGAAAAGTGGGGTTTTGGACAATATTGGCATGAATCCTTTTTAATTTGTGATAATTTTGCTCTGATAAGGGACAACACAAACCACGGAAATATATTTTATTACATAAACAAATTATACATAGAAAAAACTAAAATATTTGATTCATCAAAATATCCATCATTAGCAGCTTTTACAGCTCTGCATAATCTGGGCATCCGAGCTGTCAGTTTATTCAAACATTGACTTGATACTGTATATTACTCCAAGCCTCCTGAAGGATTGCCCAAAGATGATTCACACTGGTTGGACACTTCTTACGGACATCACGGTCCAGTTAATTACTGATTGTTTCATGACCACCATGCCGTCTGAGACTAACCCCGTTTTCCTGTTCTCCACTCTTCTCCAGCAGGATTGTAGATGTAGATCAGGTCTTTGAGACTAAGAAGGACATGCACGCTGGTCTGGAGACCGAGCTGAAGCTGGAGAAGGTCAGACGTAGTCACCAGGAGAAGGAGAGCCAGGAAATCGAGCAGCTACGGCAGCGTCAGGCCGAGGCTGAGCTGGAGCTGGAGGAACTGAAGAAGAAGAGAGAGGAACGACGCAAGGCTCGTGATGAGGAGGAGCGGAAGAAAGACGAAGAGGAACAGCAGAAACTAGCCAAAAAAGAGGTGGCTGAGATGATTTCTATTCGTCTAAATCCAAAGTTCTGGCATAAAACTCTAGATGGCACAGTCTGACATAATGACATGTCACAGCTGATCGGTTCTTTTTGTATCAGCAGCTAATGAGCTTGTTGCTTAACATTCAAATACTTGGCTAGTGCTTGATGTAGCAGTTGCAGCTTGGTTTAGAAACCCTTCACCTCCCCCAGCTCCACCTTTATAGAGTTATTAAACATTGTATTGTTAAAGTTGGTATTATACCTTATTTTGCTATCATATACTGTTGTGTACCAACATTAACACTAACACAACATTTCCCCAAAATCATGTTTAATCGGAGATACAAGATTTATGACTTGGGAGCAGGGAGATACGAGATTACCCTGTCATTGATAAGAATGGTACGGACACAGACGTCGCTGCTGCCAGCAGTTTTCACCAAAGTCTGCGGTCGCGTTGAGCCTTTTGACAAGAGATAAGGCTTTAAGAGCTAATCAAAGCTAATGATTGTGGTTACATACATCTTCCTAAACTCTATTTTAAAGGTTTAAAAGCTATAAGTGATGCAATACAAAAAACGATGAGCTGACTAGGCTGTCTAATAGGTGGAAATTAGCCTAATCTGCTTGCAAATTTACCTTCGTGGCTCACGGGATTCCTTCTGCAGAGAAGCACTACAGCTATCGATTTTTAACAAAACAGGCTCAAATGTATCTAACCTAACTATTTTCACTCGTTATTGTCTAAAAAACAGACAGAGGAATCCAAAGATAGGCTTACTTGGTGCCAGTAGACAGCCCTTTTTTCTCCCATAAATAAAAATAGATCAATATAAAACTTATAATATATTAACTGTTATTATATAATTCATATAACTGAATCATGAATAACCAGTGTTTTGAGGACATTTACCTCAGAGGACGTGTTGTTCGACAAGGATTGAATCTTTCAATCTTGAGGAGATATAATGCCGCAAGGCTCCCGTGGAGTGAAGAAGAGGTGGAGTTACGAGACTTCTGAGACAGTTGAAGTGTCCAATGGAGTTAAGAGATTTGCTCCCAAGCTATTTTCAACACTTTAGATTGGTTAATAATTTGTAAAAATAACAGACCAACGTGGGGACTTACCAATAGCACCGATTTGTGAAAAAATATGAAATTTGGACATAGGAGGTTTCTGCCCGACAGCGACGATATGTTATATGTGCAACAGCTGTATTTCTTACATGCTCACAGCAGCATAGTATCTGTAGATGTATGGGCAGTAGCAAGTCTCAGTACTTGCTCTGCCACAACAGCAGCAGGAGCAGCGTAGCAGATCTATTCCACCAAGACCAAACACATTAACATTGTCATGTACATTACCATGCCAATCCCTCCGAGAGTTGTCATGATAGAACTCTCGGAGGGATTGGAAATAGTAGAAAATTATTTATTAGGGTTTGCATAAAACATAGTCAATTTCATTTTGTATTAATTACAGGAGGACAAGAGACAGATGAAGGAGGACATTGAGAGGAGGAGGATGGAAGCAACGGAGAAGAGAATGAAGAATCTCAACATCATACCTACAGAAGGTGATGATCCATTTAACCCTCTAAACCCCACAAGTCCAACTTTCAAGGTAACTATACATATCTGCATAAACATTCTCAACCTTTTCTTAAAAAAATGTACCATGGCAGTACCATAGTATAGTGATGGTATCAGTAATTAATGCCATTAAACTTTGACAAACACCATGGTACTGATTGATAACCATGCATGTGGTTTTTCATGGTACTCCAAGGTACCAAAAGAAAAGAGTAATTATAGGTGCTTTCGCACCGCAGGAACCTTTTCATAGTTCCTAGATCTATTGGTGGAAGTTCCCACTTTTTGGCATGTTCGAGGGAACTAATTTAGCTCCTACTTCAGGTCTAAAATTGTTCTATAGGAACTCTATAGGCCTCTAAGATAACACTACAAGTTGTCAATGGAGATTTAGTCAGATTTTCATGCTCTTTCAATCACGTAAATTGAGTGTTTACGTTCCATCTCCATTTTTGCTAAACCCATGACACGCAACAAAAGCAGCTCTGAACACAGCGTCCTCCATTCACCGGTTGTTGATGTTTGTAAATGCCACGAATAAAGACATCACGGTCGGCTGCATCAGAGCTCCTGCTACTGGTGCAAATGCAACCAGTAAAATGGCCCGAAGGAGAAATTGGTTCTCTAGGAATGACCCTGCCGGCTAATTCCTAGAACTGAGTTCTTTAATGGTACACTTTCAAAAATAAAGGTTCTTTATATTTTGTCATCAATGGTTCCATGAGGAACCTTTATCATCCAACGCAACTTTCCATCCACAAAAGGTTCTTTTGATTAATTAAATGTTCTTCACACTACACTCTTAAAAATTAAGGTTCCAAAAGTGGGTTTTAACAATGATGCCATAGAATAACCATTTTTGGTTCTGAAAACAACCTTTCAGCAAACAGTTCTTAAAATAAAATTTTTAAAAATCTTAAGAACTCTTTCCAATATAAACAACATTTGTGCAATGGAAAGATTCCGTAGATGTTAAACTTTCTTCATGGAACCATCAATGCCAATAAGGTACCTTTATGTTTAAGGGTGATTCTATTGGATCACTATGAAACATCTGGAAACTTTTATCTTTTTAAAGGGGACTTTACAACCTAGAAATCAATCACAACAAACGAGCATTTCTCAGACATTGAAGAATTATAACAAATAATCCTGTTCTTTTTTTCCAGAATACAAGCTCCATTTTATTTTGTAAGTTGTTTGTGCTTGTTGTGCTGTGAACATACCCACATGTTTGCAGTGCATAAGTGGTTGAACACATCTTCTGAGTCAACTAACAAGCATGCATATTCATATATTGGTCTTCAGATAAGGGTTAAAGGAATATTCCTGGTTCAGAACAAATTAACATGTTTTGAATATTCCATAAAATAATTATGACCTGCATTTTAATAAAAACAAACAAATAAAATATAAATAATAATACTAATAATAAAAATAGTAACTTGGTAATTAAATTGCATGTCATTAGAACATCACTTTGCAACTTGGAATATTCCTTTAAATTGATTTAATTTATTTTTAGGGCATGTTTTTTTTTTTTTAAGTTTAATAACCACAACTGCTCGATGAGTGTAACTTGTTTATTTGCTGCACTTGCTTTACAGTGTGTGAAAAGATTTGTGGTTTTATATATGCACTTATATTACTTTCATTATTGTAAATATTAATTTGGACTAATTTTTCCACCCATTTCAAGATGTTTCACCATTCGTTTGAGTGATTTCAACAGTTCAGACAACTGGCGAGTTAAATTTCTTCAATTTATGAAAAAAAAAAAAAAAACATTCAGAGGCTTTTTAATAAATTTTACATGACATTCAATGATTATTGAGCATTTGCATTCATTAATGAACTGCCTAAATTTACTAAAAACATAACGTACGTATAGAAAAAAATGGAAACTCCATAATGGTAGATTCATAACCAGTGGTGCTTAAGGCACAACAACAAATAAACCCCTAATCACAACAAGAGACCAGAGTATTGAGAGAGTTGTGGACAAACTCAAGTAACCAACTAAAACATCTTAACAACTGTTTAGCGATGCACTGGCAACTACACAGCATTATGGCGTTGAGGTTTGCATGGTTCTGCAGACTGTTTAATGTCAAAGGTGATTCGTCTCTAGTCAAATCTTACTGACATAAAATAAAATGACTCAGTCTAAACACAAACTGTAGGTCATGAGCCTATCAAAAATAAGATTTATCCACTGGTACCCCAGGTCAACCCACAAAGATGCAGAACATAGTATGAAGAGCACAAAACCAAAAGAGTGCAAAAATTACAAATGAAGCCCCAGTCCCTGCTATTAAGTTTATTATACTAGTATAAGGTTAGGTGTTTCTGTTATTGTATCTATTCCTTGTGTTTATCCACTGCTATGATATAGCATTTTATCTACCCAAAATGTGAAATCGACTCTGTAATGGCTTAATACAACAATATGTTAGGAAAACACTCATGCATGAATAATGCTTGTATTAATGGCATCAGACTTATAATGTCTCATGAAGATAAATCTGAAATGGCTGACACCACAAAAGTAAGGTTAGCAACATTTGAGAGTTTGTTTGAGGACAAAAAAAATCCCCATTGCACAGATTATTGTTTATCGACCACAAAACAACAAAAGTGTGACCTCATCTATGGTAGTTTTTCCATTAAAACTCAAATGGACCTTATTATGTTTGGATTTGCAGTCTGTGTTTTGAGGACCCTGAGTTTTCCAGTGCTTTTCTGTGTAATTACGTAAGAAACAGACGTGATTGACAGTTGAAAGTACATTCTCAGTGAGCAGAGGTTAAAAAGCCAGCGGGCCCAAAAGAAACACAAGGGATGCTTTTGTGAGCCTGAAACAGGAGCTTAACATGTACAATGTTCGTCTGAGGAAGTGAGAAAGGACTAAATGGAACTACAGTATGGATTTCTCTGGTTATTATAAATTATTGCAATAGATATTTTTTAAGAGGTTTTACTCAGGTCTTGTCAATATAATGACAGTTCAGAGTGACCAGGACTCCTCCTAAAAAACAAAAAGACCAAAAAGTACCATAAAAGTGGTCTGTTCTATATCTGTATATATATATATATATATATATATATATATATATATATATATATATGTGTGTGTGTGTGTGTGTGTTGTCAATTGATTAATCGCAAGCAAAATATACTGTGTATATTTATTATGTATATATAAATACACACACATACTGTATATATTTAGAAAATATTTACATGTTTTATATTCCTATATTTTATATTATATATAAATATATTTAATATATAAACATGACTTATTTTTCTTAAATACATGCATGTGTTTATATATACAATACATAATAAATATACACAGTATACACACATATAAATATGTAAACAAAAACTTTTATTTTGGATGCGATCAATCGCATATTATATACACTGAAAAATTTTTGAAACGCAACACTTGTTTTTGCCCCTGTGTTAGTGAGCACTTCTCCTTTGCTGAGATAATCCATCCACTTCACAGGTGTGATTATTGCACAGGTGTGCCTTAGGCTGGCCACAAAAAAAGGCCACTCTAAAAAAGGCCACTCTATGTGCAGTTTTATCACACACCACAATGCCACAGATGTCACAAATTTTGAGAGAGCATGCAGTTGACATGCTGACTACAGGGATGTCCACCAGAGCTGTTGCCCGTGAATTGAATGTTCATTTCTCTACCATAAGCCGTCTCTACAGGTGTTTCAGAGAATTTGGCAGTACATCCAACCGGCCTCACAACCGCAGACCATGTGTAACCACACCAGCCCAGGACCTCCACATCCAGCATCTTCACCTCCTAGATTGTCTGAGACCAGCCACACAGACAGCTGCTGCAACAAAAATCGTTTTGCATTACCAAAGAATTTCTGCACAAACTGTCAGAAACCGTCTCAGGGTGAGCTCATCTGCATGCTCATCGTCCTCATCGGGGTCTCGACCTGACTGCAGTTCGTCGTCGTAACCGACTTGAGTGGGCAAATGCTCACATTCGATGGCATCTGGCACTTTGGAGAGGTGTTCTCTTCATGGATGAATCCTGGTTTTCACTGTACAGGGCAGATGGCAGACAAGCGTGTATGGCGTCGTGTGGGTGAGCGGTTTGCTGATGTCAACGTTGTGGATCGAGTGGCCCATGGTGGCAGTGGGGTTACGGTATGGGCAGCCATATGTTATGGACTACGAACACAGGTGCATTTTATTGATGGCATTTTGAATGAGATACCGTGACGAGATCCTGAGGCCCATTGTTGTGCCATTCATCCACGATCATCACCTCATGTTGCAGCATGATAATGCACAGCCCCATGTTGCAAGGATCTGTACACAATTCCTGGAAGCTGAAAACATCCCAGTTCTTGCATGGCCAGCATACTCACCGGACATGTCACCCATTTGAGCATGTTTGGGATGCTCTGGATCGGTGTATATGACAGCGTGTTCTAGTTCTTGTCTATATCCAGCAACTTCGCACAACCATTGAAGAGGAGTGGACCAACATTCCACAGGCCACAATCAACAACCTGATCAATTCTATGCGAAGGAGATGTGTTGCACTGCATGAGGCAAATGGTGGTCACACCAGATACTGACTGGATTTTGGACCCCCCAATACAGTAAAACTGCAGATTTTAGAGTGGCCTTTTTTTGTGGCCAGCCTAAGGCACACCTGTGCAATAATCATGCTGTCTAATCAGCATCTTGATATGCCAACACCTCTGAGGTGGATGGATTATCTCGGCAAAGGAGAAGTGCTCACTAACACAGATTTACAATATTTGAGAGAAATAGGCCTTTTGTGTACATAGAAAAAGTCTTAGATCTTTGAGTTCAGCTCATGAAAAATGGGGGCAAAAACAAAAGTGTTGCGTTTATAATTTTGTTCAGTGTATATATATATATATATTACTACTATATTTCTTCTGTGTTCTGAAACAATATCATGACCTAAATTTAAGCCTATTCACTGATATATATATATATATATATATACACAGTATATATATCTATATCCACCAGTGAATTAAATTGAGAGCTGCTGTGACTGGTTCATGCAGAGAATCAGTCCAGATCAACCAATTCACTGAAAAGAATAAGTTCAAAAGAGCTATTCATTCACTAGTCTGATTCTTTAGTTCAGCTCACTGACACTGGCAGTTTTCAAGGGAAACAGCTCACTGGAGGGGAAAACTAGACTTTTGTTGCTAAAAACACAATCTATAATTAAATATGACATGGAATCCTCTGTTATTTATTTTTTTCAAACTCTGCTTGTAACTTTTTTAAAAATGTAACTTTCTTTTAATTCCAGATCACAGAGAGAACAGAATCCTTGAATCGATCTTTAAAGAAGAGGTGAGTTCATTCATCAACATAAAATTAGTAATACGACACTTCAAATGAGAAAGTGCACGGTCTACTTGACTTCAGTGAGCTTGCTATAAATGGCAGATTCTTGACAAAAACTTACAAGTATGTTGGCAAAATGGCTGTCTAAAAGTAAATATTGACATAGGTGGCATAGGTCACTGTAATACTTTGTTAGTCCATCGCCTTGTCAGCAGTGATTTATGGGTCAGCTAACTTTAACCAGATGTGGAGTGTACATTTTCCTGATGTCTGCTAAGATATTGTGGTGGATCGAAATTAGACTTATCTATACATACAAAACATTCTAACACTATGCACCATAAACACTATGTGAAATAATAATAATAATGATTTTTTAAAAAAGTTATGTTTTTTTATTTGGTACTTTCTTGGTAAATGTCATGTTAGATGCGATTTTGTACGTTTTTAAAAATGTAAATATGTATTATGCGTATTGTTACGATATATGGTAGCCTTACAAACATTGTAAGATCGAACTTATTTTTTATGCTTTTTGCCTTCTCATTTTAGTATTATTACTATTATAGTATTCATTTAGCTTTTATTTTTAGATTTTCAGTTCATTTTAAATTTTAAAATGTGATTAATTTTGTAATGTGCTTTTGTTATTTCTTATTTTTTATTTCTATATACTGTATATTCCTAAATGCAGTATGCTTTATTTTTATTTCAGTTTTAATAATGTTTGTACTTCTAACTTTTACTTGTCTTATTATTTTATTAGTTTTTCATCTAATATGTATATTGCATTTTAAAACTTTAAAACTAAAGCATATTTTTTAAACTTTTTTTAAATGAATAAAAACGAAACTAGTTCATACGAATCTTTGTTTCGAAAACAGTAACAGTTTCAAGAAGACCCAGAGACCTGTACTTCTGCCCAAGATTGATGACAAACTGGAACAATACACTCATGCAATTGAGGTTCAATTTACAGTCTTATATCTTGCTATGTTATGCTTTTTATGTATTGATGATATTTATGTTAATTTGCAGTCAAAGTGTGGACAATACATTCTATAATTGTATTATCTAATGCCTGGTTTAAGAACAATCTCTTAGTCAAACCATTATTTGAAGACATCAGGCCTGTCTCTGGCAGCATTTAAACAAATGGATCAGATGGTTTATATTTAGAGTGATTAAATGGGATCTCTTCTTGTACCACCTCCTGAGACAGCCTATTGCTACTTTTGCAATATTTCTTTAGAAACAATTTATCGCTCTGACTCACTGAGCCTAACTGTTTTAATGTGTTGCAGATCTCCTCTAAAGAAGCAAAATTGACTAAGTCAGCATCAGTGGACATGCCCAGTGTTTCTGCTCCGGTGGCCTCCAAAAAAAACCTGTTTGAAGCAGGAGAGGCCTGGAGTCAAAGCAGCCCGAAAGGCACACCTTTAAAGGTCAGAAATCAGATGTTTCTTTCATTGACTCACCCAAAAAGAAAACTCGGTCATCACTCACTTAACTTCACGTTGTTTCAGAAAAACAAACATTTTGAATATTGTACTGGTCGTTCTTAAAAAGGGTGCTTAACCTTTCAAGCATGATAAAATCATAAAAATGCTCTGTACCTCAAGCCTTTATGGGAGTAATAGTGGAGGAAGCATTCAGGAAAATGTCAAACTAATAAGAAATCAGCTGTTTCATATCACCCCTTTAAATATTATGAGGGAAAACAGTGATGTCAGGACACTTCTATTATTGCTTCGAATGAGTCTCAGATTGTGCAAGTTTGGAGGTCAAGAGGTGGCTCCAGCATAGCAGCGGCGGCAGTGTGAGATAGGTCATGTCGTCATGTAGTGTGGAACAACATCTGCTCTTTACACTTTCACATTCACACCCACACTATCCATTTGCCAGAGTCTGACGCACATGAACAACCAGCAACGGGAAGCTCTTGTGTAGGAGTTCTCGGGAAATGTTTGCCAGATCAATCATAAACTTATGAATTGCGCTTCACCACTCCATCAACATATGAAGCCAAAACTAAAACATACACAAAAGAAAATCATTTAGATTATTTGTAATTCAGTTCTGTTATACATGCTATTCTGAAACGGTTTTATATGTGTAGGATACAGACTGTGTGAAAGTGGGTGTAACAAACCTGATCAACCATTGGGTGAAAGGAAGTCCAGAAGTCGGGAACAGACACTCTCCTTCCACACCATCTGTAAGTCTATTAATGAACCTTGAAAATCTTTAGATGTAACTGGGGAGAAATACATGTATTTGTCCCATGGTGGAATGGAAAAATGAACTAATAATTTCATTGGCATAGTTTTTGAAATACAGAGATATTTCTGTGTAGAACAGACAGACATGTTAATTTAAATGTAATAATAATAAAAAAAATTATACGTACAGTAAAATAACAAAAATGTACATTTATGTTGTCCCTTATGGTAGACTGAGCTACTGCAACTTCACTTATTTTCCCAAAATCCAGTTAATCAATCATCATGCAGTAAACTGCAATGTTCTTTGATGTGGGTATGCGGTTTATAATGTTAGCAGTTAAGGTCTGAAGAAAAAAGTACAGATGTAATGAACATTGTTTCTATCAAAAGAGCTTTTGAAGACCAGAAAAAAAGATACATGATTGAATTTTATCTTTGAATCATTAATTGAGTGATAGTCAATTATGACATCTGGTTTATGTCAAAGAAATTGTTCACCCAAAGTCATTTACTCACCCTAATGTTGTTCCAAACCTGTTTGATTTACTTCATGTGGAAAACGAAAAAAGGAGCAATTCTGAAGACTGTGCTGGTTTCTCTTTTGCATGCAATTGCAACGAGTGGAGGACTGAAGCGTTCAAATTTCTAAAAGGAGAAAAAGAGCACCATTAAAAGTCATTTATATTACTTCTCCACTATATTCCAAGTCTTCTGAAGTCTTCTGAGTTTGTTAATCCGGTTCACAATATCAACCTAATGACTCAAAGTATCAGGCTAATCTGGTTCTCGAGTTCAACTCAATGACTCAAAGTTTTAGTCAGTTAATCAGTGAATAATGACTTAGATTTCAGGTCAACTATTCCATAAAAGGATATTGGGAGTACAACAGCAGATTTAGGATAACAAAGTCACTCTTAACAAATGCTTTCTAATGTTTATTTCCAGGATGTTAAACCTGGAGATGTTCTGCAGAAAAAGAACATGTGGGAAATTATTGGAGAAGGTTCTGTAGGAGAGAGGCCAGGACTGGGAGGAAAGGTAAATAATCCGATTTTAAAAAATCTTGTACTGATAACCTTCAAATTATATATAAAAAAAGTTGAATAAATCTCTTGCTTAATGCCACTCTCACTATTTCTTTTACTCACCGTTTAGGGCTCCTCCTTGGGTAAACAGTACAAGTTTGTTGTGACAGGCCACGGAAAATACGAGAAGATTTCCACTGATGGTGATCATTACAGTGTCTACCCGAATGGAAAAACAAGTGAGGCGCTTTCTTCTCTTTTATATCATTTAAAGCTAACAAACATGTACATTAGTTTGTTTAATGAGGAAAAGAACTTCAAAATATGTTTCTTTAAATAAAAATGCCAAAACAACAATATGGATACATGGTCTTGATGCTTTTTGCAGGCCAACAGAGGCATGCTAGGTAATGTTATCTAAAATTAACTAGCTACCAGGCTAGTACCAAACTAGCTACATAGCAAGCTAGCTAAGATTAGTTTTAAAATACTGACTGTTGTAGCATTAGCATAAAATATGCTTTTAGAATGCTTTGAAAAAAGACAAAAACCCAGAGCGACTCGATTTTAAAATAGACTGAAAACACCTGAACATTTTTAAATCTTGCTGTCTAAATATTTTTCATACACCTGCTTGATAATACATTGATAAATATCTCAGACTAATCACAGCAAGCTTCTAACACAATGCAAATGTTTTCATTCAATAGCTAGTGTCATAAAAGTAGTCACAAAATATCCTCTCAAAACAGGTATTTTATTAAAAAAAATATAAAATAACGTTCAATTTAGTACAGTGCACCTTAAAATGCAAAGCATTATACACATCAGCATCAGTAAAGAGAAAGTATTCTCAGTCTGACGGTTTCTGCAACAAAAGACAAACATGCAAACTTAACATTACCTAAGCCTGAAATAAGAACATGCATGAGTTGGAGTTGACAATCAGCATACACTGTAATTCATTTAATCATACTGAAGCAATCAGAGCATTTATATGAAAGGTTTGGAAAGCCCCTTTTGTGGCTCCATCAGTGAAAGCTCTTTGTCAACACTAAGCACCAAGCAGAGTGCGCCATGCCTTGCTTTCTATACTAATAAGGCTTAGAACAAATTTCCAAAACTTAGCATACTTACTGTATACATCTCTTTCTTATCTCTTAATTCTTTCTTCCGCAGTTAACTGGTTCCACTGGCCCACCCACCTAAAACTCACTCTCAATTGCCCCTACACCTTAAAAAACATACAATTGCAATCTGTCCCTTAACACCATGCTATCTTGTATATATATCTTATCCTCACAAATACTTTTTATGCCCCATTAAGCACCATAGAATACTGGCTGTAGAGAAAAAGGTGTGGTGTATTTTATTGCAATGTAAAAAAAAAAAAAAAAAAAGGTAACTGAAAATGTTCGATACCTAAAACCTGCATTATATTTTACATGTTCATACCCCAAAACACTCTCTTGTTTTTGCTTAGATTTTTTCTTGTGGCAGGCTGGAGTGATATTTCTGTATTATTAAATCATTTAAATTATTATTATTATTATTATTTGATGAAGGTGTTCAGGGATGTAAGTATTATCAAAATTATTACCATATTTAACATGCTCATAAAAAATGCCGAGATGAGCTTTGAAAGTCTTAAGCAATAAACTCTTTAATTTAAAAGCTTCAAAACTATATGATTTTTCTTTATTCAGTGTTCTAATTAGCTTAAATGGGTAAAGCCAGTTGACAAGTGGGCTACTACCTACTAAAAATAAGTTACTGTGCATTTGACACATAGACATTTTTTAGTTTACTTGCCAATTGACCTGTTATGACGTTATAAAAGCATATGTAAAATATTGGACTGGATAATAAACAGAATTCTACCATCGCAATGAAAGCTAACAACATCCTTGCCCACTATTTATATGTTATCCAGTTAGACGTCAGTTTAAGAAGTACTGAAGCCTCTGGCTTTTCTATTAAAGTCTTTTGGTTCTTCGTCTTTATTTTTGCGGCCTATGAGTCCCATTTCAAAAACTGTTGCAATCTTTGTTGCTGGTCGCGAAGCTGCCTCTCTTAGTCGTCTGGCATCAAACCTCGGGCTGTACAGGAGAACTGGCAAACGATGCGCAAATGTGGGAATCTCTTTTGCCGTTTTCTGTTCTGCCTCCATCTTCTTTTGCTCCTCGGGTTTATTGGCTTCAATTTGTTGCATTATATTCTCTTTGGTGGAGAACATTTGGAAGAGGACAGCATCCCACATTTTTGCTGCCCTTGGGGAGTCTCTACTGTCCTGGCTCTCAGTAGGCTTAGCTTCAGCTTCAGACTTATTTTGCATTTCATTTACATTTTGATCAGCGCTGGCAGGGACATCTTTCTTTGATGCAAGCTCTGCCTCTGGAAACTTGGGCTCCTCTGCTTCAACCACCATATGTTTCTTAAGGCGAGACCAGCCACTGAGTTTTGACTTCATGCCTTTTGGTTTCTGCATCACCTTCAAGAGAGGCTCTGCAGTTAGGGAGGAACCTTCCTCGCCCTCCTCCTTCTTTTCCACTGCAGATCTGATCTCCTGTTGGAGGCTAGCTTTTGTCTCCACTCTGTTAACCTTTTCAGGTTCAGTGTCCTTTGTTTCAATGCTCTTTTGGTCTTCTTTTGGTTTAGCCAGTGGCTTAACCACATCTTTAACCTCTCCTTTTTCTGGAGTTTTTTCAGAAGAAGCAGTTTCAAGCTTCTGCTTCTTACTTCTCTCTAACAAAGACATTTTTGTCTCTGTTGGCTTCTCTATTACTTTGGTTGTTTCAGTATTAACTTTAGCTTCTGACACCTTTGAAAGAGCTGGCTTTCCCACATCTTGGTCAGATAATGGCACAGCCTTACTATCAGATTTCGGAGTTATTTTCACAGTTGGAGGGGTTGGTGTCATTTGGGAAAGTCTGGGAGATCCATAGGTTGGAGTTCTGACTCTTGGTGTCACGGTACTTATTGGCTCTGCTTTTGCTTCTGATGGTGGTGTGTCAGCTACAGATACCACAATAGTTGGAATTTTAACATCAGGAATTTTTGCTTTTAATTCTGGCACACTTGATTTGGGAATGTCCCTTACAGAGTTTGCTTCTGGCTCAGATGCTAACTTTGAAACCTCTGGAGGTGGAGCACCCACAGCGGTTTCCTCTTTAACAACACCAGCCTGAGGTGGCTGGACTTCAACTTGTTCTTTAGGCTTTACCTCAGACTTGTCATTCATCATGGTCACATTTACATAAGGTTGAGGTACCACTGGTTCCTGTTTTGGAAGATGAGTTGTCTCTGCACTTGGTGTAGAAATGCTAAAACTGGGTGTGTAACTCTTTATTCCTCCATGGGCAACATATTCAAAGGGAGTCAATCCATAATATGTTGGTTTGGATTTAGGTGCTGTTGGTGTTTTGGGTCTTTGACCTGCAAATGGTAGGACTCTAGATAACGGGTTTTGATACCCAACCGGGGATAAAGCAGGCTGTACAGGTTCAATCTTGGGTGTTGTTGGGGTTTTAGGCTTTGGCTGCTCATTTGGGCTTTCCTGTATTTGGGTCGTTGGCTTTGATGACTCAAGTTTTGACAGGTTTTCTGTGGCCTTATCCAGCTTTTCTTGTAAGGGTTCAGCTAATTTGACATATATGTCCCCATTTTGTAATATTTCTGAATGACTTGTGTCATTCACTTTATTTGATATCTTATGCATTTCATCGTGTGGACCAGTCAAACTTGAGGTTGGCGTTTTGGATCTTCTGCCCTCCATGTGCACAGGAGACACAGCAAATAAAAGTGGATTTGGTCTTGAAATCTCAATCACAGGTACTCTAGCACGTGACACATGATCCGAAGGTGTCTTGGGACGCCCTGAAGGTGTTTTTGTTGAAATAAAGTCAAATGTTGGTGTCTTGACTCTTGTTGGTGTTGTAGCCCCCTTTGCCTCAAGCATTGGTGTTGTACCCCGTTTTGTCTCAGCTGTCAGTATTGCATTTTGTTTAGTCTCTGAAGCAGGAGTACTGGCCCTTTTCATTTCAGAAGATGGAATTGTCTCTTTCTTGACTTCAGAAGTTGGTGTTTGGCTTTTCTTAATTTCTGAAGTTGGGGTTGTAATCCTCTTGACTTCAAATGTTGGTGTTGTAACCCTTCTGATCTCTCTGGTTGGTGTTCTGTCTCTTCTTATTTCAGATGTTGGTGTCACTATCCTTCTAACCTCAAATGTTGGCATTGGGCCTTTCAGTAACTCTGCAGTAGGTGTTTTACTCCTTGTTGGTGATGCATGAGGTGTTCTCACACCTACTGACTTTGCTGTGTAATTGGTGATTTGTGGAACTTCAAACAATGGTTTTGCTGTTCTAGAAACATTCAAAGTGGCTGGCTGAGGGCTTGGAGATTTACAGGTTACATGAGTGGTAAGATTTGAGCTGACTTCCACTCTTTGTGAAGTTTGTAGAATAGTGACTGGAACAGTTGCATGTGTTTCAAGTCCCGGTACTGGTGAGGCTGTGTATGGAAATGCTGGAGACAGGCGTTGGGGAGCCGCATATGGTTGTGGTGAAAACCTTGCTGTCTTGCCATAAGTGAATCCTCTGTGATGAGGATAAGGAGACGACACATGCTGATACAGTGGTCGGATGTTGAAGCGTGGGTGTACCTTGCCAATGTAGTAAGGTGTCTCTGGAGTCTTAGGAGGAGTTGAGTGATCACTGTGCTCCAGGTCAGGGCTTGCTTCATTTACTGGAGAGAGGCTTGAGCGGAAGGGGACCGACAGTTGTGAGGCCTGGGCTGCAGCTTTTTTCTTCGCTGTCTTCTTGAGTAGTTTCTGGAGCCGGACATTTTCTTTCCCAGGTTTGGGAAACAAAGGTGGGGGGTACTGCTGGGAAAGCAGGCCTGCCTGGGCAGCATTGCCAATATTGACAGCCATTAAATCTTCAGCCCCCTGAAACAAATAAATTACAGTTATTGTGTACTTTGCACACAACAATGAATGTTCTTGCTAATAATGGTAAAAAGTTGCAAACTATTCCAAAAATAGGCAATAAATTAGCAAAAAGCTTTGCTTGCTAATACTGTTGTTTTCTCTATTTTTTTTCAGGTGAATTTTCCAGCGATCGCTTGTGAGGAATTTAATTCAGCAATAACATCTTTCCTGAATACACCCAAGAACACATTAATTGACATATATGTAGTACAATATTTCAATCAACTTTTCACAACATAAGGAAGAAACAATTACACTTCGTTATATGTGCTTTTGTGTTGTTTTTATGATTGTTCCATTTTTGACTGTTCTAATGGCATGGCAATGTTTTTATATATATATATATATATATATATATATATATATATATATATATATATATATATATATATATATATATAAAATGTAAAATTATTCTCAGAATTCTGACTGACTGCAACAGAATAAAAGGTCTTAGTTTCTTTTCTTTTTCCTCAGTATCACCTGCAGTATTTGTGCTGATATTATGGCCACTTCTAACAATTTATGAGTATGAACTTAATGTAAATGTCAAATAGATCAAAGTCATGACTTTTTTCAACTGTTTTTAAATATATTTTCTATGCTTTTTTATACTATGGCACATTGTTTCATTTATATAGACTTGAATAGATTAACAGTAGAATAATCCAAAAACATATTCCAGAATTCCTGCAGCTGATTCGTATGCATTTTAAGCCACAACCAATCTTTTACTGTTATATTTTATTACAAATATGATATTGATTTTCTTTTTTGGTTTTCATGAAAACACTGGAATTACTCCATTTATCATATTTATAATATTAAAATAAGCATGTTTGTTTAGGTATGAGCATTTTGCTACCCAATGGTATTGAGAATGGTTAAAATAAGAATGTCATTTATAGGCAATTACAGCTTTTATTTTCAATAAATTTGATATTTTGTATGGTTCTTAATTTGGATTTTGGCTACTTATTCTCAATGTAAAATGGAAATATCAGAATAGTTTTCACTTGATACAATGCCTCAGTTAATGACATGTTCCCATGCAGTAAACTTCCACAACACATCTAGGATAGCTCCTTGGCCTAATTTTAGGGTGAAAGCAAATGAGCAAGTCATCTGCTCCATGTCACAGAGTGTGGTGCCACTTTCCACCCTCACCGTAAACCAATGCCAAGCAGTCACTGCTTTAGCCATAGGTGCAGCAGCTACATTAAATTACATAATAAATCACTGAAAATTTACTACCAATCAGATTCAGTGGTTTCTGTTGACGCACAACCTAAGATCACATATCACAGAGCTGCTTTTAAGTTTTTCATACTGTATTTATATATTTACTAAACTACCCTACTATAAAACATTAAGATAATAATTAGCTTTAAGACTGGACTATTCATAAAATATATTCATGAACCACTCATGGACCTTTCCTGGCTCATTTATGCAATAACTAGATGATAATTAATTTTATATAAAGGTTATGAATCGCTAGCATTTTTGGGAAAGCATAAATGTAAGAATAAATCTATTATAAGAAAGGAATCCAAGGAACTTCTTCTGGTATAAAAGAAGAATACAAGATTATATTGATATAATAATAAATCTCACAAAATTTTGCTATATTTGTGCTTAAAATAAGTTTAAAAACATGCCATTGGGGAAGAAAAACTGAATTCAGTATATATTCTCCCAAAACAAATTTTTAATAAAAGCAATTTCTTCATCTTATTTTAGGGATGTTTAGATATTTGACCAAAAAAAAAAACTGACTACAAATTAAATCCAGTGAACTTGGGAAAATTTTTTAAGGATAAAATACTAAGCAAAATGACTTATTTTGTGTCCATATAACACATTTTTTTTGCAATAGTGCAAATGTAGGCCACCTGTAAAAGCTTGTAAAAGAAGCCCCAAGCCCAGAGTGACACGAAGAACCATATGAGAGGAGGTCCTCCTTTTAAGGCCCTGGTAGGCTGGGCAGTTTGGAAAATTTCCAAGATGCAAGTTCAAAAGAGGAAAGGGCAAGAATAGCAAAGCAGTAAAATCATGCACAGCATAATTGCTTCTTAGCAACCACCTGGTGAAAAAAGTCATCATTGTACATGTAAAAATATATAGTAATATGTACACTTATACGCTTGTGCTTAAAAAATGATAACTTACCAAGAGATGACTGTAACAGAAGGCAGTTGAAGACACTACAGACAAGGTCCCCTGTAAATTTAAACGTATGATTTATTTTACATGTCCTTTAAAATAAGAAACTGCATTTAGTATTAAGACATAATATATGGTGACAAGGAAACCAATATCAGTATTATTAATTTCAGTTTTACAGTGCTATATTACAGTCCCTATTGCACAAACCTGTCAAGATAGCCTGCAACAAACTGCTGAAGCCTTTTCCAAAAGGACAGACATGGCATGCACTTCTACACTAGGAATTAATTTAATAATATCCAGAAGACAAAAATATCCAATTTCAAGCAGATTTGTCTGGTCTTATACCTGTTTGTCTGCTGTTCAGGGGTGTCCGGCGGCTGCCTGCTTGTCCCAGCTTGGACTGTCAGAACGGGAGACTCATGTTGAGTTCAACTATTCCCCCTTCCTTCAAATGGAAGGCACAGGCTCCATAGCAGTCCAAAAATAAAACCCTGAGTCTGTTACTCAGAATGCACAGAGAATGGTAACGGTGTAGAGGGAACCGTCAGCGAAGCAGGGGGGATCCAGGTCACATTAGATATCACCAAGTGTCCCCCCTCCCCCATGACACCAGATGCACACCCTCATTTGCACAATCTATAAGCACAGCGCCCCCTACAGTTAAGAAGAAGTTGTTGTTGCGGCCCAAATCTTTACAGTAGTCCGCTGTGAATTGTCTTTGCAAGACTTTTCTTCAGAAATGACAAACAGGACTTTAAACAAGAAATAAAAGTGATTGTTCTTATTTCATCTTGATTGCCAATGTTGCAGCTGAACTTTGAGTAAAGTTGTGTAAATGAGCACTAAGTGTGATTAAACCTAGTTTAAACTTAATCCTGTGAACTAACTAAATACTTACATAAGCTTCTGACAAGGAGTAACGGTTGGAATAAAAAGCCATCTGATTTGATTACACTAAAGAGCTCATGTGTTACGTTACAACCATCAATCTTCCAGGCACATATGATGAAGCTGACATTTACACTTTTTACATTATAAAAGAGAAGAGCATGAAACTCAAATTAATGGTACATGTGCATAATGTGAATTGCAAACTGGTGAATTCATTAATCCGTTGTATGTAAAGTGATATACAAGTTTCACCACCCCCTGATTTATGTAAATGTATTATTTACATTTTCAAATATACTAATTAATGTAATTAATAATTATTTATGCATTGTTACTGACAGGCTGGAATCACTACAATTTGTACTTCAATGAATGTACATTAAAAATGTAAAATAAAGTTTAGAGTTACTAAGTCACATCTAGTTATTGAATGGCATTTAAATTCAATTGTAGAAATGTATTGCCTTATTAGTGACCTCTATACATTTACAATGAAAAAGGGAAACAGTATCTGTAGGAAATACTTACACCAGTGGGAGTAAGTTGGAGTACAACTCATATAATTTCACAGTTTCATATCACTGAGGAGTTCTTAACACAACATATGCGGACTTGGGAGCGAGCCCTGGGGAACACCCCAAAACTCTGTCTGAAGTATCTATCCATTATTTTGAAAACAACACCAAAATGCAAGCGGATCACACTCACATTCATCCCATTCAGAAAATGTGTTAATTGTGCTTACGTAGTACCACAGCAAATATAGCAACAGTCTCTCGGACCACTCCTCCAAACTTGTGCCTCTGTTACATTTCCTCAAACCCTCGTCCATCTCCTTATTCAGTGCCTAGGCCAAGATCTGGACCTTCCCGTCTTAACCCTTCCCACTACGGAATCTCCACCAATGAGAGATTTTCACAGATCAAGTGTCACTATAACAGAAAGACTTTTTCATGCCTGCATGTTTGCTGAACTTTACAACCAGTCTCTGCCAGCAAGGAATCCACTTCTTTCAGCTTTTCTGAGGTAAGAGTGAAAGAGGGCACAGGTGCAGGGAAATATTGTGTGTAGTTTTGTGTGAGTTTATACTAAGACAATTTGTGACAATGAATGTGTGAACTAATCAGGTTTTTACACAAACTTGTGGAGTTCATATAGCCTAATGCATTTAGTTGCATCAAAAGCTTGGTCAATTATTGACTCCTTAAATTTTATATATATATATATATATATATATAATACAGTTACATTTACATTTAAGTTGTCTGAATGACATAATCTATTCAACCTATATTATCTAAATTCCCTATGTCCAAATATAGAAAAAACTTGGAAACTGGATCCTGAACAATGTTTGGGCCTATTAAGTGCAGCTGTCTTGTCAAAGTCAAATTCTTTTTGACCTGAGATGTTTGTAGGGATTGCTTACATATATTTTCTGCCTGTTATTCAGAAGTTAACAATTGATTGTTTTTATATTTTAATTCATCAACCCTTTAATTATTTCTGATTGTGTAGTATTTTGTATAATTTTTTTTTTTTACAAAATTAGAGTCCTGCAATATATAAAGAAATATTGCTTATAAAATTGGGAAACAACACTTTATCCACTAAAGATGTTCTAAAGGAAAGTGTCTGTCTTTTGATAATTTCAACGTTTGATCAAAAGGCCATGAATCTACCAGGCAAAGCGGAAAACAAACGTCCACATAAATCTGAGTATGAGCAAGGGCACTTCTTATTTATCATGTGTCAGCCAGTTCATAGGTCAGCTAATAATATAATTCAGCCAATGCTTAGCTAGAATGAGTTCTTGTGAGAAATATAGCAGACTACTATAAACAAAAAATTAATGGTTGCCTTAAAATGTAATACATATTCTGGTATATGTCAACATAACTTAAGTATGTGCACCCTACATTCTTAGTCATCACTGACAATCTTGATTATTTAATTTGGCAAAAAGCCGATTAGTTCAGCATGAAGGGGTCAACAGGGGAAAGGTAAGAGATAGTTTCATGACAGTTTTATGAATCACTATATGTGTTCATTAGACTCTTTGCAGTCTTGCCTTGAGGTTCTGATTTGAATTATTTCATTTTCTTTTAGTCTCAAAGTATCACCATGTCAGACACAGAGGACGTGTAAGTATCATAAAATTAGTCATTTTGTAAAACATGCTTTTCTATGCATATTGAACTGAATTTTTATGACATACACTAACCGAGCATAATCAGGCTTCTGTTTATTATTTGTTTTTTTACAGAGAGCATTTTGAGGGTGAGTACAGTTTTTCAATGTTTTCTTGTAAAATCTAATTTGTTTTTAAATTCTAAACAATATAAATATGTGTGCTGTATTAGTACGTCATTTCTCCCTATGGTCATTGTTCTTTTAAGAAAGTAATGCAAGTAGGCAATCACAATGGGATATTGTGTAGACTTTAATGTAATAATCGTGCAATCCATGATAGTGCTGCACTGGTGATAAAATTATTTCTGCAATTATTATTGTATGAATGCAGATTTCATCTGTTAGTAACAACTTCTACTTCTGTATATGCCTACAAATTTACAACATCCCATTCTCCCTCTTTGAGCTTTGATTTTTACATTCTATTTGATCGATTTTATTACACAATAAGTGTTGTAAAATGTTATTTTGACTTATTTACACTGAATCTGTAGTGCATACATCAGACAATGTGAAGAACATTATCTTACAGACATAACAATGTATAGATAAATAAATGCGCAAATAGATTCCGTCAAATAAATGTATAAATAAATACAATGAAACATAAATAAGGCAGGTATTTCTTTTTAAAAATGTTTTTGATGGTGAAAAAATGCTCTTGTTGGCAGATTCGTTCCCTTGTTATCATAGTTTCAAATAACATCCATTCTGTTCTTGCTTTCTGTTCTTGTTTAATGCTTGCTGTCATTGAAGGGGAAGGTATGTTGATTACAGATGTATTACACTTTACTTTGTTGAAAGGACAGCTGTGTCTCCTCCTGGTGGACAACATCTATAATGCTGTCCCTTCTAGTCAAGGGTGGCATATTGGAGCAAGACTGCCATTAATCAAAAAATATACACAAGCTAACCATAGTCCAAATAATCAGACTAGGCTAAGTAATGAGTGCAAGAGTTTCAAATGATAACAACAGTTGCACTGATCCATTGTTCGAGTTTGCTTTGCATGGCTTGTATTGAAAGCTGAACCACTCATTTCAAGGACACACTGCTATTTTAAAAGAAGAACATACACCATGACAGGGACAGGGGAGGGGAAAAAATTAAGTATATGTTAAGCTTTTCATGGCCATTGAAAACTTTCAATATTTTAATGTTTTAACATAAATTAAATCTTTTTTATATATTTTAATAATAATTCAAAAATAATAATATTTAATCAATTTGAAATTTCTAGAATGCATTTTAATTATATTTTATTATATATTTTTTATTTTTAATAAATTATCTACATTATAATTATTTAAAAAAATTGTTACATATAAAAATCCAGTTAATTATATATCTATATATACTGTATCAAATAATTACATTTTTAATTCCTTCTAAAAATACTAATTATGTGGCAGTGATATGCCAATGTTTGAATATTGCTGTGTATCGTTAACTGTGTGGATCTCCTCTTACTCCTAATACAGAAGAGAAGCCAAAGTTCAAGTAAGTAGCCTGTAGGAATGTGCGCATTACAGTAAACTATTTAAAGAGATTTTAAGACATAATGCTCGTTTTAATTCTTTAACTACAGGCCATCAGCACCCAAGATCCCAGATGGCGAGAAAGTGGACTTTGATGTAAGAGTTAATGTATTTTTGGGAGTCTATAAAATACAAATAGCCTTGTATGTATTTGTCAATGGGATGACAGCATTGTTTCTCACGTGTCTCATTGCAGGACATTCAGAAGAAACGTCACAACAAGGATACTCTTGAGCTGCAGAGCCTCATCGATGATCACTTCGAGCAAAGGAAGAAAGAGGAGCAGGAACTGATGGCCCTCAAGGAGAGAATGGTAAGGAAACGTCCCTCGAGAAATAAACTGTTAGCCTAACCTGATCTTCTTCAGAATAAGAAGTTGTAAATAAAAATGTGTTTTCCATCCCCGAACAGGAGAAGCGCAGAGCTGAGAGGGCAGAGCAGCAGAGGGTCCGAGCTGAAAAGGATAAGGAGCGCCAGGCCAGACGTGAGGTGTGTATCACTGACTCTGCAAATCTAGTGGTTAATTCATTTCCAAAAAAATAAATACATGTGCGTTGACAACTTTTCCCCCCATTTTTTCCCATAATGAATACATCATATGACACAACATCATTAAACACAAACTGTGATTTTTTTAACACACGAGACTAAGATGTAGTTTAAATATAAAAACTTTACCAATATCTATATTCTCTTCAACAAAAAAAGAGAAGAATTTTTTTTTTTTTTAAAAAGCCTCATACTTGGGGTTCCCAGATGTCAACAATTAGAGCTTGCCCAGTGTTCTACTTTATCTTAGCAACCTGGCAACCATGAGCACACAGAAAATTTTTTACTATATTGACCCGAATATAAGACGACCCCCCTTTTTCCAGATGTACCTTTCGGAAAAAGGCTTTTTGAAAACCAAATCTTGTTTGGTTTAAATTTTAATTTTGAAAGTATGGTAAATACTGGTAAAATGTACCAACAATGATACACTTTTTGATATACCATAAAAATAATAGGTAGCCCATCTGAATTATATAACATTTAGGCTATCCATCTCATAGTAGCCAAATTTTATTAACAGTAAAATTGAAATCTTATTGTAGTCTTCAAATCTGGGTACTGTCTTATGTTTTAAAATCACTTACAGAAGAAGTTTGGTCCCATCAGGCTAACATGACAGTCACGACTCATGCCGCTGTAAGCATTTTGTTTTCTTTTTTCATTACATATTTCATGGCACACTCGTTTTATGCGTGTTTGGCGCCACCTATCGTTGTGGGTGTATTACTGACATGTTAAAGTCTAGACCCTGAATATAAGACGGCCACATTTTTTCAGATGTATTTCCAAGAAAAAACAAACAAACATTGTCTTATATTCGGGTCAATACGGTATTATTATTATTAGTTTTTTTTTTCTCTCTTAGCAACCAGGCAACCATGAACACACAGAATAAGATTTTGGTAAAGCCCATGATGAACATGAACTTTGGTGATACATGGATCTTGATTATATTGCTTGCAGTTGTGGTTGCTGAATAAATTAACTTATGCAACTTTTGTGTGACACTTCAAAGTCTTTTTTTGTTGTTGTTTTAATATAAAAAAACAACATAAATTGGAATTAATGGAATTAATATTAGGAATTTCACCGTTTTAGCATCTGAGAGACACTTTTGAGCTTTACCAGTTGTCAGATAAATCAGGAAACTAGATAAGTAAATTAGTAAAATTCTGGGGGAAAAAACAGGATAGCTTGAGGACTATAAAACTAAAAAACAGCAGACAAAACCTAGAAAGTGTCCATCTTCTAGTAAAACCCTGATTTGATAACTCCTACAGGAGGAGAGGCGAAGGAAAGAGGAGGAAGATGCCAAGAAGAAGGCAGAGGATGACGCCAAGAAGAAGTCAGCTCTGTCTGGTATGGGCTCCAACTATAGCAGCCATCTGCAGAAGGTGAGCTCTGCTTCAAACACTTAAAATTAACTGAAGAGCATGAATTGAAAGAACTGTGACTGAAACCCGACATACTGTTGTCCTTCAGGCCGATGCCAAGAAAGGTGGCAAAAAACAAACAGAGAGAGAGAAGAAGAAAAAGATCCTGGCTGAGAGACGCAAACCACTCAACGTCGACCATCTCAACGAGGACAAACTGAGGTGAGTTATGCTCCAAACTGTTGAAGTGGCCATGTAAACAGTCTAGACTTGCTTACATATGTCTTGTGGACTTCAGGGACAAAGCACAGGAGCTGTTTGAATGGATTAAGACCCTGGAGGCTGAGAAATTTGAGCACATGGAGAGGTTGAAGAGACAGAAGTATGAGGTGAGAGAAAGAATAGTGAAACAGACAAGAGGACAAGAAACAATGATGTACCTATACATGCCACTGTCACAACCAGTATTTGATTCTTTGAAGTTCATTTAGAGATCACTGATACATCTCTGGTGTTCTTCAGGTTACTACACTGCGCAGGAGAGTCGAGGAGCTCAGCAAATTGTAAGTTGCAGGTTTCATGAATGTTATGGCACCCCCTGCTGTGCATGGCCTGACGTGTGTGTTGTGATGGCAAGAACACTGCACTCGCTTTCTGAGAACAGTAACAGAAACAGATTTGGAAATTCCAAGGAGACATTTCCAATACATTTTAGGATTTAATAAAATGATTATTAAATTATCAATATGCAGTTCAAAACCACTGAATATTATAGAAAATAACAAGTGTTTTATCAAGAAATATAGGACTGTGGGGACAGTGTACTTGAACATCTGGAATTCACATTTCTTTCTTTCTTTCTTTTTTATTGTAAATCATCAAATTTGGCATTGAAAAAATCTTCACCCAGAAACTGCTAGTAAATTAATACTCCAGTAACCTTTGTTTTATTTACTACAAGAAAACTTTTTTTTTTTTTTGCAGTGCATAGGCCCTGTAATAATAATACAAATAATAATAATAATAATATATTATTATTATTAATAATTATATTATATTATTATTATTAATAATAATAATAATATATTATTATTATTCATACATTTTTATTCATTAATAATAATTCTTAGTATAATTTATGAAAGTAAATGTTTATACTCTTTTAATAGTATTTGAGCAGTTGTCTGTTTGGAGAGATAAACTAGTTTTGGTTCATTTGAGTTATTTTGGATTCATCTGTGATTAGAGCTGCCAAAAAACATAGCATTAAGATACTGTGACAGTAAGTAAGGCCTGGTTTGAACAGTGCATGCTGTGGTGTGAAATGTAAAAATATTCAATCAGGGTTTTTTTTCTCCACACAAACAAATAGAGTAAACAAGCAGACAGATATATATATATAGATGGATGGATGGATGGAATTAAATAAAAATATAATTTGCTCACCTGTTGTCTTGTTGGATTCCTGCATTGCAGCAGCAAGAAGGGCGCCGCCTCTCGTCGCAGAAAGTAAGTGCATCGTCCTGCAGGCCAAGACCACCACAATGAAGATCAAGATACACCCCTCGATCTGTGCTGACCACACAGGACTCCGTAGTTGTTGATCAACCAACTCTTCCTCGTCTTGGACTGTTATTTAGTTCCCTTTTTATGTCATGTAAATAAAGTGTGACTTAAAGCCTTTGACAGTAGCTACTTGTTCCTATTGAAACATCAATAAAATAGTTGTTTTTAGATATTGTCATGCAAGACCATTTTTGTTTAAGTTCGCCGGTGGATAAATATGTTCTAAGTTCAAGATAAATTAAGCTGTATTGATACTGCAACTGGAAAAAAAAATGCTTTATTAGATAATGATAACTCGCATTAAATTCGCGGGGTTTATTGCATGAGGATAAACGTTAAAATACACTGTTCCGAAATATTGTAACACTGTCTCGTATAATCACAAGATTTAAACATCATAAGTGATGAAACTCGTTAGACAAAACTGCATTCTTACCTTAGCTTTTGCTAATTTTATTCCATTCAACTCCTGTCTCACCGGTAAACTGAACTTTCTAGTGACAGGCGGAAGGATACCAAATAACTCGCCATTTAAGTGAAAACTCTACAGTGTCAACCTGTCACGCGCGTATCCAGATGTTCATCCGCCTTCGACAATAGTCCCAACAATTCCAATTTTATAGCTCAAATAACATTTAAGCAAGAATTAATATAAGCATTTTAACAAAATTGTGAACTTCACATAAGTTATTTTACCAGTCGAAAATATTTGGTGGTAACCGACAATCACATATAGGCTACTGTCGATAATCTTAATTTAATAAATAAATAAATGTGGCAGAAAGTTCCTAGATCTGCCTTATGAATTTCTTCTGAATGCATGAAAAAATCTTTACAAACTGCACACTGAGCATGCGGCGTGTAGGCCTACAACAACACACCATAGGCATGATACCCTATAATGCACAATTTGATGATCAGTTGGTTAAAAAATAAATATAGTTTACCATAGGTGATGGTTTATTAATGACGTATGAGGTTCAGTACACATGATGGTGTTGTTGCAAGCCTATATCATGTCTGTCTTCTATTAGAGCTTCTTTTTTAGCAAATAAATAAATAGGGCCCTACAATAAAATAAAAATAAAAAGATGATCATCTCTGAAATATCCGATGTAGCTATATCTATTATTTAAAAAAATGTATGTAGATTAAACTGGAAGCATGTAGCCATTATTATTTGGATGCATTCATAATTAGCTAAATGTAGCGTTCATGAATGGTACAAAAAGTTTATAGATTATGGACCTATACTGCTTTTCAAGTGTTATCGAATCACGATTAATGTGAAGCCAGCGTTTTATGCTACTCTATTTCATAAAGAGCTATTTGCTTTTAGCTATTTTGATTGAGATGGTCCACTAGACTAGAACCAAATAATTTGGGGAAGCTTCGAGAAAATCATTATTTCATCAACTGTAGTTCGTTGGCAATGGGCAAAATGTAAACATCTAAAATATTTTATAGATTAAATTGGTAATTTGCTATGAGAACCTTTTTTTTATTGAATGAGTTTTACCAAGATGAATATTTAAGAACAACAACCTTCACTTTCATTGTTTTCTGTCCCGCTAAAACAGTTTTGTTTTAAACTAATAATCCATTTGTGTCATTACTATTTAATTCATGGAATAAATCAAAGCATATCCAAATATTTGAGTATAAATAGTTATATTTTTATTAATTCGACATTCACTCGTTTAAGAAGTATAAATATAAAGTTTAACACAACAAGCTAGTGTTTCAAACAGGCATCATTAAATACAATAATATGTTTGTTCGTTTTCGTCGCTTTAACAAAACAGATCTTATTTACACATATACAAAAGTGGTCCTACTTTTCGTATCTGGATTACGATTCTCTCGTAAATAATTAGGAAATAAAAGGTGATGGTGACAGAAAATATATATTCACAAAGGGAAAAAAATATGGTCACATTTTCACGTGGATACAATAATATAAATAAGCGTAGTTAAGAAACTCACTTCTGCTGAGCCATTTTCATAATGGAATTAATTTTCCACAGCAATGAAAGAAAGAAAGAAAGAAAGAAAGAAAGAAAGAAAGAAAGAAAGAAAGAAAGAAAGAAAGAGAGATCTTTCGTTCCTATAGTTTCCAGCAGTGGATCGAAATAGTCTTTCTTTAGTCGTTAAGATCGGATTTGCCGGCGTTTTTTCTGCTGAATGTTTCTCAGATTTGTCCTTTTCAATTTGTTTTGCAATGTTGCGAATCTTTAAAGCACTTGATAGATGGGATCCTGAGCCTGCTGTTGAGGGCAGTTGGTCGGGGACGGTGCGGGGGCCCCGGTCTCACTCAGGACAGACCCCTCCTGCGGAGAACACGGCCCCTCCGGGACCGACAGCACGGGGCACGCGGGGGTCTCTGTGGAGATTCGCTCCACGATGCTGGACAGACAATCCAAACTGGACACCACTGAGCTTTTAGTATTCCGCGCGTCAGCTGTAAAAACATACACAGCAGATTTTAATTTCAACTCAAATATTATTATTATTTTTTTTATAATTTTGTAAAATAATTGTAACTTTGAGTCACTCAATGTTTGTTTAGCTATTTATTTAGTGTGCTACAATGCCAGTTTTCGACGCATGACCTACCATTTGGCGTGTCGTTATAGTAAGAGCTGTCATAACTGTTCCGTCTTCTCGACTGACATGTAGGACCCATGAAATCCATCTAGAAAATGCAAAAAGAGAAATAGTTAAAGGCACATTTAAAGCATAGCATATTTTGCAAATTATTAAACAGGCGAATGCTTAAAATTACTAAGCTAAAATATTTTTTTTTTTTAATGTGACATTGGAGAAAGATAACATTGCCCAAGTAAACCACGTTTTAAAGTTTTAAACCATTTTAAACCAAGTAACCCATTATTGAATGAACGAACGAATGAATGAAATATATGCTAAACTAAACTAAATAATATAATTACGATCTCTACAGCATATGAAATGAATTTCTCACCATGCCATCAGAGCAGTTGGATCTCGGGCTGGAGGCATCGGAGTCTCCACTGTAATGTTCCAGAACGGGATAGTAGTTATCCTCTTGACCCCTGAGCAGCGCCTGCAGAGACTCGATGTAACTAATGGCGTTTCTCAGAATCTCCACTTTGGGCAGCCTCTGGTTGGGGTTGGTGGACGTGCATCTCTTGAGGGTCTCGAAAGCGTCATTGACTTTGCTCAGTCTTCTCCTCTCCCTCATGGTGGCGGCTTTGCGGCGGTCAGCGTTGGTGGTTTTTCTCTTGCAGGCTTTGCATGCCCACAGCAGGCACCTGCCGGCCTGATGATGCCCGCTGGGCGCCCTCACGTGCTCGTCCTCGAGGTGATGCTCGTCGGGCTTGAGCAGGCTCACGTGGACGAGCCTGGGGTCCAGGTCTTCAAAGAAGTGCATGTCGTTTGTGTTGAAGCAAGGGTCGTCGTAGAAATCATCAGCTGACGGGATGGGGAAGGGAATATCCGACAACTCCATCTTTATGTGCTAAGTTAAAAAACCAAGCAAAGATCAAATGGATAGGCTTATTCTTGAATGCTTACCAAGTGGAAAAGTTTTTAAGGATTTAGGAATATTAAGACAAATTCCTTCCAATCCTGAAACAACGTGTTGCTCAAGACAACCTTTAAAAATCGCAGCTCCTGGAAAGGTTTTGCTTGTACCCTTCAGGGACTTGTTGCTGGTGAGAGCTCAGGGCCTGTTTATGTACAACCCAGCCGGTCGGGGGCGTGTCCTGCAGAAGACAGACTGACCAATGAACGTGCGTTTAGAAAGAGGGCGTGGTTTTGACGGCCTGGCACTTCAGGTAATGACGGGGCCATAAAAATGTTAAAATGGTAAAAGTTGCTATTACTGCGTTGTTTCGTATGTGTATTGAGTTGAAATCTCTTTCATTTGTTTATTTGTCATCAAGTCACAGATTTTTAGCTTACAATTAATTACAATTTCCTGAATTTTCCCAGGAAAGACTTCCTTTTTATCTTTTCTTAAGGAATTTTTCAACTATCATTTGTTGCTTAATAAGTATATATGTTTGTAGCCTACTATTTCCATTTGATAAGACGACAAACAGTATACCCTAACAGAACAGAACAGAAAATAAGCCGTTAACATTTTGTTTTGATTTCCAGTGCTGCATGCATAAAGATGTTCTTCCTTATGCTTAATCGAAAAACGAACGAGAGTGCCTAAATAACTCAAAATATCGTTAAAATACATCGAAATACATGCAATACATACATGCATGTGTATAGCAATTAAGGCTTAAATATATTGAATGTTATGGATGCTTACCAGTGTTGTAAAAAACACAACTAGACCTACTCTGAATTATGTTTGGTTTGTATCAGTTGTTTAATGAAACACTGAAGCACTTATATGTTAATACACTTATGTATTACACATGCTTTAAAAAATAAAATAACACGTACACACAACAGATTACAAATGCTTTTCCAAGGTGCACTTTATTTATTTATTTATTACAGAAAGATCTACAAGATAAAGTTAATTTATTTCATGATCTATTTATGATGTTGCCAAGTTTATTTTGCGTTTCTTACAATAGCTGCTAGACGCACAACAGTCCAACAATAGGGGGCGTTAAAGAGCCAGATGAGGGTTAAAAACTACTTTTCTGTTTGAAAAGCCCTAAATATGTGTGTGTCAGTGTGTGTGTGTGTGTGAGAGAGAGAGAGAGAGAGAGAGAGAGAGAGAGAGTTCCTCTATCTCTCCTATTAGTACGTTTTGCCGGAATACAGGCTGCTGGAGTTAATAGCCTATTGTAAACTGATTTTACACATATTCTAAGGTTTTATGTTTAAAATGTTTTAAGTTAAACTCATTTGTCACATAACCTGACCATTGGGTGTCACAATCATATTTTACTGTATTTATTTTACCATAACTTTTTATACTGTAAGAAAAAATACACATGTACGCATATAAATTGTGTTTATTAATAACAGTGCAAGATAACATTCAAAAGTCAAAACATAGAAGATGAGGAAAAATATTCTAAAATATTAAATTTTCCAAAAAATACAAATGTACTTTACTTTTCAAAAGTAGATTTTTTAAAAAAGAAATACAAATAAATATCTCACACACAGGATAAACAGGGCAATGGAGTGTTCCATAATTGTGAAGCACTACAAAATAATAATAATAATAAAATAAAACGAGAGGGAGAGAGATCTGCAACAATTAAGTTTAAACTCTTATTCGGCTTACTCTCACTGAAGAATACATTAATTTTACTGGAATGACATTAAAATATCTACAACTGGAGAGACTTGTTACATACAAAACTGGCACTATTGGGAGTAAATTTATGCACTTTATTTTCCCTTTTGGACCAATATGTAATCTGTCTCAGACATATGTAATATGTAATCTGTCTCAGACATATGTAATATGTAATCTGTTTAAGGGCCAAAGACACACATTCAAAAAATGAGGTGTAGGATTTACTTTGAAACATTATTAGGCTGGTCAGTCTCACAAATTATTACAAAGAAGTGGCAAGTAACACATTGAATTAAACACAAAATCATTAAGTTGAAATATTAAGATGAAATAGGCTCTTCTTGTAAAAGGTACTTTGATAATCTTTGTTTTATTTATTACTTTGAATAATCACTTTTTACAGTGCAAACATGGTTCCTTAATGATTAACAAAGAGGAAGTCTAAGCGGTCGTCAGCATCTCTTGTAGCCAGTCGATGAGGTACTCCCTGAAGCCACCCATACTGTCACCGGTGCAGCCCACTCTGCGAGCGCTGGTCAAGAGGTCACCGATGAGTTTGACCTTTGGGACGAGGGGCTGAATGAACTGACTCTTGATTGTGCTGGCGGTGTGTGGATCTCCGTACTCATGCGCTAGCTGATTCAGCTCCAGCATGATGCTCATCTCCTCCTTCCACTGGTTAAGCATGATCTCCAGAGCAGGAAGGATGGCACACACCTCTTCAGTGCCTGGCCTCTGTAAATGTTACATATTATTGGTTAAATATAAAATGAATCGGTTCTGGATGCTGATTGGTGAATCCAGCGTTCCAGCACCCTTCTGAAATCTAATAGCCCCTACAGGCCCCTCACATATACATGTGAGGGAAGCCCGTGAGTCCCCGCATGTGAGGAAGTCTGTGTCAAGTGTGCCATTTGGGACGGGGCTGATAAAGCTTGGCCTTGAGTGCTGCTGAAGTTACACATGATTTTCTAAACTAAATTTTGTGTTTAATTGGTTAGGTATTCATCATGGTAGAATCACTGCAAGTCACATTTGGGCCAGTGACAAATAAAAGTGTCCATGACAAAAAAAAGTAAAAACAATTCTTTAAAACTTTAACAAAAAAGTACATTGAAATGTATAACTTTTGTATTAATGTTGGTTTCACATGGTTTAAAAAATGTAACATTTAAAAGAAAAGTTTCACTTGAATCACTATAAAAATGTCATGCGGTGTTGCCATCAAGTAAATAGTAACATTTTATGATGTGAGTATATGTGATGTGAGTGTGCTTAATCATTATTTTGGACAACATCTTTGAATACATATTTTTAAGGTTAAAAATTTTTACACATACAGATTATTTATTCAAAATATCATTAATTTTTTAGTCACACCACATGACATTTTACAAACCGGAAAAAATTACCTGATATTTTATAACATTTTTTTAAATTCTAATAATAATAAGAATAAGAATAAGAATAAATGAAAATATTTAGTTAATTTTCTCTAATGAAATACTATGCAAACTACTTCAAGAATTTAATTCTTTTAATTGCATCTTTCTTCATAATATATCAGGACAGCTGTAGCACTATGTTCCAAAAATATCAAAATTTAATTCAGAAATGTAAAAACGAGCTCATAATTAAAAAATAGGTTAATGCTTTTATTCTGTAAGGATGTATTAAACTGATCAAAAGTGACAGTAAAAACATTTGTAATGTTACAAAAGATTTCTATTTAAAATAATAGCTTTTGAACTTCACAAAAATATTAAGCAGTTTTCAAAATTGATATTAATAATAAATTTCAGCATAATCAGCATATTAGAATGATTTCTGAAGGATCATTTGACTCTGAACACTGTAGTAACGATTCTGAAAATTCAGCTTTGATCACAGGAATAAATTACATTTTACAATATATCCACATAGGAAACAGTTATTGTAAATTGTAATAATATTTCACAACATTTACTGTATATTTGGTCAAATAAATGCAGCCTTAGTGAGCATAAATAACAAATATTTTACATGTATTTTTGAATAAATAATCATTGAAATAATGTAAAAAACTTCTATGCTGTAAAAATGCTGCAAAAGCTTTATTAAACAACTTAAAAACCATCTAAATGGACCAGTCCATGTATAGGTCAAATTTGAATTGAGCTACAATTAACTAAGATAGCACACAGTTGTTTCCAAGTGTGTCCAACCATCACCCAGCACGGATGAGCGGATAACAAGGTGTTCAAAATCGCTGCTGATGGACCCTCACCAGTCCCAGTCCGGATCAATTTTACACGAGTCATAAAATCAGGGAAGGCTGGAAAGAAAAAAAAAAAAAATAGAAAGAAGAGAAAGGAGAGGACGCAGTGTAAAGTGACAGCAGTGCGAGTGCCATGGAATCCATCTGGAACTACAATTAATGCACTGTCCTTCCGCCTTCGCATTAATCTCGCCAATTTTCCGGAACTCAGGGGAAACGTATACCCTAACAGGCATTAAAGGGGAGATCTCTGCAAAACCCCCCCGCTGGTTTACCCCCATTGCTCTCGTTCTCCATCCCCCTTAAAGCTGCTGCTGCCCCATACAGACAAGAGTCAAAAGAAAAAATAGGCTTATGATCATAACACTTTGAGTAAAAAGGACTTTAAATGAACGAGATGCCTTCTTTGTTCTTTATCTAGGTGCTATTTCTTTTAAGAAAAAAATACAGGGCACTTCGGCGAAGTCTTGTGGTGGTGCTCTGGTTAACTGGTTAGATGGGTGAGTTACCTGGATGTTCTTACTGCAGTATTTTCCTCCGCGCTGGGACAGATACTGCAGCATTGCCTCTGCCCGCTCTAGTTCCTTCACTGATTCCTGATGAATATATGTAAAGTCATTTATAATTCTTAATGCCTCATTTTATTCAAAATAGAATATATTTTGGTGAAGTTTCATCTCATGCTTTCTGCAGATGTTCATTTCATTTTGATTGGCTTGTATACTCAATTACTATTAAGTTGCTTTAAATGCTCAAGCTCTTTAAAACTGGATGGACTATGATTGGCTGTAAAAAAAAAATCATTCATCAGCTCATTATGAAGAATCATTCTAGAGGTGATTCCAATGATATTGTTCCTCTGTGTCATTCATTATATCTGTGAGGTGGTCTTAACTATTCAAATATTCAAATATATATATATATATATTAGTTATTGTTATAGTTATCAGCCATCCAATGTTATCGTTATCGTTGGCCATCCAATCAATAGGGTTTTTTATTTTTATTTTGCCACTTTAACTTTCTTCTTATTAGCTGCTAATGTCAGATGTGATTTTTTTTCTTCAAAACTGTCTAAAAGCAGTCTTCTCTGATAACAATAGATTGATGCGTTTAGAGAAATGGTCTCTCTTTGGCTATTTGTAAAAAAACTAAATTTGACTTGTATGTAAAGTGATTTGCATGAAATACATATTTGTATAGACAGGTCTGTTCACTCTTGAATACTCTGAGCAACCACCGGCATATAGAAGTCGCCAAAAAGTCATGCATGTATTTGTGATAACATGCTCCTTTTCCACTCAAACCAAGTGATTCGGTTGTGTTTTGTGGTCTTCGCTGGTTCACCCCTGCCCTCTTCCCTGGTGGACCCATCTCTTGTTTCATCAGTGGCCCGTGTCATTGCACCCTACTCAGTGCAGATGACTGACACGAGGGACTGGGAGATCCCCGGGGGCTTGTTGGGTCTGGATGGAAGAAAGGGGAACACTCAGCATACGTCCAGCATTGGGTCAACAGGACCTGCACTCTTGACTTGACCTCTGCACCTCTCAGACACATATACAATGACCTGAGCTGAACTTAAGTGTAACAAATTACACACACACTCTGGGGAAACAGACCCGTATCAGGCAAAATTTCAGTTTGAATTCGGAATTGAGGTTGCGAGTGTGACCCACATTTTAGGTCACAGCCTGTGGCTCTTGTACATCGTGGTGGGTATGTGTTGTGTACCCTGAGATAACGATGCAACAGAGCTGTCATACATTTGGGCAGCTTGCTGTAGACCTCCTTCAAGGATACCACCTGCCTTTTGTCCATGTTTTGTCTTTGTCTGTGAGTTTCTTAGTGCAGCTGTCCAAAAACATTCAAGACTTTCAGTCTTGTTCCTGGTTTTGTTTCTCGTCTCACCTGAAATATTCTCCAAACATTCTGCAAATATTGCATGTTTTGACGGCTCTTAATACACTTGTATAAATCCAGTGACAACAATGTCTAACTTGATATATATACATGGATCATTCTTGATCTTGAATCATTCTTTGACATTTTTTCATTTGTTGCAGGTTTAGTCCTGGTTATTGATTAAAAAATGTGTGTGTGTGTGTGTGTGTGTAAACCTCCGAAAGTCTCTTGACTTCTTTCTTTTCTGCATTTCTATTATTTAAATATTTATTATTTAAATATTATTAAAATATTTCAGTAAAAAGAGTAATATTGTCAAATATTACTAACTAGTTTTGTTTTCTATTTTAAAATGCAATTTATTTCTGTAATGGCAACTTTTGGAAATTTGTCCATTTTTTCAGGACTGTTTTATGAATGCAAAGTTCAAAATAAGTGATTTGAAATAGAACATAAATGAAGTAGAATTAGAATGTTAGAATAGAATTAGAATAGAAACAGAATCTTGTATAAGATTATAAATGTGTTTACTATCACCTTTGATCAATTTAAAGCCTCCTTACTGAACAAATGTAGTAATTTTGTTAATGAAGTCATATATTACTTATCTTTATATTATTCTTAATTATTATTAGATTCTCATTAAATGTTTAACTATTTATTTATTTAAATTAGTATGTTTAATAAATGCTACCTTTATTTCTAAATACTTTTCTTTACAAATGCATGCCAGAAATGGAAAAATTGGGGGGTTTCACGTTCTTTGTGCTATATGCATATATTCATTTTTAAAGTGTTTTACATTTCTTTCTTTTGCTTTTTAGGTGAAATATGATATGACATTTATCCTAAAATTAAGTTTTGCTTATGTTTGTTCTGTACTGTGTATTCTTAGTACTTATTATAGAAATTTAACATATTTACATGCGCAGGCACACAAAAGCTGCTCTGATGCATGCTGGTGATGGGATGAGCAATTTCCACACCTGCTTTGAGCTGTAAAGATTGTGAACTGCCCTGACGAGACATTTTTACAACAACCCTCACTCTGTGTTTGGACAGGCCCAGCGCTAGATTACATTACCAATGGATTACACAATGGACAATGAGTGGACAGAGGCTTCTGCTGGACAAGTGGGCTCGACCGTGTTGCAGAATTACAGGGATTATAGCCCCAAAAACAGATTTATGAATATGACATCCAGGAGTCAGTCATAGTCGCTGTTTGTCTTGCCTAAGTTCAGCTCTGTAGGCTTAAACGGACGAGGCCTCTAGCTGCAGTGTCTGGTCTTGTTAAAGATCAGCAGTATTGTCTTTACTTATTGATAGTCTAGGGTGGCTCATACTGGCTAGACGTCTCCCCCTTCATGTTACCCAAACGCAGCAAAGGCTTAGCTGTTTAACCCAAAGGGATATCATTTTATGCCCAAGCACAAGATTCACGCACCCTTTAATGAACGTTTGTGGAGCTAAATTATTTTTAAGCTTTAAATTATTTTTAAAGTTGTGATCATTCAGTATTTACTTGTAACCATGAAATATAAGTGTTGAATTTTTATTTAAGCTGATTATATATATATATATATATATATATATATATATATATATATATATATATATATATATATATATATATATATATATATATATATATATATATATATATATATAGATTAATCGATATCACAATACACAATATCAAACGATTAATCACGATTAATCGCATATAAAAAAGTTTTTGTTTGCATAATTTATGTGTGTGTTCTGTGTATACAGTATTTATTATGTATATATAAATACACACACATACAGTATATATCTACATTTATATATTACATGTATTTACATGTCTATATATTAATTTAATTTATATTATAAATAAATATATTTAAAATATAAACGCAATTTTTCTGAAATATATACATGCATGTGTGTGTATTTATATATACATAATAAATATACACAGCACACATACATATATTATGTAAATAATAAATATGCTTCATGAGCACCAAATCAGAACACACACACACACACACACACACACACACACACACACACCCACACACACACACACACACACTCACACACATGTATATATTTGCTGATTTGGTGCTCATGAAGCATTTTTATTATCAATGTTGAAACCAGTGTTTTCTTCTTAATATTTTTTGTTGTTTTGTGAAAACAGTAATACACTGTCATTCAATAAAGAAACATACTTTCATTCAGTGTGAATGCATTAAATGTATCACAAGTAACAGTAAAGACATTTATGATGTTGCAAAAGTTACAAAAGTAAATGGTTTATGAACTTTCTATTCATCAAAGAAGCCTGACACAGCAAAGACAGTTTTCATCATTGATGATAATAATAAGAACCTTTATTAATAATTGAGCAGCAAATCAGCATAACAGAATGATTTCTGAAAGATCATGTAACACTGAAGACTGGAGTAATGATGCTGAAAATTCAGCTTTGATCACAGGAATAAATTACATTTTAATAAATATTCACATAGAAAACAGTTATTTTGTATTGTAATAATATTTCACAATTTTACAGTTTTTACTGTGTTTTTCATCAAATAAATGCAGCCTTGAGGAGAATAAGAGTCTTCTTTTTAAAAACATTAATACTTTTAATAATCTGAATTATTTCAAATTTATATAGGCTATCTTTTATGCACAAACATATTATGTACCAAGCCATACTCTACTACTGCAGCTTGAAAAATACAACTAGTTTTGACCATCCCAAATCCTCCCACAGTAATTACAGGATGTCCTTTCCGAAGTATTCCTCTTTAGATGTCTGGAAGGGCTGCCCAGTTGGGTCATTATGCCAGCTATGTAAATCCGACCCCATTTATCAATTACAGTCTAAATTGTTAAAGGACATTGTCTCATATTTCTAATACATTCTTAAGAAAAATCACACAAGTGTTTTATTTCAGATTAATGAGGGTGTCTGCTCTTTTATAGTTTACCATCTCATTTGTGGAGCTATTTTTGTGGTTGTTGATCCTGGACATCAGGGAGTGTGTGTGTAAATTCATACCACATCAGCATCGGAATGTGGCCTTTTGCTTTTAATTCCCATCTCTCATCGCATGACTCAAAATATAAGAAGTAACTCCCACTCATCTGAGACTTAGGAATTTATCACAGTGCCTTGGCACTTGTTTTTAACAGAGAAGACACATTAACACTTTGAAAGTGACGTATATTTATAGGTTTATTTTGTTACGGGCTGCATTCATAATGTGGAAGTGTGGAAATGCAGATTTATTGTTACATTATTGGCTTTATTTAAACATTTTCTGGTCCCACTTTATATTAGGTTTCTTTAAATACTATATATTTAATAATAAAATAATGAATTGTTACACAACAATAGGTACAATATGCTCATGTTGAAGTGCAATGTAAAAACATGTATGTATAAGTATGTTGTATCAGATACTAATTTAAATGTAAGTACATAATATTTCAGGACACCTAATATAAGGTGGGTCCCATTTTCTTCATCTCTTCATATAGCGAGAAAATAAAACAAAAACAAGCTATATCAATATCAATAAAACTGTAGCAACTGATTACATGTAATCTGGATTATGTAATCAGATTCCAAAAATCAAGCACTTGTATTTTGATTGTTAAATTTTAATATTCTCGTAATCCGACTACAGTTACTTTTTAGCAATAAATTATTCATAATTTATTGATTCTCTATAATTCCTTATTTTCATCTTTTAAATGCTCCCTTTTAAAATTGCCTACTGTTTATGTAAATTCACCAATTTTGCAGACAATTTTTTATTTATTTTATTTTTAATTTAAATCGTAGTTTTTATTTTTAATTTAAATTTGGTGAATATTTTTATATTTATAACTATATTTATATTTATAACTATTAATTATTTGAACACAATTTTATTTTTTTAATTATCAGGACGCACATTTTTTGGTCTTTGTTGTCGTTAACCAAATGTAAAGAAAATAATTTGTTAGCAAACGTTGTTAACAGAAATTGTGTCGACAAAATTAGCACTGCTAGCAACTGGCTAGCATTCCCTGGAAACCACCCATAACTTCTCAACATCTTGTCTGCTAGCTTTGCATAGTAGTGCACAACTAATACACTCTCGGAAAAAAGGCACAAGAACTGTCACTATTTACTAATATGTATCATTTTGGTACCAATTTTTGCCTTTAAGCTACCTTTAAGCTTTATTTATCACCCTGTCGTGATAAATAAAGTACAAAGGTGCACCATTTGAAAAGGTACCGGTGTACGGCCCTGTGACTGTTCACTGCGAGCTATACGAGGGGTCACTCTTCAGGTTCGACAGCTCTTGACAGAGTAGTGGAGGCAGCCTGTAGCTTACAAGCACAGCTGGTGAATACATCTATGGGCCTTAGCTTTTATCAGGGCCAGCAGCTGTCTATAAACAATACATAGTGACGTCACCCGCACAACTCGGCCCAAGCTGGCAGCTCACTAATTGCCATCTAAACAGGGTGGAAAGAAGGGCAAAGAAAAATACAATGGTGGATCATAACACTCGAAAGCTAATCCTTTGGTCGGCATGCTCTTTCATAGCTGGCATTTGACACCGTCCCTAAAGTCATCCCCGTTGGAAAGACTCTGTTATGGGATCCTTTACGGTTGTGTAAGAGGGTTTCGGAGTGTGCGTAACCAACTCGTGGCTGTCGTTTGTAGCGCTGGTAAAGGTGTAGTTAAAAGCACTGCGAGTCAGATGCATGCCGTATTGTTGACGACCAGCGTGCGTTATGGGGATATGATATGGGTGCGAGTGAGGGGGTGTCCAGGCACAGTTGTCCTAGACACAATGATTAGGCCGAAAGCTCTGCGGAATGCTGGGCCCTCATTAAAGAGACAAATATAGAGTAGTGCATTTCGGTGCATGTAATGAAATCCTCCACGTTATGTGCCATGAATTAAGAAATGATAAATGGTGATGGTAGATCAGCAGGAGAGCTCAGGTCATCAGATGCCTGTTTGTTTTCAGCATTATCAGTTACAACTAAGCTAACACTTAAAACTCCCTGTCTCAACATACACTGTCATTAAATTGAGCAAGAAGCGTACCTTTTGCTTGTTATCAGGGCACACCTTTGAATCTTATCCACCTCTTATCTATCCTTAATGTAACAACATGCACCCTTTAGTGATAGATAAGGTACAAAGATGTACCTTTGATGGTACTTGCCTAGTGACAAGCTGTTGTACCTCTAAAGGTACAATTTTAGAGCTTTTCTGGCAGTTTAGGGCAGTGGTGCTGTTATAAGGGCCGTTTGGGCCCCCTGAACAGCATATTGACTCGATCCCCCTCGGTGGGTGGGTGTGTGCGTCAGGCCCCCTCTCTGATCAGGGTCCTTGAAATCGTCCTAACCTTCCCCCTGTTACGACACACCTGGTTTAGGGTGTTGTAGGTCTTTACTTTTTGGACCAAGTTTAAAGATCCCACCCGAAGATCCAAGTCTCTATTGGGGCTTTCACACTGGAGGAACCTTTTCATAATTCCCATAATTTCATAAGTACCTGCTTTTTGGCATGTTCGCGCCGTAGGGACTAGGAATGGTTCTTGGAACTCTGATTGGGGGAAATAAGGGTGCTTTCACACCTGGCCCGTTGTTTCAGAATACTGACGCGTTTCCCCCCTTAGCCCGGTTCATTTGGGCATATGCAAACGCGGCAATCGCGCTCGGATCTGCACCAAAACAATTGGTCTGAGATTGCCTGAACGAGGTGGTCTCGGGTCGACTGAAAACAAACTCTGGAGCGGTTTGGTTGTAGTGAGAAAGCAATCCAATCCAACGGACCAACGAACCAGGCTATATCACAATGTATAATGGGTAATTACGTAAGTTCCGTGAAAAGCAGTAGACGATGTCTGAGGGTGAGCATGTCTTCGCCATTCAAAATCAAAGCGCACTTTTCTATTTTATAATGCCTTCTTATTGCTCTTTGTAGTAGGTGCATTTTAACAATGTTTACCGACGAATCCTGGACTCCTGCTCAAAATTATAAATTAATAAATTAATATAACGACAGCTACAAAAAACCCAACAATGAGCCCTCGAAGCTGTTGTAGTTCCATCCTGATGGATGACAGCTATGAGCGGAATTCCTGAAAATAAAGCACGAAACTTTGACCAATGAGAGGACAGTTTATTCGCTCGTGACTTGTATTAACAATTTTGGTCCGTTTAGAAACTTTGCCATGTGAAAGCAACCCGCAACAAGAATAAAAAGCAACATTGTAATTATTTTAATCCCTGTTTTGGAACAAAGCAATCGATCTACAGGTGTGAAAGCACCCAAAATTAGCTTCTACTTCAGAGTAGGGACCAAAACAGTTCTATAGGAACCACCAGTGATGTAACTCTATGCTGGGTGTACGCATATGAAACACTGGCTACCGGCATTTTTAAAGATCCATGTAAAAAATATTTACTCCACGAACATGGAAAACAGCGGTAATGACATTTAGCTACCTGTTGTCTGCAGCGTTGTTTTCTTTTCTCAGCTTCGATGATGTAACACTGTCGGTGCAAATGCAACCAAATGGACCGAGGGGGAAATTGCTCCTCTAGGAACCACCATGCTGGCTAGGTAAATCTCTTGAAACTCCCCTTTAATTTAATTAGTCATTTTATTGCCCATCAGGTGAAAACTGGACACCAAATCGCTTTGAAAAGTAAAAGCATATCTCTCCTTAACAAGCCACATGATTGGAGGTATCATTCATGTCTGTAGCACATACAATACAGAACAAGTTGCGGTCAAGTGTTTAATGTCTATTGTTAAGGATTTGGTCAAATCCCTAACCATAGGCAGTTATAATACCAATGCTTGCCTTAGCACATCCCACTACTAAAAATAACATTCAAATGACACCATTTTCGAATAGACAAAGTAAACTCAAAAGTACATCTTGAGGTTAATGCCTCACTATACCAACAAATGGAAGTGTTCAATTCTATAACTAAGAATCACTGGTGTTAGACATCCAAGTTTGTATGTTAGAAGTGCTACAGCATTGTTCACTTGGCTGTAAAGTTGGTTTGAAGGCTTCAGCTCTCTGACGTTGAGTAGAATGTAAGTCATGTCTAATGTTGTGAAGGCAAGAGTTGGCCCAGGCCGGGGGCTGGATGTTTGGGAAGGTAGAGCTCTGGCACTGATGCCCTGATCACAGGCTCATGTTTCAGTAGAGATTCTGTGAATAGTGATGATGACGCCTGTACCATATGAAAGTCATCTTGGCCTCATAGCTGTTCCATCGACATGTATTGTGGGCTTTAAGCTGCCCACTTCCTACTCAAGAGTTTCGCTATATCTTGCCTATTAGTGACCATGTAGGCACTAGCTTAAAATGTGTTACGCCTTTTCAAAATTGAGACCCCTCTAAATTTGAAGGAAATTACTTGGTGATTGTGCTTTTAGTTACTCATTGATTTTGTTAGCAACATCCAGTCATACAGTTGAACAAGAGTACAACATACTTCAACAAACGTTTTCTCTCTGGCAACAAAAATTTGTCAGTGCTCAAAACTAGTTTCTTATGACCATTAGCCTCTAAAGTAGTTGGGCAACAGGGATGACACGTGATAATGAATGGATTAAAGGTGTATGAAGTGTCATGGTGTGGATGTTTGTCTTTCAGATGGCCGAGGACTTAAACTAGTTGGGGGAAGGGGAATTCAGTAGCACTTTAAATGGAAACTCAACTCTATGAGATACAGGGATGAAACTGAATACTTGGGGATGTGAATAGCTAGAAATGTGGATTGGGAATGGGGTCCATAGCTGCCCTACTTAACTCTCTGTGTGTGTGTCTCTGTCTGTCAGAATCCCTGGTGTTCTGTGCCCAATTTTTCGCACCCCTGTAAACATGTGCTTTGAAGAGGAGCCCTATAAAAACAACACTAGTGGTCATCAAGGTACACCTTCAGTTTGGCCCACCCAGAGACAAGTTCTGCTGGGAACTTTCATGGGTTATTCTGGTTGCTGTGTTCCTGTTCATTGAGTCCAAGTTGTTGACACAAACATTGTGTGCATCAGATGATTGTCAATGTACATCAATTACATCAGTGGTTTAGTCTCGGGGTTACTTATCTGGCCAGAGAGAATAACTTTATGATGTCCTCTGTAATGAGCTATGTCAGTCATGCCACTGGAATGGACAAGGAATGGACATCTTCTTTATTTTACCTGCAATATCAGTACATTACAGAGATACTGATCACAAAGCAGGAGGCATATTCTTGTTTTCGGGCATTTTCAGAATATCCTGAATTATGGAATATTCTGGGTGCAGGATACTGGCAGTTGTGAATAGGCAATACACTGAAGAAACACATTTTTAAAATCAGATACCAGTGGGCAAAAACATACCAGTCTTATTGTGTACATATTGAAGTAATTGTGTCTAGGTATGTTATTGTCAATGAAAAGATGAAATGAAAGAGTATTAAATAATATGCATAAAATGAACTATATTACACAGTTACACAGTATATAACACAGTTAAGCAGGAAGAGAACTGTTCAAGCTTTCCATCTTTCGATTCTCTCGTAAGATATTTCTAGCTGTAGTGGCCCTCTGCTGGGGTCATTGTCTATCCTTCAACAGTCTGACCAAGATCACAGAACTTCAATATTTTCATAGTGTCCTCTCTTTGATCACCCTGTGTTAGCTTGCATCCCATGGTGAGAGTGCCGGGGAACACACACATAGACTCTGCCCTGCGACAACAGGACATTAAAACGTCAGCTCAGAGTTTGGGTCCTGGATGGTGACGGGGTGACAGGTGTGAAAACCAGCCTGAAGACACACCGACTTTTGCCAAATTTAGCTACTGGAGGCTAAGAATGAGGAGGTGATGGCCCAAAGTGAGGTCTCTGTTGTAGTTAGCTGCTGTCACCTCCACGGCTTTGTTGCTTTTGTCTTGGTGGTCCATTTTGCAACATTTTTTGTCACATGCAAATGGTGGAAGGGTTTGCGATGCATGGTGGCCCAAATGTAGGCTTTAGGTGATGTAAGGAATGTGTACTGTTACCAGTGGCAATTTCACTCAGCAAGATTCACACCTTTGAGTGTCTTAACTGTTTGTCAATGGAATGGAATGCAGCGAATGGTGTCGAATGAGTCATTTACTTTTTTGAAAATAGAATTCTAAGGAATGCTTGTCCATTCAACTCAACATAAACTGAAAATGTGTAGTACCCTCCTCAAAGATGGTTGGCACCTTTAGCCTTAAAAGGCTAATTTAAGTATTAACAGTCTGATGCTAAATGGATGCCACATGCATATTGGGAAGAGATTGTGTGAAACAGAAGGTGCTTCTTGCTAATTACACTAATTTACAGTAATTAGTAAGGTGGGCATATCTCTCCTCCCCCTGGCTTGTTTACTGACTGTCACTAATCGCATGGAAGGAAGAGAGTATCTTAAACCTGTCACCTACCATTTGAAAGACCTGAGATCAAGGTCCTTGATAACATTTGGTACAACCTGTAAACATTGGGTGTGTCCTTAAAGAGACAGTCGCCATAGTGTTTGAACTTTACATAAATAATTTTGGGGGCTTTTGTTCTGAAAGGAAATCAATGGTTAACATTGTTAGTTAAATCTAACTAAATAATAAATGAATTAATTTATTAATTTGTATTATTAAAATAACAATTTATTATTTTGGGGTGTGTTAACAATAATTCACACAAAATATCACATTCTAAAAAAATATTTTATTTTATTATTATTTTTTATTGTTGACGTGCCGAAATAACTTGCGTATGAATACATGTTTCTTTCAGATATTCAAACTTTTTTCAAATAATGAAATAAATTCAGCTATTGTAAAATTTGTAGCATTTGTTAAACATTTATAGTGTACTTTTCTGTTCTTTTGTTTAGTTGCATCCGATTTGGTCCTTTAGTTTAATTGCACCAATACGTCTTCTTGACATTTTATTACAAATAAATAAAAACGTAAAATTTATCAGATTTTGTGTCAGTAAATAATATTATACACAAATATAATTTTTGTTTAAATATTTTAAAATAAAATAAATCTGACAAATTTCTACTATCAATAATAAATGCATTGCATCTGGTTGATGCATTTTTAATAGGCAATGCATAAAGATTGCAAACTTAATTTTCTCTCCATTCACAATCACCTAAATCATAAACCTTTTACGTCTTAATTCCCTGAGTTCCTGCTATTACTCTCTCAGTGCCCATGTGACTTAGTTACTGCTCAAATAATTTAATGCTAATCTGAAGCGTGGCTGTGACAAAAGCTCTGGAATGTGCTTGGTGTGGACAGTTACGAGTCCACCTTGGTGTTTATAGCCAGAGAGATGCAGTTCCCCTCCTAATGCGAGGTGTCGGGACCCCTGTAATACTGCTAGCTTAGGTTACACGAGCATGAGGGTGAACTTCACAATAGCAAGTGGGTGCCTTCAGGTTTTGGGGCCTAAAGCCTAAAAATCTACACAAAGTGTTTGACATTGCTCATTATTACAGTTATATTTTGACTGAAGTCTAATTTAATGTCAGTATGAAATTGTTCTAGAAACAATGTGTATTCATGCAACCATTTTATTCTATAAATTGCAACTCAAAAGTAACAATAAAATACCATTTATGGGCATTTACATATCTGTGGCAGTTTATGTCACAGGATTATTAAACAGTATTATTAAAACAAACAAATTTAAACTATACCATTATAATTGGAAATTACATTTGTTGATTTAGAAAATGACATAATCCCTCTGTGATGTATGAATGTTGACTGCTGGACAATATTGGAAGACAAAGTTTTAAGTCTAGTCTAATTTTTAGGTTTTGCACAGGAACACAAGTGTAGATAGTGGAAGAAACACTCTTAAATGAGACCTGAATTCAAGATCAACATCATCTTTGAATTGCAGTTTATCGTAAAGGGCCAGTTCAACCAAAAATGCTCACCTTCATATCGGTACAGATCTGTAAATTAAGATAACTTTCCATTTAAAGTCCAGTTGAACAAAATTAAGGGGGCATTTACTTGGCACCATTTTCAACTTAAAATGGAAAACTTTTTTGGCCGTTCATTTACATGACAACTGTGTTTTGGGGTCTTGAAAATGCAAACTTTTTTTTCTTCCAAGCTTTATAATAGCAGTGAATGGGTGTTCAATGAAGTGCATCCATCCATCAAAAAATGTACCCCACACAGCTCTGGTGAGTTAATAAAGGCCTCCTGAGGCGAATCGATGCATTTTTGTAAGAAAATATCCATATTTAAAACTTTATAAACCTTAAACTCTACCTTCCGTTAACTGCCGTATGCACATTCACAAGAGACTGGTGTTCCAGCAGATGACATAGGTCGTACCCTCTCGAGTTTTATTAAACATATCATAATTTGGGTTTCAAAAATTATCCAAAGCCTTGTGGGTTTGGAACAACATAAATGTGAGTAAACAATGACAGAATTTTCATTCTTGAATGAACTGTCCCTTTAAATATATAGGTCATACATTACACTACAGCTTGAATTCAGTTCCTTTGGTATGCTGAGATCGAATATCCCCATGTCCAAAATGCTAGTTCCCCTCTGCCAAACTCTCAGCTACGCCATCCCCTCATAATTCTCTTTTTGTCAGTGCTGCCATTACTGAAAACATTATGGACCTTGTCCTATCAGCACTTGCACCCTCTGCCAAATCTCCCCAACTGGCCTCGGTCAAACGGAGCAAAAGTGTCTGAAACCATGTTGCACATTAAAGCGCAGAGCTGAACTCTGGAGGCACTACTAAGGTTCCAAGAAGTGAAATAGGAGCTTTTCGCTTTTTCAAAACAAAAGACAAAACGGGAATGGAAATGATGTGATTAATGTCCTGAGTAGAACATGCATTGGGTGGACATCGTTTTAGGGGATTTTGAGTGCTTTGGCAAAACTACTGTGCATTTCTGACAGCGCCATTTGGATTCTGTAACGCTTCCATTGTTTCTCATTGAATGCCATGCTGGGTGTCTCATCTAAGGGGCTTCCCGACCCAATCCAGACTTTCAAAGCCCCCCTCCTTCCCAAAGAAGTTTTATTATCATTTCTGAAGCAGTTTGAAAATGTAAACACAATTGGACATATCCGGTTAGATGAAATATCTGGTGGCACCAGGAGCATTTTTAAAGGAATAGTTCATCCAAAAATGAAAATCCCCCCATGATTTACTAATCCTCAAGCCATCATAGAGGTCATATGAGTTTCTTCTTTCAGACAAATACAATTGGAGTTATATTAAAAAATGTCCTGGCTTTTTCAAGCTTTATCATGGCTGTGAATGGACGCTGAGGTTTTGAAGCCCAAACAATTGCACTCATCCATCATAAAAAGTACTCCACACAGTCCCTTTGTTAATAAAGGCCTTCTGAAGCAAATCAATGTGTTTGTGTAAGAAAAATATCCTTTATTTAAACAGTAATCTCTTGCTTTCACTGTCACGAGAGAGTGGTTCATCATTCCAGCGGATGACGCAGAACGGCGTATCATAAGCTCCAGTGAGAATATGTTAGTCTCACGAGAACCCAGTTTTATTTACAACAAATGAAAACCAGTCCCCTCTTGGCTCATTGGAAATTCTCTGAAATTCCTTTTGTACTTCTAATTTGTGGCCAGTGTTTTGTTTTGCTTTCTCCTCTGCTGTTGGAATTCCACTCTCTTGTGATTGCGCACACAACAGTTAGCAGAAGCTAGAGATTACAGTTCATAAAGTATTAAATAAGGATATTTTCTTACACAAACGCATCATTCATGAGGCCTTTATTAACCCCCTGGAGCAGTATGGGCCACTTTTTATGATAGAGAGATGTATGCACTTTTTTGGGCTTCAAAACTTTAACCCCCATTCCCTGCCATTATAAAGCTTGGAAGAGCCTATTTTGTTTAATATATATATATATAAAAAAAGAAAGTAATATCACATACACCTAGGATAGCTTAAGGGTGAGTAAATCATGGGATAATTTTCTTTTTTTTGTAAACTATCCCTTTAATTTCTTGCTTTGGTCATTTCATGCCCAGATCAGATTTGGAACTGTTCTCCAGTGCCTTGTCTGACTAATGGGATAGTTCACCCAAAAATGAAATATTTCTTAATTTTCTCATGCTTTTCCAAACATAAGGTGTTGGTTAATCTTCAAAACACAAATTAAGATATTTTGTCCCTCCTTTGAAAGTCCAAGTAACCAAAACTTAGAAGATCCAACAAGGTCAAAATCCTGCTCCTGAAGGGCCAGCATCCCACAGATTTTAGCTCCAACACACTTGCTTGGACGTTCTAGTGAGTCTGAAGACCTTGATTACTTTGGTCTGTGTGTGTTTTATTAGGGTTGGAGCTAAACTCTGGATGACAGTGTCCCTCCAGGAGCAGGATTGAACACCTCATAAAGGCATCATAAAACTGAACCATATGAAATGAGCGGTTTAATCCAAGTGTTGTGAAGAGATACGATTGCCTCATATGATGAACAGATTTAAATTTGTGTTTTGAAGATTAACCAAAGATTCTGTAGTGCTCCTGTCATTTCTCATTGAATGCCAAACCATTGTCTTAAAGGGGCACTCTGACCCAATCCAGAATTTCAAAGCCCCCTTCCTTCCCAAACAAGGTTTTATTACCATTTCTGAAGTGGTTCTGAAAATATAAACGCAATGGGCTGCATTCAGTTAGATCAAATGTCAGGCGGCACTGGGAACATTTTTTATTGGTCATTTCATGCCCATGCCAGGTGCAGGTGTAGCCCTCCAGATTTGGATCCGTTCCCCAATCGTGCCCTTGTGTACCGAGGCAAAAAAGCAGCGCGCTGATTGTTTCCCGCACTGCAGGCTTTAAAGTACTGCAGAGTGTAATCCTGACTCCTACAGCCTTGTGAAACATTAAATGTTTCTTTAAGCACCAGTGGCGCCGTCCAGCCTGTTCTGCACTTAATGCGGGCACCATGCCAGCCTCAGGGTGGGGGGTCCGCACCGCTGGCACTGAGCTCGGAAAATAGGAACGCGTTCTGCCGGGAGAGGGAGGAATGTCAACGAAGTGACGATCAGGTCCAAACGATGAGAGATACCGAAGGGCTGTGGTCATGGCCCTCCACCAACCCCTGTCCCAGTAGGGCTGGGCACAAAGAAAAGAGCTTTGATGCCGTGGAAGAGATACGGCTGTGTTCATATTTGTTTAGACAGAGACCCAAAGCTTGATCTACTTTAAAGAAATAGTACACCAATAAATGAGAATAATTTTATCAATGCTGTTTCTGTGGAACACAAGTTAAATTTTAAATTAAATTACTTTTAAAATTAAATTTGGCATATGGAACAACATGAGGGTGAGTATATATCAACTGAATTTAAATTATTTATTAATTTTCTGTTTCATTAACAAGCTTTTATTTTAACTTCATTTAAAAGTGTAAAATCCAACGTGTGATTTTCTGTTTTCAGCAGAAGGAAAACAGCACGAGTCCTCTGATCTAGTCCACCGTGCTTGGCACAATGCATCTCAATGGCTTAAAGAGTTAACCGCTCTTGTGGGGTGGCATGGAAAGTCTCTGTGAGGTGTTGACAGTGGACGTTCTGCAAGGGTCCTTGCCATGCCCAATCCCATCCTCCATGCTGCATTCACACCGCCCATTAACATGCGATCACCTCCTGCCCGTCCGCTCCTAAAGTCTTGAAGGCAGAAAAGCAGAAAGCCCAGTGCCATACATTCTGATTTACTTAATCTCTCACAGCAATAAATTTCTGTGTATGTCTTGGGAAAATTCCTATGGTCCGATCCTTGTGTAGAATGTCTTGTAGTCCATTTTTGTTTAATATGTAATATGTTTTTTGTTTTGTTTTGTTTTGTTTTTTTACACACTTTTGGTAACACTATGTGTACCAAATGTGTACCAAAATATATAATAAAAAAACATGATTTTAAAATGTTTAAATTAGAATACTGAAATATTTTCATTATGAAAATATATTAAAACATTTTTGTACATAAAAATAAACTAAAATAAAATATATAATGCTATATAATATACAATTAATACATGCAATACATGTAATTAAAAGTGAAAATTCATTATAACAAGCTAAAATAGTTTTTGCTTTTATTCATGAAATTCTATAAAAAGTTATATATACAGTATAATTCTACATAATGTACTATTAATATACGAAAATCATTATAACTGTCACAGATCTACCAGGCTCCCACGCCAGCCAATCAGAATGCACACCATCACCTGAATACTAATGGAGCACACCTGCACGCCATCTGACCCTCAGCACCAAGCACCATAAAGCCACACACCTCACTTCACTCAAACATCTGGTCTCATTCTAACGAAGTGGACTCTTAAAGCTATCGCAGCGACTTACCTGTTACTTACCTGCTACTTACCTGCCTGTTAACCTACCTCCTGTGTCCTCTCCAGCGTCGTGTCCTCCAATCTCCTGTGTCCAGTTTCTTCCAGCGATCTCCTGCCAGTCTGTCCAAGTTTCACAGTGAGGTGTGTGGTTCTTCCAGCATCCACGAGTTCCTGTCAAGGCAAATACATTCCAGTTATCGACTCCTCTCTCCATTGATTTGATATTTGAAAATAATACTTACCATCCCTTAATTTGCTTTTACTCTGCTGTCAGATAAATCCATCTGCATTGAATTAACCCATTGTGCGAAGTCTGCTTCTATAACAATAACAAGCTATATATAATGTTTGTTATCATTATATACACACACACACACACACACACACACACATTATATTAATATATATAAACCAATTCTTGCTATTTTGTGACATTTATCCAAAAATTAAGTTTTGCTTTACAAATGCATGCCAGGAATCTCTTTCTTTGTGCTACATGCACATATATAAATATATATATATATATATATATATTAGACACGCATACATACAGTATGTGTGTGTTTAATATACAGCGTGCAATGAAAATGAAAATTATTTATAGTAAGTTATCAATTTCTTTACATTTATTAAAGAACTTCTTATTCTAAATGTTACATGAATCATTTCTTGAATTTGTTAAAATATATATTACAATTCAAATGTTCAGAATCCTAAGTGAGTTTAATGTCAGCTTCATTACTTCACATTTACTGTGATCATTGCCATTACAGAGAGTTAATTAAGCTGAAACACAACCTGTTCTCGAGCTCAGGACTAAACGGGCTGAACCTTGCCTTTCTCACAGTCTCATACTGGATAACAATGGCGTGTAGTTAAACCTCAATGTGTTTTACAGCTTTGGATTGCCCTGTCTGGCAGGATAAACACCATTGGGTATCAGATTTAATATCAACCTGTATATCTGTATGCTCGGTGCTCCTAAAGAGCGTGGTAAAGCGCTTGTGCCCCATGCACGCTGGAATGTGAGCGAGTGTGAATAATCGCGCCACATCCAGGTGTATTTAGTCTGGGTGGCAGACAGGGTTGTAAATTGGTTGGTCTGGACTTTTGGATAAAGTTGTGTTGCTGTAATCCATTTTAAAATCCCAACCAAATATCCAGATGTGACTTGTTTTGACATTCAAGGTCCGTGGGAAACATTTGTAGAGAGTTTTCTCTCTTTTGACTGTATACAAATTCTGATTTGCTCATCTCTTCAGTTTGGACCTTTCTGGCAGTTTCCTCGTTTTTAGAGGATTCTTTCAAAATTCTTTCTTTGAATATACTCAAAATATACTAGTAGAATTAGCACTATTATAGTGATGTTTGTGAAAATTAAAAACTGGGGAGAATTAATCACACTTAGGCCATCTAAGATGTAGATGAGTTTTTTTTTTTCATCAGAACAGATTTGGAGAAGTTTAGCATTGCATCACTTGCTCACCAAAGGATCCTCTGCAGTGAATGGGTGCCGTCAGAATTGGACTCCAAACAGCTGATAAAAACATCAAGTAATCCACACCACTCCAGACCATCAATTAACATCTTGTGAAGCCAAAAGCTGCATGCTTGTAAGAAACAAATCCATCATTAAAATATTTGTAAGTATTTTAGAACTTTAAATCCTCACTTCTAGACAAAACATTCATACAGTAATCCATAAAAACACCTCCTCTACGGAGAATGTCCATCTACTGTTGTCCTCTCACATCAAAACCCACTGACATATTTGTTTAGAGCTGATCTGTGCATATTTCTCTCCTAATTAAGACAGGATGACTTTTATTTTTACTGGAGAAAGCAACATTATGCATAGGGAACTTGTATTTTAGCCAAAATGATTTGAAGTTTAAAAAACATCTTGATGGATTTGTTTCTTACAAACACACAGCTTATAACTTCCCAAGATGTTAACTGATGGTCTGGAGGGGTGTGGATTACTTGTGGAGTATTGTGATGTTTTTATCAGCTGTTTGGACTCTCATTCTGATGGCACCCATTCACTGCAGATGATCCATTATTTAGCAAGTGATGGAATTATAAAGTTACATTCAAACTTGGTGACAATATAAGAGCCAATGGCATTTGATTTCAAATTACGCCAGCACTTGTGAAGACTTCAGATAACGCCAAATTTGGATCAACATACAACACTGTCAAATATGATCCTTTATTATATTGTAATCACTCATGCTGTAATCACGTTTGTTGAATTGAATTCAATTCAAATTTAACATTACTGCTGTAAAACCAGGCTGCTTTGAGGTGACAAGTTTTGAACATTTGAGTGTAATGAGTTTTAAGCGTTATGGGGGAGGGTAAAATTTGACTTGACTTGGGTTTAGTTCATACTCCAAATTATCATCGGGCTTCAAAACATTAGAATTGCAGCGCATTAGTTTTGTATATCACTTTGCCATACTTTCATATCACTTTTTTTTTTCTCTGTTTTTATTTTTATTGCCTGGCGATTTAAATAATAGTCAAAACCACTTTCAGAAGAAAATCTTTTGGGATCAAAATTTAAATCAAACAAAAATCAAACTATTTTCAATTTTACAAGCTTTACATTAAATATGGGTTTATGCATTTTAAATTAAAAGCATCATCTAGACGTTTTGGCGATGCAGGATTTGAAAAAAGTTTGAGACCCCTAGAAAAATGAATCCGCTTTGGATCTTCTAAATTATTTCTTTTTAATTTGTTAATATTATAATATTATTTATTTATTTATTTAATGAGTAAAAAGCTGAATTGAAAAAGTAAAATGTCTTGACAGCAGCACTCAAGCGGACACGATCTCCACGCTTTTAAGCAAAATCTGATAATCCATGATATTATTTTGTTATAGTATCAGCTTTGAAATTCTCCAGATCTGGGGATTTAACTGTCAAATGAGTTGTCCCACTTCTCAAGAGCTCTCAGAGCTTCTGAATCATTGCTTTCTCACGAGTTTGCTCTGAATTAGTCCACCACATTGCGTTCCTCTGCAAACAAATCTTTGACCCTAATTAGGGCGCCCTCAGTAGCTTCGACAGGTTGGGTTCTGTGGGACCAACACTTCCAGCTCCTTCCCAATCGCTGCAGCACTGACTTGAGAAGCGCTTGTCACAACGGTCCCTTCCTCTATGACCTGAGCTCAGTGTCTTGAGTCACACCCTTTAGCAAACAGACTAGAAGCTGATCTGAGATCAGGATTTCAGTCAAAGGGAGGTATCCCAGGAAGGGACATGTTCCAACATGCTGTTCTCGCCTGGGTGTTAATCACGCTGGACTGTCCCCACCCTGCCCTGCCCCTGTAGGGGGTCTTTAGAGGGGCGGCTGAAAGAGGGGTCTTTATTGAGGTACCTTTTAGATGAACTTTCCATATGAGTGCTGGGATTTTCCCCAAGCACTGTTTTGTTTGTTAGTTTTTGCGTTTTTTTTTTTTTTTTTTTGTCTTCTCTGTTATTAACACTGTTATAATGCAGAGATAACTCTTCTGAAAATCTTCTGAAATTGAATTGTATTGATGTTATCAGGCTATGTGTCTGCAGGTCCTGTCCTCACCCTTGACCTGAGCACTATTGTGCTTTGTTGTTCACTGGAAAGCACAATGACCTTTCTGGACAGGTTACTCTGAAACAGGAAAACCAAACAGGTGGTCTGAACTCTGACTGAGCATCTGCAAAACACATACAAACCAGAAATACTGCACAGCGAGGCTTGTCCATTTAATGTGTTCATTTAGTACAATTAATTATTGACATAGCGTTGAAATATTAGCACATTTTATCACAACCTAACTAACACACACAAAAACACTTATTTTTCCAGATGCACTGGTTATTCAATAAGATCATGTACTTAATAAATAAGGTAAAAATATATAATAATAAAATAAATTCATGTCCCATGTACAAGAGACAAAAAAATAAAATAATATAATAAAGGATATCTATCTATCTATCTATCTATCTATCTATCTATCTATCTATCTATCTATCTATCTATCTATCTATCTATCTATCTATCTATCTATCTATCTATCTATCTATCTAATTGAAAAACCTTTATTCTGTCGTTCTCAGATTCTCTGAGCTTTGATGGAAGGGAATCCTCATTACATAAACTGGATAGAATATTATACATAACATTCTAATATATTTTGAGAGTGTGTCTGGCCAACAGTAACTACGCATCATCTAAACAGACGTCGACTGAGATCTGATTCTTTGTGGCTAAAGTGCTCAGAGAGCTGCTACTACGCCACATTAAACGTTTCTTTCATAGCACACATCAGACAAGCCTTACTCATTAATCTCAATAGAAATGACGAGAGACATGCCACCGTAGCAAAAATGAATTGTTATGAATTATTCATTGATTATGTTTAGTCTTTGCCTGACAAGGCTCTAGTTAACAGGTGGACTTGATGGAGGGGGTTGTGGGTATGAAATTGGCACTGGCTGCCTCTAAATTACACTTCAGCTTCCTGCACCTCGACCTCCAGGTCCCCGACCTACAACTGCAGTGTATTTCGTGTGACTAACAGCTGTAATTCTCCAATTATCATGCTGTGTTGTCCAACTGTGCTGTAGTTTCAGTTACCAGGAGTCTGCAGACAGGAGCTGGGCCTCAGTCGTGGCCCCTGACTGGGGATGAGAGGTTTAAGGTGGGATTCTGCACTGGGCATTTGTTGTGCTCCTTCAAATCTTCTTTGAATATTAGTGAGTGCAATTAAGTAAAGATAAATTGTATTTAAAGGCATGGTTCTTTCTTCTGTGGAAAACAAAAGATCACACAAACAATACTGGACCTCATTGAACTTTCATTGTATGGACAAAACACTCAGAATGTTTTCAAATTATCATTGCATTGAAACACCCACACTTTTATGGCTGCTTTCGTTATTTCCATCTATAAAACACAAATGAAACCTCATAAATTAATAAAAGTCAAAATATAGAATAATCAATCTTATTAAATTAAAAAGCCAGTAGGCTTTATAGAAACCTTTTGCAATGCAATTCTCATATTTGTTTATATGTGCATTACATGTATTCTTAACAAAATGTATGCAAATGAAACTCATGTAAACGTCCACTTCTTGGCACTATGAATGTGCGCAAAGTATAATTAGTGCGTAAAGTATTTTTGAATCTGACTAAAGCCCTGTTCGCATGAGATTAGTGTTACCTGGTGACCTCTAGTCATTTGTAATAATAATCCCATGCGAATCGGCCATGTCTGTAGTTTGTGAAATAAAAATTCCCCCGCAAATGACCTACCATATTTCGCCAAACAAGGTCCTGTGATAAAATAAGTATTAATATAAGTAATTTGGCCAGGATTTTCTTTTTTTTTTTTTCATCTTTCGCGAAGAATGAAGGCTGCATTGGAGTGTTTTAATAGTATTTTGGGTGCTGGGGTCATATTGCTATACACCATTCAACTATACAATTTGCAGAAAGAGAACGCTGAAAACCATCAGACCATTATTTCAGATCTAAACCACCTCTTTCAATCTGAACAAAATTTTACTTGGTTGAAGCTCAATTGGATCAATTGAGGTGTTTACACAAAGGATATTCAGTCCCAAATGCGAACTTTCATTAAAAACTCTGTTGAGCAATTGGAGTCTAAATGGATTATAAAGCATGAATGTGACAAAGTCATGATCATATCCATGTTTTTTTCTTTTTCTGCCACCAACTTTAAACCCCTCGCTCCCTCCGTTCCCCCGGGACAGCATGAACCGTGACATTACGCAGCTTTCTCTCTAATTAACTAGTGACTTTCTCCAAGACATCAATCTGAGTCAGTCTAGCTCCAAACAAAAAAGCTAAAGATCGTCTTAGCTATCAACAGCGAGGACCCGAGAGGTGAAAACTCAGTGGAACCTGATGAAAACACCATTTAAACGCTCCGTCTGGCTACTCCATTTTAAACAGGACATTTTCAACACTTGCAAGGAAAGTGTGAAAAAAAATGTTACCTTCTGTGGCACAAGACACATTATAAATAGTCCCATGAGTGTGTTATGGTGTGATGAAGCCCAAACCCTTATTACTTGTGCTTGAGATTCTGGTATGGTGATAATCTGGGACAATGTGTGAGCAACAAGATTCAGCTTTTGCTTAGAGCGAGACAGAAACCCAAGCATCTGTGAATATATCGACAAACTCACACAATTGTCTATGAAACTGAATATGCAAGTGGTGAATCAACAAAAAAGTGGGAACATTCATGTCTCTGGGGTTGATTTTTATTCAAATTAAAATTTAATTTATAAATAATTAATTTTAGTAATTTAATAAGTTTCATTTTATTTATTTTTTTAAATGGCTGTTTTAAGGCTGTTCTACAATTGTGGTGTCTTTTCCACCACAGTGAACAATTGTTTAAATTAACCTTTTTTTTCCCCTTCAAAAATTTGTGTAATTGTTTACCAAGGGAATGACTGTCACGGTTCTCTCAGGGAACATGGAGCAAGGGAACGAGGAGGTGCGGAAACACGGAAAAGTCACAATTAGAGTATTCAATATCTAGAAGGTAACACAGATCACAGGCAGGGAAGACAATTCAAGGACCGACAAACATTAACTGAAAGGACTGGGGCTTTTAAAGACAGGATAATGAGGGAACTGAAGAGACACACCTGGAATCAAATTAAACAATCAATATGAGGGAGAAACTGGGTCACAGAACACATGGGGAGCAAAGCACACAAAACAGTCCATAATCCTGACAATGACATTGTTAATAAAGATGTTTTAGACTAAATATAAGACATGTGATGTGTGAAAAAGGTACTGTAAATTGATATAACTATCCATATGCGCAAAATGTTTATTGTGCAACATTTCCAATCAAACTCAGATTACGCAAAACGAAAATAGAATATAATTTTTATTTATTATGAAAATAGCCTGAACTAGACAAAGAAGTCTGCCATTTTATTCCAAATCTTTCAAAATCTCATTTCCATTACTGTCATTTCCACCACAGAATGCTATTAAATACAAAATATAATTTTGGATGTTGTGGAAATGACACTAGCGGGAATTTTCGTTACTTTCAATGGAAAAATGGTAAACATGGCAATACCATAGAAGAACCATATTTTGGTTTCCCAAAAAACCCTTTAGTGAAGAGTTCTTTTAGTGTGAAGATCATTTTTAAAATCTCAATAACTTTTTCTTTTTCCACTATAAAGAACTTTTTGTGCATTTGAAAGTTTCCATGAATATGAAAAGTTCTTCATGGAACCATCAATGCCAATAAAGAACCTTTATTTTCAGGAGTTTATTTTGTAGAGTCCTCGGGGACAAAAACGCCCATAGATGTAGAAACACCCCAGTGCACGTTTACTGAAATGTTTCATTTCCAGCAGAACCTTTCCTAACCAGTCCATTCCGGTTTATTTCAAGACTCTCATTGGTCCAGTTGGCTTTAAAACACGGGGAGATTCCTGTTCTACTTGCCTCAGGTTTCTCAGGGCATTGAGGTCAAGTTGGCTATCCCATCCAGAGGTTTGATTGATAGTGATGTACCAAAATAAGAACAGTCAAGTCATACTCACATAACATGCATATCAGCAGCTGAGAAAGCCGTGAGGGTAGAATCAGGGCTGGAGGGTCAGACGTCCGGGAGGAACCAGACACGGATGAAGCTTTATAATCAGTCTAATCTTCTGCTAGTAAATACTCTGGTATCAACAAGCTCCAAGTCCAAGGACAGAAAACGCCTTCATCAAGAAAAACGTAGCCTATTTTTTTTAAAGATTTGAGTTCAAGGAAACTAAAGAAACCTGTTGATAATAATGTCTCATTTTATGTTAATTTGAGTCATGGCAATTATTGTTTTAATGGCAATAAAACAAAATAGAACAATGTTTTTTTTATTTATTTTTTTTGTCTGCCATTGGTATCTAAACAGATAGTCCCACCCCAAACTATTACTATTGGTAGAGCTTTTAATTGTCAATATTTCTCAACTTTAAAATGTTGATTGTGTATGTTAAATGTTGAGCACACATTTTCTCCTTTCTCTTTGGCTTTTCTGTTTATCTTTAGGTAAACCTAGTCGTTCCATGATTTAGGTGTGGAAATGGATACCCCGTGATGATTCCAGCCACTATTTACTCAACTGCTGTGTCCTAACCCTAATGTCTGATTCTTGACATGATCCATGTTAATGCTGACAAATGACCCTTGGATCAGGAAGTTGGAGAAACGCTGAACTGGGGGATTTCTGCAGATACTAAACTTGCAAGAAAATATGAAAAAGTATGAAAAATTATTTATGTATTTTTTTTTTTTTTTTGCATCTTGGATTTTCCAAGAATAAAAAAAAACTTTTTCGAACTCCTAAGCTGTTTGTCCGATTTTCACCAAAACTGGCACAGATCATCTTCAGACCATGCTGACAAAAAATAATAGAATTCAAGTTGATTAGTCAAACCATTTGCGAATAACACCCAAACAAATTTGACCAAAAACACACCAAAATACATACTATATAAGACAAAACTAAAGTTTACTGTAATCAGATGAGAATTGGTACATGTAGACACAAGCGTGATCTGAAAGTACATGCACAATTTCGGCCCTGCAGCACCTACTGGGCAGGAAATATGAAAAATTAAAAATTTTTGCTTTGACCAAAAATCAAAAGACTGGGATTCCTTGTGTAAATGTTTAGCTTTTTTTTTGTTGTTGTTGTTTTTTTTTTTTGCAAGAAATAAGTTTAGGCAGTTCTACATTCTAAAAATGTCTCCTAAACACATAAAAAGAAGTTTAAGGAGCAGTTCATACAAACATATTTTATGGAGATATATATGGATATATATATATATACGTATAATGGAAGTGAATGGGAACAAAAACCACAAAAAAAGTATCTTGAAAGTACTTCATTCAACTCGCGTATTATTCAACTTCATTCAATATTTCATGTCTTCTGAAGCCACATGACAACTTTGTCTGAAATGTCACTCATTATATACTAAAATCTCATTCATATTTGTAAAATATGGTGCATTTAGATGTCAGTAACATCAAATATCGTGGTTCTTATAGACCAATTCGGTGTTGGCATAAATTTGAGTTTATATTTAAAAAGTCTGACTTTATTTTCGCAATTCCAAGATTATATCTCACAATTCTGATAAGGAAAAACAACTCGTCATTCTCTCTCTTCCCCTCTGCTCAGAGTCATGAGTTTATATCCCACACTTCTGCCTTATTTTCCTCATTCACAAACTGACTATTGTTGACTTAAATCGAGTCATAAAGCCTGAACTAGGATATATAATCTCGCATTTGAGATAAAAAAAGAAGTCAGAATTGTGAGATAAAATAGGTAAATGTTATGTAAAATGTTAACCGTAATAGGTTTAAACAGTATTTTATGCTTTTAACAATATGTCCTCTATGAACTGCATATGTGAATATTATGTAGACCTAGTGTTTAAATCAAATTTATGCTTTAAACATAATCATAGTAGTTTTCATACATAGTCTGTTCACTGTAAACTTTTGACCACAACTGTAATTTTTGGGTGAACTGTCCCTTTATTGTTGACAAACAAGCTGAAATTCATTATGGTTTAATCCTGTTTATTAGTAATGGGAATCTGTTAATGACCCTATTAGACCTGAATCCGATCTTGGTCAGTGACGGTATTATTTCAGCTGTCGTGGATTTCATTAAGATTTTTCTCTGCCTAAAATTAAAACTCCAATTAAAGTATTTAATAGCTAGCACATTAAGGTATCACGTCACAGATTTTATACAGATGAATTAATGCTCTCTTTGCACCCTCTGATATTTTCTTTGATGTTTAGGAATAGCACTGTGAAGTGTGTAACTGTAAAGCTGTGAAATACATTAAAGCTAGAGTTTAGGGCTTCAGATCTTGTCATGCTGATTAAGGCGAGATCACATCCAGTGTGGTGTAGATGGTCCAAAGCCAACACTACAGTCTTTTTAGCATCTCTGCATGATGCATAAATTACATGCTTAAATGTGCTGAGCATCAAACACTTAAACCGTTACACTGACCTGAGATCAGTTTAGCTGTGGGTACAGAGGGTTATGAGGGAGAAAGCTAGATTTAGATGGGTGTAGAAAGAACACACACTAATTGTTCACTGGTTAACTTACATTATTCACTGTACAAATTCATTACTTATTAATAAAATAAATGTTAATTTTACATTTTAAAAAACATATGTATATATTTAATATAAAATGTCCATACTAATTTCATCGTTTTTGTGTCAGTGATGTGACTTTCTTTCTTTCTTTCTTTCTTTCTTTCTTTCTTTCTTTCTTTCTTTCTTTCTTTCTTTCTTTCTTTTCTGTATATTAATTTATTCAAAAATACATGAAAAATGCAATTTAAACCAGTGCTGTTACTATGAAAAAAAAATAATATTGAAATTTAACTGAAATAAAATGAAATATAAATATCAGATGAAATAAAAATACATTTATGTTGGAATGACAAACAAATTGAATTTGAATATACAAATTACTAAAATAAAAATTAATAATAGCTAATAGAAATTTATTTAAAACAAAAAAAGAACTACAAACCCGATTCCAAAAAAGTTGGGACACTGTACAAATTACGAATAAAAAAGGAATGCAATAATTTACAAATCTCATAAACTTATATTTTATTCACAATAGAATATAGATAACATATCAAATGTTGAAAGTGAGACATTTTGAAATGTCATGCCAAATATTGGCTCATTTTGGATTTCATGAGAGCTACATATTCCAAAAAAGTTGGGACAGGTAGCAATAAGAGGCCGGAAAAGTTAAATGTACATATAAGGAACAGCTGGAGGACAATGATTGTGTACAATTTGCAACTTATTAGGTCAATTGGCAACATGATTGGGTATAAAAAGAGCCTCTCAGAGTGGCAGTGTCTCTCAGAAGTCAAGATGGCAAGAGGATCACCAATTCCCTCAATGCTGCGGCAAAAAATAGTGGAGCAATATCAGAAAGGAGTTTCTCAGAGAAAAATTGCAAAGAGTTTGAAGTTATCATCATCTACAGTGCATAATATCATCCAAAGATTCAGAGAATCTGGAACAATCTCTGTGCGTAAGGGTCAAGGCCGGAAAACCATACTGGATGCCCGTGATCTTCGGGCCCTTAGACGGCACTGCATCACATACAGGAATGCTACTGTAATGGAAATCACAACATGGGCTCAGGAATACTTCCAGAAAACATTGTCGTTGAACACAATCCACCGTGCCATTCGCCGTTGCCGGCTAAAACTCTATAGGTCAAAAAAGAAGCCATATCTAAACATGATCCAGAAGCGCAGGCGTTTTCTCTGGGCCAAGGCTTATTTAAAATGGACTGTGGCAAAGTGGAAAACTGTTCTGTGGTCAGAAGAATCAAAATTTGAAGTTCTTTTTGGAAAATTGGGACGCCATGTCATCCGGACTAAAGAGGACAAGGACAACCCAAGTTGTTATCAGCGCTCAGTTCAGAAGCCTGCATCTCTGATGGTATGGGGTTGCATGAGTGCGTGTGGCATGGGCAGCTTACACATCTGGAAAGGCACCATCAATGCTGAAAGGTATATCCAAGTTCTAGAACAACATATGCTCCCATCCAGACGTTGGTCTCTTTCAGGGAAGACCTTGCATTTTCCAACATGACAATACTAGACCACATACTGCATCAATTACAACATCATGGCTGCGTAGAAGGAGGATCCGGGTACTGAAATGGCCAGCCTGCAGTCCAGATCTTTCACCCATAGAAAACATTTGGCGCATCATAAAGAGGAAGATTGACAGTTGAGCAACTAGAAGCCTGTATTAGACAAGAATGGGACAACATTCCTATTCCTAAACTTGAGCAAGTTGTCTCCTCAGTCCCCAGACGTTTGCAGACTGTTATAAAAAGAAGAGGGGATGCCACACAGTGGTAAACATGGCCTTGTCCCAACTTTTTTGAGATGTGTTGATGCCATGAAATTGAAAATAAACTTATTTTTCCCTTAAAATAATACATTTTCTCAGTTTAAACATTTGATATGTCATCTATGGTGTATTCTGAATAAAATATTGAAATTTTACATTCCACATCATTGCATTCTGTTTTTATTCACAATTTGTACAGTGTCCCAACTTTTTTGGAATCGGGTTTGTAAAACAAAAGAATCCAAACTGAAATTTTAATTTAAAATATTAATAAATACTATTATAGTAGGCCTATATAAATATTCTAAAATAATAATTTTGATATTTTTCATCCTAATTTTTCATCCTCAGATAAAAACAATTATGTTTTATTATAACAAACTCATTACAAGATTTTAATTATTGTAATATTTTTTTTATTACAACAATTTGTAATAGTTTGCCAATATCTTTTATATATTATATTATATTATCTTTCTTTTTATTTCTTAGGAAAAAGGCTTCAATGCTTATAATAACTTATGTTGTAATATTTTGTCATGTGGTGCGACTTTCTAAAAATTATAAATTAATAATGAATCTTATTTTTTAATTTTTAACTTGTTTTTAGAGTCAATAAATTGATTTTTGTTCTCTTGATGCATTGCTTAAAAAAATTCTGAACCTAATGAAACCAACATAAATACAAATAGTACATTTCTAAAAATTATATTTAAATAGATTTTTAAAAACTTTTTTCTCTATAGAGGACATTCATTGCCTCATGCAAGGTCCAGATATGGTCGATATGCTTAATACAGCTAATCAAATACACGATTTTCTGTTTATTATCTGTAAATATTGCCCGGTGGCCTCCAGCATTTAATAGTGCCGTTCATCCTACATCATTAGTTTCAAATTTCTCTCTTCTCCTCCCTTAATGGACTAACAATTTAAGCAAACACCCCCTGTGATGTTGGAGACGGACCAGATGGAGCAGCTAAAGTGGTCCTGTACCACTCTGCTCTTGAAAAGCTCTGTACGGGGCGTATCGTGACAGAGTCTGTCATAGGCCTGTCAACACTGACAGTGAGCTAATTGCACAAATCATCAGAAACACATACAGCAGGACGCTGTGACCTCCTGCAAATGGATCTGGGATTTGCCCTCTGGAATATCAACAAATATGTTTCTACGAGATGAAAGGATACATTTGTAGCATTTTATGCCGTGTGGGTTTCTCAAATCCCATATCGAACTTTATCGGAAGCAACATTTTTACCTGTGAGAATGTGCAATGTTCCATGCTAAGCTAAAGGTTTAAACTTGCCAATTTTTGATGGCTAATGCAATTTGCTACAAGGTTGTGTGTTACAGTGGTTTTACCACAGTAAAGTGAGCTTCAATAGATTTATTTTCATAACAGTAAAAGCTACAATTGGATAAAAGACATTAATCTTCAATAAATAGTAAAAACGGTAATACTTTACAATAAGGTTCATTAGTTAACATTACTTAACAACATTAGTAAACAGGAACTAAGAATCAACAATAATTCTACAGCATTTATTAATCTTAGTTAATGTTAATTTCTGTATTTATTAATGCATTATTAAAGGGACACTCCACTTTTTTGGAAATAGGCTCATTTTACAACTCCCCCAGAGATAAACAGTTGAGTTTTACCGTTTTTGAATCCATTCAGCCAATCTCCGGGTCTGGCGGTAGGACTTTTATCTTAGATTAGCATAGATCATTGAATCGGATTAGACCATTAGCATTTGGTCATCAAAAATGACTAAAGAGTTTCGATATTTTTCCTATTTAAAACTTGACTCTTCTGTAGTTACATTCGTGTTCTAAGACTGACGGAAAATGAAAAGTTGCGATTTTCTAGGCCGATATGGCTAGGAACTATACTCTCATTCCAGCAAGGAATCAAGGAACTTTGCTGCCATACCAATGGATGCAGCAGGCGCTGTGATATTACGCAGCGTCTGAAAGTATTCCCCAGCTATATCATAACTAGTTACCTAGCTGGGGACTACTTTCAGGCGCTGCGTCATATCACTACGCCTGCTGCACCCACGGTACGGCAGCAGATTTCCTTGATTATTATAGTTAATGCACTGTGAACTAACATGAAGTCACAATGAACAACTGTATTTTCATTAACTAACATTAACAAAGATTAATAAATAGTGTAATAAATGCATTGTTCATTGTTTGAATGAACAGATTTCCTTCAAACAAAGCTTGTGGAGATCAAAAACCCACGGTTGTCCTCACAGATCATCATTGCCTCTCCTCCTGTCAAAATAGTGCGTTAAAGATGACCTCCACAAAAAGGAGCTTGTCCTGTGGGTGTGTGAGAGGTGGCAGGTCACTTCCTCAGAGGTGTACGGGGGACAGATGTCATGCTCTCTCCTTCCTGTCACATGGTCAGTCCATTTCTCTGGCCCGATATCAGCAGGCCTGTCCATGCTCAGCTCATTAAAGCAGCCGCTACACCTGATTCTAACATTAGCATGTGTTCCCACGCTTGAGCGCCCCCCCCCCCCACCCCGGAAACGACCCCAATCACGCACTTTTAGGGTCTGTGAAAGCAGCCTCTGATAAGTGACTTGTCATTGAGGGGATTTTTCACTTGTTGGCTTTACAAGGACAACAAACTAAACTTCATGAACGCTTATGCGTGTGCTGTGGTATTTTATTATGCAGTTTGAATAATTGCCAAAAATTATGTTTTTATTGTTAAAACCCCTTGTTTATACCATAATAAGTTAAATATTGTTATTTTTTAGTTATTAAATTATTAAGATTTTATTATTAAGTATATATACATTAGTATTTTTAAATTATTCAATGTGAATTACATAATTATATAATTTAATTTGATATATTTAGCTATTTTTTATAGATTATTTTATTATTAATTCAATTATGTTTGTTAATGCTGGTGGCATAATAATAATAATAATATACAGAAAACTAAATAATATATATAAAAGCAGTTTTGAGATTTCTGAAGTTTTTGAGGCAGCTGCTGTTATAGTCACGATGTGGACTCCTGAGCACAGTGAGCGTCTGTGGACTGCATCAGCCGTGAGTGCGGGAGAGCGCTGCCCTCGTCGTTTAGGCAGGTGCAGCTCAGGACCTGCTGCTTGGGTGATCACACATTTGATCTGTTCCCTGGATCAAGCTCTGCATTTCATCTCAGAACGTCGTTGGAACTGCTTTTGGATTAATTATAATTATTGGTTTATTTTAAGGGGGTTTGATCATTTTAATGCCTTGAATCCCCAAATATCACTTTATCCTTTTCCCCAAATTATAAAGGCAGCTGAATATATTCATGCAAAGACCGTGTGTGTACTGATACATGTGATATTATAAAGATATGTTGTTTACCAAACTAATCAATTGACAAATTATGAAAATGTTATCTAGAAAGCTTTACAACATGCATATACACACATTGGTTTTAATGTTTAATGGGGACTCTACATAGGTGTAATGGTTTTCATACTGTACAGACTGTATCTTTTATCCCCCCTAAACTTACCGCTCATACAAAACTGTCTGCATTTTTACATTATTAATAAAACTTTGTTTAGTGTGTTTATAAGCTATTTTATTAATGAGGACTAAGGAGATATCCTCATAAAACATGGTTGTGTTGTTATACCAGTGTAATACCCATGTCATAATACATATTTGTGTCCTCATAAATCACATAAATATGCACTCATATTTATACAATTGATTCACTACATCCAACTGATTACATTTAATTGTTTCAGTGACTTTACCGGTGTGTGTGTGTGTGTGTGTCACTTTGTGTTTATTGAATTTTGCACATTGATGCAGGATTTTTGACACTTTACCAGTCAAAGTGAACATACCCAGCATTATATTTTACAGTAAAGTCACTTAAAAATTTCATTTAATCAATTGGACGTTATGTAGTGAAAACATTTCATGCATTACATAGTGTATATTAAATGTCAATCAAATCAAGTCAAACTTTTGCAACTCCAACTAATTCATTTCAATTTTAAAATGGATCCTGTTTCACAAAATTTTACTTTTGTAATTAAATTTAGAAATATGGGCAATTCATATTATGATTTCAAGCATTTAAGCACCTTAGGATCAAAACGTTGACACATCGATAAAGCTTCTCCAAGCTTTTGAGTCGTAGTGTAAGAGTTTTATCTGTGTGCATTGAAAGTGTGCACAGATACAGTGGAATGTATGAATGTTTATGGTTTCCATAAATGTCACCTGTGCCTGTTTGCTGAAGCTGATGCTGGGACAGTACAGTGACTATATATATTCACATATGTTTATTTTCCTCTTTTTCTGACAAAAAAGAGAAACATAATCAGCCTCTCTGCTGCTCCCATCAGGTCTGGAGCATCCATTCCTTAAATGTCATGTTACTGCAGATTGACCTCTGTATGACATTATTATATTATCAAATTCAGAAACTTTGACATGTAAAGTCTTTACAAAAATGTCTGTAGATATACAATATCAGAAATATGCACAGATCAAGCACCATTTACAAGTGAGAACAGTCCAAAACAGTTCTGAACAGATTTTGATATGAAGGACAACAACAACAGCAGATGAACTTCTGGACTTTTTGTCCAGAAGTGATGGTTTGAAGTTAAAAAACATCTTAAAAATGGATTTGTTTCTTACAAACATACTCCTTTCCACTTCACAAGATATTAATTGATGGACTGGAGTGGTATGGATTACTTGTGGATTATTGTGATGTTTTTATCAGCTGTTTGGACTCTCATTCTGACGGCACCCATTCACTGCAGAGGATCCATTGGTGAGCAAGTCATGTAATGATACATTTCTCCAAATCTCAATTTCTCATCTACAGCTTGGATAGCCTGAGTACATTTTCAAGTTAGTATGCGTTTCTTAACTCAAGTAGGATTCACAATATTGATTATTGATACCTTATTGGTTATCAGCCTATATTGGAGATTTTTTTTATTTATCAGTGTGAGCTGATATTGGACATTTAATTGGATGTAACTGAAAATCGATTGTTCATGCATGCCTGAATTCACTTAATAGCATTTAAAATTTAAGGTAGATAGATTGCAGTTTTTAGTGCATTTATTGAGCATAACACGACTAACCAATCCCTAAACTCAAGACACCAAGAATCATTCAAGACATGCCTGGTCATGTGATCTCAAAATGACTGCTGCCATGAGTGGGCTACCCACTTTATGTAGAATAAACTAGCTTTTTTGAGTTGTTAACATGATCTCCTGTATGCATCATTTTAAACACATTTATAAAAAAATACTATTCCTTTATGAAGTCGTATACATTTTCACATGGAAAATATCCATTTGTATTAATGTCATCCCTCAATGGTACCCTATTATTAGTCAGTTGATGTGAAGTCCCATCTAAGTAACTGACAAATATAGCAAAGTATGCCTTTAGAGTGCAAGGAGTTGACAGGAACTTCCCGGACCACCCGTTGACAAGATGAGAATAGATAAAATATAGAGTGTATTCTCATAGGAGGAAGTGTCAAGATGTATATTTGCGTCGGGTGAAGTTGCGCTCCAGTGTGCGTCAGGGTTTGGAATGGTGTTTACTGTCCACGGCCAACTGCCCCCTCCGATTCTGCAGCAGTTGATCGTGTTCAGACCCATAAGCCTCCTCTCAACCCACCACCCCCAGATCGGACCCAATCCTCATTGGCCGCTAGTGTCGTCACAGAGACAACAGCTGTCTCCAGGATGAAGAAGCTACATTTGGGGTGCCAGCCAGTCTGCCTGCCTGCAATTGGAGAATCCCAAAGTCCCTCATGGCCTCCACACCACACACTGACTTCAAACCAACCAACACAAATAAGGAACAGAGCCCTCTAGGGGTGTGTAGTTTATATACGCTCACAGATGCCTCAAAACTTCTGTTTCCAGACATAAGACATAAATAAAAAATATAAAGTATTTTGTTTTATTTAACAACATCTAAAAGGTTTTTACAGAAAATGAATAAAATGTACATAAATAATTTAACACTAACAAATGAGTTCTGCAGTAATCTAATCCTTTTTAGTTTAAATTTTAATAAAAACAAATATTATGCTGATAATATGTAGATAATGGTAATTGGTGTGTGTGTGTATACAAATATTTTAACGTTAATATATTTTTAGTTGTAATGTTTTTAAAGATACACTATAAAAAAAATGCTTTTTTTAATATAACTAAACAAAATAACTAAAAATGTTTTAAGCAAAATGTACTAAATTAAATGCATTTTGCTTAAAACAAGTAAAATTATCTGCCAGTTGGGCACTTAATTTAGTTTTTTCCCCTGGAAACAAGACTAAATATCTTATGTCATTTTGCTTATGTAGTAAAAGTATCTTGATTTAAGAATGTTTTGATATTTTGACTAGAAACAAGACAAAAATACTAATTAAGATAAGCCATTTTTTTTGCAGTGTACCCCATTGGCAGATTATTTTGCTTGTTCTAAGCAAAAACCCACTTAATTTTGATTTAAGAATTTTAATTGATTTAAGAATTTTTAGATATTTTGGCTGGAAACAAGACAAAAAAAAATCTAAGTAAGAAAAACATTTTTTACAGTGTAATTCATATTTCAAAATACTTTATTTGCATATATACACATAATGTGCAATTATTAAAATATTAAAATATATTAAAATAATATACTGCACACACACACACGAGCACATATATAGTTTATTACCGTAATAGTAGATCATTTGGTTATATTAATATTAATATAATATTGACATTAATAAGATATTGTGAAATACATTTTCAAATTTACTTTAACTCAAAAATGTAATATTTTAAAATGTATATACTCAAAATGTAGTATTAACATTAATATTTTATTTTGTATATACAAATGATCTTCAATTATTAGAACAATATTATAGTTATTATTATAGTAGTATACAGTAGTAATATTTCACTTTTAAAACTGCATTTATATTTTTTATTTTTTATTAATATTAACATTATTCATATTTTAATGAATATATACAAATGATCTACAAAATAGATCGTTGTTAATTAAATATTGATCAACAATATATATTAGCCAGTGTTGATATGAATACCAACATATTAGTGTGTTCTTGATTCCAGTTTGATTTCCTTTTAAACGGTGTGTCTCAGACAATAGAATTGACCTAGATATTGTAAAAGTAGATTCTTAGAAAGTTTGGTTTGACTGAGAGTCAGTATGTGTGTTGTGTGTACAGTATGTATGTTGAGCTGTCCTTCACGCTCGCACCTGCTGCCCACCCAGCACACACGGGTCCGGCCGGCTGCTAGCGCAACGCTATAAGAGCTGGTGCTGTTTCACAAGGGCCATTAGCTCTCCGAAACCAATGGGAACTGCTACCGTGGCCCAGACTGGATGGATGATACATGGATGTATGAGTGATTTACAGGATGCAGAAGGAAGGGAGATGAGAGGAAATTCAACTAATGAAGTGATAACCTCTTTGTAGCCCAAAGGAGCCATGAGGGATTTGTGTTTTTAAAGATATGCTTGTATGAAAATGGCACTTTAACATCATTTTTAGGATTTTTTTTGACATTGTCATTGGTTTCTTGATTATTTTTTTCAGTCTAATGTCTTATTTTGTCATAATAATAATTTCTAAATGGCCTTTTTAGGTCACATTTGCCTACTGGAGCATTTTTTCAAGTATTTTTGAAATACATTTCACAAACAGATTAATTTCTTGTAGAGTTCAATTGTTTTTAGTAGATTTGTTAGTACTTATATCAATGCTGGTCAAAACACAACGTTATATTCTCTGACCACTAGGTGTTTCCTCCAAGGCAATCTCCAAAAATCAAGTTTGCAGGCAAAACTTTTGTCCGTTTCCAATTTTCCAAGTTTTGGAAACTAACTGCAGCCTGAAATGTTGGTAGCTTCCAAGTTTTGGAAGCCATTTTTAACACAATATTACCCCAGTCTTGCTTCATTTTAAGTCTCTGGATGTTAGCCATTAGATATGCTTCTGCTTCTCAAAGATAACAAGACAAGGCTGTGCTGACCGTAAAAATATCTAAGAAGGATCCATTTTCTCAGTCTGTCAGACTTACCAGCAGAAAGGTAGAATCCAGAGAAGTTCTTTCTAAACTCTAGAGGACACCATGTACAAGTACAGTATACTTCAGTGTCTCTTTTCTTTCGGCTGCCATTGATTGACAGTCAGGGCAGGTGTGGGCCATCCTGAGTCAGTTACAGAAGCCTCTGTATGCCCCACCTGTTCACTGCATGCTCCCCTTGGCCCTTGACCTGATGACCAACTTTTTATCCCCCTTCAGTCCGGTGGCAACTGTGGGCCAGGAGCCGGATGGCTTTCATAAATAATCGCTGGTCTAAACAGACAGTTCTCTGCGTGAGCCCAGCAGCACAATTATCTGCTACAGTCTCCACTTTTGACCTCTTAGCTCGCTTCTCACTCGTTTAGCTCATTTCATTTTTTTCTGGCTAACTTGAATTATGATATACAGTAATTAATATGTAATAGCATGTAATAGTATAGTAATAACAGTCTAAAGCCATTGGGTGCGGTTTTATCTGTCACTGATTGCATCACTCATGGGAAGCAATTACTTTGTCACTAATCAGCCCATTTTCTCAAAAAATAAAATACAAATAAACATAGCAGCTGTGATTAAATAAAATACTGAACATTTTACATTTTTTTCGATTTATCATGCATATGAAAGAAAGTCATACAGGTTTTGATGTTAAATATGTTAAATAATGTAAATATACTTTATGTATTTAATCCCATTTTATTAACCAATGCCTTTACTGCTGTCTGTTGATGATCCAATTCAACCATACTAAGCAAAAATGACTATAAATACATTTGTTCGTAGAGTTCAACTTTATTCTCCAGCGCTCTACTCATAATGGAATCCAAAATTAATTTACATTTTCTTCAGCCTGAGGCTTATTCGTTTCTCTTTGTAAAAGGGCTTTTACATTTTCCAAAAAACATACAAGCTGTAACGGAGCCGACAAGACGTGAGACGCGCGGATCCATTTGCAAGCTTTTATTAATAAACATAGTCAAATAACAGACAGGGTCAAAACACTAGCAAACGGTATGGCACGGGCAAGACACAAGAGTAATCCTAGGGCATGCGTGGGTCCTCGATCGGTGAACAATATCCAGAGGGCTTGAGAAGAGGGGTAGTCCGATAACCTGAGCAGTAATCCAAACGAGGTAAACACAGAGTCTGAAACTGTGAGACAAGGGTAAATCCACGATACAAGGGCGGGAAACAGGAAACGAGACTATAAATAAAACAAACTAAACTCAGACTTAGAGAACACAGAATGGCTCGGTAAGGTAGCTAACACTTTGAGAGTGCTATACGCAGAACAATACACGGCGATCTGTGAAAAGAAGTCCATGGTTTATAAAGGGTGTGTGATTGTGAGATGGTTCTCAGGTGTGAGCGTGTGATTGAGACAGCTGTGTGTACTTGTGTGCAATGAATGCTGGGAAATGCAGTCCAGGGTAATATATGACAACATGATATTACACAATATATGATATTGGTGCGAGAGCCAATATGATGGAGAGGCGACCTCTTATGGCAGTTGGACAAAAGACCACAAACCGGATTCGTGACACAAGCAAGCCCAGCCTAGATGAGAAAATGTAACGCAAAAGTAATGTAATACATTACCTTCCATAGTAAGTAATGCCATTAGTTACTTAGGGAGTAACGCAATATTGTAATGTAATGTAAGTAACTTTAGTAAAGTTAATGAGTTTTTTTTCTACTGACAAATGTTGACAAAGACATTGAAACATAACTAAATCATCCTAAATTAAGTAAAAAATAAACAAGGCCTTATATTCTCCAAAACCTGTCAAAACTTGTCACAGACTGATGTTTTTGTGAATCCAGAGCAATGTTTTCTTTTGAGATTTTGTTAGCCATTAATTTCAAGTTTAAAATTAGTATTAGCAGCTTTGAGACTAACACCAATTCTAATACAACTACTAATACTACTAAATTTCGCATTTCTAGCGTGCTATCATAACACTGAGCAAATGTATCTTGTGTCCCTGAATAAGGGATAGCCAATCATAAATGACATAAGCCAACATGAAGCGAATAATAGCAGGTTGAGGCATAGATGTTCCATTTGATGGTGGGCTCAATATCTTCTGAAGACTAAACTGGAAAGAATGTCTCTGTGAAGCGCTGCTTTGCTCACCATGCAAAATCGAGTGAGGTAATCCACACTTTCATTAGAAATGACTCTATGGCTGAAGTATGAGGAGAGTCATGACTTCTACATGAGAGGAAAATAGGATTTTGGTGTCTTATAGAAAGCAGCCATTACTAAACTTGTGTAGTGGAGTTTCTTTGTACTTTTAATTCATTTAATTCTCACTAAGGATAGAAAAATGGCCATAAAAATTGAGAATGGAACAAAATAGACTATATCGAAATCATTCAACAGTGTGTTGGTCATCAGCCTGTGTTTGGTGTCTGAGTCATTCATACCAACATTCTGTTCTTCCAGCGACAAACACTCAAGGATTAACCATCCTTCATAAAACGTTGTGTGAAGTCACAGCGGACATGAAAATAACCTGTGTGTACGTGTGTGCGTGTGTTCTTAAAATAGAAGCTCTAGCTTGTAAAATGATACTTGTTCTTGTTGCGTGAAGGCCAGTGTCATAGATGTGTTTACGGCAGTATTCTGACGGCTTGCGTTGCTATGATTCAGAAACATTTTGTTCTAAATGGGCGAAGCCAGATCCAAAATGAATGATGAATACAATTAACATTGTTTGATTGACTCTTTGGTCACAGTTTATTTTAAGTTTCAATTCTCTCTATTGACAAACCTATGACTTTTGCCTCAATAAACTACTAATTAGCTGCTTATTAATAGTTAGTAAGGTATTTGTTAAGTTTAAGACTAGAGATGTAGAATGTGTGTTTTATAAATACTAATAAACAGCCAATATGTTAATAACAGGCATGCTAATAAACAACTAGCTAATAGTGAGATTTGGTCCTATACTAAAGTGTTACCGACTCTTTTATATTTGCAACTCCTTTATAGACTATTAATATGTTTGTGCATATTTGGAATCCTAAATGTATAATGTATGTATGTAAGTCAATCAGTGAGTGTTCTTGAACATTTTAGTTGCCTAAATACCAAAGATAATAAGCATGTCCAGCCTTTGATTGCATGTCATTACTTTTATAACTGGGCTGTTGACAAAGAAGACTAAGTACAAATGTGTCTATTAATAGGCTTCTACACACTAGAGTATATACCTTGTGGTTGATGGGAAAGTAGCAAAAGAAAACGGCAGTGTTGTGATATTTTTCATGTCATAAAATCCTGATACAACTGTTTATTGTGCAATTAAACATTAGCATATAGCTAAAGTAATATTCTGCATAGAATACCAACATGATGTGCACAAAATATTGCACAAAATGTGCAGTATACAACATACCACAAATGTGCAGAATAAAATTTTGCAAAATGCAGTTTGCTCCATTTGATAATCCATTGCTAATGTGAAGAATAATGTTAGGAAGTGGTATCTATGAAAATATTCCGCTATGGAATAAAAAATTATGCAATATTTTTTAAATTGTAATTCTTAGTTTATATGTTTACAATTCTGACTTTTTGTTTTTGCCAGAATATAAAATAAAAAAGGTAGTTGTGACTTCATAAGAAATTGCAAGATATAAAAGTTTAAATTTTGATAGGAAAAGTCCCAATTGTGAGATATCAACTCTCAACTGTGAGATATTTCACTCGCAACTTTTCAGATGTCTCAGTTAGAACACTAGGAAAATGCTTGAAAACAATACAGACAGTGTTATCAATGAAAATGCTATCTCAAATTTATCCTGAATAATGCCTAAATCACAGAGAAACATAATTGCTAGACTTCTTTATGTTATAGTTGGCTTTAAATTTGTGAAATTGTCACCTCTGAGTTGACGTGGTGTAAAGCCAGGGCTAATTGCGGTTGTGTTTGGCTTTAGCGAAACTATCAACAACGCTGTTTTGATCAGGAAATGGGATTACAGGATTGCAAAGGAATGCTTCCTCTGATTAGCTCTTGACGTGGAACGAAGGTGTTAAAGTGAAGAGAAAAACGAGGCAAAGTCTCAATTCAAGCAAACATCTTTCATTGCGTCACTGCATTGCACGACGAGTCGCAAATCAATGCATTAGCAGCATGCAAGTGTTGAGTGCACGCCTGTGCATGTGAGTATATATACGAACAAACATACGTGTGTGTACAAGCACACTACACACTGAACCACTCAAGCTGTCTTTCCTCAAAAAACTGTCAACAGTCACTAGCGGATTCAACTCAACATCTGCAATGTCTCAGACATCACTGTTGTTTTTTTCCCATTTCGCTCTCTCTCTCTTTCTTTCTCTCTCTGTCTCTCTTGCCCAATGCCGCTCAAACAGGCCTACCCAGCTTTTGTTTCAAAAAGCTGATGAAATTGTCCCATGGTCTACAGCTGGTCCTCTGGACTTGACTTTGAAATCAGAGCTGGCCGTGGAGATGTTTGCATACCGCTTGTAAGCAGCGAGTGGGTTCAAGAGACCACGTTAATTAACGGACAGGATTGCGCTGGTTTATCAACAGACCTCCCATTTCAGCCCATCTCACGGTTTATAAGAACCTCAGTTGTTTAACAGGACGGGGACAATGAACTGATCAGCAGTTTGAGGAATGAATAAATAGATTAACACATTTTTAAGTAAAGTATATCTAGTTTTTATCTTACTGTATATATATTTTACAAAAAAAGTGTGAGGCTAATGCTCTCCTGTGCAAAACTCACTGCTAAGATGTTGGAGTTTTCCTTACAACCTTTGGAATATTTAATCGATTGTAGTAAAAATATATATTTTTTTAATTTTGAGATTCAAAATATAAAAATGAGATCATATTATACTGCATACTTATAGTGTTAATTCACTTAAAAATTCTGTCATTAATTACTCACCCTCATGTCGTTCCAAACCCGTAAAATGTTCATCTTCGGAACACAACTTAAGATATTTTTGATGAAATCTGAGAGCTCTCAGACCCTCCATAGACAGCAACACAACTGCAATGTTCTCAGGTCCAGAAACATAGCAAGGACATTTCCTTTTTGCACACAAAAAGTATTCTTGTAGCTTCCTAAAATTGCGGTTGAACCCCTGATGTCACATGGATTATTTTAACAATCTCCTTGCTATGTTTCTGAACCTTGATTGTGTAAGGATCCTTGCTGTCTATGGGAGGATCTGAGAGCTCTCGGAATGCATCAAAAATATCTTAATTTGTGTTCTGAAGATGAACGAAGGTCTTACGGGTTTGTAACGACATGAGGGTGAGTAATTAATGACAGAAGTTTCATTTTTGGGTGAACTATCCCTTTAAGTTTGAGGTATCATTCGTGGACATACAGTTTAGGATTCAACCCTGAATTTAGTTAAAATTAAATAAACTTTTTTTTGACAAATGTTTGACACCTGTGCAGGTATATTTCCAGAAATAGTCATTCAAATGTTAATTTATTTAGTTTTGTCGGATTTCGCTTCCAGTTTGACATTAGTGGGTCCCACCTCTTTATTTTGCTAATGAAGCTTGCTACCTCAGATTAGCATACACAAGTTGGCTAAGTAATGCAGCTAAAAGTGTCTTTTAAGATGTATATTGCTCTAACTACCTTGACAAGTCTTCTAATCTTCTAGTATGTCACATTATTAACCCATCATTGTCAACAATCAACACATTCACACTTCATTATTTAGCTTATTAGCATGTGGGTAAACAAATGTAGGCTATAGCTCAACAAAACAGTTGAAAGTAGATTTCTAAAAGTATGTGTTTTTGAAGATCAATCACTCCTTAAAGTTTAGCACAAATTTTTTCTCACATTTAATAGTTAAGTGTGTATTTTACAGACCTTCTCTAATAAGTGTAGCATTTGACGGCTTGTGGTCTTTGACGTGCCGCGGGACAGATGGACCAGACCAGCCCATCACACCAATGCAGTTGTTATTCTACCGGTATTAGATGGATGCAAATCTAATCAATATCAAAACGCTATTAAAAATACGATGAGATGCTAATCCCAGCACTAGCGCTTGGGTTTCACTCGTTCCAAAAAGTCTGGGGATTTTCTGCTATCCGAAGCGGTTTGGATCACACAGCGTTCCCACTTCAAAGTGCATCAGAGGTTCGTCCTCCGAAGTTCTCCGTTCCACCTATTCTCTCTGTTCTCTCGATATTATTGTCCTTAGCATTTAATCGAATAACTCACGCTTTGCTTTTTATCTCACGGTGAGGCCCTTTGGTTCCAGCCTCCGAAACAAAAGCATCAATAAATCCTGTTGGCAAACAGGCCGTCTAACATGGAAAAGTGATCCTGGGCTGGAATTACAAAGGGAATTGAGAGATTAGGCGAAGGATGTGAACGTAATGACTTTAAAGCAGATAATCCCATGCATCTGGGGCCAGCAATTGTTTGATATTTATAGTTGATCATCAATCTTAATTGGTTTGTTATTCTTTATGAATGGAATATGAACGTGAGCGCTGATTTGTTTTGCTTTCATTCATGTGTGGGAGGAAATGTCGAGGTGTCTCTGAGACCAGACTCTTTAAGCTGAAAGAAAAGCAACAGCCATGCACTCTGTGTCTATGACTTAGACAGGATTAGATATATTAAATTTGAGTAGCTTTCTCACACCACTCAGCCTTTTCCCTCCTTCTTTTCCTAATCCTATCAAATCAACATCAAATTTGGCTCTCACTGAATATTCTAGTCTCTTTGAACATTATCATTTGTGCAATTAAGACTTAAAGAGTGGTCTATATAACATATTTGCTCACCAAGGCTGCATTTATTTAATCAGAAATACAGTAAAAACATAAATATGATCAAATATTATTACAATTTTAAATAAGTGTTTTCCATTTCAATTTATTTCTGTGATTCAAAGCTGAATTTTAAGCATCATTACTCCAGTCTTCATATGATCCTTCAAAAATAATTATACTATGCTGACTTGCTGTTAATTCAGTAATTCAAACAGTTGTTCTGCTTTTTTTCTACTGGATAAATAGCAAGGTCAAAATAACATTTGAAATAGAAATCTTTTATAAAATGATAAATGTCTTTACTGTTGCTTTGATCAACTTATTGCATCTGAATAAAAGTATTAATTGTTGAATAATAAAATAATTATATATATATATATATATGTGTGTGTGTGTGTGTGTGTATACTGTATATGTACGTATATATACATAAATGGAAAATTATTTTTTATTTGATTAAAGAGTGTACTTTTATTTATATATTATATATGTTTTTATTTATTGAAAACAAATATTTAAATGTTTATTTACTGTTTTTGTTGTTTCAGTTTTTCAGGAGACGTCACATTGTGTCCTCTGTGTGTCATTTACTGGGAAACTAACACTACTACAGGACATTTACTTTTTGCCAACATGTTTGATGGATGGCTTTATGACTTTATTCTTGTCCTCAGCGTCAGTGGGACACTAGCCAATCAGAGCTGAGTAAGTGACCTCTCTCTCTCTCTCTCTCTCTCTCTCTCTCTCTTCCTATCAGCTCCTCTCTGTCAGTTACTTGCATCTTATTTCTGATATCAGTAAATAAGAAGCTGATCAGAAGTTCACAGATCAAGTTGTGACATGTTAATATCTTGGCTTCCCTCTATTGTATTCACCAATTTTGTATCTTAGGGCCTATTCTAATTTTTTATCTTTTTTTCTTTTTTTAAACAGTAAAATCTTAAATCTCTCATTAAAATGAACATTTATGTTGCATAAACACATATTAAAGCTACAGAGTCATAGTTAAAGAATTGTCCACAAGGGGGCGTTTTGTTTTGAATGACTCCTCACTAATTGTTGGGTCTGAATCATTTAAGCTATCTAAAATCGATATGATTTGCTTCATTGAATCAAAAAGCACAAGTTTTAAAATAATCTAAGATTAATTTAGATATCTATAATGTTTTAGATTGTACTAAAGGCTACAGCCAAGTATACAATACTTTTTAAAAACAGGCACTGTTGGGGTTGGTACTTTATTTATTTATTTTTATGTTTAAAGAAAAGTCTCTGAAGGCTGCATTTATTTAATCAAATATACAGTAAAAAACATTGATATTGTGAAATATTATTACAATTTCAAGTAACAGTTTTCTATGTCAATATACTGTCAAATGTAATTTATTCCTGTGATCAAAGCAGAATTTTTAGCACCATTACTCCAGTCTTCAGTGTCACATGATCCTTCAGAAATCCTTCTACAGTAATATGCTGATTTGATGCTCAATAAACATTTCTGATTATTATCAATGCTGAAAACACTTGTGCTGCTTAATATTATGTGGAAACCATATATAATGAACAAACAAATGTCAAATTATGCAAATACATTATATAAATGTGATGGCATTGAACATATTTAATAGATATTACATATTGTCCATATGCTAATAATCTACATGTCAGTGCATGAACAAAAATGTGAAAAGATCTTGATGCTGCAACCACATTTCATATATGAACTACTACAAGAAAATCTAGCTGTTGTTTTTACATGAGCTTTAATGACATTTAATCCATTGAAAACAATTGGTGTAATGATTCACGCACCTACATCCACCCAAATGTTTTTATATTTTTAAAAGCCTGTGCTAAATCAAGCAAAGGTCAAAGGTCATCAACCCTCAGACACATGCCTGTGGATGGCATGATGTTGTATCCTGTTGTCGGCTGGCATGTCTGTCTCAGAAGCTGATAATGCCCACTGAGACCAAAGCCATTCCTGGCATTCATGGGTAAATGCCACTGGCAGGCTCTGTAATCTTCCTGTCTGATGCATGTCTAGTATACCAAGGATAAGCCGCAATATAGAGTCTACAGTCAATGTAAGCATTTTCAAATGCTCAGTTTATGCCCAAATGATCAGTCCCTCTCACATGGGCAGTGGTAGAGCAGCGCTGTCTGTTAGGGCTCCAGGATTTGGCCCCACACCAAGCGCCATATCAACAACTCCATGCTTTTTGCCTGCCGTAAAATTTCAGAGGGTCTGTATGTTCACAGTGTGCTGGCTGCTTGCTTTCTAGTGCTCTGTGCCCATGCAAGGCAGCTAAATTCAGCATTAGAGCCACACTGAGGAGGGAATGAACCCAGCAGCAGATCTGGGCGATGAACACACTCCTGCTGCAGCTGGCCGATGCTAAAGAACAAAGCAAACACACAGTGGGGTCTAGAGGTCTGGGACTCCCAAGGAAATTGTCCTACAGGACTACATTTTTGCATTATAAATTATATTATCAAGACAGCAATTTGAGTGAAAGATAAAATGGAAAAAAAATTAAAATAAATTCAAAATACTTCCGAAGCATTTTTGTTTAAATTAAACAAAATAACAAAACAAAAACTTTCATTCATTTGGATCCATAAAAGTATCCACAAAAAAGGGATGAAAAAATCTCTTAATTTTTAAGACTTTAAATTAAATGTAATGTGGTGTAACTATCAAGTAATCATTAATATCATATGTCCCTTAATAATTAATAATTATATATATGAAGCTATTAAAGGGATAGTTCACCCAAAAATGAAAATTCTGCCATTAATTACTCACCCTCATGTCGTTCCAAACTTGTAAGACCTTCGTTAATCTTCGGAACACAAATTAAGATATTTTTGATATCTGATAGCTCTCAGACCCTCCCATAGACAGCAAGGGTACTACCACGATCAAGTCCCAGAAAAATGCCAAGATGATCAACAAAGTAGTCCATGTGACATCAGTGGTTCAACTGTAATGTTACGAAGCTACGAGAATACTTTTTTGAGCAAAGAAAACAAAAACAACGACTTAATTCCACATTTTCGTCTCTACTCCATCACTTGTGGATGCGCGTTCACGACAGTACCATGACACGGGCGTGTGGTGGTGCCGGCGCTGACCTAGGTCCGGCGTGATGACGTTGAACGTTGACGTTGCCTTGTTTACACTCGGGCCCAGTAGCGCCATATGCTCATGTGCTCAACGTCATCACGCCGGATCTAGGTCGGTGCTGAATTTGTGTTCTGAAGATGAACGAAGGTCTTATGGGTTTGGAACGACATGGGGGTGAGTAATTATTGATTACTTGATTGTTATCAATTTAATGATTACTAAATCTATCTATCTATCTATCTATCTATCTATCTATCTATCTATCTATCTATCTATCTATCTATCTATCTATCTATCTATCTATCTATCTATCTATCTATCTATCTATCCATCCATCCATCCATCCATCCATCCATCCATCCATCCATCCATCCATCCATCCATCCATCCATCCATCCATCTATCTGACAGATATAGACCATTACACCAACAGGTACTTTAGACATCACATTCTAAATACCTAGGCATTATTATGGAGTTCAACCCCCTTTGCAGCTATAACAGCTTTTACTCTTCTGGAAGGCTTTCCACAAAATTTCAAAGTGTTTCTGTGGGAATTTTTACCCATTCATTCATTAGAGGATTTGTGAGGTCAAGCACTGATGTTGGACAAGAAGGCCTGGCTTGCAGTCTCAGGGCTCTGTGTGAGCTAGTCACGTTTTTCCACACCAAACTCATCCAACCATGTCTTTATGGACCTTACTTAGTGCACTGGGACACAGTCATGCTGGAATGAAAAGGAAGAGAAATCTCTTCCTACAAAGCTGGAAGCATAGCATTATCCAAAAATATATTGGTATGCTGAAGCATTAAGATTTAGCTTCTCTACCTTCTACCCCCCCCCCCCCCCCCAAACCCAACACCCCCACACACACACAAAAAAAGCCCCAAATCATTATCCCTCACCCACTAAACTTTACAGTCAGGTAAGTATAACATTTCCTTGGCGTCCACCAAATCCAGACTCGCCCATCAGACTGCCAAACAGAAAAGTGTGATTCACTCACCAGAACAGGTTTCCACTGCTCCAGAGTTCAGTGGCAGCCTGCTTTACACCACTCCATCCAATGCTTCGCATTGTACTTGTTGATTTGAGGCATGCAGTTGCTCAGCATGGAAACCCGTTCCATGAAGCTCCCGCCACATAGTGTTTGTGCTGATATTAATGCCAGTCGAAGTTTGTAACTCTTCAGCTGTGGAATCAGCAGAGCATTGGTAACTATTATAAACTATATGCCTCAGCACTCATGACCCACTCTGTAACTTTACGTGGTCTTCTACTTCATGGATGAGTTGCCACTTTTCCTAAATGCTTCTACTTTCCAATAAAACCACTAACAATTGACCATGGAATATCTAGAAGGGATGAAATTTCAGAAACCGACTCTCAAATTCATCTCATCTCTTCAGAATGACCCATTTTTTCACAAATGTTTGTAAACTCTGACTGTATGGCTAGATTGATTTTACACACCTATGCCAATGGGTCTGATATAAAGTGGGACCTTTTTTGCTTCACGTATGTGAGAATCATTTTCTTGCTTATAAACAGGCATCAGATTTCCCCTTGATGCCTAAGTGGGCCATGTGTGTGCCAGCAGCCATGCATTAGATGGCCTCGTCCTCTGGCAGCTCCAGCAATGAGCTGTCTTTGACTAAGGGCGTAATTATGAAAGCAGTTTAATCATTCGTCTCACGGGACATCGACGCAGCTTCTATGCGCGTAATTGCGAACCCGCACAACCCCTCAATAATCCTTCACAGTTAATGCATCAAGTGGGACGATGCGCCAGCAACACCCCCGACTTTAAGACCATGACACCCACTTACATGTGTTCAGATGGACGGGCCGAACACGCTGCGGGGGATTTTCTGTTCGTCTCGCTTTTTTTCATGGGGCATCTTGTTTTTTCGTTCGCTCTGTGACATTTGTTCTTGCAGCTGAACATGTGCAGTACAATTTCTTGTTTCTTCCAGGCCGGACAGCTGTGGTGCAAATTATACTTAATCCATTTGCTTTGGGAGGATTAGGCTGGTACAGTGTGTGTGGAGTGGATGCAGGGGGTTCAAGCTCCCCCGTGGGTCATATTAACCCTGCACAACCAAAAGTCCTCACGCACCCCTGGTACTTTCTTTTGACGTGGACTTAGAAGTCGGCCATGAGTCACGGACTGACCATTAAGCAGAGAAGCAGAGTTTCAACAGGCTAATTGGCCTGTCGTTTGAAAGTACATTCATTATAGCAAAGAATTTTGCTTGTGTATAATGAACGGCTGTGTTACAGGACATTGCATCATTTTGTCTTTTCTCACATTATTATCTTTTTATCCAAAGGAATTTTATCTTCAAATGTCATAGGAAATGTTGTAGTATTCAGTTCATGGGTTGGAATTTAAACTGGCTGCATCCCACAGGAAGTTAAAATGGAATGACAGGAAGTGAATTGCAGTAGAGTGTATTAGTGCCTGCCTACTTTTTCAGTGGCATTGGTTCTTGAAGTACTGTTTTGATAAGGCCATGAACCAAATAATAAAAGATAAAAGACTGTTTACTTAATGGCTTTTGTGAGGGAACCCATGACCCCATGGGAAAAACTAATGAATCAAATTAAACACGATGATGTAATATAAAACTATACAACAACCTCTGAGTTTACAGTAGCTTTTTACTTCTGACAATTGTATTTAGGCTTCAAAGTTCATAAAATTTGTGTTTATTTGTGAAGATTATCGTGATGAACAAAAATCATAACTTGTGTTGGTCAAAGAGCTTATTTTCTGCAAAAATCCAAAAGTCCATAGTTTTTGCTTTTCATCGAGGTGATCAGGGTATTGCTAGTGAGTCGATCTACAAAATTTCATCAAAGAAATTCAACAGGTAATGTCAATCTGGGAAATTAAGTATTCTTCCAACTTGTTCTATAAAATCAAAAGTCTTTAATAGTCTAAAACTTTTCAATTCATTTCAATTCAATTCAACTCAAGTTTATTTGTATAGCGCTTTACAGCTTAACAGAAAATTTTAAGTTTCTACATAATATTTAGGAGTAGATTATTAGTGGTGACTACAGCAGAAATGTACAGTAAAAATCAAAACCTTCAAAATTCAACCCTTTTTAAAACTTTTTGAACTTCCAAACGTATAAGTAATAAGTAGCCAACTCAACATTCAAAGTCTGCCTTAACAAACTTTCGTTTTTGGTTAAAGTTTGACACTTGAGGTCATATATTTATTATTATTATTATTTTTTTTAATTATTAGGACCCACCAATGTTTTTAGTTGAGTTCAAACTGGAAGTGAACAGACAAATCAAAGTATGTGGACAAAACTATTTCTGGAAATACTTGCATTGTTTACAAAAATTGTCATTCGGTTAGTTCAATTTTAAAAAGTTTAGCTTTGAATTCCACACGGTGGTCCATTGACACCTCAAATGTAAGGAATTATAATATATTTGTTTCATTTTGAGAGCAGACATTTATTTACTAACTTATATATTTATTACTACCATAAAACTAAGTACCTATTTGAATTGTACAGTATGCTTCCAGTTTTTCTGAGGGAATGCAATATTAATATTTTTATTGTGAAAAACACAATGAAATTTAAGTTATTTACTGATTGGTGGTTTCATTTAATAACAACTTTCTTCATAAACTATTCCTTTAAATGAGGAAGATCTGGACAGAAGAGATTGGTCCCTGAAAAAAACTCCAGTTCATGTCAGAAGAAAGTTTGGATGAACACTTTGAAATACTGCCTTTCAGTGGTGGCATCAAGCATGGCATGGGGCAACATTCTCTCTGCTTCTATCATGGACGTGAATCATTTTAACACAGAGACTATATTGATTTCCACAGGAAGATGTTAAACCCCCTTGAAAATTGTGTAGGTAACTTGAGCCCTTGCAGCAGAGCGGAGGGATTTCTGCAGCACTGAAAGACTTTTGTGTGCACATGTTACTCCTTTCGCACATGAAATCTGCGTGCCGTGGCAATCGTGTGGTCCTTTACCAGTTACTCTCTCTCCACTGATGTTGAGCCATGAGTTAGCGTGATGAACGCTGCCTGGTTCTTTAGCGACAGCTGCAGCAGGTGAATGCCAAAGTTTCGCTATGATTCCACCTTGCCTCCGATGCTCCATTTTAGATTGAGTCTATGAGACACCAGTGTTTCTAATCAGGCCGACAAAGTCAACATGTTGAAGAAAGAGTTCACTCAAAATTGTAACAGTTCTCATGTTGTAATGATTTACTCATCCTCATGTTGATTTTTTCAGAATTGGTTTCTTCTGTAGAACACAAGAGAATATATATTTAAAAATGTTCATGTGCTTATTTACATTTAGAAATCATACAATGAGTATAAAAGTGTGAAAATCATAATTAAAATAGTCCATATGACTTGTGCACTATATGCTAGCTGGGTAACACCATTTACAAAAAAGAGTGTGGCCAGTTTGGCACATTGATTTTGTCAACACGTGTTCATTGGAAAATGTGTGAAACAAGTAGAACAAGCTTCATGACTCATGTTTCTCAGGACTTGTACCCAAGCGCTTCAGATCACAAGTGCAATGCTGTACTGGGTGCGCTATCAAGCAAGTTTATTACATGAAAAAAGCCATATATGGTCATGTGATGCAAACATAAAAATGTATTAGTTTATAAAATCATGCACTATGGTAAAAATGTTAGAATAATAATTAACTTTGTTTTATAAAGCACCTTTAAAAGCAGCTTTTCAAAGCGCTATACACAATATAAGCAATTAGAGAATAAATAATGAAAGAAACATGAAAAAAAAACATCAATAAGCAAATGCAAGTTTAAAAAAATATGTCTTAAGATGATCTTTAAAAATGTCATGGCTCTGAACTTCCCTATGTACAAGAGGCAGAGAAATCAATGGGCCATGAGCATAGGAAGAGAAAGTCCTATCAGCCATAGATCTTAAAGGGGTCATGAACTGCCTTTATTTATTTCTTTTTGTATTGTTCTCTGAGGTCCACTTATAATATTATCAAGATTTTTACATAAAAACATAATTTAGAAGTAATAAACTATTTTTTTCTATTTTTAACCCCCTTCATCAGAATGCTCTATTTGAATAGACATGGTGAATTGTAAACGCCCACTGCTATGATTGGCTAATAGATGTGTATGTTCGACAGTGACATAAATCACGCTGCTGTTAGGTCAAAAATGCATGAATAACTCTACTCTGTAAGAATAGACAACGCAATAGTGACTACATAATGAAAACAGTTACTCACACTTGTGTTGCGACATAACTGTCGGATCCAATATAGTCGGCACAGCATCATCTTTTAGTTTCAATATTTTTTGAGCTATCTCAAGAGAAGATCAAGTGGTGACAGATAAATATTAAAAAGTAAAGGGCCCAAGACTGACCCCTGAGGAACACCACTGAAAACAGAGCTAATCTCAGACCTGTGACGACCCATAGAAATGAGCTAGGAACGGTCAGTAAAATATGATATAAACCACTTCAAATCTGTCTCTGACACACCAAACACTCTTTCAAGTCATGTGAGTAATAGACTATGATCATCAGTATCAAAAGCAGTTCTTAGATCAGGAAGGATGAGAATGAATGTCAGAAGCCATCAATGAATCATTGGTGACTGACCAAAGCCATCTGTGTATTGTCTAAGTACTATGAAATTTACGAAAACTCAACTGAAGGGTTTGGAAAAGGTTATTAATTGTGAGCTGGATACAGAAATGAGAGGCAACAATACAATTGAGTATTTTGCCAAAAACAGAAGATTTGATATAGGATGAATACAGTAGTCAACATTTGAAGTGGATCAAAAAAACTTAATCAAGGTTGTCCTAAGACAAGAACGCATTTTGGTTTTGGGTTTTAGGACAACTTTGATGAAAGGTTTTGATACACTTCAAATGTTGACTAGTGTATAGAACGCATATAGGTAGCATTTCTTTTTTAAGTACAAGAGTTCCAGCAGCAATATTTAAAGGGGACCTATTATGCAAAAATCACTTTTATAATATGTTTTAGCACAGTTGTATGGCTGCAGTGTGTTAACTGTCTGTAATAGTAAAAATCCTCCCATTAATTTTTTTTTATAATCCCAATAAATCACAAACAGTCTCTCAGAACAAGCGATTCCAGATTTCTCCCTAGGTACACATCACCATAGGGAAAAATCCCACCTATTTGTGACACTCTCTGCCCTATTAGCTTAATAAAAGGCCTGAGTGAGAAGCAGCAGTCCGCCATTACTGGAGATATACAATGTCAGCACCAAAGAGGCATTACAAGTGTTGTGTTTTAGGATGCACCAATGAACATAGGAGCTCCATAGACTCCCTCCATTTGAGCCGCTAAGGACACTGTGTTTAAGTTTAATTTCCGAAGGAAATGTACAGAAAAAAAAAATCGATAATGTTGTGCCAATCATTTTACACTAGACTGCCTCACAAATGAGGGTCATTTCAACGCTGGATTTTTGCAAAGTTTGACTCTGGTCATACCAACGCTTTGTGCGCGAACGTCAGATCCAGACAAAGGAAGTGTTTCATATTTTGTTTTCAAATTGCTTTTCTGAAAGAGCTTCTTGGCACTCTGTAAGGCTAATCTTCCTGTTTTCACTGATGCTGCCTTCCCATGCTCCTAGAACAATCGTAAATAGGAATGCGATAGTAAAAAAATGCATATGAAAGCAATGTCGATCGCTTGAGCGTTTCTGACCGTTTCAGTGCATGAGATTGTTGTGTGTGTTGCCAGTTTGCCAGTTAGCTTTTGAAGCTCAGCCCTCTTCTGAAAAGGGGGCCGGGAGCACCAACTCATTTGCATTTAAAAGGACAAAGACAAAAATAGTGCGTTTTGGCTCATACCCTAAAAGTGTAAACTTAAAAAAGCTATAAAAAATTATCTGTGGGCTAATTTGAGCTAAAACTTTTGGTAAATGAAATCAGCTACAAAAAAGGCATGATTGACAGTTTTACCAAACCAGATTTCATCATCCAGCACATACTGTACATCTCAGTCAACAGGAATCCCAGGACACCATGTCATTGCTTCTCTACACTCATTTGGCTTACATTTCTGGATCTTGGATTTGGTTTCTACCTTTTGTAAAACACAAAGGTCAGTTTGTCAGAGAGCAGGAGTGAACAGATCGACTCCATGTGTTTTGTGGTCTGTTCTTACCTCACGTTTGACCATGAAATCCCATGTGGCCTGATGAGTAAGACGTACTTTTGGTTTGAGTTATAAATTCAAGGCCACTAGGGCTTTGTTTACAGCGTTTGGACAATTATTTTGAAAGGGAAGAAAGTCAAAAAAAACTTTTATCAGACTTCAAGGATTCTCACTATTATTTTTTCAGGCATGTTAAGACTTTGTAGTGATCTTATGAAATGAATTCCCTGGTTTGGGAAGGTTTGTGCAGGATTCTGCAGCATTAGCATTAGCATTGCTAAAAGACAAATGTTTTACAAGAGACTTCAGCTTAAACAGTGAGAAACTGTACACCAAAGCCCTTATATTTAAAGGTAAATGAAACTTGTGTATATCTCCACTCTGGGTTGGACAAGTGTAGACTATATATGTGTGTGTTAAACCTGAATCACCTCAATGAGTAGAAAACCATCTGGGAGAAGCTGCTGTTGTCTCCTTGTAGGTCCAGGTCGAGGCTAACAGTTGACTTTACTGGATGTTTTATTGTCACGGTAAGTGACAGTGTCCTGACTGACGCGTGGGAGGCTTTATTAGTGGCCACACATGCAGCCTGCTCAATAATGCTTATTTGACATCCAACATTGTTGTTTTAGGATGCTTTCTAGTTTGGAGATGCTCACATCATTTTGTTTTCCTTCACGGCCTGTAATCATGTTTGACATAGCTAACCTTGCTAAATGTGCTAATCTGGTTTCATGTACACAATGCTGGCTACAGAACTACGTATATACACTGCATATATAGTTATGTAGGCCTACTGTCTTAACATGAAATGTCATTTTATGTTTATTACAAAGCTTGGCAGTGATTTTTGAGAAGAAATTAACCACATTTTCAATAATTACACGTTCCAATACACCACATAATCTCACAGTACATTACAAATTGTAGTCAGTTACTGATGTACTCATGTAATCTAGATTACTCAATTTAAGTAATGCATTCGGACTACTTTTGGATTACTTTTAGATTAATTTTGACTGAAATTGATGAAAAGCCAATAATTAATGTGAATGTGTTGTGAAATTATTGAAATATTAACTTTTCAATTCTCAGGGGGAATGGAAGTCAATATTTTTTAAAGGGGTTAGACTGACAAACAAAACAAAGTTAAGGAATCCCTGCATCACTTCGTTTTTCAAGGTTCAGATCATACAGAAATATATAAGATAACTGCATAATTTTCATTAATAGCCTGATCTCATTAGTATTTGTAAGTAATTTTGGATTTGACCCTGCACCACGAAACCAGTCTTAAGTTGCATGAGTATATTTGTAGCAATAGTCAACAATACATTGTATGGCTTAAAATTATTGATTTTTCTTTATGCCAAAAATCATTAGGATATTAAGTAATGATCATGTTCCATGAAGATATTTTGTTAATTTCCTACTGTAAATATATTAAAACTTAATTTTTGTTTAGTAACATGCATTGCTAAGAACTTAATTTGGACAACTTTAAAGGCGATTTTCTATTTTTTTTTAATTTATTTATTTTTTGCACCCTCAGATTCCAGATTTTCAAATAGTTGTATCTCAGCCAAATATTGTCCTATCATAACAAACAATACATCAAAGAATGTCAGTTTTAAAATCATTCAAATTTAGTTAGGATTAGGTTTAGTTTAGACTTTTAAAATGTAAAAATAACAAACAAACAAAAAACTTGTGTGATGTAACCCATCTAAACAAAGTGGCACTAGAAATCACACAGAATGAACCATTATAATGATATAAATGTAATGGAATAGAAGCTGTATAATTAATCTAATTGTTTAAATACAATAAAACCAACATATTGATTCCATCTATAAACCTAAAAGGATTCTAAAGTTCTTTAAAATTGTAAAATATTTACATTTTAGATTCTATTCATTATATTTTTCAGAGATTTCTCATGAGCTTTGTGATCTGCTCTGTTCAAAGACGTTGCTGACAGGTCTGCAGAGATCAGATGGAGACACAGCAGTGCAGCAAAACCAAACATTTCCTAGCAAAGCATTTCCACCAGGGAATTCAGGCCCAGCGGCAGCTGCAGAAACAAGAGCCCTGTACCTGCGGATGTACTGGAGTCCAGTCCAAGAGAGAGTGAGCCTTTAATCCACAAATGTTCCTCAGAAAGTGCTGCAGCCGTTCATACTGCTTGTGCAAGCCAAAATGTCTGTGAATAAGCATAGCTTCAACTTTGTTGTGCAGGAAGTCTGAGTAATATTTTACATTATAGTATCGCGAATTACATACACTATATATATTGTGTATATTACTTACACATATATTAATTATTATTAATGATATATTATTATAAATAACATTTATTATAAATAAACAAACATAAGTTAAACATGCCGTTTAAAAGTTTGAGTCTTGTAAGATTCTTTTTTTAATGTTTTTAAAGAAATCTCTTTTGCTCATCAAGGCTACATTCATTGGATTCAAAATCCAGTATTCTTTGACGAGTAGAAAGTTTAAAAGAACAGCATTTATTTGAAATATACATTTTTTACCATTTTTTTTTTATTTACCAAATTTACCATTAAAAATGTCACTTTTTACCTAATTAATGCATCCATGCAGTATATACATACATATATATATATATATATATATCTCATATTATATATTTAAAATACATGTAAATAAAGTGACTAGTCTTCGACAAGAGGCTTTCTTCATGTCTGGAGTGAATGTCATTCATGCTTTCAGGCAGCTCATGCAAGTATCTGTGAATGTTTGACCTTCCATCACAGCGGGTTCGGGCTCTTCAGATAGGGGCCCTACAAAGAGGCCCATCGCTGGAGGAGGGGTGGAGCGTGCCAGCGAGAGGGCCGCGGTAGCCGTGGGGACGGCAGAAATGACAGCTGCAGGTGTCGACACGGGCCGGGGGGAGCAGAGGGCCCAACAGCAACTGTTAGCCTAATGCCAGGAGGATAAATAATAAAACAACTGTTAGATAAGAACTCCCATTCAAGAAAAAAAAAAAGAGACAGAGGAGGGGGACGTAAATGCATAACTTGTGGCAGAGCTCTAAATCTACAAACTTTGGCACGGGAGATTATGTCCAGGGCTTTAATTAAACAGATGTTGCGATGAATATTTCAACTTTTGAGAAACAGGATAGTGGCGTGTGCTGATGTAATGCATGGAGGGATCAGTAAATAAGGCATGGAGCAAATGTGTTTGGCGTAATGGAGCTGTAGTGGTGGCACACTCCTCAAATACGCTAACGTATGTATGTGTGTGTGTGTGTGTGTGTGCAGTCCATTCAGAGTCAATCAAGGTATGCACACACTTCATCTGTTAACATCATAAAGCAAATCCTGCAGTTTTAACACTCAACATGTTTACTAACACATTATAAATCAGTAACTAATCAACTAGTAACTAGCAACTTGTTCTCATTGTTACAATAATTAAGTACAATAATTACGTTGCTAATAATATATATATATGTAGATTATATTAAAAGTATATATTAAACACATCATATCCCAGTATTATTTAGTTATGTGCATTTTTACATTTAATGTGTCAGATTTGTTTTGTTTTTAATTTGCATTATTCTCATTGATTATACTTATTACAAAAGTTAATGAGAAACATACTGCCATTTGTTAAATGTTATTATCATAATGAAATAATAATATACAACAACATAAAAATTACAAATGTATTATGAATATGATATAATTTGTATTTAAAAATAAATATTATAAATCGTAAAAACATTATTATATATCTAAATATTATCTATCTATCTATCTATCTATCTATCTATCTATCTATCTATCTATCTATCTATCTATCTATCTATCTATCTATCTATCTATCTATCTATCATCTAAGTTCTTTAAATTAAATTTTTCTTGAGATTCTGCGAAAAACTGGTATGTGTTATAAATTTTCAATTGCCGTTTGTCACATTTATCTCATAACGCAGGTAACTGAACTCTTCAGAGGGTGCAGTGTCTCTGACCCTCGTCCCATCTTCTTACTCCAGTATGTCAGGCATCCAGCGCGGTCAGCAGCGAAACTCTATCTGCTCTGTGCCACAGGAGTTTGGCCTTGGGTGTAACTTTGCCATTAACTAAAACAAATGCTGCCATATTTTTAGCTTCAGTAATTGGCCTGTCTCAGCATCCAGCTCTTGGAAGAAGAACAGATACACCCCAAACCCCCACTGAAACATGAACTCAGGTTAAGACTGTTAAGAGGCGCTGATGGCCCTGGGACGGAGGTGTGATTTTTTTTCATTTGGACCAATTTAGAAATTCTACATTGGATGACAGTTTAGATTCAATATTGTACAATTCTGCTTTAGATATGCTGTGTGAATTGAATTTCAGCATGACCTTAATCAAGTTCACTAACAGTATACGCATGAAACAAGGCAAAAGCCACAGCTATCATTTTTCAAGAGAACTTAAATTTGTAGTGATTAGATTTTAGCCATTACTTGTCCAAGAAACTGGACTTTCAGGGCCTTTGCCTAAGTAACCACCTTGCAACAACCAAGAAATAAAAAAAGCCTAGCAACTGCATAATAACAAGCTAAAACAACCCAGGACACCTTAGCAACTGTATAATTAGATGATAAAACCATACGGAGTACCTTAGCAATCACAAAGCAACGTGCTAAAATCACCCAGAACATCCTACAAAATGCACTGCAACATGGTTAGATGACTCTGAATATATTAGCAACTGCATAGCAACAAGCCATTTTATCCGACATGGTGTGTATTGATGTCTCTCCGTGGTTGAAACAAGATACCTTCTGATGTTTATTCATGTTTATTCATTGTTTGTATTTCAAGATAGAATGTACAGGATTTGAAAGCTGATAGTTTGTTTCTTATCAGAAGTAAGAAAGCACAGAGCTCTTTGTGTTTATTGGATGCAAGGCGTGCTACTAATGTTTGGTGTAGAGAAAAACTGTGGATCTGGCAATGCTGGCTTGAACTACGGGTGATTCATCTGGTCAAATAGAGCCCGCTTTAATGTCACTTTTTTTTAACTGTTAATGCCTTATTGTCACGTTAATTTTGACAGCCCTAAATTCTACAGAGATTTTCTTCACTCAAAATATGAGTTACAGCCTGACACGTTTTTCTGCAGCCTTTTGATTGACAGGATATAATCGGCCCTGATCATCGGCTGATTTTGAACAATCGGCCAATGGCCAATAAAGAACAAAATAGCTTTTATGGGCCGATACAGATTGTTGGCCGATATATCGGTGGATCTCTGTTTATTATATAATATTGAAAATACCAATTTCGAGTGGAAACATAAACACGCTGTTTTCGTGCATGTCTCTTTAAATGCAAATGCGCTGCTGCTTCCTGCCCCTATTTCCAGAATAGGGCTGTGCCTTTACAGATCATACCTCAGATACTCTGCTAAAAAACATCTGTTTGGTCTTGATTATCATGTCTATCGCACTAAAATCATGCGTTTTAAAGCATATTAGTTTAAACTTGTGATATAGGGTTACCTGAGCACACGCATCCGAAGAACGTGCATAGAAAGTGGCTGGCACACAGAGACACATGTGAGTACTAAACTAAATTCACTTTCATGTCTTATTATGCTTAAACTGTCAATTACACACAAGTTTATGTTAAAAACACACACAAGTTACAAAAACAGTTTGTTATGTCTCTGAATGTAAACAGCTGGGAAATAAATTGCATGTTTATATTAGATCTGTGGGGCAGCACCGTAACATACAATAAATAAATCAATAAATCCACTGCTCTCTTGTCTCCTCTGAGGCTGGGACTCTAAACAGTGTTCTGAGCTCATCTGTGCAGCCAAAGACAGTACAGTTGCATTCTTTGCTAGACATTTTGCCATGGCTTTAGAACTGGTGCACCTTTATCGCTTGCAAAAACAAAATGAAAGCGCCATTGGTGGAAACGTGCAAATTAAAGGTGTACTAAGCGATTTTTGCCAAATGATGTTGATATTTTCCTCTTTTTTTATCTTCCAGTTCTCTCTAGTTGATCTGCTAATATACGTATTGTACACTAAAATTGAGTGCTCTCTTCTCTCTTTACAAGACACACACCCTTACTGCTGAGTGGCTGCATGTGTGTTTTGGGACATGGTCCAACACTGCGGTCAAAAGTGTTTTTCAAAAATTGCTTAGTGCACCTTTAAGGGGCAGTAATATTATAATAAGATCCCCTTTCTACATCACGGGGGAGCGAAATCTGAGCGGCTCGTTTTTTCACAAGCTTGCAGAAAAAGAAAAATTTACTGGGTTGTTTTTTCATGTTTTCTGGGTTGGTAGATGCACCAGGGATCAGATTATACCACTTAAACACAGAAAAAGTCAGATTTTCATGATATGTCACCTTTAATATTAACAAAGCACTAGAAAACATTCAGAATAGATCACCAGACAGTGTTTGTAAAACATTTCATTGCATGCTGGAGTTGGTAAACTCTCCTCTGGCATCTTAGTTAGTTTGTGTATGATTAAAGGCCCTCTCTTCCCCAGCAGGCATTTAGCTTTGACAAAAGCTGTCATTTCTCTGTGAGGTGGGAGTGTGCCAGCTGACAGCTGCAGGGCTCAAGCCTTCACCAGCAGCCCTGCCGCCCGCCCATTAGTGCAACCCCACGGCTGCTGCCCGGGCCGCTGGAGGGACGGCCAGAGCCCGTGTCCCATCAACACAGCCATTGTTCCCTCAGACCCAACCATGGCCAATGATCACGGAGATCAATGGAATAATGCAGGAGGTGTAATATAATATTCATTTAATGCATATATCAAGCATATTGCCATACTATGCATCATGTCAGGTCATGAAAATTCTGCTGGCCCATTGTCAATAGCCCAATGTCATGTGACATAAACAGGTGACACTAAACTAAAAGATAAGAAACCAACAGCAAATATGTTAAAAGTGTAAACAAACAAACAAATAAATGAAAAAAAAGGTAAATAAATAAATTGTCAAATAAATAATAAAAAAAATTAAAAAAATTATATACATATATAAATAGAAAAAATCTCTTCTCACAGTGTTCAAATGATAGATAAATGGTTGACTAAAATAAATACATAAATGATAGATTGAAACAATAAATATCTCTTTTCACAGTGTTCAAATGATAGCTAAACAATAGACTAAATTACTAACTAAAACTAACTAACCCTAACTAAATAAATGATAAATATATATATATATGAAATTTAATAAACAAACAACTAAATTACTGAATAAATAAATGCATGATCAATTATATAAGTAAATAAATTATAAATAACTGGTTGAATAGAACATCAATTAAATGAATAAATGAGTAAATTGGGTAAAAACACAAACAAACAAATAAATAACTAACTAAAGAAATAAATTAAGAAATTAAGAAATAAAGAAATATGGTTGGTCCCAAAAGTTTCACTTAAAATTAACTGACAAATTATGTTTTAATTATTGATTAACTGAAAAAAAAACAGCATTGGTGACAATGCTTCAGTAAGTATTTCAAGTATTTATATTGTACATTATTGTCAGCAAATTGTTTGACTAGCTTCAAAAGATATTGTTTAAACCAGATATGGGGTAAAAAAGAAGAAGGTGAAGGAGGAGGTCTTATTTAAAGTGTCTTGCTTGTTGCTGTGGTTAAAAAATATCACTCTTTAATTGTCATGACATGAGCAAAAGAAGAAAGTGTCATATTGTACTACACATAAGACCATATAAATAAAGTATAACCTAGAAGTACACTCACATTCTTAAAGGAGACATACACAGACACTAAGGTGCCCAGTCACTGCAGCTGAGTAACTCTGTTATATAAAGTTTCACCAAGGTAAATGTCAATAGGTCAGATATGTGTGTAAATTGCTTTGCTAGAACTCATATGGTCCTTTAAGTCCCCTACTTTGCCATTATTAAAGATCTGCTTAAATATCACAAATTACAAATGACATTGATTTCAAATACGTCATCAGATACGTTTTTAACATGCAACCCTTTACTTGTTTACCACAAACATGGCTGTAAATCCTTCCATTTTTGTGTGGTATTTTTGCTGTTCAGCAGCAGGCAGCTCATAATTTGTCACACAGTGAGATGGATGGAGGAATTTGGGTTGGATTGCCATGTATAGGAACCTGATATTCAGGCCACCATGAGTTACTGAATGAATACTGTACCGCACTTCTCGTCAGCAAGTTTCCAGGACACACGTCTCCCAACGTCCCTCACAGACTACCAGCACCTCACAGAACGAAAATGTGATGAATCGCTCAGCTAAATATAACCATACATATGAAAACATATTAGAGCTATATTTAATCAATGCCTGTTGAGCTGCTTTGAGCATGAGAATAAATCTGAGACCTACTATGTTGGCCTGGCATATGACAAAATAGTTTGTTTTTTGTTTTGTTTTGCGCATAGAGATGGCATGTTTGTTTGTTGGAGGACCTTGAAGAAATTGTTTTTAAAATGTAATCATATTGTTTTTTGTTTTGTTTTGTTTTGTTTTGCACATAGAGATGGCATGTTTGTTTGTTGGAGGACCTTGAGGAAATTGTTTTTAAAATGTAATAATATTGTTTTTTGTTTTGTTTTGTTTTGTTTTGCACATAGAGATGGCATGTTTGTTTGTTGAGTACTCTAAGGAAATTGTTTTAAAAATGTAATCATACTGTTTTTGTTTTTTGTTTTGTTTTGCACATACAGATGGCACGTTTGTTTGATGAGGACCCTGAGGGAATTGGTTTTAAAATGCAATAATACTCAATATATATACATTATTACAGTAATGAAAATCATCAGTATTAGTGGGGATAATAATAGTTAAAATAAATAAATAGTATGACGAATCACTCAACACCTTTTCTTTTTTTTTAATTACGGCCTGTATAGCTACTTTAACATAGGAATAAACCTCAGACTTGGTGGATGAAAAAATAAGGAACAAATCCTTTAGACGTACATCACACTAGTAATGTTATAGTAACAGCATAGTAAAACCCACTTACACCTCCCTAGAACCTTAACATTGTGGCAACACCACTCACATTTTCTTCAGAAAGATTCAAATTTTAGTTTGTACGCAAGAAACTGTGGATGCTTTATTCATATATTATGCTCAACCACACGTTTAGTTGCTGGAGTCACACACCTTGAACCACACATATTTAGCGTAAGTGCTAGACTAACACATTTGCCTGTTCCCTTTCAACACCTTCACAATGTGGCTCTTCCTGTGAGCCTGAAGCACAACGGCTGGGCGATGGATGATTGCAAGTGTGTCGAAGTGGAGTGTGACTAAAAAAAGCCTGTCAAAGTCAAAAATGTATAAAACTTAGAAATACTACTACTACTCAGTTACTAATTCATCATTACTGGCCAACAACTCATTTTTTTATATGTCTGGAATGGCATGAGGGTGAGTTAATAATGACAACATTTAATTTTGGTGTTAAATATCCATTTCAATGATTAAGTAAAGCTTGATGTAGAATATAATAATCCGTCTAGTCATTGCTAAGCCTGACTGCATTATGATGCATGAGTGTCATAACTTACAGTAAGAGTGGGTTGATGCATGACTATCGCCAATGGGACATCAAGACTTGCTTTCCCATACTGCCACCTAGAGGACAACGATTATATTACTGCTTGTATGAATAGATGTGAAGTGTGTTTTGACCTTATCGTCAAATGAAGTGTGGTTTTGTTTGATTTGTTTTGTTTTGTTGTTGTGTATGACATGTTTGTTGGAGGATCTGGGGAAATTGTTTTTAAAACTTAATCTTACTCTTTTGTAAAATTCTGTTGTTTTTACATTTAAATGCATGCATTTAGGAGACACACAAGTGACTTCCAGAAGAGTTTTGAGTTTAATATTTTGCGTGTATATAATATTTTTAATATATTGGTTTTATATTATTTGATTATAATAATATTTAACAAATGCAAGGTTATTCTTACTTTATTACATAAATGAAAATCACCAGTATTAGTGAGAATAATGAGAAGTAAAAACAAAAGCAAAACATTCAGACACATTACAATGAAATGCAATATGATGAAAATGTGAAAAGGTACAATTGTTTTGAAGTAAATGCAATATAGCTATCATTTTCTATTTAAATACAATATGATGTTAAATATGAAATGTTTCACAATTTTAACACTGCAGTTTTTAGCATTAGTTTTAACCCTCGAAAGTAAAAGAGAAAAACTGTATATTTTTGATTTCACATATTTTTGAACTTTAGAGTGATATAATGTTTTATCATCTCATATTAAACTCTAAAGCTATTTTAAATGAAATTGCATGCTTAAAATTCATTTATGCTTAATTCAGTTTGAAGAGTTATTCTGTTCTGGCCCTCTAAAGTTTTGTCCATCCTTGTGTTTTGATGGTGGGTTGATGAGATAGTATTACAGGCTGTAATCCCTCTCTGTAAGCCCTTGGGTCAGCGCAGGGGCTCGAACCCCCCAAGAGCACCACACTGCCAACAGCTGAACCAGCAGGGGCCAACCTGACTGCTTCCCCTGAAAATGAGCACTTCACACACACACGGACACATATGTACCCCCCCCCCCCCCCCCCCCCCCACACACACACGAATATGCCAGCTCTAACCTCAGGACACATACGAGCACACACATTATTCTGTGAACGTGTGTGGTCTTAGGTCTAATGTTTTGTCATGGTGATAAATAATGATAATTACAAAGACCCTCGAAACAGGGCTGTAGAACACACACAGGGTAAAATATTGTGAATTACAGTACAAAAACACACTGTGTGATTAAAAACACTACTGGTAGGAACTGTAGGAAGTTGATAGGAACTGTAAGCAGTTGCTGTCCTGTTTTTCTACCCATAACAGTTCATGCACATTTTAAATAGTACATTATAAAGTTAAAGAAAACAAATGAACTAAAAAGAAAACTGTTATATTAGACAGACGGATGGATGGATGGATGGACAGACAGATAGATATATAGCTAGATAGACAGAAAGATAGAATGATTGACAGACAGATAGATAGATAAATAGAAAGACAGACAGACGGACAGATGGACAGATGGACAGATAGACAGATAGATAGATAGATAGATAGATAGATAGATAGATAGATAGATAGATAGATAGATAGATAGATAGATAGATAGATAGATAGATAGATAGATAGATTATTATTACTACTACTACTATGTTATATTATTATTTTATAAATGTGTTTCAATATATTGTTATGCATGACGTCCATACATCGTCTGTGGCTTCAGTTCCCATTGTATGTGGTCATTGTAGATGAGAAATGAAAAGGTTTAGAGAGCACTCTGAACTGCCACCATCCATGTCAGCACGTGTAATAAAGCTGACAGCGATATTACAGCAGCAGGACTCGACCTATGCCCGGAGCTGATACTCCACCGTCCGCACACAGATGACTCACTGACAGACGCACACAACACACCCGGAAAACACCCGCCGTTCATCATGGAGCGAAAAGTGGCGAGAGAATTTCGGCATAAGGTGGGCTTGGAAACTGCTACTGTCTGATTTAAACTATGTGTCAGTTGTTTTGTTTGCATTATTAGTTATTATTAGTCTAAGTTGGTATTTTGCTCTCGCTGCCAAGGAATGGCGAAGGAGCACGCATCCTTCTTTCTTTACGCTGTAAAATTAATATTCGCCCAGCTTTCGACACGAAAAGTATTTCTGTATCCATAGAAACCGTCGTTATTTGATCAGTTAGGTTTGTTATGCACTGAAATGGTGTCCACACCTAGCATCATATGTCAGTTTTCAGCTCTGTGGTGTTTAGACGTTTTTATCATTACAGTTAACATGTTAGTAGTATAGCTTAATAATTTCGACGTAATGACATATTTAGCCAAATTTTATTGCTATATTTAAGCCAAAGGTTCACATAAAAGTTTAATTTACCTGTAGAAAGGTAGGCTATATGTGACGTCACATAATGTACGCGTTCTAATTGGCTGAGCAGGGGACAGGTGTAGGCTACAGTGTGTGCTATAAATTGTTGTAGGCTACAACAGGTCTTGATTACTTTTGATCTCCTAAACGTTAAGTTAAAACTTTGTAGTAGTTACATTTTTAAATTACACTGAATTATTTTTTTCTGATACCTATTTATATGCTCATGCTTGTTTTAAGACACCAAAGTGACCCCTGTGTGTAACTGTAGAATTGTACCATCTGTTGTGTGGTGCATGGTGTTACACAATGGACAGTTTTTCACAGCATTAGCTGAAGTGGCAGAGATGTGTGGTCAGGCAGAAATGATTGCGGCATTTATTGTTCAGCCTGTTATTGCCTGTAGATGGGGATGGGAAAGCTGTGCCACACTATAAATTAGAAAGCTTTGCATTCAATTTTAGTTCCCCCTCTGTGACAAATACATTATGCTGTCGACCTTTCTGTTCATTTGTCTCTTTCAAATCACTTAGCATAACCTACAGAGGATATGAAGCTGATTTAAGTTACAGATTTCTGCTTTCAGCATCTGTTTATGATGTTAAAGTCCAAAGGTTGACTGTCATATGGGCTTATTAAATTGTTTATGACACCTTAAGTGACCTTTGAGCACATAGTCACTGTTTTATTGTATGTGGCCTGACACTGGTGTTTATATGAAACTATTTGGATTATTTTTATTTCCCCACAATGTTCAAAGTTTACCGAATGATTAATTTATTATGAATATTTTATATGTTTAATAATTAAATTGTTCAAGCCGTAGGTAATTATTGTTAACACAGAATTAAAATACAAAAATAAAAACACAAGCTTTATTTTATTTGCATATAATTCCTCTGCATTAACATTTTACTTGTTTAATGTATTTGAATAATTAAATGTTGTTCTTGTTATTTAGTTGTAAAATATGTTAATCCATTTATCTAAGCATGCTTCTTTCTTTCTTTCTTTCTTTCTTTCTTTCTTTCTTTCTTTCTTTCTTTCTTTCTTTCTTTCTTTCTTTCATGCATGCATAATGCCCTTTTTATTTACTTTTTTGTTTGTTTGTTTTTAGGCCATTTTATTTGTTTGTTTGTTTTGTTCATCCGTCTGTTTGCTTGTTTAATCATTCAGTCCATTCAATTTATTTGTTTGTTTTCAAGCCATTTTATTTGTTTACTTTGTTCATCCATTCATTTTTGTTTGTGCATTCAGTCAATGTTATTTATTTATTCATTTATTTTGCTAATTTGTTTGTTTATCCAGCCATTTTATTTGTTTGTTTTTGTTTTGTTTATTTATTTGTTTTCATCCAGTCAATTAAATGTATTTATTTGTTTGTTTTGTTCATCCATTCATTTTTGTTTGTTCATTCAGTCCATTAAATAAATGTATTATTCATGTTTTTGTTCATTCATTTGTTTTGTTTCTCCAGCCATTTTATTAATTTGTTTGTTTGTTTTTGTTTTGCTAGTTCATTTGTTTGTCTCATTTATTTCATTTGTTTGTTTTTTTGTTTATCCAACCAACCATTTAGTTTGTTCACTCAATCCATTCAATTTATTTGTTTGTCCAGCCATTTGTTTGTTTGTTCAATTTATTTATTTATTTGATTGATTTATTTATTTAGAAATCAAAAAGTTTGGCTTTTCAGTTTAGCATGCTAACCTCATTACATTAACTTCATTAACATTCTTATGAAAATAATGCCCTGACACTCTTATGTACTGTAAGGTGACACTGCTAGCATGATAAACATCTTTATCTGAGCTCAGGAACATTAACAGGTCCAGTGGAGCAGATCTGAACTAATGATACTCACAATGCAGGAAAAGATCCCCCTGACCTATTCAACTAAAAGCAACAACAGACCCAGCCAATCTGAGAGACTCTTGACTTACAGACACACAATAGTTCCTCCACCTCCTCTCTCTCTGTCTCAGCCTCTCCTCCTCAATCCACCTTCTCCTGACCTTCTGTCTTAGTCTCTCACTCAGTGAGAGAGAGATGTGTTACATCATTGACTGGCCAAAACGCTTCCTCAAAACATTTCTACAGCAGATTAGCCACCATCAGGTAAAAGATTGATTGGTTTTCTGATTGTTATTGATGATCTGATGAGAGGTTTGTGTGTTTGTGTTGTTCAGGTGGAGCTGCTGATTGATAATGAAGCAGAGAAGGACTATCTGTATGATGTTCTCCGTATGTACCACCAGTAAGTACACTCTAAAATAATTATTTATTTATTTGTTTGTGTTGTTATCTAAAATAAATAAATAATAATCGTTGTTGTTATTATTGTTGTTTTGTTGTTGTTAATAAATATTATTCTCAACTGCATAGGCCAAACAAAATGGCAAATGGTTAGCAATTTTTATTACTATTGCTCCTATTAGGGTTAGCAATTTAAACACACTACCTAGAAACCACTAGAACAACCTAGCAACCAGAAAATGTAGAAATCGAGTTATTTTATCACAGTTCGCAGATATTGCACACTTCTTCATTAAAATGAATATTTTAAAATGTGCTAAGAATATAAATGGTGCCCAAAGGTCTCAGCAGCAGTAGTGTGCACTGGAGTTTTAGAGGCTGATAAATAATGTAATTTTCCATCAGTGGTTCTGGTAATCTGTTGATCAAATGAAAACTGCATGGCACTCAAAAGGACAAAAGTATTCAGTGTCTGTTTAAGTGTAAGAATAGGAAATGCTGAATGCATTCCCTCGGCTCTTTATTTGTGATCTTACATGTACATCAACACGTCATTGCTCTGCTGGACTGGAATAAGAGGCTTAATCCAATGGAAAAGTAACTTGGATCAGATCATTTCCACTGTCCTCCCTGCATTCAAGGGCAGCCATTCTCTCGCGACCCTTTGTCTCTGATATCCGAGTCAGGAGTGAAATATCAATGATTCATAGAGCAACTGCCTCCAAATTCATAAGCTGACTTTATGTGGGTATAAAGTGTCATTTTCCACAACAAGCAACATATCAGACTATATTTGAAATAATTCATATAAGGTAATCTTACAAAATCACAGTAAAAATTATATATAAATGTATATAATGAGTAGAGATGCCATTGATGCCTTTTATTTTATAATGTGTGTGTGATTGTGTGCATTGTCCAATTTTTTATGCCAGGCTACAAAAGGAAAAGCCAGATTTTTCCTGAAGCATGTAAAATCCTATAAGAAAAAACTTGCTATAAATATCAACCAAAATTTACGTGTCAGTGCATCACTATTTTTCATTACAATAGCATACTATAAAAATGCTCTATTTTACAAAGCTTTTTAAGATTTAAATACATTTTTAAATTTATGAAACAGTAATAGTAATGAGGCTGTATTTTGCATTACAGTATTGAGAAATGGTGGTAAAATGTTTTATACATTTTTATAAAATCCCAAATTATTTTATTTTACTTTACTTGTTTGGCGACTCTCATTGTTTTTGCAGTTCTGTTTGGTGGTACAAAATTTAGACACTTCCCCCTTAAACCTAACTTTATTCTAAGAACTATTGCCTTATGTTTTATGTTCATTATCAGTTAACTTTATGGAATGTATAAAATAAAGATTGAATAACAGAGATTCAGTATCAAGACAGTATGTTGAATCAGTGTAGTCTAAGAAAAGTTATTTTAATCCACAAACTGTTTGTACTGTTTTAATGTAGCCCTCCTGTTTGCATGTGCTCAATCAGGTCCTGTTTAAATCACTCTGCTCTGCCCTTAGATCCATGGACATTCCTGTCCTGGTCGGCGACCTGAAGCTGGTGATAAATGAGCCCAAACGCCTCCCGCTGTTTGATGCCATCAGACCCCTGATTCCTCTGAAGCACCAGGTGCAGTACGACCAGCTCACGCCCAAGAGATCCAGGTGAGAGAAGAAACCAGGAACACAGACGATAATGAGGCATTAAAAAGGGGCTAATAGGGTGTGATGCTTCTGAGAAGTATGGGAATGTTTCTGTGTATGAATAGCAGAGCAAGAAAGACCGAGAGAAAGAGGAGATTGGAAATGAGAGGAGGAGGTAGAATGACAGCACCGCTCTCATCTCCAAAGAGAATAATTGTTTTCTCTCATGCTCAGTCAGACGTGGCAAAGGAACAGCGTTATGAGCACAGAGAGAGGAGCGCTATTCAACCGTGTCTGATGCACAGCACTAATAGGGCCACAGTGAACTGGATTCTGTTTCCTCTCATTGTGTCTTTTGTCTTTCTCAGGGAAAAAGAATAAAATATATATTTTATTATATACATCTGGGTTATTATAGTTAACTAAATAATGAAACTGAAACCACTATTTTGTCCTCTTTTGTTATGAGCAGGAAGTTGAAGGAAGTCCGTCTGGATCGCACACATCCTGAGGGTCTGGGTTTGAGTGTTCGAGGTGGGCTGGAGTTCGGCTCTGGCCTCTTCATATCACAGATAGTCAAAGATGGACAGGCTGGAAATGTTGGCCTGCAGGTAAGAAAATCAAGTTGTTGTTGTTATAACTCATATGTATATAAAATCATTGCTTTAACTGTTTTAGCAAATAATGTCGCATGTACCACGTTTGTGTTGTTGCTACGTTGAAAATGTTCACCCAAAGTACGCACTATCTTGTCTTAAATTAAATATCTGACAACAGATAATGTTAAACATTCAAATTAATGAGTGTTATTTACAAGGGCTGCACAAAAAAACATGACCAGTGCGTCTTCACTCCAATAGGGGGCGCTATAATCCTTCCTAAATTATTTCCATCCTCTGATTCCAAACACACTTTTACTTGTCCATTACTGGAATCCTTATGATCAATGTTGTCCTGCAGATAAAGTCAAAGAATACAAATGCAGCCCTTGTGTTTCAAGTGCAAAATGTGTCTATTCTGGCTGTAATTAAATTCTTACTGGTAGTTTTAGAACTCTACAGCATGATTTCACCCATCCAGCTAGGTTCTTTACAATTACCCCATCAACTTCGGGCAGAAATCTTGGTGTAATCTTTGTTGACCAGCTGACGTTCAAAGTTCACATTGCAAAGACTGCTCGATCTTGCAGGTTTGCAAGATTGCCCTTCCTAACGGAGCATGCTGCACAGCTTCTTGTCCAGGCCCTTGTCATTTCTAAGCTGGACTACTGCAATGCTCTTCTGGCTGGACTTCCATCATGCACAATCAAATGATTCAGAATGCAGCGACACGACTGGTCTTCAACGAGCCCAAAAGTGCCCATGTTACACCTCTCTTTATCTTCTTGCACTGGCTACCAGTTGCGGCTCGCATCAAGTTTAAGACATTGATGCTTGCATATAGAACAACCACAGACTCAGCACCCACCTTCTTCCACTCAGTATTACGAATCTACATCCCCTCCAGAAGTCTGAGATCCCCTAATGAGTGATGCCTCGTGGGACCATCACAGAGAGGGACAAAATCACTTTCCAGAACATTTTCGTTCACTGTTCCTGGCTGGTTGGATGATCTTCCCACCCCAATCCGGAATGCTGAATTCCTGACAGTTTTCAAGCGACAGTTGAAAACTCATCTCTTTTGAGACTAAGTTAAAAAAATAAAAAAATAAAAAACTTTGTCTTTTTCTTTATTTATTTATTCCTTCCCTTTCTAGCTTGTACTTATTTGAACAATGCCTGAAACTTGGTATTATGTTACTTCTTGTTTTCCTCTTTAAGAAGAATCGCTTTATGTATTCCTCAGTTGTAAGTCGCTTTGGATAAAAGCGTCTGCAAGATGACTAAATGTAATGTGCATGTACTACATTTTTATAAAAATTATAAATTACATATTTTACAAATTTTATATGAATGTGGATTGCTGTGTTTTCTTCAGGTTGGCGATGAGATTGTGCGTATTAATGGCTACTCCATCTCCTCCTGCATTCACGAGGAGGTCATCAATCTCATTAAGACCAAGAAGATTGTGTCTCTAAAAGTCCGCCGTAAGATTTTTCAGTTTCATATTGTCATTTGCAGAGCTGAATTTATTAATTAGAGCAAAAATGAACTGCCTCTAATTCCACTGGGCTTAATCAATTGATTTAGCTTTTAGTTGCAGTGATTTAATCACAGTTGAGCAGTTCATTAGGAAACTAATGAGAATTAATTATTGCTGTTAGCTAAATATATTAATTATTCATTATTTATCTATGTTTTTTAATTATTCCCATTGTGACACTCTCTTCACAGACGTGGGGATGATTCCTCTCAAGAGGTAATTTAGTGTTATCAGTCACTTGAAGTATACAGTACTCTCTGATATGTGGAATCACTTTTATTAATGTTCTCTCTTTCCATAATGATATTGCTAAATTATAAATTTGCCATAATCAGCTCCTCTGAAGACCCTCTGAAGTGGCAGTTTGTGGATCAGTTTGTGTCTGAATCAGGGGTAAGAGTTTCCTTCTTGCAGCATCCTATTTTAAAGCAGCTCAAGTTTTTTTTTTTTTTTTATTTAGTCCTGTTTTTATTGTTTCGTCTCAGGAGAAAAAGACTAGTGTGGCTGGTTTGGCTTCAGTTGGAGGGAAAGAAATCAAGGAAAAGAAAGTTTTCCTTAGTTTGGTGGGCACCAAAGGCATGGGAATCAGGTGAGAGAGAGATTGGTTTACTATAACTATTTACACTACTACAGCACACAGATTAACTACATTGAAAATTATGAATAAATCCCTTTATTTATTGGTATTATGCCCCCAAATATGAAAAATGTCATGAAGTACACTGCATTTGTCTTTGTACTGAAATGCTTTTGTGTTTCTTGTGTCTTCACAAAACCCTACTTTGAAACCTACTTTTGTTAGTTTAATCTTGTTGTGACAAAGAATGATTTCCTAAATATGTCTTTTGACTGTGCATTATAGTATTTCTAGTGGACCAACACAGAAACCAGGCATCTATGTGAGCAATGTGAAGCCGGGTTCAGTCTCATCTGAAGTGGGCTTACAGGTAATTTAATTTCAGTCCCAGATTGAACTGCATTAACAGACCATTACTGATTGATTTTAGCATAGTAACTCTCTATTATGTGTGTGTTTGTGTGGTTGTAGGTTGGCGACCAGATTGTGGAGGTCAATGGGGTGGATTTCACCAACCTGAGTCATCATGAAGTGAGCAGAATCTTGCTGAAAATGTCAAACAGTTAATTAAGAACCTCTCTGCATAGTTAAACTGGTAACCGTGTATGCTAATGTGTGTTTTTGTTTAGGCAGTGCGAGTGTTAAAGAGCAGCAGGAGTCTAACCATCACTGTCCTTACTGGAGCTGTAAGTTCACTGAGAGCCCACTAATACATTTCTGCCATCAGAACATCTCAAACCGCAATGCTTTTATCTCTGCTTGAGGGGCTGTATGGAAAATAAAGCATTTGCTTAGTATAAAGCTGTTTAAACTGACAGCTGTAGATGAGGGCAATGCATTGTGGAGATGTTGTTTGTATTGTACTGTAAACCTCTTCATTATTTATTGGTGTGTTTGTCTTTAAATCGTACTTTTGCACTTTAGAGATGGTAATAATGTAGGAGTTTCACAACATAAGCTTTTTTGCTTTACGTCTGTGATCTGTGGAAGATACAATGGATTGTACGGGTGTATTGTGCACATATTTCTGTGAAAGTATTGATTTGTCTACTGTATGTTTCAGGGAAGAGAGTTGTTTATGACGGATGAGGAGCGGCTGGGAGCTGAATCTCGTCGTGAGCTTGAAAGACAAGAGCTAATGCATCAGAAGAGAGTGGCATTAGAGACCAACAAAATCATCAAAGAACAGCAGGAGAAAGAACGCCAGTAAGTGAAAAAAATATACACAAGCAGTTAAACCTACTTTACATTGATGCATGATTTCTTAAAATGTACCTTTTATTATAGAAATATTTTTTTAATATTTGGTGCTGTTCCCTTGTGGTTGAAACTAAAATAAATATCCACTTTATAATGGTTTTCATGATCATTAATCATGATGTTAGTAATCTGATGAATCATAACTGCTTATGAAAAGGTGACAGATAATTAAACTTTCTGCATTAAATCTGCATGAATATGTTATCAATTGTATTGTTTCATATGTGCAATATTTTGCAGGAGGAAGATGGAGATATCACAGAAGACTGCAGAGGAAGAAGAACGCCATCACAAAGAGATGGAGAGGTAACGTGTAATGTTGCTAAGCAAAAACATCTTCAAAGTAAATAGACATCAGAAGGCAGTCGAGCAAATTGATTTTGATGAAAGCAGAGATGTGAGGAATGGAAGTACAGATCGTTCTATATGTACTATATAGTTTTCACAGCCTATTGGTTTTGGTCCAGTGGAAATATGTTAAAATATCTTGTATAATAAATATGACACTGAGAAAATTTAACTTTAACAAACTTAATTTATTGTTAAATGCAAAAGAGGTCAACTTCTTGAAATTTTTGTTGTGTTTTGATGTTCATTCCAAATATATATATATCTCCTCAGAAATTATTTAGCAGACTTGTCAGGATAGATGTCCATTGAATGTATGTGTTGTGTGTCTCAGAATTGAAGCCGCGGAAAAGAAGCACTACAAAGAGTGGGAAGAAGATTGGGGTTCCAAAGAAAAATCCAAATCTCCTTCCCCCTCTCCCTCACCCCCACCACCTGCACGTAATGCACCTTCACCCAAACCCAAAACCTCCAGTAAGTTGACAAAACCCACAAAACCTCTAGAGTGAATGAACTTTGAACACCCTCAGTAGAGCTACACTATTCTCTAAAGATCAAACAACATGTTACCCTTTCCCAAAAGGTACCCATAATGCACTTTGCATTGATGTTACTCCTTTCTCCTCTGCATGAACAGATGTGCATTTATGTTGGGAATGCATCATCTCTTTGTGTGATCTTTGTCTTTCTGTCTGATCTTTTGCCTTCTTGTTGTGCCTTGTTTATCAATTCCTGGTTCCATCAGCTGCTGAGTCCGATGAAGAAGAGACTGGAGAAGTAAGTAAAGAATTCGGATGGCTTTACAGACAAAGACACCCTTTGACAAACTTACCCTTTTTTGAGAACTTTCAACTGCATGTAGACTATCTTCCTTGTTTTTTGTTTGGTTGGATCTTTTGGTAGCTTTTAGATGGATGAATCTGCAGAATACACCTTATCACATGGTTGAGTTTTTGCACGGGACTTAATGTATCATTCTTGCTCTCTTAGCGTTCGGTTGGTTCTACCGTTACGAAGGAAAGTTGCCTACACTCAAAAAGGTACACTGTGTGTGCAAGCATGTTGTGCTGGTTTGGTGTGCTAGAACTATGGAATATGTTGTTCATCTTGGAGATATGCCCAAAGTTATGGTTTGCATGGAAGTTGGATTGACCTTGGTGCAAAGTCCACCAGGTGTTCTTAAATCACTTTGGATGTTTAGAAAGGAAAAGAAACCAAAAAGAAGAAGATGTCCAAGACTGACACACTCCCAGCTGAGAAAAAGAACAAGAAAGAGATGGAGTTTGAGCTGAAACTTGCAAAGGAGAAGGAAGAGCTACTTGAGCGGGAGAAGCAGATGAAAATCAGCAGACTTCTGCAAGAGGTAGCAGAATTTTCCCAGTGAAGTTACAGTAGGGTTTTTTGACTCAGATTGTACTCCTTGTTTAATTGTGTGTAATTGATTTAGTCTCCTTGGCACTTGACCTTTATTGGTCGAATGTACCCATGTGAACAGCTGTACCCTTTCAAGTGGCAGTCCAATGAATTCTCATTGGTATATCAAAATTTCCATGTTTGGGTGTGGCTTTACTAATTCAACCAGGTGTCAGAAACTGAGAGGGAAGATCTGGAAGAGTCGGAGAAGGTGCAGCATTGGGTAGAGAGGCTCTGTCAAACCAGATTAGAGCAAATCTCCTCAGTTGAAAATGATTCTCCAGAGGTAAAATTTATCCAGTTCCAATCTAAAATCCTGATGTGTGTTGGTCTTCTAGTCCATAGTTCAATTCAGTTCTAAGCAATTAAAATGTACCTTCAGATGTCTCCAACCCGTTCCCCCCCGTCAACTGGTCCCACCAACCGGAGGTTTCCTGGAGGCTTGAACTTGGCCACTACTGACCTTGATGACATCAACTTAGATGATGTGGACCAGAGTCTAAGGCAACCTTTGAAAAGACTAGCCCCAACCCCACCTACATCCAACCAAGCTCCCCCTCCCTTACCACTCCCTCCACCCTCACCTCGTCTTTACCACACATCCAACTATCGCCCTCCATCTCCAAGAACACAGCTCCCAATGCAACCCAGTCCCAGACCAGCCCCTCAACGCCCACCTTCTCCACCAGCCACTAGGGTACCCCCTTCCTCAATTGGTCATAACCGACAATCTCCTGCAACCCCGCTATTCTCCTCCAGGGGTCTGTCCTCATCTCAGCCACCTCCCCCGCCACCACCTCCTCCACCACCACCGCCTCCTCCTCCACCACCTCCTCCACCCCTGCACACAGAGGACAAGTACCATGTAGGGCCGTCCAACTACCGCTCCCCAAGCTTATCCGAACAGGGAAGCAGGTTTGGGGACAATGGTTACCGACAGAGAGGGGCCTTCCACTCCACCATTCCCAGTGATCTCTCACGCCCACCCAGCCCGAAGGCTGACTACAACTTGACGGTTAGCATAGTTAATGCATTTGGCAGTGTGAGAATTGATTATGTATGTCGTATAGGGTCGGGAATCTTTAGGCACATTGCATTTCAATCCAATTTGATTCCAAAATGTATTCCATCACACACGAATATTGAGTCTTCACTGAAGAACACTACAATCTACCTGTTTTTTTACCCACCTCTTATGTTGTACACACATGCGTGCATGCCTTGAGTGTGGTGTTTTGCAGATGAGGTTAACTATTATTAATTTCTTGTTAAAGTTATTTGTCAGGAAACAGATAATCATTTTGGGGAAAAAAACATCTTGTCATTTGGTTTGATGATCTTGAAGGGGTAGTGATTCCTACCACTGTTAGACTGTTGAATACTTTATCCTTGTGGCACAGGTGATGAGAAACACATCTCATGCTAGCAGGATATCCACCTTTAATAATCCACTGGTGAGTCCTCAGTTTGTAAATGGTACATGCTGCTCTGGGTGTTCTGCTCCATTTTTAGCACAAATCAGGTTATAAAACCGTAACTCTTTGAACTGTTTCAGTATTTGTGCTGTATGAAAGGTTCCTAAAGTCTTGTGCTGCGTGGTTTAGATTGTGAGATTCTTGAAGGTAGATCATGCCCTGACCTTACATTTGTGTCTTTTACTGCTAACCTCTACATAGCAAATTGCCCCCAGCCCTCCAAACCAGCGGAGACAGATAAACCCTGTCATGTCCAAACCCATCATGCTACCAAGTCAGACCTCACATAGACCCACACTTCGGTCTGAGACCATGGTGAGATGGCAAGTACCTGTGTGTGTACGTGTGATGCATGCATAAGATACTCATTGGTTGGATTGCTGTTTGACTCACTGATAATGAGTTTTCAAACTCAAGAGGAACAAATAGATGTTGCTTTTACTGATTGCACTGATTAAGAAGGCAGAAACAGAAGGACAGAAGGGGAGAGAGGTGAAATGGAGATTTACCTTCATTTTTTCATCTGCACACACAATGAGAATTTCAGCATTAAAATGTCTTTGTTTGATCAACCAGACAGACCTAGACCTGCTCTCCCCTTCCTCCTCCAGATAGTCAGTCCTGCTCCATCACATCACAAAAGAAGCTAATCGCTCTGCCCTGTCCTTGTGCCTCCTTAATTAAATGAAAGTGTGCTTTCCAATTATGTGGTTGTTTTAGAGGGATAACAAGAAGGGCAAGAAGGGAAAAGACCTTTTTGCCTTAAGGTGTCTCTTCAGTCTTTATTTATTATTGTTAAATGTTTTTGCTGAGGCTCAGGGTTAGAGATTTGATCAAGATTACAGTGTTTTGTTTTTATCAGTAGGACCCATTTCTCAATACTTAGGTCACCACACGCACAAATGACATCTATGTGGGCTAAACCGTGGACCATTTCCATTGCTTTGGCACAAAATGCATTCAATTGCCAATTTTTTTTTGAAATTACATGAATTGTCAACCTTTGCTATTATTATAGACGCTTAACTCTATTTGTATGAAGTGTTTTGGTAGATTTAATGCATATTAGATTTGAAATTTACTGCTATGAAAGTTGGTAAGGAGAACTGTGTGAAGAGTTTTTAAAAAGTTACCAAAGTATTGAGAAATGTATCCTAGTGATTATAAAAAATACTGTAACCTTTGCAAAAGCCTAATGATCTGTCTTATTTGTTCACTCTTATCTAAAGAACTATGTGTCCTTTCTCTCAAAGGATCCAATACTCTACCTCACCCTCTTTATTGCACTCTATGCAATGGAAAATCAGTGCAGTCGGTGTATTTGTAAAGCTCACAGACACCTGAATTCATAGATAATTTACCACGTTGAGGCGATCCTTTAATGGCATGTAACAAGTGCAAGCATTTAGTGTGTGTGTGTGTGTGTGTGTGTGTGTTATTGTGCTGTGTCTTTAAGAGTCAGTCATAATTATGTGTTTTCAGCCCCCAGAGATGCTCAAACGGATGGTCACGTACAACACATCCTTTAAATCCAACAAGAAACAAGTAACTGCCATCATTACTTAGTATTACAAGCCCTCCCCTCTTTCAACACTCTGGTCCTTGAGTGAAGTCTCTGCTGTCTGAGTGTATAGGCCTATACTACATTTCTAACAATATTTCCCTGGAGGATATTGGTAAAATGTATCCTTGACGTAATTTAAAGCTATTTCCCTTTCAATACTCACATTGCGTCAGTTGTTGATGCTTTGGGGAAACTCCATTTCTCTGAAATACTGAAGCTACGAAGATCATCTCCTTTCTGACTCCAAAGACAAAAAAGAATAAGAAGCCTTCCTGCTCATCATTGAAGAGCCCAGCAGCAGATTGTGGCGCTGACTGCGGTCTCAGCTGATTACAGCACAAGAGGATTCCCTGCTACTTGCAGGATGGCGCTATTGGATTGCATTCCCCAAAGTGTCAGCAACTGACGAAGTGCGAGTGAACTGTATTGAAAGGGAACCAAGATTATGTTAGTAACTGTATATATTATTCTGTTCTGCTCTGGTAAATGTATACTTCATTTCTGGTGTTAAACAGTTACGTTATAAACATCTCTTTAAACACTCAAGGACATCAGGTGTGTGATTGCAGTACTGTGCTTATTTCGGTTAAGACATTACATTTTCACCTTTCCATGATACTGAACTGGTCTCTCAGTCACACTTATATATATTCTCATGCAATCGTACTAGTTTGCTGCAATCATACATATTGTTTGCTTTGAAAGCAGCCTTTGAGTGGATCTCAAATGTACTGCACAAATGAGACTTCAACTGAAGGTTAAATATTAGATTGCCTATGAACCAAATGGAATCTCGGTGTGCATTTTCATCTTTTATGAGGGAAAGCATGACCAGAAGTCTGTGTTTTTCCATGTTGGTTCTGTGGGTGTTAAATCTTAATTGATTATTTGTATTGATGGAATGCCAGTGGTTTTAAGTGTGTAGTGTATGGGGAAAAGCCTTGTACGTAAACATAACTGCAGATCCAAAACCAACTGAAAACCTACCAATGGATCCAACAAAGCAAACAATTCCTTTCTCAGTATAAACATATTTCTAAAAAAAATAATGTTAGATTGTTTACATGTTAAATGTTTTAAAGTAATTGAGTCCACCTTTAAAGATCAGATGATTTTAGCATTGATTTAGATTGATTTAATGGTCATGCCAAACTAATAAGGCATGTTTTGAAACACAGATCTGGCTTTGCCTTGAATGGTTTATTAAGAGTAAGTAGAAGCTGCCATTGATTGGATTAGAGGTGACATTTATCCAGACATATAGTGTTCATTTGTCTTTTCTTTGAAAACAATGAACACTAATTTGTTTCTGCTCAGTCCTCACTCCTCAGATTGCCACTTCACATTTTTACCGATTATGCACACCACTGTCTGTTTTTGCTTTCTGTTTTACAGGGATTTCAAAAATATGAGGATGATTTTGATCCATATTCCATGGTACTGTAACTCTTTACATTAACAATTTCTCTCTGTACCCATTTGACATTTTTATATTGTATATCACATATTCCACACTCACAAAATGTTCTTCTGTGGAGTATTTTTTTTCACCACATTTGCTCAAACTTTTAACAGTTCACGGCTGAGGAGATGGCTGGCAGAGATGTACGACTTTTGAGAATTAAGAAGGTAATTTTGGAAGAACAGAAATGTGAGCAACATATGTCATTGGACAATAAGAATGAAAGATTTTTATTATTCTACGGTATACGCATTCTTTAGGAAGGGAAGCTTGATCTGGCCATAGAGGGAGGAATCGACTCCCCATTGGGAAAGATTGTTGTGTCGTCTATCTATGAGGGAGGTGCGGCAGATAAACATGGTGAGTCATACAAAAATAAAGTATAATATATAATATAATTTTGGGCTTGGTTCTTTCGAATTTAAGGTTCAAGAAAACCACAGCAACTGCTCAGAAACGGTCTAAAAACTATCATGCAAAAATCTAGTTTAGCTCTCTACATTCATTAGTGATATTGATTATATTGACTTAAAACAATTAGTATTTTAAAATGACATGCTTTGTTTGTTCAGTTTGTTGCTGTAATTTTTTGTACATGTTATCTTAGGTGGTGTCGTGTCAGGTGATGAGATCATGGCTGTGAATGGAAAGATCCTGACGGATGTGACTTTGGCTGAAGGACAAACCTCATTGGCTCAGGCCTGGAAAAGTGGAGGGGTATGACCGTCATTACAATAAAACAACCTATCACTGTAAATCAGATGATCTGTCTCAACAGATTGCCCTGTGGTGAAGAAGGCCATACAGCTCATTGGAGCCAAATGGTTTGCAGTCTCTGCAGTGAATGGGTGCTGACAGAATGAGAGTCCAAGCAGCTGATAAAAACATCACTATAATCTACAAGTAGTCCACACAATTTCAGTTCATCATTTAACATCTAATGAAGCACAAAACTGTGTTTTTAAGAAACAAATCCAATATTAAGACATTTTAAACTTGAAACCATTGCTTCTGGCTAAAAAACAAGCTAAAATACTAATATTAGTATTCGTAATATGTCATTGTATCATAGCCCATGTGCTCTTTCCTTGTTCTTCAAGATTTTATAGAAGAATCCACACACCTGGGTGACAGTTTGGGATTAATTTACTTTTTGATGAATAGAATGAATTTGTACATTTTCATGCAATCTGTTTATGGCCCAGTGAGTTTTTGGTTTAGGGTTGGAGCTTCATGTTTAGTTTTTTGGTAAAATTCTATGAAGTGACTACAAATTCACCAAAATGTAAAATAGTTACATATTCTCACAGGATTGGGTTGGAAGAACAATGAAATGTAGCGATTAACAGTATTATTTGACCGTCATTGATAACGAAGCTGCACAAAGATCTTTGACCTAGAAATTAATAATTTCAGAGTGCAATGCCATGAATAGCACAATGTAGAATCTTTCTAAGGTCTTAATTGGACAATTAGAGTAATTACCGTAATTTCGACATGACAAATGATACAACGTCAATTCTGCAGAATTGTGTAAATTTTCCTACACATTTGTTACAGAAGTAGCATGGGTATAGTTACGCATTAATTTTCACTATTAGAAAGTTAAAAGAGCATAAGCTGTTGCAAATGAGTATTGAGTCTAAGAATGTCTCTGGTTAATGTCTGCTATTTGTGTTCATATATTTTCTTGTTTTTCTGGAAAATGTGAATCACGAGAAAGCACACATGGTCACACATGCTATAATGATTTCTTCATCAAGCATCATCAAATATAGATGAAGTAACAGAAATGCAGCAGAATGTTGCAAGAACATTAAAACCTTCATATGCATGTGCTTGACATTTTTTCATGCATGTTCTCGCAGGACTGGATTGACCTGGTCATCGCAGTGTCTCCACCGAAGGAATATGAAGATGAAGTGTACGTATAGTTGCATTGTTTCTTATAATGTATGATATGTGACCAGACACAATGACAGCCCCAGTGTCCCCCAAATTCAATTAATCCATTATGTTGCTTGATCCTAAACCCCAATGAAAAAAGCAATCAGTGGTGTAAATGGCTCTCAGTAGTGAACCTGTCATCTGCTGTATGTCTTCAGCCCTAAAGCAGCATCAGTCAGACCCACTGCAAAGAAAAAGGTTTTCCAAGGCAGTGCCCCTGTGTACAGACAGGGCTACGTCCTTCAGATGAGGACCCCCCAACCTGATCGCCACTAGCCCAGTGGTAAAAGCCCCCCAAACCCATCCATACCATTCTACAGTGTGCATCATGTACATGTGACAATCTCTTTGTCAATCTAGAAACCCACCCAGATGTTTTCAGTTGGGGATATCCTGTGCTAATTATTCAGCTACGCAATAATCAAAACTATTGTTGACAGGGCTGTGCAGTCGTTCTGATTGATGTTGTTCAAAGGGACTGTTACATGTCATGACTCGTGCATTGATTATTGCTGCTTTGATCGGTTTTGCTACTGCATGTTACTATAAATGTCTATAGCACTACTGTGTATTCATGAAAAGATACTGCCATTGGTTCCCCAGAAACAATCTTTGAAACTAAAACAGTTGACGGGTGAATACTACGGAGCCCCGTAGAGCTCATGGTGGTGGAAAGATTTCGGGGTGGGTGAAAAAAATTTGGGGTGGGAGGAAAAAATATTTTTCAAATCCTTTGCGTTCTCTCGCAAAACTTTTGCATTCCCTCGCAAAACTTTGCGTTCTCTCGCAAAGATGTTTGCGTTCCCTCGCAAAACTTTGCGTTCTCTCGCAAAGATGTTTGTGTTCTCTCGCAAAACTTTTGCGTTCCCGCGCAAAACTTTGTGTTTTGCGAGAGAAAGCAAAAGATTCAAAAACAATTTTTTCCTCCCACCCCAAATTTTTTTCACCCATCCCGAAATCTTTCCACCACCATGAGCTCTAAGGGGCTCCGTAGAATACAGATGCTCATGAAAACAACATTTGTGTTTGAAAACACTTATTGCTGCGCCACTGGTAATGGTGTGGTGGTTGCGCCAGATAGAAATTCTGCCTTTAAAGGGATAGTTCACCCAAAAATGCAATTCTGTTATCATTTACTCAGCTTCATGTCATTCCAGACCCATACGATTTTCATTCATCTTTGAAACACAAAAGGTTTTTTTTTGTAAATAAAGTCTGAGAGATTTCTGTTTCCCCATTGAAAGTCCATTCCATTAAAAGTCCATGAATCAAGCTGTTTAATCCAAGTCTTCTTAGGAGACACAATGTCATTAAAAAATTTATTTATTTGTGTTTTGAAGATGAATGAAAGTCATGGAATGACACGAAGGTGAATAAATGATGACAGAATTTTAATTTTTTGGTGAACTATTCTTTCGAGCATTTTTTCAAATTCTGTGAACCAATGGAGTGACATATTCTTCTGTTTATGGAAAAATTTCCTTTAGGTTTTATGCATAGCAACCTGCTAATTTAAGTTTCCTTACTGCGTGTGTGACCTTGTTTTCTTCATCTCTCGTGTGAATGTGCGATACCAACCCTCTCTTAAATATCTGTCAGATTAATCTGATTTTTATATTTGTCACTCTTTTTACAGGACATTCTTTTAAAAACCCACCATTGCATCAGTACAGCGGACCACAGGGAGAATCAATAGCCATTGCTTAGTTGTAATTTTTAAAAAAGCAAATAAATTAGCATTTGTGTTGTAAATTAAGCAAATGCAGTCATTCACATCATTTATAAAGGAGGCATCTGTGTTTTTGAAATTCTGTCTTTAGGCTATATTGTTGTAATTTACAAAATAATAAACATGCATTAATATAAAGGTGTTTTTTGCTTTGTTTTTAAGCCTTCTAATATGGTTAATCAAATGAGTTCTTCATTTCAAGCCATACAAAGGAGATATTCTTCTGTGATGACATCCTCAGCTGTCCTGATTGGCTCATTTTCACTTGCAATATCTCCAACACCTGTCAAATGATTAGTGGTCACTTAGTAACTATTTTGTAGGATTGCTGTCAGTCAAGGGCAGTAATAAGGTCCTTTCAATTCAGTCTCAACCACTTGTATTTAAGTGCGTGGCCAAACAGAACCACTCTATACTTTCTCAGTTCTGGTCATTCACAATAGGGGCTTTTGCACCGCGTAGTTCTAGGAACTTAGTTCTTGGAATTAGTCAGTAGGGTAGTTCCTAGTGATCCTATTTCCTATAACCCCTCGGGCCGTTTTCCTGGTTGCATTTGCACTGGCAGCAGGAACTCTTAAGTGGCCAACAGCAATGTCTTTTTGCGTGGCATTAACAAATGTCAAAAACTGGTGAATGGAGGAGGCCGTGATCAGAGCTGTTTTTGTTGTGTGTCGTGGGTTTCATGATAACGGAGATGGAATGTAAACACACAAATTATGCAATTGCAAGAGCAAAAAGTTGTGCAAAGAGACAAAATTTTTATGACAACTTGCAGTGTTACATATTATTGAAGCTGAGAAAAAAACACAACACTGCAGACAACAGGTAAATGCCATTATCGCTGTTTTCCATGTTTGTGGAGTAAATATGTTTACATGAAAATGAAATTGAAAAAAATTGAAAATGCCAGGTAGCCGGTGTTTCGCGTGCGTTTGGCCAATCAGCATACACTTACGTCACTGGTAGTTCCTATAGAACTGTTTTAGACCCTACTCTGAAGTAGGAGCTAATTTAGTTCCTCCAAACAGAGTTCCTAGAACTAAAACCATTCCTAGTTCCTTTGTTGCGAACATGCCAAAAAGTGGGTATAATTAGTTCAGGTACTATGAAAAGGTTCCCGCTGTGCGAAAGGCCCTAATGACAGCAGAGTGCAATGACAAACAACCTGCACTCAATCATTTTCAATGAGTGATTCCCGGCAACACACACACTTGTGATGCTATTTGGCCATGTCCCAATAATCACACAAAATATGCATTCATGCTGTACCATTTGAACCATTCCATTCAGGTTTCACTGCTAATCATAGCACTGAGTATGTGGTGCTGAAAGTCTCCAATGATATTTTACTTGCAGTTGATTCTGGTAAAAACTGCTGTATTGGTGTTGCAAAATGATACTGTTGATCATAATATTCTTCTTTAGCGTTTAGAACATTTGATCGGTATCAAGCGTACTGCCTTAAGATGGTTTAGTCCATATCTTAAAGGTCCTTTTATGTTGGATTAGTTTTTCCTATCCTCAGTACCTCAGGGCTCCATTTTGGGCCCTCTTCTTTTTTAACTTATTTATATTACCATTTGGAAATGTTATTAGTTGGCACAATGTTTCTTTTAATTGTTATGCTGATGATACTCAGATTTATTTGCCATTAAATGCTTGCATCTCCATTCAACCTTTGTCTTGACCTTCCACAAGGACATTAAGAAATGATTATCAAATAACTTTCTCCAGCTTGAAGACAAAACTGAAATTATCTTTGGTCCCCCAAAATTGAGAGGTGATCTTATTAGGGAGTTTTGTATTCATTTTCCTATAATTTGTTTTTCACAGGTAAGAAACTTGGTGTCATCTTCAATTCAGAATTTTGCATAACCAAGCAAATCAATTATTTTGTTAAAAATAGTTTTTATCAATTACAAATGATTTCCAAACATTTCCAAACATAAACGTATCTTTATTACTAGAAACTTTAAGTTGTCCTATTGAACACCTTCAGCATGACCAGTGTCTGAAGCAAACATCTAAATATGACAATAACATTGGCCGGTGACAGCCTATGACGTCACTACTGGCGCGACCACAGTATAAAAGGGTGCCGAGAGAACACATCATCCGCGTCATCTGAAGCTTGCATCCGAGGCATGGCAAAAAAAAAGAAAAAAAAAAGAGAGGACGCAGTGTCTTGTTCCCTTCTCAGGGAACCATTACAGGCGTAACCTGAGACATTCCCTTCCGAGGGAATTTCATCCTCTAGCACAGTGGTTCTCAACCACATTCCTGGAGGGCCCCCAACACTGCACAGTTTGCATATCTCCTTAATCAAACACACCTGATTCAGGTCACCTGCTCATTAGTAGAGACTCACAGACTTGAAATGGGTGTGTCAGACAAAGGAAACATGCACAATGTGCAGTGTTGGGGGTCCTCCAGGAATGTGGTTGAGAACCAGCAGTTGCTATAGGGAACAAAATACCCATGCTGCCATGCTCAAGGGAGTGTATGCCAAGCACCAAGGCAAGCACTAGTCATCCCGTGGATGCATCAGCGGCTGTCAGTGACACTATCCCCTTTGGCCAAAGGCCTGAGCTACACACCCAAAATAACGTACCTGTTAAAGGCTGGGCAAAGAGAACCTGGTCCCAGGGCAGAGCTCAAAGACTTGGAATCAGATTCCTATAAGGGGATATGGCTGACCGTCTAGGTTTCACCATATTACCAGACCCTGGCATGTCATATAGGGGGACTAATACATCTACCCCTAATTCTCCCAGGGGAACTCGACATAGAATCTCTCTCACCAGATTCCACGAGCTGGTAGCAAATACCCCGCAGTCAGATGGGAGACTTTTAATGGTATCACTAAAGATGCATATAAAGAGTGGGGCCCAAGACGAGAACCTCAGCACGAAACCCTCACCATAAAGATTTTAGAAAGTAAGCAGAACGCTCATCATGCACACTTACCATAGATATGGATTTTAGAATGCACTCAGTGCCATTGTGAAGGCCATAAAAAGTCCTAGCGACTTGGTATGACTGCCTGATGGAGCCTCTTTGCACCTGTGAACCTCTACTCCTGGATTAAGAGGACTCACATACTTGGACCTTGTGCATAACACCTGAAAGCAACATGCTCAAGATGACAAGATGATGGGTGCATTGCCAGGCTCAAACACAGAGGCAGCCGTCAGGGAAGCTGGAGGTAAAGGCTCAATCAACCTGGTATGGTTGCCTCACGGAGCTCAAGGGAGTGGAGTTCTCAACTCTCAAAAATGTGAGGGGAACTCAGACACTCACCTTGGGAGCACCATGCTCATAGACGACCCTCTAGAGTGAGGGGAGCACTGCTCAACCATAAGAGCAGCCTAACAGGGGAGGAAAAAGATGGCCTTACAACCTGGTATGGCTGCCTCACAGAGCTCCAGGGAGAGAACTTGACTCTCAGAATGGGAGTCCATCCGGGAGGTCAGGGAGGCCCAACAACCTGGAATGACTGCTTTGAGGAACTTAAGAGAATGAGGTACTCAGTTCTCAGATTCAGTGGGGAACACAATGCTCAATCTCATAACTCAGTATGAGAAGACAACAAGAGTATTTTAGTATACAGCTGAAGGGGGTTATGGGAGCACTACGGCTCTACGCAACCCTTAGGACCAGGGGAAGCAATGCCAACTCAACCACAAAAGTATTCCAAGACCCAAAGCCCCATGCACATGATACAGCTCCTCAGAGCCAATGGTAGGCTTTCAGAATGAAGGAGAAATTCTCACACTTGTACCTCAGGGGACATGGTGCACTCTAAATCATTCTCAGAAAGAGGAGTCACACCAGTCCAACCATAAGAGCAGTATGACAGGAAGGGCCATTGTGGGGCTAACGAGATATCGTAACTGCAGAGTGAAATTTAGGAGAACTCAAGCTCAGTACATGTGCAGCATGACCATAAGGAGCTTAATCTCAAAGAGCCCCTCGGGGTGAGATATGGACCGCTCACCACATAAGAGGCCCTAGGGTGGCTTCTCGAAGCCTGAAAGGTTGACAGGGAGCAAGGTACGCAATGTCATTCAGAATGACTCAACATAAAAGCTACCACCTCAAGGAGACTCTTTTTCCAAGGCCTAGCATCCTGAGGTTACAGCGCTGCTCTGGAACCTTGATGACTGAAGAGGCCCCTGAGAAGGCCTAACAGCTCAGTGTCAAGGTAATCCAGTGATGAATTAACCTGTCAACCCGCACCAGGACGTCAGTGCACCGAACGCTCTTTGTTTGCACTTGTCATTGTTTACAATAGATTAATTGAAATGGGACAAAATTCATCTTGACAAACTATATATCACTCTGAAGGTCTAAGCCTCAAGCATCGACGACAGTTCGCTGTGTTTCAATGGAAAGCTTATAAGGAATGTATTTGCTACATTTGTGTAAGCAGTACACATCAAAACATGCAGAATAAAAAAGCAGTACATACCAGATTCATTGTAATAACGAGTCACAAACGCGTCCACTGCTGAATTCCCAGTTTAGTTAGAAAGATAAGGGTCCACGGGACAACATCCCATAGAGCACTTTTAGTCCAACGAAACAATAATGTTGTAATTTGGATGATTATTCCTTTGTTTGTTTCATTTCTTTAGGAGAGTTATTGTCTGTGTCCGTTATGGAATAAATTACGCTGAAAAAACAGCATCTTGGTGGTAAAAAACAACAACACGGTGTTGTAGCATACAGTGTCTCAAACAGAATGAGACCATCCACTGAAAAAAAAAAGTCACAGATATGCGGAATATTGTTTATTTGAATTTGGCGCTCTCTTGTGACAGCGCGTGATGCACGCTGTGACGCAGCTGTCATCTGATGGGGGCATAACTTAACAATCGCCTTTTCGCACAAATAACTCTCTTTTTTTTTCTTCAACATTTTTCATATATGTGTGTGTGTTTTGTGGGAAATGTGGCTGTATCTGCATGATTACCATCTGTATGGACGCACATCAGCGTGTGATTACGATTCTATGACGGTTATCAATGTGAATCAATGATCAGATATTATGGAATATATGGCCCATCTGTTTGATTATCATCTGTATGAACGCACATCAGTGTGTGATTACCGACTGTATGACCATGTGTGGCAATATCAGTTTATGTCTGACAATCAGAGTATATACACTTGAGAATGTACTACATACAAAGCAATTTTAATTTAACGGTTACCATTTTAATTTAGGTAGGTCATTTTCACCTGTGAGGCCCAAAATGAGCGTACCTTGCTCCCTGTCAACCTTTCAGGCTTCGAGAAGCCACCCTAGGGCCTCTTATGTGGTGAGCGGTCCATATCTCACCCCGAGGGGCTCCTTGAGATTAAGCTCCCTATGGTCATGCTGCACATGTACTGAGCTTGAGTTCTCCTAAATTCCACTTTGCAGTAATGATAGATAACAGGTTAAGTAGGGAGGCCCAATAGAGTAGGCCTAGCAACCTGCTGTTCAAGAACCAGGATTCTGTACCAGAGATGTACTTACGAGCAGCCCTCAGGAGCACGAAGGAGGTACAGTCAAGCTTGTGCCCCCTGAATGCTCACCTACACATATTCATAGGTGAGGAGCATCGGTTCAACCTGGAGGACCAAGGAGGTCACACAAGGCATATACCTAATAGACCACAAACTCCAAGAGGTCAGCAGAGCGAAGGGAGAGAGGTCCCAGGTAGGGCCCTCATCTCCTGACTTTCTACAGGGGAAGTACTTGCTTCTCACCCACACACACAATGCACGAGTTGTGTGAAACCGTAGGTATCAGAGCAAAGCCTCTGAAGAGAGAGCACGCACTCTTAGCTACTCATGCTTATCTGCTAACATAAACAAATGGCAGTGAAGACAAAGAAGATGATCATGTGTTCTCTCGGCACCCTTTTATACTGCAGTTGCGCCGGTTGTAATGTCATAGGCTGTTGCAGGTCAATGTTATTGTCGTGTTTAGATGTTTGCTTCAGACACCGGTCATGCTTAAGGCATTTCCCATAGTGACCACTGGAGGATGCAGTTTGAGTTCCCTCAAAAGGGAACAATAATTTTACTCTACTAAATGTTCACTTTAGGTACAAAATGTACAATTCATGTACAATATGTTTGTGCATTCTATTATCTAACTGCAGGTCTAAGCACACAGGACAAATAAAAGTAATTTGATGACTTAAATTAGTTCGATCTTAAAGAAGATGGAAGAATTTGGGGTAAAATGTATGAAATCCAGGGTTCCCTATCGAACGGTCTCTCCTGTTGCGATAATAATACAAAAAATACTATTTTTTAAAGAACATTGTGTTAAACAATATACAATAAGCAACAAATGTTTCAGAGTAGTATGCTTAATTGTCACATGACAAACACAAACATTAATTCGACACAGCTGTCAAGGTTGTTACTTTACAAATACATGTGCTAACTATTCTTTTTTACAAAGGCTTGTTTATAAGGCTTCATATTAGTAAACAATGCTATATTGCCCAATTGAACTCATTTCATAATTGAAGAACTTTAGATAGGCTATTCCACTGAACTGAATGAGCTGTCTTTAAATGAACAATTATATTTTTGGCAGTTACACTAATTGGAAAAAGTGATATATTCTAATTACACTAAGTGCAAATAACCATAAATTATATTTACACTAAAATAGCAGCATTTTCTTTAGCAACAGGCGTGTAAATAGTAGTTAGGTGGCAGATATTTATACTTCAGTACTGTAGTACATTATAAAACAGTATGCAATAACATATTGAGTGTAAATTATCATACATTTTATTTGATGAACGCCACTTTATTGGCACAAAAACCTACCTACAGCTAAGCACACTGTATTATTAACGAGGCGTTTAATCTCCACTTTTCAAATATTTACTTAATTTTTTTGAAATGCCTTTTTGATCTGGTATGTGATGGGAAAAGGAGTTGCACGAGTTTGACAAAAGTCAGGATCAAACTCGGATCGCTCGCATCAGCAGCAGAAATCTCACATCTTTTACTCACTGCACCACTGGTTCTACAGACATTCGCATGTCTTTTGCAGTTCTGTTTATCGGAGTCAGACATTGGTGGGCGGAGTTTATGTAAATAGCCTCTGACAACAAATTGGTCTATTTGTCTTTAGAGTAAATACACTCAATGTACATATACAAGTGTAACATTTCTAATTACTATTCCCAGCCTCCAGTTCACTCATGTGTTTGAAGATGAAAGGTCACATGGAGCGTGTTGCATTCTGGGAAACAGTATCCCACGCAGTGTCTTCAGATGCATACATCAAATTTCAGCAAATGTAGCAGGTAATCCGGGCAGTTCTTGCATGCAATTCACATACTATTCAAAGCATACTGCAGTATAGTGGGAGTTGTATGATAGTATGCCATTTGGAACACACCTTCTGTACTAATTTAAGTGTACTTGAGTTATATGTAGCAGATTCTGGCAAATATAGTAGGTCATCCGGGTACTTCATGCATACAGAAAATTTTCATACAATGCTCAGCATACATACTGCATGCTGCAGAAAAAGTTAGAGTAGTGTGATAGTATGGCATTTCGAACACAGCCAGAGCAACAGAGCGGAGGCTCTGTTCATGGTCAATTCATGGTCTTAATTTCTTGTGTTATAGTATGAAATATATAACACAATATACTCTGAATGCAGTTGGAATAATAATAATAATAATAAAAAAAACACTATTTATAGTTTTGAAATCCAAAGCAATTTAATCACAGAAAAAAGAGAGATATGGAATTAGCGAAATTAAAATCCCCAACAATATAGCGCACATAAAGAATTTTTAAAACAGCATAAGATATAACAAAACATGTTATTCAGAGCAGTTATCCTAAAACATTATAGGTATGTAAGCTGTTTGTACCGTAAAGACTTCTTAAGCTTGTTCATTACTGAGCAATGGCAGCTGTCGCTTTGGGAGCATAGGGATCAGGACTTATTTTGTTCAGCTCCACAATGACAGCATTATACCGTTTTTGCCATTCATTTGGTGACAGTGAAGATGGGCTGATCTCCAGGAACAAATATGCATTCCTTTTCTGCAAGCTAAAGATTTCCCTGGCATACAGGCAGGATTCACCAAAGTCCTTCCAATGCTGAAAGATGTGAGTTGAAAATGAATCACATATAAAACGCAATCAAGATTAAATGAACTTCTGTAAACCTGTAACTGAACAAGTTACCTGTTGTGCTGTAGTGATACAGTTCAGAAAGATCTCCTTCATGTCACTATCCTCGATGAAGTGCTCATTAGCAAAAGTCTCTTCTTTGAGAGCCTCCAGCATTACACTCACTGTTTCCCAGAAGTTCTTAATCTGAATCAGAATTTGTTGGATTCGGGAGAGGCAGGTTTGGACATCATTCAGATGGACAGGGTCGGGTATTGACTCTTTAGAAACAATATAAAGCAGACATTAATTATGCTTATTAATTACATTCCTGACCATTTATATGTGAATCACGAAATTTGTCGAGCAAAACTGGAGATCTTTTACATGAAAGCATCTCACCATTTTCCATTATCATCCTCGCCAACTTCAGCTGCAAATCAGTCAACTCGACGTCGATGGTCCACTCCTTGTTCCTCAGGTTTGACTTCTCATTGGAGAGTCGAGACAACTCATTGGAGAGAGCCTGTATGCTTGCAGCCAGACCGGCGTCAATTTTAAGACCAAAAATTGCATTGACTAAGGGTCCAATAAATGGCACTAGGGCAGTGAAGAAACCCAGACGTTTCTGTTTTCTAGAAGCTTGTTTGATATAATTCTGAAGTTCTTGGTTTTTCTGTGCAATCGTTCTGTCAATTTGTCTAATTTCTTCAGTGTTTATCTTCCGTTCCTCTTTAAGTTTAGTCACACGAATCTTCAGTTCTGTTATCTTCTCCAAATTTTTTTGAATTTTACCTTCTTTTTCATCTTTTTCATTAATCACATCACTGGTGTATGAAGCCACACTCTCGTTGTGTTTGTGATATCTGATGATAACAGATTTAAGATTAATCATCAGCTTAAACATAAATGTTTTTAATAATGCAGACATGGTGACGTTCTGTTTAATTATATGTTGACATGCATCCAGAGGACTTTTGGCAGTAGCCATATTAAAAGTAATCTTACAAATATTATTTTTTTTTAGCAACATTTCAATTTTTTTTCCAACGTTTTACCTCTCTACCATCTGTTCCACTTTGTCAACAATTTCAGTGATCCATGCTCTTGCTTTTTCCAGGGACTTAATGGCCAGAATGCTTTTATCCTTTTCAACAGCAACCTTCAGACCAGGTAAAAGTGTGGAAACCAGGTTTTTACTTGTGGCAGCACACTGAAAGACAGCAAAAACACTTATAGTATTAATCCACAAGTTTCATACTTTGAGGCTATTTCCACACAAAGCCAGAGCTTTTCCTATCCAATCTTTTTTTTCTCCCTCGTCTCTAGAAATATCTGCGTACACACAAAACCATGAAACTGACACAAAATGATTTAGTGTACATGCCAGACTAGTATGTTAATAATTCTGCCACAGAGATCCACTAAAAACAGAGAAGACTTGGATTATGCGCATAAACCTTGCGCGCGGTACACAAACATGGAACAATACATTTATTAATCTGTGTCAATGTTAGTAAATAAAAAGACAATTGTTCCGTGTTTGCTCATGTTGTTGTTGCTGTTTCATGACGTATCGGTGTCTGACTAGGGTCGAGACGTGGGGTGATGACATCATCGTTTCATAAAATATACGGATTGGCTGTACACACGAAAACGCAAGGGTGTCATTTTCAGATTTATCCACTCAGGGACCCAGTTTAAAAAAATAACAGTTTCACTCTCCCAAAACGCTGGATCCGTCTGGACAAAACGTCAATCCTATACTTCACGAGTTCACACTTACATATATTTAGCATGAGTTACGCAATGAGTATGGTAATACTTAGTTGGCGTGCTGTCCTGGGTGAGGGCTCTCAGCTCGGGAATGGCCCGAACCCAGAGTATCCCCCCCATAGTATGGTGAGAACTTAGTGATATTGGTGGAGAAGGGGTGGTGGAGGGATGCTGATAGACCGTCAAATGAATGGAGGTATGTCAGCTGTATTTATATCCGTGAGTTCATTGACTTGATTGCGTGCCACTTGTTTTTAATTAGGCTAAGTATCTGACGTGCTCCTCCCGAACTTTGTTAATAAAACATCATAAAATGTCTGCATATACAGCTAAACGTGTCTCCGTGTGGATGGGGCCTAAAACAGAGGTTGCCAACATCGGTCCTGGAGAGTCACAATTCTGCAGAATTCAGCTCCAACCCTAATCAAACAATCCTGAACAAGCTTATCAAGTTCTAAGAGTTATTAGAAAGGTACAGGCAGGTGAGTTTTCATCAAGGTTGGAGCAAAACTCTGCAGGACTGAGGCTCTCCAGGACCAATGTTGGCCACCTCTGCTTTAAAACATAGGAAGTGGTAAAAACCAATTTAAACGATCAATCAGATACCAATACTTAAGCTTACGCAAGCTTTTAAATGTTCTTCACACAGTTCTTTTAAGCAAAAAAAGGTTATTCTATGGCATTGCTGCAATAGTTTTTGAAACACAAATTTTTAGTAGAGTATTGGATTTGGGTTGCAGTTACAGAAATATCTTTAAAAACACTGGCTTTACCTTCAGCAGAAGAACTTCAGAGGACCCAAAGAGAAGCTGGGTTTCAACAGCACGTGCTCTGAGTTCCCTCTCCAACTTGGGGAACTTAGCCAAACACAAGTAAGAGAGATGGTAGAGCAAAGCCGTGCGCCGAGCAGATGGAAGAAGCTCCGTAACAAAGTTGGGCCTACTTGCGATCATAAGCTCTGTAGAAATACAAATACGATAGTTACTACAAGATGGTTTTGTGCAGAATTGTCAGTTATAAACAATATTAAACATGTACGGGGTTGGATTTTATCAGTAAAAAAAACTCAGAAAACTTTACCCACCTTTGCTTTGTGACATTTTTTTTTTGTCTGTGAGGGAATGTCCTCTAAGAGTCTGAAAAACACTGAAAAGCAACAACAAAACTTTATGAGAAAATAATAATTTAAAAGATGGATGGTAGCGGTCAGTTAAAGTTACCTGTATGTTGAATCTCTGTGCAATGTAATTGACTTTATCCGCATGGGGAATTTATACTGTATGGCACCTCCTTAAAATTGTTTGTCATGGAGATACCTGAAACTAATTGTCGTAAAACAACTTCTTAACTGAAATTGTGGTTGGGCTACAGGCTCAGACTTGTATTTTTATAATCCTTCTTCTGTTAACTGATATTATTCATACTGTACCAACCCTTCGAAATTTTGAAAATGCACTTTTCACTTCCTTAAAGGTAGATTAACTGTTCTGTATCTTTACTGTTATTCATTCCATTACAATTCACGCATAAATGCTGCATCTATTGATGGTCTAATTGTGTAATACAATCCAAAATTAAATATGTTTCAGTGTAGGCTACTATTGTACTGTTCTGCCTCAACACTAAAACACTACCCATCAAGAGAAGAATGTCCGAATTCTTAACATTCATGAAAAATTACATGAGAAATACCAGGGTGACTTATAATCATTTCTGCAGAGATAAGTGAATGCATCTTCTAACCCATAAGACCACTGATGCGAATGGTGAGGAAATGGTGCAACTGATGCCATAGGTCATGTGACAATATCAACATGATGGATATAGTACAGGTTGGGTTGTGTTCAGTGATGATATTGTGGCTGTGAATAGAAAGATCTTCACAGATGGGATTCTAATGGAAAGACTAATGGAAAGACCTCAATGGCGCTGACCTGGACCAGTGGAGGGCCTCATGACAGCCCTTATACAACAATCCTAGGTGTTAGTTATGGGTGGAACATGTCCTGTTTGCTTTTATCAAGGCCATTTCTGCAAATGTAAACATTGCTTGTCCTTCCCATGCTGCCATTGTACTCTTGACTTTGCCCAAAGTAAATTGTAAAATTGAGGTTTATGTCAGAGCATAGGCTAAATCAAATGTGAGTCATCAACAGGTCATTACAGAAATGTCTGGGAGTCCTAATTCAGGTTACAGAATTTTATTGATTTACAATTAAAGAAAATAAGCTAGTTAAGTTTGTCTTGTGCCAAAAGTAAAAAATTATTTTCAGACCTTGAAGTTTGACATTTTTAAGGTCATAAATAGACAGACAGACGGCCTACCTATCAACCTATTGGTTGTCTAATGGTGTAACAAAATCTAGAGTTTGCGAGGGAAATGCAAAGTTTTGCGAGGGAAGGCAAAAGATTTGAAAAATATGTTTTCCTCCCACCCAGAAATCTTTCCACCACCATGAGCTCTAAGGGGCTCCGTAGACATGAATGCTGTTGTTATATTTTCTACTTTCTACTATAATTTTTATACCCAAGTGTCTGAGTTGTGCAGGCCATAAACTTTAAACATGGTGGAGGGGAAAACAGTTGCTGCTGGGACAGGTATGCTTTTTTCCCCACAAAAGCAAGATCACCTTGTTTTAATGTTAAAGTCATGCACATAGTAGTGCAATAACCATTTCAAGCATTGTGTATGTTTTATACATGGTTTTGTACCCTTCCAAATTCATTCTGCTACTGTCATCATACATTAAGTCATCAGTAAAGTTGAGAGGGCCTGTTCCAGAGACAGCCATGCATGCCCATGCCATGACACCACCTCCACCATGCTTTACAGATGAGGCTGTATGCTTGGGATCATTTGCAGTTCCCTTTTTTTCTCCACATTTTTGCTTTCCCATCACATAAAGGTTCATCTTTGTCTCATCGGTCCATAAACAGTTCCAAAACTTTTCTGGCTCACCTTTGTGCTTTTTTGCAAACTCTAGTCTTGCCTTTCTATTTTCGGTGCTGGTCAGAGGTTTGCATCTTGCTGTGTAGCATCTGTCATTCTGTGTCAAATTCTCCTGAGGACAGAAGATTGTCAGAGCATCACCCCAGCTTTCTGGAAGTTGTTGGTGATTTTACAGACATGTCTTTTAGGGTTCATTTTCACAGCTTTTATGATTTGTCTGTCATCAACTACTGTTGTTTTCTCAGCCGATCAAGTAGTTATTGGTTGCTGGTTTCCAAACTCTTGATTTCTCCATGCCCTTTGTTTTTGCTAGAGCTCTAACTGAATCCTCTTTTCTTTTAGCATCCAAATTGCTTGCTTTTCTCTCAAAGTCAGCTCCCTCATCTTCATCCTGGTTTGTGTGTGTCATCATCGAATGCAAGATTCAGAATACAGAAGTAATGGATATAACTGAAAGGACACATTCCCTGCTTTTAATGTCTGAAGAATTAATGCAACAGGACACAGCTGATCACTTAGAAAGGCCTGTGAGGCAACTGTTCCTATACTTATTCTCACATCAGATAGAGGGATGAAACTCTAAAAGTGTTGAATCTCCCAATAATAAAATGTGACATTCTGTATTTTTGTCTCATAATCATCTTTTAATCATATTTGCAAATGTCTTGACTCAACAGCGAACAGAGCAATTTTGTCTTTACTGTTCCAATACTTTTAGAGGGCACTTTATATATATATATACACACACACACATACATATACACATATATCTATATATCTATATCTATATCTATATTTATATATATCTATATCTATATATATATATATATATATATATATATATATATATATTTCGCTGGGGAATTATCCCAAGAGTGTAATGGAAAGTCATATTAGCTTAATATTAGACAGACAGATCTCAATGTCCCAAACCTGGACCAGTGGATGGCCTCATTACAGGCCTTATGCAACAAATCAAGGTGTTCGTTATAGGTGGAATTGGCCACTTTTCTCCAGGCCATTTCTGCAAGCTTAAACATCACTTGCCCTTCCCGAGCTGCCATTGTACTTTTGACTTTGTCCAAAACAAGGCAGGTTTGTGCAGTTACTACATTCTGATGTTTGAGATTAAGTTCAAATTAAGTGCGTCATCAACAGGCCCATACAGAAACCACTTGCAGAAAATTATTGATTACATTTCTAAACAAGACAAAATCAGTTGTGGGTGGATTATCCCTTTAAAGACACTTCCTTAAACAACCCAAAGACCACAGCCCTTTTCTGTGACAATAAGGTTTAGGTATTTTAGGCATAGAATAAAAAAATCCCAATGCTGATAACATCCGATAAATAGCTTAGTTCAAGTAACTTTATGTATTTTTTTCTCCTTTCATACTTATAGACCATTTCTTTACAGCCTAAGAAGAACAGCTTGCAGAAGAGGAATGGCCAAATAGCAAAGGTGAGTAAAAGTTAATTAACTGTTTTTTTGATACTGCATCGACACTGTTCTTGAACTAAATTCAATCAACTCTGAACTGACTCGAGTTGAATAACAACACTGCTGTCTTCAGCAGAGCTGCTCATACTGTAGCTCAGGGATGGGCAACTTTGATAGTGACGAGGGCCAGATTTTTTTGCTCATTTATACCAAGGGGCCAGATTACTAATCCATGTCTTTTACACAAAGCAGCAGCGCCTGACTTTGAAACATGCAGTGCTCAAGTTTATTTAGTGAAATCATTGCCTTTTGAAGTTTAATCTTGAAAGACAATTCTTGTTTTTCCATCGCCAAATTTAAGACTATTTATAATTAAGACTTTTTGTCCCATTAAAACAGGGGTCACCAAACTTGATCCTGGAGGGCCGGTGTCCTGCAGAATTTAGCTCCAATTTGCCTCAACACCAGGCACGTGCACACATAGACATCAAAGGGGGCTTGAGCACCTGCCCTTTTTCTTCTTCAAGAGAAAGTGCCCTTTTAACTGGGGAGTTTTTATTTTTATTTTTTTTAAATAAAAGAATATATGTATATGTATGTGTGTGCATGTGTGAGATTCTGTTGGCACTGTTATGACCCCTGGCTCAAAGGGTAGCAACAAAAAGGAGGGACGCACGAAAACATAAAGCTCCATAAAGAAAGGCTTTATTAAACTCAGAATAAAACATTATAAGAAAACGAAACGCAACAAAAATAACAATATTTCTGAAAACATCAGCATCATCAGTATGTAAAGCAGGGTGTCTGAATGTTAATGTAATGTGCTGTTGTAGCAATGTCAATATGCTCAAACAACATAAATCAACTTAAACCAAACACAACCCAAAATCCAAGTCCAAAACCGAACTTCCATATCTCTGATTGTACTCTCTTTTAAAGGGCGTCTAAACCACACCGGCAGGTGCACTCAATAAACTGCCGATTAACATGAGTCAGAGATTGAACCGCCAATCAGTGCCCGAAGAATCAATAACGGGAACCGTCACACCCCTCCCCATAAAACAGGGACTCCCACAAAGAGACCTGTAACAGAACATAATAAAATACAAAAATTATAAATCATATACAAAAACAGCACCAAAGACAGCTCCCAAAAACACCAATATTCCATATATTATGGTGTATTCGGAACACGCGACAGCGCATCCGCTACCATGTTTTCCGATCCTCGAACATGACGAATATCCCAGCAGAAAGACTGCAAGAACAGGGACCACCGGATCAACCTCTGATTTGGACACTGTAGAGAATTCAAAAGTCAAAGGATTATGATCCGTGTATATATAAAAATTGGTGCACTTGAGTTAAGATAAACAGAGAAATGCTGCAATGCCCAAATAAGAGCTAATGCTTCTCTCAATTGTAGAGTAATGACACTGATAAGAATTAAACTTCTTCGAAAAAAAAATAACGGGATGTACGACTCCCTCCTTATCTGACTGCTGAAGAACAGCCCCAGCAATATTGTGATCTAACATGTACTTAAGTTCTTTCTCCATTATTCCCCGTTTCTCAGGTGCAACACGGTAAAAACGCTGTTTAATAGGCTCTGCAGCCCCCACATCGATATCATGCTGCACCCATTCAATACGCGAAGGCGCATCTCCAAATAATTCAGGAAAGCTATTCAGTAATTCAGTAACAACTGACATAACTCCTGACATTTTTCATTAGATAAATAATGGAGAGCATTTTCTAAGTTCCGCAAAGACTCAGAATTTTTAACACGGCCACTGAACACACAATCATCAGGAGAAATGGTCCCCTCTTCTTCCCCCACTAAACTCACCTTTCTCCCATCAACAGATACAGAAGTAAGTACGGAATGCACAGATATCTTATTTGGTACAGCTTTAGTCTCGTTTTCATAATATGGTTTTAACAAATTTACATGACACCGTCTAACTGACTTTTTTTGTGATGAAGTCATAACCTCATAATTCTCATCACTTAATTTACGTTGCACAACAAACGGGCCATCGAATTTAGCTTCAAAGGGAAAAGATACTATTGGCCGAAGTACTAAAACTTGATCTCCCGGTTCAAACTCTCGATGCTCGACTGACCGGTCATGCAGTCGCTTCGTATTTTTTTGATGTTTTCCAAGGTTTACTTTAGCAAGTTCTCTTGCCTGAATGAGTCGATTCTTGAACCCCAAAACATATGCTTTCAAGTTTTTTGGAGGCTCTGGAACTTTTCCAACCTCTTGATTTGGCTTACTAGTTAGCTGGCAGGTTTTACACTCCTTGATATAACTAGAGATGTCCCGTTTTAAACGCGGCCAAAAGTAATATCGCAACAAGCGATCATAGGTTTTACGCACACCCTGATGACCTACCTGATCATGTGCAATTTCAATCATTACACAACGAAACTTAACAGGAACCACCACCTGAAAAACAGGATCTCCAACAAAATCACCCTTGTGAGGAATCAATTTTCTCCGCAAAACTCCCTCCCAAACAACATACCCATGAGCAAGATTACCCATCTCTGCCGGAGTAACAGCACACTGGAAATAAACATCCAAAGAAGAATCGTCTCGCTGTTCTTTTCCAAGTTCCTTTGCTGATACAGGAAAAGACAGCCTAGACAAATCAGGAACAAACAAATCAGTGCAAGCTTTAAGTTGAATTTCCTTTTGCTTAATCAATTCATCCTCTCGCTGCTTCATTGCACGAGTCACTACACAAGTGGTATCGTGATTAGGTTTCTTTTCATTTTTATTATAAGCAGTAACTATAGGAAACACTGAACTGTCAGCCCATACACGCTCACCTACAAGTCCGTTTCCTAAAATAATATGAACTCCTTCAATTGGCAAAGCAGGACGCACCCCCATTACCACTTCACCTTGAACCAACTCAGACTGAAGTCTTACCTTATGGAAAGGCACAGACAAAACATTCAGTCCAATTCCCCTAATTAACACGTTTTCCCCAGTGTATGATTGTGAAGAAAATGGCAGAACAGACTCCAATATGAACGAATCCATCGATCTAGTATCCCTTAATATTTTAACTGAAACTTCATTTTCCCCTACTAAAGACACACTACCCTCTGTAATGAAAGGAGAATAAGAAGACAAAAATTCAACATCGGGTTTCTGATCTTCAATCCTTCCAATTCGTTCAGACAGAGCTGGTGCCACTAAAGCAGCTGGCTTCACAGGTGAACGTGAAACAGAATTTTTGGATTTATTCCTAAGAACTGGACAATCCAATTTTCAATGTCCTTTCTCCCGGCAGTAATTGCATGTCTTACTCGAGTCAAATTTACCCGTGTATACACAGTCATTTTTAGATGGCGACTTTACAAAGAAAGCAGACTGAACATCACGAAGATGAGCATCAACAAAGGTGGATTTATGTATTAGCACAAAATCATCGGCCAACATCGCCGCTTCCTCAGGAGTTTCAACATTATGCTCATTAATATATGTAGCTAGACGATTCGGAACTGTATTTTTAAATTGTTCTAATACCATCAAATGAGTTAAATCTTCATGAAAATGAACCATAGTTTTACTAAATAAATACCATGGTATTTGTGGTAAAGCTCCCTATATAGAAATGGTAACCTGCAATAAAAACATGGTTACCACACTTTTACTATCATAAAACCAACTTTAATTTTCATAAGGGATATCATAGTTTATTATCATATTTATGTTTATATAGCATAGTAATATACATGCCTTGCACAACATTAAAAACTAAAAGTGGCCTGTAAGGAGATATTTCATATTTCAACCAATATACTTAAAATGCAAAGTCCGTCATCTGAGTCACTCCTGGAAGAGTCCTCGCTGTCCAGAGTGTGTCTTCACCCGTGTAGCACACTGTTTATTAAACCACTGTTTATTAAAATGCTGAATTTAGTATTATATCAGCGTGAACTTGATCCTTCCAATTCACAGGACAAGAGTGACACCAGAAGAGAAATATTCATCCTTTTGCTTAGCTAATAATTGCACAGTGATACATCATTTAAAAAGTTTTAGATATTGTACTAAATATGATTTGTTTTAATTGTTTATGAATAATGAATAACCTCATGGGTGATATTACTATATCTGATACTAAATTAAATTGTCTAAGCTTTAATTTTTGGTGCACAATATTGTTGCTATCCACAATGCATTTGCATTTTAGTATTACAATATATTGTTATACCCCTGCATTGTTGCATGTTGAACAGTTGTATCAATATATATGTATATTCTATATCCCACGGTCCAACGTCAAATCAAGCCAAGTTTCCTCATAAAAAGGCAAATGAGTCTCACAGTTGTAACAAACAATACATATATTTGTCCATACCTCTGCTTTTTCTCTCAAATAGAGTTTTGTATTTGCAAATCACTTTGCGCTTGTTTGAAAGTCAAGTTTTTCTTTGCAAAGCAGTTTGTGTTTATTTGCAAAACACCTGATTTGTTTGTATAATTTTTTCACAGAATTCACTCCATACCAATCCTGCTCCTGGCGATAGACTGTCCTGCAAAGTTCAGCTCCAACTCTAATCAAACACACCTAAACCAACTAATTAAGGTCTTCAGGATCACTTGAAAATTAAAGGCAGGTGTGTTTGAGTTTCATTGAGTATGTTTCATAAACATGTTTCATATTTAATGTTTCATTAAATATCTTACAACTGAGAATGTTAAAATTGAAAATTGATGTGTGTATTTTACAAGGGCTGCACAAAAATGAAAAAAAAAAAAAAACATCCCTAACTGTCATGATCAGTGCATCTTTTCTCAACTGGCGGCGCAACATGCCTTCTTAAATTCTTCAAGTCCTCTGATTCCAAACACCCTGCTCTGTCCTAAATCTTGATTTAAGAATGTTTTTATATACATACTGGAAAACAAGGCAAACAGAAAATATTTTTCTGTCCATTATAGCTGGTAGACCAACACAGAAACCAGGCAGGCATCTATGTGAAGCTGTGTTAAGTCTCAACTGAAGTGGGTTTACAGGTAATTTCATTTAATTTTCAGACTGAACTGCATTAATGCTGTTTGATTTTAGCATAGTAACTCTACTATGTGTGCGTTTGTGTGGTTGTAGGTGACCAGATTGTGGGGGTCAAAGGGGTGGATTTCACCAACCTGACCCTTACGAAACAAAAATATATGTGAATATATTGGAAGATATAATGTGATATTTGAAATAATATATTTTGATATTTGGGACTCTAGTACTTATATTTTTCAATATTCTGCAATATATGCAAGAACCATGTATAGCCATATATTGATACATATAAAATATATATTTAGCAATAAGACAGAAACAATACAGTATTATATAGCGTTATTAAAACACTCTTTGCTTTTTATTAACACATGGGTTTACATACAAAATTAAATGTCTCAAAAATACATTCCCAATATGCCTACAAATGTCCCCAATTCTATACAGATTCAGGCAAATTAAAGTCCACATTTAATCATTCAGCAGACACTTTTATCCAAAACGACTTAAATGAGGACAATAGCAATCCCACAAAAGAGTAATAATATGTAAGTACCGTGACAAGTCTCAGTTAGCCTAACGCGTTTTGACAGTCTTTGATGTGGCATTACAGATCGCTGTATAAATGCCTTGGAGAGCTGCTTCTGGGACGGTCAGGATTCCCTTTTGTCATCATCATTACAGGAAAGGGGGTTTCCCAAGGTTGCTGATTGGTTGGAAGTTCAGTAGTCGATGAAGTGATGTCTTGGGAAGCCAATGGTTGGGCGTTGGCTGTAGATGCGGAGTTGTGGCTGGTAGAAGTTTTGAGGCGGTCACAGTCTCGAGTTGAACTCGGAGACAAACCGTGGCAGCAAAACTTAAACTGAGAACACGAAACTCGCAATGGAAAAGACAAGAAAGAAAAAAGAAGTAAAAGTAAAAGAAAGAAAGGATGTAACGAGACTAGGTGTTTTTTCTTCTCATCGTGGTGTTAGTAGCTGGCATGTAAGCCAGAGCATGCTCAAAGACCGCTAAAAAGCAGCATCAAAACGCGGTGGCAAAATGCAAAAGCAAAAAAAGAGAGAGAGAGTTTGATGGTGTCCTGGGTTTTAAAACTCGGGTTTTGGACACATCCCAATTGGTGTGTTGACCAATTAGATATTATCTTAGCTCGGGGTGTTGCTCTGTTTCTCCTCCCAATCTATAAATCAACATGTTATCATGTCAGTCACATGATCTGAACTTTACACGCTCTTGCAAAGTATAATTTTGGATGTGATTTCTATAACCAGAATATGACACATTTGAAAAAGAATTAATTAAAAGAGGCGTTTCAAGCTCGAATTGTCACACACATACATACCAAACATAAATATAAACCCTTAAGCTGTTCAATAGTTATTAAAAAGACATACACAATAAGTGATTACAACATGATAGTCACATGTGGAGCTATGCATAGAAATGTTGCTCCTAAGTCCTTTTAAGGTGATTTTGGTGCATCTATATATAGAAGACAGTTTCTGTGCCATTCTGTGAACATAAGGACATGTTCTGTGAAGACCAGAGAGGTTAAAAGGTATCCTAAGGAATTTCAGTCTCAGTCTTCTAGGTGGGGGAAACCACTCCAAGAAAGTCTGTAGCTCATGATTTCCATCACAGATTTACATGTGATGGTCACGTGGTGCATCTCTTTGACCATTAATATTGGTTCAATCATGACAACTCTCAGAAAAGTTTAGCACGGTAATGTACATGACAATGTTAATGTATTTGGTCTTGGCGGAATAGATCTGCTACACTGCTGCTGAATTGTAAAAAAGTAAAGTAAAGTCGTGATGTATTGTCAAGTATGGTGACCCATACTCGAAATTGGTGCTCTGCGTTTAACCCATCCAAGTGCACACACACAGCAGTGAGTAGTGAACAAATGCACACACACACACACACACACACACACCGTGAACACACACCCGGAGCAGTGGGCAGCCATGCTGCAGCGCCCGGGGAGCAGTTGGGGGTTCGGTGCCTTGCTCAAGGGCACCTCAGTCGTGGTATTGAGGGTGGAGAGAGCGCTGGACATTCCCTCCCCCCACCTACAATTCCTGCCGGCCGGGGGCTCGAACTCGCAACCTTTCGATTACGAGTCCGACTCTCTAACCATTAGGCCACGACTTCCCCACAATTGCTGCTGCTGTTGGTTATTGCTGTAGTTGTAGATTATTGCTGCTACTGCAAGCAAGTACAGGAACTTGCTACTGCCAATTAGGGTTGTGACGGTGAGGAAATTTTCCCACCGGTTAATCGACGTGTGACAACACCGGTAATACCGGTATCAACATGATGGGGGGGTTATTTTAGTTTTCTCTCTTTTCCTCGCTTTCCTTTGGTTTTAAATAAGCTAGCTTGTAAAAGCTCTGTGCGCGTTTTACTTTCACTTTTAAATTTGCAGCAATTCGGCATCAAGCAGTTGTTTGCTTTTAGTTCGTTTGAGTTTTCCCACTTTTCCTCACTTTCCTTCAGTTTTAAATAAGCTAGCTTGTAAAAGCACCGTGCGCTTTTTACTTTCACTTTTAAATTTGCGGCAATTCGGCATCAATTGCTCGAATTCAACAACAAAATACAACATTTAACTTTAATAAACAAAACGAATAAAAATACACCATGCTATAACTAACATAGGTGTACAAAACTGAAAATCAGTCAAGACTGAGGAACAAATAATTATAAAACATAGAACGTTAATTAGCAAAACAATTAAAGTTTGGAGGCACAGACTGCACACACTTTGATGTAAAATAATGAAAAAATAAAAATAAAAAAATTCACAGTTTAAATAAAATCAAAATCAGCAAATATGGAACCAAATAAATGAGAAACGAATGTTAAAAAAACCTTCCAATATCACCTAAGATAAATGGCAGGTCAACAGGCTTTTCAAATTCCAAAACAGTTTTAAAACAGGCGCTTTTACATTTCGTTTTGAAACTCTTCTGCCATCATCTTGTCTGTCTCCTCACTCTTCTTGTCAGTCAGCTCGACTCGCTCTCCTCGTGTGATAAATGAAATCTGATCTGTGATGCGTCATTCATTCGGTGTGCTGCTGTCACAACACACTCTGGAGCTAGGAACGAGGAGGCGAGGAACTTCTTAATTAAACCACAGATCTTTATTTACCAAATTCAGGGATCACTGGAGATACCGATGAAGGCGATCAGACCGGACACAGACACAAGGAAACGCAGGGCTTAAAAATGGCAGACTAAACTAGATAATTAACAACACAGGGCTGGGGACTAATTAACTGATGAAGAGATGAAACGAGGACCGGGACGGGAAGACCAAATATGGGCATGGAAACACAAGACACAGGGAAACAAAGTTTGACAGCTGCATTGAGCAGCTGCGTTCAGTTTTAATTGTAGTGTCTGTTCTCTAACTGAACTAAATTATTTTTATTACTATTAAAAATATCTAAATGACGGTGAGGGATGGTGGGCTAGTGACGTAACCGGTGTTGCGGCTTAACACTGGTATCACTGCCAACACCGTCTATCGCAGGAAGCCTACTGCCAATGCATATGGTGATACAATGCCATGAGTATTTATGACATACTGCTGCAGCAAAATAGCAAATAAAATAACCCATAGCAGATCTATACAGGTGGAGCTGGGGAAGGTGGGGGGCTTCAGAGAACTCTGAAAGTGTGCTGCAAGAATCTCAAGTGAATACTAGCCAGCCATCGGCTGCATGTCCAGCATGAACCAATCAGCTTGTGCCAAGTCGTTTAACTCTTTGAATATCAGCAGTTACATTAACAACCCGTCAGCTTGCGCCATCTAGTGTTTCATGACTTTCGTGTTCTTTTTATTTTGCCCCCAATTTCTCCTTCCTGAGTTTAAATATGTTTCAATGTAGGCTACTACTGAGATCAGTGAATGCATCTTCTAACCCAGTCAAACTCAATTCCTGGAGGGCCACAGCTCTGCAGAGTTTAGCTCCAACCAGCTCCAAATCACAAGACACTGATTAGTTGGATCAGGTGTGTTTGATTAAGATTGGAGCTAAACTGTGCAGTGCTGTGGCCCGCCAGGAATGGAGTTTGAGACCAGTGTTCTAACCTGGGGGGGTGGATTGTGGGGGTTGCAGTGATCCTCCAGGGCGGGCGTGAGATAACTTAAGCCTATAAGTATATTCAATTCACTAATTTTATGATTAATATGTTAATAAATAAATAAAAAAAAAAAATCAGCACAACCTCTCTATTTATTTATTTGCCCCAAATTTGACAATCTCCTTCCCGAGTTGGATTTGTCAATAAATGTTCTTTTGTTTTAATGATTCGCTCTCTGTTACCCTACAAAAGTTACCTTTGGAAATCCCTCTAATTTGGGCTACAGGCTCAAACTTGTAATTTTTTTTTTTATGCCTCTTCTGGTAACTGATATTATTCATATTGTAGCAACCCTCCAAGATTTTGAAATTGCACTTTCCATTTCCTTGAAGGGAGATTGACTGTTCTGTATCTTTACTGTTATTCATTACATTACAATTCACACATAGACGGTCTATCTATCAATCTATTGATGGTCTAATGGTGTAATAAAATCCAAAATGGGGTAATAACACATGTTTCAGTGTGTAGGCTACTATTGTACTTTCCACCTCAATACAAAAAACACTACCCATCAAGAAATTACATTCATGAAACATTACATGAGAAATACCTGGATGACTTGCAATAATTTCTGCAGAGAAATGTGAATGCACCTTCTAATCAATAAGACCACTGAAGTGAATGGTGAGGAAGCAACACAACTGATGCCAAAGGTGATGTGACAATGCCAATATGGTGGATATAGTACAGGTGGGGTTGTGTTAGGGTCATATTGTGGCTGTGAATAGAAAGATCCGCACAGATGGGACTCTGACTAATGGACAGACCTCAGCGGTTCAGTGACAAGTGGATGGCCTCATTACAGCCCTTATACAACAAGGTGTTAGTTATGGGTGGAACATGTCCTGGCCACTTTTACCAAGGCCATTTCTGCAAATATAAACATTGCTTGCCCTTTCTTTGCTGCCATTATACTCATTAGACTTTGCCCAAAGCAAATTGTCAATTGAGTCATTCTACCAAACGGGTGCCATTTGGGTCCGCAACGTTTGATGAGATGCATAAGCCACAAAAGATGTCCTAAAGTGTGTTTCCAAAGCTTAAAGTTATTAATTCAAGTGTTCTTGTTAACATGATATATTATAAAACACTATTCTTAAAGAGTAACATGCTATTTTTTCATAATTTTTCATTAGTACATTGCCAATTTCACATGTCCGTGTTGACCAATATGACATTTTCATCTAAAATATCACCAAATAAATTATGTATTTTTAAAAACTTTTATTATTTTCAAGATTAGATGTGTGTCCCTGTTTACATAAGATATATTTACTCAAAATAAAATTAATTGTTTTTGTAAATATTTTATGATTTGTGTGTGTCCCTCAGTTTGACTTACCACCCCGTCACACTAACTTGTTTTATCTATAATTAATGTACTGTTGCTTTAAATGACATCACAAAGCGGAAGTGACATCATTTGAGCCTTGCAGCCTCCAAAAACAAAAAGCAGGCAAGGGGAAAGGAGCCAAGATGGCGCTGTGAACGGACGGAACTTTCGAGCTCTGAGCATCAAATTGAGCTAATTAGGATAAATTAGTTTTCGGAAAGTTACTTAGCATTGAGTAAAAGTGTACAGTACTTTGGCATATTTCTTACATAATCACCTTAAAGCAAAAAGCCTAAATCTGCACATAAACGACCATGTGCTGTTAGCAAAGCAGCTAGCAGTGATGTCAGGGTAGCTAACAGTGATCACGATTATGAAGATGGGATGATTCATGATTTGGCAAATGAAGAAGAATTTCCCCCACTTCCCTTAACACCCAGCAAGCCTCCAATCGCCAAGAAACCGACGCTTTCCCAGTTCAGTGCAGACAACTTGAAGTCTGATGAGATTGTCGATAAATTGGCTCATCTCATCAATACAAGAAGCGATGCGCTAGAAGAGATGGTCAAAGCTACACGAGGAGAAATTAAGGACTTAAAAGAAAAGTTGGGCTCCGTTGAAAAACGTGTGGAGATAAGCGAACAATCTACTCTGACCTGCATGAATCGTGTGGCAGACATGGAGCGTTACAGCAGGAGATGGAACATAAAAGTGCACGGCATCCCAGAAGCGGTGAAGGAGAATGTTCGCGAGGAGGTGATTCGTATCTGTCAAGAAGTGTTACCGCAAGAAAGAGATCAGTTGCCAGCTGCGATTGATGTAGCGCACCGTTTGGGATCCAAGCGTCTGAATGAGTCAAGGCCTCGAGCTGTCATCGTTCGCTTCGCGGTGAGGAGATACAGGGAAGCAGTGTGGAAAGCTGCAAAAAACTGCCCGTTCCTTCGAGATCACGGCTTGCGTTTCACCGAAGATTTAACAAAAGAGGACAGAGATTCAAGGCAGAAATTATGGCCTTTGATAAAAAAGGCTCGAGAAGAGGGTAAATCGGCATACTTTGTTGGAGGCCGAGGTTTTATTGACGGCGTGGAACTGTAAAAGAAACAAAGATGTTGTGGTTCATTTGAAAATTGAGGTTTGTTATTCTACTGTATGTTAGTGAAAGTGGCCAAAAGAAATTGTCCTCTTGTTGCTTTCCGGTTATTATTTCAAGGGGAAAACTGCCAATCGAAAGGCTAATGATCAGTTATCCTTGTTGTAATTATTTTTAAAGGTGCTGAGCCGAGTTTTTTAAGTTTCTTAAATTTATCCTAAGGTTTACTCCATTTGACATATTTTTCGATTTGTTCTGTTAATCTGTTAAATTTATCTTTTTTCTCTTTTAACGCTAGGGGGCTGCGTAATAGTATTAAAAGAAAAGCACTATTTTTATTTGCTAAACAATGCAGGTCTGATTTCTGTTATATACAAGAAGCTCATTCAGTTAATGATGATTGCAAATTTTGGAATGCTCAGTGGGGGAATTCAATATGGTTTTCCCATGGTTCTGAACATTCAGCTGGGGTAATAACACTTAAGAATAGATTTCATGGTGAAGTTGTGCAATCTGTAAGTGATCCTGAAGGTCACTTTGTTTGTATGTTACTCAATTGTAATGATATATTTATTATTACAGCTAATGTTTATGGGTATAATAGGAAATCAGAAAATGATAGTCTTTTGGGGACTGTTGGGAAGACCTTTAAAGGTTGGTTGGATAAATATCCAAATGCTTACATAATAATGGGAGGGGATTTTAACATTGTTCAGGAGTATGCGGTAGATAAATGGCCACCAGGTCGATCAAATTCAACAAATACTAACCTTAAAAATTTTATGGACAAGTATAATCTTAAAGATATTTGGAGAGTTAAACACCCAAATGATTTGGCTTTCACATGGAGTAACAAGTCAGGCTCTAATCTATCCAGAATAGACTATTGGTTAATCTCTGAAAGTTTTGACAAAGATGGAGTAGAAGTAGATATTTTACCTACTCCTTTAACAGATCATAAAGCCATCTATATAAATGTGAACCTACACTCCAAAAACCATAATGCAAATATTTCATATTGGAAACTTAATAATTCCCTCTTGCTGCATAATGAGGTCCAAAAGAAAGTAAAATATTTGATTTGTAGTTTTTGGTCTAAAGCTAAACTGGAAAATGCCTTTGGGAAAAATTGGGAACTCTTAAAGTTTGAAATTGGCAAATATATGAGAAAGTATGGTTCTTTTATGGCCAAAAGTAAACGAGCTGAAGAAATTAGAATAATAACAAGAATAACGAATTTGTCTCAGAGACATCCAGACTCTCTTTTAGAGGATGAAATATTAGAAATGGCTGAGTTGTCAAGTAAACTAGATGATTTGTATAAGAAAAAAGCAGAAGGTGCCTTTATTCGTTCCAGAAAGAAATGGCTGGAGGTAGGGGAGCAAAATTCACATTATTTTTTTAATTTAGAAAAGCGGAATTTTGTTTGTAATACTATTAGTAAATTAAATATTAATGGGGTCATAACGGATGATCATAAAATAATTTCTCAATATTGTAGTGAATTTTATAAAAATTTGTATACCTCCAGTTACTCTCAACCGATGCTTTTTTAAATTCATTGCAGATTAAACCTATTAATAGAACTGAAAAGGAGCTCTGTGATAGACCTGTTACAATTTCTGAGCTGATGGAAGCAATTAATCACTTGAAAAATTCCAAATCACCAGGTACTGATGGTTTGACATCAGAATTTTATAAATTATTTTCCAAGGAATTGGCTCCTTTTCTTTTAGAGGTTTTTGTTGAAAGCATCAAAAAACAGTGTCTTCCACCCACTTTAACACAAGGTTTAATTGTATTGCTTCCCAAACCAAATAAGGACAGACAGTATATTGATAATTGGCGCCCTATTTGTTTATTGAATAATGATTATAAACTGTTGGCCTTAATTTTAGCTAGAAGATTAAAAACAATTTTGGATTCAGTAATTGACGAATCACAATCGGGATTCATGAAAAATCGGCACATAACAAATAATATACGATTAGTTTTGGACATTTTGGACTATTCAGATCTGATTAATGATAATGGTTTTATATTATTTTTAGACTTTTGTAAAGCATTTGATTCTGTAGAACATCTATTCATCCTTGATACTCTAAAGAAATTTGATTTTGGTAATTTTTTTTCTACAGCAATTAAAACCCTTTATAAAAATGGCAACTGCTCTATAAGTTTATTTGATGGTACTTCCCCTAGATTTGATATTTCTAAAGGAATTAGGCAGGGATGCCCAGTATCTCCATACCTCTTCCTGTTAGTAAGTCAGCTTCTCTCCTCTTATATTAAATCAAGCCCAATGAAAGGTATTACTATTGTTGATAGAGAGATAAAAATTACACAATTAGCCGATGACACTACACTCTTTATTAAAAATGAGAATCAGATATCTGTGGCAATTGATTTAATTAGCGAATTTTCAAGAGCATCTGGGGTATACTTAAATTTGGCTAAATGTGAGCTTATGGCCATAAAGGAATGTCTCGGTACTAACTATTATGGTGTTCCCTTAAAAAATGAGGTTCAGTATCTTGGAATATTGATAACCAAAGACCAGAAAAGAAGATGCTTACTAAATTTTAATCCTATTATTGAAAAAACTAAAAAGAAATTAAATCATTGGCTTATAAGAGACCTTTCTTTAAGGGGCAGAGTTTTAATTACAAAGGCAGAGGGTATTTCTAGACTCATTTATGCAGCAATGGCTTTACATCTTGATAAAAAGCTATGTAAAGAAATTGACAAAATACTGATTGACTTTATTTGGAAAAATAAAATACATTACACAAAGAAGACAGTTATTATGAATTCATATGAAAATGGTGGCCTAAATGTGTTAGATTTTGCAACATTAAATAATACATGTAAGGTTAACTGGCTTAAACAAATTGTTAGAAATCCTAATTCCATTTGGTGTTTTATTCCCTCCCATATTCTCTCAAAATTTGGTGGTATTAATTTAACTACAGCTAATATTTTCTTAGCTGTAGTTATAATATTGATAAAATACCAGCAAAACTAGCAGAATTTCACCGTCAGGCCTTTTTATCATGGTCTTTGATCCACAAGCACAACTTTTCACCTCATAGGTACTATATATGGAACAATAAGGATATATTATATAAACACAAATTGCTTTTTCTGAAGCACTGGTTTGATAATGGCATCATATTGGTGGATCAGTTATTTAATATAAATGGTTTTCTTTTTACTTATGGTGAATTTTTGGAACATTATAAGATTCCTGTAACACCAGGGGACTATGCCAAAGTTTTTGGGGCTATTTCTCCTGAAGTGTGTATGTTATTTAAACATCAGACAAGAATTAACATCCAACAGTGGTCTCTGCCTAATATAATAAGTTCTTATGTAGGTAACATTTGTTTTTCTCTTAAGTCACACAACAGTTCCGTAAGAGCTTTATTTCAACGAGACATTGTGTTTTTGCCTTATGTTTATTCATATTGGAATCACCTGACAGAAAATATTACTTGGAAAAAGGTTTGGTTAATACCTAATCATTATTTAATTACGAACAAGGTAAAGGAAGTATCATTTAAAATTATACACAGGATTTACCCAGCCAAATATTATTTGGTAAAATTTAAATCTGATATTGATTTTCGTTGCTCTTTTTGTGTCAGTTGCCATGAAACTGTGGTACATTTGTTTTGGCATTGCCCCTTTGTAAAAACATTTTGGCAAAGTGTCTGTGATTTTATTGTACAAAACATTGACAGTTATTTTGTTTTGTTTTGGAAATATGTATTATTTGGTATCTTAGAGAGTAGCAGAGAAAAGCACAATCACGTTTACATGATAAATCTTATTCTTTTATATGCAAAATTTTATATTCACAAATGTAAGTTCTCCAGCAAAAAACCTTGTTTTTTTTCTTTTAGGAAGGAAATGGAGCATTATATTGATACTATACGATTTTCTATTAAACAAAAGGCAATTAAAACGTTGAAAGTTTGTAAACGCTTTAATATTTTTATATAAATCTGTATTAGTAAATAGCCCCTCTAGTGTATAATTGTTTACATCATGCATAATGTTTGTTATATACATGTAATTTGTTTGTTAATAAAAAAAACAAAAAAAAACAAAAAGCAGGCAAGTACTGACATTCTTTCACATTGTTTATTTGTTGCTTTTTCATGTTAGACAGGGTCCGTCAAGCTTAAACCAACCACCCCGTCACGCAAAGTAGATAAGGAAAACTATTTTTCATAAAAAAATGTACATTATTAATACAAAGAAAATTTTATTTCATATTTAATGCATGTATGCTAGGTGAGGAACTTGTCCACATGGGAGATCTGCGGACATTTTGAGATTAAATTTACCACCCTGTCACATACCACCCCGTCACATGTTTTATTGTGACGGGGTGGTAATGGATGTGATAGGGTGGTTTTGCTTCCCGTGTGAATGTGAGAATGTGTGAAACCAAGGATTCTAATATAAGCTAATCAATTTTTAATCAGTATTTTCTGTTAACCTAAACCTGTTTGGTTCATTCACTCACTCACTAAATCATTCGCATATGTATTACAATCTCTTTCACTCACTATCTCAAGCACTCACTATGTCACTCTCTCGCTATCTCTTTCACTCACTATGTCACTCTCTCACTATCTCAAGCACTCACTATCACTCTCTCACTATCTCTTTCACTCACTATGTCACTCTCTCACTATCTCTTTCACTCACTATGTCACTCTCTCACTATCTCTTTCACTCACTATGTCACTCTCTCACTATCTCTTTCACTCACTATCTCAAGCACTCACTATGTCACTCTCTCACTATCTCTTTCACTCACTATCTCAAGCACTCACTATGTCACTCTCTCACTATCTCAAGCACTCACTATGTCACTCTCTCACTATCTCAAGCACTCACTATGTCACTCTCTCACTATCTTTTTCACTCACTATCTCAAGCACTCACTATGTCACTCTCTCACTATCTCAAGCACTCACTATGTCACTCTCTCACTATCTCTTTCACTCACTATGTCACTCTCTCACTATCTCAAGCACTCACTATGTCACTCTCTCGCTATCTCTTTCACTCACTATGTCACTCTCTCACTATCTCAAGCACTCACTATGTCACTCTCTCGCTATCTCTTTCACTCACTATGTCACTCTCTCACTATCTCAAGCACTCACTATGTCACTCTCTCGCTATCTCTTTCACTCACTATGTCACTCTCTCACTATCTCAAGCACTCACTATGTCACTCTCTCGCTATCTCTTTCACTCACTATGTCACTCTCTCACTATCTCAAGCACTCACTATGTCACTCTCTCGCTATCTCTTTCACTCACTATGTCACTCTCTCACTATCTCAAGCACTCACTATGTCACTCTCTCGCTATCTCTTTCACTCACTATGTCACTCTCTCACTATCTCAAGCACTCACTATGTCACTCTCTCGCTATCTCTTTCACTCACTATGTCACTCTCTCACTATCTCTTTCACTCACTATCACTCTCTCACTATCTCTTTCACTCACTATGTCACTCTCTCACTATCTCTTTCACTCACTATGTCACTCTCTCACTATCTCTTTCACTCACTATGTCACTCTCTCACTATCTCTTTCACTCACTATCTCAAGCACTCACTATGTCACTCTCTCACTATCTCTTTCACTCACTATCTCAAGCACTCACTATGTCACTCTCTCACTATCTCAAGCACTCACTATGTCACTCTCTCACTATCTCAAGCACTCACTATGTCACTCTCTCACTATCTTTTTCACTCACTATCTCAAGCACTCACTATGTCACTCTCTCACTATCTCTTTCACTCACTATCTCAAGCACTCACTATGTCACTCTCTCACTATGTCACTCACTCACTCACTCACTATCTGTGTTTAATGAATAACATAACTGCAGATAGATCTGTCTCCATCATGGCTACATTAAGCACTGCTGAGAGACAACGGCAATACCGTGCACGTCGGGATGCTGATCCTGAGAGGAGGCAAAGATATCTAGAGAGTGACTAGATGCGGGTGTTAAAAGAGCCAAGGCTGCATATGCTGAAAAGATACAGGCTCATTTTCTTACCAATGACCTTTCATCTCTTCCTGATGCTCTCAATAGCTTCTATTCTCATTTTGAAGCCCTTAATACTTCACCTAGCACCAGACTTGCATTCTCATCAGATGTGTTGCTTCCAATTGTAAACATAGTGGATGTCAGGAGGTCCCTCCTGAAAGTCAAGCCACGCAAGGCAGCTGGCCCAGACAACATCTCAGGATGGGTTCTGAAAGACTGTGCACTCCAGTTATCTGAGGTACTAACTGACATTTTTAACATTTCACTTTCTCAAGCAAAGGTACCATCATGTAAATCTACCAGCATTATCCCTGTTCCAAAGACTTCGACAGTTTCGTGTCTTAATGACTATCGTCCAGTAGCATTAACTACGATACTCATGAAGTGCTTTGAGCGGTTGGTCATGGACCAAATAAAAAAGGAAATTGATTTTAGCATTGACCCACACCAGTATGCATATAAGAGGAACAGATGTACTGCGGATGCCATCTCGTATGTTGTGCATATGGCCCTTAACCACCTGGAAAATAGGGACTCTTATGTGAGACTGCTCTTTCTTGATTTTAGTTCTGCTTTTTACCCAGTCATACCACAAACACTGGTGCACAAATTAGAAGCACTTGGGCTCAGTCCAGCATTATGTAACTGGGTATTGGACTTCTTAATGAATAAAAGACAGACTGTTAGAATCCACAGTATCACTTCCTCTCCCATTATCCTCAATACTGGCTCTCCACAGGGATGTGTATTGAGTCCACTGCTCTATTCTTTACTAACTTATGACTGTTCCGCTACATTTTCAAACAACCATGTGGTGAAATTTGCGGATGATATAGCAGTGGTGGGGCTAATCTCCTGCAACAATGAGACTAATTATAGAGCAGAGGTTGTGCAACTGGAGGCTTGGTGCAAAGCCAATAACCTCTGCATTAATGCTAAGAAAACAAAGGAAATTATTGTGGACTTTAGGAGAGTTGGCTTCCTGCTCCTCTTTGTATCGGAGGAACATTTGTTGAGGACGTCCGTAGTTTTAAATATCTGGGGATACACATTGACCATGACTCAACTTGGCATGCTAATACTATGAGTGTAATAAAGAAGGCCAATCAACGACTGTATTTCTTGAGGAGGCTTAAGCGGGCTGGTCTAAGCACCATGGTCCTTACATCCTTTTATAGGGGTGCGGTGGAGAGTATCCTTACATCATGTGCTACTGTATGGTTTGGATATTGTTCTGCTGCAGACATGAAGGCTCTGCAGCGGGTGGTGAAATGAGCACAGGAGATTACTGGCAGCAGTTTTTCAAACATTGAGGATATTTACAGTAGTAGATGTAGGAACAGAGCGGCCAGTATCATCAAGGACTCTTCCCATCCTGCCAATGGACTGTTTCCCCCGCTTCCCTCAGGCAGAAGGTTTTGCTCCATCCGGGCAAGAACAACTAGGCTTAGGAACAGTTTTTTTCCAGAGGCTGTTCAGATGATAAACTCTTGTTCTTCTACCTTGCGTGCAATAACATAGATATTCGTATGTGTATCACAGTTTTAGTGTTTTTAAATAATAGTGTAAGTATAGATTATGGATTGCTATGTTATTTATTGATAATGATGTTTCTTAGATTTGAGTGTTTTTATTGGTTATGTTTTATTTTTGTGTTTTTGATTGGGACCTCAGTACTAAGTTTAGTTCCTTCATGTAATCCGTGTATGGAATGACAATAGAAAATCATTGAATCTTTGAATCCTTGAATAACATTTATTTGACTTTAATATTACATTCATTTCTTACCACTGAATTAACGATGATGTGCTTCTCTCTTTTGGTCCATAAACAAAAACTTCTTGCTTAATATCATGTTGTCTTCAATTACTTATCAAATATCTCTGAAATCACAATATTTACTCTCGAATATTTATTAATTATAAGTAATTATGTAATAAAGAGATCAATAAACGATTGTTAGTCAGTCAGTCAGTAAAATATGGATATGTATATGGAACACTGGAGAAAAGCGTGTGCTGGACGTGCATGCAGGTCAGAGGCGCGCTGTAAAGAAATATACAAACAAACACGGTGTTTATGGTATGCTTTTCAGACTATGTTTAATTTCAGCTATAAAATTTGAATTATACTATCATTATAATGTGATTTGACTACTTTGATGTCTACACTTTAACAGGTTAAAAGCTTATTTCAGACATTAAATTCTGCAAAAATAGTTTGTTTATGATAAAAAAATACACATTTCAGCATTAGAATAATCAGAAAAATCTGCAAAGTTTTAATTAGTTTACATGGCTATGACAACTAAAAATAACCTGCAGGGAACGTTCTCTCTAGGTTATAAAATAAAATCTAAAAATAACCTGCAGGTAACCTTCTGGGAATGGTGTTGTGAGTGGCTCAGTGGGCTGCTTAGCACAGCTGGTAGCCTGCCATTGACAATAGCCTAAGGCTAACTTCTACCGTTTTTAGTCATGTTGTGACATGGGTCTTCAGGTTTTAGACATGGCTGATGACAGCACAACAAATCAACCAACCCAGTATTGCGTGATAATTGTGATCATGTACATACACAAAAAGTACATACATTTACCATATTTTTACCATAGTAACTGTTGCTCAACCATGTCATGTGTAGTCAATACACATGCCTCTCATCACCGTAACTGTAGTTTTACTGTGGTATTTTTTTGTAGGTATGATAACCACAAAACCTTGAACACTATGATTTTACCATAGTAAAGTAACTGAGTTTACTGTCTACTCTTTGTATGGGTTTACCACAGTAATAGTTGTTTAACTGTGGTATTTGTAGATAAAGCACAATAACCACAACACGTACTATGAGTTTACCACAATAACCGTTGATTTACTGTGGGATTTGTAGATAACGCACAATAACCACAACACGTACTATGAGTTTACCACAGTAACCGTAGTATTAACTCAGCCTAAGATAAACAGATCTCAATGTCCCAACCCTGGAGCAGTGGAGGGCCTAATTACAGGCCTTATGCAACAACTCAAGGTGTTCGTTATAGGTGGAACTTGCCACTTCTCCCAAGGTTAAACATCACTTGCCCTTCCCGAGCTGCCATTGTACTTTGGACTTTATCCAAAACAAGGGAGGGTTGTGCAGTTGTGAAATCCTGAGGTTTGTAAAAACCATGAGATTAAGTGTGAGTCATCAAGAGACATCACGAGTCATCAACCATTTACAGAAAATAGGTAACATTTTATTTTGATGGTCCCTTTTAAACATTCTGTTGACAATGAATAACATTGCATCTACATGTCAACTAACTCTCATTAGAGTATTAGACTGATTAATATTGCTAACTTTATTGTGATGGTCTCCCAACAGACATTCTACTGACTGCAAATAACTTTGCAAGTAAATATCAACTTATTGTAACCCTAGCTAGTCTACTAGTAGTCTACTAACACACTAATGAGAGTTAGTAGATATTTAAGCACAACTTTAATTATAGTCAGGAGAATTTTTTAAAGGGACCATCAGTAAAATCGAAAATTATTTAATTATTCAATTTCTAAACAATAAGAAATCAGTTTTGGGTGAGCTATGCCTTTAGAGACACCTCCTTAAACAACCCAAAGATCACACCCCCTTTTCCGTGACAATCAGGTTTGGGTATCTTCATTCCAAACTATTTAAAGGAGACATCACTGTGTAAAATTTCCCAATGCTGATAAAACTTGCTACACTGCTTAGCAGTTCAGTTAACTTTTAATTTATTTTATTTTTTCTCAGATACTTAAAAGTAATTTCTTTACAGACTAAGAAGAAGGGCTTGCAGAAGAGAATGGCCAATAGCAAAGGTGAGTAAAAGTTAATGAACTGATTTTCAAAACTGCATCAACAAACTGAACTGACTTGAGTATAATATCAACACTGCTGTCATCAGTAGAGCTACTCATACTGTAGCTGAATTGAACTTGGTTCATTATGTATGACCTGAACCAACAATGAAGTGACCGGAGCTGAATAATGACACTAGCTTATTTTCTTTCTACTGCTACTCTACATCTGAATTTGGATTTGCCTCATTTTAGAGGTTTGCATTACCAAATCTATTATTTCCTGTTTAAAGGGGTTCTTTTATGCTTTTTCACGTTTCAACTTTAGTTAGAGTGTAATGTTTCTGCAAGGTTACCAAAAGGTTCTGCAAGGTTGCAAAGCTCAAAGTCCACTCTACAAGTAGATATGTTCTTTAACAGAAAATACGTTTCAAGAACTACAACATACGTCTTGTTCTGATTACATCATTCTTCTTCTGGATATTGTGAAGTCAGAATGTCAATCATTTTAATTCCCGTCCACAGAACATGCAGGCGCGAGGTCTGGTTGAGCTGTGCTGGAGAAGACAAAAAAAAAAAAAAAAGCTGCTTTAGTAGCATGTTGTCATCATGTCGCAGTTATGTTAAGAGGCGTGCCATTTCCAGAAACATGCTGTTAGCAGTTCACCAATCACGACTCACTGGGCCAGCTAACCAACCACAGCACATTTCATATTTTGGAAGGAGGGGTTCCACTGAAACAGGAACTAAACAGGGTATTTGAGGCATACTGGGAAGAGGTGCTGAAATAATGTAATATTTGTGAACAATAAAGCATTTTTGAAACAATTAAGAATGAAAACCTATTCTAGTACACCCCAAAAACTAAATCAGGATTTCGTGAAAGCGTGTAATTGGACCCCTTTAATACTGTAAAGCTGACCTGAAACAATCTCTATTGTATAAAGCATTATAAACATAATAGTAACTTGACTTGTTTTTGACCAATAAAACAGAAATGAAACCTTTCAGTTTTCAGGTATTTACATGCAAAATGCTGTGGTATTTGACTCAAGCATCAGGTAGTAACTATGATATTTGTTATTCTACAGAAATGAAGGTCGAAAATCACCTCAACTTCTTTCAGGAGCTTCCTCTATCTGCTGATCATACAGCTTTGCTCTACCATCTCTCTTACCTGTATTTAGCTAAGTTCCCTAGATTGCAAATGATTCTCAGAGGGTGTGCTGTTGAAACACAGCATCTGTTTGCGTCCTCTGAGGCACTTCTTCTGAAGGTAAAGCCAATCTTTACATCATTCTTACATCATTCTCTGTTGGGCATTGCAGCATGCACCGCAGTTGGTCAGTGACTCTCTACCTATTAAAATGGCTTTAGCAAACTCCAGATCGCTGGGGAACAAGACGTTTATTCTGAATGACTTTATAACTTCTGGCAACTTTGACTTTCTGTTTGTGACGGAGACCTGGCTCTCTGTTGATGATCTTAGGAACTCACGCCTAGTAACTATATCTTTTTAAATATCCCGCGTCATTCTGGCCGTGGTGGAGGATCCGCATCTGTTTTTAAAAACCGCTTCTGCTGTCGGATACTGGACACAAATTGCTGCTCAAATTTTGAAGTAAATTTTGAAGTTTCTGCTGCATTTTTGAAGCTTGTCAGATGTCTCCTATTGAACATCTAGCAATTACAGTAGAAATCAATAAACTACTAAATGTATTTAATTCTTTGTGTACCAACGTACTTGATACTGTGGCCCCTCTGAGATTTAAACATCAGAAAAGCAAATTTGAGCCATGGCTGAACAGTAACACTCACCATCTAAGACAAACTTGCAGAAGATGGAAAAAGGATAAGCAACAGGTGTCCTATAAATACTACGGGAGTATTTAATATCATACCAGAAAGCTGTCAAAGCCGCTAAGTCTTGATATTTCTCTGAGATAATTGCTAAAAATTCAAATAATCCTAGTTTTTAACCCCGTAGGAAACAATTATCTCACTGAATCTTCCTCTCTGAGTTTTTTTGTTGACAAACTAGTAGTGATCAGACAGTCTATATTGCCCTCATCTTATGATCCAGCAGATTATTTTATGGCCAGTAGGTTTTTAAACTCTTTTCAGCCAATTACCATGATAGCTAGATAATTGTGCAACTTTATTATATAATATAATATATATATATTAGGGGTGGCACGGTTCGCGGAAAAAAACCGAACCGCACGGTTCTCCACACACGGTTCGGCACGCGCTAGGACCGCGGTTCAACTGAATTCTGACAACGCATGTGGTTTGTTATAAATAACACGTAAAACAAATAGGGTTCGGCTAATGTATGTTTCTGTTAATGGATGCGCATTCTGGCTTCCCAGTACATTATAACAACAGCGATGAGAAAGAAAAAAAAACAAATAAGTGGACAAATCATTCACTCTTGTTCAATGCGAGTGCCGTATGCTGGAATATGAGCATTTATTCCGTCATCACCCAGGTGCTGATAGCGCGAGCACAGGTGAGACCTGAACAGCACACGTTGATATCGGTGTTTAGACTAAAGTCATGTAAGCTTTGCCAGCTCAAATATTTAAGAGCCAGAGGACGCGAGCTCGCGCGCGCAGTGAGAAGATTTGTGCGTGCGCTCATCAGAAGCGCACAAACCTGCGCCTCAGAACGCGCGCAAATATGAAGCTCTCTCTGAAGTATTGTGTTTTAATGGATAAATTCACACAAAATTCTGTCAAAATGCCCGTCTTGGTAAGTATCCTATAGCAGACATAGCCGGCTGGGCGTACAGTATCAGTGCTTTCTCTTAAAGTGACAGTTAATATTAAATAAACAGCAACAACAAAGAAATCACTCACTGCTCTTGATTGAATCGCTTTTGTAACTTTAATAAAGAGTAATCTTAAATTTATACAGTCAAATATGCAATGCTGTTTTACCTTTGATTACTTTAATCATACTTCAATTTCTGTACCTAAAAAAACCCCCTGAAAATCACTGATTATTTTATTTGTATCTTTACTCTATTGTATTTTTATTTGTGCTGTTGCTTGTAGTTAAAGGTCTGCTTTTATTTGTGTACACTCACAATGAAAACAAAACAGATTTTATATATATAACATGTAATAATATTTAGCATTTTCACATCAAAATAAAAGAAACTGAGCAAAGTAGATGTCTTTTTTTCCCCTGTTGTACCGAAATTGTATCGAACCGTGACCCCCGAACCGAGGTACGTACCGAACCGTGACATCTGTGTACCGTGCCACCCCTAATATATATATATTTATTTTTTGGACGTTGCATTCAACTCAGAAATCTAAGGAGGCATCGTTCGAAAGGGCATGATGTCTTTGCTTGTGGACAAAATCATGTAAATATTTTTATTTAAAAAAAATGTATTTGTCTTTTAGTGTGTGGACACAAGTAACCAAATGGTTTCTTCGCTGTTACCTGAGCTGAAACTCACCGTTGAAAAAGATGAAACCGTTTTGACTACAATGGCCTTGGAAAAAGCAAAAGGATGGATCACAGACATTGTTAACAAGGTGGAAGAGATTGTGGACAGGTAAAATGCTAGGAAACGGTCCAAACTGTCACACATCAAAAGCATTATAATTAATGAAGCATTCAGAACAGTTTACTGTGATTACACTGATGGTCTATCTAAAATAATTCATCATCAGATATGAGAAACACACTCACAGTGTGGCTTCATGCACCAGTGATGTGATTAATGAAAAGGCTGAGACAGAAAAAATGACAAAGGAGATAAAGGCTCTGGAGAAGGTGGTGAATGATCTGCAGATGGAACTGAGGCAAACCTTAGAGGAAATTGGACGGATTGGGGCACAGATTGGAATGAGAAAACCCCACCGGTTTTTTAATTCCAAAGTTGCTTCTAGCAGAATGTCTGGTTTGTCAATCATGGCTGTCATTTTACCATTTGCCGGAGCCATTGTTAAGTCCATTTCTAAACCTATAACTGGTCCTGCAAGACCTCTGTTCAATCAAAGAGCTCAACTCCTTGCTCAGAGGTCAAACCTGAAAAGCCAGCAGTACAACATCCAAGTCAAGCTGACTGATGCTCAGCTAAAGTTGGCAAACATGAAGAGACAAAAGGGTGAGATTCTTTCACCTAAAAGATCTCAATAGTCAGAAGCTTTAGATCTCTCGTAATTAATGTCTTCTTCATACTGTTTCTCAAGTTTCAATACCAGATCTTGTCCATCTGAGTGACGTCCAAAAGTGGCTTTATCAAATCCAACACGCTCTAATTCAACATAATGTGTTCTGGAAATCAGTGCAAGTATTTCTGGAGGCTCTCAGTGATGAGACCTTTGCTAATGAACACTTCATTGAGAGTGAATTGAAGGAGATTTTTCTGACGAATATTGATTTAGCACAAGAGGTAATTTAGACACCGAGTAAACGGTTTGTGGGAGTTGATTTCATCACATTTTCTATTGTGATTAATTTTCACCTTACATTTTTCAGCATTGGAAGGCCTTTGGTGAATCCTGTCTGAAGGCAAAAAACATCTTTAGCTTGCAGGATAAGGATGCGTATAAGTTCCTGGACAGCAGCCCATCTCCACTGTCATTAAATGAATGGAAGGAACAGCCTATGTATGCGTTAAAAAAAGTAATTCTTGATCCTTGCACTCTCCGACCACCACCTGCCCTTCAGTAATACACAGACTTAAGAAGACTTTACAGTACCCTGAAACACATGCAGCTTATAATAATTCAGTTTCGCCAACTGCTTTGAATAAGAGATGCGATTATTATTTCTGATTCTGATTTAATTACATATTCTGATTTAATTAGATATTTTAATTAAATATCTTTTTTTATTATTCTGTTTCCCCTGAATTGAACTGTACAGTTAGTCTCGATGAATTGCTGTAAAACAATAAAAAGGTGGCAAAAGACATAATGCATAAAAATATGGCAAAGTTTCAACCAAATATAGTAAGAGAGAGAGAGAAAACAAACAGTTTGTATTACAAATGTGAAATAAAACTTTTGTCAATCATCTTTGTCAATCATCAAGTCTGATTTATTTTTAGCAAACTTGCAGTTGTACTAGATTTATGATTTATTAACAAAGTGCACGGAGGAGCATGTGCAGATAAATTAACACAAGGGGAGCACAATCAGTAATCAGCCTAATTAACAAGATACATTTTATGGTGCTAAATTTCCTACACCTACCTTAATTTATTTATTCTCAGCTTATAAGGTAAGTCAAATATGTTCTATCTCATAAACATCTGAGTTCATACTTACAAAAAAGGGCCCATATTCACAAAACATTTTATCTTACCACTAAGAGTTCTCCTAAATAGCAGTAAAAGTTTTTAGCTGAGAGTTTTCTCTTAAAATGTATTCACAAAGCTGCTGAGACAAACTTTTATTAATGAATAGAAAGAGGTCTTAAGCTAAGAGTAAGGGCAGGGTTCACCTCGTTGCTATGGATGATGTCGTCAAGCTTACTAACTATTCACACAGTGATTGGCTGATAGTGTCTGTCAGAGATTTATTCATATAAATATTGTAGAGCGCGATATTATGTTCCCATATGACTCCTCTTCACTACTCCTAACGTTTCACAGATTTAGGATCTAATTTAAGTGCTAAAATGCTTTGTGAAATACTCTTAGAGCAAACATTTAGGAGTCCTAAATTTAGGACTGACACACCCATTATTTTCTCCTAAATTGGCAAGTTATGAGCTACTTTTAGCCTTAAGATGTTTAGCCTTAAGACTTAGGGCTACCAGCGCAGGGCCCCTGAGAATTTACTCATTGGCAAAACGTTGGCCCCTTAGCACTGGCCCTGCATGGGCAGCCCTCACCTAGGCTTGTTTGCAAGGGTTGCTACAATAGTACTTCAGTATTTCTCAGAGGGCAGGCTTTAAATATAACTCCTTTGATGTAATGGTGCTTCATATAACATTATCTAGAGAAACAAGTGTCAATGATAAATCCCCTGTGATGTTTGTACTGGCTACTGTATACAGGCCACCAGGGCACCACACAGACTTTATTAAAGAATTTGCTGATTTTCTATCAGAGTTAGTGCTGGCTGCAGATAAAGTCTTAATCGTTGGTGATTTTAATATCCATGTTGATAATGAAAAATATGCATTAGGATCAGCATTCATAGACATTCTGAAATCTATTGGGGTTAGACAACACATTTCCGGACCTACTCATTGTCAAAATCATACTCTAGATTTAATATTGTCACATGGAATTGATGTTAGTGGAGTTGAAATTCTGCAGCAAAGCAATGATATCTCAGATCATTATCTAGTCTTGTGTAAACTCCATATAGCTAAAACCATAAATTCTACTCCTGGTTACAACACAGCAAAACATGTGAGACCACACTCAAGAGTGTGAAAGTGTTAAAATAAGAGTGTTAAATTAACACTGAAGCAGAGTTAAAGTTAATGAGGTAATTAAGAGATTCATTGAGTGGTGATTGACCATTATTTAAGACACCTGATGTTAACGAGCAGAATCACCAAAGACGAAAATCACAATTTCTGCTTCACCATTATAGTGGTCAGCGTTTACTTTAGTTGGGCTCTTGACCCTTATATTTTTGAAGTTAGGTTTGCTGTTATAACAGGATTATAACAGACAGACAAACAAGAAAAGAGAAAAAGTATATATTATACACACACACACACATATATATATATATATATATATATATATACACACACACACACACACATAAACGTGTGTGTATTGTTTTTCCTAAATCTCTGAACTCATTTGGAGCCAAATCTCTGATTTAGATCATTGCTGATTATAGCAGTCTTGTGATTCATTAGCATAGGATTACCAGCATTTTCAATACAAGCCGAGGGATTTCTTAAAGTTGTTGGTTCGAAAATCTTTGAAAAGTGTCTATTGTTTAGACACACAAACTTCAAGAATCAACCTGTGAATCTCAACAAAGGTGACAATCAGAAAAGCATGTTGCAGTGCATTCTGGGTGCCACCAATCAATTTCATCCATGGCTGGCATGATGCATTGCGGTGTGAATAAATTATTAGCTGAATTTTCTTAGTAATTTCCTTTATTCTTACTATTATTATTATTTTTTATGTGACTTTTAGTAGCTTGTTTTCTAATGTTTAGAGTTGATCTGTTTGTCACCGTTGTTGAGATTCATACACTGAATCTTGATATCTGTGTGTCTAAAATAAGATTTTTTTTTTTTTTAATTAGTACTTTTTTAATCAACAAGGTAAATCTGACTGTTTTAGGTTCTAAATGAGTTTGGCGATATATATCAAATTATCGTTATGTAAAAACATTACCAACATCACATGACCCCTTTTTTTTTTTTTGTCTCTCTGTTTTAACTCAGTTACGGCAGCCAAACAAAACTTAGCTTTAAAAATATAAGGGTCAAGGGCCCAACTAAAGTAAACGCTGACCACTATAATGGTGACGCAGAAATTGTGATTTTCGTCTTTGGTGATTCTACTCGTTAACATCAGGTGTCTTAAATAATGGTCAATCACCACTCAATGAATCTCTTAATTACCTCATTAACTTTAACTCTGCTTCAGTGTTAATTTAACACTCTTATTTTAACACTTTCACACTCTTGAGTGTGGTCTCACATGTACTCCCAGGAGAGTTAATTTCACTCTGGATTTTTTGCTGTGAAGTATGGTAGAACCATTACCTCTACCACAAAAGACTGCTTTGTAAGTAATCTTCCTGATTTATCTAAATTCCTCAGCATATCCAACAGCGCAGAAAAACTTGATGACGTAACAGAAACTATGGACTCTCTCTTTTCTAGCACTTTAGATACGGTTGCTCCTTTACACTTAAGGAAGATTAAGGAAAAGAGTCCAACACCGTGGTATAATGAGCACACTTGCGCCCTAAAGAGAGCAGCCTGGAAAATGGAGCGCAGCTGGAAGAGAACAAAACTATAGGTATTTCATATTGCTTGGCAGGAAAGTACCCTATCCTACAGAAAAGCATTAAAAACTGCTAGATCTGATTACTTTTCATCTCTTTTAGAAGAAAACAAACATAACCCCAGGTATTTATTCAATACAGTCGCTAAACCTGCAAACAAGCCCCTGAGAATTTGCTCATTGACAAATCATTGGCCCCTTAGCACTGGCCCTGCACGGGCAGCGCTCACTTAGCCTCCAGGAAGCCTAAGCTGCATTTATTTATTGAAAATAATCAAGTTTGAAGTCACCGTTGTGGAGGTAAGCACTTGCTTTAGTTGGATTCCTTACCCTTGAATTTTTAACTTAAGTTTTTCTGTCTGTTTCTGAAGCACATTTGTTATAGCAAAAGTTGCTAGAAGAAAAACTTATTTGATGATTCAGTTGTCATATAGTGGCTCGGTTCCACCCAGAGTTTGATCTCTGATGACGTTGTTTAGATTTAGTTATTTCATATTGTCAGAATACAACTACACGAAATTTTGTCCTGTTTTAATATTTTGAACATTAAGTCATTATGCAGACATTATTTGGACAGGATCATGTAGACTCAGATAGATATCAAGATTCAGCGTATGAACCTCAATAATGGTGACAATAACTTCTGCTTAATGACTTAAAAACATTCAAAATATTGAAGCAGGACTAAATTTTATGCCGTGGTATTTTAGAGCTACAGTAAATAATGTTCTCAGAGATCAGCCTCAGGATGAGATCAGTGAACCAGGACACAACATGATGATTGAACCATCAATAAAACAACCATCACCATCTAATCAATTTATCTTCTCACAACTTCTGCTATAACAAATGTGCTTCAGAAACACACAGTTATAACAGCCAGAGAAACATTAAAGTTTGGACGTCAAGAGTCAAGAGTCCAATTAAAGCAAGCGTTTACCTCTATAACGGTGATGTCAAACTTTATTATTTTCAATAAAACAGCGCTTAGGCTTCCTGGAGGCTAAGTGAGGGCTCCCCGTGCAGGGCCAGTGCTAAGGGGCCAACGTTTTGTCAGTGAGAAAATTCTCAGGGGCCCAGCGCTGGCAGCCCTAAGTGGGCCGTAAAGGGCCAGTGCAGGCTTGTTTGCAGGCAAATGAACAAAAAATAAAGTATCAGCAGGTGTTGACATTTCCCAACAGCACAGCAGTAATGACTTTATTAACTATTTTACTTCCAAGATTGATACTATTAGAGATAAAATTGTAACCATGCAGCCGTCAGCTACAGTATCACATCAGATAGTGCACTATAGATCCCCTGAGGAACAATTCCACTCATTCTCTACTAGAGCTTTGCATTTCGGCCCGGGCCTGATGGGCCCCGACTTTTTTACGCCTCTAGGGCCGGGCTTCGGGACAATTTTCACGTCATAGTTCAGACGCGGGCCGGGCCTCGGGCCTGTTTTGGGTTTCTCCTTATTTTTATATTGTAGACATCTATCGATTAGTGATGAAAATAGTGATGCAGCGCTGGTGGAAACAAGACGAGACCGCGACTGAGAGCAGCTCGATGGTGTTTAGTGTCCCGCAGCAGCAGCAGGTGCACAAGTGACTTCAGCGCAGCTGAGTAGTTCTGTGTTCAAATGCACGCAATAGGCTAAAGCAGGGATGGGCAACTTCGGTCCTGGAGGGCCACTGTCCTGCAGAGTTTAGCGCCAACCCTAATCAAACACACCTGTTTGTAGCTTTCTAGTGATCTTGAAGACATTGATTAGCTTCTTCAGGTGTGTTTGATTAGGGTTGGAGCTAAACTCTGCAGGACAGTGGCCCTCCAGGACCGAAGTTGCCCATCCCTGGGCTAAAGCTTGCTGCAAAACCCCAGCAAACATAACCATGAATGTGTCTGCGGGAAATAGTAAGGAGATATTTGAATTATTTACTAATAAACTAATGTTTTCTGAATCTGTGTCGCAAGGATGAAGTTGCTGATCCTGACTCACCGTCTCCTCATTAGACGCGCCTTTAGGGAGAAATGCATCTTTATTGATTATGATTAAGATTATAATAAAAGAGTTTTTGTTTTCGTATTTTTTTAATTTCGTTAAGTAATAATTTAAAGCTTTCTATTGATATATTTATCATGTCTGTGAGGCATGTATTCGCTCAGCTTCGGTTCATTTTTGTGAAGCGCTCCTGTTCAAGACGGCAGAAAGCACATCATGTTTGTTTTCTTTGTTTTATAAAAGAACTACCTTTTGTTGGTATTGTGAGTGCGCACAAATACAAGTAGACCCTTTACACTTCCGAATGATGTATTACTCTTACCTTTATCAAAAAAAAAAAAAAATTACAGTGTAGGCTATTTTAATTTGTTTCCACTGAAGTAAATCCAAGTGTTTGCGCTGGTGCCTCCATGTCCTGCAGAGCGCGCTTTAGCTTCCACTCTCCACACAAACTTAAATAGAGCACATTATTATTATAGGGCAGGTTTAACGTTTAAACATTGTTATATACTTGAACTGTTTTAGTATATCTATAGATTTTATCTTAGGCAAGTCGTGATGATATGAGAAGGCTAAATTGATCAAACATAAGCTATGATCAGCTCACTATCTGCAGCTGGCGCTTGGACGTTAATTTATAAAAACAAAAACTTATAGGCTATTTAACGAACAAAAATGTTCCAAACGTTTTTCTAAATTAACTTAATAAAAAAACAAAACAAAATATAATAATTTTGCCATTACACACAAAACTTAATTATTTTAATAGCTGAAACAGTAGTATAAACTTATAACGGGTCGGACTCGTGCCGGTAATTCTGATAAGCTGTCAGACTTGGGCCGGGCTAGGGCCTAAATTTGAGGCCCGTGCAGGGCTCTATTCTCTACTATAGGAGAGAAACAATTGTATAAACTTGTTAAATCATCTAAACCAACAACATGTATGTTAGACACTATTCCATCTAAACTACTAAAAGAGGAGCTTCCAGAAATCATAGATCCTCATTTGGCTATTAATAATTTGTCATTGTCATTAGGATATGTCACCAAAACCTTCAAATTGTCTGTTATTAAGCCTCTCATTAAAAAGCCACAACTTGACCCCAAAGATCTAGTTATTTACAGGCCGATCACGAATCTCCCTTTTCTGTCAAAGATACTATAAAAGGTAGTATTCTCACAATCATATTGCTTCTTAGAGAAAAGTGGTATCTGTGAGGATTTCCAGTCAGGATTTACACCATTTCATAGTACTGAGACTGCTCTAATTAGAGTTACAAATGACCTGCTCTTTTCATCTGATCGTGGTTGTATATCTCTATTATTACTACTGGATCTTAGCGCTGCGTTCGACACTATCGACCACAACATTCTTTTGAATAGACTAGAAAACTTTCCCTGGAACAGTCTACAGTCCCCTCATGCTTTAAGCAGTCCACCATTGTTCCTGTCCCCAAGAAACCCCAGCCCACCTGCCTCAACGACTATCGCCCTGTAGCCCTCACATGGTGATGAAGTGCTTTGAGAGACTGGTCAGAGACTTCATCATTGCATCACTACCAGACACACTGGATCCACTACAGTTTGTGTACAGACATAACCACTCCACGGAGGATGCCATCTCACACCTCCTCCACACCACAACAAGTCACCTGGACTGCAGAAAAGGGAATTATGTAAAAATGCTGTTTGTGAAAATGTACAGTTCAGCGTTTAACACCATAATTCCCTCCACACTCACCTTCAAGTTGGAGGTCCTTGGTCTCAGTACATACTTGTGCCAATGGATCTCCAGCTTCCTGAAGGACAGACCGCAAGCCGTACGGATGGGTAAACACACCTCATCCTCCATCACCCTAAATACTGGAGCCCCTCAAGATTGTGTTCTGAGCCCCCTGCTGTACTCACTGTACACTTATGACTGTGTGGCCACTTCCAACTCCACCACCATCTTCAAGTTTGCTGATGACACTGTTGTGCTGGGCCTGATCTCAGACAATGACGAGACGGCCTACATACAGGAGATTAAGAACCTGGAGAGTTGGTGCCAGGTGAATAGTCTACACCTGAACATCAGCAAAACTAAGGAGCTGATAGTGGACTTCAGTACGAAGCAGGAGCGGTCATACCAGCCGATCACGATCAACGGGACTCCAGTGGAGAGAGTGGACAGCTTCAGATACCTGGGTGTTCACATCACGCAGGACTTGACTTGGTCCTGTCATACCAGCACCCTGGTGAAGAAGGCCAGGCAGCGTCTGTACCATCTGAGACGCTTAAAGGACTTTAGACTTCCCTCTCGGGTGCTTAAGACTTTTTACACCTGCACCATCGAGAGCGTCCTGACGGACAGCATCACTTCCTGGTTCGGGAACTGCACTATGCAGGACAGACGAGCCCTCCAGAGGGTGGTGCGTTCAGCGGAACGTACCATCCACACCGAGCTCCCTGACCTGCAGGAGATCTACAGCAAGCGGTGCCTGACCAGGGCCAGGAAGATAGTGAACGACCTCAGCCATCCCAACAATGGACTCTTTTCTCTGCTGCGTTCAGGGAAGCGCTTCCGCTCCATGAAGGCGAACACAGAGAGAATGAGGAGGAGCTTCTTCCCGCAGGCCATTTGGAGACTTAATCACTCTCCACTCTAATCACATCACCCTACACTTTCACTTTGCACAATTTCAACTACAATCTGCACTAATGTCAGTCTCAGTTGTAGAAGGTTACGTGAGGATAAATGAGTGGGATTTACATACCATTTGTCTTTAGTATTCCTTTTACTCACTTATACACTTTACTGCACTGCACAGCACACTGACACTTTATCACTGACATACACTTTGTTATTTTATAGAATCTATATAGAATCATATTCTATTTTTATTCTTCATATTCTATTTCTATTTTTATTCTCATATCTATTTTTATTTTATTCTATTTTATTTTATTGCTAGTTTATTTCTATATATATGTTTACTGTACGTATTTTTCTATTTGTATTTTTGTAAGCTTGAGGTTTTCTTAATTTTGTTGGACAATTTGTTGGACCGTCATACAATGCATTTCACTACATGTCGTACTATGTATGTATATGTATGTGACAAATAAATTTAAAATTTGAATTTGAATTTGAATGAAGCGGTATCATATCGATCACAAGTGCAGTAGGGAGTACCTCAGGGCTCAGTACTTGGGCTGTTACTTTTCATGCTTTACATGAAACCCTTGGAAAATACCATCAGGAAACATATGGAATTATTTTTGTGTCTTTATTATTCAAACAAAAATTCTGTATTTGAGAGCAAAACTAATTATTTTGTAATTAAAAAATAAAAGTTTGCAAAAAAAGTCTTCTTAAGGTTCAAAATTATAGTAATTGAAAACAAAATAATTTGCAGTGCGTGTAAATCTTTAAAAAATATATTTTTTTCTTTGTGCACTTCAAAAACTTTTCATCACTAATCCACAAATGTTGCTCTCTTTCCTGCGGGTAATAATATCAAAATCAACTGCAACCTTTTTCTATTTAGCGCCCAAACTCTGGAAAATCTGCCTAACACTGTTCGGGAGGCAGACACACTCTGTCAGTTTAAATCTAGATTAAAGACCCATGGCATACACAAAATGGCATACACATAACACACTAATACGCTTCTAATATTCAAATCCATTAAATGATTGTTAGGCTGCATTAATTAGGTCAGCCGGAACCGGGAACACTTCCCATAACACCCGATGTCCTTGTTACATCGTAAGAAGAATGGCATCTGCGCTAATGATAGTCTGTTTCTTTCTTATTCCGAGATCACTGTAGCCATCCGATCCAGTCTGTATCCAGATCAGATGGTGGATCAGCACCTAGAGATGACTTCTACAGCCCTGAATGTCAGAGGAGACCTGGGCCCGTATTCATGAAAAATCTTAGTGCTAAGAGTTGCTTCTAGTAACAAAAGTCTGGGTGTTTCCTCTTAAAATTAAAGGAAAGATCCTAGTAAAGAAAAAAGTAATTCAGAAAGCATCTTAACCTTTAAAAGAGGTCCAAAATTGTTAGGAGTACGAACGAGGACTTTTAAGAGGCTTGAGAGTTTCTTTAGCAGTGGAGAAAATGGATAAAACATGAAGAGGGAGAAGAAATGTGTTGCACATAATGCATGACAGTGAGTTAATAAGACGCTACACATTAGATCGTGCAGGGATCATGTTTGTGACCGATCTTATTTGAGACACACTAACATCTCCGACACCGCGCTGAAATGCCATAGCGCCATAAATCACTACATTAACATATTTGGCAACTGGAAAAATGCAACTATACAGCAGCGATAATTTGGGTCTGTACCTGACAGCACTTTCAGAACCTCATTGTGTCGCTGTTCATTTCCTATAAAATACGTTAAGTATGACAGCATGGTAAATAAAAAATAAAGAATATATATATATATATATATATATATATATATATATATATTAGTGTGTGTGTGTGTGTGTGTGTGAGAGAGAGAGAGAGAGAGAGAGCGAGAGATAGAACGGTAAAACAGGAAAAATTACAAGTGAAGGCTTATAATAAACCCTATACTCTTAAAAGCGCTCTTTTATTTCCTTCTTGGACAACCAACCAATCATAGTCTTCAAAAGACTGTCATAGCTAGCAACGGGGTCAGCCCCGCCTCCTCACTAAGATAAACGTTTTTGTCTTTTGCAGAGTTGCTCTCAGATTGGTCCTGAATCACTTTTAAGCTAAGACTCCTAGTTATAAATTTTTAAGCTAAATTAGGAGCTCTCTAAAAAGGATTCTTAGAATCTTTAGGAATACGGGCCCAGGACACGTAGATGAGAAAATGGATCCCCAAATCCCCAGTGAAGACCTTGTCACCTAGATGGACATCGGGACAAGACCTCAGGGACCAGATGAGTCCTCAGCACAAACTGCTGGTTTATCTGGCCATAAAATAACTGGCCCCCTGACTGAGCCTGGTTTCTCCCAAGGTTTTTTCTCTCCATTCTGTCACTGATGGCGTTATGGTTCCTTGCCGCTGTCGCCTCTGGCTTGCTTAGTTGGGGACACTAAATGTCCAGCGATATCGTCGACTTGATTTCACAGATACTATTTAAACTGAACTGAGCTGGATGATGACATCATCATGGAATTCAATAATGAAATGCCTTTAACTGAAAATTGAGTGTTTAATCTTGTCATTTTAAATTACTGACACACTATTTTCCTATTTTGATTTTTGGAAAGTTGCTTTGACACAATCTGTATTGTTAAAAGCGCTATATAAATAAAGGTGACTTCACAAAGTCATACACAGAAAAGGTAACAGTGTTATTGTTCAGTCATGACTTTGTGAGGTGCAGTGGCAGACTGGCCATCTGGAGCACTGGGAGTTTTCCCGGTGGGCCGCTGTACAATGTGGGCCGGCCCTTTGCGTAATATAACAAAATGGATTGTAGTAAATATAGGTATATCCTTCCATCTGCCCAGACGAATGGCCCGGGCCACATGGCCCACTTCATTCAAAAATTTGAATTAATATCGTGCTTCGGCTCAGTGCAGTGGCTCAAAAGCGCTCGTCAATGTCAAAATATTTGAAACAGCCAATCAAAGTGTAGAAGGCGGAATTTACTGTTCACAGACACTGAGCTGCACGCGACTTGAATGCGAGCTGAGGTAAGATGTAAGCAGCTAAACATGACGAGACAATTCAGCAATATTTGCCAACCGTTTAGTTAAACGACAGACATTAATTTTCAGGAATGCAAACTACTACAGTTAAAGAACAGCATTTATTTGAAATAGAAGTACTTTGTAATAAGTGTAAATAGCTTTACTGTCACTTTACTGTCACACAGCTCACCTGCAATATGTCTGCATGCAGGGCAGTCATTCAAACAACCTGTTTGAATGGCAGTTTTTAGTCTCTGTAATTCCACATCACCTGCTGAGATCTGTTCCACTGCCTTGGTGGTCAGGGTGCATGGTGTCGCACAAACAGCTATGAATCTCACATATTCCTCTGCTTTATGTGCATGGGTCACACCGTTGGCCGATGGTCCCAGCAGGCATGACAAAGGATCTGCAATGTTGTGCATTCCGGGTATATGAGTCATCCGAAAGTCATAGGGCTGTAATCTCAAGACCTACCTTTCGATTCATGCACATGGTTTTGAACGAGGGCTGTAAATTGCCTCCAATGCCTTGTGGTCTGTGACCAGACCAAACTTCCGACCATACACGTATGGGTGCAGTCGTTCACATGCCCACACCAGCGCAAGTGCTTCGAGCTCTGTTTGCGAATACCTCTGTTCACATTCTGTCAAGCTCCTACTCACGTAGCAGACAAGAACCATTCCTCCTCTTTGGTTCTGCACTAGTACTGCTCCGATGCCCTTTGGTCCAACATCAGCAATGAATTTCATTGGAGCATCCTTGTCAAAATAAGCCAGTATTGTGGCTTCAGCCAACTTATCTTTGAGAATTTTTAATGCTTTCTTTTGCTCAGTCCCAAAATGAAATTTGTCATTCTTCCTTGTCAGTCTGCGCACAGGTTCTGAGATACTTGCGAATTGAGGTATGAAACGGCTGCTAAACCGAGAAAACTTCTCACCTCTGAAGCATTTTCAGGTTCCCTTGTTTCCATGAGTGCTCTCACTCTTTCTGCTGTAGGACCAATGCCTTTCTCTGACAACAGCATGCCCATAAACACTAACTTGTCCACGTTAAACTGGCACTTCTCTGCATTCAGAGTCAAGTCGCAGCTTTCCAGTCTCCTTAGTACTGCATGCAATCTTTCATCACGAGACTCTGTCAGGTGAATGGATGATTTTGTCATCGGATATGTTCTCTACACATTCAATGCCAGCCAGAACCGCTGCTATTTTGTGTTGGTACTGCTCGCTTGCAGAGGAAACTCCAAACAGCAATCTTTTGAACCTATATATGCCATTATGAACGGCAAAAGTCGTGATGTCTCTTGACTCAGGAGTCAACTCTAACTGATGGTACCCCCACTTCAGGTCTAGTTTGCTGAATATGTCTGATCCATTCATTCCCTGCAACAGTACATCCACTGTGGGGATTGGAAACCTCCTACAAATGATTGCAACATTCGCCTGCCTCATGTCTAAGCACATTCTTATTTCTGCATTCGCTTTGGGCACAATGACAACTGGGTTTACCCAAGGAGTTGCTCCACCAACTTCCTCAATAATGTCCATGTTAAGCAGTTCATGTATTTTTTCCTCAGAAGCCTCTCTGAGGTGAAATGGAACATGCCTCAGGGGCTGTGCAACTGGTGTCTCTGTGCTGTCTATATGCAGGCTGATTTGTTTTGTGTTCAATTTGCCTACTCCGCTGAACAATTTGGGGTATTGCTGTCATATCATGGACTTCAAATCACTCACTGCCGCAACATTAGCTCCATCACTCCTAATTTAACTGCTGTGTTCTTTCCGAGCAGTGGCTCCCCACCCCCACAAATAACTTTAAACTCTGCCATTGTGCCGCGTTTTCCAATTCCTACCTCACACCAGAAAATTCCTTTCACTGGCAAGGGTTCACTTGACGAGTTCTTTCATCTACTATGTTGCTGGTTGCTCCTGAGTCAACTAACATTGGCAGTTTGATGCCCCCTACTAAGAAAGTTATTCTGTCCATATTGCTCTCTTCTTTTACAACAAATGCAAATTATTGACTCTTTTCTTCTGAGTTAATGCTTTTTATTGTCTTTTTGTTTTACACATTTTTGTGAAATTATCTTTCCCATTGCATCTCCTGCATGATTTTCCACGTGCGGGGCATTTATAATCTTTCGCAAAATGACCTATCTGTCCGCATCTGTAACAAGTCGTATCCGAATCTGTTCTTTCTTTACTGTATTGCATGTGTTTATTCTGACCTCTCGCTCCTTTTTTGGACACAAGACTCACTGTCTCTTTTATCTCAGATTCTGGAGAGATGTGCAACGCTGCCATCTGCAGTTCAACATGTTCACACTGCGCTGTAATTTCTAGGGTGCGAGCAAGTGTCAGATCAGTGCCTTCTTCCAGCAGCTTTCTACGCACATATTCAGAATTGCATCGGCTCAAAACAGCATCCCTTATTTGAATGTCTTTATCAGCTCCAAAGTCACAATCCTTGGCCGCTTGCCTTAAACATGTGACAAACTGTTATACGGTCTGTCCCATTTTCTGCTTGACTTGATAAAATGTCTGTCTTACAAATGCCGTATTTACCTGAGGCACAAAATATGTGTTTAGTGCTGTCACTGCTTGCTCTGTTGGCCCTCCAGTGTTAGCGAGTGTGGAGAAAATATCCTGCACGTCTGTCCCAGCATGATGTAAATGCAGAGCTCTCTGTCTTTGTTTTGTAGCAACAGATGCATTGTCAGACAGGATCAAACCTTTCCCATCGGCAAAGAGTTCAAAAGCATTTAGCCATGTTGTCCACCGTGGACCTAATGTGGCTGGATCGCTGTAGCAGTCAAATTTGGGGATTGACACATCCATCTTTGACGTGCACCACCTATCTCGAAGCTAAACTTTTTAATTAATTGAAATAAACTCCTCAGAGGGACGCACGCCTGACTCACTTTCAGATTTAACTAACGAGTCAGTCTTTGTTGTAATATCCTCATCGCCATTGTTATAAACTCACTATTTATGATTGAACTTGCCATCATCTTTACTCTCCACATCCTACGTGATGACGTCACACCAATACGCAACAGATCTCTTCACTGATTATATCGAGTGTTTTTTTAAAGAGCATATAATACTCGCTTTAGACTGAAGTCAGTTATGATGTTCTTTGGTAATGTAAATGTTCTTTGCTCTTTTTGAATAACTGAGGAAATGTAACAGTTTAATTAACTGCTCGCCGTCAAACATTTGAGGAAAATTCTTCCTCTCCTGAAAGATTCTTGCACGTCTCTGTCTCCTCAGCACCATCAAAAGCCCCTACTTGAAAGTAAATGCATACTATATGATATTTAGTCCATGATTATTTGTTCTGTGTATCTTTGTTCGCAATATATATATTTTTTTTAATGAAAATACATGCACTCTCAGAAAAAAGGTACAAATATGTACCTTTTAAGGTACAAGTGGCCATCACTGGGGTGGTACCCTGAAGGGTACAATTTTGTTCCTCTAGTTATACCTTTAAACAGAGGTGTAAAGTCCAGGGATCAAAAAGTAAAAGTCCTGCCATATGTTTATTCCACCCATGAAACAGCTGATTTCATCAGAGGAGGAAACCAAGTCATTCTGTTCAAATCACAAGCAAGTCTCAAGTCAAATCCCAAGTCCTCAAAGAGTTAAAGTTAATGAGATAGACTCAATAACTTTAAACAGCATTGCAATTGCTCAGAAGCAAATTACTTGAAATTGCTTATAAAAAAGAGAGAGGTCAAGAGACAAACTAAAGCAAACACTGGTCACAATTATGGTGGCATTGTGTGTGTGTGTGTGTGTGTGTGTGTGTGTGTGTGTGTGTGTGTGTGTGTGTGTGTGTGTGTGTGTGTGTGTGTGTGTGTGTGTGTGTGTGTGTGTGTGTGTGTGTGTGTGCGCGTGTTTTATTATGCTGGAGTCAATCATAATTATGGGTGTTTCAGCCCCCAGAGATGCTCAAACGGATGGTCACGTACAAAACGTCCTTTAAATCCAACAAGAAACAAGTATCTGTCATCATTACTTTGCCTTATACCCCTCCTCTCTCAACACTCTGGTCCTTGAGTGAAGTCTCAGCTGTCTGAGCTGTATACATCTGTGTGTGAAATGTATACTACATTTCTAACAGTATTTCCCTGGAGGATATTGGCAAAAAGGTGTCCTTGTGCCGATTTACAATTTGTTCTGTTATTTCCTTGACAATAATTAATTAGTTAATTAATTTATTAATTTAATAAATTCATTCATTTCATATGCAAAATGGTAATATTTTTCTATATGACTTTATTTCTTGAATGAGGTGCGGGCAGAGGTGGAGGAAGATTGCCTGACCAAGATAGTCGGTATGCGACAGCAAGGCGCCCGGACTGGGTGGGAGAATGCCGAGCAGCGCACGATCACCTGGGCAGAGTTGTGGAGCTCTGAACCACTGCGCATCAAGTTCCTCATCAGTTCGGTGTACGACCTTCTACCCAGTCCATCCAACCTACACCGCTGGGGCTTGGTAGACTCACCAGCATGCCAACTGTGCCAAAGGAGTGGCACACTGGAGCATATCCTCAGCTGTTGTCCAAAGGCTTTGGGGGGTGGGCGGTATTGCTGGCGCCATGATCAGGTCCTCAGGGCTTTGGCAGATACAATCACCGCAGTGATTCAAAGCAGTAAGAGTCAGCAGTAAGGCAGCTCAAGTTCCTGAGTCACATCATGGCCACTTCACTCCACCCAGACATGGTGATAACATCGGAGTCGACCAGGCAGGTGGTCATAGTGGAGCTTACTGTCCCCTGGGAAGACAGATTGGAGGAGGCAAATGAGTGCAAGAGAGCCAAGTATGCAGAGCTGGTGGAGGAGTGCAGCAGCGGCGGCTGGAAAGCATGCAGTGAGCCAGTGGAGGTCGCTTGCCGGGGCTTTGCTGGACAGTCGTTGCTCCAAACACTCAAACTCCTTGGAGTTAAAGGTAAACTGTGCAGATGAGCCATAAAGAACATCTCTGAGGCTGCCGAAAAAGCCTCACGATGGCTGTGGATCCAGAGGGGGGATCCGTGGAGAAGCATGCCACTTGGACACAAGCCGTGGACTGATCATCCCCGGCAGGGTCGCCCGGGCGAGGGTGTCTGTTGATTAAAGCCCCGAAACACCTGATGACCTCGGGATCATCACTGATGACGTCTCCAAGTAGCACCAGATGGTGTATGTTAGAACCAACTTGTATTAAACATTTATATTATAAATATCTCTTTAAATACTTAAATGTGTATGATTGCAATATGGTGCCTATTTTGGTTAATACATTCTATTTTTATCTTCCCATGACACTGAACTGCTCACACAGTGTGGATTAACTAAACTATCCATATACGATATGACAATTCAGCCTCAGTCCCACCTATATATTCCCATGCAATCATACTTGTTTCCTGCATACATCTTGTTGCTATGAAAGCAGCCTTTGAGTGGATCCCAAGTGCAATGAACAAATGGGAGACTCAAACTGAAGGTTATATACTATTAAAGAACACCAAATGGCATCTCAGTATGCGTTTTCATTTTTTATGAAGGTGAGCATCACCAGATGTGTGTTTTTATTTATTTATTTTTTTTCCCCAGTTTGTTGGTTCTGTGGGTTTTAAACATTAATAGATTATTTGTTTTGATGGACAAATTCATTTTAGCCTGTACGTTGTATTCTGTTTATAATGAATGCCACTATAGCCTAATTTGTGTTACTTCATAGTTTAATCAAAAAATGTATAGCTCCTCCTTTTTTTCATTCTTGTTCTGTAATACCTTTAAATTTAAAGGGTTGTTGTTGATTAAGGAGAACTAAATAATCTATATAGTGTTTATAATGTTTATAAATGTTTCGTTATATTTACTGGTATTTAATATCCGTGTTGGGCAGTACTATCCATAAAACAGCTTAGATACTTTTGATGTCTCAACCCCGCTGATTTAAAATCTAACAATCAAATAATTCCTAGATTTTTTTTCATAATTTTCATGACTCGCACATGCATGTGATGTCCCCAGTGCTGCAGGAAAGCTTGGAATATAGAAAAGCTTTACATTCAGCAGATAGAAATATTGCATTATATTGATTTTGTCAAGAAAAAAGATGATCTGAACACCGTTGTGTAAGTTGTGGCTTTACTTTACTCTGGCATTACATCCCACCCACATCCCTCTGATCAACATGTACATTATATATAATTAAAAATCTTTTTGGAAAATTAAACAGTTTCTTACAAACTTATGTGATTTGATAAAATACATAACAAAATATAACTGTATATATGGGTAACGAAAAACTTACTTCAAGCTACACATGACAGTTAATGAGATTAATATCCACTTGATTGGCTCTATCACACTCTCCTCTCCACCTGTAGCTGGTGTGTGGTGGCTGCCGTCGCATCATCCAAGTGGATGCTGCGCACTGGTGGTGGTTGAGGAGAGACCCCCACGTGATTGTAAAGCGTTTTGGGTGTACGGCAATACACAATAAATGCGCTATATAAACGCATAATTCATTCATTCAATACAACACTTCTGCTTGAATGTCACTATCAATCACTATTGAGTGTTTGTAATATCTTCTGACTGTGATCCAATGTGGATTTTGCTCAAATGATGTGGCAGAAATATGTTGTTAGTAACACGATAGAATAATTTTATGTGGACGATACACAGTTACAACTTCTGTGGGGCATGAAAAAAAGTAATGTAACTAGTAGTATAACTAATTACTGTTGCCAGAAAGTAATAAGTAAAGTAAAAATATTACTTTTGAAAGGCGTACCTAGTAATGAGTGATATATTACATTCTTACTACATTTACATTCTATATTTACATTCTTACTACATTCAACTACATTTCACTGCTGGTAATACTCTGTATAATTGTGTATGTGACAAATAAAAATCTTGAATCTTTGAGCCCAACACTGTCTAATATACATATAAATGAATGCCATTGTTTGCAATTATAAGGTTAACGGGTGTTTTTGGAGAAAGATCAGTTTCTCTTTCATTAGATTACCTCCTCTTTTTGGCCGGGTTTTGTTTCTCCATGTCGTAAACTCTAGGGGCGAGTGCCCGATTGCATAAAGCACTTTAAGTGTAATTTTCCCTTCAGATCGCCCTTAAGTTTCGCTTACAATTAAGGGCGTTGCATAAAATATCCCTTAAATGACACTTAAGGGTTTCTTTAGGGCCAACGTCATAAACCCTTAGAATTTGTCTTAAGTATCCCTTAAAGCCCATTAAGTGTTGTATAATGCCCCCTAACTGTCATTTTACTAAGTATAACATAAGGTATGGAAAATGTCACCTTAAGTGTTACACGGCGAGCAAATTCAATCCTAAAGTCTTCTTCGGCCGCTTTATAACATTTTAATTTAGGCATTTATTCACAGTAATCAACTTACATACAGCTATAGCTCAAACGTGAGTGTGTCATGCCAGAACACATTTAGAATAAGAATGAGCTTTATTGGCCAAGTATGTTTACACATACGAGAAATTTGTTTTAGTGACAGAAGCTCCACAGTGCAACAGAGAGACAGCAACAGGACAGGACACAGATGATAAAGAATACTACAAATATCCAAATGGGTAATGCACAAAACAGCAAAAACACAATATATAATATAGACGATTATGTGTGTACAGGTCTGATATGTGTAAATTTGAAATGAGAAAAATTAGATAAATAAAAAAGTAAGCAAGTGTGGTGAACAAATAATAGAGTTGTGTGTTCCGCGTTTTATTGTCAGGTGTTCATGAGATGGATTGCCTGAGGGAAGAAACTGTTCCTGTGTCTGGTCGTTCTTGTGCTCAAACCAGATTTACATTATATTCTATACACAGAATATAAAATAAAAAAATATATTTTCGCAATTGTGTGTTTATTGTGTTTACATTTCTAGCTTAGCTACAGCGATCGCTGCTGTATTCCATCATAAAATACTTCTATGAGTCCGGATTGGACTTTCGCCTCTGGCTTTGAGTATGAATGAAACATACACTGCATAGGAGTGTTTAGTGTTTCATAATGTTCACATTACCACGTTTTGGATACGAATAAAATTACTATCTGGTCTCTTTACATTTAAATATAGATTTATTCACATTAGATTAGATTAGATTCAACTTTATTGTCATTGCACATGTAAGGTACAGGGCAACGAAATGCAGTTAGCATCTAACCAGAAGTGCAATAAGCAGAGGTACAGGATATACAGTGTCTACAATATGTTACATATGTACAGAATATACAGATAAGGCAGTAGTACTATGGACATAATTTACAATTTTTTTAAATACTATCAGTATGATATACAGATGGGTGATATGAACATACTATACAGATGGATTGTGCAGTAAATGTATGCACACTATGAGCAAAAACTATGAATATAATTACAAATGGATATGAATAAGCTATACATTAAGATATATAAACACTAGTGCAATGAACATTGAAAGTGCATAGAAATAAAAATTTCCAGTACATAGTACTCAGTGTGTAGATGGGCTTTTTTTGTTTTTTTTTTAAACCGATTTAATGATGGGGAGGGGTGAAGAGTTTGTAGTGGTGTGTGAGGGGGGTATCATTGGGCAGAGTTTAGTAGGGAAACAGCTGTAGGGAAAAAACTGTTCCTGAGTCTGCTTGTCCTTGTTCGGAGGCTCCTGAAGCGTCTCCCAGAGGGCAGTAAGTTAAACAGTCTATGGTCAGGGTGAGAGGAGTCCTTAAGAATGCCGCGAGCTCGACGTAAACAGCGTTTTCTCTGGACGTCCTCAATGGCAGGAAGTGGTGTCCCTGTGATGCGTTGGGCGGTTTTCACCACCCTCTGCAGTGCCTTGCGGTCAGCAACTGAGCAGTTCTCATACCAGACTGTGATACAGTTGGTCAGGATGCTTTCAATCGCACACCGGTAGAAGTTCACCAGCATGGCTGGAGACAGGTGGTTCTTCTTCAGTGTCCTAAGGAAGAAGAGGCGTTGGTGAGCCTTCTTGACTAGGCTGGATGTGTTGGTGGTCCAGGTCAGGTCCTCCGAGATGTGGGTTCCCAGGAACTTGAAGCTGGAGACACGTTCAACAACCATCCCGTTAATGTGGATGGGGTCATGCGTTCCACTTTTCTTCTTCCTGAAGTCTACAATAAGCTCCTTTGTCTTGCTGGTGTTGAGAAGCAGGCTATTGTCAGCATGCCATGCAGCCAGGTGCTGTACCTCCTCCCTATAGGCAGTCTCATCGTTGTCTCTGATGAGGCCAATCTTGATGATGGAGTTGGATCCATGCACAGGCCTGCAGTCAGGATCCATGCATTAGTCCCTGCAAATGTTATGTTTCTGTGAAAACTTAAACCACTCCCTATCTGCATTAACAAATAACATGTCCATGGCAACATTAGATAAAGGCGAAGTCATGGCCTAATGGTTAGAGAGTTGGACTCGTAATCCAAAGGTTGCGGGTTCGAGTCCCTGGCCAGCAGGAATTGTAGGTGGGGGGAGTGAATGTACAGCGCTCTCCACCCTCAATACCACGACTGAGGTGCCCTTGAGCAAGGCACCGAACCCCCAACTGCTTCCTTGTTTGTGCACGTTGGATGGGTTAAATGCAGAGCACAAATTCCGAATATGGGTCACCATACTTGGCAGTATGTCACTTCACTTTATTCAGATTAAGTAGAAGCTGCCAATGATTGGATTAGAGGTGACAATTATCCAGACATATAGTGTTCATTTGTCTTTTCTTGGAAATCAATGAGCACTCATTTGTTTCTGCTTAAACTGATTCCTCAGATTGACAACTCACAGTTTTACAGAATATACACATTACTGTATGTTTTTTTTTTTTCAGTTTTACTGGGATTTCAAAATGTGGATAATTTTGATCCATATTTCATGGTTCTGTAACTCTTTATCTTTTGTAACCATGTGAGTCATACAAAAATAACATATTTTATTGGATATCATAGAGATTTGGTTGTCAGTTCTTTTGACAGGCTCTAGCAAACACCCCAAACTTCACAGTAACCACACATCAACACCATAAAGACTACATGCGGAAATCTAGTTTAGCTCTCTGATCTCATTTGTGATATTATATCAACTGAATAAAATATTTAGTTGCGTTTAAAATCTGCTGATTTTCACTTCACAGCATGTTAATTGATGGACTGGAGTCATGTGGGTTATTTGTGGATTATTGTGATGATTTTATCAGCAGTTTGGACTCTCATTCTGACGGCACCCATTCACAGCAGAGGATCCATTGGTGAGCAAGTGATGTAATGCTACATTTCTCCAAATATGTTCTGATGAAGAACAAACTCATCTCTACGTCTTGGATGGGCTGAGGTTTACAAATTTTCATTTTTGAGTGAACCATTTCTTTAAGTCAAATTTTTTACACAAAATTTGAACACCCGCCATTCATTGAATTCAACACATTCCCCACTCTCTTGCATTTGTGTTATTTGAATATTTTGATAAATTTTGTATTGCCTTGCTTACAATGGACCTTCATGTTTAGTCCCCCCACCCCCTAAAAATAGTGACTGTAGAAATTCACTGTTACATTTCCTCATGAGATGTGAAGGTTGGAAGGAGACTGAAATGTAGTGATTTACAGTATGTATTTTACCGTCATCAATAACAAAGCTGCACAAGGATCTTATTGTTATTAGCATTGTCCTAGAAAAATTTCAGAATACAATGACATGAATATGACAATGTAGAATCTCTAGTCTTATTTGCACAATTACAGTAATTATCCTAATTTCAACATGACATAAATGCTGCATTGTCAATTCTGCAGAATTATGAATTACGTAAATAGTTTAGCTGTAGTTATACATTCATTTTTGATATTAGAAAGTTAAAACAGCCTAAGCTATTGCAAGTTAGTATTGAGTCAGTTAATGCATGCTGTTTGTGTTCATATATTTTCTTAATTTTTCTGGAAGATGTGAATCACAAGAAAGCCCACATGGTCTGCTGCTATAATGATTTCTTTAGCAAGCATCATCAATATATGAAGGCTTGAAGCAGAAATGCAGCAAGATCATTGTGCCGGGCAAATGTTGAGAGGGTGGAGCTTTGCAGGCTAATGTTATTCATAGTTGATGTATTTCATTAATGCAGAAACGTGTAGGAGGAAAAATCACTGACTGCACATCTTTTAAAATGTGCTAAAATTTATCTGACTTTCATTCTTTTGTTCACATGCATGTGCTTGACATTTCTCCATGCATGTGCTTGTAGGACTGGATTGACCTGGTCATCGCAGTGTCTCTACCGAAGGAATATGAAGATGAAGTGTACATTGCTTCTCATAAAATTATATGTGACCGCACACAATGACAGCTCCAGTGTCCCCCAAATTCAATTCGTTTCAATGCACTATGTGGTCTGTCTCTATTATTGCCAATGAAAAAAGCAATCAGTGGTGTAAATGGATCTCAGTAGTGAACCTGATGTTTGTCTTCAGCTCTAAAGCAGCATCAGTCAGACTCACTGAAACACAGAAAGCAAAACCAGGAATGTCTGGGCTAAACTCAACTGATTACATAAAAGCATTCAAAACAAAATAATCACAAATCTGATTGGTAACGTGGCAGAGTGGACGGTGATGTGGATATACATTTACATGGTTCTGTGTAATTATCTGTGTTCCCTTCAGTATTCTCCTGCGATCCAGCGGTCCTCAGCCCTCTGTAAATCAAGAAAGGACTCTTGTTATCCCGCTCTTCTGAACTGTTGTAACTTACCTGCTCTTGCTGTCTTGATCTGCTGCCACTCTGCAAAATAAAGCCTGTTGTATCTGCAACTTACCTGAGTGTTCCCCTTGTGTGTTCCTGACACAAGTAAACCATTAACATCTTGTGAAGCAAAAAGCTGTGTGTTTGTAACAAACAAATTCGGTGAATTTTGACGGCACCCATTCACTGCATAGGATCCATTGGCGAGCAGGTATTGCACTGCTAAATTTCTCCAAATCTGCTCAGATGAAGAAACAAACTCATCTACATTTTGGATGGCCAAATTTTTTCATTTTTGGGTGAACTATTTCTTTAAGCCTTTTTTCACCATGTTTTTTATGTTTTTATTTTTTATTCTGTAAACCAATGCACTCACATAGTCTCTGTCATTTGTATATATACTGCAGGTTTCAAATATAGCAACCTGCCAATGTAGGTCTTTGCTGTAATATTCCTTTTCCTTGCCAAGCGTGCAACCTTCTTTGTTCACCCAATGAGTGGATGTGAGATATGCATCCCTCTTTTAAATATTTATCAAACTACTTTTATTTTTATGTTTCTCACACTTTTATTACAGGAGGTTATTTTAACACGAAACAGGAGGAATCCAGGAGCCATTCTTTAGCAGTCATTCTGCAGCAAGAACATAATTTAGTATGTTGTAAATTTAGCCAATGCAGTTATTCATAATGATTAATAAATAAAACATCTGTGTTTTAGAAATACATAATTTACTATTTGGGCCATGTTGTTTGCGAAATATGCATTATAAAAATGCATATGGTATATCAGTTGAGCTCTTTGTTTTGAGCCATAAGGAGGTGGTATGTTGTGCTGTCCTGATTGGCTAAATTTTAAAAATATATGCAACACATGTCGAATTTGGACCATATATGATTATTGAATGATTAGTGAGTCACTTTCCCGTAGGATTGCTATCAGGCAGGGGGAGTAGTTTATTATAGTCTTTTTAATCCCAGCTACTTAGTGGAGGGTACTAATGTCCACTGGAACCAATTGGTCTGTCTAGCAGTTCCATTAGCTGCAAAGCCTTTTGAATTGGTACTTAATTCGGTAAAACCATAGAGAGAAGATTGATGGTCAGAAGAGAGAACGAAATCAAATAGCATATTAACATCGTATTAGTTAGCTGTTGACTATAGTTTTCCATAACTGGGTAAAATATATTATGTAGCTTTATAAATGTATATTACATTTAAAAAATAAATTGATCTAATAAAAAAATGCTCTATTTATGATCTTATCATCCTCCCTGCTTTCTGTTCACTTTTCTATTTTCAGAGTCAAGTATTGTATGTTTACGTCATAAAAGTTGCTGCTGTTTTACCCCTTGGCTACTTGTGACCAACTTTGATTCACTGTGTGGCTTTCTACTTATACCATCTGCTTTATGTAGTTATCAGTATATTTGAATATATATATATATATATATATATATATATATATATTTAACTTGCCCAGTCCTAATATATATATTAGGGCTGGGCAAGTTAACGCATTAATTAATTAATACTGACAATTATTTTATTGCGTATTAACGCAGTGTTTTCATTATTATTATTATTTTGAAAGCCCGTTGCTCACTGGCTCTGAATACATATATAGATAAACCATGAGTCACAGGAGGGGTGGGATAGTGCAGGTCTCTACTCGGAAGGTGTCGATTAGTCACCAGAAGAGACGGACGGCAGCTCGTGTAAGTGTTTTGAATACTTGGTCGCAGCTCTGTTGTTTAAATTATTTACTTGCTGCTAGGAAGGAATAGTTTGTTTCCTACCTATTTCTACTCTGCATTTTCGTTGAGGTTTTTATGTTTGATTGCACTTACTGGTAATTAGAATAATTTGCGCCTCAGCTGAGAACGAGCCTGTGTGATTGTGCAAAGTGTTAGTTTCGTCTTGAGCTATTAGCAGTCCTACCTTATTGGCTGGGCTGATCAGAAGCCGTCCGTTTTCACTCTAGTTTCTTCGACTGTATTTATTTGATGTCAGAGCGTTCAGCCTCCTCGTGTGAAGACCAACGAGTGTAAAGACACATGACTTTTTCCTGCGCGACTTTAACCGAGCAACGACACCGAGCACACACTTAAATATCATTTTTATCTTCCCTCACACTTTCCTATCCTCTATCCTTCCACGTCTATCATGTGTTTCCAAACCATTCCGGTTCTCTCTCAACCTCGCTCTAAAAACACACGCAGAAGGCTACGTAACCCTGCTAACCTGCGCCCTATCTCTAAATCTTCCACTGTACCTCTTTCTTTCTCTGTGGGTCTTTGAAATTGCCAGTCAGCTGTCAACAAAGCCGACTTCATTTCTGCTTTTTCCTTACATTCCACACTCAACATCCTGGGCTTGACTGAGACCTGGATCCGCCCAGAAGACTCAACAACCCCAGCTGCTCTCTCTCACAATTTCTCTTTCTCTCACACCCCTAGGCAAGTTGGCCGGGGTGGGGCACTGGTCTGCTCATTTCTAACAATTGGAAATACTCTACCCACTCTCCCCTTGACAATCTCAACTCATTTGAATATCATGCCATTACTGTAACAGCTCCTATAAGACTCCAGATTGTGGTAATCTACCGTCCCCTTGGCCAAATTCTAGCAACCTTCCTAGATGAGCTGGACGGACTACTGTCCTCTTTCATGGAGGATGGAACTCCACTCTTAGTCTTCAGCGATTTCAACATCCACCTAGACAGGCCTTATGCTACAGACTTCCAGTCACTCCTAGCTTCATTTAATCTCAAACGCCTCACCACTACTAGCACGCACAAATCAGGCAACAAACTCGACTTAATTTACTACAGATAACATTCTGGTACAACCACTACATATCTCTGACCATTTCTTCATTACATTTACTTTACATTTTGCTACCCAGGTGCCACCATCTCCCTTACCGGTTACCTTCAGACGCAACCTACGCTCCCTTTCCCCCTCCCTTCTTTCCTCTGTAGTATCCTCCTCTCGTCCCTCGCCTACCCATTTCTCTTCTCTGGATGTGAATGCAGCTACTGACACTTTATGCTCTACCTTAACCTCTTGTCTAGACGACATCTGTCCTCTCTCCTCCTTCTAACCCCTGGTTATCCGATGTTCTTCGTGAGAATCGGACCAAATTCAGAGTGGCAGAGAGAAAATGGCGCAAATCAAACGATCCGTCGGACCTGAGTAGGTATCAGTCTTTGCTTTCATCTTTCTCTACTGAAGTCCACACTGCCAAATCCTCACATTTCCACAACAAGATCAACAGCGCTCCAGACATGCGTAACCTCTTCAGAACATTTAATTCTCTCCTCTGTCCCCCTCCTACACCTCCCACCACTTTGATAACCGCTGACGACTTTGCCACTTTTTTCACAGACAAAATTAGAACAATCAGTAACCAGTTCTCAACTCCACAGGACCTCCAATCAACCACATCCACTGCTCTAACTCCCATCTTCTCCTTCTGTCCCCTCACCGAGGCAGAAGTATACAAACTTCTCCTCTCCAACTATCCTACAACATGTCCTCTTGACCCAATCCCCTCACACCTTCTCCAAACAATCTCTCCCACACTCTTACCGGCACTCACACACATTATCAACACATCTCTCCTCACAGGCATCTTCCCCATAGCATTCAAGCAGGCTCAGGTAACCCCACTGCTCAAAAAACCTACATTAAACACTTCTCTTTTAGAAAACTACAGACCTGTCTCTCTCCTTCCATTCGTAGGGAAAACACTCGAACGAGTTGTCTTCAACCAGCTCTCACGGTTTCTTTCACAGTACAACAAACTGGATGTTAAACAGTCAGGTTTCAGGAGTGGCCATTCAACAGAGACTGTGCTACTCTCAGTCACTGAAGCCCTGCGAATTGCAAAGGCCGATTCCAAATCATCAGTCCTCATTCTGCTGGATCTTTCTGCTGCTTTTGACACTGTCAATCATCAGATTCTCCTGTCTGCCCTCTCATCACTGGACATCACTGGGATTCCACTTCGCTGGTTTGAATCCTATCTCACAGGTAGATCTTTCAGGGTGGCCTGGGGAGGGGAGGTATCCAAACCACATCAACTGGTCACTGGAGTTCCTCAGAGATCGGTTCTTGGACCCCTCCTCTTCTCCACATACACTGCATCACTGGGTCCCATCATACATGCACATGGCTTCTCCTATCACTGCTACGCAGATGATACGCAGCTCTATCTCTCTTTTCAACCAGATGACCCAACAGTAGCTGCACGGATCTCAGGCTGCCTGGCGGACATCTCGGCATGGATGAAAGAACATCAACTACAGCTCAACCTGGCAAAGACGGAACTTCTTGTCTTCCCTGCCACTCCGACTCTACAGCATGACTTCACGATTCAGTTAGGCTCATCAATGATTACCCCATCAACTTCGGTCAGAAATCTTGGTGTAATCTTTGATGACCAGCTGACCTTCAAAGAGCACATTGCAAAGACTGCTCGATCCTGCAGGTTTGCACTACACAACATCAGAAAGATCAGGCCCTTTCTGACAAAACATGCTGCACAACTTCTTGTCCAGGCCCTTGTCGTTTCTAGACTAGACTATTGCAATGCTCTTCTGACTGGTCTGCCATCAAACACAATCAAACCTCTACAAATGATTCAGAATGCAGCGGCAAGACTGATCTTCAATGAGCCCAAAAGAGCGCATGTTACACCTCTCTTCATCTCCTTGCACTGGCTACCAGTGGCAGCTCGCATCAAGTTCAAGACACTGATGCTTGCATACAGTACGACCACAGGCTCAGCACCCTCCTACCTCCACTCACTATTACGAACCTACATCCCCTCCAGAAGTCTGAGATCTGCTAGTGAGCGACGCCTTGTGGTACCATCACAGAGAGGCTCAAAATCACTCTCCAGAACATTCTCGTTCACCATTCCTGGCTGGTGGAATAATCTTCCCACCCCTATCCGGAATGCTGGATCCCTGTCAATCTTCAAGCATACAATACACTACAAAATATTTGCCCAGATTTTGGCCTGATTTACACTTTGAAGGAGTTTATGAAAATCAGAACCAAATCGTGCAGTCGGAGTTGACAGATTTCACAGAAAATCGCATATAGTGTATGATGGACATGAACTCCCAATTTTCTGCCGTTTTCAGCAGACTATGAATCCATCCTGTTGGAGGATGCTTAAGCCGATTTTACACACTCTTTTGTGAACTGTGAATATGTTTAGAGCAACTTTTATTCGTTTGTTTGTTTGTGTGAATATTTGTTAGTGTGTCAAATTTACTTTTTAGTGTATGATGCTCAGTTTTTAGTTGGCAAGTGTATGATGCCAAGTGTTTTAAATCTGTTAATTTTTTTTTAAACATTTGTGTGTATACCAATCTTTACAGTATTTCTCATGCTTTAGTTTATGGTCTTGTTCTCTTGAGTTATATTCCGAAATACATTCGGATCCACATTGCATGACAGTACTCAGTTGGAAAAACAAAACAAACAAACAAAAGGGGGAAGTTGTGGCCTAATGGTTAGAGAGTCGGACTCGTAATCCAAAGGTTGTGGGTTCGAGTCTCGGGCCGGCAGGGATTGTAGGTGGGGGGGAGTGAATGTCCAGCGCTCTCTCCACCCTCAATACCATGACTGAGGTGCCCTTGAGCAAGGCACCGAACCCCCAACTGCTCCACGGGCGCCGCAGCATAAATGGCTGCCCACTGCTCCGGGTGTGTGTTCACGGTGTGTGTGTGTTCACTGCTGTGTGTGTGCATGTTGGATGGGTTAAATGCAGAGCACGAATTCCGAGTATGAGGCAGGTTTGGACATCATTTAGATGGACAGGGTCAGGTATTGAACCTTTTGGAACGACATAAAGCAGACATTAATAATGAGAGATTACTCTGAGGCTCTCCTTATTAGCTTGTGCTAATTTGTTTTCTGTCTCAGTCTTTTCATTGATCACATCACTGGTGCATGAAGCCACATTCTGGTTGTGTTTGTCATATCTGATGATGACAGGTTTCAGATTAATTATTATCTTAAACATAGCAAATGTTGTAGATAATACACAGAAACATGGTGACATATATCCAGTTGCCATATTAAAAGTAGTCCAGATATGGTCAATTTAACCATTTTATTGCACTTTCTTATGAAAAAATTGAACAATTTAGCAACATTTCGAAACAATTTACCTCTCTACCATCTGGTCCACTTTTTCAACAATTTCAGTGATCCATGCTCTTGCTTTTTCCAGGAACTTAATGGACAAAATGCTTTTATTCTTTTTAACAGCAGCCTTCAGACCAGGCAACAGCGTGGAAACCAGGTTTTTACTTGTGGCAGCACACTGGAGACGGGCAAACATGCTTACATTATTTATCCAAACATTTCATTTTTTAAAACACAAGCAGTGGTAAAAGCCAATAAATCTATCAAAAATAACACATCAGAGAGCTGCTTTATAGATCATTTTAATTTTCACAGAAATTTGCAACCTTAATATTGTATTGGATGTGAGTTACAGTGACAGAAATGCATGAAAGATTTTGGCTTTACCTTCAGCAGAGGACCCAAAGAGAAGTTGGGTTTCAATAGCACATTCTCTGAGTGCCCTCTCCAACTTGGGGAACTTAGCCAAACACAAGTAAGAGAGATGGTAGAGCAAAGCCGTGCGCTGAGCAGATGGAAGAAGCTCCCGAATAAAGTCAGAGTTACTTGCGATCAAAAGCTCTGTAGAATTGCAAATGCGATAGTTACTACTACAATTTATTTTGCAGTATTAAACACGTATTTATACCGATTTCATCAGGCTCTGGAAATTCTTCAAAAAGAACACAAAGAATGGCCTTCTCAGCTGCCATAGTTGCAACACTTGCATCATCAGAACAGGGTGTTCAACGCACCACCGTTTCCGTTTAATAAACGCTTTGCACCGTTTTGTCGGGGCTGAACGCAGCCCTGGTCTCATTGTTTATACATGGGTATTGGAATGTAACAATTACTAAAAGAAAACATATATTTAGCTAAATAAATGTATACTTATGAATCTTTCATATCATAAAGATATTTGTATTAATGCATTTTTATAATTTTATTGATAAATGACTTAGATTTTTAGACCCCTTAACCTACACCCAAACCTAAACCTACCCATTTTATAGCGAATATAAAAAAGATACAAAACATAATAGACCATTTTCACAGTCGCTTATCTAACTTCTACCTCTAAACCTAACCGTAGCTATTTCTTAAAAATATGTACAGTATCAAGAAAAAACATGGCAGAAAGATAAGCGCAATAACAATAACTTATTGCAAAAATATCAAAAGCAGTCCAATAGCAATGCGTTGCAGTCACAGTCAATACAATAGTTTTGTATGAGGTGCAGAGCAGAATTTGAGTTAATAATCGCTGAAAATATCATGCAGATTATTATCCTGATCCACGAAGGCATGCATTTTTCATTCAAACGCACCCAACCAGAAACACGGCATGTCGCAATCTATGATGAAGCAGGCAAAAGCCAATGAGCGTTCAATTTTCCTGCTGTAAAACCTGTCGTAAACCTTCCTGAAGTGGCCATTTTTGAATTTGTAACGAACACGTCAGTGCGGGTATTACTGCTTCAGGATGGAGATAAGGATTACAACTGAATTAAGGATAAAGATTCAACTTGAAGATTTGGATTACAACATTAATAAAATGTATCCTTTTGTAATTATGTAGCAATTTTGGTGTATTTTATGCAAAGCCGATCGGGCTTATAAGCTCACTATGCAAGTTGCGTAGGCCCCCGTAAATTATGTAAGGCATGTTTGTTTGCACATATATATTTTTGTATTTTAATCTGGATTTAAACAAGGCAGTCTAGAAGAGAGATTATTATTATTATATCATTTAAATAATACTAATTTTCATAACTCATCGGCAGGTGTTTTGCTTTATTAAAGCATTCATTTTAAATTTTGATATATTTCTTTGAAAGTAATGGTCAAACATTTATAATTTAACATTTTTGTATATAAGATTAAATATAGCCTCATCTTCATATTTATATTGTAACGGGGCGACTGAGATGAGAGGTGTGCAGATCCATATGCAAGCTTTTATTCACAGACATGGTCAGAAAAAGGCAGGGTCAAAACACCAGAACTCTGGTGGCGAGCAGACGGAAGACCACGGATGGGATTCGTGACATATATAATGAAATAAGACAATTATCAAAAAATTTACAATACGATGTCAGTGAAGGATATGCGCATTTTAGGATGGGAGGTGGAGGTTAGGTGAAGCCGTAGATAGTGGGGGCCCCAACGTTATCGCACGACCAATTCGTACATATTTTACGAGGTGGCTAATTCGTATGAATTCGTATGACCTCACTCGTACGATTTTGTACGATTTGTCTAAAGCCCAGTGACGGGTAGGTTTAGGGGCGGGGTTAGGTGTAGGTCATTCGTACAAATTCATCCGAATTGGCAACTCGTAAAACACGTACAATTTAGCAAAAATCATATGAATTTGTACAAGTGAGGTTGTACGAATTAGCCACCTCGTAAAATATGTACGAATTGCTGTGAGATCGGGCTGGGGGCCCCTTTTGAAAGTCTGCTTAGGGCCCCCAAAATGCTAGGATCGGCTCTGATTTTATGGTTCTATTGTCAGTCTCAGCATGTTGGAGAAAATGCCTCTGTGTCCAATGGCAAACAAAATAAATATTACAAGATAAGCAATGGTTAAACGATTGTAGAAATGTTATTTGTTTTAAGTGTTTAAAATGTAGCCGTATGTATTTTTCGAAACGAGTTGACAGCAGAAATCACACAGAACAAAATGTTATCATTTCATTTTAAGTAAACAAGTAAACTTCATTTAATAATGCAGTTGAAAACATAATGCCATTGATGTGACAACTGAATATAATATAATAAAATGTTATTAAGTATTATTTTGTAAGTCTGTAAAGTTCATACATACATAATTTACATTTTAGCTGTCATCGATACATCGGTATTGTATGTTTAGATGCTGTAAATATGTCAGTCTTGTATGTTTCAGTGCCTTGCAAACGTAAATGGATGTTTTGTAGAGCCACGTTTTACGTAAAATACATATTGGGTTTGGGCACCCCTGCACTGAATGATCCTACAATGAGATGTTCTTGGGACTCTAGAGACAACAGCAGCTTCTGTTTGCTGCTCTACCATGTTTATTACAGCTGCCCTTTTAATACTGTTAATATATCTGACAGAAATGTTCCTTAATGAGCCTCTATTTTACTAATTATTCTGTGCTTATTCACAAATCTGTCAACAGTTTGATGATCTCTATTGAGTTTTTGCCAAGTATCAGTTGTTTTCATGCCTTTTGCAAGACATTTTCTCACACTTTTCTTAGGAATATTCTTTCTTCCTCCCCATATTTGCGTGATAAGTGTAACTTGCTTAAGAAATGTGAAACAATGTCTTATATCTCCTGGCATATAATTAACAAACGCGTCTGAAAGTGATAGTCCTCTATCTACTATAACCTGAATATTTATTTTTCTGAAATCCTGTCACTTGCGTAATAATTTGATCACACATTGTGTATTTTGAGAGAATAGTATGTTTATGTGACTTGCTCTTCAGAAACTGGGATTGCAGTCTTGAAACTTGCCCAGAGAAATGAGGTTTTGTACAATTGAGAAATGCTGATGTTTGAGTCAGAGTATATGTTCTCAGAACGGAGTTGGTAATATGAGTCATCAACAGGCCAGGAAATTGTCGGCAGAATTTTAGAAAATTGCATGCATACTGTAGAACATAACAGTGGCCGTTATCAACTGTAGTACCAATTTATACAATATGTTTTCAGAAACAGCAATCTGTGTTCCATTGTTCTCTTCAGTACACTGAACCAACTGCTTTTGTGAGAAAATAGCATAGTGAACTGACATGTAGTCCACTTATCTTCAACCTAGAGAGGAAGTGAGGGAGGGGAAAGCATGGTGATGGAGTTTGCTGATTGTTGGGTGAATATGCCTGGAGTCATATGGTGTTCAGGAAGTTAAGTGAATATTGCCATTTAAGTGCTTTACTGATATTCAAATGCATATTTTGATGTACCCCTGCCAAGTTTATTTTATTTATTTCCTTTATTTTACCAGGAATTGTTACATTGAGATATAGATCTCTTCTACCAGTGAGTCCTGGCCAAAATGGCAGCACAGAGAATTTCACATACAGATTAGACGCACATAGAACAAGAAAAACAGTAAAGAATAAAAATTCATAGGTAATCATTGTCTGCGTCCCAATGTGCACACTATCTATCCTAAATTATATGTGATATTAGTAATTTTCAGTACTATTTAGGGCAGATAGGGTGGATGGTATGCACATTGGGACGCAGGGATTGTGTGATCACGAGGCACCAGGCTCGACAAAAGTGAAGCGAACGCGGAGAGAGAGAGCAACAGTGCGCGAGAGATCTGTATACTCGTATGCAGACCTGGTAGTAATTGATTACATGTAATCTGGATTACGTAATCAGATTCCAAAAATTAAGTACTTGTAATCAGAGTAAATTCAATTTTAAAATACTCGTAATCAGACTACAGTTACTTTTTTATGGATTACATGATTACATATTATTCACACTATAGCAATAAATTATTCATAAATCATTGATTCCCCCTAATTTCTCTTTTTCATCTTTTAAATTTTCCTTTCTAATATAGTCTACCGAATATATACTTATTATATATGTATAAATAGTCCAGTCTTGCGGAAATTCACACAAAGATCAGTCATTAGTCAGGTGGCGACAGCATTTGACCACTGGATTTACAAAAATCATTTCAGGTTTAAGAAGGGTTTCAACATTGCATCAACTACTGATGAACACATTCATTTTTATTTGAATTATTACTCTGTAGGTTTTTTAACCATGTATTATTAATTATAACTAATTAAAATACACATTCACGTTATTTCTTAGATACATGTAATGCAGGCAGTCCAAAAACCTTAGTCACCAAATATATTTGCTTTAAGTACCCCTGAGATTTAAAAATAAATATTTCAATAATTATCACATTTGCATGTTCACGGTTTCTTTGATGTTGATTAATGATCACATGGCATGCAGGTAAATACAAATATTTCATCTTTTTTAGTAAGTGTTTTATTTAAAATATAGACCATAGAAACACAAAGACTGTTCACTCTTATACTTATGAATGGGAGAAACTGCAACACGCAATATGGAGGAATAGTCCCACCTTCGAAATGAAAGAGCCAAATTTCCCATAGAAACCTGACTAGACCTGCCAATCCACATGCACAGTATAAGCAGGTTATGATTCAGCATGCGCATCTAGCCTGACAAATAAGCTTTTTAAACGCTATTTGAGCATAAGAAACAACATTCATGGGGCAATTAATTTCAGATTTTTGTTGCTGATTTGACATAATGTGAGTTCAGCGAGCAGTGTTTGAGATTTCAGGATTCCCCTGTTCATTAAGACTGTCTTGTATGAGCTGACTGGAGGCGTTGCAAATATGGCCACCAAATGAAGAGACTTTCCTCAAAAGGGAGTTCAAAAAAAAAAAAAAAGGGAGTTTGTTTTAAAATTATTTTAATTTTATTTTTTATGATTTCATTAATTGTCAGCTTTTCATTAAACTCACAACCCCCCTGCAGTTCCTTTATGAACCCTAGTTTGAGAAACTGTAATATAATATTTAATGCACTTCCAGTTGTAAATTACAATAATGGAACAAGTTTTCTTACTCTTTGCATTTTTTACATCATTATGGTACAAGATAATGCTATTTAAATCAATGTGATAAACGAGTTAAATCAAAAGTAATCTAAAAGTAATCTCAAAGTAATCTGATTATATTACCTAAAATGTGTAATTTAACAGATTACGTTACTGACTACAATTTTTGTCATGTAATCTGGAATCAGTAACGGATTACAATTTGTAAGTAATCTACCCAGCTCTGCTCGTATGTGATAAGGGTACAGCGACCCAGTGTTGCCAGGGTCTTAGTTTCCCTGCACAATTGGGCTATTTTGAAAATACAGTCGCAGGAAAAATTACACAGCTGTGGGTTGCAGTTTTTTGGGCTACTTTTATAATGTACTGTTGCCCAAAGTATACATGTGATCGCAAAAGGAAGTTATTACAAACTCTCAGTGGTGGTTTAAAGTTAGTTCTGAGTAAAAGTATACTATTAATCTCATAAATTGTCTTATGTAGCATGATGCTAATGTTAGCTCTAATGCACCTGCAGAACAGGTCCAATTCTTCAGTTGATCACTTAGAAAGACTTGTGAGGCAACTCTTCCAATACTTATGCTCACATCAGATAGAGGGATGAAACTCTAAAAGTGCTGAACTTCTTAGCTGGTAAAACATCTATGTGTTGAATCACACAATAATAAAATGTGACATTCTATAGTTTTTTCTCATATTCATCTTTTAATTATATTTGTAAATGTCTTGACTCAACAGCCAACAGAGCAATTTTGTATTTACTGTTCCAATACTGTTAGAGGGCACTGTATACACACACACACACACACACACACATATGCATATACACATACACATACACATACACATACACATACACACACACACACACACACATATATATATATATATATATACTCACACACTATATTGGCAAAAGTATTGGGTCACCCCCTTCTAATGAACGTTTGGCTACTTTAGTCATTTCTATGAGTACAAATCTTAATGTTTAAGCATATAATGATATTCTAGGGAATTGTGTGTTTTTAATTTTATAGCAACAGTTTGGACAGGACCCTTTTCTATTCTAACATGACAGTGCCTCTGTGTATAAGATACGATTAAAAAAGACATGATTGATTGAGTCAGTGTGGAAGAACTTGACTGGTCTCCAGAAAGACAAGTCCTGATCCCAGCTGAACTCCTCTGGTGTGACTTTAAATGCAGACCTTGAGCCAAATACGCATCACCAAACACTAATGACTTGGACATACACTATATGGACAAAAGTATTGGGCCACCCCCTTTCTTTAGAACAGAAGAAGGCACTTCCAAAACTGTGTATAATGCATAATTTGTACAGTGTCCCAACTTGTTTGGAATCGGGTTTGTAATATCTTGTAAAATGTTGGATGGATTCCCCAAACCACATTATTTTGGCTTTAAAGTGGGGAATTTTAACAACAAGTACCAACTATTTTGTACCCATTTTGTACCTAATAAGTCACTTTAGGAACTAGTATGTACTTTTAAAGTTATATGTGCCTTCAAGGAAATAATATGTATCATCTTGCGTAAATAAGGGAACACCAAAACATTACACTGTGTTGATAATGAGTTGTGACCCCAACGCTTTTGGGAAATGCACTTTTGTTCAATAGGATTGAGGACGTTGCTATAAATGTCTGTCTGTATTGTGCGTTGAATTATATATATAATATATATATATATATATATATATTATATATATATATATACTGCCATTGTTTCTCTAGGAACAAACCTTGACACAAAAACACAGAAAATGTTTTTACTGATGAATGCAGATGCTCATAGAAGCAATATTTGTGACCCTGGAGCCCACAACCAGTTTTAAGTCGCTGGGGTATATTTGTAGCAATAGCCAATAATACATTGCATGGGTCAAAATTATCTATTTTTCTTTTATGCCAAAAATCATTAGGATATTAAGAAAAGATCATGTTCTATGAATATATTTTGTAAATGTCTTGCCATAAATATATAAAAAAAATCATAATCATTTTTGATTAGTAATATGCATTGCTAAGAACTTCATTTGGACAACTTTAAAGGCGATTTTCTCAGTATTTTAACTTTTTTGCACACTCAGATTCCAGATTTTCAAATAGTTGTATCTCAGCCAAATATTGTCCGATCCTAACAAACCATACATCAATGGAAAGCTTATTTATTCATCTGTCAGATGATGCATACATCTTAATTTTGAAAAATTGACACTTAAGACTGGTTTTGTGGTCCAGGGTCACAATTGTGTTAGAAGGTGTTCTTGCACTACCAGTAATGGCCTCCTGGAAGCAGCAGATCATAATTGTGCCTTTAAGCGTGTTTTCACCATGTCTTTATGCTTTGTGCTTTATTCATACAGTGCAGTGAGGTCTTCTCTCTTTCATGTTTATTTTTGGATTTCATATAGGCCTACAGCAACCTGCTAATTTAAGTCTTTGCTGTGAATTTCCTTTCCCTTATTAAATGTACATCTTTTTTTTTTTCTTCTCCCCTCATGTGGATGTGAGATAAAAACACGATTTTAATATTTTGTCAGGCTAATCTTATTTTAGATTTCTGTCACTTTTATTAGACATATATTTGTAGTAATTTTGAGATAATTGGTGTAGGCCTATGGGTTTCGCTTTTCTCGCTTTTTTTCGCTTTGTTGTTGTTTTCTAAGCATATCACACATGCGTTAACAAAAGGCTGTGTTTGTTTTATGTTTGTATGATTTCTGATATGCTCTTTGTTTTGAGACATCAGGAGGCGATATTGTGCTGTGATGACGATATCCTCAGCTGACGTCCTGATTGGCTAGTGTTCACTAGCAATCTCTTCAGCACCTGTCGAATTTGGCCCATATATGCTTTGCGAATGATTAGTGGCTCACTTTCACGTAGGAAGGCAGTATTTTAGGCACTTTTCATCCCAACCTCGACAGAATATGTAGGCCTATTTCAACCAAAGTGATTATATTTATTGTAGACTGTATTATAATTTAATTTGTACGCTTAAATCAATCACAGTGTCGTATCGGTGACGGTATAGTGTAATTGATCGGTGGTTGCATCAGTGATTGATCGTGTACGTGACAGCTGGATGAACTGAGCTCGAGCAACTTTCCAAATCTATGTTTGGGAATTTGAAACGGTCGGATACTGTAACGCCTCTTTTCAGCACCTTGGTTAGTTCCTCTGAGGAGATACTCGGACCCTATGGCAGAGACACGGACAAATATCAGCTGTGTTTTACTCTGAACCTATTCCTGTGTGAGTTAGGCGCTTATTTTGAACGCCGAGGTCTCTGGACTGGACTGAAAGTCTTCTTATGAGGTCGAGGATTTGGGAGAGACTGGGATTTCAGAAAGATGATCACGCGCTACAGACCGGTATATGCTCTTTTCTTTTTGATTAATAAAGTGGATGCCATTGGGAATGTTTATGATAGTAGAGTTTAACTACATGTTAGCCTTTAATTAACGTTTAAACAAGAAATTATGCGTTTAATTGTGTATATTTATATGTTTTTAGTTGTTTGGAAAGCCATGTGAGTTTTCCAAAAAAACTCGCAGCTACATCAAAGAAAGATGGTGTGGCTTTATGTGAATAGCTTCTAATGACAGATAACCTGAGGTCGTTTTATTCTAAATATCGACATCGTTACCATTTTAACGCTTTTAGGGGGTTGTGACAAGATGCGATAGAATTCAGCGGCTGCCAACGGAGGTGCTGCGCATGCGCGGTTGTTTTGGAACGGGTCCTTGTTTCAATGGCGTGAAGCCAAAAAGATGAATAAAAAAATCGATATACTACAGCCAGCTTTCCACATAAATCATGTGAAAGCTCTACAAAGAGATTTTTTTTCTGCAGAAGCATGCAAAGACCTACCAATGTGTAAAGTGATTGGCCTTAATCTTTGATCTCCAGGGTACAGTATTATTTTGGACTCCAAAAAGCTGTTTGTTTTGTATTCTGATTAGATTTGGAAATGTTTTATATATATATATTATTAAAATCCGAATAAATTAGACATATTTTACTGCACAATGGACATCTCTTTGATGTAAATAATTAGCTATTTAAATTATAAGTGAGAGTGAAGTTAGGGAAATATGCCTAGTTTTCATGAAAATGCCTAAATTAATTTTTGAATTGAAATTTTTATGAATATTTTTACTTTTTAATTTTTGTTTGTTTATTTAGTTTTTTTTTTTTTTCTTATTTATTCATATTTTTATTTTTTGGGCAGAAGTATATATGTGACCATGGACCACAAAACCAGTCATAAGGGTCAATTTTCTTTTTTTTAAAAATTGAGATTTATACATAACCTGAAAGCTGAATAAATAAGCTTTCCATTGATGGAGAGTTTGTTTGGATAGTACAATGTTTGGCCGAGATACAGCTATTAAATTTACAAAATTTACATTAAGATATATAATTTTGGCATGAAAGAAAAACCTATAATTTTGACCCATACAATGTATTTTTGGCTATTGCTACAAATATACCTGTGCTACTTATGACTGGGTTTGTGGTCCAGGGTCACATATGTAAAGTGTAATACAGTTACAGGGGTGACAATCTATAGGCGATTATTAAGGGATGTATGATGGGAACTACAATACATATAGAATTCAATATTGACTGAAATAGTATACTTCTAGGTCCTCTTTTGATTTGATCCACTGTGTAGTGCAGATTATAGGGTCATGCTACTCATTTAATCTTCAGGAAATGCTTTTTGAGGGGAGTTACATTACAGTGTGATAAAGTGGCAGTGTTGCTCTGCTGCATCTGCTGCTCCTAGAGCATTCAGTCAGGTTGCAGATGCTCACCTTATTCATTCTCTTAATTGACTGTGACGTGCTTGTGTTCACATGTTTTCATCTGGAAGGCAGGAGAGTGAATTCAAACTTTTCCTTTCTGAAATAACATGTCTATAACACACCACAGCTGTATGTACCTTCTTTAACACCTTTACGTATAGATCAACCTTATCTTCTCACCACTATGTCAAAGGTTTATTGCAGTATTTCTGAGGGAGTTGTTTTAGTTTTGGACAGAAATAAGGATGGATTGCAGTCCATATACACTCTAGATCGAGATCATCGTGGGTCAGGTAGCCTGTCTAGACACAGAAAGATGTAATTCTTCAAACTGCACCCTATGGATGAAACCGATATTCTGACATAGCCTTACTTTTTTTTTTTTTTACTAGCCTACACTTTAAAATAAAACAGCCCATATGTGTGTGATGTAATAGTAATAGTCTGATAGTCTGATCCAATATAAATTGAACATCTCAAAAAAATTATTAATTTTTTTTGTAATTTTTGTTTTTATTTGTTTTGTTTGCTTTTCTGTTTTTTGTTTTCACCAGTCTTTCTTGTTTTGTTTTGTTTGGTTTTCTTTTCTTTTTTCATTTGTTGATCTGTCTGTTTTTTATTTTTGTTTGTTTTAGTTTTTTGTCTTATTTTAATTTGTTTTGTATGCGTTTTAATTTTCTGTTTTTGTTTCATTTTAATTTTTTAATTCTTTTTTGGTTTCATTTGTTTTACATTTGTTTTTTTCTGTTTTTGTTTCATTTTCTTTTTGTTTGTTTTTTATTTGCCTTGTATTGTTTTTGTTTTTCTGTTTTTGTTTGGTTTTATTTTTTTCTGTATTTTATACTTCTTTTTTTCAGTTTGTTTTTATTTCAATCGTTTTGTTTAGTTTTCTTGGAAATCAGCATCAGCTGAACAAGTCTAGGTTTCAAAGTCCTAGTCAGTTCCCAAATCTGCTGACAGATTATAGATAATAAAAATGATGTTCCAAATTTTTATCTTGAGTAAATATTGTGTAATATGAATCTCTTTTATTTTCCCTAAACTGTGTTATATATTGACACTTTAGCAGCGATGTTTTCTTATATCAACATCATCCACTGAACAGCCCATATTAGTAAACCATTATTTCTGTGTGACCTCGTTACATAGCCTATCGTCCTTCAACCATCTCATACTGTAAGTTTGCTTTGGCTTTTGAAATTCATGACAGTCCAACCAGACCAGTCTTTGTTTACTGTGAGTCAGATCACCGCTCATGAATATGTTTAATGTCTCATGGCAGGCGTGTACCTCACTGTGACATGTGTGCTGGTTTTTCAGTGCCGCCCGCAATGCAATTCTCTCCTCTCCTGCTATCTCCCCCTCCCTCCCGCTCCTCTCTCTCTGTCTTCCATCATGCTCTTTCTCTCCCTCCTTCTTTCTCCCCTCATCACACTCTCATGCACACACTCCACCATACAGCTATCCTCCCACAAGGTCAACTCAATCACAGCAGCACGGCCAGATTGTATCCCGAGCACACACGCGTGTGTCTGCGCACGAACGGAGATGTTTTTTGTTTTTTGATGGCATTAAGCTGAGGCAGTTATTAAAAGAATGCCCGTGAGCCGCAGCTTTGCCGGTGGAATCCAATGCAGGCGTCCCCCTGTCGGAGAGAAGCTGTTTGGATGTGCTCATCCCATGCAAAAGCGGAGCCGCTATTGTGCTCTACCTGTGCAGTGATTCACTTCAGCTGATATCGTCCACCTACAGCAAGGATGTAACGGCCCCTCTGTGGGCAGATTATGCTCTGAGAGGATCTCTTCTAGCTTTTTACCCCTTTCTTGTCCTCTTTCTTCCTCCTGTTTTGGTCTTTCTTCTACCGGATCACCTCAGAGACCCGATGCCACCATGTCCTTGGCGTTCTGTGGCAATGACAACAACTCGGCCGCTTACAACGTGGATGCCGGTGTCCTCAACAACGGCTGCTTCCTGGACGCTCTCACGGTGGTGCCGCACGTCTACCTGCTCTTCATCACTTTTCCTATCCTCTTCATCGGTGAGTGTCAAAGACAGGTGAGAACTAGTGCACGCTTGTGTCACAATACTAAGGACTGGAGTGAATGAACACTCTATGACTTTACTATTTACTGTAAGTTTAATTATGACAGACAGACAAACTAGATAGACACAGACATAGATAGACAGGCGGATAGACAGACGGAAAGATAGATAGACAGACAAATGGACTAGATAGATAGATAGATAGATAGATAGATAGATAGATAGATAGATAGATAGATAGATAGATAGATAGATAGATAGATAGATAGATAGATAGATAGATAGATAGATAGATAGATAGATAGATAGATAGAAATACAGATAGATGGACAGATAAATAGTCTGACAGTTAAATGGATAGATAGACAGACAGGTGGATAGGCAGATGGGCAGATAGATAGATGTGCGGATAGACAGACGGATGGATACACAGGCAGATAGACAGTTGGATAGACAGATGGAAAGATAAATGGATGGATAGAAAGGCAGATACACAGATGGATGGATGGATAGACAGTTGGATAGACAGACAGATGGGTGGATAGACAGACAGACACAGATAGATGGATAGATGGGCAGACGGACGGACGGACAGATAGATATGCAGATAGATGAAAGGATAGACAGACGGATACATAGTTAGATGAGCGGGTAGACAGTTGGATGGATTGACAGGCAGATAGACAGACAGTTCAATAGACAGTCGGACAGACAGTTAGACTGACACGAATAGATTCATTTTTTAAAATTTGACTCATTCATTGCGAAGATGCATAATTGATCTGCGTTCAAGTAGTTACAAATGTGGTTTGGTGAACCACATAAGGAGACCAGGATAGAGTTTGTCAAGCCACTGTGGGAAACATTTTTATTTTAGACAAACCAATGTGACCTTAATGGTGGAATGTACAGCTGAAACATCATACTGTCAGAGAGTTGAGTTACAGGAAGAACAGAGCTTGATTCCCCATACCAGAAGAGTCAGAACAACGGCAAACAATCCCACTAATGTCAGAGTGAACTAACCTGAACCAACCTACCGTCACACTTATTCATTTTTCACAAATGATTTGGAATCATTACTGATTGATTACATTTTTAAATCGTTTTTTTTTTTTACAAAAATATTAACCATTACAACTGTTTTCAGCTTCGATACTAATAAGAAATGTTTCTTCACACTTAAGGGCCGGATCAATGAATCAGAATCATGGAATTCCATACAAATCCCATCTCAGATGGACATTTTTGTGGAGAATATTATGCATAAAATGACTACATCGTTTTTTATATGCAATGCATGCTGCTATTTGTTTTGAATCAGCATTCTCATATCCCTGTTATCCAGTTCTTCAGGATATCAAGGGCAAAATCTGTCCCAGTGTTATTACAACCTGGAAAGGACATTGATTTTGAGACACTTTTTCCAGTCCAGCATGGTATATTTGCCCATGTAATAACTTACAATTTCTCACTTTGCATTATAGCACCTGCCTATATGTGATGTTTTTTTATTAAGACGATACATGGACAAACAATTTCTATCTCAAGGATAGTTTACATCACTTCCTGCCAGAGAGAATTATGTTGCTGTAAGCGATGTACAGATATTTAATCATTGTACTGTAGGTTGGGGGAGTCAGAGTTCCAAGGTGCACATCCATCACAGCACTTGGCTGCACTTCCCCGGACACAACCTCCGCTGGATCCTCACCTTCATCCTGCTCTTCATCGTCGTCTGTGAAATAGCCGAGGGCATCGTGTCCGACGGGTGAGATTTATGTGTTGATTCATCTGTCTGTCTGTCAGTCTGTGTGAATCTCATGAAACCTGTCAAGAACCTGCCTAGGGCATATTTCATCCCAAAATAAATTGCAATATAATTAGGGATTTTTTTAATTTATTTTTTTGCTCTTATTGCATTATTTTCATGACAATTAAGCACATCCTCTTTCCTTTTTTATGAAAATCAATATTATTTATCATCATTATTTATTTCGTTTAAAAGTAATGCATACACACAGAGAGAGAGAGAGAGAGAGAGAGAGAGAGGTATTTTACATTGACCAAGGCTGCATTTAAATACAGTCAAAATAGTAATATTGTAAAATATTATTACGATTTAAAACAACAGTTTTCTATGTGAATATATTGTAAAATCTTATTTATTCCTATAATTCAAAGCTGAATTTTCAGCATTCTTGTAAGAAACATTTATTAATCTAATCAAGGTTGAAGACAGTTGTGATGCTTCATAGTTTTTGTGGAAAACATGATACATTTGTTTTCAGAATTCTTTGATGAATAGAAAGTTCAAAAGAACAACATATTTTTGTAACATTATAAATGTTGTTACTCTCACTTTTTATCAGTTTAATGTGTCCATGTGGAATGAAAATACCAATAATTAATATGCATTAATTATGTATAAATGCAAATCTTGATAATTAAATAATGGAAAATATGTAAATTACAAAAAAAAAAAAAAAAAAAAGTTTTTATTTTTATTTTATTTAATATTTAATTTTATTTAATATTTTATTGTATTGTATTTGATTTGAGGGATGTCGATCCATGTCTAATACTGTTTTTCTCTCTCTTTCTCAGGTTTAATCAGTCGGTCCACCTGCACCTCTATATGCCATCATGTTTGGCCTTCATGGCTGCCATCACGTCAATCGTCTACTACCACAACATAGAGACCTCCAACTTCCCCAAACTGCTAATTAGTGCGTGTCAACTTTATAGTGTCTTTTGCTTATTAAAATGTCTTGAAACCCTAAAACACATTTTTTGGAGATGTTAACATATATGAACAGGTTGCACATCAGTGAAAACAACAATAGCACTCATTATGTCAATTAAAAAGTGTTTTTCATTTAATGTCGTTCTTCCGGTTCATAAAGAAAAGTTGAACATACGTCACGAAAAGTGACGTAAATGTGTTAATTTGCAGTGGTGCTTGGCTGGAGTGGCTGGAGAGTATGTGTCTACATCATCAGTTTTCCAAGCTTTTCTCAGTATTATTCATGAGAATGAAATCTTATGATCCAAACACTGTGCTGTATTATGCATGAGGTCATCTTACAGGGGAGAATTCAAATCTGATGAACAAGGTTCTGCGCTGTCAGTTAATCTCTGTAAACATGACTGTAACAATTTTTTATATGTAACACTTGGAGCGCGTATGAGAGAGCAGTTTCTGCGCTGAACGCCGTGAGGAGTTTAACAACACATCATAGTTTATATCCAGACCAGAGCAAGCGTGTTTCAATCATACTTTAAATTCTTTCGTGCTCCAAACATGAACCAGCACCCTTTTCACGCACGTCACGTCTTCTTCAAATAAAATATGCACAAATAAGGGCACTGATCATGAACGTACTTAAGTACCAAAAGTAAATTTCCTTTTTTAGGTCAATGCATTGTTTTATTAATGTTGTACGTAATACTTGCAATACTTGTGGATTGAAAAGTACAATATTTATCTTTCAAATGCAGTGAAGTTAAAGTGAAAAGTTTCCAGAAAAAATAATACTCAAGTAAAGGGCAGATTCTCAAAAAGTGTACTTAAGTATAATACTCAAGTAAATTTACTTAGCTACTGTCCGCCTCTGCCCATTTCTGGAGTCTTTTTCAGATCTAAGGTGTGAAAGACCTGCTGAAACAGGGCGGTTTCATGACACTTTAAGGACTGAGTTTTCTGAGTAATTTGGATGTGATATGCACATTTAATTCATAATGCAAATCACTTTCTAAAGAGTGAAGTAAAGCACCATTAGCCTAACTGTAATATGGGAATTACAGCCATTATAATAAGTATGCATCTTTCAAAAGAATAATTAAATTGCTCCAGCTACATTCACACAGATACCATTTTTCTAATAAACGACTGCATTGCAGTGCTACAGACTAATGGCCCTTGATAGTGCAATGGTATTTTCCAAACACAATTTCATTTCCAGGATAAAATTGTTTGCTACAATGACTGTCTAGACTGGAGATTGAAGTCACAGCCCTGTAATCACATTTCTCGGCTGCAATATTTTTGAGGATGGCAGGACATTTTAAAGAGACTGTAACTGTATTTATCATCCTATCTCTGAACATCTGGAGTGAGAAGCCATTTCAGAGTTTCACCTGCTGTGCAAAACCAGAAGAGACTGATGCCTTTGGTGCTAATGTGTGTAGAGGATGTGATGTCATATGTCATTGTATTTATTCTTCTTTCACAGCTCTGCTCATTTACTGGGTTCTGGCGTTTGTCTCTAAAGCAATCAAGTTTGCCAAGTACACAGAGCATGGCATCGGGCTGAGACAGCTACGCTTCGGGATAACAGGGTTACTGACGCTGCTGTATGGCCTGCTGTTGGCCGTGGAGATCAACGTCATTCTCAGCAGGGTAAATTAATGTTTGTCTGTGATTTGTATTCCTGGCCATTGAGTCTCCATTCTCCATTTTGATTTTTGTTATTCCTCAGCCTCTGGCTGTGATTGTCTTGCTATATATTTCTTGAAAAATACAAAAGTCTGATCACATCTGCTGACAGACTGCAGGGAATTTGGTATTCAATCTGATCTTTAATCAGGATTCAAAAACTCTCCCACATGTTGTTCCATGTCCTGATGACATTTCTCTTCTGTAAAACAAAAAATAAGGTATTTAGTAAAGTGTCCTAGTTGCTCTTTTCCATGCGATGAAAGTAAATGTAAATGAGCAAAAGTTTACTTTTGTAACAATTTGTGAATTTGCAATTTCTAGCTAGTTAGTCATGAAGCAGAACTATTAGTCTTAACTGTTTCATTTAGTCTTTCATTAATTAAACTCTTCATTTATTGAAGCCATTAAGTTTCACAGTCCAGAAATAGTTTGCCTTTGTGTTTTGTCATCAAACTATTTGACGTTGTGAGATTTATGAAAAGAAAGTCACTGTTCTTAAATTCTGTTCTTCAATGTTGAGATAAGAAACATTGCTTTTTCTTTCATTTACAATTAGAATAATTTTGACTGTTTTCTCTTGTTTTTCTACAGCGATACATGTGTTTTGCACTCCCCACTGAAGTGAAGCCCCCAGAGGATTTACAGGACCTGGGGGTTCGATTCCTGCAGCCGTTCGTGAACCTGCTGTCCAAAAGCACATACTGGTGGATGAACACCTTCATCACTGCAGCACACAGACGCCCCATCGATCTGAAGGTCATTGGCAAGCTACCAATAGCTATGAGAGCTCTAACTAACTACCTGAAGCTCCGCGAGGCCTTTGAAGCCCAGAAGGTACATTTTAAGAATCTGTCATCATTTTTATTGTATATTTTTTCTACTATTACTATTTTTAGGCAAGTTCCCTTGTCCTCTCTCCCAATGCTAGCATGTGAAACCAAGCAATGAGTAAAAGAGGACTTTTATGGATTGTGAAGCCTAAATGCGATCAACAAAAGTCAAAGCTGAACATAGGCTACAAACAAACTACACTGACTCCGACTCTTTCAGTTTTTATTTAAAAAACATTGCCTCTGTAAGTTTGCGTTAGAATGATTTAATTACAAGAGTGTGATTATAAACACAACAAATGGCAACTGTCTTTTTCAAGATGGTTAAAAGCTAAAAAAATAAAATAAATCACAAGTGGACTTACTTACGTATTTTATGTTGTAGACTAAAATGTAAAAATGAGTTCTCCACATTTTCATGTTCCACCACTTTAACCAAAAATGCATTTACTTCAGGGCGATGTAACCAGAAATTCTGAAATTGCTAGCTTGTTTCCTATATGTCATATAAATCTACGGACATGCTAATACTGGAATCTGAAGTGGCTAACATGCTAACTTCTTTCCATGTTTTGGCATAAAATAAGTATGGGATTGCTAAAACCGGAACCAGATGTGCTAAAATGGCAACTTGTTTCCGGGGTTCGGTCTAAATAAATAGGGTGATCTAAATAAAATTGAATCAGAAGTGCTAAAATGCTAACTCATTTTGGGGTTTTGTCATACAAAATTATGGAAGTGATAAAACTGTAACTGGAAGTGCTAATATGCTAACTCGTTTCGAAGTTTTCACCCACAAAAAATACGGAAGTAAAAATAGAAAAATATAAATACAGCTATTTTCACATGACTTCATTATATTTGATATTCAAAACAGCAAGTGGGATATACATAAAAACACATATATATATATATAAACTGCAGTAATAGTATGACAGTAGTACAGTATTTCAATACAAAGTATTCATATTTCCTCCGAAGTGGCTGTTTAATGATGTCACACTCAAAAAAAAAAAAACATTTGCTTATCTGTTATTTGTGGATTTGGGAATTGCGGCTCTCTCTTTGATGATGATGATGCAGTGAAAAGTCACGTACATCACAAACCACAGGAAGAGAGATGTGGAAAACCTCTTAAATTTCATGTCTAGAGCGTACGTGTCTTCAGAACACTGAAAGACAGAATGTGTTCCATTTGCTCTGTGAATGCAGTGACCTTTTGACCCTTAGCGGGGTGAAGGAATTCTGCATCTGTCTTCTCATGGGAGTAAAGAGCATATGACGTGTGCAGTTACATGTTTGTGAGCTCAACTCCAGGTGAAATGGATATTGTGAGAGTTCATACCGTGACAGTTTTCACGTGCGGCACGAGCGCAGTGTGACATCGCTCACGTCTCATGATGAGCTCCATTAGTAATGGCCATAATAAATGCTACATATGATTGATTCCGTCCTTTAGTGCAATAGTTGAGGATTAACGTCACATCCGGGTCCATTATGGTGTGCAACACCCATTTTTACCATCTAATCAATTCCCAAATGATAAAATCCATCCCTGCCATTAATTTTCTCTATGTCAGAAATGTACCAATGTAGAGGTAAAACTGGTTGTGAAAAGGGTTTTACATTGGCGTTCTCAGAATGTTCTGGCAAGTTTCTCTCAAAGTTATGAACAAATATTTTTTCAAAGTTATCTGGCCTTTAAAAATGTCCTCAAAACATTAACAACAACAAAAAGTATTTATACATTGTTCATGGGATGTTTTATTTTTATTCTGTTATAAAAATGGAATGTTCCCTTAACATTCATATAAAAAAAACATGCAGAAAGAATGTTTTCATAAGTTAATGAGAGCATTAGCCAAATGTTCTTAGAAAGATATAGCAACACAACATAGCAAATGTATTGTTTTCAAATGTTATATTTCAAAATAAATCTTAACTGTTGTATCTTCTAACATTTGTTTATTTCAAAGTGTTTTCAGGTCACAATAACTTCAAGTTAATGGCTACAGTACATTTGGTGTAGAAAAATGACGGGGTCAGAGCTAATGAGATTCAGAGATTTGTGTTTAATTAAATTTCAAATAAAAATGCATGGCTGAAAATGACCACAGTGCTCTCCTGTTAGGAAACAAATCCACTGATACAGCAAATATAGGTGTTTGAAATGCACAGAGCAATCCATAACAGCACTGTAATTATGCATGTGTGCTGCCTTTAAATACATATTAGCATAACAAAAAGCAAGGAACGAATAGCTCATTTGCTGATTTCTCAGTATTTCTGTGTAAAGTAATTTTTCTAAAATGTTCAGAATGTAAAATGTTCAAACAAAAAAGTTTTATGAAAAGTTTTGTTTGTTTGAATATTTTCCTTACAAGCTCACTCTTTAATCATATTTCAAAAAATATTAGGAGTCATTATGAAAATAATTGAAAACAATATAAAGATGTACTCAGATTGGGTAAAAAAAACCCCCATAACATTAGAGGGGTCATATGGCGTTGCTAAGAAGAACATTATTTTGTGTATTTGGTGTAATGCAATGCGTTTATACGGTTTAAGGTTAAAAAACATTATTTTCCACACACTATACATTATTGTCGCTCCTCTATGCTCCGCCTTTCTGGAACGCATTGATTTTTACAAAGCTCATCGTTCTGATAAGCGAGGTGTGCTCTGATTGGCCAACTATCCAGTGCACTGTGATTGGCCGAATACCTCAAGTGTGAGACGGAAATGTTACGCCCCTCACCGTATTGGGATGCTGTGTCCCAGCGCGATGACACAAAAACAATAAAACCCATTATAAACGAGGCATTTGTTGCATCCAGTGGGGACATAATTACTGATTATAATGACTTATACTGTCTTTTTACACGCCGCGTAAGCATTACCATGCCTGCATTTCTGATCAGAGAAACAACACTACTCTACACTGCTCAAAACTCGCGTTTGAATCGTCAGTAGCAGAAACATACTTACAGGCTGTGAGTCAGAAGCATCAAACTGTCCTTGCAAAGTTGGAAATGCCCCACTCTATAGAAACAGCCTTTGTGCAGGCCAGCATTGTAGGCTACTCTTTCAGATTCAGGAAATAGTCCTCCGTAAAATGTGCTGCACACACTCTAATATTTGGGTTGAACTGTTCTGGAACAATATTGTAAATACAATTTAACCACTGATTTCTAGTTGTGACTTCTTTTGGAAGCCCAAACAAAGTACTTTCGGTAAAACACAGCATGTCCACGACATGGCGCCTTCGACAGCAACAATACTACAGCAAAAATAATAGTTCTGCCTTCTTTCTTTGCGTAAATATTTAGACGTGGGGGCGTGTTTTAGGGGGGCTTGGCAGAGTCTTAACTTTTATAAAGAATATCTCTTTGGTTTTGAGACTTTAGTCTTTGCAACTTCAGGGATCGTATCTATGCACAAACAGCTTGTAACACTCCAAAGAGAAAGAAAAACTTGAAATCGCATCATATGACCCCTTTAAATTTCAGCATATTGCATTTAATATAAATTTTAAATATAGTACTTTTTATTTAATTGCAATCAACATGGAATTACGGGTCAGAAATCACTACATTCACTACATTCATATTCTTTTTAAATATATTTTCTATATAAGATAAACTCCTTTTAAAAGTATGCTGAAATATATTACTTTTTCACAAGGGCAGTGGCTGAATTTATCAGCCACAGCATAAATGGCTGCCCACTGCTCCGGGTTTGTGTTCACGGTGTGTGTGTGTGTTCACTGCTTTGTGTGTGCACGTTGGATGGGTTAAACGCAGAGCACTTACTGGGTTTTAGACTTCCTCCTTTGTAGTACAGTGAATAATTTAGATGCATTAATGAAAATCGTGGTTCTATTCATATCTGTTATTACTTTCCTGTTACTTATTCAGAGGCCTCAGGGCATTCAGCCACAGGGGCCCAAGTGGATCTGGACGGCTTTGCGACAAGCCTTTGGAAAACCTCTCCTTCTCAGCATCACCTACCGTTTCATGGCAGACCTGCTTGGCTTTGCCGGGCCGCTCTGCATATCAGGCATCGTGCATCATCTCAGTAAAGAAAACCACACCATTCAGCCACCAGTAAGAAAACTAATGTCTAAAACAACCAAGAATAATGGCAGAATTATGGTTAGTCCAAAAGTAGAAGACACTGAAATTAAATTATTTTTCAGTTTTTGTGTTGTTGTCATAAACTAGTACTTCTGTTCTTTTAGGTATTTAGAAGGTAACATTAGAAACCATTGCAGTGGGGGACTCACTTCTGGCCACGGCTGCATCTTTTCATGTAACATTTTCATCTGGTGTTACAAAGCGTTTTATCATCATGCTGCTGTCATCAATTATTAAAACGTTTAACAGCATGCTGTCTGGATCTCGGATGTCGGATGATAGCCTGTTTGGATGTCTTAGTATGATGTAATCCATTTCACTACATGGAGTTTGTGATGGCAAGACACCAATAGAAGATGAATGAACAATCCACATAGAAAATAAAATGTTTTAAATGCCTAAATAATTATTTATCTAGTTACCACACTGAAAGCCAAGGCCATCATGCATGCAATTTTATTTATTTATTTAGAGAGGGTCATCAGCAGTAGCTCTTGCTTTAGAGATAAGTTGTCCCATGTTTTTTTGTTTAATTTATTATAAATGTGTACACTTTCTTTCCAAGTATGTATTTATTTGTTTGTTTGTAACATTTTGGGTATTTTACAAATTGTTGTAGATAGATTGATTCATTGGGTGATTTCCAAACTTTTTAATACAACTTTGAGGGCACACACATCTACTGAAAGTAATAACTGAGTGTCATGATGCATTTAATGTTATGGCATTTTCAAAGACGGCTTCTGATAGAGAAAACAAATAGCTACGATATGTTGTTGTTCAGGGTAGCAAATCTCAAGATCCATATTTCATTTCAGAAATTGTATTAACCTGCCAATGGCAAACTTTAATGAGTTTCTGCTTACTTTTGGGCACTTGTATAGTGGCGATTAAATTTTCTTTAATTCTTTCATTATTTTTCTTACTTATTTCATAAGTTGAAAATGCAGTGAGGAGACTAATTGTTGTGTGTCAGTGGTGATTCTTCTTCATTGGTTTAATTGACTCGTTTGTTGCTGCTCCAATCTTTAATTACATGATATAGTTGCATATTGAAATTATAATTAGTGTCCTGTGCTTTCTTTTTAGAGGAAAGTTGCTGATTGGTGACAGGATAGTGCCATAACAGGGAAAGACCAGGACTAGTCGCATTAAAAACTGGTTTAGCTCATAAAACATAGTAATGTGGCTGTAACCTCTCACTTTTAAAGATGAAGTCATGGCTAATGTTAAATGGTTTGGTGTGTTTCAGGTGAAGCATCTTGGAATCTACTTCATCTCCTCCCAGGAGTTTCTCGCTAATGCTTACGTCCTCGCTGTGCTGCTGTTCTTCGCTCTGCTCCTCCAGAGGACTTTCCTACAGGCCTCCTACTACGTTGCCATCGAGACTGGAATCAATTTGAGAGGAGCCATTCAGGTCAGCGCAGTGGAGACTTCAATGACTCCATAACCTTTGATTGCCTGGTTCCCTTCAAATGATCAGTGTTGGGGAAAGTTACTTTTAAAAGTAATGCATTACAATATTGTGTTACTCCCTAAAAAGTAACTAATTGCATTACTCAGTTACTTTTTATGGAAGGTAATGCATTACATTACTTTTGCATTACATTTTGTCATCCGGGCTGGGCTCGCTAATTTGTTTTTTAATAACAGAAAACTTAAAAGTTATATGTTTGGCAACTGTAAAGGCTGTTTCCCACCAAAAGTTAACTTAAGCCTCAGGCTGAGAAAAGTTCCTCTGTACCTCATTGCCAATTTCTCTCAACATGGGGACAGAAGAGGTACTTGCGTTACTGATTTGAAAGAGTATTTTGTTGTAAATTTAAAAGTAATGCATTACTTTTCTAGTTACTTTAAAAATATGTTACTCATGTTACTTGTAATACGTTACCCCAACACTGCAAATAATATGATATCCGGTTTCACTTCCAGACAAAGATCTTCAATAAAATAATGCATCTCTGCACCTCCAACATGTCTATGGGGGGAATGACAGTAGGCCAGATATGCAACCTCGTCGCTATAGACACCAATCAGCTGATGTGGTTCTTCTTCCTGTGTCCCAACCTGTTTGCAATGCCAGTTCAGGTAAATCCTCATGTGAGGTTCCTTTCTCCGTAGAGTTCAATGCATTGGGGAATATTGCTGCGAGTTTGTGAATGGGCTTTGAGTCAAATGTTTCAGTCGCATTGCCTTATTTGCCTCAGAGAAGCTGTTTTTAAATAGATATTCCCTCATATGGGTTTTATCTGTGATGTTATCTGTACTTGACCCACATAGAGATGTTGCTTTCAAGTCCAACATGCTCAGTCCCAGCAAGAATCAAAGTCATTCTGAATTAAAATCTGATTTTAACAAGATTATTTTAGAGATTTAGGCCGGGCTCACACTGTGCGATTTCTTTTTTTTTTTTTTAAGTCCTTTAGGATTGTACTTGTCAGACTGTACGAACATGATGATCATGTCACACTATGGGATCTCAGTTGTCATTAATGTTAGACTGTACGACAGTCAAGACGAGTTAAAAATGGGTGCACGCAAGAAAACTTGTCCGGAGTTTTACATTATCAACACGTCCAGTGACTGCGAACTGCATTGCCGCGGGACCGAAATGTTGGCTATCATTAAACGTATATGAACGTCGGCAGTACCGACGTATTTAATAAGAATAGTGTATGCAGCTCTACACACCCACATGAAAACAGCGGCGCAACCAGTGTTTATATAGAAAATGCAACATATCAGATGAATTCCGTGAGCGGAGGACAGGAGCGCCGGAGTTTATGGCTGATAGAATAATTCTCTAGCATTATGCCTGCTCATAGCTTGTCTTTAAAAACGGAGACAGTTTGATATTCATCGTAGGGGTAGTCACACTGCAGAACTGTGCTCCAAATCTTCTGACACTGCCAGAATTTCATCGGAGGTGAAATTTGATCCCAACAGCCATTAATTGCCTGTCGGTGAACATGTCAAACCAGCGATCAAAGACTCCAGATTTTAGTCTAGGATTATAGGAATCTTTTAGGATTTTCAAAATTTGTCTCAGACGACCAAATCGCGGCCAAAATCGCACAGTGTGAGCCTGGCTTTAGACTTTTTAATTTGTTTTCCTGTATAGTTGGTGTTATTTTTTAAATTAGATGAGAGATTCTACAGTCACTGGAAATCCAGTGACAACCCAACACTGTAGCAAAATTGTTTAATGTATGTAATATAGTTTGGATTATAGACTATATTAGGTGACATGTAGACACTTTAGGTTCTAGTTTTGTTCCCCCTTTTCCCTTTATTTTGTTTATTGCTTTGGTTTGCTTTGCCTTGCATTGTGTTTTGCTTTGTTTTGTTTCGTTTTTCATTTAACTTTTACTTTATTTATTTATTTTTGTGTGTGTGTGTTCTTTTGCTTTTTTTTTTTGTTCAGTTTTATTTAGTTGTCGTCTTTTGGTTTTAGTTTTGTTTTGTTTTTTTGTATGTCTTTTTGTTTTGTCAATTGTTTTTGTTTATTTTTTTTATTTTTTTGCTTTGCGTTGTATTGTTTTTTTGTGCTTTGCTTTTAGTTTTTTTGTTTGTTTTGTTTTGGTATTTATTTTTGTTTTGTCTTGCTTTGTGTTGTCTTGTTTTATTTGTTTGTATTCCTTGCTTTGTGTTGTGTTTGCTTTGTTTTGTAATGGTATTGTAATTTATACATGTAAATTAATATTAGGGCTGTCTGTCAGTATTTTAGTGTGATTAATCAGTGTCGTTCAGTTAACATTTAATTTCATTCAGTTTTGAAGAAGAATATAAAAAATAGACCTTTGTGTAATTATTGAGTTTGTAAATGTGTGTTGATGACACTAATAACATCAATTTATCCAAGAATTTACTAAACCCAGTCATTATCTTTATTAATATTCACAGGACATGCAAACACAGCAGGTCAATGCAAATATCATTGCTATCAAATATCAATCAAATATGCAATAATTCAATGATTTACTTGGATTACTGGATGTAATCTTAAATGTATAAAATAAATGACCAATAAATCAGTTGAAGTTTCAATGTACCTTTGAATGGCATGACATAAATTGGTTACAGCAGACAGATCTTGAGCTGAACAAAAGAAAATGTAAAAACGTTGCAAAGCCTATCAGTGTTCAGTATTCTTCACATTCCTGCTATTGAACGTGTTTCTCCTGAGGTTAGACAGTGTGAAATGTCAGATACCTCTGCAAGATCTATTTTTAGTCTGCGTATAACAGTATTTTTGTCCTTGAAAGCCTCATCTTGTGGAAAAAAAGGAGTGTCACTTGTGGAAATCTGTTTCTTTGTCAGTGAGGCTTCTTGAATGATGAGAGCATAAGTGCTTCATTTAAATTAAAATGCATTCAATGATGGCAGTGTGAAATATTCAACAAGCCAAATAATTAAGTCATTGAAGGACGAGAGTCCTAGAGAGCTGTTGTTGTGAAACAGATTGTATATACATATATGCATTCACACACATATACATTTGAATCTCACAAACAGGAAGTCTCAAGACTGAAGTTGAAGTCCCTATACATTTTGTATGGCACGTACTCCGCTCTTGGGGTTACTTGTGGCTGCCTTTGTGCAAATCTTGATTAGTTCCCTAAGGCTCCTTATTTATTTTCAGTGAACAACATTTTTTTTTTTTTCATATTTAATAGTGAATCACATGCTCAAGTTCTCCATAATAATATATTCATATTCATATATTTAGTTAATTTTTCACGTTACTTTAAATAAATGTTTAACATTAATGAAATGTGTTTAACACGTGTTTCAATTTAACACATTCACAGAATTATAATATATGATAAAGTTTTAATTATTATAAATATTAATACAAATTAATCATTATAATTATTTCAATATTTAATTATTATTATTCTTTAATATATGATTTCTATAGTATTTATTCATTAATCATTTAATTATATATTTAAAAATTTTAAACTTTGTTAACTTAATGTTAACTGAACAATTGAACACATTTACAGAATGATAATATTTCATCATATTAAAAGTTTTAACCTATATATAAATAATGCTGTGAAAATAAAATTATTATTATTACCTTTTTAATGCATTTTTTTTTTTTTATGGGATACATACCTGTATTGTAAATAAATGTATTGATACATGACATATGGGATATATTGTGAATAAATAAGACACAATGTCAATATAAAATAAAGTAAATCATTTCCAGGCAGTGTGTTATTTTTTTTTAGTGCAATGCTAATATAAAAGACAAGTAATTAATAATACAAAAAAAAATAAAAAGTTGCCTGTGAAAATACAGCTTCTTTTATATTTTATGAAACGGGATCAAAATACTTTGGGGATCAAAAATTATGCAAACCCTGCACTAAGCTTCCCTGATCATAAAAATACTGGACAGTTTGCCATAAACCTTATCTATATCACTGACTTTAACAAAAGTACTACTAAATATGAAAAGATAAAATTTTTTCTCTTGGTTTCAGATCATAGTGGGAATCATCCTCCTTTACTACCTCCTGGGAATAAGTGCCTTGATAGGGGCCACGGTCATCACCCTCCTGGCTCCGGTGCAGTATTTTGTGGCGACCAAGTTATCAGATGCACAGAAAAGCACATTGGTGAGCACATCCTTTGCTTTGTTTGGTGTCTTAAGTAATTGTGCAAATATAGATTTCATTCAAATACAAATTATATTTGTACAGGAAAGCCAGAGCTTGTCCAAACGATAAACCTGTCAAATATTTAGCTCAAATAAGACCCAGGAGATTTTAGGAGCCTTTAGCATTGTTGCTAATGTATAATTTATGTGTCGGTGCTCAGGAATATTCCAGCGAGCGGCTGAAGAAGACCAATGAATTGCTGCGGGGAATCAAACTCTTGAAGCTGTACGCCTGGGAGCACATCTTTTGCTCAAGCGTGGAGGAGACCAGGGGCAAAGAGCTCACCAGCCTGCAGACCTTTGCCCTCTACACCTCCATATCCAGTAAGATGCCTCAGCTTTCGCTGTTACCTCAGACAATAATAAGATAGGCCGAGAGCAACCATCTGTGTTAGGGTCAGGTTAGAGATGTCATGTAGGGTAAGGCGATATTATATTACTGAGATGTCAGAGGATTATTAGTACTAAAGCAAAAGTAACACCTATTTTTCTGTAAATATTGGTTAAAACTGTGTGCAATAGCTGCTCACACTCTCAATTGTTTAGCAGCAATTTTGGGAGGAACATAAAATGCGAGTCTCCCAGCTGGCCAAATTCACACAGCATTATGAGTTATCACTGCCTACAGGCATCTCGGCAAACGGTGTTGGACCAAATGTAGCAGTTTTATTTTCGATAATTATCAAGTGTAAAATTGAAAAGTCCAAAATAATAATTACAATTAATATTCAATATAAAATGTAAAATAAAATGTTTTTTTAATAGCTTTGTCAAATGCTATAAGTGTTACGTGTTTATTAATACTATATACATTAAGTCTATATACTATATATAAATATTGATATTAATATTTAATAAATATGTAAGTGTGTATGCTACTATTTTTGACATTTCTTATATTTTGCACCAAAAAAATCAATGTATGTATATTTAACAATTGTTATATATATATATATATATATATATATATATATATATATATATATATATATATATATATATATATATATATATATATATATTTCTAATTAAAAATATAGTTTTAATTCATTTGTAAATATATCTATAAATTATAACAAATATTTTACACACACACATACAATTTTTAGAATCATAAATATTAAATAATGTTTTTGTTTAATTTATTTTGTTTAATATTTTTTATAACAGAGCACATTCAATAAATCATACATTAATATTCCAAATAATTTTCAGCAAGTAATGTCAGAGAGCTGCTCTGAGATCATGTAGATTTTTATATTTCAGCCTCATTTCAGCCTTGCTTGCTGGGAAGTGAAAACACAATATGCATAAACATATTTTTATTGGTTTCTTGCCAAAAACAGTTTAACAGGGGAAAAAAGAAAAGTGAATACATCAATATTAATGAATTGGTCTTGGAAATGCTTCAAGGCTGGGCCAAGCTCTATTGTTTTTTTTAGTTTTTTTTTTGTAATGAAAATATCCAATATTTTTTTTATTAAAGAATGTTAAATATTTTAATAAATAGCGGTAAGAAATACAACCTTTAACAAACATCCAAAGCACTGAAAACTACAATCAAGTTCTGCGTGTTTTTGTATCTTTGGCAGTGCTTCTCTATAAATTCTCTCTGATTTAAGCCAAGGTTACACCACAAAGTCCTCATCTCTCTCTCTCTCATCTCTTATCGCTGCGTTTTTACGACATTGGCATTATTGGAGAAGGACTGTGTTGCTCAGCAGGAGAATATCCTGCATGCGGTGCTGCAAAGAGACTTCGGGTTCATGCATCATTCAATCTGAATCTCTGCTTTCTTCCCTGCTGAGTTTACTGCAGAGGATCAATGTATACGGATTCAAAAGATCCACAGGTTTTGATTCTTCACTACTTACTCTTTAATGAACAACAACTATAGATGAACGAATCACAAATACACTCTATAGCAGGAGGCCAAATGAGAACACCGAAAACCTTCCAGCTTTAGCAGAAAATAGGCAATGGGCAAAGAACCTGTCAGACAGCAAACTCAGTTGGAGAAGAAAGTCCAGCAGCAGTGTAAATTACAGCAATAGCAGTGAAATATCTGATAGCCTGATGCAAACACAGCAGAACGCAAAGGATATAATCACTTTGATGATATTTTTATCTCACATACCCTGTAGGTATTAAGATAAAAAAATGTCTTGTCTCTGGACTGAAGTTGTCAAACCTTTATCAGCTCAAATAACACAGAGTTGTTACAGTTGTTAAGCTCACAGCAGAGTAATGCTCATGTCAGCAGGTAAGACTGCAGGTCATTTCTTCTCTACATTCTGCTCAGTGTATATTGGTTTGGAGGCAATGGAGAAAACTGTTCAGCAGCAACACTGCTCCGAGGTGAGAGATGGTGTTAGTTACTACAGTTTCGGGTTAAATATCAAGGATGCTTCGGTCAGTATAGATCAAAAATCCTATTCATTTTCTTCATAGAAATATTGATTTTTATCAATTCCTTTGAAACCTTTTAAGACAGAAACACCATGAGCTCCAAGGTTATTAATAGCTGGCAGTGACCACCTACTCCCATGAAGCTTTGTGAATTGATTGAATCAAGATGCTCTTCTTAGACTCTATATACTTATATATATCATTAGTTTGAAGTCAATTTAAAATATATTTTTAGATACATATAAATTGGATTTGTTTTCATAATAAATTTGAAGTCAGTAAGTAAAACAATTTTTATTCAGCAGTGATGCTTTGTATTGATGAAAAGTAACAGTAATGACATTTATAATTAATAAAAATAAATTTCAAATAAAATTAAAATGTTCTATTTATCAAACCTGAAAAAATGCATCATGATAAAAATATTAACCAGCACACCTGTTATTATAGGGTTATTATAGTTAACTAAAACTAAAACCGTAAAACACCATAACAAAACATGAAATAAAATTATTAATTACTATTTTTATATTATTTATCTATTTTTACAAACTAAAGAAATATTTTTAAAAATCTGGTTTTATTTTAGCTAGTCTCCAAAGCAACATTTCTTCTTTTCTTTTAGTTTATCTTAATGTACTGAAATAACTAAAACTTAAACTATATATATATATACAGGGTTTGAAATTAACAACCACCAACCTGCTAAATGTGGGTAAAAATCAGCTGTGGCAGGTAACGCTGAAAAATCACTAGCCAATTTGGCGGTTACTTTTTGTAAGTTATGTTCACTCATTAATGTCTTGGGGAAGTTCATGCAAGCCAAGTCTGCGCAGGTTTAGTGCAAATACTGAACTCATGAGACATCATGACATTATGGAGTATATTGCAAAAACCAAACAAAACACACCTACAGAGTTCACGCATACGCGACGTGATGAAGTCTAGTTAGACTAACTTTGAATGCATAACTAATATGCATTCAAAATTATCACATAATTCAAGATAAGGGACAGAAATATTTATATAAATTCATATAGTTAATCAATATCACACGAAGAGTGCCATTTTTTCTTTAAAAAATCAGGTTACAAATGTGGTATTGATTAATACAATAGTTCAATAAACAATAAATTAATATCAAGAGACTTGCGTTTTAGACACATATTGGCTGTTTTTGCTCTATTTCGCCAACAAATAATATTCCAAACACAGCCACAGCGCAGTTTTACATCTCTGAGCAACATGATGGTGTTTTGTTCCTGAATGAATCAACCGTTTAAATTATTCGATTCAATCGCAATGACTCAGTGACTTGCTGCCATCTGCTGGTGGTTTTTATTTCACATTTAAAGTATCTTTGCATTTTTTAAATAATTTCAAATATCAGTATTCAACATTTCATGTTTAAAATATCAAAACATTGTGCATTTGTAACTGCAGTTTAAAGCATTCCATGTCCCTCTAAGCTGCATTAACATGTGTAAATATATCTAAATGCCACTTTAGATGCAACGTCTGTAAAGATGAATTTTCTTGATACTGATTTCATTTGTTTAGAAACAGCCTAAATGTATTATTATTATAATTGACTGATTAAATGTAAGAATTTGACTCAAGAATACCAAAAACTTTAGGAGTCAGCTGTCCATAAAGTCGGCATGAAATCACTTTATTTTTAAAGACTTTATTTACTTTACTATCGCACATTGCTAGTCTTGATGTTAACAATTAATCCATGCAAGTTAAACCGCTGAAAAAAATTGTTTTTCTTGGTAATCTTTAATCAAAATCTGAAAATGCTCCTCCCCTCTAAAATGACGCGCCTTCTCTGATAACATCAGTTTGAAGGCTTGGACATCCTTAACCACGCCCCTCCAACGGTCAGTTCATTTCTTAATGAAACGCCTACTTTACTACATCCAATTAATTTGCAGTAGAAAAAAACAAGCCATGCCCTCTATTTTCCTCGTTCAATATTCTGTTTCTCTCGGAAGTATGTCACAATATGGAAGTAATAATGGTCGCAAACTTCTGATTCACGCGGACTTTAAGATATCAGCACAATAACACACTCAGCTAAATATTGTCTAATTATCTTTATCAATACAATCCCAGAAAATACTGAGATATTTTTCTTTTCTTTTTTTGGCAATATCGCACACCCCTAGTACTGACACAAAATGAGCCAAAATAGCCTACTTTTCCCTGCCAACTGGCAACTGACACTGTTACATCTACTCGCATTTGGCGCTTGGCGAGTGTTAATTTTAGGCCCTGTATATATATAAAGTTATTTGAAATTGTAAAATTATTTCACAATTTTACTGTTTTTACTGTATTTTTAATGAAATGCATGCAGAGATTCTTTCAAAAACCTAAAAGAATCATTTAGTTTTGAACATTAAAGTATATAAATACATAAGTGCTTTCAGTAACTGTCAGAGTGTCACAAACAGAGGTGGAAACAACAGGTAAGTGATACAACAGGATGATTTATTGACAGGCAAAGCAGATCGTGAGGAGAGTGATGACCAGGTGAGTATCTTGATGCTTAGCCCAATTCCGAATGTCTTGGTGAGAACTGATATCTGTCTTGTTCACAGGGGTGTGGAGACCGTGAGCTCAGGAGAGCTTGATCCGACGCTGGAGAAACTGAGATCCTGGAATCTGCACTGGAGAATCGTAGGGAAGTCTATAAGGTAAGTAAACACAGGTAAGTGCATACGAAGTCAGGTTACTGTTCGAGATAGTGAACCGTAGACCGGACGATGAGTGTCAGAGTGGTGTTTATAGGAGTGCTGATGAGGGACTGCAGGTGCGGGTGATTAGAACTCAGGTGGCTGTGATCTGGGGATTGCTGTTGACGGCGGTGACTGTGACTCTCTGACACTACCAATTCCTCCAGGGGCGGCTCCTGACGCCCTCATGTGGCGACGGGGGCGACCACGGCCTCTGGGTGCGGGACGATCAGGATGGATATGATGGAATTTCTGTAATAACATAGGATCAAGGATATTGTCCCGGGCCACCCAGGATTGCTCTTCGTGTCCGTAGCCCTCCCAGTCCACGAGATACTCCAGCTGGCCTCCCCGTCGCCGCAAATCCAGGATGTTGCGGACTTGATACACAGATGGTTGGTCCAGTATTTCAGGAGGAGAAGGCTCGTCTGGCTCGTGTTGATCTGGAGTGAGAGAAGAGCATGGTTTGAGCAAGGAAATGTGGAACGTGGGGTGAATTCGATACCTGGGGGGTAGTTGGAGCTGGTATGTGACCTCGTTTATCTGCCTCTGGATCTTGAACAGACCAATATAGCGGGGACTCAGCTTCCTACAGGGCAGGTGGAGTCACAGGTCGTGGGTGGATAACCACACCCGGTCTCCAGGGTGGTCGATGGGAGTTGGAGTGGGTTGGGCATCTGCAAAGCTTTTATGTCTCCGCACTGCCCGCTGGAGGTGGATGTGTGCTGAGTCCCACACTCTCTCGCTCGCCCGGAACCAGTAGTCAATAGCTGGAACCTCCGAGGGCTCTCCCGTCCATGGGAAGAGTGGGGGTTGGCAACCGAGTATGCACTGGAAAGGCGTGAGGCCGGTGGTGTTCTGTCGAAGGGAATTTTGTGCATACTCGGCCCACGGGAGGAAACGGCTCCAGCTGAATGGATCTTCTTGGCAGTAAGCCCGGAGGTACCGTCCAAGTTCTTGGATTTTTCACTCAGCCTGGCCATTTGTCTGAGGATGATAACCGGAGGACAAGTTCACCGTGACTCCTAGCAGGCGAAAGAAGGCCTTCTAAACGTGGGAGATGAACTGTGGCCCGCGATCCGATATTATTTCCTTTGGCACTCCGAAGTTCCTGAATACCTGATGGAAGAGGTGTTCTGCAGTTTCCAAGGCCGTGGGCAATCCACGGAGAGGTATCAATTTACAGGCTTTAGAAAAGCGGTCTACTGCTACTAGAATGCAGGTGTTACCTTCCAATTCAGAGATCAGTTACAAAATCTATTCCCAGGTGAGACCAGGGTCGGCGAGGAATAGGGAGGGGTACAAGCTTGCCCACCGGCAGATGGCGAGGAGTCGAGGACATGGCACAGACTCAGCAACTGCGGACGTATCTGATGACATCACAAGACATACTGGGCCACCAGTACCGAGCTTGGTGGAGCAAGAGGGTCTGTTGGCTGCCTGGCTGTCCAGAGCCCGGTACATTGTGAACTGAGCCCAGAAGGGATTGTTGCTGGGAAGATGGAACGAAAGTCTTCCCTTCTGGGCCTCCCAGAGGAGCATGTTCGGTGAGGATGGCGGTTTCTGATGTCCTTGTCGATTTACCAGACAATGGGGTTAACAATGAGAGCTGGAGGAGAATCGGTTCGGGGTCCGCAGGAGAATCAGGAGAATACAGACGTGATAAGACGTCAGCTTTACAGTTGCGATTTCCAGGATGGTAGGTGATGGTGAACTCAAACCGGGCAAAGAACAGAGCCCAGCGTGCCTGTCGAGGAATGAGCCTCTTGGCTTCACGGAGATATTGGAGATTCTTGTGATCTGTGATTACTTTGAAAGGATAATTAGCTCCCTCCAGCCACTCCTCCAGGGCCAGCTTGATGGCCAACAGTTCCCTGTTTCCGATGTTGTAATTTTTCTGGGGTTAGTTTCCTTGAATAGTAAGCGCAAGGCTGGAGGCTAGGAGGCCCACCAAACTGCTGGGACAGCACAGCCCCGACTCTCGTGGTGGAGGCCTCCACTTCTACCATGAATGGCACATGGGGATTAGGATGGCGAAGGATGGGGGCCGTGCTGAACGCGGTTTTGAGTTTCCCGAATGCTTCGTGGGCGCTTGGATTCCAGGACAGGAATTGCGAGCAGACTGAAATCCTTAATAAAACGGCGATAAAAGTTGGCGAATCCCAGGAATCTCTGAATCTCCTTCACTGACTGGGGGGTTGGCCATTCCACGACTGCTGTCACCGCCCCTTGGTCCATCTGGATACCTTCTTGACCGATGATGTAGGCGAGGAACTGCATGGTGGGGCGATGGAACTCGCATTTCTCTAGCTTCAGATACAGGTGGAACTGACGGAGTTTCTGGAGGACCTGCTTAACGTGGGGGCGATGGTCGGCCAGGTTCTGGGAGTAGATGAGGATGTCATCAATATAGACTATCACAAAGCGGTGTAGTAACTCCCGGAACACCTCGTTCATGAATTCCTGGAAGACGGAGGGGGCGTTGGCAAGGCCATACGGCATCACAAGGTACTCATAGTGGCCGTAAGGAGTAATGAATGCGGTCTTCCATTCATCGACTTCCCGTATTCGAATGAGGCTATACACACTTCGCAGGTCCAGCTTAGAGAAGATGCGGGCCCCACAGAGTTCCTCTAGAGCGGCAGGGACCAAGGGAAGTGGATATGGGAGCTTGACAGTCTGGGAATTCAGCGCTCGGTAATCAATACAGGGCCTCAAGCCCCCGTCCTTCTTACCCACGAAGAAGAAACTTGATGCCGCTGGTGAGCTGGATGGTCAGATGTAACCTGGACTAAGAGCCTCCTTGATGTACTCCTCCATAGCCTTGCACTCCGGGATGGGCAGCGGATATACTCTACCCTTGGGGAGTTTGTAACCATGCAGCAGATCGATTGCACAGTCCCATGGCTGATGAGGAGGTAAGTGGGTGGCTGCCTGCTTGCTGAAGACATCCTGGAAAGTATTTTGACTCCATGCATCTCAGTGTGGTATGGAAACAGCTCAAATCAAGACTGCAAAGCACTAAATAGAGTTGTGCGCTTAGCTGAGCGTATCTCAGGGTCTGCTCTCCCCTCTCTGCAGGACATCTACCTCAAACGCTGCAAAAGTAGAGCTGTCAAAATTATCAAGGACTCAAATCACCCTGGTAACCATTTATTCACTTTGCTTCCATCTGGCAAGTGCTTCCGTACCCTGATGGCAAAAACTGAGAGACTTAGGAGGAGCTTCTTCCCCCAGGCCATCAGGCTTCCCCCAGGCCATCACAGAAACTCTGTGTCATAACATCACTTGACTCCATGTTAACATCACTATATCAATAAGCTATTCATAATTTTTTCTACCTCATATGCTGTTATTTAAATACCCTGTAGAACTTTTTGAACATTCTTTTGCACATTCCTGTTATATTACTATTTATGTCAACAACATACTGACCTGCACGTTTATATTTATATTTTTTTATCTTTTATTTTATTCTTTTTATTTTTTTTTCTTAATATTTGTCTATACAATTGCACTGTCCTTGGAGCGGACCTGACTTACATTTCACTGCTGGTTATACTCTGTATAATTGTGTATGTTACGAATAAAAATCTTGAATCTTGGAACGCCCTGTAATCAGATGGGATGGAGGGAGTCGCGCCAGACTCAGGAATCTCAACCCCGCGTGGAGGTGACTTGAGCAGCAGGTGACTTGAGTGGGGGATGTGGAATTTCTTGGAGACAGTGTTGGTGACAAAATTCGCTCCAGCGAATTACCTCACTTGACTCCCATCTGATTTCTGATGAATGGAGTATGATCCGGGGCGCCCCAGGATGAGATCTACGGTGGATTCCTCCAGTACCAGAAACTTGATCTCCTCCTCATGCAAGTTGCCGATCCGGAGCTTCATTGGAAGAGACTCAAACTTCACATACCCACGTTCAAGCGGCTTTCCGTTGATTGTCTCGACTCGGAGCTGCCGTTGACAGGGCAGGTGAAGATGACTTAAGAGGTCTTGGGAGATGAAGTTGCCCGAGGAGCCTGAGTCGACCAGAGCAGAGGCTGTAATAGAGTGGACTGGGGTGAACGGTACTCACCGCTGGACGTGGGGGTCTAACGGGGCAGGACTTGATGAAGTGGTCGGGAGAAGCACAGTAGAGGCAAAGTCCAGCTGCCATTCGGCAGGCACGTTCACGGTTGGAAAGACGAGCCGTGTCAACTTGCATGGGTTCTGGTACTGGGGAACCGTTGGCGGGTGAGACAGGTTGGTGAGCAGCTTCAATGGGGTGGCAGGCTGATAAGTGTTGGGAGATGCAGTTAGCCTTCTGCATAAAACTCTCCAACCCAATGGTGTCGTCATATATCGTCATCTGGGCGCAGATGCTGGTATCTAATCCCTGCGGATAAGCACTGAGAAGAGCCGCCTCGTTCCAAACGCTAGCTGCCACCAGAGTGCGGAACTGTACCGTTTACTCGTGGGTAGAGGAAGTGCCTTGACGCAGGCGCAGTAACTGGTCCGCCACCGAGAGCGCTCCGGTAGTACATCCAAACACCTCCTTGAAATGATTAGTAAATGCTTCATAGGAATTAACTATGGTAGAATTGGCGTTCCATATGGCCTTCGCCCATGTTAATGCTCGACCCGAGAGAAGGGAGATGAAAAAGGCTCGGTGGGAAATTTTTGTGGCTGCATTTCGATGTACAAGGCAAGTTGTAGAAGAAAGCCACCACATCCAGCCGAATCACCCGCATAGGCAGCCGGTAAAGAATCGCTGGAGAAACTGGGATCCTGGAATCTACACTGGAGAATCGCGGGGAAGCCTATAAGGTAAGTAAACACAGGTAAGTTCATACGGAGTCAGGTTACTGTTCGCGATAGTGAACCGTAGACCGGATGATGAGTGTCAGAGAGAGAGTGGTGTTTATAGGAATGCTGATGAGGGACTGCAGGTGCTGGTGATTAGAACTCAGGTGACTGTGATCTGGTGATTGCTGTTGACGGCGGTGAATGTGACTGTGACTCTCTGACACAGAGTGCTAAAGTTAAAGCCACCATTCTGTCAGTAGTATCTGGATAGAATTGGGTCAACAACATGTGTAAGTGAATCTGAAGCATCTCAAAAAAATTGTAGGCAGCTCTGAATCAAATAAGGCCGGTGCAGGAATGTGTTTGCTTGTCAACGCGCGTTATCTGTGTGAAATACCTCTGAGATTTGTAGTTATCAGCTATGAAGGATTGTAGGGGTTTAAGCTGGTCCACAGGCTATTAATTAAAATCTGAACAGACATTCATGAGTTATGAATGCAATCAAATCTCATTTGCCCATATTTAAAGGAACGTGAAGGTGTACATTTGTGAAAATAATACAGAGAAACAATCAAATCTGTTCCTCAGTGTAATGAATGGGTTTAACTGCCAACAGCAATTATTTCTCATCAATTACTTAAGGCGAGACACTACAGGTGAATAGGTAAAATTTTTAACTAGCAGATATCACCATGAAACTTTCCCAGTTGATTACCTACATTAAGATGAGAAAAAAATGTATTACAAAGTTTCTGTAATTTTATGTTTAAATATGCAAATTAGTCATTATCTAATTAAATATGCGCTAATTTGCATATATTTTAAAAAACGAAATCTCAGAATTGGATAAAGCCAGGTTCAAAATTATTTTTTCATTGTGTTCACATATGAGATGGGGAAAAAATTACAGAGGGATTTATGGATATCTACTTTTGTTATCCTGTAAATCAGAATATACTGTCAATAGCCTTAAAAAATGTATTTTCGCCATGTTTTTTGGAATAAAATGTTATATAAATCAGGCTAGGAATAATATATTTACAAATCCCTCTGTAATTGTCTTCATAATATAACTAGGTACAAGACTGGAAAGTTTGGTGTATACAGGTGCTACTGAAGTGGAGATTTCGGACTTGGAGTATGAGAGAAAAGTCATTTTGAGAAAACGGGCTTTAAAGATTTATATTGTAAAAATCCACACATTTTTATATGAAAACATTGCTAACAAGCAAAACAACTGGCCAAGTAAATGTTTATAACAATGTAGACCATGAACAATGACAACTGAATAAAACAACATTGCCAAATAAGACCTTCAACTAACCACAGAGAACCACAAATACAGACACAAACTTATCATCAGAACTGCAACTCTAGTCATCTATGTCCATCGGAACACAAAGTTCACCCATGAGGGTTGAGAGCCTAGCTCTCCATGCCTGCACCATATGTAGGCCCCTCACCTCTCTCTTGCTGATGCCTTTTCAGCTTTTTAGCTGTGCTCAGAGTCTTTCTGCAACGTTTTACACTCTCAGACCGGATGGATTCGGCTTTTGTGATCCTCAGCATGTCGGTTTCCCTGATGGTGGTGATGGTAACGACAGTGCTTTCCAGCCAAAGCTTATCCATAATGGCAAGCATGGCAGAGGCCCCCTCATTAAAAGTTGAAATGGCCATACTTGCAGCTGCCTCAACTCTACTCTTACCTACAAACACTGTTTTTGGACAGCGGGCCCAAATGACGGAGTTGAGGCACTCATTCGCATTTTGAGTGCCACCATGCTGCATGCGCTGCAGCAGGCTGTCACTTGACATGCGGTGGTATACAGGTATCAGCTTCTGGCCCACCTCCCGAGACAAAAAGTTTCCTGCATGGAGCCTGTGGCTCTCTGGAGTTCCTCCATTTTCCTCCACTCTCCTATACCAACACCAGGACAGGTTGCACCTGGTGTGCAAGGGGACTTCGTCACAGGACATGCTATGGAGGAGACCAGCCCAGATCTCATTTTTCATTTTCTCTATGGAACCCTGGTTATTTAAAATTGCCCCCCTGTAATAATTTTGTAATGTTTTACATTTTTTGGCCGTTAATTTTCCCAGACCCTTCCCCCCCAATTTGCGTTCAGCACTTAATTTTCGTAGTGCTGTGCCCATACGCTTATGGGCATGGTTGATGCATTCTAATTTTACTACCTCATGCCCAGGGTATGGGTTGAGGGATACCACCTCCCTGAATGCAGTACTGTCCCCATCTGACAGCATCTGAATGTATCTCAGCTGGTGGCGACTCACAGACCTGGCCCACATCCTCTTCGCTGCCTTCTGCTCCATAGCCTTGCTTGAGCCCCTAAAATGTTGTGCACAGTCATGCGTTTCTCTCCAGCTGTCAATTTCCTCATCTGTAATCTTTCCCTCATGCCTGGCAGCTTCTTTAAGGGCACAAGCATGGCAATAGGAGGATAGAACCTCAAAGTCGATCACCAGTCCCGTAAAAATATCGATGCACACCCCGATCCCATAGTGTGATGTGAACCCTCTTTTCTGCCAAGTGCCATCAAAAGACACACTGATATTTATCACCGCATCTGCATCCTCTCTCAGGAACTCTGCCACATCTGCATCAATATCTGCATAAGCCTGCCTGACCTGCTCCCTGGTCCTGTGAAGTGACTCAATACCTCTCTCAATTTCTGCCGCTAAAATGAAATGTGTATTGTATCAATAACTGTTCATTTGTTTTGTTTTTATAGATACAGCACACAGAAATCTGTACTGTAAAAGTAAAACTGACCACCACAACATAATGAATGAGATGGCACTTTATTCTATTCTTATAAATCTTATAAATAAATAAATAATTTCATCAATAAAAAACAAATATTGTTACAGTAATGTTATGTTAGAAGGTGGTAACAGCCACACGTATTGGGCTATTTCTGACATTAGAAATTCTAAACCTCCCATCGACAGCTTACGTTCAGATGCGCTTCCCGAGGGCATTTCACTGGGTAATCCATCACTAATTTTCCTTTTCCCCCTTGCAAGTGACAACTGCTGTACTCTTTTCGATGATTGACGCGAAGTCATTTTCATTAATTCACTCAAAAGATCCCGCGGAAAGCTTAACCAAACAAGGAAGCGTCAAAGCATACCATGTCATGTGACGATTCTGAACGAATCACGTTGTCAGAAATTGTCTTCAGCCAATGAGATTGCGCATTTAGAGTTAAATCCCCTCTTTTACTTTCACGATTGGTTGCTGATAGAAAGGAAATGACCATATTTGGATCCGACAGCATTGTAGAGAAGAGAGAGAGCTTTCCAGCAGTATACGTGATGACTGGGTACAGGCAGAGATCGCGGAGCAGCATGTTGATTTAGAACGCCAACTTTTGTTGAATTTATGAGAAATCTACAGACGCAAACAGACAAAGTGCAGTAAAATAAAGACCTAAATGTGTATTTCGGACTTTTTTTCACCACAAGTCTGAAAGAAGACATGTTATTGAAGACAAATATCCAAAAATCTCAAAATTGACCAATAAAAAAAAAACGATGTTTTTGCCTGCCGTGTCTCGCCTTAATAGCATAAACAGATATTTGCTGATTTACTATTGAGCAGCTTCATTAATTAGCAAGATTAAGGCATCTACTCATTCAGTAATGTCAGCAGCCGGCTGGTAAACCAATTCTGCAGATCCAGCATCCTTCAGCAATCAGCAACTTCTTGTATGTGCTGAAGTTTCTCATATTGCTGAATGTAGGATTCACTCAGCTGTGGCACTTCCAACTCAAGCTGTTCACAAGAGCAAGTGCATTAATGGAATTGCACTTTCCAGTCTGTAGTTTGGAAGTGAGAAATTGAGTTTTCAGGGCTGAGAAAGAAGGATTTTTTCCTTGCTGGCCCAGAAGACACATACAACCCGATCTCACGGCAATTCGTACATATTTTATGAGGTGGCTAATTTGTACGAATTTGTACGAACTCACTCGTGGAAATTCATAAGATTTTTGCTAAATCGTACGTATTTTACGAGTTGCACAATTCATATGAATTTGTACGAATGGCCTACACTTAACCCCGCTCCTAAACCCGTCACTGGGGTATAGACAAATCGTAGAAAATCGTACGAATTAGCCACCTTGTACAAAAAATACAAATTGGTCGTGAGATATCGTTGACACATACCATCCATTTATTGATTGATCGATTAATTTACTTTTTCATTTATTTTACTCTTTACTCATTTATTTAATTTATTTATTTTCTTAACTGTTGTATTTTTTACTCATTTACTTAATTATCTTTTTTAAAGTATATATATATTTTACTTTTTAATGTATTTATTTACTTTTAAATGTCTATTTTATTTTTTAGATGTATGTACTTTTATTTATTTAGAAATGTATTTTATATTTGCTAGAAATAATTTCTAGCAAATATGAAATATATTGCTAAATGTAATTTCATTTAGTTTGTTTATCTTTATATATTTATAGAATTTATTTACTGTTCTTTTTATTTTTATTTTTTTATTATTATTTATTTTTAATTGATTTAAACTTCAGTATGCTTATTTATGTTTACTTTTAAAATGTACATACATACATCGTACATACATGCTAGAAATACCTGCATTTTTCATAAAATGGTGTTTTCTTGACAGTTTTTTTTTTCCTTCAACATGTTTTTTGACCTAAATAGATCATTTACTTAAAATTTGATACAAGGAGGAAATTATGCATATACTTTTTTATTTGCACTCTGAATATTGAGAGTAGGCTAGCCTACTTCGATTATGGCTGCATTTATTGTCTGCACTTAATAAGACTAAGAAAGAAATGTGTTGTTTATTTTTGTTTTTTAGACTGTTTGTATTTCTATGTTCAATTTGTAAAAAGGCATTCAGTTAGGAGGTCAAATGTTCTAGAAGCTCAATGAGGTCTGAAGAGACTCATACAGGAGAGAAGACAGTCGGTTGAGTTTGTGGCAAAACCTTTTACAGTGCTTGAGTGTTGTTGTCTTTTACTGCATATGATAATTCATACTCAGAGAGTTATTATATAAAACAAATCAAAATTCACCTGCAGACTATTTTAATGCAGTAAAGCATAATGGTTAAGGGTGGGGAGGGGGTGCTCACACAAAGAGCAGCCTAGAGGCCCCTAACCACCCTAATCCGCCCCTGGTTTTGCCCCTCTAGGGAAATTTAATTACAACAACATTTAATTTAGCAACATTTAATTTAGCAGTGAAATCTGCTCTCGGAACTGTAAGAGCTGGACAAGTACTTGTCTGAATGTAGAAAGTCCTCCGAGCTTTGGATCCGGCATAATGACGAAATCTATCACAATGACTGCTGAGCTGTGGGCCTTGGCTTATAACACTGGTACATCATTGTCAGTGTTCATAAACAGGTTGTAATGAAATCACTTGCTCACCTGGACACTGGAGGAATGGTAGAGGAGCTCTACTACATCTCAATATGGCTTGACTACATAGTGGACATATTCAGTATGTAATGCTGTATATTGTACTAGGAAATTACTAGGAACTTTTCTATCAAGTGACGGCACATGGACACATGGCTAGACGAAGGAGAAGAAATAAATTTGTTCACTGAACATTTTTTGCAAATAAACCTCTTTTTTTGTCTTCACAGTATTCATGAACACAGCCATTCCCATCGCAGCAGTTCTCATTGTAAGTATAAAACATTAGGTCTGTTTTTTATTGAAACTGAACACATACAGAAGTTGAAAAGCTCCCGTGTGTTTGTTTCAGACGTTCGTGGCTCATGTTCATCTGTCGGATGATGCAGATCTGTCCCCCGCTGTGGCCTTCGCCTCTCTCTCGCTCTTCCACATCCTGGTCACTCCTCTCTTCCTGCTGTCCAGTGTCGTCCGCTCCACCGTCAAAGCCCTGGTCAGGTCAGTTACAAACCACTGATGTGTGATAAAATCAGGTATATTAAATATTAATATTAATTTAAAAATTAATTAAAATCAGATTCTTTAACAATGCAAAATCTGACATGTGAAATGATAGTTGAAATGAGGATTTATATATATATATTTATAATATACTGTAATATAATATATATAATTCTTGGGGGAAAAAATTTAATGTGTTTTTGTTTCCACACTGGGGTAAAAGAAAAAAAAATGCAACTTTGGTAGCACTTTACTTAAAGCCTTTATGTATAATGCATTATAAATAGAGGTGCTCCGATTGATTGGCTACCGATCACTATCGGCTGATAATCACTTTGGGATGTTTGATCGACGGTCACTAATAAGGCCGATCTCAAAAAAACAATCTCAAGCTGATGGCTCACCTGCCGTCAGAGGTTTGGCACGACATACAGCGACACCGCCTCAGTCTCTATTCGGCGTGGGTAAAATAATTATAATGCTGAAGGTGAGGTACAATTCATATTTCTTCATTAAACAGCTTATAAAGTCATTTCAAAACTTTCTGTGAGACATAATTTAGCAATCAGTGCGAGTAAATCACAGCACGTTCTCCCTTTCTCTCTTTCTCTTAAAATGCGCAAACGGCTTCAAATCCCCACACATCACGTCTGTCTATTAGCGAACTGCACGCTGCACAGTTGACACAGGAATTGTCACTTACACAATCACAATGTAACTTACACAGACAACAGTGTTGTCACTAAAGTTTATAAATTGCATTTCTTTTTTATTCTTGACAGTATATAACCATACAGCGCCATTCAGTTGATCGTATCCATTTTTATAACCCAGACTTCTTCTGTTGCACCAATTACATGGTACACGGCTTTGCGATAGCCATCGCTCTGCATGTGACAGTGATTTACAACCAACAACGCGGGTCTAGGTCTGCGCTTTTTCACTTCCCGTTGCAGATACACTCTCCTGTGAAGAAGAAATGTGTGTCTGTGAGTCTCAGGTTCAGTCTCATCAACCCAACCATGTGGAACACATTTAGAGAGGGAAGGCTGTATTTATAGTGTACAAGCAGGTCATAGATCAGTGCTGTCTGGAAAACATGCCATATGTGCCACCACTATTAATATATGACATGAAGGAAATCGACTGGCCGCTGGTGATCAGCATTTTTCATGATAGAATCAGCTGTTTCCAGTGACTTTACAATATTATCTATTTGCAACAAAACACTCTAGACTAGAGAATAAAATGTGTCTCTCTGACGTCTCTAAGTCTTGTTTCTCTCTGGATTTATTTCCTGCATGTTGGGCAATGATAGTATTTCAGACTGGAATTGAATGGCAAGCAGTATGCGGTGCAGGTTTTCTCACAAAGAATGATTTCCTTTTCAGTGAATAGAGCTATACTGTGATAATTGCATAACTCAGTGTGTGATATTATTGGTTACAGGGAGGAATATACTTTAGTCCTGTTTTATTTTCTAGGAAGGATGTCACAATGCCACCAAACTGGAGTTATTTCTTGACATTTGAGCAAATAATTGGCATATAAGTAGAAAGTCCAGTTGTAGTGATTGAATATAGAATGACATACTGTATTGTTTTCTTCTGGCCAGTGTTCAGAAACTCAGCGAGTTTTTCTCCTGTGACGAGATTGGAGGTGAACAGGAGCCCAGAGCGACTGTCCTGCCCAATTCAAGCAATCACAAGTATCAAGCCCTGGTAAGTCAAGTCAGTTCACCATAAACATTTATTCACATCAAGAATGAAAGAAATGGCAGATGAAATGTAACACCATGACCCGAAAGCTTGTTAAGAAACAAATATTTTATGTTGTTGTTTTTTATGTCTTTATTGGATTAATGAAAATAATGTATTTATTCATTAAAAAAATGCATGAATGGAAATATGAAGTTTTAAAAAATCTTGATGTGTATAATAAATATACTGCTCAAAAAAATTAAAGGAACACTTTGAAAACACCTCAGATCGCAATGGGGAAGAATATCATGCTGGATATCTACTGTATACTGATATGGACTGGGTAATGTGTTAGTAATGAAAGGATGCCACATCGTTTGATGGAAATGAAAATGATCAACCTACAGAGGGCTGAATTCAAAGACACCCTGAAAATCAAAGAAAAAAAAATGATGCAGCAGGCTAGTCCATTTTGCTGAAATTTCATTGCAGCAACTCAAAAAAAAAATTCTAAGCATTCCTGACAACGTTGGGGCATGCTCCTAATGAGACAACGGTCGGTGTCCTGGGTGGGTTGTTTCCTCCCAGATCTGGACCAGGGCATCACTGAGCTCCTGGACAGTCTGAGGACTGAAACATAATGTCCCAGAGGTGTTCTATTGGATGTAGGTCAGGCGAGTGTGGGGCCATTCAATGGTATCAATTCCTTCATCCTCCAGGAACTGCCAGCATACTCTCACCACATGAGGCTGGGCATTGTTGTGCACCAAGAGGAACCCAGGACCCACTGCACCAGCGTAGAGTCTGACAATGGGTCCAAGGATATCATCCCAATACCTAATGGCAGTGCCATTGTCTAGCCTGTAGAGGTCTGTGCGTCCCTCCGTGGATTTGCCTCTGCAGACCATCACTGACCCACCACCAAACCGCTCCGTGGATATGGAGATCATTTTGTAGGGCTCTGGCAGTGCTCATCCTTTCCTCCTTGCACAAAGGAGCAGATACCGGTCCTGCTGATGGGTTAAGGACCTTCTACGCCCTGTCTAGCTCTCCTAGAGTAACTTCCTGTCTCCTGGAATCTCCTCCATGCTCTTGACACTGTGTTGGGAGGCACAGTAAACCTTCTGGCAATGGCACGTATTGATGTGCCATCCTGGAATGGTTGAACTGCCTGTGTCATGCTACCAGTAATGACACTGACCCTAGCCAAATGCAAAAATAGTGGAAAAACAGTCAGAAAAGATGAGTAGGGAAAAAATGTCAGTGGCCTCCACCTGTAAAACCATTCCTGTTTTGGGGGTCGTCTCATTGTTGCCCATCTAGTGCACCTGTTGTTAATTTCATTAACACCAAAGCAGCTGAAACTGATTAATAACCCCCTCTGCTACTTAACTGACAAGGGCTGCGTTTCCCAAAAGCACCGTAAGCCTAAGAAATTCGTAAAAACGATCGTACGACTGATCTTAATATTACGGCCTGTTTCCCAAAAGCATTGTAACTTAAGTAGCACTTGAAAATCATCGTAGATCTACGAGTGCTCTGGAGTAATCGTAAAGCTCTACATACATCGTAAGACAGAATTATGAGTTCACCTGCAGGACAATCGTCAGATTACACCTTTAACTTTATTCAAGTGCAATGTGATTATAATTAAAGCTTTTGATTGTACTTTATTGTACACTTTATACTCGTTTTTTATTTATTATTAAAATTATATAAAATTATATAAAATAAAAAAAATAAAAATAAGTGAAGTGAAGTGACATACTGCCAAGTATGGTGACCCATACTCCGAATTCGTGCTCTGCATTTAACCCATCCAACATGCACACACACAGCAGTGAACACACACACACCGTGAACACACACCCGGAGCAGTGGGCAGCCATTTATGCTGCGGCGCCCGGGGAGCAGTTGGGGGTTCGGTGCCTTGCTCAAGGGCACCTCAGTCGTGGTATTGAGGGTGGAGAGAGTACTGGACATTCACTCCCCCCACCTACAATCCCTGCCGGCCCGAGACTCGAACCCGCAACCTTTGGATTACGAGTCCAACTCTCTAACCATTAGGCCACGACTTCCCTATAAAAAGGGCAGATAAAAAAACGCATCTAAATTAATTGGCTAAGCAAAAAATTAATAAAAGAAGTAATGTAGGAAATATGCTTCAAAGACTGGGAAAAATAGGGATAAACTCTGTCAATGGCTTGCTGACGTGCACGAAAACCAAATAATGTCTCTACAGATATTATATACAATAATATATATTATTATTATATATAGTATATTAATATTGTACTTTTTTACATATTCAAATTATTATATTAAATTATATTATTATATCCACGCTATCTGTAACGCAGCTTTAGGTTAACATTTCAATTAAAGACCGTGTACTACAATTACGAGCCATTCTATAAATTGATATTTCAGCATTTGACCAACGGATAGCGACTCCTAAGTAGTACTTAAAGCACGGCTACTTGCGACTGTGTTAAGTGCATTTTTGGGAAATGCACGTGAAACAATAACGAACGTTCGTAAAATGGCTCGTAGAAAACACTCTTAAGTGCTAAGATCGTTATCGAGAAGCCCAGCCCAGATCAATATCCCAGGAGTTTAATTGACTTGATGCTATACTCTGATTAAAAAGCGTTCCTTGAATTTTTTTTTGAGCAGTGTTGAAAAAATAATTTAAAATGAATCAAGTAAATTATTTATTGTTAATTTAATAATTAATACAGTATTTTTATTAATTCAATAAATATGTAAATTAAAAAGTTACCTTGTATCTGCAGTTGATGTGAATAAATAAATTTAAAACAAACAAATAATCAAATATATAATCAATTACTTACAATTATTTACATACAAATACGTTTTAATAATATATACATTGTTTTAATTCATTCAATAAATACTTTACTTAAAATGTGAATGAAATGTGCTTTTTGTCTGAAATTTTATTTCTTAATGTAAAATAATGTATTGAATCAGTAATTAATTTATTCAATAAATATATACATTAATTAATCAAAATGTGACCTTTTATCTGAAATTTGTTTCATTCTTGATGTGAATGAATGAATGAATGAATGAATGAATTAATTAATTAATTAATGAAAAGTGCCTATCATCTGAAATTTAATTCTTGAAGTGAATAAAACAAATTATTAAACAATTTATTAATTCAATACACATTAATTAAAATGGGTCCTTTTGTCTGTAAATGTTTATTTTAATAAATAAATGGTGACCGTATGTCTGAAATTAGATTCATTCTTTATAGAAATAGTAATTATTATGATTTTTCTGTAATGATAGTTTTTTTTATTTTATTTTATTTTTTTTCATGGAATGGAATGGTCTGACATCTAGTCTGAATTTTTTTATTATTATATGGGGACAAAAGCTACATTTTCATATATGAATAGGCCCAGAGAAATGCATTATTTTGATTAAAAGTCAAATTCTAGTTTTTGATATGAATAGGCCTTAAGGCTTATGCTGCCACACTTTCACTAATCCAGCCATAGGGATCGCAATATTGTGTTATTTTTATTCATGACTGTGACTATAAATTATTTACGTTTGTAATATCACAGTACTGGTTGGCATGGAGAGTTTACCACTGTTAAAGAGGCTGTTCACGCCGAACTTCATCAGATATATTGTTTTTCTCACCTCTGATAAAGCCTCTGAAGGTGGTGAACCGTAAGCGACCCATCAGAGACGATTGGAACAGCTTCGCCCTTCAGAGTGAGCAGGAGGATGAGGAGCTGGCGGTGGAGGATGAAGATATCTGCATCAAGGTGAGACTAATACAGGTTATTTCTGTACTCAAGCAGTAAGCAGCGAACTGAGCACCCATTGTGAATGAGAATAATAGTCGTCCTCCTTTATATCCATTCCAGATCACAAATGGATATTTCAGCTGGACTGATGGAACCCCAACCTTGTCCAATGTGAATATTAAGATTCCTTTTGGTAAGTACTATTAAAAATACATCTACACTCACTGGAGGTGGCGCTCATGTTGCTTTGAATGTGGCTTGTGGTATTTCCTGATCCCATCTACTAACTAAACCATACATGTACCCATAAATAAAAAATCTTATTACATTCCAAACCCATGTGATTTCCTTGTTTATGTAGAAAACAATAGGAGACATTTTAAAGAATGTGCAGGCTGCTCTTTTCCTTATAATAAAAATGTTGATGGTTGCTTATGCTGTTAAGCTCCAAAAGGGCATGAAGTATCATAAACGTAGCCCGTACAGTATGACTTGTGTGATATATTCTAAAGCCAAATAATCATTTTGCATGTAGAAAAGATTGAAATTTAAATTATTATTTGAAAAACAGAATTTTCATTGCAGGTGAACTATTATTTCAACATGTTTTGTTGCTCCATGAAACCCATTTATCTTGATTCTTGATTGATTCTCTCTGCAGGTCAGTTAACTATGATAGTGGGCCAGGTGGGTTGTGGGAAATCATCTCTGTTGTTGGCTGCGCTGGACGAGATGCAAAAGATCTCTGGCTCTGTTATATGGAACAGGTGAGAATGCAGAATGCATTTTATTGATGGTCATGAAATATTGAGTTCAGCATAACATCTGGAGCGGTTAATAGTGTTGGAGACTAAAGGCCTGTTCACACCAAAGACGATAACTGTAATTGGAAATTATAATAATGAGTCTAATTCTGTGAGAGTAGGGAAATCCAAACTACAACAATAACAACATGAGGAACAATATTGTTGGAATCACTTCCAGAATGATGTTTTTCCATCTGATGAATGTTAAAAACGACAGCTAATCAGAATCCACCTGACTTCAAAGAGCTGACGCATTTAAACAAACAAAACTGCAGCGTTTGCTTATAACAAACTGAAAGTTATAGTTTGTTGGTGTGGACGCTAATATGGTTTCATAATACTTATCGCTTTTAGTGTGAATGAGCCTTGACTGTATAATGTTCAATTCTGGGGAAAACAAGAGAAAACATTTCTTACAATTGCGAGTTTATATCTCACAATTCTGCTTTAATAACTCACAGTTACTGCATGTGATAAAGTGATAATTATGGGATATAAACTCGCAATTCTGAGAAAAAAGCCAGAATTGAGAGAACAAAGCTTTAACACAAATAAATGTGTTGTGTGACAGAATTATACATGCGTCCACATCCCATTAAAGCGCTGAATGACAGCATGTGTCATAAAATAATTATCACTCTTCAAATGTTTATTTCCTCCTCGCCTGTCTTTCCCCATTGAAAACAGGGTTGTGGTGGAAAGGATGAAAGATGGAAATTTGCTGTTAATTGAAAAGCTCTAATTGATGGCAGAGAAGTGGTCACCCTAATTTCATACCCAGGCCTGGTTGAAGTGATTGGTGTGTTGACAGGCCTGAATCCCATTTGTCTATGAGAGCTCTCTGAATAAGAGCGCTGCCTGTGTGCAGAGAATACTTTGTAACGAGTAATGTTGTTTATGAGGAGCTTGAAATTGCTTTAATGATACTATGGATGTTTTGGGGATTGTTAATTTTCAGAGTCACTGTTATATAAAAAAAATCATAAGGGTCAGTTAAGTGAGGCTCTGTTTTGTGAGCTTATATAAGACTATTATGCTCAGTCTCTAGGTGATATAAAGTTGCTTATCCTGTTACCAACTTCTGTTAATATTTCAAAGAATATCTGAAGTAATGTGGTTGTTCAGTTTCAGGCTTGTGAAAAACACAGCAGTAAAGGAGTAATTGGACTGCCACTGGTATTGATCCCCAATTGTGTGAGCTACCGGTTGACCCAGAAAAAAATCCATATTGATTTTGGGGAAAAAAATGAAAAATTTTCTAAACAGGATTTATTTAGGAGTCATAATAAGAAATCAGATTTCCTTTATTTTGACAGTGTCCTAAGAAAACAAGCACTTTCAGAGCTCAAAACGTCCTCGCTAGGCCAGAGAAAATGAGCATTTATTGAAAATAAGCTTTTTTTTTTGAATGAGCTTTTATGTTTCTATTTTCCATTTTAATTATCCATTTAATTACATATAATTACTTACCCATTAGGCAAAGGTAGGTGACTGACTTGGGCTCCCAAAAGCCAAGGGCCCCCTAAAATGCTTTTCATATAGGCGACGAGATGGTCTCTCTTTCCCAGCGGGCACATACCTCTCTCTCTGTGTCTGCTCTGTACAGCGAGCGACTGATACAGATATGTTGGTTCTGTAATTTTGCATGCAAGTATAGCCGAAATCACAACACAGCTATTGTCTTTATCTTATGTGTAGCCTATTTGATTTTATCAGACAATATAAATCAGGATTTTTTGCAGATTAACATCTTGGAAGGGAGAGCTGGTTATGTTGTCTTAATTTGTCGCATTTCAGTCAATATTTCATATTCATTCCGTTGTCTGACAACAGAAACAGTAAAATATATTAATGAAAACAGTTTTATTGAGAATTTAGCTGCATCAAAATACAGTATGTGGGCATATAGAGGCAAACAAATGTAGCCTAATAATAAATGTACATTTTGCATGTTCAAAAGAAGTGAGCTGCCCTGTCTGCAAATAATGTAAACAGGTTTGTGTAAGAAAATTGCTCAATGCAAAGAAAGAGAAGTAATAGGAACCTGGTATTTCTATATTCTTTTTTTTCATGTGTCTAATAGATATGAAAAAGTTATTTGAAAAACATATATGACCTATGAAACATGACCTACTCTTCATGCTCTGTTAACTATGGTTTCACTAATAATATACATATATTGCATAAAGCATCCATATTTGTCCATGCCCGTGTTGATTAGAGTATTAAAAACTTGAAAAGTATTAATTTAAAGTAGATTTAGAACAGATAAAAATGTGCAATGAAGTTGCGATTATTCATGAGTTAACTCATGACAATCATGCGATTAATCGCCTATAAATATTTTAATCGATTGACAGCCCTAAGTTAAAATGTCTAAATCAGTGGACTTTCCTCATCAATATAGGCTATATTCACACTTTTCTCATTCTCACTAATTCAAGTTTTTATAAGAATGAACCTCTGAAGGAAACCGATTGTCTTCAGAAAAGTTTTGATGGCATTTTCGTTTTACCTGATAAAGTATAATTTATGAGCTGAGCGCTGCATTGTTTACAGCCGTTACCGGGGAAACTGTTTCTGATGTTCATAAAGCACCTCCTACTGGCAGAGAATTAATGTGCATTTTCAATAATCCAATCTGCAGTTTTTGTTCAGACCAATGAGAAAATCCACCCACGTAAACCCATTTTAAATAATATAATAATTTATACTTCTGACTCATCCCTTTTCTTAAAACAAAAAGAAAAAGAAAAATGATTTAACGGTTTAATTGTGAGGTTTATCATTTTATAATTTATTTTGTTTTTTGTTATAACTTGTACCTCAACGGTAAATTGCTATTTCGTGGTCTACAACATAAAAGAATAAAAGCATCTGCTAAATGAATAAATGTAAATGAAATAATCCCATTATAACATGTACATTTAAAAAAAAATTACAAACATTGGACACAGCTATGGGGCACCATTGTGAAGCAGCATGCATCACAACAAAAAAGGAACCTCAAGGTTGATTTAGGTAAATGTGTGTAAATGTATAGGGCCCCATTCCTATTTTTGCCTGGGGCCCCCAATTCACTAAATCCGTCCCTGATTTTAGTTTATGATTGCTTTTTCTTTATTTCTATTTAGCTTTAAGTTATTTGTATTTTAGTTTTCATAATTTTAAAACTTCAAATTATTTTATTCCAGTTTTTAAGTTTTTCATCTAATATTTATTTATTTTATAAAATGTCATTATTATTATTAAAATATTTTAAATTGTTAATTGTTAAGAATTCTTCTTTAAGTTCTTTAGTTCTTAATATTCTTAAGAACTCATTTTGGGAACACAAAATATAAAAGTTATATATATTACATACACAGGTATATAATATTTTAAAAGTGGCACATGACCCCAAGTGTCAAACGTTGTTGCGTCTGGCCAGTCACACACAAACTGCACGTTTCACCAGTGTGGTCGAAATGGAACAGTGACAGATCACCTTTAAAAAGATCACTGCAATAAAAAGGTCATAATGTGCCAGTGCATTCCATAATGCCTCAAATGACAGCAGATCAAGGGCAACAGGGCTATTTCAGGAATACAGTGTTGCCTCTGTTGATGAGCACTAGAAGCCCTTCCCTCACCCACTATACGTCACACTCATCTGACCTTCAGGGGTCAAACAGAGGCTGTGATGTTCCGGTACACCATCATATCAAGTACTCTTCACAAATTAGTCACCTGTTCATCAGTTCATGCTCTCATACAGGCTATTAGTGATTACAATGTTGATTTGGGGCTTGTGTTTTGATGTTCGCACATGCTTTTAAGAGGACCAGGGTCAAGCACAATACAGGAGGGCGTTTGTTCAAGTGCCAGTCTCTCCTGGCATCAACCAACCAAATGAGCCCAAATCAAAGGGTCTACTTAAGATAACAATGGGATTAAACAGACAATGCAAATCCACTTAAAGTGTTTTAGATTAAAATATAAAGGAGATGTTCATATCTGTAAGGTAGAAGCATGATTTGGAAGCAGTCAGTGAAATGTAAAGCTGTCTGAATCGAATTACCGTCTCAGACCCGCAACAAATCAAGTCAAATAACCTTTATTTATATAACGCTTTACATAATACAGATTGTATCAAAGCAGCTTTACAGTTTCAAAAAGTAAATGTTCTTTAAATGAGTTAAACTTGAATTATTATTCGTCTAGTTTAACGGCACAGAGATTTGAAAGCAGCTCTAACGCCCCTTGAGTATTGAAGTTTGTTACTGCAACCACAATGCAGAGGCCAAGCAATTGCTTATGTGTTTAAATACATGCTTAAAGTATCTGACCCCGAAGGACACCTGGCTCCTACAGAATGACATAAGATGAATTATCTATGAGTTATTTGAGCACTTATCTTCTCACCATGAGCACATTCTCTCTATGAGAACCATCTCCATTATTCAAATAGCTCGCATGTTATATGTGCCCATAAGCTGAGGGTTAAGCAAAATGTATGTTATGTCTAAAAACAGACTACAAAGCCTTACAGCACAAAATATCTCCTTGAATAGTCATCTAGTTTTCAAGCAGGCTAAATGTGAGTCTCGAAAAGCAAATGTTTATACTACCAGTACCAAAATGTACTGTATTAACTGGGTGTTGTCTAATTGGAAAGGAAATGGTTTTTACGTGTGATTGTTGGATAGGACACTTCTGGCTCGTGATCAGAGAGTAGCTCAGGCGCTGTGGCAACAAAACCTCTTTTATCTGAATCATTTATTAGAGAAATGCCTACATGAATGAGTCTCACAGATTCTGATCTCAATATGTCATGTCCAGAACATCGTAAATAAGATATTTGTAGTAAGTAATAGATAAGCTAAATAGTCTTTGATCTCTGATAGATGTTGCTTGTAAACATGTACTGTTTATGTTTATTTTTTTGTCTGATATGTTGTTTTATTTAAAGGGATCGTACACAGTTACTTCATGGCTAATAATATTTTGTAAATAACAACCAAAATACATAGAATTTTCTTTATTAGGTTTGTTTTTACAAACGAGATGGCAAGAGTATCAACATTTCTTTTCTCAGTCATTTATCAGACAATTGTTTATCTGCACAGATAAATCACTTTAACAGCTTCAAATGTCAACATTTAATGTCCTAAACACAAATCTTAAACACAACATAGTTATAACACAAGTTAGCTGTCACTATTTTAGAAGTAGTGAATAAATAAGTAGAAAATATATTAAAATATTATTATTTTTTTTTTCTGTAAACATTTACTGCTACCTCAACCTTTGCTGTTATAGTTGCAACATCAGAAATGTTAGGTTTTAAGTAGTTCTTGGTAATTATAAAATAGAATGTAATAATATAATACGTATTAAATGTAATATAAAAACAGTATTTCATATATTGGTTAAATTTTAAAATGTTTAATCTTTAATGTGAAAATTAAATATAAATTAAAAATATATTAAATTATATTTAAATGCAATTAAGTTTAATTGTATTTAAAATATTTAAATATAATAATTAAATTTTGTTCATAAATAATCTAAGATTCCATCATTTTATGCGTCATTCAAATTTGTACAATAATTGTATTACCAGTATACAGGTTTTAGTGACCTAGCTGGGGACTACTTTCAGGCGCTGCGTAATATCATTGTGCCTGCTGCACCCACGGTACGGCAGCAGATTTCCTTGATTATTATGTCGGAATGAGAGTATAGTTCCTAGCCATATCGGCCTAGAATATCACAACTTTTAATTTTCCATCGGTCTTAGTACACAATGTAACTACAGAAGAGACAAGCTTTAAATAGGAAAACTATTGAAACTCTTTGGTAATTTTTGATGACCAAATGCTAATGGTCTAATCCGATTCAATGATCTATGCTAAGCTAAGCTAAAAGTGCTCCCGCCAGACCCGGAGATCGGCTGAATGGATTCAAAAACAGTAAAACTCAACTGTTTATCTCTGGGGGAGTTGTAACATGAGCCTATTTCCAAAAAAGTGGAGTGTTCCTTTAAGAGCTTCGACTGCAGCTAGTACCTTCAGGCAGCAGAAAAGCTATTATTTATATTCCTGTTGACTTCTCAAGAACTTTTTTTTTTTTTAGCCTCAGAGATAATTTCAATTCTAGCAGTGGCACTTTATGGATTTTTATTTTTATTATTTTTTTTGTATCTTTATGGATTTTTTTTGTATCTTGCTTTCCGAATCCTTGCAATATTACAGCAGCATGTTTATTCTTGATCGGAATCTCTTGTTGAAATGTTGATTAAATAATACTTTACTGTATTTATTTATTACTGATTTTAGCTCTGATTCTTTGTCATGTTTATTTCTCCTATTTTTTGACTTATTAATTTTCTGTGTGTTCTTTTGCAGACTGCCCACTCTGGATGATGAAGGAAATGAAAGGTTGTTGTTTTTTTTTTGTCTTACAAAGCTGCAAAACACAAACATAAGCATTTAATGCGTCCTGCAGAGAGTCTGTTAATTACTGTGTACACGCTGAGGGTTTGTGGACGTGTCCTGTCATGCTGTGCAGTGCTGATGCTTTGCTCTATGTTTGTTGGCATTAATCCCTCAGCTTTGTTCTTTAGGGCTCTGTAGTTCCTCTCATCCACTGTCAGCTACTTTATGAGGTCGTTATAATGATAATGAAACAATACACATAAATACATTTTACCATTCACTATAACTTTTTTAATATGTCTGCCATTATTGAAGCTTTGCATGTTTTTCTGGAGTTTTTGAAATCCTTTTTTTTTTTTTTTTGACATTTTTGCTTAGGCTGCTAATGTAGACAGCATTTTACTTTACTTACTTTTACTTTTGTCATTTAGCAGACGCTTTTGTCCAAAGCGACTTACAAATAAGAAAAAGTAACTAAAACTAAAAAGTTACAACTCTATAAATACTATCTACCCACATATTTAAGAAAATAAAGAAATTAAATAAAATTAACACATGCATATAACAACAACATTTCAATAATAAACATATCAATGAAAAAATTAAATAAAAAGCTACTACTATCCCTTGCCGGTGTCCCTGCCCGGTGGAGTCGCACGGTAGAGTCGATGGTCTTTACACTCTTACGGTAGAGTCGATGGTCTTTACACTCTTACGGTAGAGTCGATGGTCTTTACACTCTTACGGTAGAGTCGATGGTCTTTACACTCTTACGGTAGAGTCGATGGTCTTTACACTCTTTGGTCTTCACACTAAGAGGGCTTCACACGACGACTGCCGCGACCGCTGCCGCGGTATAATAACCTTTATTATACCAAACCAACAAATGATCATTTCAATTCAGCTGGACCCACTTTCCTGTTTATCAACTACAAATGGCCAAGCAAGTGCACACACTGACAAGATACACGATACAGTACGAGACCAAACGCGATTTCAGCAACTCTCAACCTAGTAAACAAAATAAGCGTTTCCTAGCAACGGCAAATGCGCTAAACACTGAGACAAGTAAATACACTTACGAGCTGATTTTAAACTTCCGCTGATAGACTGCTTCTCTTAAAGACCACTTCATTACACTGCCTTCTGCTGGCGCTTGAACCCACTTTCCTGTTTATCAACTACAAATGGCCAAGCAAGTGCACACACTGACAAGATACACGATACAGTACGAGACCAAACGCGATTTCAGCAACTCTCATCCTAGTAAACAAAATAAGCGTTTCCTAGCAACGGCAAATGCGCTAAACACTGAGACAAGTAAATACACTTACGAGCTGATTTTAAACTTCCGCTGATAGACTGCTTCTCTTAAAGACCACTTCATTACACTGCCTTCTGCTGGCGCTTGAACCCACTTTCCTGTTTATCAACTACAAATGGCCAAGCAAGTGCACACACTGACAAGATACACGATACAGTACGAGACCAAACGCGATTTCAGCAACTCTCATCCTAGTAAACTAGTAAATCTCATCCTAGTAAATCTCATCCTAGTAAATTTTAAGTCATAGTTGGGCAAACATGTTGGGAAGGTAGGCAGAAAATTATTCAACCATATCAGATACCTCATTTTGGCCAAGTATGTCATCTTCATGGATCTACCAGAATGCATTGCGTTGAACAGATTGTATGAAGGAACATGTCAATTATGAATATATATTTATTCAAAACTGATAAGCATTGAAAGGCTTTTCATATGGAGCTTAAATCTATTTAAACTTAAATCTATTAAATCTTAAATCTTTAAACTTAAATCTACTTAAATCTATTTTCATATGGAGCTTAAATCTAAGTTTTTCTGGCAACACAAAATTTTTACGAGAGAATTCAACTTTTTGCGAGTGAATGCAAAGTTTCTTGAGGAAACAAACCTTTCTGAGAGAAAACAAATTTTTGTGAGTAAATGCAAAGTTTTTTGGGAGCACAAAACTTTTATTAGAGAATACAGATTTTTGCGAGACAATTCAAAGTCTTTGGGGAACGCAAAACATTTGCATGAGAACAAATTTTTAGCAGTGAATGTTTCTTGGGGGAACAAAACCTTTGTGAGAGAACGTCTCAGGTTACGTATGTAACCATGGTTCCCTGAGAGTAGGGAACGAGACACTGTGTCCTCTAGGGGTCGCTATGGGGAACGCCGTCAACGTATCCCGTGTCTGAAGCATACATACAAAAACAACACATGTTGGCCTACAACAGCCTATGATGTCACTACCGGCGCGACCACAGTATAAAGGGGCGCTGGGAAAATACGTCATCCACTTCTTCGTCTGAAGCTTGCGTCCGAAGCATGGCACCGGACCTAGAGGACGCAGTGTCTCGTTCCCTACTCTCAGGGAACCATGGTTACATACGTAACCTGAGACGTTCCCCTTTGAGGGAACTTCAAACTACGTCCTCTAGGGTTCGCTATGGGGAACGGAATACCCATGCCACCATGCTGAGGGGAGTGCAAGCCAAGCACAAAAGGTGAGCACTAAGTACCAACTCTACCCGGCTGGGACGGTACGACGGCTGTCAGTGACATTATCCCCTTCGGCCAAAGGCCTGAGCTGCATACCCCAGAACTTACCTGTTAGGGGCCAGGGTAGAGCTCAAAGGCTTGGAATCAGAAGAAGAGATTCATTTAAGGGGATACGACCAAGCGCTTAGGATAGTAACTAAGTCTTGGCCTGTAACCTAGGAGCTACTGCTTGCTCTGCAAGAGCTCGCTGAAGGAACTGTCTCAAAAGATCCTTGGTACCAACACCCTGTTCAAGGAGTATCACTGGGGATACATAGGTAGAGTGGGGCCCAAGGTGAAACCGGGGCCTGACCGACTCAAAGAATGGGAAACGAAGCCGCAGCGCGTTTAGACAGACAGCAAAACACTTGGTGTGCGATCTTACCACAACGTGGCTTTCAGAAAGTGCACAGAGACTAGCGTGCGCACTTACCATATGGATTTGTTAAATCTTCTCAGGAGGGAGCAGCATGCTCATAGGTGACCCTCTATGCTGAGGGGAGCAAAGCTAGCTCTACCAACAAGGAGAGCAACTTGACAGGAAGGCAGGGAGAGGCCTAACAGCCTGAAGTTTCTGACTTACAGAGCTGAAGTTTTTTCAGATGCTCAGGAGGGAGCAGCATGCTCATAGGTGACCCTCTATAGTGAGGGGAGCAATGCTAGCTCTACCATGGCAGAGCTCTGGAGAGCGGAGAACATAATTCTCAGCATGAGAGGGCACTCAGCACATACATAGGTAGAGTGGGGCCCAAGGTGAAACCGGGGCCTGACCGACTCAAAGAATGGGTACGAAGCTGCAGCGCGTAACCCATACCGTACAGGATTTTGGAAAGACTGCAAAACACTTGGTGTGCGATCTTACCACAACGTGGCTTTCAGAAAGTGCACGGAGAAGATGCTCTGGAGGGAGCAGTATGCTCATAGGTGACCCTCTATGCAGAGGGGAGCAAAGCTAGCTCTACCATGGCAGAGCTGTGGAGAGCGGAACTTAACACTCGGCATGAGAGGGAACTCAGACGCTCAGAAGGGAGCGGCATGCTCATAGGTGACCCTCTAAGGTGAGGGGAGCAATGCCAACTTGACCAACAAGGAGAGCTCAGAAGGGAGCAGCATGCTCACAGGCCAGAATGGAGCAGCATGCTCATAGGTGACCCTCTAAGGTGAGGGGAGCAATGCCAGCTCGACCAAAAAGGAGAGCTTGGAAGGGAGCAGCATGCTCATAGGCGACCCTCTATAGTGAGGGGAGCAATGCTAGCTCGACCAACAAGGAGAGCACATCAGACGCCCAGAAGGGAGCGGCATGCTCATAGGTGACCCTCTAAGGTGAGGGGAGCAACGCCAGCTCGACCAACCAGGACAGCATAGGGTGCAGGAAGGGAGCAGCGTGCTCATAGGTGACCCTCTATAGTGAGGGGAGCAATGCTAGTCTGACCAACAAGGAGAGCACATCAGACTCCCAGAAGGGAGTGGCATGCTCATAGGTGACCCTCTAAGGTGAGGGGAGCAACGCCAGCTCGACCAGCCAGGAGAGCATAGGGTGCAGGAAGGGAGCAACATGCTCATAGGTGACCCTCAAAAGTGAGTGGAGCAATGCTAGCTCTACCATGACAGACTCTGGAGAGCGGAAAACTGAACTCTCAGCCTGAGAGGGAACTCGGACTCTCAGAATCTACTTACACCCTAGCACAGGGGCTCAGGGAGATTCTACTTAAAACCCCCGGAAGGAGAGCAGTCCCTGAGCTAGCACATATCTATCCTCAGATAGCCATGCACCTTTCTCAAAGGAGGCGTCCCTATGCCAAGAACTGATGTTAAAAGACCCACAGGTCCAGGCATTTTAGTGCTGGAGACCTGATGACCAGGGAGGCTCCCACAGAAACCTACGACTGGGCCACACGATCCAGGGGTATGAGGCCGGAAACAGGGCTCTCATTCTAGCCCGGATCTAGTATTGATGAGTGAGGTCATCACTGCCCCGTGTCGAAGGCAAGAGGTAAAAACACACAAAATGACAGGTCCCAGAAACTGCAAAGAATGGCTCACAATACCAGTGAACTGTAAAACTGGATCGTACTCACCCATCCATGGTTCCTGCGCATGAGATCAGTCCCGGAGGCGAAGTCCAAAGAGTCGGGTCCGGACCATCAGTAAGGTAGTTTCTATGAAACATAGAACTTAAAGAAAACATCAAAAGTCCATTTTTAATGTTTTTAAATGCAGGTTCCTAGGTTCCCACCCAACCTCGGTCAGGTGGAATTAACGGTGGTTGCAGAGGAATTAGAGAGGAGAAGATGAGGGCAGATGACAGGCCCCCTGAGGGAAGGGACTCTTTTACTCTCAAAGAGTAGAGCATTGAGAACGCCTCGTCTGGATCACCTCCCTCAGGTCTTGCCTACCTTTCTTTGACCCGCGCCTCCCTCTAGCCCTACCCGCAGGTGGGGGAGAGGCACGAGTCACGACACTAGCCTTCTGTGCCCATCTCTGATCCCCAGATGGCGATGGGCCAGGACCCCTGCGTTGTTCGGGCTTAGACCTGGACCTTCTTGGAATAAAGGTTTTGAAGGCTTCCTGAAGGGGCCTAGATGGCAAGGAGGGAGCCTTGAGAGAGGATGTCTCACCCTCAGAGAGATAGCTGGCTAGCATCTCTTCATAGGGGCATCCTCTCATAGCCGTTTTCACGCATCCTTTTTTTTTTTTTTTTAATCGAGACAACTTTTATTTTTCCTGCGGCACCACCGTCTTGACGCGTTCTATAACTTCCAAAAGTTTGTTCATACGCCGGGCAGGAGGATTGAGTCTCATTTGATCTCAGTCTCAACTTCTTCACCCTCAGACATGTCCTGCTCTTCCTGGGCATAACCCAGCAGAACACTAGCCTCTGAATCAGATGATGTCAGCGAGATCGCGTCATCATCATCATCCCGCGGCTCGCCCTCGGTTGCAGCCGACTCATCAGCCAACTGAAAATTCATCAGCCAGATCCGCCTGCGAACCCCACGAGTTTATTCTCCTCCATGCCTCGGCATCATTGAGTCTCGAACCGCAGGAAACAGACGGCTGCCCCTCCTTCCTCGAAAAGAGAGACAGACGAGAGCAGAGCTTTCTCCTAGAAAAAACTCACAGTGCACGCAGATTGCCCCCTCGAGGACATTGCGTGCATGCTCTTCGCCCAAACAAAAGACGCAAAGATCGTGTGTGTCATCAGGTGTCAAATAACGAGGACACGGATGCACACATCTCTTAAACGCCTTGCTAGTGCTCACCATGGTAATAGTAGAAAATCGATCTTACCAGTAGAATGCATGCTTCAAACAAAACAGTCACTGAAGACGAAGAAGAGGATGATGTATTTTCCCGGCGCCTCTTTATACTGTGGTCGCGCCAGTAGTGATGTCATAGGCTGTCGCTGTATGTTTTTGTATGTATGCTTCAGACATGGGTCACGCTGACGGCGTTCCCCATAGCGATCCCTAGAGGACGCAGTTCGATTTTTGTGAGGGAATGCAAAATTTCTCTGTGAACACAAAATTTTGAGCAAACGCAAATTTTTGTGAGCTAATGAAGAGTTCTTTGGGGAATGCAAAACTTTTGCAGGAGAACAAATTATAGTGGCCAAATGCAAAGGTTTTTGGGTGAACGCAAAACTTTTTTGAGAGAGTGAATTTTAGTGGGCGAATGTATAGTCTTTGGGGAGACTTTTGCATATTGTATATTTGTATATTGTTTCCAAAACTATGTGCCCTTAGGGACTAAATAAATCAAATTGTATATGCAAACCTGCAATATGTTAAATAATGCAAAAATTTTGGGGAGTAGCAATATTGTAATGCATTACTTTTAAAAGTAGCTGTCCCCAACACTGTGCATGCTGAGACCAAGCTTGTCTGAAATTGTTGAAAATAAATATACGCTGCATCCTGCAATACCTAATTTTGAAGAAATTGCGGCTAGTGAGGCTGCTAAAAAATTGTGGCTGCAAGGTTTTGAGAAATTGTTGCTTTGTCCACTTTATTATATGGCAAGTGGAAAGAAGACAGGAAATGATGAGAAAACCAGACTGGGAAATGACTCCAGCTGGAGTTGTGTCACTTTGTATTTGCACAACACGTTACCATTTACACTACCTGCTAAACCATGGTTCCAACAGAGATGGCTGCAATTTTAATGGCTTTCCTATCTGCTTTATTAGCTCTTTGGAGGACTATTAAAAAGCGTTTTACTATCAAGGCGACAGTTGGTGCTGGTGATAAAATGTACTACCTTCCACTCGGTCATCAATAAAACAGCATGCGCTGTCACAATGTGTGAATGTGTGAGTGTGTGCAGGTGTCTGTCCTGTTCTTGGCACTTGAGCTGGAATGGCAGCCAAGAATAGACATATCTTATTACTGTTGGCGGCAATCACTATGCCATACATTACAAAGCCAAGGTGTGTTATTACCGGACATTTCAAAAAGCCATCTACTATTTCTTTTCAAAAGCTGTCTGGATACTTCAAAATAATGCTGCCTGTTATCTAGAAATAGTGTAATTTCCCTACTAGACCATTATTTTTATGTGATGGACAATTTTTCTAATAGAGCTCGACAAGCAATCACAATCTATTCTTCTCACAGCTGAAATAGAAAATGGTATTGTTTACAATGGAATACTAGCAGGATGCATACTGAATACTGTGCAGTATACACTCAATGGAAGTTTACTATTTAAAGGGATCATATGATGTTGCTAAAAAGAACATTACTTTGTGTATTTGGTGTAATGCAATGTGTTTACATTGCATTACACCAAAACACACATTATTTTCCACATACTGTACATTATTGTTGCTCCTCTAAGCTCCGCCTTTCTGAAACGTGCCGATTTTTACAAAGCTCATCATTCTGAGAAGTGAGGTGTGCTCTGATTGGCCAGCTATCCAGTTCATTGTGATTGGCCGAATACCTCAAGCGTGTTCCTGGCGCGACGAGACTATAACATTAAAACCCACTATAAACGAGGCATTTTTTGCATTCAGTGAGTACATAATTACTGATTATAATGACTACGGACTTTTTACGCGTTGTGCCACTCCACGTAAACATAACACCATGTCTGCATTTGTGATCGTAGAAACGCTAAACAAGCACTACTCTACACTGCTCAAAACTTGCGTTTGAATCGTCAGTAGCAAATTCTTTAAATATCGAAACGTACTTGCAGGCTGTTAGTCAGAAGCACCAGACTGTCCTTGCGACATAGGAATTGCCCCACTTTATAGTGTTCACAGCCATTCATAGTGTTCACATTGTTGGCTACTCTCTCCCAGGTTCAGGAAATAGTCCTCCATAAAATGCACTGCACACACTTGAATATTTGGGTTGAACAGTGTTGTAAATATAACTTAACCACTGATTTATAGTTGTGTACTCATTTGGAAGCCTAAACAAAGTACTTTCGCTTTCACAACTAAACACACAGCGTCTCCAGGACATGGCGCCAGCTGCAGCAACAATACTACAGCGAGAATAAAAATCATGCCCTCTTTCTTTGCATATACGTTTGGGTGGTGTTATGCAAATCTTCCCACACAGTGACATAGACGTGTCGAGGCATGTTTGAATGAGCCGTTTTAGGAGGGCGTGGCAGAGTCTTAACTTTTATAAAGAATATATCTTTGGGTTTGAGACTTTAATCTTTGCAATTTTACAGATCTTATTTATGCACAAACAGCTTGTAACACTCCAAAGACAAAAGAAAACATGAACTTGCATCATATGGCCCCTTTAAATGTGTATGTGAAACCGTACGCATTATGCAATAGGAAGCATTTTAAACTGTCACATGACCTCAGACATAAATTGAAGTTAGCAAGTGACATTCACTAGCTGGCATGAGATTGACCTTCATGAATGAAATGTAGTTGAAGAATGTCACTTTTGTCTCTATGTTGAAAAAAACATTACATGCCAAATGTTGCAAAAAAGATAACAAAATAAATAAATCAACATTGACATTTTAACATTGTAAAAGACATAGTGATATCGCGGTTGATTCAACAGGGATTGAACTTTGATTCTTGATGTTGATTCACCTTTGAGTAAACATTGAATCATAAAAAATTCTGAAACAACATTTAATGCTTAATGGTTGTAGAAAAGGTTAACAAAATACTTGTCAATATCAATAAAAATCAATGGTGACATTTTTACAAGATGTTGTAAAAGACGTTGAAACTGTAGCATATCAGCATTGATTTTATTTAAAAAAAATCGAAAAAAATATTAATCAACATTGATGAAGCCTTGATTCATGATTATTCACCTGTGAAACAACACTAAAATGCCAAAAAATGTTGAAACAACGTTCACTGCTAAATAATTGTAAAAAGATAAACACATACTAACAAATCAATGTTAAAACTTTAACATTGCATTGTAAAAGACGTTGAAACACTGTTGCAATATCTACATTATTTCTATAAAAAAATAGAAAAAAACAGTAATTAAACTTTGATTCATGACACTGACTCACCTATGAATAATTAAAATGCTAAAAAAAAATCCTGCTTAATAATTGTAAAAAGATATAATACTTAAAAGTTAAAAATAAATAATAAGACAGTGTAAAAATGTGAAACAATATCAATGTTGATTCAAATTGAAACAAAATTGAACTGTGATTCATGATGTTGTTTCGCCCGTGAATAAACTTTGAAATGCTTTGGGGGGGTTTATGATGTCAGAACTAAATATTATTAAATTTTGTGTAAAAACTTTAACTTTGATAAGCCAATCAAATGAAGAAAGAAAAATATAGTTGCTACTTGGTTTGTCACACCTGAAATAGAAGGTTGAACACATTGCATTGTGGGATATAACATTGCATGCAGTGTATTCTGTTATATACTGCACAGTTTGACAATGTTTGTGTTAATACTATCATAGCATGCTTTTCCAAACACAGCCTTAAAGGAACACTCAACTTTTTTTGGAAACCTTGGGGAGGCTCATTGTACACCTCCCCAAGAGTTAAACAGTTGAGTTTTACCGTTTTTGAATCCATTCAGCCGATCTCTGTGTCTGGCGGTAACACTTTTAGCTTAGTTTAGCATAGATCATTGAATCGGATTAGACCATTAGCATTTGGTCATCAAAAATGACCAAAGAGTTTCGATAATTTTCCTATTTATAGCTTGACTCTTCTGTAGTTACATCGTGTACATTCCGTCATTCCGTCAGTCTATGTAACTACAGAAGAGTCAAGCTTTAAATAGGAAAATTATCTAAACTCTTTGGTCATTTTTGAGCGAGATGCTAACGGTCTAATCCGATTCAATGATCTATGCTAAGCTAAGATAAAAGTGCTACCACCAGACCCGGAGATCGGCTGAATGGATTCAAAAACGGTAAAACTCAACTGTTTAACTCTAGGGGAGTTGTAAAATCAGCCTATTTCCAAAAAAGTGGAGTGTTCCTTTAAATTGTTTTCAGATATAATTATGCGACTCTCCCATAGTTTAAATCAATACTCTAAAACCTGATCCTTTCCTGGCTTGTACATGTTACCAAGGACGGCATGGCATTATATGCTCAACAGACAAATCCATTTTGGCTTTTTCTCTCTGTACTCATGCCTATATAAAGCTTCATTGGTTTGGCTGCACTGCATTGCAATTGAGCCATACATGATTACACAGCACTTCTCTGGCCTCCTATTACATGGCATCAGGTTTAATGTGGAGCTGAGAGAGATGTACTGCAGAGGTCACGCATGTGTGTGTAAATGTCTTTTCATGATGCTTTAGGGGAACCTTTTAAAGTGATATTTATGTATTTGTGCCTTCAGCCCCACAGATGCAGCTGCAGACAGGGATATCAGGTGTGTATCACACACACACACATGCCACATGAGACTTTATTCACTAGTTCAAATATAGTTGTTTTTAAAGCAGTTTCTGAATATTAATCAGAAAGGTTCATTCTTACCATAAGACAAGGACATCAGATACTGTGTGTTAGAACACACAGTAAACTTTAAAGAAACAGTACAATAAAAATTATAATTCTGTCATTCATGTGTCACCCTCAAGCTGTATGTTTTTTTTATGTTTCTTTGTTTGTTTGTTTTCAAACCCGACATGCCAAATATACAATGTATTTATTATTTAGTCAAACTAAAACTGAAATTAAATTAAAGCAAAATTTAAATAATTATTAAAATAGACATGACAAAAAGAAAATAATAATAATAATAGGATTATTCTTCCTTTTGTATGTAAATTATATACATTATTATTGGCTATTTTTTGCACACCAGCATATTTTACACTAGTATCATCTTATTCTAAATTTTGTCCTAATTAACTGTGATCGCAATGATTTTGCGCAAAGAAATCTCATTGGTCAGCAGAGTGCACAGTATTGCTGTATACTGACTGGAAGATCAAGTTTTGCTTAAATATTCAAACATAGCAACGGTTTGTAACAACAGACAAAAAATATGACAACATTTCTTAAACTAAAATTAAAATAAAAATAGAAAAGTAAAAGCAATTTTTTTAATAATGCTATAATAGTATAAATTATACTAAAATAACACTGTAATCACCACAAAGAACAACAGTTCATGCTGACCACATCTGCTCCAATGAGGAAATAAATTACATAAAAGTTGCATAAAAATGACTCGTGCATATATTTACTAAGATGTAACTTAAGATGACATTTCCTAAAAATATCTTCCCCTCCGTTGTAGCTATCAAATTAAAAATGCCGCAAGTTGGATTTATGCAGGCTGCTTTGACACAATCTACATTTTAAAAACGCTCTATACAGAGTTCTGGCATGAAACTCTAAGGCTACGTCCACACGAAGACGGGTTTCTCCGTATCCAATCTTTTTTTTTTGCTTCAAATTCTGTAAACACGGAGTCGTCTCAGGAAATATCTGCGTCCACACGGAATCACTGAAACCGACTGAAAACGATGTAGTACACATGCCAGACCAATATGTGGCGCTGTAATTCTGCCACAGAGATACACAAAAAAACAGAGAAGAAGACTTGGACCATGTGCGTAAACCTTGCGCGCTGAATGTAAACTAACACACAAAGCAGAAGATTTTTCTCCTGTATCAGTAGCCAATGAGCTCATTGCTCAATGTTCAAATACCTGGCTTTCCTTTGCTGTAGCAGTTTGGCAGCGCAATTCAGAACCTTCCACCTTCCCCAGCAGGCACGTGCAGAGGGGGGGTGCGGTGGGTGCTTGAGCACCTGCACCTTTTCCCCTTGATGCCCAAAGTGCCCTTTTGTCAAGGCAATTTTATTTTTATTTTTTGTAACTAAACACCCTTTTGTGAAGGTCCACTTTCTGCTTTCTGCGGATATCCTGCACGTCAAAAGTTTCTGCTCGAGAGCGCCCTCTGACTTCGAGTGTCAATGAAACATGCACTGCACAGCTCTCCTGATATTCATATCTCCTCATTTTGGATACGAATAAAACGTCAGGTCGTGTCTCTTTTAATTTAAATCTAGATTTAAATCTAGAAAACTCTATGTGAAAACACCTGCTTGAATAAATTGTGGGAGACGAATTTACATTTTATTAAAATGAATATTAAATATTAAAAATGCAGCTAACGTAGTTCTACACACAGCAATAAAAACAAAGGAGCTCGTTCTCTTTCGTTCTTGCTCTTTAATTGGGAAAAGTTTAAAGCACGTCGAGGTGTCTTGTCTTTTTTATTTTATCTGACTAAAAACTATTCATACTATTATAATATTATTATTACAGTATTTATTTAAAAAACGTACAGTGCCTTAAAAATAATTATCACAACACTGGTAAAACAGGCTTATAATGATTTTCTCGTCCTCCGAATTATACTTATCAATCCTGTTTTTATAATCATTATCATTCAAAAAATTAATAAATTCAGAACAGGATTAGAATAGAATTCTATTTTAAATAAGACAGGAATATTTTTTCTACAATAACAACAGTAGTGTTTACAACAGCAAAACCACCATACCCTGTGAACTCAATAACAACAACAACAACAATAATAATAATAATAATATAATTCCAGAGTAATTAAGAGGTGTCTTTAAAAAAATGTCTTTAACATTTAAACTTAAAATGGTCTTTTCTGTTCTGTTTCTTTTTCAAACCTGCGTCATGGCATTTGCTGCTGTATCAATACAGAAGCATCCATTTCGATACACATATCAGCAAGGAGCACAGCTCTATTAAAAGCCATGTTCCATGTGCCCCTTTTATACTTTGAGCACCTGCCCCTCCAAAGGTCTCCGCACGGCCCTGTTCCCCAGCTCCACCTGTATAGATCTGCTACGAGGTGATTCGTGTATGCTATATGGGGTTATTCATATGTGTTACATGTGCAGCAGCAGTATTTCCTACATACTCACAGCAGCATGTTGTGGATGTGTTGGCAGTAGCACGTCTCTGTACTTGCTCTGCAGCAGCAGCAGATCTATTCCGCCAAGACCAAATACATTAACATTGTCATGTACATTACCATGCTACTCCCTCAGAGAGTTGTCATGACATACTAAATATAAATAATGGTGACTTGACTTGATTTGAAATCTAAATATCATGAGTCTAACAACATCATTCAGGTTCAGAATGACATGAAGGAAAATAAATGGTGACATAATTATCATTTTTGGTGTACTGTTCATGTAAATAATCATTTTTAGTGTAGGTCAGATAAAAAAAGCTTGAACAAGCCTTTCTTTTATATTTAAGAGCAACATTGGTGTTGTGAAGGAGGTCACTGATGTTATGGCAACCCCTCTGACAGGAAAAGAGGTGCTGTGGCATATGCTTCCCAGAAGCCCTGGCTCCTAAACACCACTCTAGCAGAGAACATCACTTTTGAGATGCCTTTAATAAAGCAAAGGTAACTGACCTTCATTTACTTTCTCTAGATATATTTATCATCGATTGCTCACTCCATTGATTTGTTGCCCACGCATTTATATTAAAAAAGGCCACCATATGGCATCTAGGTCTAACGTTTGTGTCTAATGGGCCTTCTGTACACATTAACCTGTGCCTGACATTCAGTTGCCCTAGTGATGAACACAAGTCAAGTGTTTATTTTTTTTTAGTGTCCATTTGTCAATACAAAAGTGTCCTCTATCCCCATGTGACATTCAATTATTATCGCCTCTTTAAACTTCAGTGACAGTCATTAGACAGATGTGGCCTTCAGTAAGTGTATCTCTGTGAGTCGCCGCTTCTCATAATCTGTGTTTTACAGCTCCCTCAGCGGCTGATACGTGTCTGTACTTAAAGCACTTGTAATTTAAGATGCTCTCACAGCAAAATTCTTTGCCGAAAAAGTCCATTGTCTACTGTCAGTAGTGTAAAAATATATGAAGCACAGATTACACAGAAGTCACTTTCAAACCAAGCAGCTTTCTATTCGTCAATGCCACAAATTTGTGTGAAAAATGTGAAAAATTCCTATTGAAATGACTGAATTTCGCTAAGCAATAGCAAGTTTTACTGCACTTTTGGTCAAAGTTTCTTGTGCTAATTTATTTTTTCATGACTCTTTTCCACTCTTTGAGCTCTGAGGTTGTTAATCAATGGTATTTGCTTCTATTGAAGCGGTCAGCCGCATTATTTCAACTTAATCTTACAATAATAGTGTTTAGAAATAATTGTTTGCTAAGAAAATACCATCGATCAGAGTCGCAACAAGCAATATGCACTAAAAGCACTTTTTAGTTCCACCCACTTATGTGTGTGTATATACTTATATATTTAAAATGACTAGTTTTATATTTCTCTGTCATTATTCATTTGATTAATGTCATTCGCAAAGCTATGATGTACACTGTCTTGTACCTTTGCATTTTTGTCTTTTTTGGCATTTTTCAAATACTTTTTTTGCTTCAAATCAAAGTTTGCAATGTTATGATTCACCTCGTACCCACTTGGTTTGGTTCATGGCTCATAACACTTTAATAAAGATTAATTTTTCAAAATCCCCATCAGAGAAATGAATGGAAAAAATACTTCCAGAACCAAATCTGCTGAAAAAGGGGGCTGGCACTAATGCATTCTATTGGGTAGATCCGCCCACAAAGAAGTCTCATTGGTCAACGGTCACATTTAGTATTGCTGATCACACATTTAGTATGTTCTGATTGGCTTTGATTGTATTGTGTATATTTTCACATTATTGTGGACACAGACATTTCTTAAAGCGCTGATAGTTTTGAAAAATTATATTTGGAGGGAAATTAGAATCTTTGGACTATGGCGTCATTCTTAAATGGCTTACTTTCAGTGGCTTTGTGAGTGTCTGTAATTTTTATACTTATTATTATTATTATTATTATAGTAGTAATGCTTTAAAACGTACAAAGAATCAGTCATTCATTATTAAGCACATTATTAAGCATTTTATTTCAACAACATTATTTCAAAAAGTACTAAAGCTAGATTACCACATAGTGTTAAGTATCTAGCCAGCTGTGCTTCAGTCTCATATCTTTTGTTGTCCAGGTACAGAGCGGTAATTGAAGCATGTTCTCTCCAGCCGGACATTGACATTCTGCCCCAGGGGGATCAGACGGAGATCGGAGAGCGGGTTAGTGTGCCGCCCATGTGACTTTGGTGACGCATTTCATTACCAGCCATCTGGAATGGCTTTAGTACTGCAAATGGTAGAGTTTCAGTTATGATGGGTCAAATTGAATTCCCCTGATAAACATACATATTCCTCATGTTTTAGTATCCAGGCAGCCGTTAAAAAGGCACTGTCTCTTTTGTTTACTCTCAGGTTTTTAGTCCAAGTCACATTTAAGGCAGCCTGATGTCGTAAATGGCTTTCAGGTTGTTCCTAAAAGCAGTCTTCCAGCTCATTTAAAGAGTTCAGTCAACAGTCAACATGATCAATACACATGCCAAGTGTGTGCGGTATGGTTACCGTAACAACTTCTACCCCCTGCCCTCTTCCTAATTAGGTGTTTTATCTATACAGCCTTGCTGATAACTTTCCTATTCCTATTCTTTGCTCTTTCCAGGGCATTATTCTTTCTGGAGGCCAGAGGCAGCGAATCAGTGTCGCTCGAGCTCTTTATCAAACCACCAATGTGGTGTTCTTGGTAGGTCCAGATACAGCTAGCTATACAAGCAAATCAGTGAAGTGAGACGTCAATACATTTTTTCTTTTATCATAGGATGATCCGTTCTCAGCGCTGGATATTCACCTGAGTGATCACCTGATGCAAGAGGGCATTCTAAAGCTGCTGAGGGAGGAGAAGAGGACGGTGGTGCTCGTGACACACAAACTACAGTATCTCCCACATGCAGATTGGGTACTTCATATGCAAATACACTTACAGTTCTTCCCCTTTAGAAAGTCATTTAAACCAGTTGGTCAGAATTTTGATGGCTAGATCAGATTTAAAACTGCTCTTAGGCAGAAGAGCAGACTTGGTCTTTTGACTCTTCTCTGTTATATCGGAAAGAGAAAAAGCAAAAGAATTATTGAAAAGGTGAACTCTGAGATGTAGAAGCCTAATTTAAAAGTCAAATCTTACATGGGCTGAGCTATACTTATGAATTATTTACCTTCATTCATCACCTGTCGTCTACCTGCAGAACCTCTAGAAATCATTTCTGAGGAGCCCTACATTATTTCTGTAGGAATGTGTTTTTTATTTATAGCTCAATACAAGCCTGTTGTAAAGGATGAATTAATTTGGTTTCTGTCACGTTTGAACCTGCAAATCCTACTAACACATTTCATTATAGATCACATTGAGTCAAATAGACCATCTGGTCTACAGAAAAATCTAATTAAATTCCCATTTGGCCACTCTTTGCAATGAGAGAAATCCAACTGCAGACCAAACCAAAGCCGTTCAACCAAAATAAGGTCACTGCAGGTTTAGAATAGGCAAATCATTCTCTTCTTCTACCTAACCTGATTTTGTTTTTCACCAACAAGAAATGTTCCACATTCAGACGCCTTATAAGATGTAACAGGCACAAATGTTGTATTCAGACATGTCTCTCAGAAAACACTTCTTACAATGCACCAAACTCCTACATTTTAATCTCAGTAACTGGAAACACTACTTTTTGACTTGCAGAGATTTTACTTTTAAAAGAATATTGCAGGATACTTTGTGCTAATCAACATGTCATAGATGTGGTCAATTGTGATTACATTTGAATTAACTTAGGAGATACCTTTATTCAATATAAAACAAGATAAATTAGCTTAGAAGTTAAATTAGAAGTGGATGAGTTTTACAAGAATGTGAGACTCTCCTGTAATTATTCTATAATTATTTTCCTTACCTCGTGTTCCCTGAAAACATCTTGAGATTATACACAGTAAATCTGTTTTGTTTTAAGGTGGTTTAGATATGTTAACTGGAAAATATTTGATATGTTTGTTTCCTAGATATAGTTTGATTGCAACCATTTCTTTAGTGTTATTTGAAATAAATAAAGCCCCAGTCTCTCTCACACTGGCTGTGGGTGATGAATTGCCTTGTTAAAGTTTTCCTCCTTCTGGCATTCAATAAATCACCAGTGGTCAGACAAGAGTTTTTTATTTAACTCCCTGTTATTTAGCCATAGTCAATTTAAGCTGACAGACAGGAAGGGTCAGGCTTGCTGTTAAATATTGGCTTTACTTCTCATGGGGCATTAAAAATGTCCACCTTCTTATGTGGCAAATTAAGTAATAGTTTAATGTTGTTTCTTTTGTAGATCGTTGCAATGAAGGATGGCAGCATACAGACAGAGGGGACATTAAAAGACATCCAAAATTCTCAGCCTGAGCTCTTCGAGCAGTGGAAGACACTAATGCACAGACAAGACAAAGAATTTGAGAAGGTAGTCTGCAGAAAATGAATGAGATACTAGAGGAAGTGATTTAAAGGGCAAGTTCATTAGTTTTGCTTTGTTATGCCAAATATTCACTTGACCTTATTGTTGACATTTGTATTGTTTGAGAGATTGGAAAACGAATCTCTATGTTTATGCTGACAAAATATAAGCTTGGAAATCCAAAAGACAGGACACAGTGGATACACTGAGAAGAGAATGCATGTCAAATTGGACGAAATAGACAAAACAGTGACTATAATAGACTCAAGTCTCCAAACAAGTATCTAATATGCCATCTAGTGGCCAACACAGCTGCCAATCAGGTCACTGAACTGTTCTTTTGTGTTAAAAAATACATTTAAGTCTCAGGACTTTGGAGTATCTCAAGGAACTGTGTTGGGTCCCTTCCTGTTTATCTTCTACATGGCATATCATACAGTATTTGGAACAAAACTACCTGTAGATGTTCTTTATAGGCTCCTTCATTATAGGCTCTGATCTTTCAACGTGCAGGAGGATGTAAAGGATGTTCTTACAGAACAGGTCATATCAGGCCACTATTATTCAGTGTATCTTTGCAGAAACCCAAATACTCAGGCAAAGAATTGGAAACAATTCATATAAAGAATTAAATTGACATTTGATTTATGCTGCTTAACTAGTTAAATATGCTAAACAGAATACCCTGTTCTCCATTATTTTGTGTTCCAGGAGACAGTAGATGAAAATATGACTGTGCTGGAAAGAAAAAACTTGAGGCGGGCCATGTACTCCAGAGAGGCTTTGAAGACTGAGGAGGAAGAGGAAGGTAAGAGTAGAAAAACATGCGGCAAAACACTAATACAAGTGTTTTAGCAGAGTTTGTATTACATGCTCATCTGATACAATAATAGATTTTTCCTGCAAGCTCCTTGCAATTAAAAGACAATGGGTTGTTGCATTGTTAACTATGCAATTCCCTGGTATGAATCCTCATAAATCTTCATTAAAGATCTGGGTGACAAGAGAGTAGTACCTCTTCTTGTTCCCTTTTGCAGTTTTTTTGCTGATGGCAGCATTGAAAAAAACCAATTATCTGATTGCAACACCCTCTGCAAGTCCTGATGCCAAGATGTTTGGATTACCCACCCTCACCACCTGTCAGAAAGTTCAGGATGCACTGACAGATGGCTGATGGTCTTGGTGGTAAGCCTAGACTAAGCATTGTAATGAATCTGTAATTAAGAAATATGATCCTTCCGAGTGGAACAGGGAAACATATTGGCATCACACAGAGGTCAATTCCTGCAATGTGGAAATTGCAATTGGTATAGAGCAACGCTAGACGACCCTTACTCTGGAGGGCTTCCTTCCTGCAGACATTAAGTAGCTATTTTAGGTGTTTTTAATTAGGGATGCAGCTAATGGCTTTTTGAAATGGTTGGCTGTCCCGGTATAGAGAATATGGCCATAGTTGTCCAAGCTTTGTTTTCTTTGTGTTATGCATAATTTGTGAACATTTTACAACTACACACCAAACACACATTATTGCAATTTTGAAGTGGATAATTTGTAAGTAGGACTTCATGGGAGGACTTGAAGACAACATATTAAGTCTGTAATTCAGGGGTGTCCAGACCTGATCCTGGAGGGCTATTATCCAGCAGAGTTTGACTACAATCCTAATCAGGCACACTTGAAATGAAGTTCCCAATGGGTTTTGGGAGGAGCCTAATCATCCAGTCCTGTCAATCATCGCTACAACTGTATATAAGCAGCAGTCATTACTTCATTCCAGTGACAATTCTTCCGGCACCCTCCACCTCCCCTTCTCCTCTAATTCCTTTATTTTTCCTCCACACTGTACTATCATAGGGGGTTCTCACTCTGACCTCGAGCTGAGCCTCAGGTTCGAGCCTTATGAACCAGCTATTCAAGGTTTTCAGGATCACTAAAAGCTTGCAGGCAGGTGAACTGGAGCTAAACTCTTTAGGAAAGTGGCCCTCAATGAGCAAGATTGGACCCCGTGCTGTAATGCATTAGTATGCAGGATAATGCCACTAGATTCAGTTCATTGAAGAGTTGCTGTGTCCATGGGCTGGAGGAAAATAAGGATTTATGGTAAATGAGTATTCTCTAGATGGCAGATATAGGCTGAGCGCCAGTCATATGGCAGTTGGCCAAATTTCAATATACTTCAGTTCTGAATGTATATTGAAAGGTTGGCTTTCTCACTGCAGTGACTTACAAAATAGTATACTTCATGTTTTGCTTGAAAAAGGGACAAGAAACTCTTCCAGAAGTGTCACTGCACACATTGTGTTCACTGTGAAATCGCTGTTTTACTATATTCTGGATAAATCCAAGAGTTCAGGGTTTGGTTGGTTAGCTTCAACTGCGACTGACAGTAGCAGATTGTTGATTTTAGTTGTAGCATGGGGGAGAGAGCAAGAGCATTTATCATCTGCTGACGGTCCAGACCATGCTGGAATGAATGAATAATGAATGTGGGGATGGTTCTGTCTTCTCAGCATTGAGATTGCGCTAAGTTTTTAAACCATAGTAGGTTGTAGCACATTTTTTTCCCTTCATGATGGCTAATGTGCTGTGCTAGTAAGTACTCAAGGGTAATCCTGGCATGGTCCAAGTGTTACATGCCTATGGGCTTTGCAGCCTTTTTTCTCATGTTTATTCCTTTCTATATCTCTCCCCTCTTTGACATCCACCTACACTTGTGTTTTTTAAATTGGCAGCATGACGCTGCTTTTTAAATTTAGAGCAGCAAGTGCAGTGTGCTCTATACACTTCAAGTTTGTACTTGTTCAAAGGATTATACTGTGGACAAGGATATTTTATATGAATGTCAAAAGGGATAAGTTGGTTGTCACATGATCTGCCTATATGTCTGTTTCTTTATCTTTCTACCTGGGACAAGTTGTCACATTGTTTGTTACACAATTCAATATCTGTCTATCCTTTGCTATATAGAACAGTCTGCGGAGAGTGATGAAGAAGATAACCTTTCTCAAGTGATGAGGCACAGAGCAACCATACCATGGAAATCCTGTGGGACGTACCTGAGCTCAGCAGGCCTCCTGCTGCTTCTCTTGCTCCTGCTGTCCCAGCTCCTCAAACACTCTTTTTTGGTGGCCACCGACTACTGGCTTGCTCACTGGACGTCCAAAGTCATCACAGCCAAAATCGATGCAGCTGCACACAACTGCTCCCTAGTGCAGGTAAAGATACCAGATCTTACATGTAAACTCAAATTTGACACTTTCTGAAGAATGCTATGTTTGTTTACAAGTCTCTATGATATTCTGGTCAAATTTGTTTAAAAGTGAACATCTGACACATGCCTTGATTTCGACTTTGAAAAGTAAATGCCCTCTTGAATGATTTCGGCTCAGAGTGTATAAGATTTACATAATTTATGGTTTGCACCTGCTGAAGTGGCACAATTCCTCAACGTTGGACAGCTTAGATGCATGATTTCATTGGCTGCTTGTGTTATTAAATTTCTCAGTGATAAATTTGCCAAATTTGTAATGTCCTACTGGCGTTTTATCTGTCCATGATGCACATAAATGCTGAGAATAACACACAGGAAAAAGACAAGAGAAGGTGTTAAGAACCAGAAAGAGACTTCTCACTTTATTAATAGACCACCGCTGTCACTAAGGAAGAGCATGTTGTGGTGGGCTTAGCCTGGAGCTAGCATGTGTTCTGACAGCTCAGATAACACAGTAAGTCTAGACTCCAGTTGTTCAGGGTTAGAGGCGAGGACGTTTATCTAATAAACCTCAGCTTGACTCAGTCAGATGGTTAAAATTGTGCTGCTTCAAAGAAGCCAGTGGTTCTCCAGATCTTTCAGACCTTTCTCATAGACAGAAAGATCCAGCACAAGGGGTGTGCTTAAATACAGCCAAAGTAGACTTAACCCTGATTTAGATTTTCCACTAATTAGTTCTTATGTTTTTAAGTTAATTCTCATTATTGATGTTCTCTGCTAGAGTTCTACGATAATGAATAGCCTTTTAGCTGTCTTGATTGCTCGATTGATTTTCTTTCAGTTTGTTATTTATACAGCATGTAAGATTAGCATTTGGAGGGTTGCGGTTCATCAGTCAGAAAATCCTGTCTTGATGTGTAATTTAAATGATTTGCCTGCTAGAAGTGCTATGGATTTTTGCAGCTCGCATGTTAAATACACTTTTAAGGCCTTTCACATCCAGGACAATAATAATAATAACAATAACTATTACTGTAAATTGTTAATAATCATTCTGTGAGTATAATAATAATAATAGACACAGAGAAAAAATAATGTTTTTTTTTCCAGCTTAAGAATGATTAAAAACATTGACAGCCAATCAGAATCCACCTGACAATGGCTACGTACACACTGCAGCCAAATGCAGGTGGCAATTCACCTTTTAATGCTTAATTCTGTTGTGTACACATCATGCAGTAATTTACAGGAGTGATAATTACATTCTACAAACGAAGTAACTACAGAAAAACTCTGGTAGTGGCAACAGTACTTCTACTCAGTGTTTACAGAACAGAACTGAACAGCTGGTTGTTAATGGCATATTTAAATGCGTATCAGAGTTAGTGTTGCCAGATCTTGCTATAAAAAGTGAACTTCACCTGCCTACTTTATTAACGTTTTACTAAATTTAAGAATTATCAGCTGAGTCCAAATAACAAGCTCAGAGGCGCTTAATAAGCATTACTTATAATAAGTGGACATGGCAACTATTCAAGATAGCGCTTTGCGAAGTAGCCTTCCAAGCATAAGCAAAACACGGTGGCTTGTTAACAGCGCTTTCATTAAAATCACTAAACAAAACACGCCTTTGGTTGCAGTAATATTACTTTAAAAATTAAAATGAGCAGATACCAAACACTGAGACGGCATAACATTGCTATGGTTTCCATGGTGGCAATCGCAGCAGTTTTGAGAATGAAGAATTCGAAGGAAGAATTCTTGTATTTAAATGCGGTTGTCGTTCATAAATGTTTCTGTGGCCTTTAAAGAGTTTGAGCATTTGAAGTGGCAGGCGACATAACTGCAGTGTGCGCTTATAATAAACAGAATATTATCGTCCATCGGTGTAGATGCAAATATAGCTATCTTTATTTTTGTAGACATTGTTCTTGCAGCACTGCAACACTAATATTGGTAAATAAATGCTTAAAATATGCAGATGTTGTTCTATACAAAGTATAACCATGACAAAACATGTTATAACTTATGATTAGATCGATAAAATCACTTACCTGCGCACAGATATATTCCGCTTCAGCTCATGTGGATACCAAGCGAGTTGGTGCTTTTTAAAAGTCATCATTGTTCTCCCTGCAGGACTATGGTTTCAGTCACTCGTCATACCTGCTGGTGTTCAGTCTGCTGTGCTGTCTGGGTATCGTACTCTGTCTGGCCACATCAGTGGCTGTGGAGTGGACAGGCCTGCGGGTGGCCAAAGAACTGCACCACAATCTGCTCAATAACATTATCCTTGCCCCAATGAGGTACATCAAAACCTTCATATTCCTGAAGTGTTAATGTGGAATGTTATTGCATATTGTGTATAATTTGTCATGACTGAGACACGATGTGTGTGGGTATGTATTAGATGAGAGGACTCGAGGTGTGTGGCCAGGAGCATAGTAAAGAGAGAGTTTATGTGTGTCTTGTTTTATTGCTCTTTGCCTGTGTACCCTCTCTATGGCTCATTTAGCTAAGCAAACAATGTTAGGGGATTTAGCGTCTTAGAAGCACTCATGGAAGGACATCTGGACAGATAGGGTGATATGCTAATCTGTAACTCACTGCTTCCCAAACTGGGGTTCATGAGTTGGTGAAAAGCTAGTTGATTAAATAATAGTTTAATTAGTTTAATTTAAAAGCTAGTTAATGTAAATGTACATAAACAAACATTTTAAAATAAATGATAAGCTAAATGTATTTTTGTTTATAATTTTATTTACTTTATATAATTATATTTGTTTACCTGCACGTTCTGTGACCATTAACTGACTGAAGCATGAGCATGCAAATGTGTTAAATTGTTAAAATATTAACTTAATATATCCTATATCCTATGGTAGTCAAAGTGGTTAGGATGATGGAAAAATTTAGAAAATCCCTGCTTTAGGGTATATTTAAGCCAAAAAAGAGATTTGTGACCCTGGAGCACAAAACCAGTCTTAGGTCGCTGGGGTATATTTGTAGCAATAGCCAAAAATACATTGTATGGGTCAAAATTATAGATTTTTCTTTTATGCCAAAAATCATTAGGATATTAAGATCATGTTCCATGAAGATATTTTGTAAATTTCTTACCGTAAATATATCAAAACTTCATTTTTGATTAGTAATATGCATTGCTAAGAACTTAATTTGAACAACTTTAAAAGTGATTTTCTCAATATTTAGATTTTTTTGCACCCTCAGATTCCAGATTTTCAAATAGTTGTATCTCAGCCAAATATTGTCTGATCCTAACAAACCATACATCAATGGAAATCACATTTATTCAGCTGTCAGATGATGTATAAATCTCAGTTTTAATATAAATCTCGAAAAATTGACACTTAATACTGGTTTTGTGGTCCAGGGTCACATTTTGTATTTTTTTTTTAATAAAATTTTATTTTTTTAAATAAAAATTTAAAATGTACGGTGTACATATGAAAGCATGAATAATAAACTTAAAATTTTGGATTCAAATTTAAAAATTAAAAAATTAAAAATAAATAAACTTTTGTTGTCATTGGAATATATATGGAACTGCATTTTTTTTTTTTTTTTTTTGTGCTTGACTGGTCACCATCCAGTTTTGTTGCATGAAAAAATTTGATATAAGATTCAATTCTTCCCATCTTTCTTTTCCCAGGCTCTTTGAAACGACTCCTTTAGCAAGCATATTAAACCGCTTCTCCTCTGATACCAATACGATAGATCAGGTATGATGTTACGATCCTTCTGTGTGAGGCAATATTTCATCCTTGGTTTACTATTAGAACAGCATTTAGCAGTAGCTTTTAAATAACTGCATATGAATATTTCCATCTCTCTGTTTCAGCACATTCCTGCTACTCTGGAGTGTTTGAGTCGCTCCACGCTGCTGTGTGTATCGGCTCTGGGTGTGATCTCATACGTCACGCCGGTTTTCCTCATCGTAGTCATACCGCTGGCCATCGCCTGCTACTTCATCCAGAAATACTTCAGAGTCGCATCAAAGTAACCAGTCAGATGCATTCATCAGAGGCTTTTATATGAAACTGTTTACTTCAATGCTTTGTCCAGATGTGTTTTGCTTGATTTGGATAAATATAGATTTTTCTATAAAAAAATATTGATTTGACAAATTTTATCTCAATACTTAAAGGGATAGTTCACCCAAAAATTAAATTCTATGATCATTTACTCACCCTCATGCCACCCCTGCTCTATGGGACTTTCTCTCTTCATATGTATATAAATGAAGATTTAAAAAAAATAATCCATCTTAAATAGTCCATATGATGCAATGGGCGACCAAAAGTTGACAATCAAAAAGCACATACAGCCATTATGACAGTAATCCAGATGACAATATTAGATGAATCAATGTCTTCTGAAGCAAACCGACAGGTGTATATAAGAAAAAATATGAATATTATTTTTTTTAAACCATAAACCGTTCACCTGTCATACACAAGTTCAAGAGAAAAGTTGTTGCATTGTGAAGTTTGCATGAAAAGTGGCGGTCGACAAATGCGTATATAACATTTGGATAGAAGCAATGATTTACAGTAAAAAAAACTATAAACTATTACTTCCGCCCAACAGCCGTGCGTTCATTCACAATAGGGTCGAATTTATGCATGTACGACAGCAGGAAATAATGATTTATAGTTAAAAACGTTTGTAAGAGGGTCAAGTTTACGCTTGGTGTCAGTTCTTTGTAAAGTACGATGTAAGCGTGTGGTGAAGTGTGTATAAAGTTTGTTGTGAAGCTCACGCGACAATTGATGTGGAAGCAAAGTGGAACGTCACTTCTCGAGCGAACTTCAATGCAACAACTTCTCAAGCGTAAACTTGACCCTCTCTTGGACACATGTTGGCAGGAAGCCATGCTTTATAGTCAAGTTTATATTGAATGGCTGAATAGATTACTGTCATGATGGTTGTATGTACTTGTACGGAGATGGATTACGTTTCTAAAAATCTTCATTCGTGTCGGAGGAGAGAACGTCACATACATCTGGAGCAGCATGAGGGTGAGTAACTGAGAATTTTTATATTTAGGTGACTTATTATTTAAAGAGCTTAATTCATTAATTAGCATTAGTCATTATTTACTCACCCTCATGTCGTTCCAAACCTGTAAGACCTTTGTTGATTGGAGCACAAATTAAGATATTTTTGAAATCCAAGAGCTTTCTGACCCTCCCATAGACAGCAAGGGAACGACCACGATCAATGCCCAGAAAGGTAATAAGGACATCATTAAAATAGTCCATTTGTGCTCCGAAGATGAACGAAGGTCTTACGGGGTTTGGAACGATATGAGGGTGAGTAATTAATGACAGAATTTTCATTTTTGTGTGAACTATCCCTTTAAGCATTGAGATGTTTAGTTGACCTGACCTGTGTGTGTGTATTTGCAGAGATCTCCAGCAGCTGGAAGACAGCACACAGCTTCCTCTGCTCTCACACTTCTCTGAGACCGTAGAGGGGCTCACAACCATCAGAGCATTCAGGTGCGCAGTTGACCGTGTCAGTCTTCCTCAGTCGCTCTGGTTAAAAGCATCTGCTAACTGCTTTCCATTTAAACGGATTCTTCTGGTACTTTCCTTTCTTAGGTATGAGCCTAGATTCAGACAGAGACTTCTAGAGTTCACAGATGCCAATAACATGGCCTCTCTCTTCCTCACAGCGGCCAATCGCTGGCTGGAGGTTCGAATGGTGCGTTTATAAGCCACGCAAGTTGTGTGGTGACTGTTTGTTCCAGTTTCTGTGATGTTAAAAATAAATGTCTTCTTCGTTTGATCAAATGCTGCCTAAAATATGCTCAGAAGTAACTGTGATGCTGTTGTATCTCCTGCAGGAGTACATTGGAGCCTGTATTGTCCTAATAGCAGCTGTGGCGTCCATCACAAACTCTCTGTACAATCATCTGTCCACGGGGCTGGTGGGGCTGGGACTCACATACGCCCTCATGGTAAAACACACACATACACACACACACACATATAAATATATATACTTTGGACACATTGCTCATCAGTAATATTGGATAACTTCTTTATATTATATCTTTCAGGTGTCCAACTATCTGAACTGGATGGTGCGTAATCTGGCAGACATGGAGGTGCAGTTGGGAGCTGTGAAGAGGATTAAAGCTCTGCTGAAGACTGAACCTGAAAACTACGAGGGTCTGCTGTGTGAGTTTCGCTACACACTGGATATACGAGCCGTGTTTACTGTCTACAGCCGCTTCGCCCTTCTCTTCGAGTCTCATTTTCACTGGCATCTGTCTCCTTCGTTTCCTGTTTTCTCAGTTTCTGTCCTTCGCTGTATAATTTACGCCTCTTATCTCTTTGGTTGAATGTTTTTCTCTCAGCGGCGTCTCAGGTTCCTGAGGGTTGGCCTCATCGGGGTGAGATTCAGATCCAGAATCTGAGCGTGAGGTACGACAGCACCCTGAAGCCGGTCCTTAAACAGGTCAATGCCCACATCAGCCCAGGACAAAAGGTACAACTGACAGTCGTCTGACAGTCGAACCAAATATCACTGCTTTTTTAGTGGTATAAACGTAATAAAATATTTTTTTAATATACTGTATGTATTATAATAATATAATTATTAATTAGAAATTGTAATTATCTAATTAACTGTATAACAAAGTTAAGAATATATATGAACAGAAAAGATATGCTCCATATATTGCTTTAAATATGTAAAAACAACATATTTTTATTAAGATTAAGTTAGAATATAACAATGTATTAAAATATGAAACACACACAAACATACATATTCTTTTAAATATTTAAAAATAATTATCAGATATATATATAATGAATAAAATAATGAATAATAAATAGCATATTAGATATTAAAATTAGTGCTGTCAAACGATTAATATATATATATATATATATATATATATATTCAATATACAAATATTACATATTTTTCTTAAATATATACATGCATGTGTGTGTATTTCTATATACATAATAAATATACACAGTACACACACATATATTACATAAACAAAAACTTTTATTTTGGATGCGATTAATGGTTTGACAGCACTAATTAAAATATAATATATATATATATAAAATGCTTATCAAAATAATTCAAATATAAGTATAAAATATGATTATATATGATTAAAAGTCTACTAAAAACACTTTGTTGTGTTGATCTGTTATAGGTTGGAATTTGTGGTAGAACAGGAAGTGGCAAGTCATCTTTCTCATTAGCCTTTTTCCGGATGGTGGATACATTTGAAGGTAACTCATTTTTCAAATTCAAGCTAATGTAATTTAAATTACAGTGTATGTATAATATATGACATGGATTTTAAGTCTCTATAATTTAACAGGGCGTATAATCATCGACAACATCGATATAGCAAAACTGCCCCTTCAGACGCTGAGGTCCCGCTTCTCTATTATTCTGCAAGATCCCTTCTTATTCAGCGGAACCATCCGGTGCGTCTCATGAAACCCAGTACTGCACGAGTCAATGATATTGACACAATTCACATTTGTACAACAGAATCAGTTGGATACATGGGATCTGATTTCACAAACTCTACATTATATACATTATGAATGGAAGACAGACAAGAATAATTAAGCATTCATATATTATTGATTACTGCCGTTCTCTAAATGTACCATAGCAACAGCAGAGTGAACTCATTTTTTGTCCTGTTTCAGCGTTTTTTAAAAGCCTCGTCACACATAGCTATGGGACTGAAGAACTGAAGGATTTCTAGGGCAAGCTGAATTTATAATGACGTTTTATAATACCACCTCTTCTTCTGTTCAGTTTAAATCTAGATCCAGAGATGAAAGCTACAGACAGCATGCTGTGGGAGGCATTAGAAATCGCACAACTCAAACCAGTAGTTAAAACCCTGCCTGGAGGACTAGGTAAGACAAAAAACATGGCAGATACTGATAGAAATCACGTTCACCAAAAACGTGTACATTGTGTCATTACTCAACTTCATGTCATTCCAAAGCTACCGTATATGACTTTTTTTTTCTTCTGTGGAGCATAAAAGCAGATCCTTTCTATCCCTTTAACCTTGTAAAGCTTGACATACAAAATATCATAAAATGCAAGAGTTTATCAAACCTTCAGAAAAAAACTCTCTTTATTGTTGTTGAGTATCATATTTGATACATCAGGCTTTTATGGCTCATATATGATATAGTCAGAATATGGAGGAAAAATTGAGCAAAAATATGCTGATATTTTTATGGCCAAAGCATATGATGTAATTCTGATAGCTTGTAAATAATTTTGTATTTTATGACATTATAGCAAAGTACTTACATAAAATCGTATAAATATCAGTTGTCCAATGCTATCTCACGACCAATTCGTACTTATTTTACGAGGTGGCTAATTCGTATGAATTCGTACGACCTCACTCGTACGATTTTGTACGATTTGTCTATACCCCAGTGACGGGTAGGTTTAGGGGCGGGGTTAGGTGTAGGTAATTCGTACAAATTCATACGAATTGTGCAACTCGTAAAATACGTACGATTTAGCAAAAATCGTATGAATTAATGGCCAAACCATATGATGATATTCTGATAACTTGTAAATCATTTTGTATTTGATGACATTATAGCAGAGTACTTACATAAAATCGTATAAATATCAGTTGCCCATCGCTATCACGACCAATTTGTGTGCATTTTACGAGGTGGCTAAATCGTATGAATTCATACGACCTCGATTTTGTACGATTTGTCTATACCCCAGTGACGGGTAACTTTAGGGGCGGGGTTAAGTGTAGGTAATTCGTACAAATTCATACAAATTAGCCACCTCATAAAATACGTACGAATTGCCGTGAGATCGGGCTGCAGTCGTCACTCTATATTTCCCATAAAGAATAAGTCATAGTAAGATCGTATTTAAATGGTTTCAAAACAAATAATGCAATGCAATACAACAATGATCGAGAGATGAACAAATAGGCTTAATCAAAACCCTGATGGATTCACAGATTTTTCTAAACAATTAAACATGGATAATCAATTAAGAAGTTGCTTCAGTCCGGTAAGTGTTCATCTTCAAATATTACGAACAGTATAAAAGATATTATGTTTATAAAAATCTATTTTTTTTACGTATAAATGATCAGTCAGATGACAGAAGGCATGTAGTATATTCTGTACAACAGGTTTGATCATTTAGAGGATTTTAGGGACATGAGGTTTATGAATAGATGTCTTAATGAATGAATGAGCTGGTGTACCCCTCTGGACAGCCCCAGCAGAAATGATATCTCATATTTCTAAATGAGAGCACATTAAATTGACTGTGCGGTCAGCTGATAATCACATCACTTCCAGACATCAAACCAGCTGCAGCAACATTTCACTCTGAACCTATGAAAACCGTTTTGACTGCAAATCAAAAGCTCTCTAAAATTATGATCAATGATCTTTCACCTTGTGTTTCAGATGCCATAATAACTGAAGGAGGGGAGAACTTCAGCCAGGGGCAGCGTCAGCTCTTCTGTTTGGCGCGTGCATTCGTGCGGAAGAGCAGTATTCTGATTATGGACGAGGCCACTGCTTCCATAGACATGGCTACGGTGCGTGTGTGTGTGTGTGTGTGTGCGCACACTTACAAGTACAATCGAGGTCTCGGCCCAGAGGCAGAGACCTCGATTCACTTGATTCTCAAGCACTCTTCTCCTCTGCCTTCATCTCTCTGAATAAATGAGTTGTGGCTCTGCTAAACGCACAGGATGAGTTTAATAGAGGAATGGACACACAGTGAGGGTCAACTTGACTGATTCATACTGAAAGAAAGCGTCTGTGTGAATACACCACCTACAGACTGATATCAAGAATTCAATATAAAAATGCCATGCCAGGATGACTGTAAGCCATCATTAAAGCACTAATGTAATATATACTAAAATTCATATTAGCTTTTCATCAAATCTTCACTTAAATTGTAATGTAATTTGTAAATGCATATATTGAAATATTATTTTAAATATATCATGCTGTGTTATATTAATAATGCTCTTTATTTAATAGGAGAGCATTCTGCAAAAAGTTGTGATGACTGCCTTTTCCGACAGAACTGTGGTCACCATCGCTGTAAGTTCCCTATTAGGTTGCTTTCTGATTTTAATATTTAAAGTCTGGTTGTCTAATCGTCGTCAAGTCTGACAACATGACGTCGATTGAATGCTTTTAATGATTGAGAGGCATTTATGCTGCTCAAACAAGGTCTCAGGCACTTGAATGCCATTGTGTGTGTTTTTCCACAGCATCGTGTGCACACCATCCTGAATGCAGACCTGGTGATTGTGATGAAGAGAGGCGTCATTCTGGAGTTTGATAAACCAGAGGTTCTCCTCAATCAAGAGGACAGTGTGTTTTCATCATTCGTGAGAGCCGACAAATAAACCAGAGACCCTCGACTGAAAGTGCAATTGTACCATGAATAATTAATAATTTATTACTGCGATTATCATCACATTTGTAAATAAAATGTTAATCATTTATTAATAAAAATATATAAACTTGCTTATTTTTGTATTTTTCCCCTTTTATTTGTAATATTGCTAAATAGGTCAGTTGGTTACAGTATTATTGTATTATAATATAGTATAGTTTGTCTCATTTGATCATGTATACTGTTTTTTATTTTTTTGTCAATGCAGAGTGAAGTATATTTAATATAGCAGATTATAGAGTACTTTAGTACAGCATTGCTGTCTATAATATTTGTTAATAAAAAAAAACAATAATTAAATTAAGGTTTAGTTTTATTTAATGTCCAGTAGGTCAGGTTAAAAATGGCACGTGTGTATATATTATATATATTTAATAGGTTATATTTATGCTTGTTTGTATAGATTGTATTGTATAGTAAGTTAAAAAAGAATTATAATATATATTATATAATATATATAATAATATTTTTGTAAGTAGATTAGGTTAAGAAGTTGGAAATTAACAAAACAAACTATAATATAATATAATATAATTTATGCTTTTTAAATAGGTCTATTTTAAAACGCTAAAAAATATGTAACACTATAATAAATTGATATAATGCTCTGTTTAATAGACTGGTTAGAAGTTGGCAATAAAACAATACAATTATATACTTTTCTTTTTAGGTTATAAAGTTAGAAATTATATATATATATATATATATTACAGTTTTTCTCGATTGCTAAAACACTATAACCAGGCATTTGAACTAAAATGTCAAAACCATAACGCCATTTTTCATAAAGCACACCCATTTTGCTGAACTATAAACACTATTCCCTGCTTTAGAACGAGTCCGTTTGGTGAACTGTTACTGCCAAACTCACACAAATCCCTACATGTCTTACACCATGTGATCATTTAGAAAACACTATAGCATTCAATATTGTTCACTCAAGTCTGCACAGTTTGAGCTCAACTAGCACACCATTACCCAAGAGGAAACACTAGGAGTCAAAATGTATCCCACACCAATCAGAACCTTCGATGGATAGATAAAAGGGCCAAAGTCAGCTTACAGTGTTTCTCAGAGGCTTTGGTGCATTTCTCAGACCAGAAATGAAATTCTCAAAACTACTTGTTCAACCTCCACATCATCTAGTCACTTGTGCACATCATAAAAAGCTTCTCATTCTTTTGAACAAGTTGGGATTACTTCGGTACATTCATGCAACTGATTATGCTATTGCTATTGTCATGTTGTTCAAGATGTATTATATAGTTCTCTGTGCTATAGTCTTGCCCTTCAAAACCTCAAGTCATTAGTTCATCGTATAAGTCATTACGGTTGTCATAAACTGTCAAGCATATTTTCTACACATTTCTATTAGACTTTTACTGTAATAAATTTGGCATGAATTGTGCAGGTGAATCTTGACTTTCATTAATGAAGAGAATATAAATCAACCAAAGAACCAGTTCTCTGAAATATATGCATCTCATGAACCTTCAACTGGAAAGCATATATAGACAGAGGACAACACAAGAGTTACAAATTCTGATAGTGGACTTTATCATTTTTATTTTCGCCTTTGTGCACATATTTCTTTTCTATTTCACAATGACCACTAGTAAAAGTGTAACTGTGAATCATATCCAGTCTTTTTCAATCAATATCCCACTAGGGATGGCTCGATACCATAATTTTGGCTTCGGTACGATACCAGAATGTGATACCTCAGTATCGATACTAAATCGATACCATAGGTGACAAATAACCAGCCTCAAAATATAAGTGAATTTAGAACAGTTTTATTAAATATAATAATAAAAACAGATTCATATCTTAATAACTTTGTATCAAACTAACAAAAAACCTATGAACATAGGTTACATTTTGATGTTGGAGAAAAAAAACAAAAAATAGGACTGAAGTACTAAACTGAAGTAATAAAATGAAAATATATTCAAATCTTTTTATCTTTTCAGTGCAAACTAAATTTCTGGCCTACCTGGAACATAGGTTACATTTTGACTGAGTTTGAAGAAAAAAAATACAACTGAAGTTGCGCAATTAAGGCAATAAATATTGCTTTATTGTAAAGTGTTATTCTAACAGTCAAAGTAATATTCAAAATCACATTATTATTTCTCTTTCTCAGATTGTTTTCAGATTTCAGACTCAGCCAAAGAAAAAGCATTAAATAAATCTCTCTCTCTGCTGCTTCTTATTAGCGGTCGACAGCGTGGCAGAAATATTCCCTTCATATTATTGATACTAAAATTAATATAGCAAAATTATTGCTCAATTCAAATCCAATTAATATTCGATTGTATGAAATGCAAGTACATATATTATATGACCAAAACTTCACTGGTTCTAGCGTGTCTCACATGCACGTTTGATCTTACTGTATTACATCTGAATGTGCGTTGATCAGATGTAAATAAAAGTTCAAATTAAATCTGAATTTATGAATGATGCACTCACCTGAAAAGATCAGGATGAGCAAGCGACAAGTGCTTAAAAAGGTTTGATGTGTTGTCTCTGTGGAAACGCATGATTTATAGCAACGCTTGCATACAGGTGCAGTAAGGTCAGTTCGTTCACCTTTGTCATCTGTTTTGTATCCAAAGTAATGCCATATTTCACTTCTACTGTTCTCTTTGTTTATTAATTTCGGGTGCGTTGATAGAGTTTAATCTGTTTGATCCATCGCGTTGTTCTGTTGTCACGTTTTACCAGTTGCGCAGCAATTTGGGAAGCACTGCCACCTACAGGTGCATTTCGCAACTGCAGCGTATGAAATACCGAATTGAGCAAAATTATGATATCGTACCGTATATATAATATATACCGGTATTTTTCCAGTCCCGGTATATCGCGCATCCCTATATCCCACAGACAGTAATGTGCACATTTGTACTTTTGAAATGGATATACGTGCAGCCTTCTGTGTTTCAGTAGGCCTACAGTAAACTATTGCCATAGTTTGCCTCAGGTAATACTACACACAGTTTTCTACAGTCATGGTGAAAAACAACTAAACATTTTGACCAGTGTGGCTCACACGATGACAAATACTTTATATTTTGGTGGCCTTGGCCAAATTACCGACACGATAACTAGGTTTTGAAGCATGCATGAAATGTTTTGGGTGAGTAACTGCATTTTGCAGACATGCAATAAAGTTCTGAAGTTCCAGCAAACAGTTGTGACATTTTCACTCACAGTTTAGAGAATGTTAAGACTGTTTCGGAAAATGTGCCAAAGCAATTGAGAAAAACTGTAAATTGAGAAATAAAACATTTGGGAAGTACCACACTTATAACCGGTTTTTGTAGTATTGTTTTGAATTGATCTCTTCAGTGTAAAAGTGTAACAGAGAGCAAAGTTTGGGTTTTCAGCAAGATTGAGTTGTTTTGAGTGGAGAGCTTCATTTTGACCTGAATATAGGAAGTTTGGGGAATTGAGTTAGTTATGGATTCGTGTTTACTGTTATGAGAATACAAGGCATAGTTTAAGCAATCGAGAAAAACTGTAATAATACTCGCTTTTAAAGGATTAGGATAAAAAGTTAATTGTTAAAAATTACATTTTAAATAAAAGTTAAAAATAAATTGTTATATTAATGCTCTTAATATGAGATAATTCTACAGTACAGCATTGTTGACTGTAGTCTAGAACTGGAGTCTTTAACACATAACTATTGTAGTGTATAGTAGCTCAGTCTAGCGTATCGTTTAATTGTAAACGCACGAGCGGTTTCGAACTGTGCTAAAGTTTAGCACGCATGCCCTGTGCAGAACGAGTCTTTCTGTCCGGCCCAAAGTCACATCTGAGGATGTGCGAGAAAATATCCGGTTACAATTGACAGGCAGCGGCAGCCGGAGCACTAAAAACGGCGTCTTCCCACGGGACCTCCTCACCGCGCGCGCGCAGTTTGCGCGAAAAAACACGAGCCACGTTACAACTTAATAACGCAGCCGCGAAATTATAGCATGGACCAGCTATGTTGTCCAGAAAAGAACTCATTGCCGAGGATTATCTGCTGACCCGCTTGGCGGAGAGTGTGTTGCAGCCCAAATTCAAGGCTAAACAGCGGAAAGCGCGATTCGTCGCCAAGAACGGAACGTGCAACGTCGCGCACACGAACATCCGCGAACAAGGACGCTTTCTCCAGGACGTCTTCACTACTCTGGTGGACCTAAAATGGCTTCACACGCTCCTGATCTTCACCATGTCGTTCCTGTGCAGTTGGCTCTTGTTTGGGATGATCTGGTGGCTCATCGCGTTCGCGCACGGAGATCTGGACGAGAAAGGGGACGACTTTGTGCCGTGCGTAACGGACATAAACTCGTTCTCCTCCGCCTTTCTGTTCTCCATCGAAGTCCAGTTGACCATTGGTTTTGGAGGGCGGATGATCACGGAGGAATGCGTGTCGGCCATCGTGATACTGATCATCCAAAGCATCGTCGGTCTGGTGATCAATGCCATCATGCTGGGATGCATCTTCATGAAAACGGCGCAAGCGAACCGGCGCGCGGAGACGCTCATCTTCAGCAAGTACGCGGTTATTACCGTCAGAAACAACAAGCTGTGCTTCATGTTTCGCCTCGGGGACTTGAGGAAGAGCATGATCATCAGTGCCACCGTGCACATACAGGTGGTGCGCAAAACCGTCACCAACGAAGGCGAGATCGTGCCTTTGCACCAGATAGACATCCAGATGGACAACCCGGTGGGCACCAACAGCATCTTCCTGGTGTCTCCGCTCATCATCAATCACGTTATTGATAAAAACAGCCCTCTCTATGATTTATCGGCGGCGGATCTGCAGCACGAGGACATCGAGGTGATCGTCATTCTAGAGGGGGTAGTGGAGACCACCGGCATCACCACTCAAGCGCGGACCTCTTACCTGTCCGACGAGATCCTGTGGGGCCAGAGGTTCGTGCCTACGGTGTCCGAGGAGGATGGGATGTATGCCGTAGACTACTCGAAGTTTGGAAAAACCGTGAAAGTGGCGACGCCGAGCTGCAGCGCGCGCGCTCTGGATGATGCAGGAGGGATGGAGCGCTTCAGACTGCAGCAGTCCAGCGGCGCGTCAGTGAGGAGGAGAATCAGACATCAAAACACCAAAGTACTGTGAATGTACTCTGTCATTAACCTCCTGAGACCCAACGAAATTATACACACACACACAGCGGTGGCCAAAAGTATTAGAACACCTGACAGATCTGTAAATATTGACAATTTTTTGCTTCCAAAACATGATTTCATTTCATAATGTTCATGAAACATGCAGATGGTTGCTCAGAGCGCAACAAATATCAGACGAAGTGAGTCATACTGTTTTTTTATCCACTTTTAACTTTTATATTTGGTATGTCTTCCTTTTGCAGCAATTCCAGAAGCACATCTCTCTGGTAGTGTCAGTATATTTCCTGAGGACTTCAACACTAATGTTATCTCATGCCTTCTGCAACTCAAGCCAAAGACTTTCCTTTGAATGTACAATGGATCTGTCCAGTTTATTTTCCAACTCGCTCCAAATGTGCTCGATGGGGTTGAGGTCTGGATTTTGTGGGAGCCAGTCCATCATTTTCAATGTTCAGATTTCTTTCGTCACAGGTATTTCCGGCAATCGTTCATTTAATTGTAAAGGGGAATTCAACAAAAACAACTGAATCCTCTTAAGTATGCCTAGTGTTTTAATCATTTTGGCCACCACTGTATATAATTGTAATATATTACTTTTAATTTATACACACACAGCTAATATATAATTTGTAATTGTAATTTAATATTACTTTTTGCTGCTTATTAATTAATTGTACTAATTCATAACGATTATTATACTAAAATATTTTTTAATATTTAACATTTTAATCAGTTTTTTTTAAATATACATTTAATCTGAGATCTAAAGTATTATTAAATTAAAAAATTACTATTAAAAAAGAATTTAATGTTATTTCTGTCTATTTTAATATAGGTGGCTCTCTAAATATCAATTCATTAATTAATAACATTTAAGTTTTGTTTAATATTTTAATTGCATTTTTCATCTAAATTGTAATCCGATATGTCTTTGTATCTCTTTAAACAAAACTAGTTATGTCCACTTAATTAGTAACTAAATCTCAGGAGGTTAATGCTGAAATACCATGTTTGTATTTACAGGAAAACATTAGCGCAATACTATTAATATTATATATTTTAGTGAGGATATTCAGTTCTAAGAAATACGGATGCACTGTTGGAAATACGTATTTATATAAAGCTCTCTTGTTGAGAGATATGCAAGTTTGAATGATGCTCTCAGGGTGTTGAATGACTTGCACATGCATGACCTTTCATAAAATCCCTGTTTTATGCCTGTCTTATATAAATAAACCAGCCTGTTTATTTGTATTGTGTTCCTGTTTTACGCTTACACAGTAGTTGCTTTCAAACATGTCTGATTCTCCTACAGTAGGGCCTACAGCTAAAAGGTTTACCTTATGGATATTAATTAGATGACTCGGATTTACCAGAATATAATTATCTTGATGTTGCTTGGCAACCGTCCTTACCTGCCCAATGACTTACCTGAACCAATATTCATGAGTCTTTTAAAATTCATAAATGTAGCCAGGTTTGTGGGTACAGATCGTCTTAATTGAGAAACATTGTCATCTTGTGGTCATACCAAGTAGTACTAGAGATTGTGAAGTTTTCCTACATATTAATGGTAAATTAAAAATTAAAGTCTGAATAGTGAGGTAAAAAGTTGCAATTACCTTTTTAATTTTTTTATATCGCAGTGAAAACGAGCTTCCATACCATTCAAATGCCTCGAATGCACAACGTATTTCTTAACGTGTAAAACATTTCAAATGATCACCAAACTACTTAAGTAGGCTACGTAATTTCCAAGTCTGAACAAAGGATGGATGTTGCAAAGGACCATCTTTCCTGTCTCAGTAATGAAATAAACACACACTGATGTAACGTGGCATTTCTTGTTTTTATTTGATTATATTTCGCAGAGCTTAAAATATTAAGTGGCTTTTAACTTAGATAATTCAAATACATAAAAAGAAAGCAAGAACTCTGCAAATATAGATAAAAAAGTACAAATAAATAAAATGAGGAGAGATGCTCTCTCTCGCTAAAGGCAATTACTGTGATTTTTTTCATTATATATACTATTTCTTGGGAAACAAAAATGTAATGTGCATTTTCTACACAAGTGGGCTGCCACAATATTCATGACTTCTGATAACTAAAATAAAAACGTGGAAAAAAAAAGGTTGTGATGCTGGAGGATGTGCTCATCAATGCAACACAGCAAGTCAACTGCCATGCAACAATCACTAGTCCGCGTCTGCAGCGTCTCTCTGAGCGAGCAGACATGCAGATATCGCTAATATCCTTGTCGGAAACCTATAAAGCAACTCCAGACTTCCTCTAAAGCATCATTCAAACCATCAAACGTTTTATCCTCGTAAAAGGCTAATAAGCACATTGGAAATTATTTAAAAATACAAAGACATGGATAATGATGGCTAGAATATGAAAAAAGAGAGATGTTGCACTAGTTTAGTACAGTTTTATGTGAAATAAGGCTGCGGAGATCATAAACAGTCAGTCGGTGCGTGACGTGACTCCCTCCACAAGGGGGAGCCAGAGGTCAAGGATACATTTCTAAACATTGTTGCATATAAACAGAAAATACCTTAGCTATAATTCTAAGGCACCGATGAGAGCCGAGCTGAAACGCCATTCCCTAAAAGAAAACGAAAACCTCAAGAGAGCGCATGCGCAAAAAAACGATAATAAAAATGCAAAGTAAAAATATAAATTGTTCCTGTATAAATGAATGGAGACGGATTGTTTTGTCCTGTAGGAAACGTTCACACCAATCTGTGCTGGTACGAGAATTGTAGACCACCAGCCCTCAGCCCCAACTTTTGATCAGTTCTCATGTGAAATAGTGACGGAGGGGCCCGTCCATGAAGGCCTCGCACGTTTCGTCGTCATCCTCGAGTTCGTGGCTTGAGGCTCATCTCTCGGTCACGTGGTTGTGTGTATGGGGCGGCAGGGGGGCGCACAGCACCTCCGACAGGTCGTCCATGATGCAGGTCTCCTTGGGGTCGATGAGGTTGAACTCCCTGACGAAGACGATGAAATGTGCGTACAGTGTGTTCAAGTGTCCCTGCAGCTCCAGAGCCACCGTCTCTTTAAAGTGAGCCCAGTAGATGTGAGCCAACACGTGAAACAGATACCGGCAGACCTTCTTCACCAGAGACTCGAACGAGTTGGGAAAGTCTTTGCCTGAAAGCAAATTGAGATACCAGTTATCATTTAATAATAATAATAATAAATACGTTTTGTTTTCATTTACATTTATTGTTTCATCGTTAAATAAGTAAAAAAACGATTATTTTTGATTTTATTTTAATTATTAGTAAAACAACATGCTATAATTACCCCGAAAAACTTTAGTTTTATTTAGTAATGTTTACTAACGGTTTATTAATAATATGTATTTATAATGAGCACAGCTATATTTGCAGGCCTTGTTTGAACACTACAACAAATGTAGAAATTAAAACAATGTAGTAATTTATCATTTGCGCTATTTGTTTTCAATTCCATTGCATTTGTCGCTTGTAAATTTAAATAAATATTAAAAGTATGTTATTAAAATAACAGGTTTAAGTAAAACAAGTCAGTAATGTTATTTACTGCTTATAATTAATTGACATGTTAATTGACGTTATTTCAATATCAATAACCTGCTAGGATTACAAAAATGCTGATTTATTATTATTACTTGCAATAATTTATAATGATTTTTTTATTCAAATAAAAATTGAAATATGTTCAATGCTTTATTTACTTCTAATTACAACAATAAAATGACAATCATTTGTGCCACTATTTATTATATTTGAAGTTTTTAAATATTTATTATTATAGTCTTAGTTTAGTCATTTTGTTGTGTTTTTGTCATTTTTATGTCTATATAATATTTATCTTTTAGTTTATTCAATTTTATTTATTTTACTATTTATTACTATAAACAAGAAATGAAAATGTTGCCTTGGCAACTAGGTAAAACAAAAGTTTATTTTATTTTATTATTTCAGTAAATATATTAATATTAGCATTTTACTTCCACTAATTTGTTTCTATGGTTAGAATTTTTGTTGGCAATAAACGAGTTAGTTAATAAACATTAATTAAACCATAATATTTATTTTGTTAATTCACTTTCATTTACAAAATTTAAATTAAATGTAAAAAAAATAGGCACAAGTGAAGTTAATTAATTTGAATAATCTTCCTTCCTAGTTAAAGAGAAATTACACAAACTCATTCTCCTCAATGAACACTAGAAGGCGCCACTGATCTCAAATCTCAGCTCTTGTATTTCTCTATTATGACTGCTAGAGGGCAGTGATCATACACACCGTATTTTGTGGGAAAGATTTCTTCATCCGTCACTAATTTCTGCACAAAAGTCATGACTAGGTCGACATACTGAGGCGCAGTGCACTTCGTCTTCTTCCCCCTCTCGTCATACCAGTAGTATATCCTGTAAAAATACAGTGACATTTACTAACTTGAGCACTTCAGGACAAAGTGAACAATTTACAGTTTAAAAATGTACTAACTATACAGCTCCTATCAGCATTTTAAGGAGGACTGCTCATGGTGACAGTGAGTTTGGGAGGGTAGCGTGGGTTTGAAGGACTGTAGACATTACAAATCTCTAGGAATGCAGACTGAACGCATAACTGACCGCAAACCAATGCTGATCCCTCCACGGACGAGCAGCTCAAACATCAGCTGAACGTTCAACTGAAATAACCGTCATGGTAAACTAAAGCACAGTTAGCAAATAAACACAGACGGACAGGTGAGTAAATGCCAACGAGTGTCTCAATGTTCTCAAATATCTTCTAATGACACGGCTGGGGTACAGATCGGTCCAAACGGTAGCGGATTCATTTACAATCACAAAAGCACAAGTACTGAATCTACCTGCACAAGACTCTTCAACAAAACATGAAATATTAAGATTCAAAGGCCTAATCGGTCATGCATTTTCATGAAAATACTTTGGAGTGTGTGTTATCAGAGTATGTACACAAGGAACAAGCTAGGAGGAATTCAGCCGATTCTTCAATGAAAACTCTTTTTTTGACAATCTTGGTATTTTTGACACTTTTTTCAAATTTCAAGGAAAAAAAAAAATTACTTGTATATATTTTTATTTAATTTGATCTTTTTTCGACTTTTTATCTCACAATTGACTTTTTTTCTCATAATGGCATGATACAAACTCAGAATTCTGACTTTTCTTTCAGAACTGCACGATATAAACTCGCAATTCTGAGAACATATCAGCCCCCCCCCCCCATGGTGTCAATGACGATATAACAATATCATTTGTCAAAAAATTATATATTTACAAAACAAGTGAATATTTGTTTATTAATTCTTATTTATTTATTTAATTATTAAATGTTTACCACATTTGAAATAGTCTATAAAAATAATTAAAGTAAACATTTAATATTTCTTTTTTTAATTATGATGGGACAGATCAGAGCTGACAGGAAGCGAAGTGGGAGAGAGATGGGGGATGGTTCTCGAGTCGTGATTCGAACTCGGGACGCTCGTAGCACAACGGTGCTGTATGTCAGAGCGCTGCCCACAAGGCTATCGGCACCGACATAAATGCAACTTTTAATAAAAACCAACCCATGGGAAATGGAAGTGTATGTAGTTCAAGAAACACCCACTACAAAACACACATAAGCATACTAATACATACCTCAACATAGGAGCACATAACTCAAAATGGACATCAGGTCTATTTGTGCATCGCTGTCCCTCCCTTTCCTTTTCATCAGTAATGATTTCTCAATGGACAATAAATACGGCTCATGTTTTGGTGAGAGCGCCCATCGTTGCCCTGCGAGGAATGCCTGAGGTGAGCGTGTAATTGTTGGTGTTTTGTGTGCTGGTAATTCACGTCCTTTAACATTAGTCAAGAATAGTCATGTATCTGGTTCTACAGGGTCAGACTTTAGAGATTCACACCCAGCCGTCACTCCGGCCCAACAGGGCGAACAAGTTGAGCAGCGATTTGTAAAGTCAACACGGTTGGCTGTGGCAATGTAGAGATGGAGGCACGGTTTTTTTCAATGCTTGAAATTGGAAAATGAAACTTATTGAGATCGTTTCATTTTAAATAGTAAAATCTTTATGATCAACCTTTAAGTGGATTTTGGTATAACGTTTGAGGGTGGACTATTTTATTTTATTATTATTTATTTTTGAAAATTGTTCAATAAGTTAGTTAAACTATGTGAAGATATACTCAAAATACTGAGCGTTTCAGTCATAAAGCTGCTCTCACATCATAAAAAAATAAATAAATCTTAAAATCAAATGACATTCCTTACTATGCTGTGCTCATAATCAAGTTTAAACAATTTTATAGAAAGTCCGTTTTCTAAAAAGCTTTGTATGATGATAATGACAGCTGTTTTGGGAACAGCAAATTGTTATTAAAAATGGCAAATTCTTCAAATAAACATAAAATGACTGAAATATTAATTAAAATAATAATTATTAACATTGTGCTTGAAAATTATAAACTAAATATATGCATAAATGTATATTTTATGTGTATATCTCTAATAATATGTAAATATTTTGTATTTATATATTAGTTATATTAATAAATGTGTTTAGTAATATATTTATTTGTTTTACATTATTTGTATTAGTTTATATGTGTATTTCTAAAAATATAAATAATAATAATAATAATAATAATACATATGTATTATAAATGTATTTTTATAATAATAACAGTAGTAGTAATAATAATTATTATTATTATGCATTGTAAATTATTATTATTAATAATAGTAATAAAATAATAATTATTATTATTATTACTATTGTTGTTGTTAGGTAAAGATACAGTTTTCTGAAATTTCAGACTATATAAATTTGGAAATTTAAATGCACCCTTAAACAGTACTCTTAAAAATTAATAAAAGATATTTAGTACTATCACTGAGCTGGTCGAGACTAAAGCTGTAAGGTAAATGTTGCTTAACATAATTGTATAACTGATCGCTTTCATCCTAAATTTGGGCCCCTGATCATCCCAAACAGCCTGTGAGAACATGTAACTATAGGCCTTTAAGGTAATTTAATTGGTTCCACCTCCAAGAAACTTACAAAATCCCTGATTCTGAGAATAGTTCCCTTGTATTCTCTCGTTCAAAACACATCTGAAAGCCAAACAAGCACTGGCTTCAGTCAAATGTGTCAGCTTTCATTCCAGTCATGCATTAACCCTAATCAGACCCACAAACCCAGATTCTCACAAAGATGGTGTGCTGATCTGGAATCTGGTTTTAAAATGGAAAAACTGTAAATATGAGAAATATTTGATTCAGAAGCACTTCTTGTAAAAGGAGGGTTCTGGTTCTCATCCCAGGACATGTCTGGAAGAAGAAAGAGCTAGAAAAACAGACAAAAGAAAGAGAGAGGAAAACTTACGTGTTGCAGGCCGTCATGGCTTGACATGTGTCCCCAGTGCAAAACTCAGAGATTGTGCTATACTGCAGATTTATGAGATTGAAGAAGGTTGTTGCTGCAAATGACAAAAGAAAAGTTTTAAAAGTGACATTCAAAAAGTTGACAAGTTTTTCATTGTTATTTCAGAATCACTAAAGCTGAAGATAATGGCTCTGTTCCAAAACCAAATAAGCGCCCTATGAAGGCAGCATTTCAAGGCATCATAGTCACTCATGGTGCAAAGTGTCCCTGCTGATCAAACCAGTTAAAACCAGCCGATGCTGCTTGCATGGTCTTAGCTGATTTAAGCTGGACATCTGGTCTCCCAGCCTGATCAGTTGAAGAAGTGGTCAAAACCCCTCTAAAACCAGCCTGCTAAATCATTTGACCAGGCTGGAAGGCCCATTAAAACCAATCAACCAGCCTAAGTTAGTTTGAACTGATTTTTTCAGCAGGGTTGTTCAAAAATGTAGCAAATTAATTATAATGGCTTACTAAACACCTTTTTTTCTGAAGCAGGAAATCCCAGAATGGACTGGGACAAGCTTTATGAAAAAAAAATCCAAGATGACGGACAAGGCGAGATAAATGTTGATTATATATATATATATATATATATATATATATAAAAAAAAAAGATTAAAAACATTTTATTCAATACCACAAATTATCAATAAATTACAGTTAAAAGAGTTATTTGTGACCCTGGACCACAAAACCAGTCATAAGGGTCAATTTTTCAAAATTGAGATGTATACATCATCTGAAAGCTGAATAAATAAGCTTTCCATTAATGTATGGTTTGTTATGATCGGACAATATTTAGCTGAGATACAACTATTTGGAAATCTGGAATCTGAGGGTGAAAAAAAAATCTAATCACCTTTAAAGTTGTTCAAATTAAGTTCTTAGCAATGCATATTACTAATCAAAAATTACGTTTTGATATATTTATTGTAGGAAACTTACTAAATATATTCATAGAACATGATCTTTTCTTAATATCCTAATGATTTTTGGCATTAAAAAAAATTAATTTTGACCCTTACAATGCATTTTTGGCTATTGCTACAAATATACCTGTGGTAATTATGACTGGTTTTGTGTCCGGGGTCACATTTCACAATATTTTTGCGTACTATGTTGTTTTTATTTCATTTAACTATCCTTACCTTAGCAAAATGCTAACATCAAACATGAAAGCTTTTGTTCACCAGGTGAAATTCAGGGGTTCGTTCAAATCATTAACCCTAAGGATTAGCATTAGCAATTTGAATTAGCGAGCTGGATGAACACTAGTTAGCAAACACTTAGTAACCACTTATTTATTTGAAACAGGAAATAACATTTGGTTCATGATAAAACTTTGTTTTTATGGTTTACTTTTTAACTATCCTGTCATTAGCTTAGCAACATGCTAACATCAAACTTGAAAATATTCTTTTTTAAGTTTTTAGTCCAGTCACTTAGAAGTGTATACTTATGTGTAAAGGTTTGTTCAAATCACTAACCCTAAAGATGAGCATTAGTTAGCAAGCAGCACTTTCCTTTTGAACAGAACATAACATTTGTTTATAATACACTTATTTGCACATTTTAATTGTTTTCACATTTACGGTTTAAAAGGGTCATGCTCTGCTTTATGCTTAGAACTTTTTTACACTCACACACAAAAATGTGACTGTTTTCTAAACTCCTGACAGACAGAAGGGTATTTTTGAAGATGGACAAAGACTCTAAGCCTCAAAATACAAGGCAAACACTCATAGGGGCTGTAATGTTTGCTTGGGAACTCACTGTTGTTGGCGAGCCATTCGTTGAGGTCGATCTCTTTGGTGGGAAGCGACACCAAATCTTTCAGGTCGAAGTCCACGACTCGCACTTTTGTGTACTCTGGCTCCATGTAGTGCTTCTTCTCTTCAGCGGGTGCTTTCTTTCCATTGGGCTTCGTTTTGGATTTCCTGCAAAAGAAGAGGGATGCGTTAAGAAGAGACGCATAGAGTGAAGTGTTTTTTCATTGCCATTAGCGCCATCAAATACGCAAATTGTTTTCAAATATGTTTTCCAAACAATGTACATGTACAAACAAACAAACAAATAAATAGAGTTTAAAATTGATTTTTTTTTATTTCTTAAAGTCATAACTTTATTCAGTTTTGGGGGAGTTGCACCACATGACATTTGAACTGAACTAACCTTGCCTTATAAATAAAATAATAATAATAATAATAATAATAATTTCCTGTTCTATGATTTTTTTTCTGCATGTTGGTCGCACCACCTGACTTGACTTGGTAGACAACATCAGTGAAGCTATTTTAATGATATTTTCCTCTAACAAATAATAAAAGAGTTTAATTTTTTAAAAATGAATAAATAAATAGATTAAAAAAAATAAGCAGAGCAATTTTACCACTTAGACATTTACTTTAAGACCCCTAAAAATAAATCAAATAAATATTTAATTTAATTTTAGAAATTAAACATCACAAAAGAGGTGTATTCAAGTCAATGTATGTGTGAATTGCATTTTGAATATTTTTTGAATAAATTAACAGATCCAGACAAAAAAATAAAAAAAATGTAAGAGCTTCTACTGACAAAAACCGTTCCTAGTCTAGTTTCTAAACTAAATCTACATCTCTGCTTCGCTTCTTTGGAGTAACCCACATTTTTAGTCTGTTTCAAACTCAGGTGTCAAAACAGACTTGTACTTCCAGTGCGAGTTTTTACATGTAAATGTCAGAATCGCATTGCTGTGGCAGATCCCGCAGCTGGCTGAGACGAAGGTTACAGGGGAATTAAACCGCTAATAACAAGAGTACAGGCAAAGACAGGTTTTCAAGAATTTACATCCTTTCCTTGCACTCACTTCAACTCCTCTTGGGTTTATTATGTTTATGTGAACAAATAAGGCACTTTTACGAAGAATTTCTCTTTACTTCTCATTCATTTTAACTCTGTCCTTCCGTTTAGCTTTAAAACAGTGCTGTTTTTCATCACACAAAGAAACTTCCTAAATTTATAGCTCGTCCACCAACATGATTTCCTGTTAAAGCGTCTCTACACTGTAAACAGCTCATTCCCAACCTCAAGTTTTTCAACAGTTCCTCTTTTCACACGCAACAGTCCATCATAGGACCAGGAAGAGGACTTATCTCAGAGACCAAAGTCCATAAACATAGTTTTCAAACTGAAGCCAAGACAAAGGAGCGGTTTGTGGGATTGTTGGGATTCTGGATTGCTTCCGAGCGGGAAAGATCTTATCATCCATATCGAGGTCTTAAATTGACTCGTGTCAAAGGTCTAAAAGGGTTAATCATGGAGCACGGTCCGATCAAACATCATTGGAGCGTGGGAAGTCTGGTAAACTTCAACTTTATTTGGACGTCATTTAACTACTCCGTATTAGTGTTCCTTGTAAAACAGGAAAGAGACGGAGATAAATCACCACGGGAATTCACACCATGAGGCAAGTTACTGCTTGGCTAATGTGTCAAAGATATTTAAAAAATTGAATTATGAAAGAAACAAAGATAAAGAACCAAAAAAGAAGATATTTCTCTATCCTCTTTCAACAATGACACTGTCCCTAAACAATGAGCCACCTCATTATTGAAATGGGAACAATAGGAGGTATAAAACATTGCAGAACTCGTCTTGCACATAAAAATACCTGAATGATAAGAACAGCACATGATGGATGATAAAATGACATCCAATGAACGTACACTAAAAATGGACCCAAACTATATCTAAACCAAAAGGACAAAGGCCTGGGTGGGATCTTTTTGACCAATTAGCAAGCAACCAGAACCATTGTACTTTTGGGGGAATTGGTGAATAATTCATACGAACTGGTAATTTCATTTGCATGTTTTCGTACGATCTGCTAATATGCCCTACTGGTTAGGTTTAGAAGTGGACCCTCATGCATGTTTTTTTTTTCTTCCTTTAAAAAAAAAGTGTTTCCTTATGAATCACATTGTATGCTTGTTTTTTTTCTGAAAATTGCACATTTCTGTATGAATCACATTGTATAAATTCGTAAGCAAAACAGCACCTTGTATAATAGTTGTGTTTTCTCTAAATCTTTTTTGCCTTTTACTATGATAGAACAGTATGTTGACAGGAAGTATGGGGGTATGGGATCAGGAAAGGTCCTCAAGCCGGGATTTGAACTCGGGAAGCCTGAGGCGCAACAGCACAATATATGACAATCTCTAAATTTGGTTGAGCAGAACATGAAATATCTCGCTCATGAAATTATTCTTCAAAACTGATCTGGGATAGGCTTCCTTTTCCATATCTAAAATAAATACGAAGTTATGTTATGAAACTAGATAAATCACATCATTATCCACATGACGCAGCTGATCAACATTCAAATACATGGCTAATGCTTGCTGCAAAGTATTAAAGAACTTGCACAACTGATCCAGGATCAGTATAAAAGGATCGACGTCGAAGGATCAATCAGTATCAAGTGAAAGTGATGCCAGCAAGCAAGCAGGCAGCTGTCAGGTCCAGCTGGTAGGAATATGAACTTGAGGCTTGAGACAGCTGGAAGATCTGAACATCTCCCAGATCCTTTGATGGATCCACGCAGCTGAGCTCAAACACTCTGCTTCCTGCAAAACCCATCCCTCTGCTGACTAATAAAGGACATATTTTAATGTCCAGAATTGAAATACGATATAATTTCTTAAAAGTAACATACAAAAAGTTTTGGGAGTGACATCTAAATAAATGTAGGAGTGTCTTCCCTATTCTACAAAATAAAGGATTCGCTTCTGAACACACAATCAACATTTCAGAAACATCTCACAGCTTTTTTTGTTGTCATATTTTACGCTTATTTGCAAATAAATCAAAGAACATACCTCAAAAGTGGAGTGATACCAGATTAAACTCAAATGTGAACACTACCAAGGCGGAGCCAAGAACGGTAATCTGTAAAGCTATGTTAAGAAACATGATTTTAATGTTTGATACACAAACTAGAGCTGAGTGGATGATACAGGTCTTTGGTCAAAACCTTGGCTAGGTTTGAGAGTCTGGAAACAATGCCTTTTATGGCAAAGATATCTGCGGGAAACTGCTATGAGTGGGCATGATGTGTGTGTGTGTGTGTGAGTGTGTGTGTGTGTGTTTGTGTGTAACAGGAGGGCCGCTGGCAGCTAGAAAGTTTTTCTTTCTCCTAAAATAAACTAGCTAATGGCTTGAGAATTTGCCCTCCACCACATAATTCACAAAAACGGTGCTTCCTGGAAAATTACGAAACCCAGTGAAGGCTCAAATAAAACGATGTGCGTTCAGATTTTTGGACTGTGTCTTCACGTAAAAAAACAACTATATTGGGGGGTACCGACATAACATTGAGTTCTGGATCCTCACATGCACTCCCATGCTTTGCTTTCCATTGTTTTTTTGATTTTATCAGAATCAATCAGGAGAATCCTGGACTTGATTTCATCTTGTGACTCAATTTAAAACATTAATACCATGTGTGTTTATCTTAAAGCATGTGAAGTGTCCACTGGTTTTCTTCAAAGGTTTGGTGTGGATAGATATCACGAGCTCTTAGGGAACTTAATTAAACAATTGAATACACTGCCAGGTAAACACCTTGTCAAAAGTAATTATTAAACACAGCATGCTGTTCAGAATCTCAAAGATGAACTATGCATGAGGCCTGACATTATGCAACACACTGTGCACATTTTCATCCAGCATCTGCAAGCAGCTAAAACATCTAAACATCCCTAAATCACTTTGACTCAAACAGAACACGGCCGGAATCTTCAAAGCTGCCAAATGGATACCAAAACTTCAATCTGGAAATCAGTAAACAGCAGTAAAACAATCCAGCACCTACGGACACCAAAATCAAAATTTGGAGTACAAAAGCACCATCAATAAAATTGGTTTACTAACTAAAAATTAATAAGTGACTCAAAACTGTGTGAAATAAGTGTTAATTACATTTCAGCAATTTTGTGTACATCTGTTATCCTGCTCTCTAGATATTAATATTAGCACCACAATTTATTTATTGCACAGCCAGGATGATTATAAAATAAAAACTGGATCTTTTATAATGGAGCATTATAACAATTTCAAACAAACATGCTGACCTTCAGCATTGATGCTAAAGTACTTGCTGGTTTTTAGCTGAGAGCGTCTAGCCAAGTTTGGGCTTCCTAGTTCTCCTGGGCATCAGGAGTGTGTGAAGAGCCATTGGGATGACAGTATTGTGTTAAACACAGCAAGAGCACCATGGGGCCGGTACAGCAAGAGGTCATCAGCATCACAGAGAGAGGTCTTTGTAAACCATCCCACACAAACTTTCCAAATTAATTTGACAGTTTTACCCCTTTCTATGTCATTGATGGTGCTTTAATGCAGTTATATGCAAAAATATTGAGTGCAACATTCATTTTTTGACACCAAAGACTAAAAAGAAAGAAAAGACTCAAAACCATGGTATGCAATAGTTGATCACATTTACAGTATCACTGCTTCTTGTTTGAAGTCTCTTGAAAAAAATAAGAGCCCTCGTGATTTAATTAGAATGGTTTTTTTTTGTATGCAAATTTTTCTCTATTGTATTCCAAAGTTTATATCTATCTATCTATACTAATCACTCATTATTTAAATGAATAATAACCGGAGGAAGATCTGGAAGTTTTCAAAGAATTTAAATGAGCAGTGAATAATTACAAGCTTCTCATGCTTGCTTATGAATATGCATGAGACAAGTAATCTCTCTCAACCAATCTGATAACTGCTCACTGAATATATTATTATTGGCGCACGAGAACAGCTCACGCGAATAATCAATTCCAATTACAAATGTTCAGATTATTCTATTAATTAAGAGCCTTATACGAACCATTTTAGAAAAACCTAAAAATGTCAATAATTTGCCTATTTATTGTGATTTACAATTAAGTTTTGCGTGGTGACGTGGCTTCTAATACTTCATATATTTTATTTATAATTATAGTTTTAATATATTCTTATATCACCCTCCATATGTATAAAGTATAATTAGTCTTAATGTAGGCTAATAATCATTTGAGATTATTAGAAACTGCGTTAAAAAAAAATGACATTCTCCTGAATGCACTGCATATCTGCTCAATAAAAGCATGCACACATACTTTTATTAACGTGATATTGTTACTTTGTTTATTACATAGCCACTATTTAGGTTTATGCAGCTGTTATAGACATGCAAATCTCCTTGATTTATAAAAACAACAAAGCCACGTTACCTTAAAACTTTACCAACAGCCTGAAGAACCATCTTGCAACTTAATCCGCTTCTGGGAGTTTTCTGTGAGTGCATATCCGAAGTGCTAACAACGAAGATGGACTGAGAGTCCAAAGCGTTTTGAACTGACCGGTCTTTCCCTTCAGTGGATGTTTTCAAAGACTGGGTAGTAAGAGAATATAAAGTCCTTGCTCCAAAGTTCTTGTTCTACCAAACGGCCAGCCAATCAGAACAGTCGACGGGCGGGGCATAATATGTTAACACCAGAGGACAGCCAATCATACGCACGCATGGGCGGGGCGTGTTGTGATTGACATGCAGTTTGAAGCTCTGCTCTCTGTCTGTTGTCTCTCGGTCACATTGTTTTTTATATTCCGGCCAATGTGGTGTGACCAGCTTCCGAATGAAGTTACTTCTTTACAGTTACGTTTAAGAAGAACCATTTACTGTAATTACAAGACATTTGTGAGGTAACATGACAATGCACAACTTGTTTTCTTTGTTTTAGTGGTTTAGAAAAACCTTGATAAAAGCGACAACACATCATTCAAAACAGCACATTAAACTCTACATAGTATATTTTAAGAGCCTTCTTATAGGAGACAAAAATGAACTCGCATTATCCACAGAAATCCTTATTTCATATTTATGATGATTTGTGCCTGAAGCCAATCTACAAGTGAATTCCAGGGTAAATAAAGGATAATACACAGAAAGATCTAGGTGACTCTTTTTACCTCATTTAAAGACATTCATATAACTTAGTTGTTGCAAAAGCTGTTTCGTAACTGGCATCTTGTTTGTCTTCCAATGAAAATATTTGATCAAGAAGCCAGTGAATCATAAAAGCACAAAGTTCTTGAGTCTGACGTACTCTGATGACAGACAATAAGTAAAATTACGACACTTACAAAGTTTCTCAAGGTAAAAATAGCATCTTATCTCATCAATCTTCACATATTACGCAAGTGGCTCTTTCCATGGGGGGCCGGAGTTGCGCAGTGAAATGGTATCTGTCAGCTGAGGCCCAGCCAAAACCTCTGTCTGATCCCACACACTTCATGAGATGTTTACTCACCACCTGATTCACGACAACTGAAACAACATACCAGCCGCATCTGCCGTGTCTGATAATACAATTAAGTCACTGATTTACAGGGCAGGCTTCCTGTTCAGACTTTACTTTCAGTCTTAAGCATTAAATCATGTTCTTATGTGTTCAACTACCAATTATAGAACAAAACACATACTGTAAGACCAAACATCATGTTTAAGACAGCGACATCATGCCAATGTGAGTAACAGCTATTACGAAAGTCATTTAACTCATTCAATAAGAGAAGGACAGGTTAATAAAATAAGATAAAATAGTAAGCCAGTGAAAAAAAAATTATATATAAATAAATAACATTTTGGTTGAATTTACAGTTTGTGCCAGTGTCCAAAACAATTGTTTTTCTCAAGCTTGATCATACGATTCGTCACACGGCTCGCCCAACTCGTTCGGTAAGAAAGTCAACGAACATTCCTTTTAGACAAAGCAAACAGAAAAAATAAAAATAACAAATCGTCTCAGACACAGTACATTAGGCCCGGAGCTAAAGCATCCAGCAGATGAGTAATCCAGCCCTGCTGAAAAGCCGAGGGCGACATGAGATGAACGAGATAGATAAGAACCTACCCACAATCCTGTCGCAATGGGAGAGAAGACGTTAAACTCTGCGAGAACCTTCCACTGTGTTTACTAATATCATTTCAAGTAGCTGAAGTGTAGAGAAGTTGATCCTTCATTACTCAGTGTACATGATCTGGTGCATTTAAAAACAATCATTCCATGCAAGAATCATGAGATACACTTACACATGAATGCTTTTCCAAATATGGTCTATTTTTGTTCGGGTAAGAAGAACTACAAAAAAATCAGAATCTTAAAATAATTTCAATTTATTTTTATTTTTTTTGTATGAATTGACCATTTAGCAAAGTGCATTAAATAATCTATTGCAACACCATGAGTTGTCTATCTACTCATCCCCCCTGCTGTCCTGAAGAGAGTTTGGATGATGGCCATTATTAACACGGTCCTGCATCCTATCGCACATTCCTGCCGCGGAGCAACTGCATGCACCAACATGTTCTGCTCTCGGCTAAGAAAACACATGGTGGGGAGGAGTGAAAGCAAGAGATGGATGGATGGATGGATGGATGGATGAGGAAGAAAACCTTTCAGGAAACATATCAGATCTGGTTTTTACAGCAATCAGGTTATAAATCTCGCTTGAGAGATTGTGTTTCATTTATGGCATATATACACGCAAATTCCGGGAATGTGTCAAATCAGATTTTGAAACCGATTGTGCAAGTGTGACTTCAATATACCTTTTTACAACCGCAAATGATATATGAAGCTTTCCAGATACTATAAAACAGAAAATAGTCCTGCAAATGTAAAGTAGAAAGGCCAGAGAGAGGCAGAAAAAGAAAGCGAGCAAAAGAGAAAATGAAGAAAACAAGTGAGACGAAGCAAGAAGTTGGAAGCGTGTTGGAGCGTGTTCAAAAGGCTTCGCCACACACGCAGCATTCCAGCGGTTGGAGGTTCGGGTTCAGTTTGGAAATCTTGATACGGGGCAAACAAATCTACAAACAAACCCTGAAGTCTCAACGGATTAATCAAAATCTCAAAATAGCTGGTAGTTGCGGTTCAAAAATTGCTTCAAACTGTGCAGCAATTGTCCAATAAAAACCTTTGAATCAGAGTAATATGGAAGCCCATTTCTACCACTGAATAAAGAAATTTACGACTTTTTATCTCACAATTGACACTTTTTTTTCAGAATTGCAAGATGTAAACTCACAAATGCGAGAAAAAAGTCTGAATTGAGAGATTAAACATACAATTGCATGTAAAAAAATCTGAATTGCTTGATGTAAACTCACAATTCTGAGAAATAAAGTCAAAATTTTGAAACAATTGTACGAACGTCTTTTTTCAAAATTGGAATTTGTAACTCGCAATTGCGAGTTTATATCTCATTTCTGAGAAAAGTCGTCAGAATTATGAGGGAAAAAAAGCTAAAATTGTGAGATATAAACTCGCAATTGCGAGAAAATAATCAGAATTGCGAGTTCATATCGTGACATGCAATTCTGAGAAAAAGTCAGAAATGCGAATTGTTGAACTTCAGTCAGAATTGCTAGTTTTTGTCACAATTCTGACTTTATTTCTATCACGCAAATCAGACTTTATAACTCATAGTTGAGTTTATATCTCGTAATTCTAAGAAAAAAGTCAGAATTGTGAGATAAAAAGTGACCTTGTTTTATTTTTTATAAACATTTATACATTTTGTCTTGTAAACAGGCTTCTATAGATGAGTGATACTTTATAACCAATTAACCAGAGAACAAAAGTCATTTAATCAGTTCATTTAAACGTCATTTAAATTGATCAGTGTTTGTTTATTAGCACCAAATCAGCCTTTGGTTAATGTGCTATTGCTCACTAGATGGCACATGAGACTAAATAACATCCATCTAATGCTTATTTGATTTAATATTTAGTTCATTAGTTATTTAATAACACTGTTAAAGTTTTAGCAAATCTCAGAATGAATATCAATTTTTTCATATTGTGTGTTATATTGTTGTGACGCCAAAATTCTCTTCAGCATGTAGCATTTTAGCTGATTTGTTTTAGACAAAATAATACAGAATTATAATATTGGCCGTTTATCAGTCATTGGTCATAAAACTATTATCTCATATCAGCAAGAATTTTAAAAATCACTAGCAATACTGGTCATTAAAAACTGGTTTAATCGTGTGCTTTGTCACCTTCAGTTACGCCGATTTAAATAAACACAGTCATTATGATTTCAAGTGGATTAGGATTATAGTTTTAAAGATGGGATACAGATGTTAATCCATAGCAACATCAATTGAGACTAGGAAATAAAGTAGTAGAAACAAAATTGGCTTCATTCAGCTTGTGAAAGAGCCACCGAATGTTGGTAATTATGGAGGCAGAGCCTTTGATCCCTGGATTCAGAGGTAGGAAAAGCTAATCAAGGTCTTTGTTCGAAGGACAAAAAGATGAAAGATGATGAGACGAGCTTTATCAGCGTAGACGACCATTATGTAAAGTAATGAGGTATACATGAATAGTCGCATACATGCACAGGCACACACCAATACTTCATCCGAAATGGATGGCATGAGTTCCAGTAAGGATTTTAAAAGATCAAGAGCAAAAATAGCTGTGGGCTAGAAAACAAAAACAGTAAAAAAAAAAAAAAAAAAAAAAGACAAAAAGGCCACGTGATGCAAAATTGCACTGGTTAAACCACAAGCTCCATTTGAAAGCACAAAGAGATACAAACAGTGAATGTGAGTCTTGTTTTAATATAAGTTCACTGCCTTCTACTGGAGAAATACAGAAGCACATCAACCAAAGTTGCTGGTTAGCATGGTCCATTCAGCTCCTGCTGGTGAATACTGTAACTACACCATTTGACTACAAAAAGCATTTTTCTCCATTGGCGGCCATTCAAAACTCGCTGTATATAGACCATCATGAAAGGTTCCTTTACTTTCCTACAGCACCTTTGTGTAAGAGAGGGAATAAATAAGACGTGGGATGCCATGTTTGTACAGGAAACATGCTTGAGAAAAGGAGCCATATAATTGTTTGTGCTGCACAACACAAGGCCTTCAGGGTCTCTCAGACAGTGATTGTAATGCGTATTGACCTTGAGGGGTCAAATGCCAAACAGTAAGGACTTTCTGATAACAGCGGTGTTCAAGCAACTTGACCACAGATCTGCAAGACGAGCATCAGGACAAGCGTTCCAACTGTTTTTCATGCTATTTTTGGTCATCACGGATCACTTTGTGGTTAGTTTCGTTCTTGTCCCAATTCCTTTTTAGGAAAGTAAATCTCTAAAACCACCCAGGAACTGTAATTCAGCCCTTAAGTGCCCTCAGATGCTAATTTCCTGATTCTGCTCAAGCAGGTCTTCCACTATCACAGACATTTTTCCGGTGTTTACACAAACATCTCCACCCAGCCTCACAGAGACAAACTGGCAACCAAAGATTCATTCAGCACTTTCCAATTTGTAGACACGATGTTTATACTCTTCATTTTTAATCTTAATTTAATAACAAGCCCCTTATCGCTGTAGTACGTGCTCAGCTATGAGACTGAAGGAAAACACCTCAGAACAACTGGGATTGAGAGTCTACTCGAATAAACGGTTATCCTGTAAGCAGCTTAGATGCCTCTGGGAAGGAGGCCGTTTCTTAGAAACCCATCCAGCCAGACCTCAGTAGAGACCTTTGGTATCATCCCTGAGGAAGTTGAATCCACAACAACAGAATGTTGTGGTTCAGAGCTTCATGTCACATTAAAGCAGCTTTTCTGAACCTGATGCTGGTCTGGCCAACCATTTTCAAGTTGCACTTATTGAGACTCTGGCCAAGTGCAGATGACAACTACAAACTGGTGAGAGATAAACAGATGAACTTTTTATGCCACAGAAAGACCTACAGATAACTTTTGGTCAACTTGAGGCCGGAATACACTAGACGACTTTTGCCCCGAATTTCCCCCAATTTACAGTTTGGATAAGTCATCGCTAGTTGTCGAAAGTCAGAGCTAATCTGCAGATTTCATAGAAAATCATGTAGTAAAATCTTATATCACGATATGAGTAATTTTATTGCACGGTAACAATATATATCACAATATAGTTATTTTCGCTTTAAATAAAGTCTTTATGATAGCAACATTTTTGATACCATAGAAATTTCATGATTCTTGTCTCCAGTTTAAAAAAAAAAAAACACTTGCCTAAATATTAAAAAAAAGCTCACTGAACACAAGTAAAGAGTCAGCGATTAAATATGAATAAGAAACTAATTACTAGGGCTGTAATCAACCAAAGAAAATCTTGGTCGACTGAAGTCCTGAAACGTTCGACTAAAAATCGACTAAAAATGACGTTGTGGAGAGAAAAAAAACGTACGTTACATTCATTAGATATGCACTGTGCTCAGTACTTGGTAGCCTTGTTGTCTGCCTAAATTAATTATAAATAAACATAAAAAACTAATAGGCTATTTGCAGTATATTAAATCGTTTTTGACCTAATTATTTTGCACTGAAATGAGTCTGACACACGAGTCTGTCGTCTCTGACAGCGGTGCATCACGTGCACCTGCGCAATATCATAGCCTGTGATTTCTGAAAACAGTACTATGTTGTCAACTAGTGATATCACAAGAACTTTTGAGGAATGTGCAACATAATTTAGAAAATTATTTTTGTCATATGTTATAAGTATAACTGTCAGACACTATCATTTCAGCCGCTCTGCGCAGCTCGCACAGAGCGAGGCTGAACATAAGAGCTCAGCTTCGCGGCTGAGACACGAATAGACTTAAAGCTTTTACTCTTAATAAACACAAAAGGCGCGTCCACTTTAATAAAAAAAAGAATATTTATTAAACAAACAAGAGCAGAAACCAAATAAAGTGCATAACTGAAAAATAAAGCATCTTAGGCTCAAAACTAACACAAACAGTGGGCACAGCGCAATATTGTGAGAACTGAGAACTGATCGCGCGCTGTGTGAGAACTGATGAGAAAGTGGAGCACTTCTATCAGAGTGATTCCGCCTATCGCGCCTTCACTAACTTTAAGTTAATCAACAACGAATTGTGACTCCTGGGAAAAACGGGATGTCTAGTCACCCTATCCCTATAACCATTCAGTTGCTGAGGCCATTGTTTCAGATCGCTAGTTTGCGTTTTGGTAGCGTATCCGCCCACTGCGGCTGCCATACTCTGACTAAGTTAGATATACAAACGCCCCTCATCTGATTGCGATCCAGTGACAGGGACGCACATTTTAAAAGACAAGACAGTCAACTTAGCCTATAGGATGTATTTTGAATGTCCGGTAGTCCTCAAATAACATTTTAGTCCCGTCTCGTCTCGTTAACGAAGACGCGCATACATTTCGTCATAGTTTTTATCATCAGATATTAATTTTATCTCGTCAACTTCTCGTCTTAGTCACAGAAAAAAGGTTCGTTAACGAATATTTTTCGTCGTCCTCTTCGTTAACGAAATTAACACTGGTTCTTTGGAAGGAGACAGCTTCTTGTTTTTACACTAGCTTATTATTAAATAAATAATATTCAGCATCAAACCTTCTAAAGCCTACTTATCTGTCTCTCTTCTCCAGTGGGTTGGGCTAATCCAAAAAAAGTGAAAACAATGGGGGGTGTTCTGAAAACAGACTGTTACCTGTGAAACAGGGGTGCTCTGAAAACACCCCCATTAGTAATTAGTGCTTTCCACCTGATGAAATGAGCGCGGCCAAACTGATGAAATGAGCGCGGCAAAAAATCGACCAATCAGATTTTTGGTCGAACCAGACCGTATCGACCAATTAATCGACTAATCGACTGGGACGTTACAGCCCTACTAATTACAAGCAATGGGACCAAAAAAAAAACTACCATAGAACAAATAATTAAAAAAGCTACATACATCCTATAAAGTAATCAAATATATAAAAACACTGCATATTTAATATTTCTTCTTATTAAAGTTACAAAAGTGATTTAGTGAAGAACAGTGAGATATTTTCTCTCAGACAGCAGGAACATCACTGCTGTCACTTTAAGAGATGCCCGGCTTTCTTTCTCAGCCGTTTGTCTTTCACTTACAGTAAGACCTAAATTACTACGTTTATGAAGTTACTTGCACATATCATCATTTTGACACATACAAGTGTGTGTATTTAAGCGTTCAAGGCCTAAAAAGGTGCTAAAAAACAAGAAAAAAAAACTGTTCAATACTCCCACGCTCTGAACACCGTCTCCACACATGCGCACCTCTCTGACAGTGCTCAGAAACAGGCTCTCAGGCGGTGTGTGCGTACTGCGAAATGAGTTCTCTTTTGCTGCTAATTGCATTTTAATGGCTTAAAATCATTTGTTTTTACTGCAATGCCGCAGCCTTTATTTGTGCCTCCCATTCTCGGTTCTGAACAACACATATTGGCAAGAGTAACAATCGGACTGGTCTCAGATCACCATAAAAAGTGGTCTGCATACTTTTATGGACACAAACAAACCTATACAGCTAGTATCTTCATTATATGATGACATCCATAATCATAAAATGGATTCAGTGACCAACCAGAGTGCACTTTTTTTTATATAAATCTGAAATCAGACATACTGTAACCTTGAGAACAAACGGGAGTATACAGGTTTGCTCAATGGATCTTGCTTATTTGTCACTGTTTCTCACACAAAACTCTCGAATATCTTTCAGACATTTGAAGCCATGACCCTTAAGGTCATTGCACACTGAGTCTGAAATTTTTGCACGTTAAAAAATAAATATGACCTCACGTTGTGTCAATCACGTTTACACACTGCCTCCGAAATTTTCATCCGTCATAAAAAAAATAAAAATTCAGATCAGGTTCGATTTTCTGCGTCTTCGCATCCGTAGCATGCATTTTGATAGGAAAGGATGAGGAATACAGGTGTGCAATGACCTGTAATACTATTTTTTTAAGGTAAGTGGTTGCAAACAATTTATAAAAGGGTAACACTATTTCGATAGTCCACTTTAGACGTTCTACTAACAGCGAGTAACTTTGCAACTACATGTCAACTAGCAGTCATTAGAGTATTAGTAGACTGTCTACTAATACACTTTACTTTGATTTGTCTACAACATACAACATATGAGAAAATTTGCAAGTATATGTCAACTTATTCTACTAACCCTAAACCTACCCTACTGAGAGTTAGTAAACATGTAGTTGCTAATTAGTTGACATGTAGTTACAAGGTTACTTATAGTTAGTAGAATGTCTAAAGTGGACTATCGAAATAAAGTGTAACCAAAAAAAGTGGAAAGTTAGTCAACTGAATTTATTTAAATGTAGCTAAAATAAATTGATTGCAACCACTTCGCTTAAAAATGTTTGTAAATTCAATGAATCATTTTTTTCAGTGTAGAAACTTTTGTGATTAGATCTCTGATAGAATTAGATCCTGACAGAGTGATAAAAAGTACCTTGGCTCATAAAACTGTATAAACACCACCCAATTAAATTGACACTGGTGGTTTCATCCCGTTCTTACCATTTGTGTTTAATGTGCATGAAACGTTCTGTAAATGGTCCATAGGCACGCCTTTTGAGATTAAAAAAATATTCTGAAAGAGGTAGGATAGTCTTATTTCCATAAGTACATGGCCTAACAACAGATGGCTAAACCACTTTCAGTAAAACCTCCTACATTAAAATAAATTAAGCTCCTTTCGAAAAAGAAATAATTCAAAAGAGAAATACAATAGGCCAACTTGACCAACCAACCCTGAATGAAAGGACCATCAATCTCTTCAGTGCTAACTTCTCTTCAAAGAGTTTCATTCCTCCAGTTTACTCCTCCAAATATGTTACTCCCACCAACAAATTCCTTGATTTCAAGACATGAAAATGGGGTTAAATGTCGAGAACTAACCTTTAAAACATGATGTGACAAATGCAACTGAATGTGTCTGACGGAATGCAACTGTACCTGAATGAGGCATTTCCAACCAGGTGACGTCACAGCTGCGACCTCTGGATGTTACGTAATAGGAACCTGCTGTGATGAGCAATACTGCGCTCCTCCTTGTAATTTTCCTCTAACAAGAAGCTCCTTTCTGCTAAATATAGAAAGGCTTAACACTGCAAAAAACCCATCACTCCCGTTATGAGATGTGAACATTATCAAGCTAAGGGAGTGGCGAGGACTTCTGTGCTGATGGTCTTGTGGTAACCTCCCTCCATTTCAACACAATTAATCAAAGATAATTACAAAAGAAATGAAAGGGGCACATCTGTCAAGAATGAACAATATCTCTAGGGTAATTAAACAGGTACTGGGAGGGGTGGACATGTGGTTTACTGCCAAAACAGATTATGCCCTACACCGCTTAAGCATTCATTTATCCTTTGCTGATGTGATTAAGTGTCAAACGGCTGGATGTGTGCAGAGTCACCAGCTGAGGTAGGAATGAATGAAGTGACCTTGTGCGATGACGCTGAGCAAGCATTATCAGGTGCTCGTGCTGCAGCTTGGGATGCTGAGGCAGAGCGAGAGAGCCATCACTGCAAGCCGATCTATCGCAGTGGGAGGAGGCGCTTACGTAATTTTCACACGAGAGACAGAAGAGGGCAAGACAAGGGGGAACTGGAGGTCTGAAGGGGCTAAATATGACAACATTACTCAACAATGACAACAAACTATGGTATAAATAACTGGTGGATGTGCAAATGCAAATTGAATGCAAATAAGACATACAGCGTTCAAGTGCAATCTTGTATCTCCTACTTACTAAGTCTTTATTTTTATGGCTGAAAGTACAACTCTTAACGGTTTAATCATTTTAATGGCATTTAGACTAAAATACCATCTAGAATTGTGTTTTTAAATGAGATCACAAATTAAAATGGGTTTAGTAGAGGTTTTCTAGAAACTTGGCACAAAACTTGCTAGTTTTCAAGAACTTGGTACACCATAAGATTATCAGCATTCAAAAATCAAAACTACTACTTCTTAAAATTACTAGACAACAGAAATATGGTTACCAATACATTATTTATAATTTGACCATAATCAAAATTTCCACCTTTCAAATTAAGCCATTACTTTATAGCACATGAATTAGTCCTCACAATTCTAATTTTATTCTTAATGTAACCTCAAAGATCATGAACTCAGACCTTAGCTTTTGAAAGTCTGGCCTTTTTACCCCAAGACATGATCGTCCCAGGAGATTGGCCCAAAGCTAGAGAAGAATGCAGACAGTAAGGAACCGCTGGCTGACACAGACCAATTAAAGCACATCAGATTAAATAAATGTCCCAGTCAGATGGTTTAGCAGATAACGGCATACTCCAAAACCAGACAGTGGTGGAATATTTTTAAACTACTTACACTCCCATAACACATCACTTCCATGCAAAATCCTACACCACCTCTGAGGAAGAGCTAAATGGAAAACAGTAACTCAAAACTGTTTACACGATCCCAAACAGGATGCGATTACGAATTTTGGGAGTTGGACTTCGCCGAAACAAGTTTAGCAACACTATATTTGATAAAGCTTGAACTTTGCAAGGATGAATTTTCCATTCATCCAAATCCTGGCGTGGTCACTCACAACAATTTCCGTCAACACACAGCCAACTTATCAGTACGGTTAATGCAACTTGAGTATAGCTTTGGATATGTACATCTAAACATCAGACGCTACATAGGCTAAACATTTTTTTTTTTTCCGGAAAGCAGGCGTGTCTAAAACCAACATCCCTGAGGACACTTACGATTGGTAACGTAAACTTGAAATACTAAACAACACCACCTGACGGCGGCGTTATAAAACAAAACAGATAGTACTGCATTACAAAGACATGAACTTCTTCCACACCAGCCAGCCAATAACATCTCAGCCAGAAGACAAAATACACCAGCAAAGCTTGATGGTTTTCTTGCTTGCCAAACGTAAACACGGACTGTGAATCAACACAAGAGTCTAAAAGGAGATGGAAATGATGAAGAGGACAGAACAAAGAACAGATAGATCAGCAAAAAGCAAACTCAACTTTTTAATCAAATACATCTGGGACTTTTTCACATTGGCGAGCAACCTTGAAAAACCCTGGAACTTTAGCGATTTGTTATATATAGCAGCACCGCAGTAAAATAAAACTACAACCATATGTAAAGGAAAAAAGGAAACAGCATCTCTCGAGCCATCCATGTGAAGAGCATGCATTGGTCTGTTAGCATTCGCTAACTTTTGAACAACTTTTGAACCACTTGCTTAATTTCCAATTCGAGGTAGAGGTCGAAACTAACACTGGAGAGTGCAAAGTCTGCCCTTAGCAGTAGGGAAAAAGCAAGCTGGGAACACAGTGTCCCAATCAGCAATGGTTTGCAACCCCCACGCACTACACAAAAAATCATGAGTTGCATTGATTTTGAACTTCAGATAATGGCTGTTTCTTTTGCCGAAAGTTCTAGGTGTCATCTAAGGACTGATCGCCCAGCATAACCTGGCAAAACTTCAAGAACATCCTCAACTCCAAGGCACTTCTGCAAACAAATATGCGGAAGAGGAGGAAAAAACATCCCAAAACTGGTACCTGTAAAAGAAGCAGTCACAACACACTAGAACCCCCATGCAGCTTGTGAAGTCAGCAATCAGATTGTCCCGTCCTCTGCTGCGCCGGCTTTAAGATGTACTACAGGTAAGCGGCATCCGTTAGAGCGTGAACTCTTGGCATTGCATCTTCGCAGATCTGCAGTGGCGCCCCAAACTGTTTCTCCTCACACTTTCTGACTCCCTCTCCTGTTTCCAGTTGCTGGACCGCACACAGTCGGGGCTTTGTTAGGTGGCGATTTCCCTTGGCGCAGTGCAGACAGAACAACACTTCAGTCAGCAAGCAAACAAACACAAGTGTCCGCAGCAGGCGAGCACAACGCATACAGTCGCTCAGCACTTGTGTGTTCTTCTCTGCTGATACCCTCAGTTTCCCCCTCCCATCTTCTCTCTCTCATTCTACCGCTGTCTCTCTCTTCCCTTCCTCCCTGTCTCACTCTCCCGTTGGCTCTGACTTTGAGGCGGGATCTCTGGGTTGGCAAATAGACTTGCTGCAAACCGATGACGGCCCACTGCAGGAATATTCTGAGCCAGGAAATTTTTAAGGGCCCAAACAGCCCCTGCAAATGGTGCCTTTAGGGAAATTTTCTTCCCATGAACGCTTTCTACGCTCTTAAAGAAAAATGTCAATAAAAGCACACTCGCAATAGGTCAGTACCTGGAGATAAGTGACCAATTTGAGGGAAAAAAACACAACTCTAGAGGCAAAGCTATTAAAAAAAATAAATAGATGATTTTCTGGCATAAGGATTTACAGGGAAACAACAGAAGAATGACGTAATCACTTATTAATATAAAACAAATCAATGAAAGTAGTTTCTGCTCCTCTAGCATATAATAATGTTCTACTCTAAGCTTAATCCCAAACATTTCCCCTGTCTCTCATTGTTCAGACAAACAATTAGTCCCAAACTCAAAGCATTGGTTGAGGTTGGCAGAGAGCCACATCCTGATTGGCTAGCATGTACGGTCTTGCTTTGTTTTTCCATTTACAGAGCCTAGACTTGTCACAAAGACAGGGTTATTTCTCAGGAGAACTAATGATTAGATCACCCCAAAAAATCGGTTAGATTTTTTACATACACGTTTCAAGCCACGTGTGCTGTTTTTTCTTCATGTGAGAAAAATTCTGAAGAATCTTCATGCAGCACTTTTCCATACGCAAGTTAGGGATAGGAACGATGTCAGTCAAGCTCCAAATAGGCCAAATATCACAATAAAAGCAAATCTTATTGCTTCTTGCAAAAGTGCAAGCAAACAAACCACATTGGTTCTCATGCATCAACCAAGCACTTTTGATCTTCTGTTAAGTATATTAACTCCACCGGTTCTTGTGTGCATTATTAAATGACATCAAATGGCAACATATCTGACTTGAAAGTTAGAATGGAGGGCAAGATTGTCAAATTACTTACATGTTTTATAAAACCTTTAGAAGACTTATATAGCACAAGTCATAATGACTATACTCTTATGGTACTTTTTATGTCAGACTATATGAACTGTCATGGAAAAGTTTTTGAAAAAATATTTTTTTAAACCAGCGCTCAACTAAAATAATAACAACAAACGTTTGAAAAGACATGAAGGTTACTAGAAAAATTACCATATATATATATATATATATATATATATATATATATTAGTGCTGTCAAATGGTTAATCGCAATTAATCACATCCAAAATAAAAGTTTTTGTTTGCATTACGTGTGTGTTCTGTCTATATTTATTACGTACATATAAATACACACACATGCATGTATATATTTTGAAAATATTTACATGTATTTACATGTCTATTTATATTCATATAATTTATATTATAAAAAATATATATTAAATATTTAAACATAACATTTTCTGAAATATATACATGCATGTGTGTGTATTTACTATTTATATATAGATAATAAACAAAGTACACACATATTATGCAAACAAAAACTTTTATTTTGGATACGATTAATCACATCCAAAATAAGTTTTTGTTTACGTACTATATGTGTACTGTGTTTATTTATTATGCAATATAAATACATACACATACAGTATATATTTTGAAAATATTTACATGTATATACATTTATATAATATATAAACATTTAATATATAAACAGCATATTTTTCTTAAATATATACATTCATGTGTTTGTATTTACATACATAAATATATACAGTACACACTCATATATTTGGATGCAATTAATCGTTTGACAGCACTAATATATATATATATATACCCCTCAGTAAAAGGCTGCCTCTCATTTGTTTTTGTATAGCCTACATGTAAATATGCACAAAGATGATCAATTACCTGACCACAGAAACAGATTACATCACCCATTGTGTCAATCTAAAACCACTGAGAGGAGCTAGACCTCAAGCATCAGTTTTAAATCTTAGCCCTCTCTGCATTAACAAAGCAGCAACCACAGTGTTCTTCTCCCAGACTCGATGACGTAATCCCTAACAGCACAGACTGATTACTGAGCAGAAGCTCTGGAGACTAAAGCACCCGTGTGATAAGAACCTTCCCTTTGTGATGAGAAATCTGGAGAGAACTGTTTTCTTCAAGACCTTTTCAGGAAGAAGTAACATTTTGAGGGAACACCAGGATATGTAAATTCAAAGGAAAATGCTCAGATGGCAAGAAATAATCCTGCATGATCTGAGCATGTGCTGAGCATTTCTGAATAAAGCAATCAATTTAAAGCCAGAATAAGGCTGCATGAGTAAACAACTAGTGTGTTTTCGTCTTAAATAGAGCATGGTAAATATCAAAGGGCTGAGAAAGTGCATGTCTTGTGTTCTAATGATCTGACTATGAATGGACTGGTCACTCAAAGCCTAAATGCTGGACTCATTGCATCCAATGAAAAACAGTTGCGGGGAGGCAGTAGGAACGGATGATGCTATGCGTTCGTTTCGGTTCCCTCAATGGAAATGGAAGAAAAGTAACACCCCTCCCTCCTAAAAGCAAGATTTACAGGTTTACTCCACGAAATCAAACCCAACACTGCCAGAGTTTCATGGTTCGTGGACGTTTCAAACCACGGAATAATTTCGTAAACTAAATAAACGCTGCAAAATCAACCCGCACTGAGCCTGACTAAACACTAGTGTTTGTTGGGTCATAGTCAATTTAAACGCGCTGCGTGACCTCACGGAAGCGCGTAATGTAACACATGTGCTTCTAACGGAATGGAACGCAACAATGAAATTCGAACGCGTTTAAAAACAAACAAAAGAATCAAACTCAACATTTGGCGAGAAAAACTTGAATACAAGTCATTCGACTTGTGAACGCATTTAAAGTGCTTACCTGTGTAAGGTGTAAGAACCGTTCCGTTTGAACCTCATTTTGGATGATAAAAGTTTGACGATTAAATCCAGAACTGTACAAATATCAGGCTGCTAACAGAGTATGTTACAGTAAGCTGCTGAAACACAAAGAGAGGGGATCCTGAGTACGAGACCGCCTCTAATGTCCGTTTGTCTCAGTAGGACTGCCTTAAAATCAGACAGGGGGTTGAGGAGGAGATTAATAACACTTCATTGTTTGCCAGTTAAGTTATTTATGGCAAAAAAAAACGTTTTGGCAAAAGTGTTTCGTCTCAGATACGTTTCTTTTGGCGAAACCGCGGCATGGAGGATGTTTGACTGCGCGAGGAAACTGGCAAGAGAGCAAATTTGCCAGACAGATTAAAATTAATCCGCATTTAAACATACTGCCACATGCTCGTGCGGTCACGTATTTGTGTGTGTAATGAGAGAGAGAAAGAAAAATGTTGGTCATACCACCAACTTCCAATCATTTATCTTCCTCCAAACAGTGAAAGCTCAAAGGATCCTCCTATAAGATAAATTTTAGCTGTTTCCCAAGACACATATCAGGAAGGGCTAAAAATAGCCATAATGATATACTTCAGGGTTGGTCTCAACCACGAGACCCCACCCAATCCAGCAGCTCTGACTGGTTCCACTTAACTTAAAGTCCCAGACTAAAAATAGACCCAGACCAAAAGTGAGAGCAGTTCAGCTTTGAAAGCAACCAAACCAATTGTACATTTTTGTGTATGTATTTAAATTATATTCAAATAAAATTACTAATGCAGCATTTTGTGCAAATTCAAAGGAATAGTTCAGCCAAAAATGTAGATGAGTTGGTTTCTTGATAGGAACAGATTTGGAGAAATGTAGCATTACATCACTTGCTCATCAATGGATCCTCTGCAGTGAATGGGTGCCGTCAGAATGAGAGTCCAAACAGCTGATAAAAACATTATAATAACCCAATAAAGTAATCCACACCACTCCAGTCCATCAATTAATGTATTGTGAACCGAAAAGCTGGGTTCGTAAGAAACAAATCCATCGTTATGGCATTTTAACTTTAAACCGCCGCTTCTGCTCACAATATAAATCCATAATTCATAATTACGCTTTCATAGGATTGCAAAAAGGTGGAAAGTTCTCAGTAAATTTCGGAAACTTTCCAGGATTTTTTGGAATCTTCCTGGGATTTTTGGAAAGTTTCCGGAAATTTACCAGAAATTGTCCACCCCTTTGCAACCCTACGCTTTCATTTGTGAAAAAGTTTATACACCCACCTATATGTTTTGGACTGTTTTTGCTTGTAAAAAGTGCTTGATCTGTGCATATTTCTCTCCTCAGATGACTTTTTCACTCAAAACAGCAATATTAAGAATAGAGGACTCATATTTTGCCTGTAAGCAACAGATTTGTTTCTTCTTTTTTCAATTTTTTTTTTGTTTCAAAAGATGTGTTTTTATCAGCTGTTTGGACTCTCGTTCTGACGGCACCCATTCACTCCAGAGGATCCATTGGTGAGCAAGTGATGGAATGATATATTTCATTATGTATCATCCAAATCTTGAGTAAAGTTTCAATAAATTTTCATTTTGTTTTTGGTGAACTATTCTTTTAATGGCTTATATTTGATATTTCTTGTTTTTTTAAGTGTATTTTTTCATTTCTGGTTTCAACAACAAACATGAATTTGAACTGAATTAAAATGGAATTTATTTCTAAGAAATAATAAATTTCATCTTTCAGTGTTAATTAACCACATACATTTATTTTATCATGCATACATACATTGTATACAGATATGTATTAAATATACACACACAAAAGTGCTCAAGTACAACAATTTATTTATTACCTTAAAACAATCAAACGCTGGTGCAATTATGTTTTCTTGCATGTTTCTGTGTTTCATTTCAATGAAACGCCATTTAATGAAATCCTCTTCCTGTTGTTTCAGTTCAAATTCCTATTTGAACTGAATGCAACTTTTTTTTTTTTTTTTTTTTTTTATTCAGCATCCTGTAGGGTGTGGTGAAACTCTATTCAAATGCACACTCATGAATTGAAAGGGAGCCAGGTCTTACATTTGTGTGTGTCTTGCGGCGATCACACCGAATATGATGAATGCCTTTCTCTCTCTGTAGGTGAGTCTCTTGCGGAGAGCTTGGCCGGCTGGCAGGACCCTCATTATAATTACAGCTCGCTGGCAGTGTCCTGAGTGATCGATCCCTGCGGCTGTAGTCTGCAAAGAGTTATGCAATCCTCAGCGAGAACCATCAGTGCACCAGGACAAACCAGCCGTGCAATCCTGGGACAGACTGCTATTTACTGTGCAACATGGACACACACACACTTTCCAGTTTCATAAATGCAAGACATCTGGTTATGGCTAAACCTTTGAAAGCTGTTTTCTTGTGCTTTAATCGCAATATGATGAGTTTTAAAGCTGGTTATTCTTATCACATTTCAAATTACCATATGAAATAGAAGGCTGTTTACTCAGTATCTGGGTAACGGCAAGAGCCCACTGTTTTCGGCAGAGTTAATGCTCAGTATCATTTCAGAGACAGATTTGGGAAATTCTGTCTGCCAAACTCTTACAAACCTCAAGTGCAAGTCTCCCACATGCACCATTCATCACTAGGGTATGAGGTAAATGTCATGTTCGAGAACAAGATGGGAGACCAAGAAAACTGCTCCGGGGACAATAAAGTCAAATATTCCATAACTTTAAATCCAACAGCACTCAAAAGCATGTTTGTTCACAAACACACAACAAAGGAAATCTTACTGAGGGCCAGGGTTGCCAGGTAAGTGAAACAAAATCAACCCAATTGCAAATCTAAACTAGCCAAAATGTGTGTGTGTGTGTGTGTGTGTGTGGGGGGGGTTCTCCTTGGGCTCCCTCTCCGTCGGGGGTCCCCTCCATTGAAAATGCATTCCAGGGAGATCACTTTAACCCGCGGACTAAAAAACAACATGGCAAAAGTGTAAAATTATTACAATGTTGTGGGACAATTCGAACTTGGCAACACTGCTAAGGGCTTAATGAGCAAGACTAGTTCTTTCAACACATCTGAAATATTTATTTATTATAGTTGTTTGTGTATAAATATGACAAACTTTTGAAGATGCGAATCATGCAAATAGATTTTTTTTACTATAATTTATTTAAATATTTATATTTTAATGACTTAATTCATTTAATTATGTATAATTGATTATTAAGACAGAATATGCAAAGATCTATATTCAACGAGTGATATATATTTTAATAAATATCTACATATAATTCTAGATTATATGCCTAGATTATATGCATATATATATATATTCAGACGCAAAAGCATTTTTGTGTGTAAAGAAAACAATAAATAACGACTTTTCAAGAATTCAAACTATCCCTTTAAGATCTAGGTGACTTTTGTTAGATACATTATACAAATTTTGAAGTATTTTGAACATTGCTATAGAGTAATACATCTACAAACACACACACACACACACAATCTGAAGAGTTCAGATGCAAAAGCCTCCAAGTGTCATCTGAAATTTTCTTCTAAAATGAGCATTTTTATCAGGCTTGGGTTCAGCAATTTTACTCTAATGGCAATGTATAGGTCATTTTTATGCAATTAAAGTTAAATAACTTAACATAAATATAGGAGCCTGATAAAAATGCTCATTTTAGAAGACAATTTCAGATGACACTTGGAGGCTTTTGTATCTGAACTCTTCAGATTGTGTGTGTGTGTGTGTGTGTAGTACTTTGGGTGAACTATCCCTTTAAGGTGACTTAGAACTACTCATGGAAGAGGCTTTTGCTGTTTTAAATAGCTTCAAGTGTCATTGCTCAGACCTATAGTGTGCGTCAGTGTTTACTGAGCTCCTGCTGGACGTTCATCAAACACAATCAAATCAATCAGCACCAGCCCCGGATGAACCTGAGACTCATAACAGGCCTAACTACAGCAGGAAAGATCCAGAATAATACATCAAATACTATTTCTATTTGTTGCCTCGCTAACCTAATTATCATAACAAGATTTTGGTGCCAGAGTCAACGCAATGACGACCGACTGATTCCAAACCAATGAAACCTCAGACGCCGTGAACTATTAGGCGCCAGGAGAAAGGTTACGAACTTATGTAACTCAATTTATGTTTGGATAAATAGCTGAAGAATGCAATATTAGTTTTCACACAAGTTGAATATGATAACATCAGTGGGAGGGAGACTATAACAGCCGCTGTGTTCATCGCACTCCTCGAGAACATTCCACTCGTGACTTCCCATCATGCTTCAACATCACTTCAAACACACAGAAAGGAGCCTTTACTTGTTACACTTTGCTTTGTTTCAAAACAGCCTGGTAATCTGTGAATATGAACCATCAAACAAGAGGAATAGGTGGCATAAACTTGTATAAATATGCCAAAAAATATGCATGAGGTTCTTTTACAGTAGTAGAGATTATGCAGTTATGATTGGAGGTGATGAAGTGCTGCCATCTAGTGTATAAAAGAGTACATAACTATTTTGGGCAGGGAACAAACATATTGGAAACTATCTACTTTTATGTGTTTTTGTCCATTTGCCCTTTCATTGTATGGAAAAGTGCCCGAACATTCTGCTAAATGATTATTTTTCTCAGTATATGATGAAAGAATTATTATTTTTTTGGTGAACAATCACTTTAATACCCCTCCCACCATCCGCATGAATGATTGTGAAACTTCATATCAGGTGGTTTTCTTCATGTTTCTGACTTGAGACTGAACTATGGGGTTTTCGTGGGTAAATTGAGTGTGACCGTTTTGTCTCGTTGCAATATCCTGTAATCTAGATCATCGCGCTTGAAGTCATTATACTGCGTATGGTTTCATTTCGGTTTCATAAACTGAAGAACATCTGACATAAGGAGTTTCACATAGTTCTGCAAACACATTTCAGACATGAGAAAGATGGGCGAGATTTTGACAGGATGTCTGAAAATGTTCTGGGAAAAAAAAATGACGAAATGTCTGTAAACAGACTATTTGGGTTCATTTTTTTTCTGAAAGTCAATTAAAATGACATTCAAAAGTTTGAGTTCGGTAAGATTTTATTTTGTGTTATGATTGTAATTGTATTTTATTTATATATTTTTATTTTTATTCTTAACTGTTTTTAATACATTTTGAATATGATTGTAATAATTTTTATTCTTTGCTATTTTTTTATTTTCTGTTGTAATTATTTTTTATGATTTTTTAAAAACCATTTTACCATTGTGTATGAAATGTGCTGTATAAATAAACTTGCTTAAGGCTGCATTTATTTGATCAAAAATACAGTAAAAACTGTAATATTGTGAAATATTATTACAATTTAAGATTTTTCAAATGTTATTTAAAAGAACAGCATTTCTTTGAAATAGAAAGTTTTGTAACATTTTAAATGTACATCAAATTACTTTTTTTCAGAAAGGATTTATTAAAATGTTTAATTTCTTAAAAAAGAAGAAAAAAAAGGAAAATAGTGAGGAAAATGGTGGTCACACCAGATACTGACTGGCATCCCCCCCCCCCCCACTACAGTAAAACTGCACATTTTAGAGTGGCCTTTTTTTGTGGCCAGCCTAAGGCACACCTGTGCAATAATCATGCTGTCTAATCTTGATATGCCACACCTGTGAGGTGAACGGATTATCTCGGCAAAGGAGAAGTGCTCACTAACACAGATTTAGACAGATTTGTGAACAATATTTGAGAGAAATAGGCCTTGTGTACATAGAAAAAGTCTTAGATCTTTGAATTCATAAAGGCAACACTTTTGTTATATATATATATATATATATATATATAAATAAGACACACACTTATTTATTTATTATAAATAGGCCTATAATTTAATGTGCATTTAGGATATATATCACTTTAAATCACAATTTCACATTTTTAGAATAAAGAAAAATACTGCTAGATTAAAAAAAAATTACACACAATGAAATGGTCCACGAAAAATAATTCACCCCTGAAGAAACACCCATTTGCATGGCCGACTATTAAATTAATAAACACTAATCACTGAAAATACAACTTAAATCACAAGTTACACCACAACCATGTTGATTCAGTAGAGAACAGAAACCTCAAGGTTCAAAAACAAGACGAGCACAGTTGTTGTTACTGTCTGTCTGAGGTCATTTCGGGGCGTTCTGCAGCTGTCAAGCTTTTACTAGCTAAAGACACTTAACTGCCCAGTAAGACAACTGTTCTGTGCTGCAGTGAAAGCTACAAACACTGCCCATTTTGCATAATGATTCCCGTAAATGTGCTTTTTATACAGAGAAATACATGGACTTCTGTTCTGTCTCATGGCCACAGCATTGTTACATTTAACATCAGCATGTTATTCAGGATCCATGTTGGGAATCATTAACTGTGCCTTAATATGTGGATTATTTGCGGTCTGCAAAGAGCAAGATCTGTTCTCAATAGTGACAATTTAAGACGTGAAAGACGTTACGCGCCGCTTCAATGTTTCCTATCGCTCTTTTGAATCTGTTAGTTCCTTTCAGACGTTTAGCAATGAATACTTTCGCTTTTAGAATGCGTGGGAACGGATATGATAGGAAACGCAATCAAATTCTCATTCAAACAGTGCATTTAGTAGCATCTAAACCAAGGGCAGTTTATTTAAAAAAAAAAAAATTAAAATAATATAATATATAATATATATATATATATATATATATATATATATATATATATATATATATATATATATATATATATAAAATACTAATAATATTAATGATAAATAAATAAATAATAAAACAAATTTCAAAATACATCAATAAATAAATACACCATTGATTAATTGAAATTAATTAATTAATGATTGACTCCATCCCTATAGAACTCTTTAACCAAATGATAAACCAAGTCCAGATGCTTGAACATACATCAGCTGTTTTTGTTGAGACTGTGATTGAAATCTTGTATTTGTGCTGAATGGCATGAGGTTGCAGGTGGATCGGTAATATCAGCACCTCTGGGATCTTGACTGATCTCCTGACTGCAGCTGTGTGAATGAGCTCTGGGTTTGACTCGGTGCCAGTGGCACAGGAATGTGAACCGATCTGACCTTGACATTGCTGTCCAGTGGCTGGATGCATTGCAGTCCTCCTTTTAATAATTACACAGCACACAAGTCAAAGCTAAAGGTGATATTGTGCAATAAACAAACGGTTTTTGTTCCATTCTGAATGAATGTTACTAGGGAATACACCAAATATAAAACTTCAGGCCAATAAAGATTACGAAATCACGTTTTCTACATAACTGATATGACCATTTATATTATAATTTTCTTTTTAAATCATTTATTCTGAAACTAATTACTGAATAAATAGTGTCCAAAAAGGAATGAATATTTATTTAACATATTAACAGTTCTTAACAGATTAATAAGGCCCCGTAATATATAGATCTCTTTGTGAGGGCACCCCTTTCCTATAATACACAGCTATATTGTAATAAGAAGAATAATGTGTGTTTTGTTATAAAGATAAAATTAAATACAATTATTTTCCCTTTAACATTGTACATCACTGTATATAAAATGTTACTATATTAATATATTAAAGGGCTAGTTCACCCCAAAATGAAAAATCTGTCATTAATTACTCACCCTCATGTCGTCCCAAACCTGTAAGACCTTCATTCATCTTCGGAGCACAAATTAGGATATTTTTGATGAAATCAGAGAGCTTTCTGACCCTCCATAGACAGCAACACAACTGAAATGTTTCCAGGTCCAGAAACGTAGTAAATACATCGGTAAAACAGTCCATGTGACATCAGTGGCTCAACTTCAGTTTTGCGACGCTACGAGAATACCTTTTTTTTTTTTTGCGCAAAGAAAAAGAAAAACAATTTACCATTCTACTCCCCCGAGCTACGTCTTCCACGATTTTAGAGAGTATCACAACGCATACGCACGCTTTCGCGCAAGTGTAAACAGCGCTTAATACGCAGATTACGTTCATGCACGGAAACAACGCTGATTACGTCAAATATGTTCTTAGGTACTCTCCAAAATGGCGGAAGGCGTAACTCGGGGGAGAAGAATGGTTGAGTAAATTATGTTATTTTTGTTTTCTTTGCGCAAAAAAAGGATTCTCGTAGCGTCGCAAAACTGAGCCACTGATGTCACATGGACTGTTCTACCGATGTACTTACTACATTTCTGGACCTGGGAATATTTCAGTTGTGTTGCTGTCTATGGAGGGTCAGAAAGCTCTCAGATTTCATCAAAAATATCCTAATTTGTGTTCCGAAGATGAACGAAGGTCTTACGGGTGTGGAACGACAAGAGGGTGAGTAATTAATGACAGAATTTTCATTTTGGGGCGAACTAACCCTTTAAATATTTTTTTTATTACTATATTTATGAATTATTTCATAATATTATTTTATATTATTTATTAATATTACAAATATTACTATATAAATCTAAAAATTAAAACATACAATTTTTTATCTTTCCATCAAGTGGACAAAAATACATGCAGTATTGTTTTAAACTTTGTGTGTATACAAACAATACAATAAAATAATTACAATTAACTTAACAATTAACTAATTAATTAATTACAATTTCTGATCAGTGTTTAGACAACAGCATTAAGTATTACCATCAAATTTAGTTAATGTGAATGTAAAAATAGCCTATATTACACACACACATATAACTTTATTGATTTATTGATTATTTACGTGAAGTTGACCAGTACTTTTAGGAAGTTGTTGCATCTTAAAAATAATCAAAAGAGCATTTTAGAATCTTATGTTAATTGAGAGACTAGAAAAAATCAAGTATTCAAATTAATAAAAAAAAAAGACATTTAAAAAATGTGAAAATCTTGATTTTGAAAAATTGAACACAAAAGGCCATAAACACATACAATCCTTACGTATGACGTCCAGTACACCAAAACGCACACATAAACCAGACATAATCAGCTCAATATGTCGTTTAAAACGCATATTTAATCTATCAGCTCTTCCGTTCAGACAGTAATGTTTACAGATACCAAATGCACTGCACAGATCTTTGCTTTTTATTTCATAAACCAATATTAAAAACATCAAAAGAACCTGCTATGGCATGTCAGCCAAACAACAGTTGTAAAGTTTTAATAATGACAACAGCATAATAGTTAACATGAGTGAAAGGACAAGACATAGGCTGTACCACAGGACCAAATCAAATTAAAGGAAGGCAGGATCACATGACCGTCTGTTTAATCAGAGCTCATTGGCTGACAGCAGACATTCCTCCTCGACAGCCAATAACAAAGACACAAAGACTCAGAATAAAGGTCAGGGCATAAGGGTTTGTTTTTGGTTTTAATAGACTGATGGAGGCTCTGAAGAGTCTGTTTAAGCCAACATTACAGAAGCTACGTCAAGACCCTTAAAGAAAGCTAGTTTATTGACATTTTGTATGGTGGTGTTTGCTTTATAGTGCTAATGACTATGTGTACTTTATGAGCTAATTGTTAGCAGTTCACTTAAGATAAAAGAGCTCAATGCAATCACAAAAGGTTATCGGTTATAACAAAACTGTCAGTCTTGCACGACGAGCTGAAATACACATTGGCCACAACACAAATAATTTGTCCACAATATTTTATAGCTACATCAAAATATCGATTCTAGTTACTGATTCTACACTTGTTTGAGAATGGCATAAGAAAACAAAAAACTTTTTTTTGTTTAGAAATTTACTTCATGCATTTCATAAAGTTTTAATATAGTTTTTTTATTTAAAAAGTATCTTATTTTACAAACATCTTGACATATTAATTCAAATAATTTTCAGTTGCACCACATGACATTTTACAACCTGAACTACTCTTGCCTTGTTATTAAATGGTTTGATTTCTTGATCTTGAGAATCATTGGGGTTTGCTGTGGCTTTCATTATTATTTTCTTGTTTTATTTGCACAGTGGTTGCACCACGTGACTTATTTGGCGAACAACAGTTTTTCAAATGTTAAACAGCAATTTTTTATTTTATTTTTTTTAAGAAAGAAAGAAAGACAAACTACTTGTTTATTTCATTTTTTATGATAAAAACTTTTTTTACTTGGTTTGCATTTTTACTGCACCTCAAAAAATATGATGTTTTCAAAAATTCATATAAATTAAAAACATGCTAATCATAGAAATGTCACTGTATATATGAACTGGATTTTTTATGTAATTTTGAATAAATTAAGAGATGTGCACAAAAAAGTTACAGCACCACTAACCCTTAAACAAGCAGGTGCTATAAAAATCAAACTGCATTCCCATTTAGTTGAAATCATGTAAGAACTATTGGAGTTCAGAAATGTTTTAAATACAGTATAGAGAGCTTAATTTTACTCAACTCTGGGCTTGTTTTGAAATGTACTGGTGCTATCGGTTCTGCACTAAGTATAGAATTTGCAAGCAAACAAGCAAGCAAGCAGCAATGCCAAGTAAAACAAGTACAAACCCCAAGGACAGACCAGGACCTTTCAGAAGGAAAACACACTGCCATAATTCACCAAACAACATAGTCAAAAACAGTTCTGAAGACTGAAAATAATAAATGTTTCATTCATCAGACCCTAACTAATCACAGTTTACCATTCCATGGATCGCTGTCTACTAATGGTCTACACTACAGGAAACAAATACATAAAACAGCTGTGTCAAATTTTTAAACAATATAGCGAACTACATAACTAATTACTGAAGCTGACCAGTCCTAAAATCTTGACCTGGAATAAACGTCATGTTTATTGTAAAATCTGACACAGTTCCCATAAAGCACTGTTCTGAAAACAATGGCTCCCTCCACCCAGCGGACAGCACTTCCTTCCCTCCGGCCTTTCTGTAATCGCTTTATTTTTTTCTACATAGTGGAAATCTCCACTCAAATAAAAGTTCTGTACTCCATCCTGTGTGTGTCAAGTGCCCTCCTTGACACCAATAGCTTATAAAACTATTGCTAGCATTCAAACGAGGATGCTAACCTGTCCCCTGACAGAACTTGACTGTTTCTTTATAGACCTTTTGTCTAAGCAGATTAAAGACAACATTAAATCAAACCTGAGAGAGAATAATACACTGATATTAAAATACTGGCAGATACTGATAAACTGATAATTACTGACAAGCTATTGCCAATAACCGATAAGATAATAATTTCTGACATTAATGCTGATAACTGATAAGATCATAATTCCTGACGTCATTGCCAATAACCAATAAGATACTAATTTCTGACATGTTACTGCCAATAACCTTTAATTTGAAAATTATTGACGATATTGCCCATAACGATAAGATGCTAATTACTGACATGTTATTGTCGATAAATGATAAATTGATAATTATTGACAATATAGCTGATAAACGATAAGATGATAATTACTAACATGTAATTGCCAGTAAATTATATAATGATAATTACTGACATGTTATTGCTGATAAATGATAAGATGATAATTACAGACATGTTATTGCCGATAAATGATAAGATGATAATTACTGACATGTTATTGTCGATAAACGATAAGATGATAATTACTGACATGTTATTGTCGATAAACGATAAGAAAATTATTAACATGTTATTGCAGATAAATGATAAGATGATAATTACTGACATGTTATTGTCGATAAACGATAAGAAAATTATTAACTTGTTATTGCCGATAAATGATAAGATGATAATTACTGACATGTTATTGCCGATAAACAATAAGATTATAATTACTGACATGTTATTGCCGATAAACGATAAGATGATAGATACTGACATGTTATTGCCGATAAACGATAAGAAAATTATTAACATGTTATTGCCGATAAACAATAAGATGATAATTACTGATATGTTATTGCCGATAAACGATAAGAAAATTATTAACATGTTATTGCCGATAAATGATAAGATGATAATTACTGACATGTTATTGCCGATAAACGATAAGAAAATTATTAACATGTTATTGCCGATAAACAATAAGATGATAATTACTGATATGTTATTGCCGATAAACGATAAGAAAATTATTAACATGTTATTGCCGATAAATGATAAGATGATAATTACTGACATGTTATTGCCGATAAACGATAAGAAAATTATTAACATGTTATTGCCGATAAATGATAAGATGATAATTACTGACATGTTATTGCCGATAAACGATAAGAAAATTATTATTTTATTATCATGTTATTGCCGATAAACGATAAGATAATAATTATTGACATTACAAATAAAATGATAAGTTGATGATTATTGACAAGTTATTGTGATAAATTATAAGATGATAATTACTGACATGTTATTGCCGATAAATGAAAGATAATTATTGACATTTTATTGCCGATAAATGATAAGATGATAAGATAAATGGTCAATTCTGTACTATTTTTTTTTTATAAATTAAATTAATTAAAATAAAAACTGTTGTTTTTAAACATTAGACTGTGCAGTATGAAAAATTAAGCGATTATCTAAAGATTACATTTAACAGTGCTATTAGTGTTTTTAAAGATTAACTTTAAAAATGTGTTTAGATGATGGTAAACTTAAATGATGCTATTATGCTGTAAGTGTAAAAACGAGGCAAATGAGCATTAAATATCCAATATCGACTGATGTATATTGACAGATCCCGATAAATGTGTAAAATAATAAAAAATAAAAATTCTCCACACTTTAAGAAAAAAGCTCGTCATGTTTTTCAAAAACATATTTTACGAAACAGAGATTTCTTATTAATACATACAAAGTGATTTTTACAATTGCCACTTTGTAAAATAGTTACTATTTCACATGAGATTGGGTTATGAAAATCAAGTAAAAACGAGTCCTGACCTGAATTATTTCTTGCATAATATTCTCTTCAATGACTTTCATGTGGTCTTTCATGATAAATTTGCTAGTAAGTTTAAATAAACACAGTTCAACCCGTTTTTCTGCCAGAATGCTGGGTGAATCACAGGGCAGAAGCCAAAATGCCACCTATGCAAGACATCAAAACAGGAAAGGATTTGGCCTACCAGCCTGCAACGGCCAGTATGATGCTTTATGTGGTTAGAACAGACAAAAACAGCAACAGCAGTTCAACAGAGGATGCGTATGTAATGAGATAGGAATGTGAATGTATGGTCACTGTCTTTGGACCTGTTAAACCAGCTGCATGATGGCATAAACCCATAGGAATGCCTGACAATGCCTGACCTTCTGTCTATATCCAGAGGCTGAAGTCACATGACCTCTCACTGTCAGACACAATTAAAATTACGTTCTACTGCATGTTTTATCTTCCATGTGCTTAATCGTATATGTAAATTAAAGCTTTTACTTTCGCATATGGGAATCTGCACAGACAGCTAGTCAACAGCTAGTCAACACCCTGAAGGCGCTCATGGGTGACATCTATTTGAAGTGACCACAAGTCATTCATTTGCAATGAGAGTTCCTGATTTGATCCAACATGAGCAACAGATATTTAGACTTTATGCAAATGAGCAGTGACATAATGCAGCAACAACCAATGGGAGTGCAGATGGGAGTTCACAAAGCTCTAAAACATTGATTTTGCGTATAAGACAACGGCTAAGATGATTAAAAGCATTATACAATAGGAGGGGAAAAAATCATAGAGCTCTTATGAACCCCTTATAAACTTATAATTGTTAAAATAAGGGAAAATTTTATCGTGAGATGTTATCTCAAAGTTCTAAGAAGACAAGCTTAATAAAAAAGTTAATAAAAGTTTTTATAATACAAGCTTGTTTCTAACTATTCTTTTTTACTTGCAATTGTGAGATGTAAAATCAGAATAGCATGATATAAATTCAGAATTGTGAGATATAAACCCAAGGTTCTAAGACGACATGCATGTATTTTTGTATTGTTTTTTTTGCCAAGGATTGTTTACATCGAGTTATTGACTCGCAATAGGACTTTTTTTTTGTGTGTGTGTATATATATATATATATATATATATATATTTTTTTTTTTTTTTTTTTAAACAATTACTTTAATTATTAATTAAATATGTTCGTAAATATCACACAAAAATCTCTGGACAACATTCATCAGTCAATTCTGCAGAAAAAATAAAGAATTAAATACAAATATAGCTCCAAATAATTGTCCTGTTATGAGACCAGTAACCTAGCATCATTTTAAATCCCAATATTAACCAAGACAAAAATAGTGAGGCTCTGAGCAGATCTGAACCTGCAATTGAAACAACCAAATCTAATCTTGAACCCTAGTCAGTCAACAGTTTAAAAATAACAGTGTCTCTACTGTTCTGCAAATCATAACCGTCAGATTAAACATCTGTCATCGTGGCTATTGAAAACAAGCAGACTTGCTTGAAGGAAAATATGTCAACTGAACTAAAACTGTCACGGTTCATGAATTCACTGGTTTCTTCATGTCTCGTGTATTGTTGTTCTCTGTGTGTGTGGGTGTGTGTGAGTGGGCGTGACCGCTCACTCCAGTCATCAGCACGCCAGCTGATCTCAATTCCTGCACCAGCTGCTGCCAATCTACTCACCTATAAAGTCTCACCGCACTTTCCTCTCCTTGTCAGATCGTTGTTGATGTCCTCTGTGTCGTTCCCCGTGTGCCGTCTGCTTCAGTGTTCCTGGTCATCGTCTGTCTGGAGTCTTCGTGGGTTTCGTCTCGTCTGGATGTTCACCGGCACTGGATTCACCGTCATCACTCGTTGGACATTCACCGGCACTGGATTCACCGTCATCACTCGTTGGACATTCACCGGCACTGGATTCACCGTCGCCACTCTTCACCACCACGCTGTTCATCGTGTCCCTGCGCCACCATCCCATCCGAGAGACTGTGCTGTGTTCGTGTCATCTGACTATTAATAAATACTTACATTGTTTCACCTGCATCTCTGCTTCCTCCTTCCAGTGTCGTGACAGAACGATCTGACCTACTATGGAAGCAGCAGGTGGAACTATTTCTTCGCGGGAGGATTTTCTAAGATCCAGCGTCTCTCGGATGGATGCCCAGGAAAAGAGCATGAAGGAGTCGGGACAGGCGATTCGTGCTCTTGTGGCGCAGGTGTCTGAGCTCACCCAGCAAATGCAACATCTACAAAATCCCGCTGCGCCACCCACACCGCCAGCTCCCTTCATACCATCGGAGAGCGTCTCCCAGTCAGAGCCCCGCCTACCAACTCCGGAACTATACAGCGGTGAGCCGAACTTTTGTCGTGCCTTTCTGACTCGCTGTGCTATGCATTTCTCCCTGCAGCCCAAGACCTTTGCCAGCGAGCAGACCAAGGTGGCATTCGTGCTCACGCTGCTGACTGGGAGAGCAGCACTATGGGGAACAGCGGTGTGGGAGAACCAGGATCCATGCTGCGCCTCGTTTCAGACACTCTCCGCCGAGATGAAGAGAGTGTTTGACCGCGCGGTCGCTGGGAGAGAAGCCGCGCGGATTCTGGCGGATCTCAATCAGGGGGAGAGATCCGTCTCTGACTACTCCATCGAGTTCAGGACCTTGGCGGCAGAGTGTCAGTGGAACGAGGAGGCGCAGTGGGATATGTTCCTGCATGGGCTGGCTGATCGCGTCCAGAAGGAGATCTATGCCCTGGACCTACCCCCCACACTCAATGGGCTTGTCGATCTGGCGTTGCGTGTAGACTCCCGACTCTCTCGAGTCGAGCGGCGGAGGTTACCCGCTCGACTTCCTGGGGAGACGTCTACACCACGAGCCAGCGGCAGGGACGCGGTCAGTCCCGTCTACGATCACGAGCCCATGCAGGTCGGGCGAGCTCGGCTTTCCCGGGAGGAGAAGGAGAGGCGGAGATCCCAGGGCTTGTGCCTGTACTGTGGCACGGCAGGACATTTCGCCTACAACTGTCCAGTAAAAGGGGCAAGCCCGGCAGTAAGTCTGAGGCTACTGTCGGGTGGGATCTCCGCTGAGAAGACCTCATCGACATCTACACTCCTCCCGGTAAGACTACGATGGTCAGCCCACACTCAGGACTGTCACGCACTGCTGGATTCTGGGGCTGAGGGTAATTTCATGGACTCTGCTTTTGCACATAGGACTCAAGTTCCCCTTCGACCCCTCACACAGACCATCGCAGTTCACGCCCTCAATGGCCAAGCCCTTCCCATCATTTCCTTCACCACCGGACCCGTCACACTCATTGTATCTGGCAACCACTCTGAAACCATCTCCTTCTACATTCTGGACTCCCCCCTCGCACCCATTGTTTTAGGTCACCCCTGGCTCACCAAGCACAACCCCAGAATCGATTGGCAGCAGAGAACAGTATCGGAGTGGAGCAGTAAATGTTATGAGTCTTGTCTTATGTCTGCTTGTCCGTCTGTTTCTGTTTTTACGTTTCAGGAGGAGGCAGTGGATTGGTCAAACGTGCCCACGGAGTATCACGACCTGAAGGAGGTGTTCAGTAAGTCTCGTGCTGCTTCTCTCCCTCCGCATCGTCCCTATGACTGTGCTATAGAGTTACTGCCAGGTACGTCTCCGCCTAAGGGCAAGTTATATTCACTTTCTGTTCCAGAGAGAGAGGCTATGGAGAAATATATTTCTGATTCTCTAGCAGCGGGGTTCATCCGCCCCTCCTCTTCTCCAGCGGGGGCGGGGTTCTTTTTTGTGGGGAAGAAGGACGGATCCCTGCGACCTTGTATTGATTACCGGAGACTGAACAACATCACGGTAAAGAATACTTATCCTTTGCCGTTAATGTCTTCAGCCTTCGAGAGATTGCAGGGAGCGTCTATTTTCACAAAATTGGATTTACGTAATGCTTATCATTTGGTCCGCATTAGGAAGGGGGATGAGTGGAAGACTGCTTTTAACACCCCTAGGGGGCACTTTGAATACTTGGTCATGCCCTTCGGGCTGTCCAACTCCCCAGCGGTCTTCCAGGCACTCGTCAATGACGTGCTGCGAGATATGGTAGATCAGTTCATATATGTTTACCTGGATGACATACTGATTTTTTCTTCATCTCTCCAGGAACATGTGCAGCACGTCCGGCGAGTGCTTCAGAGGTTGCTAGAGAATGGGCTTTTTGTCAAGGCGGAGAAATGCGCTTTTCATGCACAGTCGGTTCCTTTTCTAGGGTACATTGTGTCGTCCGAGGGAGTGCGCATGGATCCTGACAAGGTTAAGGCTGTGGTGGAGTGGCCAAGTCCAGATTCCCGTAAGGCCCTACAGAGGTTTCTGGGCTTCGCCAACTTCTACCGGCGTTTTATTCGCAATTTCAGCCAACTAGCCGCGCCTCTGACCGCCTTGACCTCCCCCAGGACTACGTTCAGGTGGTCAGACGCAGCTGAGGCTGCGTTTGCCAAACTGAAGGGCCGCTTCGTTTCAGCCCCCATCTTAGTCACCCCTGATCCATCACGTCAGTTCGTGGTGGAGGTCGATGCGTCAGAGGTGGGGGTAGGTGCAGTGCTATCCCAGCGCTCTCCGGCGGACGACAGAATGCATCCATGCGCGTTTTTGTCCCATCGTTTGTCCCCTGCCGAGAGTAATTATGACATTGGTAACCGAGAGTTGTTGGCAGTCAAGTTAGCATTGGAGGAATGGCGTCACTGGTTAGAAGGGTCGGGGGTACCTTTTATCGTATGGACCGATCATAAGAACTTGGAATACATTAGAACTGCCAAAAGATTGAACTCCAGGCAGGCTCGGTGGGCACTTTTTTTCGGACGTTTTGATTTCACTCTCTCGTACCGCCCGGGTTCCAAGAACATCAAACCCGATTCCTTATCACGTATTTTTGACCGTTCCGATCGCCCGTCTACTCCCGAGTGCATTTTTCCAGAGACACTAATTGTTTCCACACTCACATGGGAGGTCGAATCGAAGGTCAAGACAGCCTTACAAGGGGTAACGCCTCCGGTCGGCTGCCCACCGAACCGGTTATTTGTGCCGGAGGGATTACGGTCCGACGTTATTCAGTGGGGTCATTGTTCCAATGTGGCTTGTCATCCAGGAGTCAGTCGCACTACATCTTTAGTCAAGCAACGATTTTGGTGGCCACTTATGGCTCGTGATGTTCACAGTTTTGTTTTGGCTTGCTCAGTTTGTGCCACTGGTAAGACTTCCAATAGACCCCCAGATGGGCTCCTTCAACCGCTGCCGGTCCCTTCGAGACCCTGGTCCCATATCGCTCTAGATTTTGTCACCGCCCTCCCCCCCTCTCAGGGTAACACGGTAGTTTTGACCGTGGTGGACCGATTCTCGAAGGCGGCCCACTTTATTCCCTTGCCCAAATTACCCTCAGCCAAGGAGACAGCGGTAACAGTCGTTGACCACGTCTTTCGGTTACATGGCCTCCCGACGGACGTGGTTTCCGACAGAGGACCCCAATTTGTGTCCAAATTTTGGCGAGAGTTTTGTAAATTGCTGGGTGCTACTGTTAGTCTGTCCTCAGGGTTTCATCCCCAGAGCAATGGTCAAACTGAGAGAGCCAACCAGGATTTGGAGAGAACGTTGCGATGTCTGGTCTCCAAGAATCCTTCCTCATGGAGCCAACAACTGTCAATGGTGGAGTACGCCCACAATTCGTTACCAGTGTCATCTACGGGCCTGTCTCCGTTTGAATGCAGTATAGGTTACCAGCCACCAATTTTTCCTAGTCTGGAATCCGAAGTCGCGGTTCCCTCCGCCCACGCCTTTGTCCAGAGGTGTCATCGCACTTGGACTAGAGCCCGCGAGACTCTACTCCAGGTGGGAGCGCGCACCAAGGCCAAGGCCGATCGCCACCGGTCTAGACCTCCCGTATACGTCGTCGGTTCCAAAGTGTGGCTTTCTACTAAGAACATTCCTCTCCGCTCCGTGTCTAATAAACTTGCTCCTAAATTCATTGGCCCGTTCGCTGTCACCAAGATCATTAGTCCGGTGACAGTCCGCCTCAATCTCCCTCCAGTGTACAGGAGGATTCATCCCGTTTTCCATGTGTCCAAAATTAAACCCGTGTTTTATGCACGCATAAATCCGCCAGCCCCGGTTCCCCCACCGCCGCGACTCGTAGAAGGGGAACCCGCTTATTCGGTCAATCGTATTCTGGACTCTAGGCGGAGGGGACGCGGATTTCAGTACTTGGTGGACTGGGAAGGTTACGGTCCGGAGGAGAGAAGTTGGGTGCCTGCTAGAGACATTCTGGATCACTCCCTTATTGATGATTACAATCGACAGGTAAGGGAGTCTGGGAACACCAGGAGGTGTTCCTAGGAGGGAGGGTACTGTCACGGTTCATGAATTCACTGGTTTCTTCACGTCTCGTGTATTGTTGTTCTCTGTGTGTGTGGGTGTGTGTGAGTGGGCGTGACCGCTCACTCCAGTCATCAGCACGCCAGCTGATCTCAATTCCTGCACCAGCTGCTGCCAATCTACTCACCTATAAAGTCTCACCGCACTTTCCTCTCCTTGTCAGATCGTTGTTGATGTCCTCTGTGTCGTTCCCCGTGTGCCGTCTGCTTCAGTGTTCCTGGTCATCGTCTGTCTGGAGTCTTCGTGGGTTTCGTCTCGTCTGGATGTTCACCGGCACTGGATTCACCGTCATCACTCGTTGGACATTCACCGGCACTGGATTCACCGTCATCACTCGTTGGACATTCACCGGCACTGGATTCACCGTCGCCACTCTTCACCACCACGCTGTTCATCGTGTCCCTGCGCCACCATCCCATCCGAGAGACTGTGCTGTGTTCGTGTCATCTGACTATTAATAAATACTTACATTGTTTCACCTGCATCTCTGCTTCCTCCTTCCAGTGTCGTGACAAAAACATGATAAGACATGCTATCAAACAATGTATAAAATGACCCCGATACACTATAAGAACTGCATCATGAAGATAAAACTTCTTTCTTACGAAATAAATGAATTTACATTTGAATTAACTTCCTTAATACTCCCTTTATCTTGGTTGCTTCTTATTATTGGACACTTTTGGTTAAAGAATGTTCTGGTATCACCTTTATTTTTTCATACATTATTAGGAGTTAGGATGCATTTTATTTTTTGGTGAACTACCCTTTTAAGATAAACCAAGCAAGCAAGCATACAGTACTTCATACACTCAAATTTTAAGGTGTAACTCAAAGTGAAATTTACATGGAAAAAAGTAAAGCTCATGCAGTCAAGTTAATGTAAAACTAACCTCCTGATAAATATCCATCCATCCAACCATTAGCCAATACCTGAGAAAATCTCAAGTAAATTATTTAATGGATCTGTACATGAAAAATATTTTAGTCTTCTGATCGATTCTTGACCTAAAATAACCCAACAGGTCAGGATGTAGCTTCTCATATGGCAGGATGTCATGAAGGAAACCACACAAGTACAACAAGGTGCCCTGTTCTGTTTAAAGTTATAGAACATATCAGACAATATCTACAGAATGACTGAGCCACTTCCAATACAGTTAGTGAGCTGATTCTACTATATTTCAAAGCTCGTTCACTTTTAAGAAAAATAACTTAAATTTATTAAACTTGGCATAAAACTTAAAAATGTGAACTTTCACGCACTCTTAAAAATAAAGGTTCCAAGCTGGGTGTGATGCCATAGAACCATTTTTGATTCCAGTTCCTAAAAGAACATTTTAAAAATCTAAAGAACCTTTTCTGCATTTGAAAGGTTCCATGGATGTTCAAGGTTCTTCGTAGAACCATTGATGCCAATAAAGAACCTTTATTTTTAAGAGTGCACATGATAATTCATAAGTGGCCAAAATAATAATTGAACTCACCCCATCAACCAGTCCATGCTGCTGGCAGCTGCTCCACGCCAGCTCTGCTTTGACTTTCACCGGCTGTTTAAAATGATATCCAGGGCTGGATTTGTTTTTTCTGGAGTGGAGCTGCTCCTCATTGACTTCTTCTTTGGACTGATTTCCAAAGAGCCTCGATTTGAACTGGTGCTATGAGGGCTGGTGGTGTTGTCAGAACTGTGCTGCTCGTGTTGTGGGATGCCGGTGCTCCGGTGCTCGTGTCTTGATGTCTGTAAGCCAGGCGTGAAGTGCACTCAGTCAGTGTCTAATGCTTCAGTCCCGCTGCTGCTTGATTTCAGGAATCCGGAAGTAAACACGGACTGTGTTTCAAAGCCCTGCGAGACGACTATCAGCACTGAAGAACGGAATGAACCAAAAAATGTTTTTAAAAGACAAAATGTTTTTAAAAACTGTCTAGTTAGGCAGCGTACTAGGCTTTGAGACACAGCCACTGATTCCGTGCCTGTCATTGTTCACCTCAGCTGCAGTCAGAAATAAACACAAATATCCTGCAAGAGACACATCCGCATTTAATAAATATTCATTCATATTTCTCGGATCCCGTTCTTTTTATTTTCATTTATTATTTTATGTAGCTTAATATAATTTAGCCTAATATAATTTATTATTAATATTATTATCACTAGTGATTTTTTTCTTGCACTCTTTAATCTTTTTTTTTTCTAGCGTTTCAGAATTAATTCTTGCTATTCAAGTCAGGCTAAATGATAGGCTACATATTCTATAACTGTTTTCATGTGTCTTTACTTATTGATTTCATGCATATATTTTATTTTCAAAGTTGTTGTCATGTCAAGGAATAAAGAACCTCTCATCCTACCAAAAGATGGCGCTGTAAATGTAATTATGTCATTGCAAACTCTATGGCAACTCTACACTTTAATACATACTCTAACACTGCCTGAAGTGCCACCTGAAATTTCATATTGTAAACTTTTAAAAATATATAAATTATTAAATGACTAATTTTTGCTAGGGCAATATAATATCGCTGTAATGCATTATATTTTATTTTTAGTTGAACGCATTTTATTTTATAATACCTATTTTCATTCATCAATTATCAAAAAAATAAATTTCTCTTCAAAGTGAGTTTCCTTGTCAAAATAAAAGTTTATGTTTACATAATATATGTGTGTGTACTGTGTATATTTATTATGCATATATAAATACAAACACATGCATGTATTTTCAGACAAATATGTTTATGGATCATTCCTGGGATTCGGTAATATTTCAGTCCCTCAAAGTTTCTAAAGTGGTGGTTCACCGAAATGAATTGTTAGAAGCTTTTCACAAAACTTTGGGATGCCCATTATAATGAACACAACTAATTATTGTATTTGAATATTTTTTTTAGCATAAAACAATGTCTTATATCTATCTTAAACCAAGCATTTTGTCAGGTCCCTGAGGCGTTTCGCTGATTCTATACTTAGAAAAGTATTAACAAAATATGCATGTCTGTGATTTTTTGCAACAATTTAAGTATTTATTTGTGTTTCTTTCTTGTAAAAAATATTTTTCCAAAAAAATGCAAAATATTTTATAAAAAAGTAGACTTTAAAGTTATGTCCCTCAGTCTGAACTCAACCCCGTCACACTAACCATTCTACACCCATAATACTTTAGACTCCACTCATATGGGACATCATTTACCAGAAATGACATCATTCAGGTCTCTTTAATAGTAGTGCAGAAAATAGTGTCATACGTTTTATTCATATTTTTTGAGGCATGTTATAGTCAGGGAGGGTACTGTCAAGCTTAACAACTCAACCCCGTCACATAAAATTAAGATGGAAAATGATTACTTTTTCAACATTTTATTTTAATCCATAAGTATATACAATGTACTTATTTTATTGCTGCCAAATATGGTCTACTCTCCTAAACTGTCACAAACATATGTATTTCTCATTGTTACGGGGTTGTAAACTTATGACAGGGTTGAGTTATTTGCTTCATTTATTAATAATTTTAATGGACAAAATATTAAATAGTCATGGTTTCAGTAAATATATATACTCCAAAATCATGACAACTCATATTTTTGTTTTAAATAGAATTTTTGATGTAATATGTCCATAGAAACGTTGACAAGCATCATACATCAGAAATTGCATCCAGATTTTCAGCAGAAAGACAATGTTGGGCAATGCATGCAGATATGTTGACTCAGAAACAAGGGGACAATATGAGAGAGAAACAAAACCAAAAATTACAATTTAAGGCAATGTATCTCTTCAAATGTGTTGCAGTCTTCAACCCCATCACACCTTGTCACATTAATATTTTTAGAAAAATATAGGGAAGACAATGAAGAACAAAAGTATTTCTTGCTGATTACTATCTTACATGATAAGGGCTAAAATAATAAAATTGTGTTTTTAGTTAAAATTTTAAATTACAAATATTTTTTAGAAAAATAAAGAGACCGTAGACACACAATTCGTGTATTTTTAGCTTCAGTCCTATACAAATGTGAAAATTATGATATTTTTTTTATCATTAAATTGTTATCAGGGACACATGAACAGTATGTACATGATTGTTTTATAATAATTTCTGTGTAAAATCCTTTTAAAACCAACCACATTTTGTCTGTCACGGCGTTGAGAAAAAGAAAAGGTGTCTAAAGCTGAAAATAATGAAAAAGTCTTTAATGCCTGAGGTGGGAAAATATGATTTTTTGGAGGTTTGATATGTGCCTAATGATGTGGGGTATTTAGAGTTTGAATCACATGTAGCTGAAATACATGTATATTCCAAGTTGAAATGTTACCGAATCCCAGGAATGACCCTTATATAGTTATATATAATATACATTATATGAATATAAATATATACATGTAAATATATACTGTATGTGTGTGTATTTATATATACATAATAAATAAACACAATACACACATATATTATGTAAACAAAAACTTTTATTTTGAATAATCATGATTAACCTAAAAAGTCTTTATAATGCTTATTTTTCGAGACTGACAGCCCCAGTCCCCATTCACTTTCATTAAATGGAAAAGGGCAGTCTGGACATACTGTTAAACATCTCTTTTTTTGAAAGTCATAAGGGTTTGGAATGATATGCGGATGAGTAGAAGATGACAGAACTATCCTTTTTAAGGTTATGACTAGGTCTTACGTGAAATCTTAGCACACAAGGTTGATGCCCTTTAGACATTTACCTTGTGCGAATACTGTACAAATCAATACACATCTCTCTGATTCCAGACACGCCGTCTCCTGTCTTCTCCTGAGCGATGTGCTCGGTGCCTGAGGACTCAGACTTACCTGTAAGTGCACATCTGGCCCACCTGACAATTACAAATGGTGTCTCCTTTCATTGGCATCATTGAAATCACAGGAGAGCAGACGTGAAGTATGTGGAAGGAGAAAGAGTTGTTCTGAATAATACATGAATTCTGTTTGGCCTCCTTGATGACAAATAAACCAGGAACACCAATGTCACCAACCACCAACAGATGGCAGCACCATACAAAGGCCAAGAAAACTGTGGTGAAAGAGTGACGTAAGTACACAGCTTGCACAGCACATTTAATAAATGTTCTGTGAAGGGTGGTTTCTAACCTCTAGAAAATTATCTGCTGCATTAGGTCAAACAAAATTTTATATATATATATACACCCTATGACCAACATTTGGAACATATTTAATACAGATATGATTTGGGTGATTTTGTGGTTTTACATTTACATTTATTCATTTAGCTTTTATCCAAAGCGACTTACAATTGCTATATATGTCAGAGGTCGCACGCCTCTGGAGCAACTAGGGGTTAAGTGTCTTGCTCAGGGACACATTGGTGTCTCACAGTGGATTCGAACCCGGGTCTCCCACACCAAAGGCATGTGTCTTATCCACTGCGCCATCACCACCCCATTTCTAGCAAAAACATCAAATACGAAGCAAAATAAATGCATTTTCATGAAAAATTACATGTAAATAATAATAATAATAATAATAAAACAAACCAATGCCAGAATGGGTAACAGGGCTGCAAATGTTGCCTAAATTAAGCCGTCACTCATTGGGGGCAGCTACATTTTTGGCAAAATAATGTTTTTTGGTTGTTGATAAATGTATTTACTATAAAAGTAAAGTAAAATATTATTTCAATATATTGTGTAACATAGTTGAATAGTTTGTGTAAAAATTGAGAAAATATAATGAGATAATTTGCTCGTCTTCAAAAGGTGAAAATGATGTTACTTTGATGTCTAAATTCCAAAGAATATTTAATAAAAAAAATAATAATGTTTAATTACATTTTTTTAATAATTTAGATTTATTTTAATGCAATTATTATGGCCAGAATAATCAAAATGTTATGTTACATACAGTCAAGGAGGTCAAGACCCTCATTTAAAGTCTAAATTTTAAATAATGTTACATTTTTGTAAATTAGAGACAAATCTTTTTACTTGAATTTAAGTTTAATTAAAATTAGTTAATAAATGAAATATTTGGTGCAAAATAGTACATACAAAAAACACAAATATATTTTTACTTATTTTACTAATTATTTTTACTAATATTTCTGGCAAAGGTTTATAAGTTTATATATTAGTGCTGTCAAACGATTAATCGTGATACAAAATAATAGTTTTTGTTTAGATAATATATATATGCTGTGTTCATTTATTATGCATTTATAAATACACACCCATGCATGTATATAATGTATTTAAAAATATATGTTACGTTTATATATTAAATATATTTATTTAATATAAATTACATGAATATAAATATTATATATATATATATATATATATATATATATATATATATATGCTGTCTCACGATTAATCACGATATATTAATCATATTAATTACACACACACACACACACACATACATATATATATATATATATATATATATATATATATATATATATATGTGTGTGTGTGTGTGTGTGTGTGTGTGAGTGTACAAAAAATTAGAATATCATGAAAAAGGTCAATATTTTTAGTCACTCATTTCAGAAAGTGAAACCCATATATTATATAGATTCATTACACATAGAGTGAAATATTTCAAGCCTTTATTTCTTGAAATTGTGATGATTATGGCTTACAGATAACGAAAACCCAAAATTCAGTGTCTCAGAAAATTAGAATATTACATAAGATCATCTGGGAACAATCGGCTTCAGTGGAACGTGTCACTCTCATATCTAATAGCTTATAATAACACACATTTCTTGCACTCAGACAAAAACCTCCACTGTGTTGATTAGGCAGAGTTAAATATGATTTACTGAATTATGACATAATGCATTATTATTCTTTGAAAAGAAACCCAGTAACATTTGAAGCAGGTTTTGAAGAGCCTTTTAAAACCTGCTTATGAAGCTAATTATAACTAATCTTCTTGTTGCACATACACTAAAAGAAACCAAGGGGATCACATCTGATCTGACTGGGTGGGGTAGAGAGTGATGAGCAGAATTACTAATAATTATATAATGAGAACAGCAAGAAGAATAGAAAGAATATTTGATGCAATGTAATAATAATAATAATTTAAAAAATAAACAAATGTTATTTTACTAATATATCTGCCTAGACTTTATAATAACTAGTAAGAAATATAAATTATTATTTCTAATAATATTAGAAATGTAGAAAAATGCAACAATTTAATAAAAGAAAACTACAAAATTAAATAAGTGATTTAGTACACTATGTACTCAAAAGTTACTAAAAATATTTGAAAACAACAAGGATGTTTCATATTTTGAATTTGAATAGTTACTAATCTCATGGTTTATATATTTTAATTTATATAACAAAAAACTACTAAGAAACATAAATATGAACATGAGTGCCACACAGGGAATTCTGGAAATCAAATATATAAATTACAAGATTTAAATTTACTGTAAATTATAAGATGATTTTTTTTTTACTTCCAAAAACTGTACATTTAACAGTATTTTACTGTAAAATTACACAACATGTAAGGTTAGATCTATTAGAGTGTTTCCCTGTATATAGTAAGGACATTTATTATTACCAGTTAATAGGTTTTACTGTAGCATTTTTACAGTCATCAGTTATCTTTTTTTAGAAATTAATAGTAAATTGACAAATAGTTACAACTTGCATACACACACACACACACACACTGTAAAACATATTTTTTGAAGTTGTAATTATAAGTATTTCATATTTGAATGTACATGAAATACTGACCTGTTATCAAATATTTGTTAATAGTTTCTCTTTGAACCCATTTAGCAGTGAGAATGAAATCTGGTAGCCACAGCATTCATGTTAAAAGCTTTGATGGTGATGTGAGGGGGGAAGACAGGAGGGTCTTTTGTGTCGACTGCATGTCATCATGCGCTCATCGTCAGCTGGGCTTCCGTAATCATGATCCCTCAGAACACGCAGTCCAAACACTGCCTCACTCGACTTACTCAACAAACATCTGATTACGTGTATGAATCACCCACACCCCACTTCGTATGCCTTCATTTGTTTGTACAAAGTAAAATTTGTTCTATTAACATATTACACAGACCAAAATGCGCAGATGCCCACAGTTTCTCATTCTCTGCGCTCACATTCGAAAGCAAGACGAGGAATGAAAGAAAAATCCCCAAGCCGAGTGAGCACAGAATGGTATTCTCGAGTGGGAAGTGGGGAATTTTTCCTCCTATTCCCAATGGATTTAGTGTTCCTGGTCATATGGAGGGCCTTTCTTACCACTGGCTTTCACCTTGACCCCGCAGCTCTGTGTGTACTGTATGTGGGCGGCTGGGTTTGGACTCAGGTTGTTATACCACCTTCTCTTCTTTCACAGGGGCAGATAAAGACAGGTCTTTATTGAGGAGAACAATGGTGAGGAGTTACAGCACAAGAGACCTCCAAAGCATGTGCAGTATATGCAGAACTGCAACAAAGGTCAGGCATGCAGATCCCACTGTACGTCTCAGATCAGTTCTTCGCAACTGCTTTTTTTTTTCAATCTGTCAAAATTATACATTTTGCTATAATTTAAAGGAATAATTCACGCAAAAAGTGAAATTAGCTGAAAATGTACTCACCCTCAGGCCGTCCAAGATGTAGAACAGATTTGAAGTAATTTAGTATTACGTCACTATTTTGTCCAGAAGCAATGGTTTGAAGTTAAATGCCTTGATGGAATTGTTTCTTAGAAATATGCAGCTTTTTGCTTCACAAGATGTTAACTGGAGTGGTGTGGATTATTATTTTATTTTTATTTTTTTATCAGCTGTTTGGAATCTCATTCTGACGGCACCCATTCACTACAGAGGATCCATTGGTGAGCAAGTGATGTAATGCTACATTTCTCCAAATCTGTTTTGATTAAGAAACACACTCTTCCAAATCTTGTATGGCTTGTGGTTGAGTAAAATTTCAGTAAATTTTCATTTTTTGGGTGAACTATTCCTTTAACGATGCACAGTTATATGGTTTCTTGCATCTTGCATTTACTATGTTTTCCCCTGCCTCCCCAATTTATTTTACCATATTTGCGAGCCATTTTTTCATATATATATATATATATATATATATATATATATAATACAAATTCAAACATCTACTGTATAAACTGAAATCTGCTTGAAGATGTAGCTTTCTTGTGAATGACTGAATTAACATTGAGCTGTATAGCCACGGTTTCCAAGAACTGCTTCATATCTGTGTTGCATGGAGTCTGGCACCTGAAAACAGGTATTTCAGCCCAGGACGATTGCACTACATACCACAATTCCTCTGCATTTCTTGGTTTTGCCTCAGAAACAGCATTTTTGATGTTACCCCACAAGTTTTCTATTGGATTACGGTCTGGAGATTGGGCTGGCCACTCCATAAGATTAATCTTGTTGGTGTGGAACCAAGATGCTGCTGGCTTACTGGTGTGTTTGGGGTTGTTGTCTTGTTGAAACACCCATTTCAAGGGGATTTCCTCTTTGGCATAAGGCAACATAACTTCTTTAAGTACTTCAATGTACTCAAATTGAACCATGATCCCTGGAATGCGATAAATAGGCCCGAAGCGTAGAATGAGAAACATGTCCATATCATGATGCTTGCGCCACCATGCTTCACTGTCTTCACAGTGTACTGTGGCTTGAATTAAGTGTTTGGGGGTTGTCTGACAAACTGTCTGCAGCCCCTAGACCCAAAAATTACAATCTTGCTTCATCAGTCCACAAAATATTGCACCATTTCTCTTTAGGCCAATCAATGTGTTCTTTGGCAAATTTCAACAATGGGACTTTGCGGGTGCTTCTTGCCGATAGCTTGGCTTCAAACAGGCATCTTATAATTGTTACAGTACTCACAGGTAACTTTAGACTTTCTTTGATCACCCTGGAGCTGATCATTGGCTGAGCCTTTGCCATTTTGGCTATTCTTCGATCCATTCGAATGGTAGTTTTCTGTTTTCTTCCACATCTTTCTGGTTCTGATTGCCATTTTAAAGCATTTCATATCATTTTAGCTGAGCAGCCTATCATATTTTGCACTTCTTTATATGTTTTAACCTCTCTAATCAACGTTTTAATCGAAGTACGCTATTGTTTTGAACAATGTCTGGAACGACCCATTTTACTCCGATTTTCAGAGAGAAATGCACAGTACAACATTTGCTGCCTTCGTCCTTAAATAAGGGCCATTTGTTTGACACCAGTTTTTTTGAATGATTCAGTTACACAGAATCAACAGCATGCATGTCATGACTGTTGGGTCTGTTGGTTTTCTATTACTCTACTACACCTACTAGTAAAATATTTGCCATGTAGATATGTAATTTCTACCAAAAACTGTGACTGATCTGGTTAGTGATGTTGGACTGCTATTATTTTGAACACAACTGTATATAGATATGTGTGTGTATATATATACACACACACACACATATATACGTGTATAGTATACACATGATATATATGGCAGAAATGGGCTTCCATAACATTCTGATGAACTTCAGTTCTTCATTTTATTTCTATGATTCAATAAATCTTTATCTTTTTATCATTTGCATAGAACGTCATGTGCATAGAGATTCCTGTGCTTTACCTCATTTCCAATCGATTGGAGATTGTTCCTGTCATGAGATAAAAATAAATAACTAAAACAGGTAATTACAACTTTGTCTAATTTTTTTTGAGTTTCTGAGTTTATATTGCAATTCTGTTTTTTTGTTTTTCAGAATTCAGAAAAAAAAGGCACAATCGTGAGATATCAACTCAGAATTACAAGAAAAGAATTGAGATAAAAAGTCACAATTACCCTTTTTTATCCCGTGGCGGAAACAACATGAATGGAATATTAGAGAATTATTAACAACATGCAAAAATAAATGAAATGTAGATAATTCATAAACATAAAATTTACATTTCTGATCTTGCACAACTATGCAACTAAAAAAAAATTTAAATGAAAAGAAATCACAAAACTTTCATATTTTGTAATGTTTGTATTTTGTTTCATCGTCACAAAATGGGTACATGGGGAGGAACAAGCCTTTCAAAAGAACCTGAGGTATTTTGCGTCAAGCAGCCTAAGGTATCAAGATTTTCTCTTTAAAAAATTCCCTATATCAATTAGTTTTGTTGATACGATGCCATTCACACACAATATAATAATAATAATAATAATGTTGCCAACTATTTAACAATTTCAGCAAAAAAGGACAGCCTGCATCTTTTTATTACATGTTTTAAATAATGATAACAATGTCTTTAAAATTATAGTACAGGGAAGGAAAAGGAAATACAGGTAATGTCTCACACAAGGAAAATATTACAGCAGCACAAATACAAGATTTGCCATACAGAAAAGCTAACTGAAAAATACAGACATAAATAAATTGCTGAACTATCTCCCATGGAGAGGGCAATCCCATTCACATTTGCACACACGCACCCTTTCTGTGTTATATTTAACCTTTGGAGCGTTCTAGAGATTCTGAGAGAAACAGAGAGAATGAAGGGAAAAGGGGAGTGAAGGAGAGAAAGAGTAGAAGAGAAATTGGTTCTAAAGAGAGATGAAGAAAAGAGATAAATAGAGAAAGCTCAGACATGTAATTGACTCATTAAAAGCTCCCCTGAGAAGAAAGCAAGCAGAATGTATTGTCACCATAGTGCAGATTCTGTTCTTATCAGTTACTGGTCTTTCATATAAAGTTTATGATCCAATAAAAACTAGTTGATCAGCAGACATAACTGTCAGACCATGCCAGGTTCAAATGCATGTAGTTGTGTATCCTTTTTTCTGATGAAAAGATTAGGGGTTTATCTCCTCTCCAAGACGCCAGTTTAAAAGAGCATCTGCAAAGGGTCCTTCTGTAAGTCATTCACAACATCCATCCACACATCCTCCCACAATCAGACCCAAACAAACAATAAATAATGTCATAAATATGCAGAACAAATGGGGGACACAGACAAACCCCTTTAGAGTCCCTGTCATTTTTTCCCTTCATTTCGTCTTGTGTGCTTGTTAATACAAAAATCTAATTCTTGAAAATCAAAATGAGTCGCAACTCATTTTACAATGCTGGGGTGTCATACATATTTTTCTAGATTACTCTAGAATATTCATGCTGGATTAAAGTCTGTAATAATTCAAGCCAGCAGGCTGGAGAGACAAACGAAAGCTATACCAAATGCTTCAGTTTGTGACACACTGCAGGACATCAATGGTTACACGTGATTTTTTTGTAAAGCGCTGTGGTACCCTTTTAATGAGAACGTTCTAAAACTTCCCTCTTAAAGCAACAGAAAGTGCATTTAAACATCAGATAATTCCTGGTAATAACTGCACTCCCTTATAAAGAAAAAGGAGGACAAAAATAACGAAGTAAAAACACATATTGCTTGTAGTTGCGTATCAGTTTTGAGAGTGTATTTTTGTAAATATCACAGAAAAAGAGAGATCAACACTGAAAAAGAGGAAAAATAAAAACTCCACAATCTTTATATTATTTCTCATTACCAGAATGAACCAGTAGAATAAATTAAAACTGTAACTAAGAAAATGACCACAAAAAAAAAAACCTTTAAAACGCCCATTGAAATCACTGTGTATAGTTCATATAATATTTGTTTGTAAGGAAAACAGCAGCCTTGACGCATGCTTAGTGAGAGGAACGTGGGTTGCACAACAGTTCGCGCATCACTACTTGGGCACAGGAGGGGAAGGACAAGACCCTGAAATCTGGGTAACAAAAGAATGCCAGAGAACATTATGGGAAAACGCCCACAATGTGTTTCCTTCATGACATGCCTGGTTCCTCCTCCAGGATTCCGTGAATGCTGGGATACAGGAGCAGGGTGGACAAGAGCACTGCACAAAGAGGCCTTCATTCAGCCAGTAAAAGCATGTACCACCAAGGCTTAGTCTGTGCTGACTCCTTGTGCTGTGGCGGTGTAACGTCCAGGGCGGCATAATAAAAGAAACAAGTGTGAGCATAACAGCCATGCTAGATTCTCAATAGACCAAAAGGCTGGTAAAGCTTTTATGAAGAATAGGGTGGTCTGTTTCTAGAGTGAGGAAACGAGGGACTGCAGTCTCAGCTCGTTTTCATCTGGGGATGGCTATGGCTTAAAAACAGTAGAAAGACAAAGCAAAGTCAATCTGCGTCCGGTTCCACCGGCTTAAAAAGACAAAAAAATGTCCCATTTCTGAGAACTAGTCATTATTGACAGGTCTATGAACTAATATGAATGTTCCACAGCCTTGCCAGGCCCACTCTTAGTCATCCTTGCTCATAAGTGGCGCCTGTTCATCTGTGCATTAAAGTCCCCAGGGGCTGTGCAGGTGATGTCAGGATACTTCAATGATTTCCATGCTTCCGGAGAAGCTGGACTGTTTGCTGATCTTTCCCAGTTCCTCCCTTGAACGTGTCTCCGATATGCCCTCTTCAAACTCCATCTGACAGCTGCGCCTCTTGAACTGCTTATCGGCAGCACTGGAAGTGGGAGCGTCCTCGTGCCAGCTGCCCCTCGAGTCCCGTGGCTCCCCCACCTTTTCCCGCAGGCGCACAGCCTCGCATGGGCCGGGGAGGCTGCTGCATCCCAGTGCAGGAAAGTGTACCGCCCCTCCTCCGCATCCGTTACTGTTCATTGACTCCGAGCTGTAGAACCAAGGGGCTTCGCCTGTTGGTGTAACAGGGGTCGTGGCCTGTACGGTATCTCTATGCTTGGTCCACATGGGCCCGGTGCCCATAGTGGGAAGGCTGAGCAGCAGGGAGGGCTTTAGATTGTCATCAAGATTGGGACTTTTGTGTGCGGGGAGTGAATGTCCGAAGTGCGAGTGCACAGGAGAACTTCCAGCGCTGCTACCATTGTGCTTGCTTTTCCTCCGCGAACGAGGTCGGGAGCTGTTCTCAGGAAATAGGCCTGGAGTTTCAGCTAAACTGGGGCTGACAGGTGAGTACTGGCATACGCCATTGGCTTCTCCGGCCTCTGGGCTATCCAGCTTGCAGAGTTTGGGAACATCTTCGGTATGCGCAGGCGTGAGGCGAGGACAGTGGTTGGGCTCGTAGACCGATTTGATGTCAAGGGAGAACGAGCGTTTGAGCCGGTTGGTGTCTAGGATACGCTCTGTTGACAGATTCAAGCCATTAAAGCCCTGCTGGAGGGAGGTTGGAGAAGGTAGCTTGGTGTCAAATTCTGTGCTGTCCTTCTCAGCCTCCAGACGAACTTTTTCAGGATCACTGGAAGATTCTCCTCTACGTTCTGACAATTCCTTCAACTGCTCCAACTTCTCCTGCCCCGAGGACAGAGCCTTTAGCAATCTCAGACCTTTCTCGAACTCCAGCAGCTGTCCCAGGAAGTTGAAGTTGGGTGATATTGAAGGTCTGCGGTCCTTTACAAACCTGGAAACACAAGATGAGTAAGAACGATTACCCTAAGGACAAATCCGCATGTATGGAAGGGAAGACATCTTCAACACAAAGGCGCATCATGTGAGCTTGTAAAGGCCTTGAACAAAAATATGTGTTTAGGATGGCCACGACGAGTATTGTTTACAAGTGTTTCTATGTGATCCATTTTACATGTTGCAGGAAATGGATATAAAATTACAGCTAGCAGAAAATGTCTTTCTGAGACTTGCAATTTAAGCTGCAGGGTGTCTGAGTGAGTTTACCTGTACGCGTCATCTGATGACAAGCCCATTGTCTTCATGATATAAGCGATGGCGATGGTAGCGGACCTGGAGATGCCAGCTAAACAATGGACAATGACTCGGCAGTTGGAAACCTTGGCTTTGTCTGAAAAGGAGAAGGGAAAAACGTGAGCAAACACAAAACATGGAAGACAACCAAATACCTCTTCAGTGACAAGCATATAAAAAAAACATATCATTTCTGCAAAAACACTTTGAGGATCAAATTTGTTCTTCCTGATACCATCACAGCGGGTGCTACTCACTTTTCATGCTAACATGTGAAGTTCACGTCACAGATTGAAAATCAATCAGCCAAGGAAAACTAAATCAACTCTTTTCCTATTGTCACAAGTTGGTTCTTACCAATAAACTCGTTGGTTTTGTCTAGCCATGGCAGGAGTTTTTCACAGTAGTTGTCATTGACGGGAATGCGCATGAAATGGCTTTCGGAGATGAACTCTGGCTTTGGGCAGGTGTTGCTTGCATTTAACACATATGTGATGCCGTTTTGAGCCATTAGATCCTGAGAGTGCAAAGAGCCAAGGTATGAATTATGCAATGTGACTACTCCAGTTTTGGAAGTTTTAACAAATGAAAAGATTCTAACATTCCAAGACCTCAGTTACAGTCAGCTGTACCTTGTTGAGCACATCTTTTTGGGAGCCCAGGTAGAGATGGGGCAGGATTCGTGTGGGACCAATGTTTGCCACAGGCAGACATGGCTGAGACAAACTCATAGGCAGAGTGGCCACTGGCTTGCCTTCACACAGGCCTGGGAAACAGGATGAGAATGCTGCAAAACCACCTAATGAAACAGAGAAAACGAGAGAACATGTTAGGTAGAACATGTAGACCCCCTACTTATCTGATAGAAGAAAGACAAGGCCAACAAGAATGCTGGATTTGGCGACTGTCAACAGTGTCATTATTGTAACATAAGTCGTTATGTAAGGGATGCAACTCAAAATCTCTCAAGCAGGACAAATAACTTAACAAAGAGCAACCTATAATAAGAGGCATATTTCAAGTCAAAACCTTTCATACTAACAAAAGACATGCTGATGTCACACGTCATTTGTCAAAACCTAAGCAAGAGAGGATTCAGATGTTATGAACAAGATTATGCCAATCTAGGTCAGTGCATGTACAAACACAGCAGTCTAGTAAGCAAAGGCCGGTTGGCCTAAAGAAGGATTCTGTTTCTTTAAGAGGCGGGTGGCTCCAGTTTTGGCATTTGTCTGCTGGAGCTCCTTTTCCTGGATGAGCTAATATCCTCAACTGAACAATTGCATCAGTCTTAGAGAATGAGGGTGGTCACAGGTGCAGACCAAGCCCTTGATTCATAGCTCTAGGGCGTTGGGTGTCTGCACAGCGATGTACACACGTACAAATGCAAGGTAAAAACCTGCAAATGCACTTACGTGCATCTATAAGCAGCTGAACTAGAATGCATTTGAGTAACAGGGAAAAATGGAAAAGTGGAATGGAATTACAGAGGAAGAAAGTAAAGTCCGCATTGAGCTGCGCAATGCTGCCAGAAAGCGTGAGCCCCGGTAGATGGGTTTAGACCTTAATCGCAGATGAGCTCCATGAGAATCTGGGACATGGTAAACCTGGGAGCGTGCACACACAACAGTCAACTAGGGAGCCATGAAATCATTTCATCCCGGCCAAGAAACAGTGCAATAGTCAAAACAAAAGTGACTGTGTTAAACAGATCTGGGTGGGAAGGAGGAGTTAAAATGAACAAGTCAATAAAATGAGTCATGGCAAATAAAGAGTGAGGCGATAAGAAGGTTTACAACAAAGAAAAACATCAGCCACGCTCAACGTTATTGCATGACTTCATTCAGAGTCTATACATGGGTGACAAATCATACATCAATTAACCGTGAACTTTAAAAGCCACCTGCTTTGCCCTAACTGACAACAAGGAACACCTGTCCCTCTTATCCATGTGCAAATCACCATCTAAACAACTATTGTTTGTTTGGGGGTGCCTGGTTCTTTAAGAGCTTGAGCGACAACCTGTCTGTTTCCTGCTATTAATGGCAACGGCTGGTACAATGACATCATCTCTCAGCACAGAAAACTGAGAGGTGATTTGCATGTCACTCAAGCAGAACCAACGGGCCCCTGGTGCCTCCTCCATACGCTCTCGAAACCAGTGGTAGATGAATGACTGCCGACAAAATGTTCTACGACCCCCATAGTGGTTCAAATACACCCTTCCCCCCCAAACCACACACACAAATACGTTCAAAACACATTGATACAACATAAAATCCTGGATGTCTGTTCCCCATCCCCCAACTGTAACTCCCCTCACCGGCCCAGTGACATAACTGCCTAAAAAAAGGGTTGGTCATTATGTCAACATTGTCAGCAATACCAAAGTAAGACTACAAGTTTTGCCTGGTTAAGGCTTGTTAGAACCGGCTTCTTTTCCCACATCTCTCAAATGCATTACTTCTGCCAAAACAGGGAAGCAGTGCTGATCTCCCATCCCTCTTCCTTGAACTCAAAGGTCAAGGATTTCGAAGGGCATCTGGGATCTGTGAAAGCAAGACCACAGCTCAAAAGACAAGTGGACAAGATCTCCTTTGGAAGTGTTCTTTCACCCCCTCAAGGATCTGGAATATTGTCCTGCTTCAAAGATCCACAGGGGTGCTTTATTTAGCTTTCTCGAAAAAAAAAAGTGTGTTACTGGACCACAGCAACACAAACAGGAACACTTACAGCACCACATTGTTGAAAAGCCAAGAGAGGAAATACTTGAGTGAGGTCATCAGCTATCATTTCTAACTGGGCGGTGGTGATGACAGTTAGGATTACAAGGAAACCATAAGCTTCCATATCTGTCTTAACATCTTGCTAATGTTGAATCAACGAACGCCTACTTTTACTCCTTTCACAGAAATATGAACAAACATTTGCACCTTAAGCAGTCAAGTTAAAGAAGCGTTTCAAATACACATTTAAAACAAACTGATGTTTTCACTAGATGTTGCGAGCATGTAGGACTCTCTGAATCGAATAAATATGCACATGCACAATGGACAGACACATACGACTGACTTAGGCAACATTAGTCACTTTTATAGACTCCAGTTACGTAAGAGGGCAGCGGTGACATTTCTCAAAACCACTAGGCATATGAGTGCAAGTGTGTTTTCAGCAAGAGAAGTGTGCCAGGGTCAATCTCACGCTGGACGAAAAGGGAATGTGCCACTCGCATACGTTCTCTATGTTTTTTTTTCTCTCTCTCTCTCTAAAGCTTACATAACCTCCATTCACCATCCAACTTTCTCTGACGTGCCTCAGACCTCAGTTCTTCTCAAAAGTGCAATAACCTCTCTTGTACAGAGGAACCGTAACATCATGGAAGAATTTATCTGGAATTGCAGGGTGAATAGCTTATACAGAGACTACAATGCTCAGGTCACCACATACTTGGGAGATACTTACCTAAATTTGACTGCAGCTGCAATACCATGTTCCCCTACTGTGCAACAAAGCAGACAATGTAATAAGGTTACATTTTTCGGATATGGCCATGAACCATTGAGCCGCATTTGTGTTTAATAACACAGAGTGCACAGTTCATTAACTCCGCCCTTTGATTTCAGTTCATTGTCCTGTGGCACCTGACCTCCATCTTTCAGGAGCCCCTCAGTTTTTCATCTTTTCTGCTGAGCTCTATAGTCACTCTCACACAGGCTTCCATTCAAGGCTCTACATCAAGCAGCATTGATGGGCCCCTGAAAGAAACTAATGCACATCAACACACACGCACACACATACGAGTCTCCAGATGCAGAAGACATGACGCCATTGAGGAGCAGCCCCCATCTGTCCCCATCTCTGCACGCACACACACACACACACTTATTAGCATCTCAATAAAGGCCCAATGACATCATTGCACACATGCATGCTGCACAATGAGGAACACAAAAAACAGCAGGGGGTTGGTGGCTACCTCATAACTCCCGGCGCTTTGTGTCATGCTTGACAGATTAGAAGTGTTAAACCCTAGGACCTTGTATCATCGAATCATTAACTGTTGGCGCTATTACAATTATTGCATTTCTGTCCTAAAGCCATTACGAAAACATAGACGTCACTGCAATAAAATTAAATTGCTTGGCAAAGTCTAACTGTTTAACTTGTATTTGGTGACATCAGTAGAATGCACACGTAACTCAAATATACACTTGCCTGTGTGCATAACGTTGTGAGCCATGAACACACACAAAGCAACTGCATTAATAAATATACTCAAATCAAATATGCATGTCCATTTAAGTTTCTACTATTCTAGGAGATAATCATAGGAGCAATGCTAGGTTAATGTTTAACTCTTTAACATAAATTTAGGTTAAAGAAAGACACTGAAAAAAGAATCCCAACTTCAGACAAATATTTGGGACTACAGAAAAGAAAGAGGAAGATGATGAAACACATCGCATAACCTCGAATCAACATGGTTTGACAGGTACAGATGGAAAAGCACCATTGGTCCAGGTGACAACAGATGCTACACACCTCTTAGCTTGCGTTCTTTCCTCATCTTGCGGACTCTGATTTTGAGCCTCATGTCTGTTCGCTGTATCCCCGGCCAGAAGCAGTTCTCCGGAGGGGATATGACCACGTCTAGGGGCATCCGCACCAACCAGTCCAAACCGCAGTCCAAGAACTATACGTCCGAAAGGTACTGAGTACCAAAAAAAAGGTAAGATCCTAAAAAGCACTTAGGAGGGAAACTCCACAGGAAAGCGGCAACAACTGCGTCCCCCCTCACAGAAACGAGGGCAGAAGAAGTGTGTGGTCTTTCCTCAGGAGCGCCACGGATCCTTCCTCGATCTCATTCTGTGTGGCAACAACTGAAAGTGGAGCTCGCTATTGTTGTACAGCCTCCGTTCAAGTCTTTCCCCGCCTCTCTCTCTCTCTCTCTCTCTCTCTCTCTGTGTGTGACCTTAGAGTGAATGAGCTCATTTGCCGTGAGCATAGTCTGCCCCGTCTCTCTCCTCTCTCGCTTACTTTCACCCCCCCCCCCCCCCGTCTTTCCTCTCCCTCTCTCACTCTTACTGTGTGTGAGCTGAATCTGGCTTATGAGTAAGGCATGCAACCACATTCCTTACTCACCGAGCAAATATGCAGCCACCTTAGGGGCCCACTCAATGTTTTTCTGAAAATGAAAAAAATATAACACCCTCAACTGTTTTAGACTGCAAGTACACACATAATGTGTACACAGATGCGTTTGATCTTCTCTTTTCACACTTCTCCTAAATGCGTTCAATTTACAATAACAAAGCGCAGTACATTTAAAATGTTAAAATCAATTAAAAAAACTAAAATATATGCATCTTATGTGTATCTACAATTATAATTATTTCTACTGAGAATGCATTTTTCATCTGAATTTTGCATTATCAACTTTCCTGATGTATTTGAGGGCATGGGCCTTTTCTGATCTTTCGATCTAATATTGCGAAAAAAGCATGCAGCTTTTGTTTCTGCTCTGATAGCTACCAAAACCATGCCGAAAGTTGTGGGTTTGTGTTAGAATCAGGAATGGTAAGAGAACATTGTGCTTTTAACACTTTTTTTCACATTCAAACCAAACTTACGTTTTCAGCCAGCAAAGTTTAAATCCCATCTGGCTAGCGCGGTTCAACAACACGTCCTGTTATGTTTAAGAATTAGGTCAGTAGGCAGAAAGGAGGCGGCCTTTTGTGCCTGCTTGAACGCATTTGACTGAATGCAATGACTATCTCTTGAAGTGGTCAAAAGTGGAAAAACTCAAAGCATTTCTGACCCTGTTTAAACTTGTATTTAATGTCGTTCACTTGTGCTCAGATCGACAAATACGCATCTTAAAGGGTTACGCATCTTAAAGTGGTTCAGTCTGAATAAAGTCGATATTTTGTTTTCTTTGTTCACAAAAAGTGTTCTTGTCGCTTCGTAAAATTCAGATTGAACCACTGATGGTAGATGGACTATTTTGACGATGCCTTTCATACTTTTCTGGGCCTTGACAGTATTAATTATCTGGCAGTCAATGGGACAGTCAGTCTGGTTGATGCTGGTTAGTTCTGTATCATTCACTACTTTGTGAATGTTTACTGCATGCATCAGGAGTTAACATCTCAATGGCTGAGTATGATGCTTGTAAAGGTGCAGTAGGGAGAAGCTGTATCAGAATACAACACATTGCACCGCAGGATCATCTATCGGGTGAAGCAGAGGAACCACATCATTCGTGCAGTTTGGCTGCAGATTCTGGAGTGTTGCCACAATATATTGAATGTATTTCTACAGCACTTTTGGGATCTAACAGAGGATGGTGTGTGCATAGAAGAGGAATTTTTGTGTGAATGCGTGTGTGGAGTAGGAGGGGGTTAGCACTGATAACGCTTGCCGTCAGAGCACCAGTGACACGCGATACGCGGATACATCACTCCATGATGTAATGCTTACAGGGCCCCAGCTGTCATGCTTGAGGTGTGAGGTAGCCTCCAGTTGAGCGTAATGCCATCTCCAATCACTCAACACTCACATGTTTGCATCAGTCTAAGTGTGTCCAAATCCCCCCTGTCTGTGATAAAACAGCGTGAAATTTCACTGGAGTTTGACATCACATAAATGGATCCCAATGGGGCATCTCTCATTTACACTCACGATATGGGGCGAAGGAGCTAGAATTCTCACTGCATGATTAAGCTTCTAGATGTCTTATGTATACAAGCCATAAGTGAAGTCATGATGAAGTCATGGAAAGAAAAACACAACACGTACATGTAGACATTACATGCTTTGCATGTGTAGCTATATCATCTTACCGCCAACAAAACAGCAGATACATGCCATACTGCAATAAATGTGTCTTTACCCTTGGGCTGAACGATTAATCGTAATAAAAACGAAACTGCGTTATGACTTAGTGTGATAATCAAATCGGTAGCAATTTTATTAAATAAGTATATGTGCTGTGTGTTTCAGAGTGGAGCACCATCTCTGCATCTGCTCCGAGTCTGGGATTGCAACATGCGCCAACCAACTTCCTACTGTTGTAATGAGAAGCGCTTATAACAAATGAGAAGCTTTATGAGTTCCCTGCCATTTTCCAAGATAAGCTGGTTTAAAGAGGTCATCGGATGTCCATTTTCCACAAGTTGATATGATTCTTTAGGGTCTTAATGAAAATTATAACATACTTTGGTTAAAATTTAGTGTAAAAAACACCTTTTTTACCCTGTCAAAATGAGCTGTTTTTAGCAAACCATTCTAGTCCATGTAGCTTTAAATGCTAATGAGCTCTGCTGACCCCAGCCCTCTCTTCCGTGGAGTGACGAGCAGACTGTAACCTTCAGCCGTGAAACTGGCTAACTAGCACATTATTAGGAAAGGCGATTTGCAAAGGTTCATAAAAAAAAAAAAAAAAAAAAAACTTATGCTCACTTCTTCTGTAGATGAAGCTGGATCACGAATGATTTGCGCGAACATATACTACGCAGTTAGGCACAACGGGATCGGCGCATTTCCTTAAAAACGAAAGTAACGTTAATCCTCTGCGTCTTCAGTGGCTCCTGAGTCTGCACTGGAGTCGAGTCGACACAATGGCGGACAGCTCACAGTTCACTCAGGGCGGGTCTAAGGTGAGTCTTGTCAATCAACTATCGTGGGAGGGGCCTGTACAGAACTACGTCATTCTGACAGGAATCTCAGCCTGATTTGAGAAAGGGGATTTTAAAATAGGGATTTAAAAAAAAACACAGGGTGGATTTTTATCATTATAGGATGGATGTGTACACACACTTCCGATACACATTTATGTTCAAACAACTTGTAAAGTGAATTTTGCATCCAATGACCCCTTTAACATTTGCGTTAAAGGGGTCATTGTTAATATGAAGTAAATATTATAAATAGTAGCAAATAGCATTGCATTAAGCAAAGCAAACTTTTTTTTTTTTTTTCGCATTTTAAACACATTTTGCTTTTTTCACATCTTAGTTTTCTTCCCCAAAATCCTTCAGCCCCAGGTGGACTACTCTATTTTTAATATCATTAAATCATCATCATCCTTTGTAGCACCCACCTGTTGACATTCTTTAATCAGACACACATGGCTGCAGCAAACGTGCTATTTTAATTTTAAGTGTCAACTCGGACATATCCCAGCCGTTAGACAGCAGCCCACAACGTTTTCAGGACTTTCCACACACGTGATGGTGACACATTTAAATACCACTAATCTGGGTAACTTATACTCTTAAAGAGTAAAGGCTCCAAAAGGGTTTTTTCACAATGATGCCATAGAAAAAAAATTTTGGGCTCCCCAAAGAACCTTTTAGTAAACAGCTTTTAAAAGAACCTTTTTCTTTTCTAAAGAACCTTTCCTAGTAAGGAACCTTTTGTAGAAAGGAAAGGTTCCATGGATATTAAACGTTCTTCATGGAACCACCGATGCCAATAAAGAACATTTACTTTTAAGAATTTAGAAAACGGTATAGTTAAGTGATCAAAACCAGTTGCGGATTTGAACCCAACAAAGGGTGCTCCATGAACTGTGTTCTTGAGAAAGACGGTTCCCAGATCGCTTGCTCCTGTATTAAGTGTACTGTAAATCCCTTTTTCCTCCTCCAACTTCTTCACACCACTAGTTTTACTGTAAAGTTACATATCCCCTTACAAGGTGATATACCTGTGACTCAATGTTTCTATCAATACTTCCAAATCTCCTAAAACATGCTGAGCAAAGAGGCGATAAAACAGCATTGCTTGACTCTTATTTTAGTTTTCATTTAACAGTGCCAATCTTGTTAAACACTATTAATGCTAATAAGACTATGATCTAAATCTTGCATAGTTCAGAAAAGACTCAAGGCTTCTAAGTGTAATGGCTAAACAGGATGCCGTCACTCAGTACTGGGCTGAAACCCAGTGTACAGGTCAAAGGTCAAGTGCATTAATCAAGGTCTGCCATGTTTCAGCTATGTTACCGGCAGCCGAAGAAGGACCCGGTTTTAACACTTTTGGAGGCCAGTTACATCAGATTTGAATTTTCAGATGTTTTGCAAGGATGTGTTAGTAGCCAAAAGCTTAAAACAATCTTATGTGATTCATACAAGTGGATGATGACATTTATGGGATTAAGCAAGAAACTTGTTCACTTGTCACTGCGACTTGTGAAACAGACAAGGCGTCCTGAGAAGATTATTGACCAACTGTTGCACTTCCTTTTTCTTAAGCTTAACATAATGCTGCAATGGCAGAAGTTCAAATGTAGGGGGAAAAAAAGAGAGAATTCAATGGAGAACCCTGTAATAAAACTGCAGTTGGAGTCAGTTATGAAATATTAAATAAATATTTGTACTATATTTCTTTAATCACATTGTGCTGTTGATGATTTGAACATGTTTGTGAATAAAATTGATTAGTTGAATTTGAACTAAGACCTGCAAAAACGATTTGCTTTAAATTTTTAATTTGCACCAATGGTCCTGATATATGGGCAAACATGCATTAAACCACACCTCTGTTATATTTGACCACATTTCATGCATCATCTATTCCCATGTTGTCCATTCTTTCCTTACTCAAGAAGTAGGGGTTATTGAGAAACTAGAGTTGATCTATTAATATGGACGAATGTCTCTGTTCCCCAACCCTTCCCCCTTAAAAGACAGCGAAAGAAAGCAATCTAAACCCCCTATGGAGAACTATGATGTCATCGGGCCACATGTAAACCAGGATAGAGGTCTCCAGAGAGGGTTACACAACTGGGAGGATGTGCTTCATGTGGGAAGGAAAGGGGGAGTTGGAAAGAGAAATGGAGAGAGCCTGAGAGAGAGAGAGATAAATGAGAGGGAGTATTAATGCTTGCAATAAGAGAGCAGAATTATGACAAAGCCCACATTCTTTACACAGGGGCTTCAAGCTCCGCTGGAAATCCAAATTTAGCCGAGGATGGAATGGAAGGATTTTGGGCCTCTATCAGGAAATGAGTGCTGGGTTGCGTCACTTGTTTGTGTATGTCCTGTGTTCTGCAAACTTTTCCTGGAATTCATTGCATTCTTGAAGAGCCACCAAAACCTTTGTAACTTTTAGAAGAGAATGGAACCAGGGCTGTCAATTTAGCACTGGAACATTACCTGTAAGAAATCACCACATGTAATCATGCTCCCTGGATCATTCTATAAGGAATTTTCCAACCATCGAAGCAATTCAATACCCAGCAAATTTTCATTAATGGAACAGTTTGCGCCAATCTTTCTGAGTTACGACAACTTCTGATGAAATTACCTTTAACCAACAAACTACACTGAGTTAAAGGAATTTAATAATTTGTAGCATAAACACAAAAGGCTGATTACTCAAATCATTCCGACTGATTGAGTTATGACCCTGGAATTAATCTAATCCAATTAATCTAATACATTTCAGTTAGCAAAGCACATGTTAGATGTAACTTATTTAGCAGGTAAATTTAGTGAAATGGTTGGAAATTACTTGTCACTGTGTAGTGTATACATTCACATAGCTGCCCACAACCTAACCACGACGACATCTCTAAGATCAATGGCAACCACCAAAACTTCAACATAACGTTGAAGTTATAACATAATGTTAAACACTAACAGGTCTTTCTCTTTACTAAAAAACACAAAATATTCCAGCATTTGTTATCCTTATCCAGTCCTAGGCAAAGCCTGATGGAATTAGAAGTCCACTACCCAAAGTTATCAAGATAATTTAATTAACTTACTTTAGGTCCCCTGAATTTCTTTTTAGAGCGTACTAGAAACCACATAATAATGGTCTAAAATGACTCAGAAAACCTTATACCAGAGTACCTTAGCAACATTCTGGCGACATCCATAAAACCCTAACATTGTGTTAGAGAGTTTTTCACAACAAACAACATTTCTTTCTGAAATTAGAAAAAAAAACTAGTTCTAATACTTTCAATTTAACAGAAACAAAGTGATCAAAGTGAACAAGAGCTGATAAAATGTAAAATAACTGTAACTTGAATGCAATGCAAGTCGCTTTGGATAAAAGCGTCTGCTAAATGCATAAATGTAAACGTAAATGATCCATATTGTCCCCTCCATTTCTACTTGACCCGCTCTGAGCAGGATTAGAGCCGGAGTTTCCGCCATAAGAGGTGGTCGTGCTAGCAAGGATGCTAAAGACGACAGCCTCTAGTGTCAGTTTCTAGTGTGCCTCTTGAGATCAGTGGAGTGAGGTTTACCTGCACTGCTCTTACTAGATGGCTTCCATTACACTCACCCCCCTAAACCTCACTACCATCCGGGTCACTGCACCACTATAATCCCTCAGGTTCTACTTGGCCCACTCTGAGCAGGATTCAAACCAGTGTTTCCAGCATTTGAGGCGGGCGAGCTAACAAGGACACTAAAGACCTGGCCTCCTTACTGGCGTACTGAAACTAAGCTGTAAACATGACAAACATGTATGGCTTTTTTCCAAAGCGACTTGCATTTCATTCATATATATTTATCAGTTCACGCATTCCCTGGGAATCGAACCCATGACCTGGCTGAGCTATAAGAATTCCATAAACCATAAACTTGGCCCACCCTGAATTAAATATGCTGCCTCTTGGAGGTTAGCAATCATAACATGCTATTTACATAGAAGTCTTCAGTAGCAAAACCAGCCTTTTGTGGGTGGGAAAATTAAATTACGAGTATTTTTGGTGCAAGAAACCATTGTTAACGGTATAAAAGAGGATGAAATAAAATGCACTGAAAATGCTGAATATGAGTGGATATATATAGAGTCTAGGTAATGTACAGTAGAGTGGAAAATTATTCCTCAGTTTAATTAAGTGCACTGAATGCTTTTATGTTTTAAAGCTAATTTGGATGGTAGGTAGATTCAAGGAAAGGAAAGGGTAAAAAATAAAGAGGGAGACAGTAGCAGAGAGGAGAGGAGAAGTAGTTCATGTCATGCTGAAAGTATTTGGCACTGGTCGGCCCGCTGACATTTCTTCATTTCTTCAGCTTGTTTTTCAGAATTGACATAACACATATAATTTGAGGTCTATGAGAGCACAGAGAAACTATAGCCAAGTTTACAGCGGGCCATATGTAGGACAAATGCTACTCATTTCTTCATACCGCAAAGTGGGGTATGTGTATGTCAAGGGTATAGGGTGGAGACTGAAAGGTCATCTTTTCGACCTTTGCGAATCTGTGGTGTATATGTGTGTTGTTCAAGTAGGCGACTGGCGCCAGATGTGATGACCACAGGAGCCTGCACTAAAAATAGAGCCATGCTCTAATCAGAAAGACATACGGCTAGAGAAAGAGTTGAGTGTGTGCGTGTTTGTTGAAAATAACAGAGCACCAAGAACGTCCCTCGAGAGCTTACCTCATCCTAATGGCAACAGTGGCTCTTTTTCAATAGAAACATTGATACCCGTGCTGCTCTGGGACGATAATGGAAACGGGTTACATAGACACAGGAAGTCAAACTGCTGCATGGTGAAGTTTTGGATGTTAACCATCTAAAGTGACATATTTTGAAGAATGTAGGTAACCAAACAGTTGACGATAGCCAATGACTTCCACAGTAAGAAAAAAAAAAGTCAGAGGGAACCAGAAACTGTTTGGTTATTGACATTCGTCATAATATCTTCTTTTGTGTTTGACAAAAGGTTCATACAGGTTTAAGAGAGATTTTATTGTTCACATCATGTTGCTTTGGTCAGTTTGTTGTACTATTCCTCACTTGTAGGACACTTTGGATAAAAGTGTCTCCTAAATAAACTCGAATCTAAAGAAAATATGGTGCTTGTCCATGCAAAACTCACCACCACAATGCAAGGGTATTTTGGGAAGTATCAAGGGAAATGTTATGTGGTTACTAGGGTGTTCTCGAAGGTTGCTAGGTGTTTTTCTATTGGCCTAAATCAGAAACAGCCATTAAATAAGTGTATAGTGTTCTGGGGCTGGATTCATGAAACATTCTTAAGAAGAAACGGCTTTTTTTTTACGTTTTCTAACCTAATAATAAAGTTAAGAATGATTTTATTCTAAAAAACAAATTAAATAAACAAAACATCTTAGGAATGTTCTTATTGTGGGAAGTCGTGGCCTAATGGTTAGAGAGTCGGACTCGTAATCGAAAGGTTGCGGGTTCGAGTCTCGGGCCGGCAGGAATTGTAGGTGGGGGGAGTGAATGTCCAGCGCTCTCTCCACCCTCAATACCACGACTGAGGTGCCCTTGAGCAAGGCACCGAACCCCCAACTGCTCCCCGGGCGCTGCAGCATAAATGGCTGCCCACTGCTCCGGGTGTGTGTTCACGGTGTGTGTGTGTTCACTGCTGTGTGTGTGCACGTTGGATGGGTTAAATGCAGAGCACGAATTCCGAGTATGGGTCACCATACTTGGAAGTATGTATGTCACTTCACTTCACTTATCTTTAAGATTTTTCTTAAACAGAACTTTAAGACAGAAGAATTTGAACTCCTGATAAGAATGTTCTTAAAAATCATGAAGTTACTCAAGAATTGCAATATAATCAAAAACCACCAAATTAAGCCTGTCATTAAAAAAAAAAAAAAAAAAACTATATTTGAAAACCGTGTGAAATTTTTAAGAACTGCACTTAGGAACATTTTTACAAACTTAGAATTTGAGAAATTTCTTGATTTCTTAAGAAGATTATGGCACATGCCTCTAGATTCTAACCCCGCTAGGGTTCCAAAGTAAGTTCATGGGATTTTCAATCGCACATTCCATCCACCAGGCAAATACTGAGTTGTATCGTGTCAAAAACAGCACACTTTCTTTGACAGGCCACACAATTTCAGGCATCATTCAGATTTCTTGTATATAACAACTTCTGAAAATACAAATGTTGAGCTTTGGTGCCTATATGGGAAACATAGGTTTGATTCTGGCCTGCATGGTGCTCGTAACGTCACAAGATGTTAATTGATGGACTGGAGTCGTGTGAATTACTTGTGGATTATTGTGTTTTTATAACCTGTTTGAACTATCATTCTGATGGCACTCATTCACTGCAGAGGATCCATTGGTGAACAAGTGATATAATGCTAAATTTCTCCAAATCTATTTGAAAAATAGAAAATAGGGTTGCAACAAATAAGTTCCAACAATTCTCATCTCATTTGATGCCATTTTTGTTAGTGACTTCACTGACACAATTAACTTCATAGTTGGTGCATTATACATTTATGTTTCAAAATGCATCTTGGAATGTTGCTGAACGTTTAGGCTAAAAATACGATTGAGTTTTGTTATAATCAGGGCTTATAACAGTTAAAGTCAAGCAAATATAATAGGAAAACTTTTTCCATGTCAGACTTTTTCCTGTGCTGGTTTAGATCATGAATGCCCTCCTGTCCTTTACCTCAACTGGGCGTAGAAACGGCGGTAAAACTGGAGCTTTGGATGACCGTGGGGAGTCTGGAGTCTGAGAGAGAACGTCATGTTGAGGGCAGGCTTACAGTGAAAGGATATATTGATATTGTTTTAGAGCGAATGCGTCACCACCTGTTCATTACCTCATTTTGGCGAACACACACAAACACTTCAGCAAGAAACGCCCAGTTGCATAATAGAAGCCGAGAGCGAGACAAAGCTGAATTCAGCTCCAAAAGCAGCTAAATACAAAGGGGAAAGGAACAGCCGCGCTCTGCTCCCTGCCAAGCTAAAACTTTCATCTACTAATTGAGCATAATTCGCTACTTTCTGCCGAATTCCTCCCACTTTTGCTGAAATTAACTATTGGTGGTACAGAGGACATTTCATTTATCCTTTTTGAATGGAATATCACAAATTTGAAAGCATGCAAGTTTAAAATATGAGTTAGAAATTGACTTTTTTGTTGATTTCATATGGTTTTAAAACGTTTTACAGTATTTAAATACATAATGAACTTAATTGATCAATACATTTTTCAATGAAATAAAAAAAATTAAATAAAAAGTCATGTGGTGTAACCATTAAGTAAAAAGTAAAAACATTTTCTTTACACCTTGAAAACATTATTTGAATATCATTATTTTCAAAAAAAAAAAAAAACATTTTAAAATATATTTTTCAAGGTAAAAAGTATTTAATATGAAGATCATTAATTGTTAATTCATAAATAGCATTACAGTTTTGAAGAGTCGCACCGCATGACATATTACAAACTGAGCTAACCTTGACTTGAAATAAAAAGGGTAAATTATCAAATATTTATTCAATTTATTTGACTTATTGACACACAGTCAAGGGGTTTTGCATGTTGGTCGTACCATATATTTTTGATTGTGGAAATTTTCCAGAACGTTTTAATAAAATACAAAACTAAGGTTTTCTTTCAAGAAGTTAATTTATTCAATTAGGATTTTTTTCTTCATTATGATATAAGGATATCACCCTGAAATCTCCTATTCCACCCTGAAAACTGATTCCTGTATTTTTGAATAAATTAATATATAGGATAAAAAGGAGAATGATATCATTGACCCATATAATACCTGGAGAAAGTGACATACATGAACGCATATAGGTGACCCAGTGGACTTGATGTCCTACCATGCATAGAAAAACAAAGGCAGATGGCGACAGGCTAGCGAGTGATTGCACATCTGCAGGACACACACATTCGTTCTGAAGCTTGTCCCTGTGGGTGAGGTGTGAAAGCTTCAGGCGGTGTGTGTAAATGTGTGTGTGCCATTCCAATAAGAAGAACGGCGTGAACGAGATGCCTGTGGAGGGAGATGGACGATCAAATTCAACAACAGCTCGCATAACATTTCAGATCCTGTGATCGCCCGACATTAACAGGAAACAGCGTTCTAACTCAACAGGCAACAAAGACGAACTTGCTGACAGTCAATGGGGCGAACCCAAAGAGTTGGTTCAGGTGTGGTAGCTTCAGCTAAACCCTGCAGGAAATGAAGCAGATGAAGAAGTTTGGTGTGAAGTTCATGGACAAAATATAAGTACACTTGTGATTTGTGCCACCTCATACTTTTCATTGAGCTGAAAGCATCTTTCACGTTATCATCCATTTACATCACTACATAAACATGGCCAAGTATGCTGGCAAACTGACAAATCTGCACACTAAACATATTAACCATTTCTTTGCTTTAATGCTTCACATCACTCAGCCTGAACTGCTAAATTGTACTGAAAATTGGTGAAATTACAGTATCGTATCATTTTAGATTTAAGATGTTTTTTTTTTTTACCAAGATTTCACAACAAGTTGCTAAAATGTAAAAGGTGTTTAACTGATTAGATCTGAATTTGGGAGAAAACCGTGACATCACAATATCCCTGCAGCTCCAAAAACTTTGCATTGCCTTTTTAAAGATCCGAGCATTAGAAATGCAGAGCCAATAATTTTATCCTCAGAGGAAACACAGGTAAATACAAGGTTCTGTCATTAATCTCTAGACGGCGCAGGCCGATATGTTCTAACTCAATCTAAAATAATTACATCAACAGTTTCTTGAGTGGTTTCTTTTCGCATCAGCAGCCAATCAGCTCGCTCCTCAACATTCAAATACTTGGCTATTGCTTGTTTGCTTGTTATAGCAGTTGCAGCATGCGTTAGAAACCCTCCTCCTTCCCCAGCTCCACTTGTATAGATCTGCTATGGGGTGATTTCATATGCTATATATGGGGGTATTTCATATGCATATCAGTACAAATGAACCTTACAAATGCACAAAAGGTTCTTTATAGTGGAACAATGTTTTAAATGTTCTTTACACTAAGAAAAAATGGTTCTTAAATGGTTCAAAAATGCTTCTATGGCATTGCGAAACAAATCTTTTGGAACGTTTGTTTTTAAGAGTGTAGACCTTTGAGAACCACTAATAAAAAAAACACTTTTTTTTTTTTTTTTACAGAAAGTGTTGAAATTTCATGAAATCCTCCTCAAATAATGTTATCGAACAATGAAACCATCACTTGCTCTATGTTACATCAGTCTGCATTGCTTTGAGGGACTTTCAAAGTTGGTTTGTGCATAAACGGCACTCTTTTATCCAGATAGCATTTATACTAAGGAAACAGTAGCTGTTTAAGACAGGAAGTGGTCATAAACGTCCTGTTCATTTAGAGTCTATCACTTACAACCATCACTATTCCGATCATAACACCATATCTTATCTTATGCTAGACCAAAAACGCTGTTGCACAACTCAGTAGCTCTGATTCAAAGCCTCATGCAATGTTTCTGCTCTCTTCATTACTGGTCAGTGATTAATGTATGTGTACAGTGTGTGTGAACAGCATAGTGCGCATATACTGTCTGTGAATTTTTTTGCTAAACTTATTTTGTCCACAAGGTGGCAACACTTGCTCCGCTGTTGTTTTGCAGTCAAAAAAACATGAGAGACAAAACAACTACTACAGATGCATTAACAATAGATGCCCGTTGAGCACTTGTTTGAGGGGGTTTACAGATGCTTGCAGCTTTAGTTTAAAGCAAATACCTTTTTATCACAAATAACTTCTAGAGAGAAATAGCACAACACTGGACAAGGATGACACTTTCTAGTGCGCATGTGTCGAGTGCCTGTGTTCGCGCACACTATCAAATGGAGTATACTTTGAAAAACTGTGCATTTGGTTGAACACATACACTAAGGTTATAAAAAATATTGCACAAATCCAATTTTTTGCTCATATGTGACTTTCTTTGTTGTTGTTGTTCATGTTTTGTGAATAGCACAACACTCAGCATAGCCACTTCTACATGTGGTCCTAAATCCGATTCAGGTCAGATGTTTTGCAATGCGACCTCATTCTAAACAGTCATATTGGAATTTATGGGACTTTTATGTCACCCTAGTTCGACATTCATCCGAATTCTCCGCTGATGGGATTCACCCCAAAAGATTTTTAAAGTTCACAAGAAACTTGACTAATGTTCACAGTTCATTCTGGTAGAATTTGACATTAGCATGTTGCTAAGCTAACAGCACCAAAAAAAAAGATTTTACAAAAACCCTAGGAAAATTAACCATGGTTTTACAACAAATAAAACCAAAAACGCTTACTACAGTTACACCATGGTAACCACAACTTATCCATGGTTTTGCTACACTAACCACAAAGAAAATCAAGTTTTTGTCAACGTTTATGTCTGGATCTGAAGTAGATTGAGTCCATCTACACCCTCAAAGCTTTACAGTCATAAACTACTTCCCAAGTCGTCATTGAATTTGGTAACACTAGGCAGTTTTTATTTATATGCTGTGTAATGCTTATTTAATAATGCGTTATTTTACATATTTATCTGCTTGCATACGCAATCTCTTGTTTCTGCTTCTTCTTCGCCATGTTTTGATCCAGAGATTCAGTACTCTTTTAGAAGAGCCATAATAGCGCCTCCTACCATACAACAGTGATAAGACGAAAAATTCTGTCAATGGTGGGGAATTAATGGAATGTGTTTCTATATAATATATATAATCCACATTTTTTAAATGCATATGCTCACATGAAATACACACATCTGAAGTTCATGTAATGAAAATACTCGGCTCAAATATCTAGAAGAGATCATTTGTAGTGAAATTACTATAGTTCTAATCTTTTATCCCTGCAAGTGCTGGACTGAATACATCCAGAAACATTAGATCATCTCCTCTAGAGCGGTCCTTTAATGTTTATCAAAGGCCGCCAAGAGCCATTTGTCATCCATATTGTCTTAATATGGTCTTAATAAAATCATGACATCATCTTTCCTGGCCTCATTTACACAAAGAACTATTTTCAGAGTCTGAGAATGATAATAAAAGTATGAATATATATATAAAAAACCCCACTAATAATTACATTCCATACTTTAATGTGTCTTATATTAATATTCAGTAGTCTAGATGACAAATGCGGGGTTTTTTTCCATGTCACGTGTGACATTTCTAATTTAAGCTTCCTGAAAAACACTAAATGAGAATCAAGGAGGTCTTAAGCTTTAACGGTGACAGCCGCTTCAGCCCAAGCAGCCACATAATCAAAGATTTGCAGAAGTGCTGAAATTTTCCCAAATCCTGACTAAAATAAGTTTGAGCTTCTTTTCACTGCTGACATATTTGGATCAAGCAGCTTAGTAAAAAGTGAGAGAAAAAAAAAAAAAAAAACCCGTAAGCTTCACACTGAAAACTGCCTACTGTGAGGATTTCTACAGACTCTTCACTTTAAGAGCTGAACTTTGCTGTGACGATCACTATTAACTGAAAGTAATTATTACAGGGAGTGATACAAGTTGGTATTTTTGGGATGTAAAAAATGTCTGTGTTTTCTTAGGGTTTGATCTCTATATGCCGGTTAAAGTACATGCTTTTGGCAACCAGCAGCTCTTTTGTTAAACATGACATCATTTGATTGACAGCAGGAGATTCTTGTTGGACCAGTGTGTAGCAGCTGCACAAATGGTTAACATTACACCTTTAATGCTTTTCCTCAGAAGTTGTGCAGGAAGGATGGGCATTTAAGTAATTTTTACATTTATTTTTACTATTTATAATTTTTACAGTATCAATTGCTAAGGCTGATGGATTTTGAGTATTATAATGCATTAAATACATAATATTAATATGTTTGCTATATTATTATTTAATAATACGTTATTACAATATATTGTTTTTTAAACTATGAAATAATATATTATGTTATAATGCTACATTCTTGTAGTTTAATAATACTACATTTTATATACAAACAGAGTGAGGGAGAATATATGTGAATATTAATGTTGGTTACAATATACAGTATACACAATATATTGTTTTACTTTTTATTTTTTAATTAGACAATAACAGAAAATATTTACCATTTAAAATATTTACAATATTTACTGCAGTCTCCCTTGCATAGTATTTTGTCTAAATATTATATTACATATTTTTAGTTATATAATATACATAATATACAATATATTAAAAATAACAATTAAGACATGTACATGCAATTGTTTTATTTTCTATTATATATTTTGATTAGTCGCATAAAAATGTTTTAAAAAACACTTATTTTTATTAATATTATTAATAATAATTACTACTAATGTAATGACCAATATGCATTAATAAAAGCGTAAAATTAAAAAAAGACAACAAATCACATTTATAAAGTTAAATGTAAAACTTGACTATAAAAATAATTAAGACATACATCAAATTCTTATTCTATTATTATTATTTTTTTTTTTTTAATGTTACATCACAAATAATGGTTTAAAAATTTTTTTTAACCACCTATTAAACTATTTATTTTTATTAATATTAATAATCATTACAGCTAATAATTTAATGGCAAATATGCATAAAAAAGCTTTTAAAAATAATAAATAATAATAATAATAATAAAATTAATAATAATAAAAGCACAAACACAAAAAAGTCCAATTTAAAAGCTAACTTTAACCACCTATTAAAACATTTATCTTTTTATTAATATTATCAATAATCATTACTAATCAGAACTACATTTCTGATAATGATTTTTATAGTGTATTTTAAGAAGTCCATTAGCTTTTTAATATGCATTATATTTACATCAAGCTTTAGAGTGTGAAACAAACAAATAAGCAAACAAACAAGTAAAAATCAAGTGTCTTCTTATGTTCCTGCTTCAAATGACAGTCTTTTGCACATAAAGTGGTGTTTGCGGGGTTTTAGCGCATGCATCAGTGCATAAGACCTGATTCTGCGTGTGTGTGTGTGTTTGCCATGCAGCAGGAGTGTGAAGCTGTGTGTGTGTGCACTGCACGCGAGCCCCGCTGTACTAATAATTTAATGGCCAATATGCATAAAAAAGCATTACAAATTATTAAAAGCACACACACAATAAAGACACATTTAAAAAGATATAGCCTTTAACTCGTTATGACCTGCCATAGAACAATTCCGCCAGAGTATATCTTAGTATTTTTACATGCTGTGCTGTCATTCTTTTGAGTATTTTCAAATGTCATATATCAATACAATCCTTAGACCCCCAATTTGAAGGATATGTATGCAAGAAATACATAGTTACTAGATAAATAGCTCAAAAGTTCAATAAACCAAATCGATTTTTTTTCTCAACATATTTTACTAAATACAGAAATATCACAAATGTCAACCTCAAACTTGTCAATGTAAAAAACTTGCATAAAACACTTTGAAATTACATACAATTGATTTGGACTGATTACATAAATTCGTTTGTGAGATACACTCATTTTTATAAACAGTGCGTTGTGAAGTCAAACCGATAACATATTGCGTTTGAGAGAAATGTTGATTGAACAACTAAAAAAAGACTATGTAAAATAATAAGTTACACTACTCTAAAATCTGTAATAAAAATTCAGAAAGGCTGTGATAACACTTGTGACAGTTCCTGACCGGAATAATGCAGTGGGGCATGTGGCATGCCTCACAGATGAATGGAGTGCATTTGAATTTGTGGGGTCAAAAAGACAACATTTTGCCTTTGAGAATGATGTTGATCGAAAAATAAATAAATATATAAAGACCATCTCAGTTATTCTTGTGTAAAATAAATACAAACACATAAAACATATATAAACAAAAACAGTCGGAGAGTTACTCGTCGTCGGACGCAAGTAACGTCATACTTACGTACTTATTTTTTCATGCAGCAAATGAAAGTCAAATGTCGCGACTTGAGATGTCACCACATGCGAAAAACCGTGGGGTCATAGTGCACAGAACGTGATTACGTTATAGTAGTCGAAGGAAAACGTAACTAGCAACCTCAGATCTACATAACGTGTACAAAGACGTGCAATGTTTTTGTTGAAAACGCATTTTATGCAATTTGTGCAGACTCGTTAGAAGGTGAAAACAACGCAACAGGAGCATGTTGTAGGCTTGATTTGAATGTGCAACGTCTCTGATTTTGTATGCAAAAAGAATTATTGCGCTACCATTTTAGTTTCGGTTTCTAGTGGCTTTTAAACCGAGACACGCAAACCGGACCGCGGGCGCTCCCGTCGGTTTTATAGGGTTAACAACTTTGGTAACTGAGAGATTTAGGTGAGTTTCAGTGTATTTTGTTGGTGTCTACAGCAAAGAGCGACACAAAGGAAAATCAATTTCCAAAACTTGGAGCGTTTGGTGCAAAACAAGTAGTGAAGCAGTCCAGTGTTTGCATTCCTCCAATGATGACATAACAAAAATGTCTGTCAGCAAACAACACAAATCATCAAGGCCTCTGATTCATTTACACGGAAAAGAAAACAGTCAGACAAGACAGAGCCATGAGGGAAATTAAAGAGAGAGAGAGAGACAGAAATGTGTAAAAGTAAATGTGAGGGAATGACACCAGAAAGCAGGAGTGTGTTTGGGAAACGGTGGTGGAAGAATCGCCCTCTGCTGGTGTAAACCAGAATCAACACGTTCCTGTCTCTCTCCAGCAGTTTTCTAGAGTGAGTCTGTCTGTACCTGTCAGCAGAGACACCCTGTGGAAGGAGCTGTCCAGCTTGCTCAGGAGGATGTGGACGAAGCTGTCTTTGGGAAGCTGACCGGCGTCTTTCGTGCTCTGATCGTACACCACCACCTCCTGCCTGCGGCCCAGGTCCACCTTCAGAGCACAAACACACACAGGAACCCTTCAGCAGGATGTCAAAGATACACAGCACACACAAACACACATCTGACTATTTCACAATAGAGCAAAGCCGCTATGATGACATAAACAGAAGGAAACATATCGAAATAGCAAAAATAATATTTGTAAAAAATTCATAAATAAAATCAGATATAATTTATATAATCAAATATACAAGTAAATATTCATGTGTGTATATATATATATATATATATATATATATATATATATATATATATATATATATATATATATATATATATATATATATATATATATATAAAATGAACTGGTGAATTGACAATATACTGTATATTTTAATAATATACAAATATGAATTGAACATTAATATGCTTATATAAACTATTTAAATATTACACTCAAAGACAGATTGTGGAACTGACACGAGGGAGAAACATTTCAAAAGCATGAGTGATTAGCATTAGCTTTTTAATATGCATTATATTTACTTCAAGCTTTAGAGTGTGAAACAAACAAACATGCAAAAGTGTCTTCTTATATTCCTGCTTCAAATGCCAATCTTTTGCAGAAACACGTCTTTTGCACATAAAGTGGTGTTTGCGGGGCTTTAGCGTGTGCATCAGTGCGTAAGACCTGATTCTGTGTGTGTGTGAGTGTGTGTGTGTGCGCTGCACGCGAGCCCCACTGTCTCAATGTTGTCAGGCAGTTTTTAATCACATGACCATCAGCCAGAGCCACTGCAGAATGACTCACTACAATACTGGAGCACTACTGGAGAAAACACACAGAGAGGAGAGGAGAGGAGGAGAAATCAGGCCAGTGACAGAGGATGAAGATGAGGAAAGATGGAGGGACAGAAAAAAAAAGGATGAGAAGAGGACAGTCATGCAGGAAACAAAAACACACAATATCGGTTATTGATAATAATGCATGGGAGTGTAGCAACAACTGCAACACTGCAATTCTCAATGACTTTAATAAAAAAAAAGCAATAAATAAGCCAAGTATGACTATTTCCTCTGTGGAAGACGAAAGAAGAAATTTTGAACACAATACAATTGGAATAGACAGGAAATTAAGTTTTCAAGCTTCACAATGTGGCCCATAGGACTGTGTAAGAAACAGAAATTTAAGTTTCTATTTAGTAAAAATCGTGAAAATAATCCGTTCAAGCTTTTATTAGCGAGTTTATGAGAAAAGTAGTGATTAGGGATGCACCAAAATGATTTTTCACCAAAACCAAAGTGAAAGTTTTTTTTTATCTGAAATTTGAAAGCAAAAATAAAGTTTTGGTCATTGAATTTGGGTAATTGAACGCTTCATGCTATTCAGGGTGTTCTATTCTCAGGTGATACATTAAATCAGTCTTGATTTAACGTAGAAAAGTTCTTTGTCAACGAGCTACCTAACAATTTTTCAGGTGAACAAATTTTACATCTTGCATCCATGCATTTGAAATGTTCACCTGTCATATCCACATTATGTGCACAAAATTGACACCGACACAGTCTACATGTGTCATCAGAGAAACACGAATTAAAAATCATACAATTCGAACAGTGACTTCAGACCTCCAAACTCTATTTCAGCTTTTTTTTTTTTTCCACAATTTCTTTTAAATGTACATTTATTGATGTCCGGTAAAATGAAAATGCCCTTTTTCCTTTTATAAATGTAATCTTGTGTAAAATTCTGTGAAAAAAACAAAAAGATTTTAAAGCATAAAATATATTGCACTGGAAATGAAAGGTCAACTTGGGTGCATTGCATTGTGGGATATTCATTGCAGTGTGTTGAATATAAAAAAAAAAAAATTATAATCTACACATACTTTTTTCTGTTTTCTGTTTTCTAATTCTATTTTTGAATAGTTTGCTAAAATTTCAGTGCACCACTAATAACAATGTCCGATTTGTGAATGAATAATTATTTTTGAATTGGATCTTTAAAATGAATCAGTTACACAAAATTGATTTGAATTATTTGTTTTTTTCAATAACACTGATTTTAAGTATTTAAATTTTTGGGTGAATATGATAAGGTCTAGTGTTCGATCAATATTGTATTATATTATATTATAGTTTTTTTGACAACTGATGCCAATGCCAATATCTTGGAAAGCAGGGTGGCTGATGGCCGATATATAGCCGATATAATTTGATTTATATTATATATTATTTATATAGAAATTTGAAATAATTTGATTTTGAAATGGATTAAAAAATAAATGTGTAAAATAAACAAACATATACATTAGATGACAAAGTATTTTTCACAAACAAATAAATATTTAATAAAAATATAATTAAAAAGGAAGCAAACACTGTAACTAACAGGGCACTCGGTATTCTGGGAAGTTTGTGTGCATTGGGAATCATATTGTTCAAATAAAGCCAACGTAACAGTCATTTTACATCCAGGACACACTGAAAATGACATGAAAATGGCAGTGGGCAAATGCATAAAGCGCAGCATAATTTGAAATCACAAGTTTAAAGTTTATTGATCGCGCGTTTCAAAGATTTGTTGAAATGATATAAATGCATATTTGCTGAATTCTGTCGGCAAACGAGAAAGCATTATAGGCTAATGTTTGCCTTTCTGTTACTAATAATATAACAGCAATCGTTATAATACTTTTTGTATAAATTTAATTCCTTTGTTTAACATTTCCATTGTTAATGACGACAGAGAACTAGAGGGAGAATGTGAGCTCTGTGTGAATAAAATAAAAGTCCAGCCTCGAATGCATCGGCCAAAAAGAAAAACTTATTTGGCATTTTTCAAATATCGGCCGATATATTGGCCTTGTGAATATATCGGTTGACCACTAATAAGGTCCCTCCATTTCTGAAATGATTTGGGTTGTTATCGTTACAGTTGTGGGGTGTGGAGTTCCCTATCTGCATAGAATTAGAACGATTATTAAAACTTTATAGTTAAAGTTGTCATTCTAGTTATCATCCTTGGTGCGAAAGGGCCTTTAGCTACTAAAAACATCAGCTAACCATTACATAGTAATCTTTAGATAAAAGGTCAGATCTTACTTAACCTGGCCTTTATTCTAAACAGCACTGACCTGGTTTCAAATCCACATCAATGGACTTTAGTCAATTCTATCTATTACAGTATGACATTATCATATTTCCTTTCATCCAAGTAAAGATGAGCTTTTGACTTCGCAATACATTAAATTGATCATTTAATTTAGAAACAGCACCGCACAGCCTTGCAAATGCAGGGCGAATCTAAAAGTAAGAAAGAAAGTGAGAAGGTGTACGTGTGAGAAACCGAAAGTCTGCGTGTGTTACACCAGCTTGGCATTGAGCCTAAAAGGTGATGTCACCTGCCGAAGGTCGGCTGTGGTGGAAGATTACCGTGTTTCCCTGCCAGCCCAACTCCACTGACTGTGAAAGTTAAATAATAGCACCTCAGTCCTGGCTGTAAAGGGCCTGGAGAACGTTTACACCTAGCGCTCTTCATGTACCTTGAGCGATTACGCAACTGAAGCTTAGCTGTTAGATAAGGTATTAAACTGAGGCTATTGATTGACAGGGGATGGTGAGAAACTAGGCCCTGTCCGTCTCTCGCAGGCCCCGCCCCTTCTGTACAAGGTGTTCTGCCTTAATTGGATGAAGGCTAAATCTAGACGGTAACATCATCACCTGAGGATTATGGGCTCTCGTGAAGGCCTTCTGAAGCCTGGGTCACCTATAGTTTTACAGCTGATATTTTACACTGGAAATGGAAGGTCAACTTGAGTGCACTGCATTGTGGGATATTCACAGCAGTGTGCTGAATATTTAAAATATATAATGGCTTATATAATGTATGATATCTATTATTTTAGACAATAAATATGTAATGTACTGTAGGATGTAAAATATTTATTTTAGTTATTTTTAAACAGTAAACGTACTGTACAATGTATAATATTGATAATTTTATTTATTAATTTTAGACAGTAGATATTACCTTTCAGTATACTATATATTTACGATTTTATTTAAGACAAATATATAATGTATTGTATATGTATAACATTTGAGTTATTTTTAAACAGTAAACATATGCATTATATAATATATAACAATATTTTAGATGATAAATATATTTTGTAATTTATAATGTATAATATGTATTTTATTTATTTTTAAACAATATACTGTATAACAATGTACTGTATATCTATTTTATGTAATATTATTTCAGACAAGAAATATAATGACCTGTATACTGTGTAATATTTGTTAATTATTTCAAACAATAACAATATAATGTACTGTACATATGTATTTATTATTTTTACACAACTTTTCACTCAGATAAAATTGCAAGAGTATCTATTGGAACTATAACAAATATAGTCGTAATAAAATACAACTATAATATTGTTGTAGATTATGCATGTGTTCCATGCATACAGAAATGAACACGATGTGAATAGCATACAGTACATATTACATACTGAAGAAATATTAAAAATAGTACGGTAATATGCTATTCTGAACATAACCAGAGACACCTCGAAAATCCTGTCAGCAAATGCTATGGGGTTGTAATTAGGTAGCCACTTATTACTAAACCAAGCCATAGAGAGATTCAGTAATAGTTAGGTGTCACCCGCAAAGACGAGCATGTCAAATAGCTACATTTTCCAAGAGCCACAGGATGGTCCCAAGGTCACCCGACATGTTCAGATCGTTTACATGCTGTGACATAAGCAGGATTTAAAAAAATGGCACGTTCAATTTCTATTTGTGTCAACTGTCAGGCCTGTGTCGACACATATATCCTGAGACCGTTTGACCAGTGCCATTCACTTCTCGTCTGCCTCATTTGTCATAATTTAACTTGTTGACAAGTATGTCCTCTGTCCCTTCACACATTCAGTAGGCACATCAGGACATAGTCAACAACATAGGAGTCATTTTTCACATCAAAATGTTTAGAAAGCTACAGGATAGGAAGCTACTTACAGCTTTTTAGTTTGTTGCTGCTCAAGTTATGGTTAGTAAATAAATATTTATAATTAAAAATTTTCCAAACAAGAACTTTGGGGTCTTTATATTGGAAAATGTCTTATTAAAAAAAAAAAAAAACAACCTTATACTGTAAAAGGAATCCATGCCAAAAAAAGGCACTAAAATATCATAGAGACTTAAGCGTAGGCTCATTTGATTTAGTCACTACACACAAGCTAGCAACTCCCAGACAACACTAGCAACCACATAGCAACACCTTGCATCACCCTATTATTATGCCAACGGGTTTTGCACGTACAAGCACCAATGACGTTTTCTTGAGAAAATATACAACCCTATTAATTTCTACATGCAAAATTTTAAAAAGGTGATGTACTACAAAGAGCACAAGATAAAGGCCTGGAGAATAAGCTTCCTGCCTTTGTTCAATCCGTACATCCTTAAGATCTGCCTATTCGGCTGTCTTCGCTCTGGGCGACCGCATAGCCATCTGTCAGTACCAGCTCAATGGAAAATTCAGCAGCACAGATTACCATAAGCCAAGACTGTTCGTGGCTGCAGAGGAAGTCCTGCTCCTGTACCACTGCACTCTATCTACTGCACTTAACACTGACCCATTTATAATGCAGGCCAGGCAATCGGTGCATATGGTGCCTTCCGCTGATGTAATCTGAAATGGGCCGAACACAGAGCCATGGGGGATCTCGGCATTATCTCAGTGTGGATGTGTGCTGCTCATCCATTAATACCCTCTTTCACTTCCTTCCTTTATTCGCACTCACAATGGACCACACTGGTGGCTTTTGGTTGCGGTGATGTCGTTACTTTCAGCTCACACATTGATGCCACAACTTCTGGCAATGGCAGCTGTCCAAAGCAGTAGGGGGGATGAAGGGGGTAGGGTTTTGTCTGGATCCTGCGCTAGTCGCATAGACGATTTGCACGTGCTCTGCTAGCGCTCTGCCAGTGGCCACACTAAATATTATGATGTCATGCTCATCCAATAACAAAGAGTTTCCAGAATTCACCCCATCCCACCTCCCCCCACTTACACTCAGATAGCTCCAGCTTTATCTAGGGCTTGCATTAATCACGAGTGTTATCCTCTTTACTGAGAGAGATAATGAAAGCCACACAGCCTCTAGGCTCGGCTATGGAAAGAAATGGGGAATGCAGCGAAAGAGTGACCCAAGAAAACAGTGCCACTCTGTTAAGTTCAGATGGAACTGGTTTTGGCCAGCAGATCCGAATCAAAGTGCTCTTTTTTTGGAAACAAATAGCACACAAAAGGCCCAGGGCTGACATGCTTAGGGCAAGCACCATATTACTGTTTATACACACACACACACACACACACACATACATATATACATATATACATACATATATATATATATATATATATATATATATATATATAAAATAAAATAGATACAGATAAATTTGAAACAGTGTATTAAAAGAGGTACCCAAAATATCAAGAGGTGCTGAATAGTGATGTATGTTAGTAATGTGTGTGAGAATCGTGTAAATTAGATAGAACAAACATTAGCATCTAAGTTTCAAATGAGTTCGGACGTCCATTTCTTGCAAACTAAAAACAGTTAACATCTTATATATCGCAAGCCAATCTATTGTAATGGCGAAAATGAAAGGGAATGACACCAATTCACAGCTGCAGTTAAAAAAAAATTACAGAACCGGAAACGCATAAGGTGAACTGCATGCATGACAGGTTGGTCACTCATTTGTGAATCTGAATATGAGGAACCAACAATCACAATCTTTCAGTTTTCATTAGTGGTGTGACTAAAAAAAAAATAAAAAAAAATAAAATAAAAAACAATCACAACATTCCCCATGTGGTGCATTTTTTTTTTCAGAAAGCGAGGTGCGCAATAAAGGAAGATCAGTTTTTGACATTGACCTCATCAGCTGTGGCATGGAGTTTTACATGACATCTGTCGGTGGTTGGATTTCCCCCTAAAATTTCTGTCAGTTTCACAGAGTGCCTAAAAATATAAAGACTTGGCATGTCATGCGGGTGGGAAAAATGATGTCATATTCGATGTAGAAGTCATGAAAAACTCAAGTCTCCAATTTCAGAGCCTCTGATAACCAATAAATCTATAGTGGTCCTCCAAATTTAGAAATGCTAGCTGCTAGCAAGAGACCCTTGATCCAATCTGACCTTCTCAAATATTTTCTTCAACTTCAGACTGACTACTGCACCTAATTACAAACTCATTTTAGATGCAGAAGTGTCAAATACTATACGTGCACATGAATTTGACTGCATATGTTGCACACTGGTGCCAAAACAGGGACTCTTTAATGGGTGTTCACAAGTAAACATTAGTTCATTATAATACTGTGCAACGACATGGTTGTGAAGTCCACATAAAACTATCCGCATTGTTAACTGAACCCTTCAAAGGCTCACAGCTGTTTGCGTACAGACATCAACCTCCTTTTTGATGCCACCGATAGTTCCCCAATTTCTTGATTACGTAAACTAGCAACACACTCTCTCAAACACACACACTTGATACCTTGACCTTTCCGTTGGGCTGGAGGAGCTCGGTAACTGACACCTTGTCCTGCTGAAGCCTCCTCTTGACCAGTTTGGAGCAGCAGACGTTGACAGCGCCATGCACATGCAAGGCGTTGTACTCTGAGAAAGTCCGACTGTCGATGACCAGCAATCGCCCGGCTCCACGCTGCAGAAGGCCCGCTAGGCGCTTGATATCCATGGTGCTGCGACGGCCTTTCTCCCCCGCCATGGAGGTACACAGAACTCCTCTCTGGACGAGGGTTGTGCACAACGACAACCAATGCAGAGGCGGTGGATCAGTGATGATAAAAATCACTGACGCGGGTCACAAAGAGACATCAAGGTGCACATGGTGTCTGGGAAAAAAAAAAACAAAGACAACAGTTTTTTTATTGTTTTATTTTAGACAGCACTTCATCAGCAATCATAAACGGGCAAGGCGTATCTCGTTTAGTATTTTCGTCATGTAGTTCCTTATTCGTTGGAAAAACGTTTTAGAAAAGTTTGTTCTTGCTTGTTTTTTTTACGGCAGATGTGTAAATATTAACTGTCAGAGCAAAGACTGAATAGTTTATGTAAAAAAAAAAAAAAAAAAATACATCACAGACATCTTTGGACCCGAAACACACTCTACAGAACTACATGAAAGGAAATTCTTCTAGATGCGAAAAATCGATATCATTCATTGTTGGGTAAATGACTATTTTGACTATGCAACTATATTTTAATGAAATTACTTTGCTAAATAATATTTTGTTCGCCCAATCAATGTCACGTGGTACAACCAATAATAAATAAAATAAATAAATAAAAATAAAACAGGATATTATGTCAGTGTAAAAGTCAATAATTTGATAAATATCTGACAATCTCACCCTTTTTATGATTAATCAAGGTTAGTTGGTTGTAAAATGTCATGTGGTGCGACTCCCCAAAAACGCAATGATATTTATCAATTACTAATACATGATTGTAATTTTTAAGTACTTTTTACCTTGAAAAATAAGTTTACACTTTTTTGAAAATAATAGATTGATAATGACATAAGTAAAATTTGTTGTGGTGTAACCATAAAGTAAAATGTAACATGACATTTTAGAGTCACTAAATTGTAACTTTTCTTGTGAATGGTATTTAAGTTTTGGTAACACTTTACAATAATAATCTATTAGTTAACATTTGTCAATACATTTGTTACAGTGTTTATTGATCTTAATGCTAGTTCATGTTAGCTCAGGTCCATTAAATTAATAATAATAATAATAACACATCTAGATTCATGGCACAAACATTTAATGCTAACTTTATCGTTTCCTTGAGTATTACTTTTTTTACTGCCACAGTAAGGCAAAAATACACGTTAAATATGTACATGGCACAACGCGCTTGCAATTCACCGGCCAAGCATTCACATCTGCATTTGCCTGTGTTTCTGGCCTTAAAGACACTAATGAAACAGGAACCACCTGCGTTAGGGAGTATGAAAGCAGCTGCAGCCCGAACAGCATCTGTTGTCACACGAAAACCTTCAATAAATTCATCAAATGCCTTGTCTCATATATTGCCATTGATCGTGACAGCTATTCTTACCTGTTCAAACAAATAAACAAATATAGACCCCAAATGCTAATGTACAAAGATAGATTTACTTAAAATGTACTGTAAACATATCTGCTATGATAATTAATACAGTAGAATAACTAATAATTTGATAAAGTTGGCTATTTGGTTGGAGTTTTAACGCCATGCCAGCTTTTTGTGTGCGTGGCTATTTTCACCACGAGTAACAAGTTAAAATAATAAATAACAAATACCTAAAAACCTATGTAATATTTTTAGAGTTTGCTTTAATTAAAAACTCCAAAATTGATTCTGGGTTGATTCTGTTAATTTTTTTTAATTATTTAATATTCAAGATGTAATTTGCTAAGAGAATTCAAATCTAGCACAATTTAATAAAATATGTTTAAGAAATATCAAACTATGGCACAACTACTGGGTATTTACCCTTTTTAATGCCATATTAGCATCAAAGGCTTTTTGTATTCATTACACATTTATTTATTTTTTTTATTTAAAAGCATAATACAGTAACTAACAACCACATAAAATCCTTCAGGTTAATGTTTGTGATGAAGTTGACTGTAAAATTTGTATATATTTGAATTACTAAGTTTTTTAAATACTGTTTTATAACATTTTAGATACATTTCTATATTCATTTGCGATTATTATTACTAGTGCCGGCAAACGATTAATCGTGATTAATCGCATCCATAATAAAACTTTGTTTACATAATATATGCATGTATGCCGTGTATATTTATTTTGTATATATAAATACAAACACATGCATGTATATATAAGAAAAATACACTGTTTAAATATTAAGTATATTCATATATAATATAAAATATAAGATTATAAATATAGAAATGTAAATACATATACATATTTTCTATATATATATATATATATATTTATATATACATAATACATATACACAGTACACATACATATATTATGTAAACAAAAACTTTTATTTTGGATGCGAATAATCGCGATAAAGTTTTAGTTTGTGACTATAAAGTTCTGAATAAAATAAGAATATCACAGGAGATTATCAATATTAAATGTTGATTTTATTGCATTATATAAAAATGGCTATTACTAAATGGATCACATTTTTAGCTAAATAATTAAGTGATAATTAATAAAATGACAAGTTATCATAGTTTTGTGTAAATTATGTGGGAAATGTTTGTATTTTGTGTAAATCTGATTACCACAGTATATAACCAACACACTAATAATGCCACAATAAACCTGTACACTGTAAACCAAAGATTTTTAGACTACATTTCACAAGAAAATACTATGCCAGTTTTCTATTTCAAATTCCATGTTTAATTTAATATTTTACTTGCTGCTTCTTTGTAATTGTTTGTCAAATTTACAAGCAATTTCTGTGTGAAAATAGTTTCTACACTAACAATAAAATGGCAATACTTATTCTAGCTCAGCAAATCTTGATCAGAAATATGCAACCCATTTCATACTGACCCTGTTTTATATTACAGCCAGACAGGATGTGATGTTAGGAAACTGAAGCTATACAGATTATGCAACAAGACTGGAACAACTGTGCCATTTATAGCCTCGGCTGCAAGGATCATATATAGTCTTTTCAATAATCTCATTATTGCAGAAGCACATTCAGTCTAAATATTCCACTTGGCAGAGTGAACACAGTTTTATATATTCAGTGTCCGTGCATCTGTGTTGGAGGAAGGCATGTGTGAAGGAGGGCGAGCGATTGTTTATGGCTGGATGAGTGGGGCGATGTTTTGATCAGGCCTGAAAGAGCAGGAACTGCTTGAGTATGCAGTGACCTTCTGAACGCTTCAATCTCCACACCGATCACTCCATTACATTATGCAAAGCAAAAAACTAAACCAAGAGCAAATCGAGCATGAGGGAAATATTCATTTGCACTGCAGATATTCATAAAATCTTATGACGAGAAAGCTCTCAATAATAACTTTCTTGCAGAAAAACATAAATGCAGTAAAATCCAGGAAAATAGAACACTACATAGATACTATAATGACTATAACTGTCATTTATTCAACCTCGTATCATTTTTATATGACTTTCTTCTGTGGAACACAAAAGAAGATATTTTGAAGAATGTTTCAGCTGTTCATTTGAAAGTCAATGGGGTCCAAATTTGTCTTTTGTGTTCCACAGATAAACAGTTTGATGACAATCATGATTTTATTCAGACAGAAGTGGTCGTCATTGTAAAAAAGTGAAAACACAAATATCATAGTGCAATATAATATCAAATATTCTCAAACTAAATTGTTCATGCGAGTTGCATTCCTCCAAAGTCTACTCTCCGCCACACTAGTCATTAAAAAACATGGTGTTGGCTCCCTCCTCCTCTCTCTTACTAATGGAAGGTAACACACCAAAAGTGAAAGTGGAAAGAGGTAACCTTTCTCCTCCAACCGGACAAACATGTCACTCTATGACAAAGTTTGTTGGTTTGGAATTGATGCCTTTTGGTGGACGACTTTCCTGTAATGAGTTTCCTCAAAAAAAGCCTTCTCACTGAACACAACAGAGCAATTTAGTGAGCGACTAAGCAGAGATGCACGCCATTTTAGAACACTTTTTTAGTTTCAGCTAAATTGCAAACGTTTTTGTTTTATTTGACTTAAAATAGAACAAACAACACGAAAAAAGAAAAACTACAAAAAAAATCCTTTCTTGCAAATGTTTGTTTTTATTTTACTCAACAACAAAACGGCAAAAGAAAAAAACTACAGAAAATGTCATTTGTATTTTTGCACATATTTATAGTTTTAGGCCTATTTTTTGTTTCTATTTTGCTTAAAAATAAAAATGATCAAAAACAATTTAGCTTGCAAACGTGTTTGTTTTTATTTGACATAACGAAAATATTTGCTTCACTGCTCCTTTTCGCCTTTGCAATGGTTTTTGTTGACAATAATAACCGTGACTGTTGGCTGCTTGAAACTTTCATGCTTTTTCTTTGCATCCATCTCTCATTCCCTCTGCTGCTGCATTGAGGGAGGGTGATGCTGCGACGCTGATATCTGCAGCGCCATGCAGAAATCAGCAGGGAGAGACTGAAACACACACACTCTCAAACACACTATATATAAATGCTCATACATTCTCCATAAAGCACTTGTGCAACATAAAACAAGAAAAACAAGCATTCCAGCAGCACGTTAGAGAACATAAACAAACGCACACACGCAATCTCCCTTTCACTTCTCACATTCAGTGTTGCTCTCCAAACAACTGGAAGTTAAATAATCATTTCTCAGATTCATAATGAATCAGCTCGTTTTCACGTCACGTCCACATAAACAAACCCAGCACGGTACGAGCGATGCTGCCAGAGGACCAGCCTCACGCGACCAGCAGCATCCCAACATGGATGCCTTTGTTTTGATCGCATTCCCAGTCACCATAAGTGACCATTACCCGCATCTCACCAGAACGCAAACACGCACATGATTGCAACAAGTCACCAGAGACCCCGACCTCCTTACCATCCTTCGCTCTCTCTAATCGCTCCACAGGAAGGATGTTCAGCCACACCTTGGAGAAAAGAAACCCCTCTGTAACCTCTCCTGCAATCGGCTGGTCGATAACATGACAACACCCCCCCTGTGGGCCGCAGGATGAGATGGTGAAGTGGAGGCACGTCAGAGCATTACAAAGCTGACGCTGCATGTGTCTAATGGCGTTCCTTCTGCTTGACAACTCTAGTTGTGGGCTGGAAGGAGGAGGAGGGGGGGGGGGGGGGGGGGGGGGGGTTGGCTGTGCACTGCAGTTTGACATCAAGAGAAGGTGTGTGTTCTCTCGAGACCAGCATTATTATGCACTATTATTTAGTATTCACACCTGTCGTGCATTTTCTGAGATGACGAGGTGTGGCATGTTTTATTTCAGATGCATCAGCGTTGCATTCATGCATCTATATGTATACTGTACTTCCTCGAAAACACCGGCATAAACAGTGGTGCAAAGTGCTGATGTGGAGACGGATGGAGTGTTGCCATGGCAACTGAATGTAAAAGCGGAAAAGGAGAAAAAGTTGACTGGGCATGAGGAGAGGAGAAGAGAGGTTGTGGAGGCTGTCGCCTCGCATCCCAAAGCGGGAAACACTCCAAACATCTGTTCTATTGATTTCCAGGGATTTGATGCTACTTCCAAGATACATGTCGGGAAATGACACCAAAGAAATCTATTTGAAAGAGGGTTTTTTTTAGCTGACACTATATTTATATATATTTTTTCGAAATTGTAAACAGGGTTATTATCGTTAACTAAAACTGTAACTAAAATCATTAATCCCATTTTCATCACTTGCAATAAACATTAACTGAAACTGATATAAATATTTTTTTTTTTCATATTTTTTATTTTATTTTTGTTATGCAAAATAGAAGCAAAAACTATAACTATAAATGTGCGCAAAAAATACAAATGAAAACATTATTTGTAAAATTAGTTCATTTTCTGCTGTTTTTTTCTTTCGATTTTTTATGCATATATCAGCATGCATATATATTATAATATATATATATATATATATATATTTTTTTTTTTTTTTTTTTGCTTTTTTTAATTTAATTTATAATTTATATATATTTATTTAATTTTTTTTCAGCTACATTTCTCATTTTAATTTTTGTTAACTTGATGTACTAAAACAACTAAAAAGAGTATGTTTAAAACTGAAATATAAAAACACCAATGGTAAACAAAAATGTAACTAAAAAAAACTTACAAAAATGTAAAAATAAAAACTAATAGTATCTCAATGAAACTAAAATAACAGTGGTTGTAAGTAAAACAAAAGATTACTAAAGTACATTTTACGAGAAAATACAGTAATTATTTCTGAAATAGCTGTACTAGCAAAGACTCATTCACACCAAGGGTGATAAAGTTCAAATCAAATGTCTAAAGGGTACGTTTACACAACGATTGTAATAAAAATGGAAGCGTTATTTTCTTTGCATTTTTTAAAGGTTTCATGTCCAGACAACATTGTCAAAATGTTCCCAGTTCACACATATCCACAAAAAAAAAAAAAAAAAGTTTGCACTCCAGGCCAGTAGTTGGCGACGTCACTTTGTAAAGAAACATTAGTCGCTTAATCATACGCATTGCTATAATCTGAACATGTAATACACACATGCATAATATCACCGTTTTCTCAAGTTCACGTTTTTGTAGTTTACTCGGATGTGATAATGGTATCAAAAATATGGTTTTCAAAAACTTGCACTTTAACACCGTTTTCAGGCCCCTAAAACGCCATTTTCATGCAAATGAGCGCCCAAAACACATAAAAAGTTTATTTTTAAATTTGGAAACACCCACTAAATCTGACAATACGGAGATTCACAACACAACTATAACATTAACGACAATATCGTTGGAATCAGCTTTGATCCAGAAATCAGAGCGTTTTCTTTCCAGATGATAAACAATAAAAAACATTGACAGCCAATCAGAATCCAACGGACTTTAAAGAGTTCGAGCATTTAAAGTGACACACGATAAAACTGCAGTTTACACTTACAATAAACAGACCGTTAACGCCCATTGGGGTGTCGAACACATTCTTGTTGTGTATGGGCCTTAAATCCTAAAGCGATGTTTTTCAGTGCATGACATCGCTGTGTTATAATGACAGACTGCACCTGAACAGCTGCGAACAAACATCGCTGAATGGAGGAAAAAGGAAAGCAAAATATCTTAATCCGGGTTATTCATTAACTGTATGGCTGACATCACTCATTCGGACTCTGTGCCATACGCACGCTGATGCAGAGCATTGTTCTGTCCGAGACTGCATGCATTTGTTAATCATTGTTGCAGTGATATCATCTGTTGTGATGAACTGGATTTGTTCAAATGGGTTGATCTGTGTTTTACATTATGGCGCAAGAAGGTTTAGTTTAGTTTTAAATCAGAAAAATATATCAAGTTTCAAATCTGTATATCATAATATATACCAAGTATTCTTTCTGAGACCAACTATAACCATGTGTGCTCACTCAAATCATAGCCATTATAAGAAACCCCTCAAGATCTCAGTAAGGTCAGGCAAGCTCTCTCAAACCCTCTTCTAGATTATCATCTATCTATCTATCTATCTATCTATCTATCTATCTATCTATCTATCTATCTATCTATCTATCTATCTATCTATCTATCTATCTGTCTATCTATCTATCTATCTATCTATCTATCTATCTATCTATCTATCTGTCTATCTATATATCTATCTATCTATCTATGCATATACTACAGAACGTATAGATTGTAATGTATTCTACATTTATATAATATCTATTATTCATAATTCAAACATATTGATTATAAACATGTATGAAAATAAATAATATATATATATATATAATTGTTATTTATTATTGTTTCTTTTTAATAGTAATTAATGGGGAAGTAAATATGTAAATGTAAAAAATATATTATTTTATATTCAGAATTATTTTATTCATTATTTTAATTTATTACAAGATAACATCATTACTTGATACACTACAAATTATATTTTAAACACCAAAATTTTAATATTTATCATTAGTACATAACAAAATATGAAATGTTTTATAAATGTATTGATTCGTTGATAATATAAATTTCAATGATAAAAAGGCAATATATATATATATATATATATATATATATATATATATATATATATATATATATATATGATATATATGTTATGTAACGTAATATATATATATATATATATATATATATAATGTAAAGTTGTTACATTAGTACTAATAACAATAATTAAAAGATTATTTTTATTGTCAATAATTAATGATCAAAATATATAATGCCATACACCTTGTGTATTTTTTATATTATAATGTTAATATCTATTTTAATAAATCAAAGATGTTCTTGCTATTAATAAAAATGTAAAAGTATGTTTAGTATTTTTATTTCATTATTCATATAAATCTCAAAGGTTATTAATAACAATAATAGCAACATATTATTGATCAACATATAATTAATTATCAAAATAAACAATCTATCACGTGCATAAAAAATAATGATGTTAATAATATTATATATACATATATGAATGTCAATATTGTTATTAATATAAGTGTTATTGATGTTATTGTTGTTTCATGTAATAACGCTTATAAATAAATAAAAATGAATAAATAAGACATTATTACAGGGACTGTAAATCCTTCAACCTAATGCTGGTCTATAATAACAAAGCTCCCAGACTCCATATCTGTGTGCATGCTGCAGTGTAGACGAGCCTCACTCACATCAGAAGATAAACATTGAATATTATTAGTAATGCTTATGCACGAGCACATAATAAATGCTGAGCGATTGATAATGCATGTCACAGTCAGTCTGAAGATGTCACATTGTTACACACACACACACACACACACACACACACACAGAGAGAGACGAGACACTCGCCAGTAACGTTACGTCCATCCCGAAACTACAGGCGCTCTTCGCCTCAAATAAAGCCATATGCACGCTCTCAAATATCAATCCGCCCCTTTCTCCGCCGCGCTCACCTCCGTTTGCCCTGTTCCCGAGTGTCTCCGATGCGAAGCCATTCGCAGTGTCCACTAATCCCGAGTCTGCTGGCACATGCGAACAAAACCATCAGAAGCATCCAAAGTTCCGGCGAGGCGCGCGACAGCAGATATTGGGCAGCCGGGAAAACAGAAGGTGCACTTAGGCACTATAAATGAACTAAGGATGAGGTCATGGTTCAGGAGGGGAAAAATGCCGCTGACGTCACCACCAGCCAATGGGAGCGCGCGGCCCGGGGGGGTCGCTGACGTCAGCGCGCTGATCCGCAGATTAAAGGGACACTGAGAGGGTTTAAAGCGAGCTGCGCGCTAGGGCTAGTGCGCACTTTGTAGGTCACGCGCTGGACGCGAGTTAAACCTCATACCGAAAATTTCCAGCGGTTTTAATTTTTTTTTAATTTTTTTTTTAATAACATATGTGATCAATAAATGAACATAATATAAATAATAAATATTACTAGTCAGATTCAATAGTCATACTGGCATGCATTTAGTAGAAATGTTTATTGTGTTGTTCAAACAACAGTGTGGTAGAACGTCTCTAAACGCGCGCCCTCTGCTGGAGGAGGGACAGCACTGACAGCGGACAGTTTTTGCTCAGTGAAGGTCTGCCATCCAGCGGTAACAAGTTGAATTATATTCTTCAGCATATTTCATTCACTTTTTCTGAATATTTAATTAATGATAGTTTATTACCTTACAGCGAACATACATGCAACCTTTTTCTTAAAATCATGAATATTTCCAGCACAATGTTGTTTTTTATATCAAATACTTGTGTTTTAAAGCAGGTGCCTGCCTCACAGGGAGCTAGCTATATATTTTAAAATACAAAGACAATTTTGAAATATATATATATAAATAATATTACCTGGTGAATATTCGGTTTCTATGTAATGATGTATAAACCTAAAGAGAACTGTCTTTAGTGAGAAAAATAGATTTTACTGAAACTTATTTATGTATGTATTTATTTATTTCCACGTTTTTTCTCTATAAAATGAAATTACTCATAGTTCATTTTATAGCTGTGTTTGTGCTTCCTAACCACACCTTTAAGTGATATTTTGACATTTTTTTACATAATTTGACTAACAGCTTGATCGGAAATGGTGCATAGTAATATATCGATCTTCTGTCTGCACAATAAATATTGAAATCATTTTTAATCTGTCAATTTTAATATTTGTTAAAATGTCATAGTTTAACATTTAATAATTAATATTTTGATAATGGATTTTAGTTTAAGATGGGTCTGGAACAAGAATAAAATCAAATCTAAAAGACATCTAATAAGGAGCAACAAAATCAATGATATTTACTACCATTCAAAAGTTTTAGATTGGTAAGGTTTTTTAATGTAAAAAAAAAAAAATCTCACTGTGGCTGCATTTATTTGATCAATAAATACAATAACACAGTAATATTGTGAACAATTTTTTTTACAGTTTAAAATAAGTGTTTTCTATTTGAATATGTTTTAAAATAGCATTTATTCCTGTGATCAAAGCTGAATTCACATCATCATTACTCCAGTCTTCAGTGTCACATGATCCTTCAGAAATCATTCTGATATATTGATTTGCTGCTCAACAAACATTTCTGATTTGATTATTGGAAACCGTTGTGTACAATGCAGCCTTGGTGAGCAGAAGAAACTTAATTCATAAACATTCATCTAAAATGTAAAACTTTTTAACAGTAGTGTACATGACCTAGTGTCATGCACATACTTTATAAATATAACTACTGTAAATAAAAACAGGATTGCATAAAGTTGTATATCATGCTAAATATACCCTGCAGGTCAAGGTTACTGTTTCACAGCTGCATGAGAGAGCAGCATTGTACGCTCAGGAAAGTAATACTTTAGGCTATGATGAATTAACCAAGCAATAATGAACAAACCAAGTAGATTATTTGACTAACCTTTATTAAAAATCATGGAAAGTTGTGTGGGAATCATTTGTGCAGTTGGTATTTGTCAAAAATGTGCGAAGGCTCTGTATAACCTGACTTTTCTCACAAGGTCACTGACAGCGGTATTCAGGCAGAGAAAACTAAGTAAATATAAAGTTAATGATCTAAAGAAAGGCCAATATTCAGCGGCCTTCAGGAACTGATCATTTCTGCATTCCTACACTGAAGCATTTAAATAATTTAATATATAATATCTACATGACCCTGTTTCAGAATATTGTTTGCACATATCTACCAATAAAGATGGTCATTAAAGATTGACATAACAAAGGGAATAAAGCAAGAATTTTGTTCTCTTTACAAAGGCGAGGTTAATCTCTCTCTTGAAAGTGTATCTGAAAGTTATGCTTTACCGCACAGAATCCATACTTGTGGTTAATGGATTATTATTAGTGGTGATTGTAAAAGCAAACATCACTATTAACTTTGGGGCTGCTGCGCTGACACTGAAAGGGATTTTGGATTTATAAACGCGAGACACTGTCCACGCACAGTGTGTGGTCACATTTATACTGCGTCTACACCGGGCACAAATCCATTTATCTGGTGCAGGGGCCTCCATTTATTTGTCAGGGGCCTCTGTCAGTGTGCTCATGAAAACCCCCCCAAATGAGCTAGAAGCAGGGGTCCTCAAATCTGGACCATTCCTGCAGAGTTTAGCTCTAACCCTAATCAAACACACCTGAGCATGCTAATCAGAGATCAAGATCATTAGAAAATCACAGGTAGGTCAGTTTGATCAGGGATGGAGCTAAACTCTGCAGCAGATTGGAACTCCAGGGAAAGATTTGAGGAACCCTGAGCTGGAGCATGTCAACAAACAACAGTGAGTTGAAACAGTCGGTAATATAATTTAAAAGAAGAAAAAACAACGGGATAAGTACAACAGAAAAAATACACTAATTAAATGAACAATTTAGCATACTAAAAATTATTACCTACTATACAGAAATTGAATAAAGTTTCTTCTTTTGCTTTTTTGGATAACCAAACAATTGATAGTAGCCACTGAATTCCATAGTATGGAAAAAAGTACTATGGAAGCCAATGGCTACTGTCATCTGTTTGGTTACCGACATCAAAATATCTTCTTTTGCGTTCAACAGAAGAAATAAATTCAAACAGGTCAAGGCTGAGTAAATGATGGCAAAATTTTCATTTTTGGGTAAACTATCCCTTGAAATGACACCGGCAGCAGCAGATTTATTAGGCTGCTGTCACTTTAAACTAGAAATCAGTGGTTAAGTTGTATTTGCAACACTGTTCCAGAACAGTTCAACCCAAATATTAGAGTGTGTGCAGCGCATTTTACGGAGGAATATTTCCTGAAGCTGAAAGAGTAGCCTACAATGCTGGCTTGCCCAAAGGCTGTTTCTATAAAGTGGGGAAATTCCAATGTCGCAAGGACAGTCTGGTGCTTCTGACTCACAGCCTGTAAGTATGTTTCTGCTACTGACTATTCTAATGCAAGTTGTGAGCAGTGTAGAGTAGTGCTTGTTGTTTGTCGTTTCTCCGATCACAAATGCAGACATGGTAATGTAAAAAGACAGTATAAGTCATTATAAACAGTAATTCTGTCCCCACTGGATGCAACAAATGCCTCGTTTATAATGGGTTTTATTGTTTTTGTGTTGTCACACCGGGACATGGCATCACAATACGGTAAGGGGAGTAACATTTCCGTCTCACACTTGAGGTATTTGGCCAATCACAATGCACTGTTTCAGAAAGGCAGAGCATAGAGAAGCAACAATAATGTACAGTATGTGGAAAATAATGTGTTTCTTGAACCTTAAACCGCATAAACACATTATTTTACACCAAATACACAAAATAATGTTATTTTTAGCAATGTCATATGACCCCTTTAAGACTGAATGCACAGATCCAAGATTTTCTGCTTATGTTCATTACTAACTGTTTATGTTCACTTATGATATAGCTGGCTGCATTTAAGTGAAAACTCACCTCTTTTGACATATTTTTGGTGTGTTTGTCCATTTAAGCGCACACCCAAAACCCAAAGTAGTCTATATTTGTTTTCGCTCCGTCTCGAATCTCGCACAATAAAAGACACCCGGGGAACAGCCTCTCTTTCACAACTCAGTCTGCTTTTTTCTTTTTTAGTATTAAGCACATCCAGCAGGAGACTGTACAACACGTAACATTACATGATTTAACTGATTTGGATGTTATGTAGGAAAAGCGACAGCGCAACAATTTAAATGAAAGAAACAGCATGCAACATGGTGTTTTCATAATCGTTGGAAGCCAAAATCAAAAATGAACCTAAAATTTTATTAATCACATAGTATTAATCAGATTCCAAAAATGTAATCCAGTTACTAGTACATAATTTTTGGAATCTGATGATGTAATCCAGATTAAATGTAATCAGTTACTACACAGCACTGTCCACAGCATTGGGAATTTCTCATGGCCACACAGATTTCATGAAGGTTTCAAGGTGCTTTCTACGCTGCTCAACAGAAAACTGCTTGGTTTGTATTGAAAATAATAATTTCACATTTCTTGCTCTGTCATGAAGGAAGAAAAAGTGAATCAAGAGAGGTTATTGAGTTTATGATATGATCTGTATGTTTGTGCTGTAGGTTTCTTTGTTTACGTGAAGCCAATTCAAAAAAGAGAGCAGAGGGACTGGTTCTAACTGAAGCTCATAATGACTTCCTTGAGAGGAACCTCCCAGACCCAAGAGACACGGGACAGCGACAGGGTCTGTAGGCATCTCTCCATGGCCCTCCACAGATGACTCTGAAAGCCATATCATACAATCATCATAGTAAACACTGAATCTCCAAGAAAAGCTTCAGAACTTTGAAATATTTGCGTGCAAACATGATAATTCCTCTCATGGGCATTATGCAAGTATAATTACTACTATTTTCATCCCGAACTTAAGTAAACATGTTCAGAATGGGGGGTTAGGAATCAACAGCAAGAGAAAGATTACAATGGTGAATAACAATGAAATGAGTGTATAGTGTTGGGCCGAGGAGTTTAATACAATATACAGTGAACATTTGACCACCTCATAATAATATACATCTTCTTAATGTATGGTCTAATCTTCTTAACACTTAATTAATAAGTCTGTTTTGTACGGCTAAAAATAGCTGGATGCAGATGAGACCGGAAGCTAGAGCCATAAAATGTACAAATGGATGTGCCCGCTCTTATGCGAAGTAAATGGTTGATATACATTCAAATTTTATGTAAAATTGTATTTATTTATTTATTTGACATTCATTATATTTACCTGTATTTGTATATATTATGAAAAACATAGGTCAACATAGGCTTTTTTCATATTAATTTAGTAACTAATATCATATTGCAAAGTTTGGGATCAGTACAATTTGTAATGTTTTTAAAGAAGTCTCTTATGCTCACCAAGGCTGCATTTATTTGATCACAAATACAGTAAAAACAGTAATATTGTGAAATGTTATAACAATTTCAAATAATGGTTTTCTCTAATGTATTATCAATATTTTGAGGTCAGTTTTTTTTTTTGAAAGAATTGAATACTTTTATTCAGCAAGGATATGATAAATTTATATATATATAAAAAATAACAGTAAATACTTATATTGGTTTTATTTATGAAGGAATCCTGATAAAAAGTCGCTTATTACAAGTTCCAATAAATATTAAGCAGCACAACTGTTTCCAATAGCCTAATATTAAATCAGCATATTAGCATATTAATTGACTTCTGAAGGATCTTATATTACATATACCCTATATTTCATGTCATGTTTGGACATTATATATATAGATGTATAGGTGCTTTGTGTGGGAGTTATGCAAATCTTCATCACACTGTGAAGAAAGCATGTGTTAAGTGCAACGAGAATGAAAGGAAGTTTCAGTCCCCTAAAATATTAAACATAAGAGTTATAGTAAAGTTTTGTAAGCCCTGCTTTATATAGCCTATCATCCATTCATCAGTGTATAACAATTCATAAGCTATATCTTGCATTAATTATACAAGGAAGTAAAACATAAAGTCCTGTACATTTTGCAGGATATTAGCACAACTGTTTCCCACACTCTCATTAGTTTGGGCTCTACAGTGGCCAGTTTAAAATAGTGGACATTATAACTCCCTGGGGGCGGAATGCAGTCATTATTTCTGGCGATGCAGTGACGCGTATGAAGCGATGGGTTTCCGTTCATCAGAGGAGGAACATGAACACTGCTCACACATCAACAGCAGCATTAATCTTGTGACAGAAGTCTGTCAGCTCCACCTTCTGCGAGAGTTAGTTCACACCTCTCACATCAGTGCTCGGTGCAGTTCAAGAGTTTACACTGAAGTTACTGGGAAACTTGTCTGAAAATGATTTGAGAATATAGCCTATACGATCCGTGAAAGAAGATGGGATGCCTTTCTATCAAAACTGCTTGTACAGGCACAGCGCTTCTGCTCTTTGTCATTCTTCGGGTAAGGGAAGTTCTTTATCTTGCATAGCCTAAATATATATTAGTATAACATCTGATTGGTGAGATATAACACCACTTCACGCGAGCACTTGTGGCTGTTAACTGTTGATGGTCTTGCCTGCAAAGAAACAGCAAACTTATATTTTGTTGGTTAAAAGACATGGGTCATTCTTCTCATTGTGTTCATTGTGTTTCACTTACCGGTTATGTTTAATCTATCTTCCATTCATGCAACCAAATTAGTTTTGCTACACTAACCATAGTTTAACCATGGCATTTATAGTAAAACTGTGGTTATAGGATACAATTGTTAATCAGTACACCAAAAACACGTTGTTACTACACTTTTAGGCTCCTACAATAAACTGTGATTCATTTTTTGTAAGGGTTGAGACAACAAAACTCTAAAATGCAGAAATATCATTGCATTTCCTAAAATATCAGCACTAGTGGTTGAAGAAGTTTGTTTGGTAAATGTATATGATAAAACAGTGGCCTACCTTTATACTGAAGTTTTGTTGGTTTCCATTCAAAGAGTTGCTATTCCAGGGCAATTCAAATAAATGTTTGAAATTTTGGATGTTATTGCAAAAATATGATTCATTTATCTGATTCATTTTTTTTGGTTATGTAGAATGGCACAAAACAGGCAAGAAAAAGTATAAATATCCTTGCATTTCATAAATTAAAGTTTCTAGCTGAAATGTCACCAAAAGGTTTTAAAGGACAAACATATTTAGTGTTCAAAATTATTAGTATTTGGATACTTATGAACTGTTAGTGGATCATGTCACTCTCATAAAAAGGTAGGCTACCAGCCACGGTACACTTTTGAATCTTCTTTCCCTCTAAAAGATGCATAGCCTATTAGTATCTTATATGCACATATTAATACATAAAGTGTTCATATTAGTAAAAAAGTACCACTCCAGTGTCAGATTTTGAACCTTTTTTTTCTCTCTCAGAGTGTAGTTAATATGATGAGCCCTTGGTTATTCTGCTCAGACACCTGTGTGAATATGAGGAGAACTGACTTCATACATCCACTAAAACACCTGCTTATTAAAACCAACCAACAAACAAAAAAGTGTCAAAAAGTTAGTTCTGAGAAAAGCCTGTGCAGTATTTGTTTTTAGATGCCTGCGTTTATATATTGTTGTATATTAGTATAATGAATCACATATTTAGACATTTTACTTGTGCTTTACGTGTCTAAATAGCTAACGTACATTCTGGGTTCACTGTTATGAAATAAAGTGCTGAAAATAAAAACATTTGCTGGTCTCTAATATCTTAATATCAAATCTAATTCAAACACCAGATTCAGGATTCTGGATGCGAAGAACCACTTAGTCTTTGTTTGAAATTGTCTCCAGACTTTATCTTTATTGGCAGATTTACATCAAGATTATCCTCATTTTGTGTGTCTGACAATCTTCCTGAGAAGTTTCTACTAGTGGTGCACCGATCATGGTTTTTCATGGCCGATTCCCATACCGATTTTTTACAAGCAAACTGGCCGATACCGATTTCCGATTTTTTTTTCTTTAAGCAACAAACAAGAAAGAATGAAAGTATACATAAACAAAATGTTTATTTGGTATTTAACAGGCCAAACTGGCTTTTGGCTATTGAAAACAATAACTGTAAACATCTGAATTTAAAGGCAGTAACTGCGCTAGAAGCTACCATCAGCATTTAGCTTTTGTTTTTAAATTGGGTTGAAACTACATAAAACTGGCCTTAAATGAAAACATTAACTGTAACCATGTGAAATTAAAAGGCAGCAGCTGCAATAGTTACAATCCAAACGGCACAATCAACAGGGCGCTGACCGATACGCTCGCACAACTTCAGCGAGCGTAGGAAAGCGGCTCTTATTTGTGCGCCAGTAACGTTACACCAACGACTGTTCTGTGTTTGTTGTGCTTGTGCCGACTGTCTTCCACACAAATGACATTTTCGCAAATGATAACAATGTAGTGTGCATGCGGGTGCACTTCCAGAAAAATCGTCTGAAAAAGACAAAAAAACGGTCGTGCTTTATAAGCAAAAACCGTCCGGTTCCGAATTTATGACCGGTTAACCGGTGCATGCCTAATTTCTACTTACTGTACGAAGTCGGAATTGCGACGTGTTTTATGACATGTGATGCGATTGGAATAAATGCATATAAATGCATAGAACTTTTTTTTCTCTCTTTTTACTTATTGACAATAAACTTTTATTAGTGCTGATGAAAAATTAAGAACAAAATAAAATGCATATTAAGTCCGTAATAAACACTTTAGCAATTTGTCAATGTTTCAATGACTAAACAAGTACTGCATATTGCTTTGCATTGCACATTTTTGTCAATTCAAACTATTTCTTTCTGGTGAAAGAGCTTCAAAAAGGACCCAAAAGCACCTCAGAAGCATCATAATGTTGGTCCATGTGAGGTGCAGTATTTTCCTAGCTTTCTAAAGTCGTACGATAAGCTTTGTTTGATGAACAGGCTCAAATTTGCATCGAGTTTAGCGAGTTAAGAAAAACTGAAACATTCCAAGTCTTAAACAAATGGACTTAAACAAATTTATTTAAAAGATTCAGCCTTAAAAAATGATACATTTGATAACAGGATCCTCTCACGTTTCCTTCATATTTCTCACATGGACAATAAAATTATAGGATGGCCAATTTATACAAGTAAATGACAGTTTTTGGTGTTAACTACTGCTTTGTGAAAAAGAAGCTGTCTTAATTGAATTAAATGGGCACTTGTAGTGTACTTCACATTTAAAAAAACTATACGTGCAGATAATAAAATATTAATGAAATTAAACTTAAGTGTACTTAAAGAGAGTTCACTTTCCTGTATCTCTTAACACACTTAAGTACACTTTGTATTAATGTCAAATTTTTACTTTAAAGTACACTTAAACCATTAAGTTTTAATAATACTTTGTCGTTTCTACATTTATTTTGATGTGTTGACTAGCATACTAGAGCACATGCAAAGTTCTTGATATTCATTTTAACTGCTATTTGATATTACATGTAAAGTTAATATATTTTAATGTACTAAATTGCAACTTCATCATTGACATGACACAAAAGTTAGAAATGACTTTAGGAGTATATTTTAGTTTACCTTGAATGTTTGTCAGTACATTCGAATGTAAGCTCATTTCTGCCACTGAATAAAAAAAATAGTAAAACAAGGTGTCAGACTTTTTTCTCACAGTTCTGAGAAACTCGCAGTTGTGAGAAATTAATCAGAATTGTGAGATTTAAACTTGCAATTCTGACTTTATAACATGCAACTGAGAGTTATAACGTCAGAATTATGAGATATAAACTCGTAATTGTAAGAAAATAGTCTTTTTTTCCTCAGAACTTTATAACTTTTTTAAATTTTTGATTCAGTGGCAAAAACAGGCTTCCATACATTCGGAACTTAAGTCCTACTTAAGTGGGTCCAAAAATCACTCTTAGGTTCACTTATTTGCATTTAATATAAATTGAAATAAATACATTTCCGAAAGCATTGCATTCAGTTCACACTTAAGTAGATTTGTTTAAAGTATTTTATTTCCAAAGTAAGTGCTCGTTTTAAAAGTATGCTGAAGTGTGCTTCTTTTTTACAAGGGTTCCTTAAGGTTTTCTTAGACTATGATCTGCTGAGAAACGATTTTGCCAGATCTGAATGGAAAGTAGGTGGAATTACTTGGAACAAATGCAAATGTGCTTGTTGTTTATAGAGGCTGAGAGCGTGAACTATGATTATCTGAGTTTTTTTTTTTTTAAGCTTTAATCACCATATCAACTGACTTGACAGTTTTCCAGTTTCTGATACAATTACCATTGTAGGCCATAAAATGTTTATTATGACTGCTGCAACATAATTGCTGGCTCTTAGCCAATAATAATAAGTAGCCGGTTACTGAACATATTTTAAGGCTTACGAACCACCTCTGTCTTGAGAGTTAAACAATAAGGTCTCGAAAAGAACAGAACTTGGCCTTGTGTCCGTATCAAAGTGTGAACCTGAGTCTCAGGCCAGACGGTCTGGGGTCACGGTGCTGGAAAGCCCAGTCTTAAGAAGTTTACTTCATTCTTTTCCTGTTATTCTCACCACTCGATTGCTTCGGCTGCCCCGTTCTCCCAGCCCACAGGAAGTTGTACTGCCTTCAGGCCTGCTGCTTTGGCCAATGAGTTCAGCACAACAATACTATCCTAGAAGGTCAGGAATATTTATCAGTCAGATCAAAATGCAGCAGAGCTTTGATTGGGCCTGATAGTTTAGCTCCCACATTTTCTCATTATGAATTAGCTCTTATTGTAAATTGTAATTTGAAGTAACAATAATTCAACATCTCCCCCATTTGTTTGGTACAAAGCATGTTTTTTTTATCCACTAAACAGATTATGAGTGATTATTGGCTTACATTTGTATTTTTTCCTCACATAAAGCTATAGTTTGACTATTTTTAGCATATTTTTATTTTTGGATCTTTTTGAATATCACCTGAAAGCGCTTGTGGCATAATTTTGATTACCACAAAAATGTATTTCCACTTGTCCCTCCTTCTTTCTTTCTTTCTTTCTTTCTTTCTTTCTTTCTTTCTTTCTTTCTTTTTGAATATAACATAATATAATAATAAAAAATACAATAATATACTATATACAATATAATAATGTGCATATAACAAAATCTGAAATAAATAAATAAATTAATTAATAGTAATAATAATAAATGTATTATAAATACAAATTAAACCTTAAAATATATATAAAGACAAGATGTGAACAATGTTTAAAAAATATAAATAAACAACATAATAATTAATAACAATAATAATGATATACAATATATAATGTAATAATAGAAATATATATAATACAATATGTAATATGTAATTAATAAATACATTAGTGCTGACAAACGATTAATCACATCCAAAATATAAGTTTTTGTTTACATAATATATGTGTGTGTACTATTATAAATACATGGACATATTTACAAACATTTACATATTTATATTCTTATATTTTATATTATATATATACATATATTTATTATATAAACATGACATATTTTATATCTTAAATATGTGCATGCATGTGTTTGTATTTATATATACATAATAAATATACATAAAATATATATTTTAATTTGGATGCAATTAATCGCGATTAATAGTTTGACAGCACAAAAATAAATACAATAACAACAATAATAATAATGTAACAAATATATAATAAAATGAAACATTAAATCACTGTTTCAATAGTATAAAGACAAGACATGAACAATAATGTATAATAATTTAATGAAATATACTTTAATAAAAATATACATTAATATACTATATACATTGTAATAATATAAATATTGTATAAAATATATAATTAATAAATATAACTTGAATAAACAAGTAAATGAATACAACAACAGTAACAACAACAACAAATAATATAATGAAAAATTATACCAAGTGTAAGAGTTATATGCAACTTTGTTGCCATGACAACATAATGACTAAAACTGTAAAGCAACTATAAAAATGACAAGGACAGATTTCATAGCTCAAATAATATAGAAGTTTTAGCAGAAAAATGAATGTACTGTAAGTGTTTTTTTTTCTTTTTGCTTTCATAAAATGATATGCTTTACATTTCTGTTTTTAAATCCTCCATTCACTTCCATTGTAAGTGCCTCAGTGTAACCTGCATTTTTGCATTTTGTAAAGGTGGGATGAGTCAAAATTTTTGTGGTAATCAACATTATGCCACAATGACTTGAACTTGAACTGAACCCAGAAAATTCCTGGTATTCCTAGCCTCAGTCTCCATTGAAACGAACTGCATGGAAAAGAGCAACCAGTCCGATTCTCCTCATGTGTCCAGCGGTGGAAATGCAACCATATGGGTTTAGATCAGCAGCATGACTGTCATTTTCAAATGAGCTATTCATGCACGGCTATGTTAATGGTTGATTTCTTGCCCATGTTTTTAAGTGATTTCTCTTCAACAATTTGCATCTCTAAAGTCACCAACTTCCCTTTGCTTCTCACGAAATCATTTTAATATGATGCAGGGTTATTTGCTTTATTGTGAATTTGGTTTGATAAGAAAGACATGTACTCTTTTGCATGGTTAATTTATGAAAACTTTACAAACCTGGAAAGCTTGTGGTTACAAATAAGCTTTCACAGAACAGGTGTGCGTCATTCGTATTCTGTCAATATTATACCATCAAGCCTATCAAATTCCAGTATATATATAAACTTCTGGTTAACCAGATTGGACCCAAGGACTGAATCTATTATGTGTAGCTTTTCAAAAGCTGTTTTCAAGTGTTATTAATTGTATGGATGCAGGTCTTGTAACAGAGCAAGTATAGGCTATATGATATGAGTATAGTATGTGGGGAAGTAAGGTAAATCTCATAGGAACTACACAAAATATTACACAAAAGCAGTTCAAGTGATTGTATGTCTTATCATCATAAATTCCAATTGTCACGTAAAACAAAATTTTTATTATATATTTATTATAAATACTATTATGTAGTTAAGGGCTGTTTGTTGTGGTATAAATTATTTTAGAAATGAAAAGACGCTCAAAAAGTGTCTCTTTTCTCAGCACCGGTGAAGACTGACCAATCACAATAAGATGAGTGGCATGTTTGACCAATCACAATATTTTGTTTAAAGGAACTATAGTACAGATAATGTAAAAGCAGCATGTAAATAAGTGTTACTTGACCAAATATAAGGAAGGTTTTGCCCCATATTGTCCAGGCAGGTTAAAATGTTGACTCTTACTTTGGCAATAAAGCAATAAAATAATGAAATACTGTATTAGCATAGTCAAATATTTTTCTCGGACAAACTATGTTTTCATGGCCAGCGATGCAAATTTCATTTGGAAAAACAAATTCAGTGTTTTCAAGCCCGTTTATGTGTAACATCTGCTTAATCCAACTGTTTTTACTAGCATATACCCAAGGAAACAATACCAGTGACGCTGGCATTTGCTAGCCAAATTATTTTATTTATTTGTTTATTTTTATTATTTACTTTTTTGATGCTGAAAATTAAATTGTTATACCTATTCCTGCAAATAAAAACATGGGGAATATTATTTTTATTATTATTATTATTATAAGCTTTTTTGATTGTATTTGTATGCAATTGTATTTGCAGTTGGCATACATTTTGTTTTCTTCCTGAGCTACAGGAAGATAAAAAGTTGACATTTCTTATATATTGTAGATTAAGATTTAAAGATTTATGGTAGAATCTACTGTAATTATCATTCATTCAAAAAAGGATGAGGATGTAGAAGTAGGTATACTGTATACACAAATCAAGCATACCATTATAACCACCCTCCTAATATTGTGTTGCTCCCCCTTTTGCTGCCAAAACAGCCCTGACCTGCTGAGGCATGGACCTATTAGACCCCTGAAGGTGTGTTGTGGTATAGCAGCAGATCCTTAAAGTCCTGTAAGTTGCAAGGTGGGGCTTGCATGGATTGGACTTGTTTGTTCATCACATCCCACAGATGCTCGAATGGATTGAGATCTGGGGAACTCGGAGGCCAAGTCAACACCTCAAACTCATTGTTGAGCTCCTCAATCCATTCCTGAACCCTTTTTGCTTTGTGTCAAGGCGCATTATCCTGCCACTGGGGAATACCATTTCTATGAAAGGGTGTACATGGTCTTCAACAATACTTATAGGTGTGCCAAAGTAACGTCCACATGGATGGAAGGACTCAAGGTTTCCCAGCAGAACATTGCCCAAAGCATCACACTGTCTCCGCCGGCTTGCCTTCTTCCCCATAGTGCATCCTGGTGCCATGTGTTCGTCGGTGGACAGGGGTCAGCATGGGCACCCTGACTGGTCTGCGGCTATGCAGCCCCATACGCAACAAACTGCAGTGTACTGTGCATTCTGACACCTTTCTATCAGAACCAACATTAACTTCCTAAGCAATTTCCGCTTCAGTACAGTCGTCTGTTGGATCGGCCCACAAGGGCCAGCCTTCACTCCCCACGTGCATCAACGAGCCTTGGCCGCTCATGATCCTGTTGCTGGTTCACCACTGTTCCTTCCTTGGACAACTTTTGATAGATACTGACCACTGCAGACCAGGAACACCCCACAAGAGCTGCGGTTTTGGAGAAGCTCTGACCCAGTCACCATCACAGTTTGGCCCTTGTCAAACTCGCTTGTTCATTTTTCCTGCTTCTAACACACCAACTTTGAGGACAAAATGTTCACTTGAAAAAATAACAGGTGCCGTGATGAAGAGATTAATCAGTGTCATTCATTTCACCTGATAGTGGTCATAATGTTATGCCTGATACACACACACACGTTTGTTTCTGTGAATTGTGGGGACTATCCATACACTTCTATCACCTTTATACTGACCAAACAATATTTTCTATCCCCTAACCCAAACCTAACCCTAACCCTAACCCTATCCCTAACAGAAAACCTGTTTGGATTCTTAAGGCCATTGCATACCGAGTCCGAAATTTCTGAATGCTTTTTCTTTCTGGGTTTTCCGTATTTGTCATCCTTTCCTATCAAAATGCTTGCTACGGATGCGAAAATGCAGAAAATCGAACCTGATCTGAATTTTTTTTATGACGGACAAAAGTTTCGGAGGCAGTGTATAAATGATTGACACAACGTGAGGTCGGATTTATTTTTTAATGGGCAAAAATTTCAGACGATAATTTCGGAGTGTGCAATGACCTTTACACTTTCAGATAAACATCATTTACTATTTTTGTGTCTATTAATGTCAACATTTTCAGATTTACTATCCTGTAGCGTAAACCAGTACACACACACACACACACATACTTTAGCACCATTATAAACTGGCCATCTGTGACCCTGGGTGGAGGTCAGGCAGGACAATATATAGAAATTCCATTGTGAATAGTGAGGAGTGGAGGGGCATGATGGGAAATGGCAACTTTGTGCTTAGGGTGCAGCTCTTCCTGATCCTGAAGTGCCAAAAGCCCAGCTAAGTATACATTATATATTAAGAATATCCTTTAACTCAATATTTTTTTTTTTTTTTTTTTGCTCCGCCTCTTTGTGTGGACTTGCTTTGCCATTTTGATTTTAAAACAAAGCTGCTTGATTGCAATAGATCATCATGGTTTTATATTTAACAGTACAGTAAATATTTGATTGCTATAGTGGGTAGTTTTTGCAAAGTTTCCCTCTTTAATTTAACAGTCTCTTTGTTAGTGACAAGGAAGTTGGTTCGGTGATGTCATTACTCATTTGAAGCTTTACCTGTGATATTCTGAGAAGAGCGTGTCAGTGTTTGTACTCTAAAGCTGAGAGGGAAGAACTCAGTTTCCATCTCTGTTTTTTATGAAATAAGTTTCGGTGTTCATTGTATATAATACTTCCCTTGAACACCCTTTTGAGCAGTACTTCACTGTATTTCTGATGTGGGCAAACTGCTTTGAGGAAAGCATTCACAACATAAATTTCACTGTCATGTTAACTTCTCTAAAACCGATATAGTTGTGATAAGACAGTATTTAATCTGTAATGTTCTTGTTTACACGAGTGAGTTAAAGAAACAAAGACAGAAATGTCTCCATCTAGTGGTGATGACAGAGTTTACAGTTAGGCTAATATAATGAAACTATATACACTTGACAACATAACCAGATAATTTAAATGCATGCTTTGGCAAAGAGATTTATTCCTACACAAAATATTACTTAAAAGCACCACAAGAAAGCTATTGTATGTCTTATCATCATAAATTCCAATTGTCACGTAACAATTTTTATTATACATTTATTATAAATACTATTATGTAAGGGCTGTTTGTTGTGGTGTAAATTATTTTAGAAATGAAAAGACGCTCAAAAAGTGTCTCTTTTCTCAGCACCGGTGAAGACTGACCAATCACAATAAGATGAATGGCATGTTTGACCAATCACAATATTTTGTTTAAAAACGGACCAATCAGAGTTTCTGTAGGGTACATAAATACTTTGTTTCTGAAGCTCACGGAGCAGATTTTACAGATAAATTAGAGTCCCTTAAAACGGAGGTCGTGTGGTTTTGTGCCTTCTTTGGTCGTTTATGGATTTATGTATTGTGTTAATTAGTAGCCTACGTTAATAATTCATAACGTCTTGTTGATTTTAATTCAGGAGTAAATGTGTAGAAAAGTATGTTTGACTTTCCTGTCATTGGTCACTTACGTCTGGATTTAAGTGGAATTTAAGTCTGAAGTCGACAGTTAATGAATTAAAGTCCAGGGTTAAGTCGTTTTTTGAGATTTAGACTTTCATTACTTGAGTTTTCATCTCTGTTAATTATGCACTTCGCTTCTCTCTGCAGGGCTTGAATGCGCAGGATACTACAGGTCAGTAACATTTACAGTCACATTATCAAACATCAGAGTCTCATACAAGTTAATACGTTTATATTCTGTTACTGTAATACAATATGCAATGCTGTTTACACTTAATTTAATACATTCTTAATAATTATTTCAGTACATAAATGCATTACATTCAGACATTTTCTTTTAAGCATGTCAATAAATATTATTTTATTTCTTCATTAATCTAAATGTCCCAGCAGCCCCAGCCACAAGTGCTCTTTCTCAAACAAGTGAGTATTTTTATTTTTTTTTCATGGACGATTAAGTAAATGTGGTAATATTGTATATTGTAATAATAACTATGCTTATTCCATGTCAAATCCCAAGTATCAAACATCAGCATCTACGTCTTAAATTTACATTGGGAGATAGAAAATAGTAACAATATTTCATTCATACAGATTTAATGCAATTTAATGTATTGTAATAATTCTCACACTTTTTTCTTTCTTCATGCATCAAGATGTCCCAGCAGCTCCTTCAACAACAAGCTCTCTTTCAACCGAGTCTCAAACATCAACTCCTTCAAGTAAGTATTTTATGGACAACTGAGTAAATGTGACCCTGGACCACAAAAACAGGCATAAGGCTTAATTTTTTTAAATTAAGATTTATACACTGATTTATACATTTATGCACTTATACATCTGTAAGCTGAATAAATAAGCTTTTTATTGATGTATGGTTTGTTAGGATAGGACAATATTTGGCCGAGATACAAGTATTTGAAAATCTGGAATCTGAGAGTGCAAAACAAATCTAAATATTGAGAAAATCACCTTTAAAGTTGTCCGAATGAAGTCCTTAGCAATGCATATATAATGATATATTCATGGAACATGATCTTTACTTAATATCCTAATGATTTTTGGCTTAAAATAAAAATTTTGACCCATACAATGTGTTGTTGGCTATTGCTACAAATATACCCCAGAGATTTAAGACTGGTTTTGTGGTAACAAATGTGGTAATAGGAAAATTATATCTGTATTTTATTAATTTTATTGTTAATGTGGTATATTGTAATAATAACTTCCCAAGTATCAAACATCAGCATTTACATGTTAAATTTACATTGAGAAATAGGAAATAGTAACAGTATTATATTCATACAGATCACAGCAATTTGATGTATTTTAATTTAGGGTTGCAAAAAGGTGGAAAATGTCCAGTAAATTTCTGAAACATTCCAACATTTGCGAAAAACTTTTAAGATTTTTTGGAATCTTCCAGGGATTTCTGGAAAGTTTTCGGAAATTTACCAGAAATGTTCAAGACCTTTGCAACCCTAATTTTAACCATTCTCGCAGTGTAAAAATTTGACTGTATGCAAAAAAACTAAATGTCCCAGCAGCTCCTGCAACTACAAACTCTCCTTCAACTGAATCTCAAACATCAGCTCCTTCAAGTGAGTATTTTTATTCATGGACAGCTGAGTAAATGTGTTAATAGAAAAATTATATCTGGGTCATTCCACGTGAACTCAACCAGAGGTCCCCGGTTAAATTTTTTGATTTTGCTAATAATTTTTTCCAAAGAAAGATAAACATGTATAGTGATGAAAGCCAAAATATTAAATGTCATGGATGAATATTTACTATATTGTAATCCACTATATTGTAGAGGGGGTGAAAATGGCAATTTACACCTGAGATTCAAATCCAAATTACAGGGGGTTAAAAATGACTTCAGAAAGATGGCAGCATTATAATGTTATTTTTACACAGAGATTGGTAGGTCTATTAGTAAAATCTGCTGACTTTAGCAATCTTTGGTGCATAATGTGCCATTCAAAATTGGGGAAAGATCACTTTTCAATTTTTTTTCTCCAAAGTTTGCAGGCCTGTAACTCAAAAATGATTAAAGATATTTTAATGCCCTTTTATATATTGAGTCTTAACAATTTTTTCTTTTGGCATCTTCATTTTTATGGCCCTATATGGCTCAGTTCCAAATGTACTGGGATTTAAATATGGCTCCAGGAGTAAATCATTCAATTATACACATTTTTAGTGGTCAAAAGGCATTTTTAGCTTTATAAAGCCAGTTATTTTTTCTAACCAAATTAAATGTATGCATCATCTTTTGTGTCAAATTCATAAATTTAATCAATAAATTCAAATAGTAAGACACGGCTTTTACCAATCAAATGAAATCATTATCAACAATCTGAAGTATGTATATGGATTCACACAGACTGTTTAATGCAGTTACAAATGTATAATTAATGTTTTCATGTAAAAAAAAAGTGGAATACTGATATTTGAAAGGATTTATTGGGGGAAGGAAAATATACTTTAAATATAAACCTAAAAACGCCAGTAGGTGGCAGCAAATTACTGTATGAGTGAGTGTGTTGCTCAGAGATACAAAACTGTTCTGCTGTGTCTTTGTTTGAAATTGCATTTCTTGCCAAAATAGAGCAAAAACAGGAACTGTCGTGTCTAAATTGTTAATATTAATAAAGACTTGTATATTGAGCTGTTTTATAAAATCAGTATCACATTGCTGATATTTGGAGAAAAACAGCACTCTTCATGTGATATTACCTATGAGATGATATAAATATAAAAGACATAAAAATCATGCAGAGGCATGGCTTATCTTGAATTTTGAGGGAATTATAAATGTATTTTAATAGACTAAATCATGCAGTGAAAGCGTTAACTCTAAACACGCACAAACAGTAGTCTAGCCCACATCTCATAGTGTGTTTGTGTGCACTCTCTAGCTGTTTTTTTTATATAATCGATAATGTCAAATTCACATATCATTTACACAATAATTCCAATATTATCATAGATGATATACTGTATATCACACACTCTTTGTAGACCCATAATAATCCATGACTTTCTCCAGTGTACAAAAGTGTACAGGAGTTTTTGTTGTTAATTTGTTTAAATCATATTTTAAATCACACACACAGAAAAAAAAAACACTCTGATGTGCCAAGCCATCAGAACCAAACTGAAAACCATGGTTAAAAAAACAGGGTATGTATGTTGTAGTAATAACTGTGCATATTTCAGATCCCAGGTGTTCAAGTGAAAGTGAAGCAGTCAATCAAGTTTACATTATTTAGTAAACTGATTTCCACATTAATAATAATAAAACTGTCAGGATTTTGGACTGTCTGTGTGTGTTTTTCTTCCCACATACTCCCCGTGACCCAGTTTCCCCATATGTGATTGTTCATGTGATTCTGGTCTTTCTCAACTAATTGCCCCTCGTTTAGTTCTGTATTTAAAGTGTTGTCTGCCCCATGTTTCCTTGTCCGGTGTTATACATCTCTCTTCTGGCTGCATTAAAGATTGTGAAGCTGAATCTCCTGGGTCTTCAATCTCCTTACTCAGACAGAGTAGAAGTGTGACAAAAACATTATATATGTCAGAAATATGGACCTATCTGGGTTGTTTTTACTCCCCATGTGCTCCATGTCCCAGTTTCTGTCTCCCGTTGATTGTGTTTAATGTGATTCCAGGTGTGTCTTGTTCTTCCCTCATTGTCCTGTGTTTAAAAGCCCTAGTCTGTTCAGTTAGTTTTGTCGGTTCTCGAATGTCTTTCTTGTGCTCTATGTTCCCCATTTGGATGATTAAAGACTCTCGTTTTGGGAACTCCTCGTTCCTCCTTGTGAACTGTGACAGTAGAACCGACCAACAACAGTTACCTCTGCGTCTACCCTCTGTTTTGTTTACCGTTTTTACTCAGTTTTTTGTTTCGGTTGTGGGTCCCCCATGGATCCCCTCCTTCGCCCAGAATACCACCTCCTCCTCCTGCTGGAGCAGGGGGAGAAATCGCTCGAGGGCCACACTAGACTGTTCCTGGTCCTCGCCGGCATCATTACCTACCCGGACGATGTGCTCTGTGCGTTCTATGATGCCAGCTTAAACTCTGCGTATGATAGGGAATGAGCCAGTGTAATGCAAATATGTCTGAAAGGACTGATATAACAATAAGATGCAACATGAACAATATTGAATGAAGCGTTGTCTGTTGGGTAATCATACAATTATGGTGAAAATCAAATACATTTGTGTTTTCAGAAAGTAAAGAAATGCTTATATTACTTCACTAACCAAGAGAGCAAACAACCATGTGATGTCACATGCTGTGGTATTGCAAGATGTCGGTGCCCATGCTCCAAAATATAAAACAAAACATCCTTTTTTCTTTGAAATGGTTCCATAAATCTTGTTATATATTTTTTGATTAAAGTGGAAATCAGATTACTAAATAATGCAAACTTGACTGACTGCTTTATATTTAAACATAAGAAGCTACCTTTTAAATTTATGTTGGGAAGTAGAAAATAGTAATAAAACAAAATTGCATTCATACAGCAAGTTCATGTAATGTAGCAACAATTCTTGCAGTATAAAATTTGACTGTATGCCAAAAATATATATATATATTTTCTTGATACTAATTATCTAAATATCCCAGCAGCCCCTGCCACTGCAAGCTCTCCTTCAACTGTGTCTGAAACATTAGCTCCTTCAAGTGAGTATTTTCATGGACAACTGAGTACAGTTGTTAATATGAAAATGGTACCTGTATTTCATTCATTCTTATTGTTAATGTTGTATATTGTAAGAATAATTGTGTTTTTTTCATGTCAAATACCGAATATTAAACCTCAGTGTCTCTACCAGTTAAAATTAACATTGGGAAATAAGAAATAGTAACAAGACAAAATTGTATTTAGACAGTTTACAGCAATTTCAATATCAACTTTGATTGTATCTAAAAAAAAAAATAAAAAAAATAAATAAACGGAACTTTTCTTTTTCTTTGTACAATATATTCCAGCAGCCTCTGCAACTGCAAGCTCTCAAACATCAGCTACTCCAAGTGAGTATTTTTATTCATGAACAATTGTGTAAATACATTGATAGGAATACGATAATTCAGTTTATTATCAATGGTATGTTGTACTGATTTCATTGGGATTCAGCTTTGATGCCATCTCAGGTTTACTTGGAGCAGAAAACTGCACAGCTGCATCCAGAACCCAGATCTCTGGACTACCTACAAACATTATATGAACTGTATGAAACTGTATGATTTCTACAGCTGTTTCAGTTGCAAGAATCACTAATCAGCTTCTTCTCTGCTCTTTGCAGGACCAAATGCGATCGAGAATCTCACAGTAACTGAAATCTCCACATCATTTGTGCTTCTGAAATGGGATAAACAACTCGAAATGGGGTCTTCCTTTAAAGTTCAATGGACTGCTAATGCAACATCTGGAAATGTAACAGTGACGGTCACAAATGTAACGGTTACTGATCTGACCGCTGGAGTCAATTACACATTTTGCATCACAGTGGTTGCAGCAGATACATCAACAGAAAGCAAATCTGTCTGTATCTCAGCATGGACCAGTATGTAGACTTTAAAAACATTTGTCCTTTGTGTATTTACTCCAACTGCTTGACTTCTGCCCACAAACAATTATATATCAAAATATCATAGTAATTTATTAATTGAAACAGTACTTTAAAGTATTCATACTGTACAATGTTTTATGTTTAGTGGTTTGCCGCTTGAATGAGCAAATTTCTGAGATTTAGAATCAAAGCCATCTGATATTTACTGTATTAATGGAACCATGTATACAGTGGTGGCCGAAATTATTAGAACACTAGTATTTTCAGCAGCTAAAAATTATTTTAAGTTATTTCTATATTTTGCTGTGTTTCAGTAGTATGAAATATCAGTTTACATTTCCAAACATTCATTTTGCCATTAATTGTAATAATCCAGTGAGATTTTTGTTTGCACAAGGAGTCTGACAGCAGCCAGTGCTGTCTGGAATGACATGAAGAAACAGAACAAACTGAGACAGACTAAATCCAGAAGAACTGTGGCAACGTCTCCACGATGCTTCAAGAATCCTACCTGCAAAGCTACAGTACTGTTGAAAGTTTTAACCACTTGTGTAAAAATGCTGTAGAATGAGGATGCTGTCGAAAATAATGTCATAAATAGATTTTCTTTATCAATTAACTTCTATTGACTAAATTGGTTACACTTTATTTCGATAGTCCACTTTAGACATTCTACTAACTATAAGTAACTTTGTAACTACATTGTCAACTACATGTCTACTAACACTTTGAAGGGCAGGTTTAGGGTTAACAGAATAACTTGACATAAGCATGTTGTATGTTGTGGACCCATCAAAATAAAGTGTTAGAAGATATTAAGCCGACAGTCTACTAATACTCTAATGACTGCTAGTTGACATGTCTAAAGTGGACTATCGAAATAAAGTGTTACCACTAAATTAAGCATTTGGTGTGACCATCTGTTATGTGTAGTGCAGGTCAGGGAGCGCACGACGAGGAGCAAGAACAGATTAACAGTATTTTAATATACAGTATATTATCCAGGAACAGAGACACGCAGATACCAGCACATACACAAGAACTTCAAATAATAACCGACAAACTAACATACACATGCAGGCACTTATAAAGGGGCAGATAACGAGGACCAACAGGTGAAACCAATGACTAATTACACAACATGGGGAACACTAGGTCACAAGGGAGACACAGACATGTTACAGTTCGCCCCCTCCCGGAAAGGCGCGTCCTCGCATCGTAATCCAACTGAGAACAGACAAACACCAAACAGAACATAATGGAAGTCCATGGGGGAGTGGAGGGTGGGAGGAGCCAAGGGGAAGCCAGGAGCAGGAGGAGACAAATGAAGACCCAGGCCACAGTCAGGATGGTGACCCACGGAGGAGCCGACGGAGGGAGGAGCCATGTTGGAGGAGTGACCGCCGACTCCATGGGGCCGACCAATGGTGGCGGAGCCCGAGGTGGCGACAGAGAGCCGAAGAGCCAGGGTGAGGCCGAGGATCCGGAGGGCCAGGGCGGAGCCGGCGGCTTCGGCGACTGAGGTGAAGGCGGAGTTCCGGAAGGCCGTGGCGGAGCAGGAGCGACAGAGGACTGAGGTGGAGCTGGAGGGAAGGAGGAGCCCAACGGAGCCAGAGTGACGAAGGGACGAGGCAAAGCCGGAGGACTGTAGTCCCGAGGTGGAGGTAGGGGGACGACTGACCAAGGCGGAGCCGGAGGTACGAGGGAGCCCGGTGGAGCTGGAGGACTGACGGGCTCCGGTGGAGACGAGGGAGCTGGAAGCAAAGCTGGAGCCGCTGGGTCGCAGGACCGAGGCGGAGTCTGGGTCTCGGAGGCTGAGGGCGGAGACGAGGGATCCTCCAGACTCAACGCCAACGGAGCTGGAGATCGGCAGACCAGCGGCGAGCCCACGCCACAGATGGTAAGCTGAGGGTGAGCAGAGGGGCTGACGAACTCAGGCGATGAAGGTGTTGGAGTGGGGACCAGATCAATGAGAGGAGGTGGGAGAGGGAGGTTGGGTGGGATAACTTCCCAGGAATATAACTCAGGAGATGGCTTAAGGATGAGTGTGTCAGGGCGAAAGTCAATCAGGTCTCCCAGGTCCAGTTCATGCTCACCCCCAGCGGTGGCGCCGTGGGCGGGGCGTTCCATCGCCCCTGCGATCTCCACAGTTGAATCCACCGTCGGTTGAACTGCCGGCTCTCGCACCTGGACAGACACTTGGGGCTCGGGCTCCTGGACGATCGGTAGCTCTGTCGCTCCTGATGGCGATGGCTCAACGACCGCGGCAGGCTCTGGCTCTCCGTCTGCGGTGGGCTCGGGCAGCTCCGCGCTGCTACTGTTTTGGTCGGTTATTGTGTTATGTGTAGTGCAGGTCAGGGAGCGCACGACGAGGAGCAAGAACGGATTAACAGTCTTTTAATATATATTATCCAGGAACAGAGACACGGAGATACCAGCACATACACAAGAACTTCAAATAATAACCGACAAACTAACATACACACGCAGGAACTTATAAAGGGGCAGATATCGAGGACCGACAAGTGAAACCAATGACTAATTACACAACATGGGGAAAACTAGGTCACAAGGGAGACACAGACATGTTACACCATCCTTTGTTTTGTTTTTTTTGTTTCTTTTTGCCCTAGGTGCACTTTCACATAGTTTTTCAGGTAGCTTTGCAGGTAAGTTTCTTGGGGACGTTGCCACAGTTCTTCTGGATTTAGTCTGTCTCAGTTTGTTCTGTTTCTTCATGTCATTCCAGACAGACTGGATGATCAGATCAGATCTCTGTGTGGAGTACTGGCTGCTGTCAGACTCATTCTGCAAACAAAAATCTCACTGGATTATTACAATTAATGGCAAAATGAATATTTGGAAATGTAAACTGATATTTCCTACTGACATACTACAGGAAAAGATAGAAATAACTTAAAACCATTTTTTAGCTGGTGAAAATAATAGTGTTCTAATATTTTTGGCCACCATTGCATTTGACGTACCTGGACTCAATGAGGTCTCATCTAAAAACAAATATTATATTAAATTAGAATAATAAGACACAATAGGCTGTTAATCCTATTAAACCATCTTTGCATTGAAGAGCTGGCATAGAAGCTCCATCTGAGCTTTACTTTAAACATAATTGTATAATTCATGCATCTGTTGTAATTTTACCACCATTACATATTTACTTTTCTCTCCCCACACAGAGCCAGATGTGATCAGGAATCTCACAGTAAACAACATCACAACATCATCTGTGTTTCTGACATGGAATGAACCAGGTGGAAAAAGAGATTTCTTTAAAATTCAATGGACTGATGAGAAAACAAACAGAAATTCAACTACTAACACTTCCTATCACATCACTGGTCTGACTGCTGGAGTCAGTTACACATTCTGCATCACTGCTGTGGCAGCAGATCAATCAACAGAAGGAGGAACTGTCTGCATCTCAAACTATACCAGTATGTAAAACTATAAAATATCTGTTTTGTGCTATATAGTACGGTATCAGAGTTATGCCTTCCACCTTTTTTAGTCTGTTATTAGTTCATTTGTCCCACCAGTTCACATTTCCCCTATATGTATTTATTTTTCACTTGTGTCCTGATTGTTGAGAAAAAAAAAAAAGACATTCGTGAATTGCTCTTTTCTTCTGTACACAGAGCCGGATGCGATCAGGGATCTCAACGTGTCTAAAATCACAACCTCATCTGTGTTTCTGACTTGGGTTGAACCAGCTGGAAATAGCTCTTTCTTTAAACTTCAGTGGACTGATGATAAAACAAACAGAAATTCAACAACTACTAACACTTCCTATCACATCACTGGTCTGACTGCTGGAGTCAGTTACACATTCTGCATCACTGCTGTGGCAGCAGATCTATCAACAGAAGGAGAAACTGTCTGCATCTCAAACTATACAAGTATGTAATATTATAAAATAATCGGTTTCTTGCTTAATAGTATGCTGACAATACTAATGACTTCTGACCAGAGGTGGGTAATAACTACATTAATTCAACTATGTTTACTTTAGTAACTTTTTGGAAGATATGTACTTTTAAAGGGGTCATCGGATGTTGTTTGAGCTGAAATGTGTCTTGGCAGTGTGTGTACACAACCACCCTAAAATGATAAAAATCAACCCAGTGTTTATTTTTTTTTAATCTTGATAAATCCAAACCCCTTTCTCATATCAAGCCAATCTTAGATTCTTGGCAGAATGACGTAGTTCTGCACAGGCCCCTAAAAAAAAATTCGGATCAGGTTTGATTTTCTGCGTTTTCGCATCCATAGCATGCATTTTGATAGGAAAGGATGGCGAATACAGAAAAACGCATGCGAAAAGTTCGGACTCCGCGTGCAATGACTTTATAGCTGGGTTTCCATCACCCTATTTTAATGCGCATTTTGAAGGCTTGTATGAGAAACGAGTGATGGAAACGCCAAATTTCTAATAAAAATCCCTTAGTTCGCAATAAAGTTTTTACGCTTGCTTGAGGTGGTTTTTGACTTGTGCGAAAAAGGGTTGATGCGGATAATGGGAGATGGAAATGCATTTTGTAAATAAATTCCTCCAAGCGCATCAAAAAAGTCATGTTACTTTGCGCTATGGGATGGCAAAACCTGACTAACCAGCAGACCGATGTAATTCCACAGCATTATGGTAATTCTCAAATGCCCGAGCAAAGTCTGTCGTCAAAGTATTTCTCTAATTGCCTCCTAGAAATGTCTTACACGACTGCGTTCCCAAACAGCAACATCCAACTCCGAAGGCATTGTGTTTCGTCTGCTCGCTCTGAGGCGCAAATAATTTAATATATATGAAAATATTATATATTCACCTACTTTTTTTTGTGATTTATAGTGTTGGTTTATCAGGAAGTGAAGATTTTGTTCTCTCTTTCTGATCTGATACGTGATGGGAAAAGAATGTGAGTTGAATGAGTTTGGCAAAAGGCAGATTCAAACTTGTGTCAATCGCTTTAGAAGTTATCATCAAGAGTCTCCCTACACCACTGCTGTCGTTGTTGAAGATGCGTCTTTTGTAATGATTTCTATTGCAAGTAGACATTGGTGGGTACAGTTACTCTAAATAGCCTCTGCTAACAAGGTGGGCTATTTGCACTTACTAGACACTTCATATTTGGAACTGTTTTGGCGATTATAGAGCAAATCAGAAATACTGTTCTGTAATGTAAGTCACTTAATATTAACTTCTTGTATTTTAATTGCATAAAATTAGTATCTCATTTGCAGTCATGCTAACATTTGGGAAAACAGCATTCCTCTTCCTTGATTGATATTGCTGAACTATACCATATGTTACAAAAAACAAAACAAAACAAAACTCATACAGACAAATGTCACTGGTTCTGCATGAGAAACTGTCTGTGTGGTGTGAAAACATTACAATAAGATACCTTTTCAAGATTAGACGTTCTACTGAAGCTGAGATTGGAAACAAAATTTCACTGCACTGTCATGTCACGATCTTTTCCACATTTGTAAGTAAAATTGTCTTTTTTTTTTTTCCATGACAAAAACACATTATGTGCTTGGCTTTCTGATTTTCTCCTTCATTTTTGTGAATCCTGACTAGCGTCTTAACTCTGCCAGTTGTTAATTGAAAAGGCTGCACACATTTTTTTTAAAGAGTCAGACAATAACCAGTTGCCTCATTGGTTAAAAAAATCATAACATTTTACATTAATATTAAAATGAAATGAAATTTAAATTCAAAGTAGTCACTTTGATCATCTAAAATACTTGTAGGATTTACCGGTCATTTGATTGCCACCCATTTAAATGTAACTATAACAAAATACATTTACTCCTTTTAATCATTTAAATGCGGACAACTTTTATCCCTATACTTTTGTTACTATTTGATGTTCGTAACTGAGAAATAGCGATATTGCGGTTGAAATCACAGTTAGTAAAGCTGTTTCAAACAAGCTTGCATGACCGCCACTCTCTCTGGTTCAGCGGCAGCCCGAAAGCAGGTTTAAGTATTCCGGTGTGATCATAACGTTAAAGATTACTAGACATAGTGGAATCATTGTCATTCAGGAATAAGATTGCATGTGTTTGAATTAAGATTTTTAATGATTAATCGTGCATACATATTGCCCTGTATTGCCTATGTGTTATGTCATATTTGTACCAGACCTCAAAAGTAGCCCAGACCCAGCCCGCCACCTCCCCTCATCTTTGTATTTGCTCTTCTCTCCCCACACAGAGCCAGATGTGATCGATAATCTCATAGTGTTTGAAATCACACCATCATCTGTGTTTCTGACATGGAATGAACCAGCTGGAAATAGATCTTTCTTTAAACTTCAGTGGACTGATGATAAAACAAACAGAAATTCAACAACTACTAACACTTCCTATAACATCACTGGTCTGACTGCTGGAGTCAATTACACATTCTGCATCACTGCTGTGGCAGCAGATCTATCAACAGAAGGAGGAACTGTCTGCATCTCACAATTTACCAGTAAGTAATGTTATAAAATATCAGTTTTGTGCTATATAGTACGGTATCAGAGTTATGCCTTTCACCTTTTTTAGTCTGTTATTAGTTCATTTGCCCCACCAGTTCACATTTCCCCCTATATGTATTTATTTTTCACTTGTGTCCTGATTGTTGAGAAAAAAAAAGACATTTGTGAATTGCTCTTTTCTTCTGTACACAGAGCCGGATGCAATCAGGAATCTCAACGTGTCTAAAATCACAACCTCATCTGTGTTTCTGACTTGGGTTGAACCAGCTGGAAATAGATCTTTCTTTAAACTCAAATGGACTGATGAGAAGAATAATGCAAATGCAACAGAAACTTCTAACACTTCCTATCACATCACTGGTCTGACTGCTGGAGTCAGTTACACATTCTGCATCACTGCTGTGGCAGCAGATCAATCAACAGAAGGAGGAACTGTCTGCATCTCAAACTATACCAGTATGCAAACTTATATAGTACATGTTTTGTACTACAAAGCACATTTAAACTACTTGACTATCATGGGTAGTTGTTCAATGAATGGAACCAGTTGCAGTATTGATCTACAGTAATTGCTAGCAGTACCTCTATTAATCCAAAAATGAGAAAAGACAAAGAACTGAACAGAACTGGGGGTATGAAGGAGGCAAAAATGAGGGAAATGAGAGGGAAAAAAAACAAGGAACAGACAGGGCTAATTGATTAAGAATTGAGTGTCAAACAAATGAGAACATTCTTAGAAACCTAGAAACCAGCAAAGCGGGTACAAAATACATGAAAGGGGACATCGGGATCAACACAATGAGGAAACCTTAAAATTAAGATCCACTGAACTCAAAATAGGAAAAAATTATATTGATTTTTGACCCACCAATATTTTTTTAAAGTAATTTAGAGTTATTCCCATTTAAAGCAACACTCATTTGTGCTGCTTTTTCTTTTTAGTAAAAATATCACACAAAGCTCATGTTAAACATTAAATATCAAAATACTGCCTTCCCCCTGGCCAGTCTATTGTTTGTTAATTTGGCCCACCAGTTCACCTTTCCTTTACTTTGCATGTGTCTTGCTTGAGGGTTTTCTCAAATCATCAATTACATTTACATTTATTCATTTAGCTGACGCTTTTATCCAAAGCGACTTACAATTGCTATATATATCAGAGGTCGCACGCCTCTGGAGCAACTAGGGGTTAAGTGTCTTGCTCAGGGACACATTGGTGTCTCACAGTGGATTCGAACCCGGGTCTCTCACACCAAAGGCATGTGTCTTATCCACTGCGCCATCACCACCCCCTAATTATGTCTTGCTCTTCTTTTCCCACACAGAACCAGATGTGATCAGGAATCTCAGAGGGACCAATATCACAACATCATCTGTGCTTCTGAGATGGGATGAACCATTTGGAAATAGATCTTTCTTTATAGTTCACTGGACTGATAATACAATTACTACTAACACTTCCTATAACATCACCGGTCTGACTGCTGGAGTCAATTACACATTCTGCATCACTGCTGTGGCAGCAGATCAATCAACAGAAGGAGAAACTGTCTGCATTTCACAATTTACCAGTATGCAAACTTATAAAGTTTATTTGTATAGCGCTTTTTACGATACAAATAGTTGCAAAGCAGCTCTATAGGAACTTAAGTTTCCACAATATATTTATATATTGCAGAACCTTAATACATTTAACTGATGGCAACATTTGGTAATTCTGTATGTTGTCTGAGCATCGGCATCATCTGAGGGGTTGGCATTATCTTTTCTCAGGTGTTCGGTCATCTCAGATCATTTAAGGGTTGGATCCAGACTGAAGCTTCTGTCATTCCTAGTTACCATGGGATGTTAATCCCGTGGCAGAAACAGAGACAAATAGAGACATAATTAGCGTAGCTGCTGTTCCATCTAAGCAAAAAGTATTTGTTCAACCCAAGCTAAAGAATAATAATAATGTATATTTGATCAGATATAACTGCAGTACAAGATTATAAAATGCATTATGTGAATGCTTGGCTAAAGAGATGTGTCTTTAATCTAGATTTAAACAGAGAGAGTGTGTCTGAACCCAGAACGTTATCAGGAAGGGTATTCCAGAGTTTGGGAGCCAAATGTGAAAAAGCTCTACCTCCTTTAGTGGACTTTGCTATCCTAGGTACTACCAAAAGTCCAGAGTTTTGTGACCTTAGGGAGCGGGTTGGATTGTAGCGTGGTAGAAGACAAGTTAGGTACGCAGGAGCTAAACCATTTAGGGCCTTATAGGCAAGTAATACAATTTTGTAAATGATACGGAACTGAATAGGTAGCCAGTGCAGAGACTGTAAAATTGGGGTAATATGATCATATTTTCTTGACCTGGTAAGAACTCTAGTCGGTGCATTTTGGACTATCTGTAGCTTGTTTATTGAAGATGCAGGACAACCACCTAGCAGTACATTACAATCAGTGTTGGGGAAGCTACTCTGAAACTGTAGTTTGACAAGCTACAAGCTACTCGTAAGTTAAAGTAGTTAAACTACAGTCAAGCTACCCTTTTGGAAAAGTAGTTAGCTACACTACAAGTTACTATCAAAAAGTAGCTAGCTACATTGAAACTACTTTTGATTTTTTTGAACAACGTATATTATAAATAACTGAATAAGTGTCTGAGGAATGTTTTAAGTAAAATATTTAGTGTTTAAAACAATGCAATGCAATTATGATTTCAAAGAGTATTGTTTTATTACATACAACACTCAAATATCTCAGACTGTTACAAAAAGTGTAACCTTTACTTGTCGTTTCTTTGAGAGACATGAACTTGGACAAATAAGGCCATGGGTAATTAACGTTAGTTGTTTCTCCAGCCTCCAAATCTGCCGCCACGTCTTGCTCCATCATGGATAATATGGGTGTGTCAACCCACTTCTGTATGTCATTGAACCGTTAGCCGCAAGATGCGTGATTAAACAACAGGTGGCGGTAATGGCAAAAAATGAGTTTGTAATCTAACAAGAAGAATATCCTTGCATCGCGCTGATTCGCGCAGGCTCGACAAAACGCAATGTAGCTTTTGCTCGCGCTACACCGCTACTTGCTGCAAAAAGTAGTTAGCTACTGGAAAAGCTACACTGTTTAAAAAGGAACTGAGCTACTGCCAAGCTACCGAAAAATGTAGTTAAGTTAGTAGCGTCGCTACTTGTAGTTAACTACTCCCCAACACTGATTACAATAGTCCAGTCTAGAGGTCATGAATGCATGAACTAGCTTTTCTGCATCAGAAACAGGAAATGTTTCTAAGATGGAAGAATGCTGTTTTTGTAACATTGGAAATATGATTTTCAAAGGACAAGTTGCTGTCTAATATAACACCCAGATTTTTTACTTTAGAGGACGTAACAGTGCATCCGTCTAGTTGCAAATTGTAATCCAAGAGGTTCTGTGTACTGTTTTTTGGTCCAGTAAGTAATATCTCTGTCTTATCTGAATTTAATAGGAGGAAATTACTGGTCATCCAATCTTTTACATTTTTTACACAATCTATTAGCTTTGATAGTTTAGAAGTTTCATCTGGTCTTGAGATATATAGTTGCGTATCATCAGCATAACAATGAAAACTAATCCCGTATTTTCTAATAATATTACCAAGGGGCAACATGTATATTGAAAATAGCAGAGGACCTAGGACAGATCCTTGTGGTACTCCATACTTTACTGGTGATAATTGAGATGACTCCCCATGTATATTGCATGAATAAAGTGGTAGCGATTTGACAGGTATGATCTAAACCATCTTAAAGCCTGCCCTTGAATACCAGTATAGTTTTGTAATCGATCTATGAGAATGTCATAGTCTATAGTGTCGAATGCAGCACTAAGACCAAGTAATACTAGCAATGAGATGCAGCCTTGGTCTGAAGCAAGAAGTAAGTCATTTGTAATTTTAACAAGTGCAGTTTCTGTGCTATGGTGAGGCCTGAAACCTGACTGAAATTCTTCAGAGATAATTGTTTTTGCAAGAAGGAGCACAATTGAGCAGACACAACTTTTTCTAAAAATTTTAGACATAAACGGAAGATTTGAAATGGGTCTGTAATTTGCCAGTTCATTAGAATCTAGTTGTGGTTTCTTAAGAAGAGGCTTAATAACCGCCAGCTTGAATGGTTTTGGGATGTGACCTAAAGATAATGATGAGTTAATAATATTGAGAAGCGTTCTTCTGCTACTGGTAACAACTCTTTGAGTAGTTTAGTGGGTACAGGATCTAATAAACATGTTGTTGGTTTAGATGCACTGATAAGTTTATTTATCTCTTCCTGTCCTATAGTTGTAAAGCACTGCAGTTTTTCTTTGGGTGTGATGAATGAAGCTGAAATACTAGACGCAGTAGAATCTACATTTGATATTGTATTTCTGATGTTATCTATTTTATCAGTAAAGAAATTCATAAAGTCATTACTATTAAACTGTGAGGGAATATTTAGATCGGGTGGCGTCTGTTTATTTGTTAATCTAGCCACTGTGCTAAATAAGAACCTTGGATTGTTTTGGTTATTATCTATGAGTTTGCGGATATGATCTGCCCTGGCAGCTTTTAGAGCCTGTCTATAGCAGGACATACTGTTTTTCCACGCAATTCTAAAAACTTCCAAGTTAGTTTTTCTCCATTTGCGCTCAAGATTACGAGTTTCTTTCTTGAGAGAATGGGTATAACTGTTGTAACATGGCGCAGTACGTTTTTCTCTAACCTTTTTCAATTTGAGGGGGGCAACAGCTTCTAATGTATTAGAGAAGATAGTGCCCATGTTGCTAGTATTTTCGTATAGTTCATGTGTATTTATGGGTACACAGAGCAGTTTAGTACATGTTTTGTACTACAAAGCACATTTAAACTACTTGACTATCATGGGTAGTTGTTCAATGAAAGGAAAGAGTTGCAGTATTGATCTACAGTAATTGCTAGCAGTACCTCTATTAATCCAAAAATAAGAAAAGACAAAGAACTGAACATAACGGGTATGGAGGAGGGAAAAATTAGGGGAAAAAACAAGGAACAGACAGGGCTAATCGATTAAAAAATTTAGTATAAAACAAATGAGAACATTCTTAGAAACCTAGAAACCAGCAAAGCAGGTACAAAATACATGAAAGGGGACATCGGGATCAACGGAACGAGAAAATCTTCAAATTAAAAAGTCACTGAACTCAAAAAACAAAAAACATGATACTGATTTCTGACCCACCAATATATTTTTAAGTAATTTGTAAAAGCACTAGAGTTATTCCCATTTAAAGCAACACTAATTTGTGCTGCTTTTTCTTTTTAGTAAAAATATCACACAAAGCTCATGTTAAACATTCAATATCAAAATACTGCCTTCCCCCTTGCCAGTCTATTGTTTGTTAGTTTGGCCCACCAGTTCATCTTTCCTTTACTTTGCTTGTGTCTTCCTTGAGGGTTTTTTCAAATCATCAATTATGTCTTGCTCTTCTTTTCCCACACAGAACCAGATGTGATCAGGAATCTCAGAGGGACCAATATCACAACATCGTCTGTGTTTCTGAGATGGGATGAACCTGATGGAAATAGATATTTCTTTAAAGTTCACTGGACTGATAATAAAACAAACAGAAATTCAACAACTACTAACACTTCCTATAACATCACCGGTCTGACTGCTGGAGTCAGTTACACATTGTGCATCACTGCTGTGGCAGCAGATCAATCAACAGAAGGCGACGCATTCTGCATCTCAAACTATACCAGTAAGTAATATTATAAAATAATCTGTTTTGTGCTATATAGTACGGTATCAGAGTTATGCCTTTCACCTTTTTTAGTCTGTTATTAGTTAATTTGCCCCACCAGTTCACATTTCCCCCTATATGTATTTATTTTTCACTTGTGTCCTGATTGTTGAGAAAAGAAAAGAAAAGAAAAGAAAAGAAAAGACATTTGTGAATTGCTCTTTTCTTCTGTACACAGAGCCGGATGCGATCAGGAATCTCAGAGTGTCTAAAATCACAACCTCATCTGTGTTTCTGACTTGGGATGAACCAGTTGGAAATAGATCTTTCTTTAAACTTCAGTGGACTGATAATAAAACAAATAAAACTACTACGTACACTTCCTATAACATCACTGGTCTGACTGCTGGAGTCAATTACACATTCTGCATCACTGCTGTGGCAGCAGATCAATCAACAGAAGGAGGAACTGTCTGCATCTCACAATTTACCAGTATGCAAACTTATAAAGTAGATGTTTTGTACTACAAACCATATTTAAACAACTTCACTATCATGGGTAGTTGTTCAATGAAAGGAAACATTGGCAGTATTGATCTACAGTAATTGCTAGCAGTAACTCTATTAATCCAAAAATGAGAAAAGACAATGAACTGAACAGAACTGGGGGTATGAAGGAGGGAAAATGAGGGGGAAAAAACAAGGAACAGACAGGGCTAATCGATTAAGAATTGAGTATCAAACAAATGAGAACATTTTTAGAAAACTAGAAACCAGCAAAGCAGGCACAAAATACATGAAAGGGGACATCGGGATCAACGGAACGAGAAAATCTTAAAATTAAAAAGTCACTGAACTCAAAAAACAAAAAACATGATACTGATTTCTGACCCACCAATATTTTTTAATTAGAGTTATTCCCATTTAAAGCAACACTAATTTGTGCTGCTTTTTCTTTTTAGTAAAAATATCACACAAAGCTCATGTTAAACATTAAATATCAAAATACTGCCTTCCCGCTTGCCAGTCTATTGTTTGTTAGTTTGGCCCACCAGTTCACCTTTCTTTTACTTTGCTTGTGTCTTCCTTGATGGTTTTCTCAAATCATCAATTATGTCTTGCTCTTCTTTTCCCACACAGAACCAGATGTGATCAGGAATCTCAGAGGGACCAATATCACAACATCGTCTGTGTTTCTGAGATGGGATGAACCATTTGGAAATAGATCTTTCTTTAAAGTTCACTGGACTGATAATAAAATAAATAAAATTACTACTAACACTTCCTATAGCATCACCGGTCTGACTGCTGGAGTCAATTACACATTCTGCATCACTGCTGTGGCAGCAGATCAATCAACAGAAGGAGGAACTGTCTGCATCTCAAACTATACCAGTATGTAATATTATAAAATATCTGTTTTGTGCTACATAGTACGGGATCAGAGTTATGCCTTTCACCTTTTTTAGTCTGTTATTAGTTAATTTGTCCCACCAGTTCACATTTCCCCCTATATGTATTTATTTTTCACGTGTGTCTTGATTGTTGGGAAAAGAAAAGAAAAAGGAAAAGACATTTGTGAATGGCTCTTTTCTTCTGTACACAGAGCCGGATGCGATCAGGAATCTCATCGTGTCTAAAATCACAACCTCATCTGTGTTTCTGACTTGGGTTGAACCAGCTGGAAATAGATCTTTCTTTAAACTTCAGTGGACTGATGATAAAACAAACAGAAATTCAACAACTACTAACACTTCCTATAACATCACCGGTCTGACTGCTGGAGTCAGTTACACATTCTGCATCACTGCTGTGGCAGCAGATCAATCAACAGAAGGAGGAACTGTCTGCATCTCACAATTTACCAGTATGCAAACTTATAAAGTACATGTTATGTACTACAAAGCACATTTAAACTACTTGACTATCAAGGGTGGTTGTTCATGGTAATGAAAGGAAACATTTGCAGTATTGATCTACAGTAATTGCTAGCAGTAACTCTATTAATCCAAAAATGAGAAAAGACAATGAACTGAACAGAACTGGGGGTATGAAGGAGGGAAAATGAGGGGGGAAAAAACAAGGAACAGACAGGGCTAATCGATTAAGAATTGAGTGTCAAACAAATGAGAACATTCTTAGAAACCTAGAAACCAGCAAAGCAGGTACAAAATACATGAAAGGGGACATCGGGATCAACGGAACGAGAAAATCTTCAAATTAAAAAGTCACTGAACTCAAAAAACAAAAAACACGATACTGATTTCTGACCCACCAATATTTTTTTTAAAGTAATTTGTAAAAGCAATAGAGTTATTCCCATTTAAAGCAACACTAATTTGTGCTGCTTTTTCTTTTTAGTAAAAATATCACACAAAGCTCATGTTAAACATTCAATATCATAATACTGCCTTCCCCCTTGCCAGTCTATTGTTTGTTAGTTTGGCCCACCAGTTCATCTTTCCTTTACTTTGCTTGTGTCTTGCTTGATGCTTTTTTCAAATCATCAATTATGTCTTGCTCTTCTTTTCCCACACAGAACCAGATGTGATCAGGAATCTCAGAGGGACCAATATCACAACATCGTCTGTGTTTCTGAGATGGGATGAACCATTTGGAAATAGATCTTTCTTTATAGTTCAGTGGACTGATAATAAAACAAATAAAATTACTACTAACACTTCCTATCACATCACCGGTCTGACTGCTGGAGTCAATTACACATTCTGCATCACTGCTGTGGCAGCAGATCAATCAACAGAAGGAGGAACTGTCTGCATCTCAATCTATACCAGTAAGTAATATTATAAAATATCAGTTTTCTGCTATATAGTTGTAAAGGATTAGCCCTTATTTTATTTAGCTTTTGGGGAATCTATTCTTAAGATTCGATATTGATATTTACATGATTAATCGATGTTAATCAAAACGTCCAACTTATACCTTGTTAACGATACCTCATTAACGACTTGTCCAGCAAGCATTAAAATCAGCACGTTATCTCCTAACAATTTTGTTTATCTTATTCGCGGCCAACGATAAAACAAACCAAATAGTACTTTATAAAAATTCATGAGCGTAGGTAACGCGATCTTAGGCAAATAATTTCAGACTTGAAAAATCACATAGCAACAGACAAGAGATTTCTTAATAGAATCAAAGTTTATTTCACTACTCTAACACAACACTAAGCTAAACAACACAAACAGAATACTTAAACACACAAATTGCAGGCAATGAATTGTTTTGATGTGAAGAGAGTTCTAGGCTCTAATGCTTGTTTTCAAGAATAATCTGACTTCAACCTGAGGGAATTACACGCATGGAACTTTACTATCTTTACTCTTAAAAGATAAATACAACCAGTTTCCAGCAGATTTAGGAAATATTGTTTTACTTTCCTTGCTTTCAGTTGAGTTCAGTTCCTTCCGGGTTAAGGGAAGACCGTGTGCGGATTGGCGGCTTGGTAGGTCGTCGTCACGAGAATACTCTTCAGTGGTTGGTTGGCTTCGTTCTGACTTGATGATGCTCTCAGGAAGTTGTCTCGGTTTCTGAGGCTTTAGATGTTAAAGTTGCTTGGGAATTTTGACTGAGTCCTGATCGTTGGTCACTGCTCGGCCATGATGTTTAATGGCTGGGAGCGCTGAGCAAGCAGAGAGCATGCGCAAGCAACAAACTTAAAACTCCAACTCCTACCAAGAGACACAGTTGGGTGTCTGTCTTTAACGGGCCGATTTGGGATCCACCCACGGGCGACTGACCCAATCGGATTCTTCCTGTGGGGCAGAGCCCCGCCCTGTACAGCTTTTTTTCCGTGCATATATTATCTGTTCAGTTATTTTATCACATGAAGAAATTATTGACAGCAGACGTCTATTCGTATTGTAATCATACCTTGATGAGAAAAGACAATTCTCATCCACACCAGATTACTGCTAATGAAATCAGCTTTCATTCGAAATCAAACACCAAGTATTTTGCATACCCAAAGTACATATATCAATTGTATCTATTACGCGGTTAAGCCATAGATGAAACAATCCTTAATTCTAAATAATCACACCAAGCATGTGAAACTAAACAATAGTGATCAGGAAAGTTAGACAGCAAAGATTACAACAATACCATAGATTCCAATAACACAGCAAGCTTATAAATGACATGAAAACAACCTTAATATATATTGTAAATATATTGTATACATTGTTTTGAATATATTGCTTCAATAGCAGAAACTAGTATAATTTATCCCTTTTAAAATGGGGAGAAACGCGAGGTCACGGGAATGTCACTTTCGTGGAGATCTGGTGTTTTGCTTAGTTCGGACGTCGGCTGTAAAACCGTCTTCCCTATAGATAACATCATTGAATTACTGCGTTAATGGTCAGGGAATCAGGGAGGGTTTGTGCCGGAGTCTCTCCAAATGACAAGATCTTGTCCTGTTTCTGGTTGAATTATGCTTAAGTGATAAGAAACAACCGTGAAGTCCTGTTTTAAATACATTCCGGATTTTTCCACACAAATGACCCTTTGTTTTGGGGTTCTCGTGAGGCGTTAGGGAGAGCAGAGCAGGATGCTTGAGTGCGGTGCTGGTCGTTAATTAACTTTATGACCACAGATAGTGAAAGTATTTTTTTCTTCCGGAATGTTGCCGTCCTGTTAATTGACCTGTGTATGTGTTCTTGTTTTCGACCAAGCTCTACATAGTACGGTATCAGAGTTATGCCTTTCACCATTTTTAGGTCTGTTATTAGTTGATTTGCCCCACCAGTTCACATTTCCCCCTATATGTATTTATTTTTCACTTGTGTCCTGATTGTTGAGAAAAGTAAAAAAAGAAAAGACATTTGTGAATTGCTCTTTTCTTCTGTACACAGAGCCGGATGCGATCAGGAATCTCAACGTGTCTAAAATCACAACCTCATCTGTGTTTCTGACTTGGGTTGAACCAGCTGGAAATAGATCTTTCTTTAAAGTTCACTGGACTGATGATAAAACAAATAAAACTACTACTAACACTTCCTATCACATCACCGGTCTGACTGCTGGAGTCAGTTACACATTCTGCATCACTGCTGTGGCAGCAGATCAATCAACAGAAGGAGGAACACTCTGCATCTCACAATTCACAAGTATGTAGAGTTAAAAAAGTCTTTCTTGCTATATAGTAGTAATTATATGTAACTATAAAATATATGTTTTGTGCTACAACATATGTTATAAGAATGATCCCTTCCCCCTTTTTAGTCTATTGTTAGTTAATCTTTCCCACCAGTTGACATTTCCCCCATATGTATGTATATTTCACTTTTGTCCTGATTGGAAAAAAATGCTCTTCTCTCCCCAAACAGAGCCAAATAAGATCATAAATCTAACAGTGTCTGAAATCACAATATCATCTGTGTTTCTGACATGGGAAGGACCAGCTGGAAATAGAGATTTTTTTAGAATTCAATGGACTGAGACAAGGACGACTGTCCTAACTAGTAACACTTCCTATCACATCACCGGTCTGACTGCTGGAGTCAATTACACATTCTGCATCACTGCTGTGGCAGCAGATCAATCAACAGAAGGAGGAACTGTCTGCATCTCACAATTTACCAGTATGCAAACTTATCAAATAACTGTCCTCTTCCTCTTTGTAGTCTTGCGCAAAACTCCCACAGTAACTTTTAATATAATGTTGTAACTATCGATGTTAGCTCCACCAGAAAATGGCATAAAACAGATAATGTGTTTTTTAAGGATAATCTATTGCATCTCAGTGTATACTAGCATATCATCTTTTTCATTAAATGATCTGGATAATATAATAAACAAGGTGAAATATATTACTGCTTTTTCTTCATCGGGAACATGTTTAATAATATAATAATAACACTTACCAAATTCTCATGTTGGTTCCCCTAACACAGAGTCTAACACTTTCCCTAACACTCCAATGATTGTTGGCATAGTTTTGGCAGTGATCTGTTTTCTCATCATCATGACTCTCATTCTCTTCTTCTATTCAAGAAGGTTAGTTGCCAGTGTCATCAGAGAAGTAAATAGTGGCTAGAGTTCAAGATACTGAAGGCTTGCAGATTCATTTTAGTAACATTTCTTTATTACTCTGTTACAGACAAACCAAAAAACAATGTCCTGACATCCCTGTACACACCATTAGGTAACTTTGTTTGATATGTTTATCGTTAAATATTTATTTGACAAAACTTACAAATTGTTAATGTATTATTGTTTCCTTCTATTTCCAGCAATAAAATGTAAGTAACTGATTTATTATTAATCTATTAATTTTCAATGTTGAAACATGATTCTTTGCACTTTATTGCATTTTTTTTTTTTATGGTACACAGTAATATTGCTTTGAGAATAGAAGATTATGAAGAGTACTTTAAGCAGAAACATGCAGATTCCAACTGTGGTTTTGCTGAAGAGTATGAGGTACACATGAGAAACACAAATATGTATTTTTTTTATTCAATATTATCAAACCGTTTTACTCAGGACTCATCACAGAAATTAATTTAGAAATTATGTTGCAGGAGTTGAAAACTGTTGGAACGGCACAGTCCAAAAACACTGCCCTGGCTATTGAAAACAAGCCGAAGAACCGTTACAACAATGTTCTACCTTGTGAGTAGACTGACTGTTGCATGTACTAAAAGGTGGCATGAGTTTTCCCCAATCACAGGCTTAAATCTCTAGCTGACTGATGGATTGTACCCGTCCCGGTCTATTCACACTGAAGTCGAATTGCACAAAGTCAGATACATTTTCAGTTCATTTCCTGAGGCGCAGAGCCAAAACACAGCTAAAATAATGTTCTCCTGCAAGATGCATTTTGTTAACCACTAGAGGGGCAAAAGTAAAAAATTTTAAAAGAAATAAACAAAAATGAAGAATAGATAACATGACAATCAATGTAGACTCAGGATTTTGATTATCTAAAATAGACACAGGTGATAACAATCATAAATCAAGAAAAAAAAACAAGAAATGAATGAACAGGAAATGTATACAGACAATATGTGACAAAAATGATCAAACTAAAAAAAAAGAGTTCTTGGAATATAACAGAACATGATAGGAATGACGCTCAGTGTTGCAAAGGTTATTTTGGAAATGTAATAGGTTACAGATTACAAGTTACCCTATTTAAAATGTAATAAGTAATGTAACTGATTACATTTTGATTACTTTTCTAAATTTCTAATGTTTTCAACTGTTAATCATTTTCAAATATGTAAAGTAGGCAGGGTTAACCAGTAGCACTCAACACTGATTACTGTCAGACTTTCCAAACCCTTCATCACTTAAATTAAGAATATAATAATTTAATTTTAAAACACAGCCACCCCAAAATCAGACCTTTATTTAACACCTCTTTTCACTTTGTGATTGTTCTGAGATTAAATACAGATTTACATTCATAACAAGAAATAGTTTAGTAGTTATGATTCTGTTTTTGAAATCAAATCTTTGCATAGTTATGACAGGAAACACTGGCATCTAACAATGCCTTGGGAAAAAAAAACTTAAATTAATCTTACAAAATAAAGCATATACCTAATCCCAAATAGGAAATAAAACAGTTATCGAATGAGCATGTGTCCTATTATGTGTCCTAAACTCCTAAAACATTGTCTCATATTTTAGAGCAGTCAATGCAATTTATGAAAGAAATCAATTAAATCTGTATATGGGTGTGTGTGTGAAGAAAAAATAAATAACAGTTTTCACTTTTGTAATTGTTAACATTTTCCTAAGTAACTGTAATTAAATTTCTTTCTCGGCAACTGTAACTGATTATAATTACATTTATTTCGTAATTAAATTATGTAATTTAGTTATATGTAACTAGTTACTTCCCAACACTGATGACCCTACAATGCAACCTTATGACCTTGTATAAAATCAAATGCATAATTTTTAGTTCTTAATTAATAACTACTTTATGAAACTAATTGTATGTTCGCCTTCATCAGATGATGCTTCAAGAGTGAAGTTATCAATGTGTGGCAGTTCCTTTGATGACTACATCAATGCCAACTACATACCAGTGAGTATATAAACAGAAGTGAAAGTTTTTGTTTTGGTTATGTCTAAGCATGTTTTTCACTCTTCTTTCTTTCTTTTTTATTTTTTTTTTTGAACAGGGCTATAATTCAAAAAAAGAGTTTATAGCAGCTCAGGGTCCGCTGCCCGTCACAGTGAATGCATTCTGGAGAATGGTCTGGGAGAAGAATGTCCACACCATAGTGATGCTGACTAGATGCAATGAGATGGGACGAGTAAGTTTTCTTAATGAAATATTATTATCTGGCATTTTTATGGCTTTATTTCGATAGGACAGTAATTAGACCAGAAGCAAAGTGGGGGAGAGATAGAGGAACGGGAACAGGAAAGGTCCCAGAGCTGGGACCAGAACTTGGGATGCCCGAGGCACAATGGCACTACATGTCGGCACACTGACTACGAGGCTATCGCCGCCAACCATTGTGAAATATTATTAGTCACACTGAAAAGTGATAAAATGTGAAAATTCAGAGTAAAGATAACCAGCACTCTGTCATTTTCACCAGGTGAAATGTGAGAAGTACTGGCCATCTGGGACTAATCATTATCAAAACATCTCTGTGACAACCACCTCAGAGATAGAACTGGAGAGCTGGACCATAAGAGACTTCGCAATCAAAAATGTAAAGCAACACTTCCTGCGTCTGATATCTCCATTCATTCCTTCAGTAGCATACATGAGTGAAGTTTTTTTTTTGTTTGTTTTTTTAAATCAATAATGTTTTACAATAATATGATGGATAATTCTGTAGGTGAAAACAGCAGAAACTCGCTATGTACGCCAGTTCCACTTCACGGCGTGGCCGGATCATGGAGTTCCACAGACCACTGAAGTCCTCATTGACTTCAGACACCTGATCAGAGAACACATGGACCAGCACTCACGCCACTCTCCAACTGTGGTGCATTGCAGGTCAATGAAGTTCCTATTAACAAGCATTCAGAAATTTATATTACAATGCAAACAACAAATTTCAAATTTGCCAGTCGTTAGATTAAACTTTCTCATTATTTGACCCTCACATCTTTTAGTGCCGGTGTGGGAAGAACGGGAACCTTCATTGCCATTGATCACCTGATCTTCCAGATTGAAAGAGACAGCATGGTGGACATCTATGGAATTGTTAATGATATGCGCATGCACAGGCCTCTCATGGTGCAGACTGAGGTAAGGTTTTTTGGGGATCAGTACAAGTTAAGCTTGTACCCCCTTAAAAAATGGAGGTTAAAGTGAGGCACTTACAATGAATGTAAATGCAACCAGCTTTTAGAGCAGAAATGTAAGGCTTATAATTTTGTTATAAGCACTTACTGTAAGAAAGCAGACTGAGACAGATTATTCTTTATTGAACCCATGGGTGAACAACAGGTGGAGCAGGAATGGCAGTAGAAATCAGACACAGATGTAGAAGATGACACAATGATAATGCAGTTGGTATTGATGGTACACACAGCGGATCCATGAGGGAGTCATAAAGAGAACACTACTGAAGGCTAGTGCAATCAGAGAGTCCTCTATGTACTGTAAGACTATACAATGTGGGTGACTATGTGATAAGTATATATGGAGTCCTTGATGAGCGGAGTGGAGAGGGGGCGCTCTGGTTGACCATGTACCTGATGAGCTGGATGGTTGGGATGATTGTATTGGAACATGGTGAGTAGGGATGGTCCAGAATGTCACCTCGCGTGACCTACAGCGTTTGTCTGGGATGGTCCACAAATATGAGCCAATGTATTGAGGAAATTACTTTCTGCATGGAAGACAGAGGGCTTGGTGCGCCAGCCATTTATTTCCGTTGTTAAACTTGGAAAAGTGGATTCAGACATGCCCTATGTGCACCTGCTCCATGTTCTTCAGACCATGTGCTTAGATCATTAAAATAGGGCCCAGAGACAAAGTTCAAGGGTAGATAACCAGGCTTTCTGTCTGGACTGGTAGGAAGAGGTGTCTGATCACAGGGCATCAGAATGACCTTTCCGATGCCAGATAGCATGCTGCAGGTGTACATGAGATTGGCACTAGTGTTCGACGGCTGAGATGTGGAGGGTTTACGAGAACAGGAAAATCACAGTAGAGGACACACAGTAATGGTGTTATACCCATGTATGGCTGGCGGAGACAGTTTTGGGCATATTCAGCCAAGGGCAGGAAGTGACCCTAGAGCTGCTGATGTTGGTGGTTGTAAGTTCTGAGGAAACAGGAGATTAGGCATGATAGCCAGAAGAAAAACTGCCCAGCAGCTTGAAGAAAGCTTCCAGACTTGGCATATGAATTGTGGACTTGTAGTAGGCTGTACTTCCAGAACACAAGATGAAATAGTATTTCTGTAGTCTCAAATGATTTTGGTAACCCCTTTAAAGAAACCAGGTGGCTGGTCTTAGAGAAACAGTCAATAGCCATCAGGACACAGGTTTGATTACTGAGGAAGGAAGGTTGGTTGTGAAGTCCACAACTAGATGTGGCCATAGGTGATGAGGTATTGGCAGTGGAAGGAGTTTTACAGCTGGAAGGCTGCGAGGTACATCGGACATGGCACAACCTGGGCATAAGTGGACAAAGCTCTGGACATCATGCATCATCTGGACCTATTCCAAGTTGGCACCACCAGTGCTTTGTTGCAGAAGGGCATAAAGGTTTGGGTTGTCCCTGGATGCCCAGAGAGGAGTGCAATGATTATTAATCTTATTCTAGATGAATAGATTCTGAAGCAGACCCTGGAGAATCACTAAAATGGAATCTAGAGAAGAACAAGGGCAACCAGGCCTGGTGAAGGTTTGGCATCGCAGAGGGATTCCAGGTTGCAATGTGATGACCTGGAACGAATGGTGGGAATCTTAAAGCTAGTGGTGCCACTTCTTGAATGCTTGCTTAAGTAGTTCCCAGTTGCCAATATCATACTCCTACTTGGGGGATTGTGTGCTGATGGGTGTTGATGTGAATGCCTTCTTTAGTTGCTGGAAGGATTGAGCCGCTTCAGATGGTGAGGGGAACAACAATGTAGCTGAAGTTTCAGAACAAGCATATGTCGAAGTTTGAGAAGCTGAGGAAACATTCTTTATTTGTGGTTGGAGTGGGTCAGGATTGGAAAGCTTAGACTTTTTTATGGTCCATCTGGAGTGGACCAATGATGTATCCAAAGCCCAAATTGTTCTGTTGAATGTATTGTATTATTTTAACTGTGAAGCTGTTTTAATAATCACTGTAGGATTTATGATGAGCTGTCCCAGTGACAAACTAAAATTGAATAAGACGTTACATAGAAAAGCAATAATAAGCTATTTTTTCATATTGTATGTTAACAAGCTTATTGCTTACATCATGCAGATATTCTACTTAAATATATTACTTAGCCAGACACTGAGATCTTTTATTTTTTTTTTGGAGGAACAAGGAGGAACAAGTCGAAATTATCTGTCGTAATTGACATTATGAAACAAAAATAATCGATTGAGCTTAACTTGTACTAAACATACTACATGCTACATAAAAACTGGTGTTAACATTTGTTCTACAAAGTAGGTACGCATACTCAGACTCATATTTTACACAATTTTTTTCTGTTTTCTACAACAGGAGCAGTATGTTTACCTCCACCAGTGTGCGTATGACATAATTCGATCAAGAACTGGAACCAACGTGGACTTAATTTACCAGAACGCAGCAGCTCTCAGTATCTATCAGAATGTACAATATCAAAAATCATAAATGTCCATTTAAGACGGCAGACATTTAAGCATACTTTAAGGTTCACATGTACATGATGAGCACACACACACACACACACACATATATATATATCCTTTACATATAGCTGGATTTAATTTATTTCTTGCACAGTACTCAAAATAATTGAGTAGTAGTAGTTTAATTTTAATGAATACATTTAAAAGGTTACACTGGAAAAATACAGCCATTTTCTATCATAATAATTTAAAGTAAACAGCAAGTAATTGTATTTATGATATTTCAATCAAGATATCTTTATTTTTTATCTTTATGTCCAAAAGAGATATTTGTATAATTTGACGTAATATATTTACCGCTATATCAAACATCTGTACATTTTAATACTGACATGATTGAGGGCCTTATGGGATCCCAAGTTTTAAAAAATGTTTATATCTTCAAAGTTATTTAGAGAAATATAATATATCATGCATTATTTAACTATTTAGAGCAGAAACCATTTTTTTTTATACACTAGAAGGCACTTCCAAGCTATCAGTGTACATGATAAAAATGGAAATATTGTGTGCTGTTATACTGATAATTAGAAATTAAGGAAATAGTACTGATATGGTACAGTTTAGTTATTATTATGTTGTAGATTTTGCAGAATGCATGAAGCTCAACCTGCTGTGCTGGATATGAGCATTTGCTTGGGATTGGTAATTTATGTTGCATTTTATTTTTATACAGTTAGTTTCAGCCTTCTAATTTGATAAGACAAGCAGCGATGCAAGTGTGCTAATGGCTAACTATCCAAATGATGTCTTAAATGTCTTAAATGTAAGTAACTACATTAATGTCCTATTTATGCACATTTACTTAAAAGCAATCACACCTGTAACTGGGCTGTTATTATAGTAAGCACAGCTGAGATTAGATGCACTCTGTCATATTTCTCAAAGTACTATTTAAGCTATATTTACTGTTTATACCTGTGCTGGTTACTGTTTTCTGATCAATACTTGGAATACTTTTATTTAACTTTTTATTTGTATTTGAACAGCAGTGCACTAATATCACTTTCACACTGGAGACGGTTTCTAGCTTCTGTAGCGTTTGTGAACTTATTTGTGTGTATGGATTCTATTTATGAAGCTTCTTGTATATAAGAAGTATCTTTACTGTACCTCTTTATGGTTTTGATGATCCATTCTTTGGGAAGATTCTGATAAATGTCGGAAACAATGAACACATAATGAATAACAAATAAATTAATTTTAAAACTGGTAAGAATACTCTGTTCAGTCATCCATTGTAGAGAGAAATGTTTTTCTCTAATACACATTGGCCACAATTAACGGCACCCTTTTATGCAATACTTTTTGAAACCTCCATTTGCCAGTTTATTCATTCATTCATTCATTTTTTATTTATAAAACACATTTAAAAACAACCCAGGGTTGACCAAAGTGCTGTACAGATCATAGTCATCTAATAAAGGTACAATTTACAATCTCACAAATAGCAAAACAAAGACACTAAGATAGTAAATTAAAAACCCACACTAAAAAGATGAGTCTTAAGTTTTAACTTAAATAAAGAAAGCGATGACACCATTCGGATTGAAACCAGTAGGCTATTCCAGAGTTTAGGACCTACTGTCGCAAAAGCTCGGTCTCCTCGATGTTTCAACCTAGATCTACAGACAGAGAGCAATCCAAGGCTGCCTGGTCTGAGTGACCTAGAAGGATTGTGATACTTTAAAATGTCAGAAAGATACGTTGGTGCTAAGTCATGTAGTGATTTAAAAACAAAAACAAGAATTTTAAATTCTATTCTCAGTTTTACTGGAAGCCAATGCAAAGAGGTTAAAATTAAATTTTCTACTGCCAGTCAGCAACCTAGCTGCAGCATTTTGTACCATTTGAAGACGACTGATAGATGATTGATTTGCTCCATAATAGAGAGAGTTGCAGTAATCGAGGCGTGAGGTGACGAATGCATGGATGACTATTTCAAAGTTCTTTATAGAAAGAACAGGTTTGACTTTTGCAAGACGTCTTAAATGATGAAAACAGGATTTAACCACAGAATTAATTTGTTTGTCAAACTTAAGACCTGAATCAAACAAGACACCTAGATTTTTTGTACAAGGAGTAACATAAGAGTTTAAGCAGCCAAGGTCACCAAGGTCATAGGAATCACTTGGACCAAACAGTATAACCTCGGTTTTATTCTCATTTAAGGCTAAGAAATTTTGTGAAAGCCAAGTTTTCACTTCATGAAAACAGGCTAGCAAAACCTCTATGGACCTTGAATCATTATGTTTAAAAGGGATGTATAATTGGGTATTGTCAGCGTATAGGTGAAATGAAACTCCAAATTTGGAAAAGATGGAACCCAATGGCAGTAAGTATAGAGAGAATAATGTTGGTGCAAGAACAGATCCCTGCGGGACACCACAAGAAAGATGAGCAATTGAGGAAGTGTATTTTCCCATACAGACAGAGAACGTCCTATTAGTTAAAAAAGACCGGTTCCAATTCAGAACGGTACCTTGAAAGCCTAAAAGATTTTCCAGACGGGAGATAAGAGTAGAATGATCAACCATGTCAAATGCTGAGCTGAGATCTAAAAGGACCAGAGCAACAGCACTCCCGTTATCTGTAGCCAGCATAATGTCATTAGTAACTTAGTAAAGCAGATTCAGTACTGTGTAGTTTTCTAAATCCAGACTTAAAATTATCATATAATCAGTTAGAATCCAGAAAAAGAGTGTAGTTGAGTGAATACAACCTTTTCCAAGATTTTTGAGATAAAAGGGAGATTCGAGATTGGTCTAAAATTACCTAAATCAGACACATCAAGATTTGATTTCTTCAAAAGAGGAGTTACGGAAGCATGTTTTAGGCAGTCAGGGACCGTGCCAGTACTCAGACACATATTGATAAAAAACAGGAGATCAACAATTTGCTTAAAAAAGTGTGATGGGATACTGTCATACGGACAAAATGTAGGTTTCAGATGAATTATAATGTCTTTACAAATAGCAATTTAAAAGTTTAACAGTTTAACAGTGATTTCATACAAAATTGTGAAGCAATTGTGAAGCAATTGTGACTCTGGTCACAATGATATGTAAAATAAGCTAATTGAATTACGATTTGACATTATTTCAAATGTAATTGTTTAATATCCATTTTAATTTATAATATATTAATAATTTTTTTATTATTATTTACTAATCATTTTTATGATTTTTTTTCAACTAAATGTGCCTATTCCACACTTTTGAGTCCTTACCGCAACAATGAAAAAAGGCTTTTATTATTACATTTTATCAAAGACAAACAAGTCTAGTTTCTATAGAAACAGAAATTAGCACATGAGCACATTGCTGACAACAACGCCCGCCACGAGGGAGAAAGCTGCTGATGTTGTGACCGCGGAGAGGAGCTCCGCCCCCTGTACCACGGCTGAGGGTGAGCTGAGTATGGCGTGGGGACTGTGCCACACCGAGGAAGAGAGGGTTCTTGCTCCTGAGTCAAGCCCAGAGAGGGCTTCTTTTCCAGTGTTAAGCCCAGAGAGGGTTCCCTCGGGCTCCTCCTCCACCTGCTCTGCCGCCGTTGGTCGGCCCCCTGGAGTCGGCGGCCATTCCTCCTACATGGCTCCTCCCTCCGTCGGCTCCACCATGGGCCACCGTGTGTCCTGCCTGGCTCCTGCTCTGGGTCCCTCCTGTCTCCTCCCTCCTTTGTCGCTTCCCTGGTTTCCGTGTGCCCACTCCCCACGGGATGCGCCTTCTGGGAAGGGGGAGTAATGTCACGCCCCTGGACAGTTTTTGTTGTGATTTTCCTCCCCATGTGTCCCGTGACCCAGTTTCTCCCTTGTATTATGTCATTTGGTTCAGGTGTGATTAGTCTCTCGTTGTTCTGTGCATTTAAGCCCCAGTCCGTTCAGTTAGTGTTTGTCGGGTCTACAAGTAATGTACGTGTGTCTTCCTCCTGTTCCCTGTTGGATTTACCCTCTGTGTTGGATCGAATTAAAGACTATTTCAATTATCCACGACTCCATGTTCCTTCCGGCAGCGTAACGTGACACCATACAGCTTATTAATTATTTACTTTGAACTACATTTTTAAAATAAATGTATATTATGGTTTAATTCAGATATATTAAGATGATACAACTCAAAGCATAAGAGACAAGTTCAAGATTTACTGTATATTCAATTGCAAATATTCAGTCTATTGTAAATTATATTTAAACATGACATTTTGTAATCCTAGATGAGACTAAATTCATCAACAATAAGATTAAAGAAATGAGGAGAGGAAATCAGAAAAGACTCAGCTATGCAGAGTATCTGCAGAAGGAAAAAGAACGTTACAAAAAGAGAAAGAAAAATGGGCCGATAAAGAGTGTCTCACAGCTGACAAAAAAAGGGAAAAATCAGAAAATGCAGTGGAGGATAAATAAAAGAAAACGTAGGGCAAAAAACAAAGTACTGCATGCCTCAAATCAGTTTGATGCAACAAACACATCAACTTTAGGAGATAATATTTTTTAAACATAAAAAACTGTTTGAGTTCTTTACTGCAAAACTACTATTTTTACACATGCAATAGCTTCTGTTTTCTGTTTATCTTACTATTGTTCTGTACAGTAGCCTGTTTTTGATTTCAAGGCACTTTAACATTGTGTCCTTACCGACACAAGATGTCATTACCGCAGCTCTGCCATGTGGCTTATGGTAGTTCAACTAAACATGTAGCAGTTCAAAATTTTTATTATATATGTGCACACACATATATATTGCCAAATGCATTATTGTCAAAACTTATGTAATTAACCTGTCATTACAAGTTTTATACAATGGTTGTTTGCAATGAAAATTGTAAAACATTTAGAAGTTATTAGTAATGCATTTAATAACCAAACAATAAAAATAGCCTTTATTTTTATTTTTTTAATATTTTTTTAATATCATTATTTACAAAATTGCATAAAATTTGAAAGCAATTGGAATAATACATTTTTAGGGAAATTCAAAAAGAAAGGCTGTTCCATAGTTTAGGTCCAATGAGCAAAGGCACAATCACACCTATTCTTAGGTTTGGACCTAGAGATGCAAAGTAATTGAAATTACTCAGAGATTACGACAGAATGTATGTGTTGTGTCACACAGACTCAGACAGATGGACAGAGTTCAACAACGGTTCAGTTTTATTCCAGCGATCAGCAAAATGGAGTTATGCAGGTAAATAAATCAAGATTGTTGCAGTTCAGGGTTTAGATGGTGAGGTAAATGGTGTTTACTGTCTTTGCAGGTGCTAGAGAGATGATAGTCTTCTTTTAGGCAAGTATCTAGGTAATGCCAAACACTGGGTGAACACACAGGAGGAAAACTTTGGAGACAGAAACTCAGGAGTAACACTGGAGATACAAAGGTGACAGACACCCTGGAAAATACAGTCTTGACTCTAAACAAGACCAGGGGTCTCATTTATAAAACTCTTCGTAGATGTCATCCTAAAAGTGTACGTACATACAAAAGATCGATTTTGCGTATGCACAAAAGTTTTCAGATTTATAAAACCATGTGTACGCCAGAACCTGTGCAAAAATCCCTTTATAAATCCCAGTCAGGGGAAGATGTGCGTCCGTGCATCTCCACTCCGTCTCCTCCCAGGAACCATCATATAGAGCTTACAACACCTAGTTTACCATGCATAACCTCATCTGCATATCATTTCCATGCATATTCCCATCCATGTGACACCATGTTTAGCACAAGGTACATGACATTAAGAAAATATGAGATATGGACTATAAATGCCATTTGTGTCAAACATTAATTTTTATTGCTAAAAATCATCCAATATCCTTGCTATGTTTTAGAATAAATATATCAAAATATTCATAAAAACAAAACTGTTTAAAATAGTTATCAAATAAATATTTTAGAATAAAGTTATAATGTTTAAAGTTAGAAAGAATAAACTTGATCTCATTCTTTTACACTGGCCAAATTGTATTTCAGTTTTTAAACAATTCAAATCAAATTAAATGTATGGACTTTTGCTGATAATGTGAACATATTATTGCTATTTTTAGTGGAAACAGATAGGCCTATGCAGTGTAAATACAATTGTCTGACTCGCGTTTACTACTCTGCAAATCTTACCGTTTACTTCCAGTTGTAAAAATATCTGCAGTTCAGTTTAAAGATGAATTATTGTGCACCCATAGCACTCCTCGCTGTCGTTAAAACATAGCATGCCACAGGAAAAGTAATCAAGCACATCCACTACAAATATGTCTAAATTCATATAGCCTAATTTTGGTTTAACTTCTGCATATGACTTTGTCATTTCAGTGCTTATTTCCATTATGAGAGTGGAATTTTTTATGTAAATGTGTGTATTGACAGATTTTAAAATCGTTGTTTACATCATTAATTTTCTCACTCCTGGAAAAAGAGTTTGTATTCATGGGTCAGAGTCTGCGTGCAGGTGCGCAAATGTTCCCAACAAATTGTTTTTATAAATCCCACCTTTTGCGTAGGAAGTGGCGTACACCTCTTTCAGGGCAGGTTTTGTACGTACGCAAGGGTTATAAATGAGGCCCCAGGCAACCAAGCTGTGTGCTTAAATAGGGAGTGTTAATGAGGTGGATGGTGTCAGGTGTGGTTAAAGGCTGACTGAGTGCAGGTTGTGGATCAAGGAGCATGATGGGAACTGTAGTGCAGATGTGCAGATAAGCAACAGACCGGAGATTGTGACAGTATGCAAGTCTGGTAATTATTGTGGTGCCTGGTTATGGAGGGATTTAAATACAAACAATAAAACTTTAAAAATCAAATTTTTTGCCAATCCAATGGAATCAAGACTGGTGCGCTTACATTTGCGTTTCCCCTAACGGCATTTTTCTTTTACTATTTTACTTTTTTTTTTTTTTTTGACTATATTTTGACTATTTGTTCTCTGATGGCCACAAAATTAGCAATTTTAGAATTTTTTTTTACATCAAAAACATAATTTAAAACAATAGGCTGTTTTCTTTCCTGTTTTAACCCTCTCGTCAGAATAGTCTGTTTTCATAGGCGGGGCACATTCAAGACTAAATGCCTATTGCTATGATCGGCTAATGGTTTTGCATAATAAAATATTAAATAGGTGCAGCTGTGACATAAATTCTATTTCTGAGGTAAACCACGGCTGAGGGTGAGCTGAGTATGGCGTGGGGACTGTGCCACACCGAGGAAGAGAGGGTTCTTGCTCCTGAGTCAAGCCCAGAGAGGGCTTCTTTTCCAGTGTTAAGCCCAGAGAGGGTTCCCTCGGGCTCCTCCTCCACCTGCTCTGCCGCCGTTGGTCGGCCCCCTGGAGTCGGCGGCCATTCCTCCTACATGGCTCCTCCCTCCGTCGGCTCCACCATGGGCCACCGTGTGTCCTGCCTGGCTCCTGCTCTGGGTCCCTCCTGTCTCCTCCCTCCTTTGTCGCTTCCCTGGTTTCCGTGTGCCCACTCCCCACGGGATGCGCCTTCTGGGAAGGGGGAGTAATGTCACGCCCCTGGACAGTTTTTGTTGTGATTTTCCTCCCCATGTGTCCCGTGACCCAGTTTCTCCCTTGTATTTATGTCATTTGGTTCAGGTGTGATTAGTCTCTCGTTGTTCTGTGCATTTAAGCCCCAGTCCGTTCAGTTAGTGTTTGTCGGGTCTACAAGTAATGTACGTGTGTCTTCCTCCTGTTCCCTGTTGGATTTACCCTCTGTGTTGGATCGAATTAAAGACTATTTCAATTATCCACGACTCCATGTTCCTTCCGGCAGCGTAACGTGACACCATACAGCTTATTAATTATTTACTTTGAACTACATTTTTAAAATAAATGTATATTATGGTTTAATTCAGATATATTAAGATGATACAACTCAAAGCATTAGAGACAAGTTCAAGATTTACTGTATATTCAATTGCAAATATTCAGTCTATTGTAAATTATATTTAAACATGACATTTTGTAATCCTAGATGAGACTAAATTCATCAACAATAAGATTAAAGAAATGAGGAGAGGAAATCAGAAAAGACTCAGAGAGGTATGCAGAGTATCTGCAGAAGGAAAAAGAACGTTACAAAAAGAGAAAGAAAAATGGGCCAATAAAGAGTGTCTCACAGCTGACAAAAAAAGGGAAAAATCAGAAAATGCAGTGGAGGATAAATAAAAGAAAACGTAGGGCAAAAAACAAAGTACTGCATGCCTCAAATCAGTTTGATGCAACAAACACATCAACTTTAGGAGATAATATTTTTTAAACATAAAAAACTGTTTGAGTTCTTTACTGCAAAACTACTATTTTTACACATGCAATAGCTTCTGTTTTCTGTTTATCTTACTATTGTTCTGTACAGTAGCCTGTTTTTGATTTCAAGGCACTTTAACATTGTGTCCTTACCGACACAAGATGTCATTACCGCAGCTCTGCCATGTGGCTTATGGTAGTTCAACTAAACATGTAGCAGTTCAAAATTTGTATTATATATGTGCACACACACATATATATAGCCAAATGCATTATTGTCAAAACTTATGTAATTAACCTGTCATTACAAGTTTTATACAATGGTTGTTTGCAATGAAAATTGTAAAACATTTAGAAGTTATTAGTAATGCATTTAATAACCAAACAATAAAAATAGCCTTTATTTTTATTTTTTTCATATTTTTTTAATATCATTATTTACAAAATTGCATAAAATTTGAAAGCAATTGGAATAATAAATTTTTATGGAAATTCAAAAAGAAAGGCTGTTCCATAGTTTAGGTCCAATGAGCAAAGGCACAATCACACCTATTCTTAGGTTTGGACCTAGAGATGCAAAGTAATTGAAATTACTCAGAGATTACGACAGAATGTATGTGTTGTGTCACACAGACTCAGACAGATGGACAGAGTTCAACAACGGTTCAGTTTTATTCCAGCGATCAGCAAAATGGAGTTATGCAGGTAAATAAATCAAGATTGTTGCAGTTCAGGGTTTAGATGGTGAGGTAAATGGTGTTTACTGTCTTTGCAGGTGCTAGAGAGATGATAGTCTTCTTTTAGGCAAGTATCTAGGTAATGCCAAACACTGGGTGAACACAGGAGGAAAACTTTGGAGACAGAAACTCAGGAGTAACACTGGAGATACAAAGGTGACAGACACCCTGGAAAATACAGTCTTGACTCTAAACAAGACCAGGGGTCTCATTTATAAAACTCTTCGTAGATGTCATCCTAAAAGTGTGCGTACATACAAAAGATCGATTTTGCGTATGCACAAAAGTTTTCAGATTTATAAAACCATGCGTACGCCAGAACCTGTGCAAAAATCCCTTTATAAATCCCAGTCAGGGGAAGATGTGCGTCCGTGCATCTCCACTCCGTCTCCTCCCAGGAACCATCATATAGAGCTTACAACACCTAGTTTACCATGCATAACCTCATCTGCATATCATTTCCATGCATATTCCCATCCATGTGACACCATGTTTAGCACAAGGTACATGACATTAAGAAAATATGAGATATGGACTATAAATGCCATTTGTGTCAAACATGAATTTTTATTGCTAAAAATCATCCAATATCCTTGCTATGTTTTAGAATAAATATATCAAAACATTCATAAAAACAAAACTGTTTAAAATAGTTATCAAATAAATATTTTAGAATAAAGTTATAATGTTTAAAGTTAGAAAGAATAAACTTGATCTCATTCTTTTACACTGGCCAAATTGTATTTCAGTTGTTTTTAAACAATTCAAATCAAATTAAATGTATGGACTTTTGCTGATAATGTGAACATATTATTGCTATTTTTAGTGGAAACAGATAGGCCTATATTTATTGCAGTGTAAATACAATTGTCTGACTCGCGTTTACTACTCTGCAAATCTTACCGTTTACTTCCAGTTGTAAAAATATCTGCAGTTCAGTTTAAAGATGAATTATTGTGCACCCATAGCACTCCTCGCTGTCGTTAAAACATAGCATGCCACAGGAAAAGTAATCAAGCACATCCACTACAAATATGTCTAAATTCATATAGCCTAATTTTGGTTTAACTTCTGCATATGACTTTGTCATTTCAGTGCTTATTTCCATTATGAGAGTGGAATTTTTATGTAAATGTGTGTATTGACAGATTTTAAAATCGTTGTTTACATCATTAATTTTCTCACTCCTGGAAAAAGAGTTTGTATTCTTGGGTCAGAGTTTGCGTGCAGGTGCGCAAATGTTCCCAACAAATTGTTTTTATAAATCCCACCTTTTGCGTAGGAAGTGGCGTACACCTCTTTCAGGGCAGGTTTTGTACGTACGCAAGGGTTATAAATGAGGCCCCAGGCAACCAAGCTGTGTGCTTAAATAGGGAGTGTTAATGAGGTGGATGGTGTCAGGTGTGGTTAAAGGCTGACTGAGTGGAGCATGATGGGAACTGTAGTGCAGATGTGCAGATAAGCAACAGACCGGAGATTGTGACAGTATGCAAGTCTGGTAATTATTGTGGTGTCTGGTTATGGAGGGATTTAAATACAAACAATAAAACTTTAAAAATCAATTTTTTTGGCCAATCCAATGGAATCAAGACTGGTGCGCTTACATTTGCGTTTCCCCTCACGGCATTTTTTTTTTTACTATTTTACTTGGTTTTTTTTTTGACTATATTTTGACTATTTGTTCTCTGATGGCCACAAAATTAGCAATTTTAGATTTTTTTTTACATCAAAAACATAATTTAAAACAATAGGCTGTTTTCTTTCCTGTTTTAACCCTCTCGTCAGAATAGTCTGTTTTCAAGACTAAATGCCCATTGCTATGATCGGCTAATGGTTTTGCATAATAAAATATTAAATAGGTGCAGCTGTGACATAAATTCTATTTCTGAGGTAATCCAAACGCTCGTGTTGCTTCTGACGAGAAATGGATTCATGACACGACGCAACAACGCTTACACCCAATGTAGATAAGGTGTTAGGATCACAAGGAAGGCAATTCAAAGACTGTTTTTTTATTTTTATTTTTACGACTTACACTTCACAGATTTCTCAGTTCTTGATCCCTTTAAAAAAAACTGGTCACAACATTTTGAACTAATTGGAGGCGTGAGATAGATGAATGAGGGGCACTATGTACAGTGAGTACATTGCCAAGCATCAAATGGAGTGTAAAGCACACCAGAACTGGACTCTGGAGCAGTGGAAACCAGTTCTGTGGAGTGATGAATCACTCTTCTCTGTTTGGCAGTCTGATGGGCAAATCTGTGGATATCTGGAGAACATTGCCTGCCTGACTGTAACGTTTGGTGGAAGAGGGATAATGACATGGGGCTGTTTGTCTCGGGATGGGATAGAAGGTAGTGAAGGTAAATCTTAATGCATCAGCATACCAAGACATTTTGGATAATGCTATGCTTACAACATTTATAGGAACAGTTTGGGAAGGCCCTTTTCTATGCCAGCATGACATCTATCCAATCATGACATGAAAACAATTTGATTTTGTTTTGAGCCCTATACAGGGAACAGCAGTGCTGTTGTATACTTCATGTGGGAGTTATGCAAATCTTCATCATAGTAATTTACTATCTTAGGAAACTAGGAAATGGTTACATTTACATTCTATGCATTTAGCAGACACTTTTATCCAAAGCGACTTATATTGCATTCAAGTTACAGTTTTTACATTTTATCAGCTCTTGCTTTCCCTGGGAATCGAACCCATGACCTTGGCGTTGCTAGCGCCGTGCTCTACTATTTGCTTTTAGCTTGTTAACTAGAATATAGACAAATTAAAGGAAGCTTTATTTTCAGTTCTGGTGATGTAGTGAAGTGATGAGTTTCGTTACGCTCTGTTCAGCCGAGTGAAGCAGAGGCGGAGCATAACACTCTTCACATAAAAGTAACATTTAACTCTGGTGACACCTTGAGCAAGAGCTCACACCTCTCACATTAGTGCTCAGCGCAGTTTGACAAGGACCAGCCAGTTTAATGAGGTTGTAAACTCATCAGAATCCATTAAATAACATGGCATGTCTTTCTTTTAAAACTGTATGTAAAGGCACAGCGCTTCTGTTCTTTATCATTGTTCTGGTAAGACACCTTCTTTATTTAGCATGAATTAATTAGTATGATGATTGATGGTTTAGATCAGTGGTTTTCAAAACTGGTCCTGGGGACCCACCGCTTTTCACATTTTGTATGTCTCCCTTATTTAACACACCTGATTCAGATCACCAGCTCATTAGCTGAAAGCTTCATGAACTCAGCTGAGCATGTCAGATAAGGGAGACATACAAAATATGCAGAGCAGTGGGCCCCAAGTACCAGGATTGAAAGCCACGGGTTTATAAGAAATACATAGTTCTCACTAGCACACTTGTGTTTTTAAAATGTAGTCTGCAAAGATGAGGTTATATTCAGTTGGTTTATGGCCATGTGGCTTAGTTCAACTAAACATGTAGCAGTTCAGAATTTTTATTATATATGTGCACACACACATATATATAGACAAATGCATTATTGTCAAAACTTATGTAATTAACCTGTTATTACAAGTTTTATACAATGGTTGTTTGCAATGAAAATTGTAAAACCTTTACAAGTTATTATTAATGCATTTAATAACCAAACAATAAAAATAGCCTTTATGTTAATTAACATCAACAACAACCATTTCTTGTGTAAATGTAAATACTGGGTATTGGTGCTTATATCATTGCATTTGATAAAATAAATAGAATAAAAGAACAGTGACTTCATTTGTGTGTGTGTCTGAACTTAAAGACAGTTCAAGCACTCACATTTACATGAAACGTCTGCCTATTATGGCAGGGACACGCAAGTTGAGTATCCAAATGCAGATTTATTAGGGTAATCCAAAGACGTAGTCTTTTAGCAGGCATAAAGTCAGTGCACAGGACAGTCTGTCCAAACAGTACAAGAAGGCAGAGAATTTAGACAAAACAAGATAAAGAGGAAACAAGGCAAGGAATCAAAACAGTGTTGCCAACTGCTTTCAGTTGAAACTAGCTAAAACTGGTAGCTAAATGTCACTAGATGACATAATGGCAAATTCACTGATCTCAAACCGGTCTCATCCCAACTCGTCACATATTGATGCTTGGTTTTTGCGTCGCTTTTTGACGCTCAAGGTACCCCTTTAGCGTCACTTTTCCTCGGACCACATCTCTGTTATGCTAATCCCAGCATACAGACCACTTCTTAAACTTGCCAAACCAGTTCAAAAACTCATCACAATTTAGCCAAATGATGCTACCTCAACACTACAGGACTGCTTTCAGTGCACAGACTGGAACATGTTTAAAGAGGCAGCCACCTACAACAGTTACACAGTTACACAGACCTGCATGAGTACACTGAAACTGTGACTGCTTACATCAAAAAGTGCACTGATGATGTGACAGTCACCAAGACCATCCTCACACGTGCAAACCAGAAGCCATGGATGACAGCAGAGGTTCGTGGGCTGCTAAAGACCAGAGATGAAGCATTCAGATCAGGAGATAAAGCAGCCCTCAAAACAACAAGAGCCAATCTGTCCTGTGGCATCAAAAATGCAAAACGGTCATATGCTCAAAAGATCAACAATCACTTCACAGACAGCAGAGACACACAGAGCCTGTAGCAAGCCATTCAGACCATCACTGACTACAAGCCCCCACCACAGCCTCCCAATGACCGTGCGCTCTGTCTGTCTCAAGCCGACGTAAGGAAGACCCTATCTAGGATTAACCCACACAAGGCTGTGGGTCCTGACAACATACCTGGCCGTGTTCTGAGAGACTGTGCTGCACAGCTGACAGATGTCCTAACAGATATCTTCAACACCTCGCTGAGCCAGGCAGCCGTCCCCACATGTCTCAAATCCACAACAATCATACCGGTACCAAAGAAATCACCTGTGTCCTGTCTAAATGACTACCGTCTCATAGCACTGACTCCAATCATGATGAAGTGCTTTGAGAGGCTAGTCATGCACAACATCAAAACCAGCCTCCCCAATACACTCGACCCGCTCTAGTTTGCATACCGTCCAAACCGCTCTACGGATGATGCAATTTCCCCACCCTCCGCCTGGCTCTTACTCACCAATAAAATAAAGACTAATATGTTAGAATGCTGTTCATTGGCTTCAGCTCGGCATTCAACACAATAATCCCACAACAGCTCATAAATAAACTAAATCTGCTGGGCCTTAACAATTCCATTTGTAATTGGATCCTGGACTTTCTAACCGGAAGACCTCAGTCATTCCATGTCGGCCACAACACCTCGAGCACTACCACACTGAGCACAGGTGCCCCACAAGACTGTGTGCTCAGCCCGCTGCTCTTTACACTGCTGACCCACAACTGCACTGCCAAGTTCAGCTCCAACCACATCATCAAGTTTGCTAATGACACAACAGTGGTAGGTCTCATCAGCAACAACGATGAAATGCACTACAGAGAGGAAGTGGCACAGCTGGCTGAATGGTGTGGCACTAACAATCTGCCCGTCAATGTGGAGAAGACAAAGGAGGTTGTGATGGACTTCAGGAGAAACTCCATTGACCACCCCCCACTGACCATCGACAGCTCAAAGGTGGAGAGAGTCAGCAGCACTAAATTCCTGGGGATGCACATCACAGAGGATCTCACTTACTATAGTTTAATATTATTCCTTGCGTTAAATCTCCTACAACATGGAGAAAAACATCCGCAGAACAAACCTGTCAGTGCTTTTTCTCTGTTAGCTCACTAAAATAAACCTGTACATTTTTTCCCCCTAAGCCCACATTTACACAACTGGGTCCTATGGTTCAGCCTTTCAATGCTATTGGATTATTATATATATTTTTTTTTTGGAAATAGGCCTGTTTACCTGGCCATAAACTCACACAACCTGCAAACTTCCCCTGAAGCTCACATCTTGTTTTACTGGTCTGGATAAATCAACATTCTAGTAAAATGCCCAAAATATTTTATTCTGTGATATGCCTAGATCATGCAGATATTAAGGTACTGTGGAAATGTTTTGATCATATTATATCTTGCGCTTATGTCAATGTTGTAATTTTACAGCACTGGGTGAAATGAGTAGCAAAACTTGCCTGTGCACCTTGCACATTACATGGATGATGTTCTTGATCATTCACACATTTTATTTGTTTACAAGTTTGTCTTGTTTCTTACCATTTTGAGTTTTAAACAAACTTTAATTATTAAATAAGTTGAATTAAGTAAAAAATATTTCTTTAAGAATTTGAAAGCATTTGTGTAGCAATATTTGAAACCACATGTATCTATATAGTTGATGAAATATAGAAAACTGGTCTTGCCTTTGCTTGTTTGCGCAAATATCTGCTTGAGGGACAGGTGATAATGTTCTGGAATGTGGCGATTAATATGATAAGTAGAGGTCACTATAAACTAGACAGACAGTACAGTGTAAATTCTGTGGAATGGGTGAATTCTGTGGAATAGGTAAATTCATTAAAGCATGTAAATATGACTGGAATTGATTTACATAGATATTGCTTATCCTGGAAAATAATCTGTTGGTTTTTTTTTTAATGCCACCAGCCAGGACCAGCATGCTTTCCAGCAAGTGCACCTCTGCTTCTCGAAGGTCAAGGATTGCCTTGTTCATAACTGAACATAGCTATGAACAAAGCTAAACATACGTTTTTTTCCCCTCTTTGAGTTTCTGTCAGTAAATTTAACAGGCTCTGTTTTTGTGACAAGGAATTTGGCGATGTTATTAGTCAACTCGTTTGATATTTCTCCTGGGAAATTGGAACAGAGCATGTCAGTATGCTAAAGCTGAGAGGGATCTTAGTTTCCATCAAAAAACTTTAATATATTATTTCAGTTTAATGAGCCAACTGTAACGGGGCAAATGAGACGTGCGGATCCATTTGCAAGCTTTATTAAACAAAGACGTGGTCAAAAACTCAAGCAGGGTCAAAACATCAGCACACAGGTATGGCACAGACAAGATACAAGAATAATCCAGAGGACAAGCGTGGGTCTTTGATTGATGAACAATATCCAAAGGGCTTGACAACAGGGGTAATCCAGAAACATGTGTCCAGATAAGGTACAAACAGGAGAGTAATAAATGCAGAACAATACTGGAATTAAACAGAAACACAGAATGGCTTGGTAAGGCAGCTAACACTAGGAGAGTGCAATATGCAGAACAATACTCGGCAGAGAGGAAGAGGAAGTCCATGTAGGGTGTGTGATAATTCTCAGGTGTGAGCTTGTGATTGAGACAGCTGTGTGTACTTAGTGCAATGAATGATGGGGAATGCAGTCCAGGGTAATATGTAACAGTCTGCGTGGTGTGAGAGTCGATTTGATAAAAGAGTGACCTCTGGTGGCGAGCGAATGGAAGTCCATGGACTTGTTTCATGACAATAACATTTCTCATTTTCATTTAGTTTAACTAGAATAAGACGGAACAATTAAGTTTCCTTATGTTTTATGAATTAATGTCAGAAATTAACTTTTCTCTTAAGGGACAATTCTGTGCAATTAAGGGCCTGATTTACCATTAGATTGCGCCAGCGCTAACCCTCATTTGGCGTTAAAAACTACCGTTTACTAAAGACACACAGTGGAAAATTAGGGCTGAAAAGGCATGGACACAGTAATTTTTGTGACTCACCTTATTGAATATGCATTTGTAGGAGTTTCCCTTTTGATCTGTAAATTTATGGGAGGAGAGTATTAAATGAATCATGCAACACGATTTACTAAGGCTTTGCGTTAGTCAATTCACTGCTATTTGCGACATTAATTCCCAAAAAAGCATGTCTTAAAGCAGGCGGTAATTTGTGCTGCTCTTTGATTGCCGTGGTCATTATGGAAACAATATGTTGCATCTATGTTCTTTAATGTGCACCTTGTCAGTAAATCACCAGCAGATTTTTTCCCTCCCATTGGCACTTTCCTGGAATTGCAAATTTATTGGAAATGCATTTTGTGAATTGCATTATTATATTTTGCCTTTTGAAAGAAAAAAAAAAAAAAAAAAGCTAAAAGCAACTGAGCAGGTAAATTTTTTGAGGCTTGTGTTTTTATTACCACAAAATTGGCCACTTGATTGCGACGTGTCTGTCACTGAGAAATAAATAAATCTGAGGAAAGTTATTGTGGATCTGATGCTCTTATTCAGGGCATTGTTGGGAATGTTAAAATTGCCCTTTTCGGTACTTGCTCTGCTGCAGCAGATGCAGCAGCATAGCAGATCTATTCTGCCAATACCAAACACCTTAAAATTGTCATGTACTTTATGCCAATCCCTCTGAGAGTTGTCATGACAGAAATACAAAGTTCTGGCATGAAACTCTAGATGGCGCAGGTCGATAGGTCTAACTCAATCTGACATGATGACATCATTATTACATGGCACAGCTAATTGGTTCTCTCTTTTATTGGTAGCCAATGAGCTCGCTGCTCAACATTCAAATATGTAACTAGCGCTTGCAGTTGCGTGCTTCACAAACCCTCCACCTTCCCCATCTCCACTTGTATAGATCTGCTATGGGGTGACTCATGTATATGCTATATGTGGGTGTCACGAATCCTGGCCATGCTCTTCCGGACAATCACCACCAGAGGTCACCCGTTCACCACATTGACTCTTACACTACACAGCACACTGGACTACAGTTACCACAATCCATTGCACAGATCACAGCTGTCACCATTCACACATCACACACATCTGATTCTCATAATCACACACACTATTTAAGCCATGGACTTCCTCAGCATCAGGGCCGAGTATTGTTAGCGTCTATCACTCTCATAGCGACAGCTACTCTACGGAGCCCTAGTCGTAGTCTTGCCTAGCCTGTTTCCTGTGTTTTTGATTCCTGCCTTTGTTTCCTGGATTTACCCCTTTGCCTTGCCGTTTGGACTGTTCGCTCCCCGTTTGGATTATTGCTCTCATCTCTGGATTATCTCTCTGCCTTGCCCCTTTGGATACTGTTCGCTGATCGTCGACCCACGCTTGCTCCACGGATTGCTTTGTCTTGCCTCCACCATACCAGTTTGCCACTGTCTGAACCTGCTTGTTTATGACCATGTTTTATAATAAAGCTTTGCATATGGATCCGCACGTCTCACGTCTCGTCACACCCATTACAGTGGGTTATTCCATATATGTGATATGTGCAGCAGCCAATGTTAGAGAAGATACTCTGAAACTTTAGCTTAACCAGCTACAAGCTATTCGTAAATTAAAGTAGACTTTCAAGCTACCCTTTTGAAAAAGTAGGTAGCTACAGAAACTAGAAGCTAGCTATAAAAAACTACTTTCATTTTTTTCTTATTTTTTTTTTTTTTTACAATTAACATTAAAAAGTCGCGAGATGTGTGGTATCACAAAAAATGGCAGTAATTAACAAATTTAGTTTGTGATCTAGTGAGAAGATGCTGCGCCTGCACGCACTGCTTCAATGCATTACAGGCTCTTCACTCATCAGAACACAAAACGGAATGTAGTGTTCGATTGCGCTACACTTGCTATACTTGCTGGAAAATGTAGTTAGCTACAGGAAAAGCTACACTGTTTTAAAAGTAGCATCACTACTGTAAAGCTACTGAAAAATGTAGTTGGGCTAGTAGCGTCGCTACTTGTAGCTAGCTACTCCCCAACACTGGCAGCAGCAGTATTCCTTACATGCTCACAGCAGCATGTTGTGGATGTATTGGCAGAAGCAAGTCACGGTACTTGCTCTGCAGCAGCGTAGCAGATCTATTCCGCCAAGACCAAACACATTAATATTGTCATGTACATTACCATGCCAATCCCTCCAAGAGCTGTCATGGCAGAACTAAGGACAAGGCTGCGAATAGCACTGTGACACCAGCGTCACAAGGTTTCAATATGCTTTCTATGGTAATTAGTGCTGAATAAGAGTCAGGTGACTTGCCGCTGTCCATTGATAAAGTTCTGATTTCTGCTTAACAGAAAAAGACCCTTCTCTGTTGCTCTGCAGAAATGTGGCATTAATTCCAGAAGAGATTGAGAATAAACCTATTGGTTATTTTTGGGACAGTAAAAGTCTTGAAGAGAAAGTGGACCCCAACGAGGTCTGACCTTTTAGGTTGGGATGTTGTGTTCCAAGTGGTAGTGTTTGTTGTGTGGCATATAATGATGTTGCTGGGCATTTGGGCATAACCAAAACTTATCAACGGATCTTGCGTTATTTCTTATAGCCTGGTATGAAATCAGATGTAGCCCAGTATTGTTGCTCGTGTCACATGTCAGGTCGTGGGAAAGCCTAATCAGACTATTCCTCCTGCTCCACTTAAACCTATTCCTGTCATGGACGAGCCTGTCTCCAATTGAAAATGTATGACCAGTCATGAAAAGGAGAATCAGACAACAATGAACACAGACTTTTGAGCTTCTGAAGTCTTGTATCAAGCAAGACTGGACAAGAATTTTGCTTGCAAAACTAAAAGGAAGGTTCATGTGACACACTGAGCATGGATTATAGGAAAGTTTTGTAGAAATTTCTCAAATGTTGTGCTGGCTTTAACAAATGTACTTTGAGATTTTGAATGGAATAATGAATGCCAGTCCACCGTTGACTCTGATAAAACTATACTGTGTAGTGCTCCAGTTCTAGCTGCTCCAAATTATTAATGCTCATTTAAACTAGACAAGTTAATTTAAACAAGCAAGTGCTACAGGCATAGGTGTTGTCCTTCTGCAGGATGATAAAGATGGTGTTGAGCACTCTATTGGGTATTTTTCCCAATAATTCTTAAAACATCAGTTAAGTTACAAGTACCATTGAGAAGGAAACACTAGCATTGCTGTGTACAACATACTGTGGTTTATATCGGCTCTAGTTCCCTTCCTGTGGTCATATTCAAATCAAATCACTTTTATTGTCACATCACCACAGCACATGTGCCTTGGTGAGTGAAATTCTTGAGAACGTGCTCCAGACAGTGTAAAAACAATTTACATATAGACATTACCATTACATACTTGCAGACTTATACAGATGACAATGTGTAATATACACATACATATACACAGTATACTATTAGACATACTTACAGTTATCAATACACATTATACACCGTATGTACACATTCTAAGTTATGTACACATATACACACAATAATATGCAAAGATGCAGCAGATTATACATAAGCTGGATACGCAAATGTCATGGATGTGCATTGGATGGTATCCAGTGGTAGCAGATAGATTGTTGTATTAGAGCACTAGAGCTCATGACCGTGAATGGTTTGAAGGGTGGAGGAGGAAACCAGGAGCTCTCAATCAAACTTGTCTCAATCAAATGTTGTCCTAATTAAAAATTTAGAGCTCATATTTGTTGATGTTAAAGCACTGCCTTTTTTTTTGTTAGGGAGTTTAAGTTATTTATCTGATTAGGTCATTTAATTTCATTTTATTTTCTAGTTTCCTTTTCTTTATTACTTTTGATTTTTATTGTTATGTTATCTCTAATAAATGTAACTTTTTTTATTTTATTTTTTTATACCTAATTTCTATGATTGTTTGATCCTCAACCAGAGTGATTTCTCTGGGATTCCATCACCACAACCTTATCCTTATTGTGCCCTTTTAGTGCAATTAGGCTATTCCCTAGATACAGGGCTTGATAGTCATTTTTGTGACCTAGATTCGATTCTCTTTGAAATGTTTTTGAAATCGTTCACTGTAAAAAAAAAAAAAAAAAATTGTAAAAACTGTAAACGCATTTACAGAATAAAACTGTAATTTGCAAACAATGAAATTTGAATGTAAACATCTAAATTCAACAACACACACTGCTATTAAAATCTGTTTTGTACCTTTAACATAATGACAACCACCATAATAATGCAGGTGGTAAAAGAAGCCACATGAAGAATCAATGCTCATCGCAAGTAGCTTCGCCACAAGTAGAAGTATATACTAATATAGATATATAGAAGGTGCACAGAGTCATTCACGCAAACACAAAACACCATCATGGTGACACACATGATACTTAAATAATGCAATAAACATCCATTAAACAACAGAAGATGTAACATAAAGCCCAAAGGTACATAACTGATAACAAAAACTATTAAAAAACATGATTATTTAAACAAAATACTTTCAAATGTGGAGTGTCACGCAGGGAATTCTGGGAATATCAGTTTACAGTTTTTGACTGTAAATTATACATTGATTTGTTTTTTTTATTTCTAAAAACTGTACAATTAACAGCATTTTACTGTAAAATTACATGAAATGTCTGGTTAGATCTTTTACAGTTTTTTCCCCTGTATATAGTACGGGAACTTACTGTTAACCTATTAACAGTCTCAAACATCAGCTCCTACAAGTGAGTATTTTTATTCATGGGCAAATGAGTAATGTGTTAATAGGAAAATTCTCTATTTTGTTCATATTTATCTTTAATGTGGTATGTTGTAATAATAACTGTGCTTATTTCATGTCAAATTCCAAGTATCAAACATCAGCATCTACCTGCTAAAATTTATGTTGGGAAAAAAATGTGATAGGAATTAGTAATATAAAACAGGAAATTGTAATAAGACAAAATCATATTCATAAGGTTTACACCAATTTCATGTGTTTCAATAACAATTCTACATTTTTCATTGTGCATCTAAATATTCTAGCAGCCCCTGCTACTACAAGCGCTCCTTCAACTGAGTCTCAAACATCAGCTCCCACAAGTGAGTATTTTTATTCATGGAAAATTGAGCAAATGTGTTAATAAGAAAATTATATCTGTATTTTATTCATGTTTATCGTAAATGTGTTATATGGTAATAACAATATTTTTATGTACTTAACCCTCATTCCCTGATTGAGGGAACAGAGATGTTATGTCATGACAACATTAGGGGTGTAACTTGGGAGACCCAATTACCTCGGAGTTTAAAAGAAAACTCCAGTCAAAATTGGCAAGTGGATTTTGCATGCCGAGCCACTCCCCCGCACACATGGGGACAGCATGGCGACACTCCCCCGCACACACTCCCCCCATAAGTTGACAGCGTACATCCAGTTATTCAGGTTTGTGCTGAGGAGCTCAGAACGTGTCCCTGCATTCAATGAGTGGTTCAGGGTTGTGGCAAGGGGACATACCATCGCCATTCCCTCCATCAAGGAAAGAGGGTTAGATACATAACTGTTTGGTCACTAGGAATAATGTTGTGATGACATTATGGGTGCTCTGTAAAGTGCCACAACCTCTGAATGCTGTTACAACCTGTGGCGCTGCAAATGATGACAAGCCACGGCATGTAAAGACAAATGACAATGCATAAGTCATAACCTTCCCAACGCACCAGCACAAATTCATCCTTGGAACTGAGAGGGACCAAAGGTGAATACATCACTGCTGGTGAAGGCCATGCTGCTGTTCCGCCCACAAAAAATTTCAACCTTCAGGAGAAAGACTCCATCAGATCTTTCTTTTTTTCCAGCTAGGCTAGATGATCGTTGGGGAAGCGTGTCTTCCAAGGAGAAGGTCGCTACAGAGACCATCCACCTGTAGGAAGGTGACATTTGGAGATACTTATATGGACTGACCCAGGGGGTAGTACTACATATGGAATGGGTATCTGAGGCAGGTCCTACCTGGAAGTAGGGATGGAACAGCGAGCAAAGACTGACAAAGCAGAACTTTCAAGGGGAAGACACTGGTTTACCATAAGGGAAAACTTACCATGGAAGAATACACATATGGGAATGCCCGCAAGGAACCGCACCATATGATACAGATGCTGACAGGGGCTCCAGGCATGCTAATGCCAGTACTGGGCCTGGGGGTGCCAGAGGTGCTGGAGGATGCTCGACCAGGGTTCGCCATCTGGGGAACTCCACTGGGAGAAGAAAGGCGCTCGCACCCCCTTCTGAGGGAGAATGGCGCTTTGTTGCTTCCATCTTGGCTAACAGAGTAGTGGTAAATTTTTACATACTAAGGTCAGGAATGAACAAATTTATGTAGAAATGAGCCCCTTCATGAACCATGTCCTCATAGTACGGTTCTTTTGCTCATATAGGTAGAGATACACTGATAGGCTGTTTGCATTTTGTGATGGTTAGTTGATTTGGATTGTTCTAGCAGCATTAGGACTACTTACACAACCACAACAGTATCACAAAATAACGTTGGAAACACAGATAATAGTATTTTAATGTTCACAAACAACGGATAGCACACGTGCATCTCGGAGATGTCTATTTGACATCTGCAATACGTCTATAGGATGTTTCCTTTTAGATGTCAAATAGACGTCTATTAGATGTCTTTAAGATGTTTATTATTTAGAATGTATGTAAAACTGATATCTGATGTTTGTACACAGCAGATGATTTCCAGATCAAGAGATCTTTAACAGACATCTTGCAGATGTACCTGTGCTACTTAGAATCAGAATCCAAAACTTCCCATATGTTAATCATTTTGCACATTGTTGGGCCTATTAAAAATACATGAATACGTTACATTTAAATAATATACAGTTTTGGTAGTGTTTGGCTGGCACTTGATCACTAATGTGAAAACTATCCTTAAACTACACTGCATAGAGATGTACAGAGATACAAAATTGCATCGTGTATTCAATATTTTTGTTGTCTAAAAAAAAAAGAAAAGAAAAAAGAAATTTACAGTGGACACATATTGGTTTCCCTATGAAAAAAAAAAAATCACAGGTTCTTATTCATTCCACCGTTTTATTATTTTGCCGCTTTTCCATTTTTTTAAATACATGTTAGATCAAATAACGATGAGTTTAAAAGTCTAAGCTTATTTATTTCTTAAAAATTCTTAAAAATTAATTAAATGATGAAAAATAAAAACAGGAAGCTGAAGCTGGAACCATCGACATCAGACCCTATGACACCCAGAGTCAGACACCCAGTGGATGGTTGGTTTCTAGTCTAATAACTGGGTGTTATCACCCTAGGGTCTGAAGTTCCAGACTCGAGGTCGACGATGCTGTGGGAGATCACATAAGTAGCTTCAGCTTCCCGTTTTTATTTCTGGAAAATATTTTAAATATTTCGGCACTAATGCGAATAACGTTCTGTGAAAATAACTTACAACTCTCCAGCTGATCTGCCACATCCCGTATCAAACTGGACAACGAATTACTACTTGCCGCTATTTTCTTTGAAAACTCTCATCTCTATCGTTTGGCTGAGCTCTCAACCAATGATGCACTGAAGCTACACAAGCACCACCTTCCTCATTTACATCTTACACACGGACAAGTACAAATAAATGCATAAATATATAAATAAATCTCAAAATAAATGCATAAATAATAAAAATACATTAAAAAAGAATTAGTGAAAAAATAAAAGTAAAATTTGTTTTTATAAATGACTAAAAGCAAAAAATAAATTAAGAGGGGAAAAATTAATTTTATTACAAATTAATCATATTTATTTTATCAAGTCGTTTATTCATTTATTTATTTTCATATTATCACATTTATTTATCTATTTATTCATTCATATTTAATTTTTGCAGGTTTGGTCATAGGCTTGTCGTGCAGCCTGTGGTGGACATCCAACCCCGCCCACATCTAAGTGTGACGTCAGAAGCCACGCCCTTATCAATAAAGTCACGCCCACGTCAAAACGTTACGTCAGAAACCACGCCCTATCATATACTTCACCTCTTGTGATTCCCCGGGAAACCCGGAAGTAACGTTTTGTCCAAGCAATTTACAGCCATTTCGGGATCTAAATAAAATAATGTTGCCTTTCGTTTTACTAATACACGTTTTCTTATTTCTTTAAAGGATGTCTAGGCTAAAATGGCACAACTTAAATCTAATATATTTAATGGCTCATGTACGGAGCTGATTTCTCATCACAACAGCCTGTAAAACACTTGCATTGGTTGATTAAATTAGGCTAATTGTAATAAAAAACCTCTACACCTTACCTTATTCATATATGTAATGAGATAATTTCTCATTTATTACTACCGATTTTAAACGACCTAAGACACCTTTTAGATTTATCAAATTTAAAGGGTTCAATTAGATTTTGTTATTGTAAAAGTCACAACACATTTTTATAATTTATAATTACCATTTAATTTTCTAAAGATGTGTTGAATGTGTCCAGCTCCTCCGGATACTCAAACAATCAGAATATTGTATTGTACAGATGTGCTATATACAAATTATGCAAGGGAATGTGGATAGATGAATGATATATTAAATCAAAAACATATGTATAATAAATATAAGTATGGATAGTTTGGTATTGCACAGTGAGGAGAACATTTAACTGTTTGTGAGGTAGATTGCCTGAGGGAAGAAACTGTTCCTGTGTCTGGTCGTTCTGGTGCTCAGAGCTCTGTAGCGTCGACCAGACGGTAACAGTTCAAAGAGGGAGTGTGCTGGGTGTGAGGGGTCCAGAGTGATTTTACCAGCCCTTTTGCTCACTCTGGATAAGTACAGTTCTTGGAGAGTGGGGAGGGTTGTACCAATGATTCGCTCAGCAGTCCGGACTACCCTCCGTAGTCTTCTGAGGTCAGATTGGTGAAGGAAGTACAACCTCTGCTGGGCCTTTTTAGCAATGGACTCAATGTGATTGTCACACGTCAGGTCCTGAGAGATTAATAAAAAGACATCTCTTGCTTCATCTGATTCGACCTCAGGTAGTCTTTGATGGCATTTTGTTGATTTTTACTGTCCATCTGGAGTAAAGGAGACCCTTTCACCTCCCCACAGAATAACTCACGGTGACTCTGTATCCAGCACAACACTGGGCCAATGTCTCTTACAAACTCCCACTTTATGTCCTCTTGGCACTCCTGTTAAAAATACAGAATACGTATGTGTTGGTCCACTAAATATTTGTCATACTAAATAGTATTTACCTCATCATTTTGCATACAAGAATATTTATGATTTTAAACCACAAAAATCAATCACTACAGTATCTAAATGCTCCCTCCATACCTTCATACCTTACTTTACGGTTGAAACAGCAGCAGGTACCCCTCATCCCAGCAGAACTGCTCTGCATCAGGCTAGGACCAAAAATGTGTAGGATGCTGTAAAACATGACAAACAAACATTGACAAAAATGATGTGATCTTTCCATTAATATATATATAATACAAAGATAATTTGTCACAAACAGAGTTATCCAGTAATTCATAGTGAAATGATGTGGTTGCTCAACCAAGTTACTGTGATCAGTGTATATCATTAAAAATATCATATGTATGTGAGTGAGTGTTTTGTGTGTGTGTGTGTGTGTGTGGTAAGTACATATGTGTGAGTCGGTGAGATGAGGGTTATAAAAAAATGCACATTCAGTCAACATTCATTATATGTTGTAAGAATCAGTGCACTAATATAGTGCACTGATTTTTATGCCATAAAATGAATGAAACTGAATGTGCAATTTTTTTAATAACCCTTTTTTATATAATAGCTACATAACACTCTTACCTACTCGCATACACACTCTATCCCTCTCACATATGTGTTTATCTCTCCACACACACATGATATTTTAATGACACTGATCACAGAACCCTTGCACAGTTTCTTGGTTGAGCAACCACATCATTTCACTGTCACACACACGCATACATATTTATATGTTAGTGATATCTAAGTAATAAGTGTGTACAGTTGAAAACACATAAGCATGCTGAACTGTTTACACACATGCACACAAACGACGCACACATTAAAGTATAAAGACAAAATATGTTTTTTTTTTTTTACTTACCAACACAGCAAACTTATTTTTAGCGGTTTGCAAACAATTAGACTTATCTTCGTGTCGATGCTTTTTCCTGTTTCAAAATAATAAGTATGTGACGTATTTGGACATAGGCGTGGCTTGTGACGTCACGCTTGGATGTGGGCGGGGTCGGATGTCCACCGCAGGCTGCAGCAAGATGGGAAGCGTTTGCAGAAGTTTAACTTCATTCTTCGGCTGAGATTGAGCCGCACCTGCATTCTCGGTCTTAATTAAACCGAGATCATGGATTTCAACTCGGAATCTGTGAAGAAAGTTCTCTCTAAGTGAGTAACTCATGCTCGCTCTCATAATCTTAACTAGTTCATGCATTAATGCTGATGATAGACACTGGTTAAACCTGTTTGAGATTTCTTAAAGAGCACGTTCACCTCTCAGCATTTAAATCTGGATTATTTGTTTTCCTACCAGTATAAATTTCGCGATGTTGCCATTAAAGAGCTACAGAAAGTGTCTCGCCTTCAGCCTGATATGAAATTAATATCTGGGACATACAGTAAGTCATTCTGATGATGAAACTACCTTCGGAGTTTAATTCCTTACATTTGATATTAAAATACTGCATCAAATATATTAGTTTATAATATGAATTTGATATATCAGATTATTGTATGCATGATTTGAAACAGCATCTAGTGACAGTTTCCAGAAGGATCTGCTCAAACTGGTTGGTAACATCCCAGTCGGGTATCAAGGTGAGACTCTATGCATGTCTGGTTTATTTGAACCATGTTAGAAATACAGTAGTTGGTAATTGCTCAGAAGAGCCTTGATTTATGTGTGTGTGTGGGTGGATGGTAATGTATTCACAGGGAGTGCTTATAACCTGCCCATCCTGCTGTGGCTCTTGGATTCCTTTCCTTTCACGCCTCCCATCTGCTTCCTGAGACCCACGTCCAGCATGCTTATACGGGAGGGTAAACACGTCGACTCGAAGGGCAGAATACACCTGCCGGGCCTGCACAACTGGGACCATGTGAGACGACCTCAAACCCTTCTTGACTGAAATGATTTACAGTATATGCAAAATAGTTTCGATTTTATATAGATTACAAATATTTTTTTTAAATAAAATGAGTTTATTTAAATGTATAATTTATTTAAATAATATATATTTGTATTTATATATAGATAAATATAATTTATTTTCAAATATCTTATGCTCTGCATTTATTTGATTAAAAATACAGTAAAAACAGCAATATTGTTAAATATTATTACAGTAATAAAAAAAACATTTGAATATATTTTAAAATGTAATATGTTTATTGATGTAATGCTGTATTTCCAGCATTATTACTCCAGTCTTCAGTGTCACATGATCCTCCAGAAATCATTCTAATATTATGATTTGCTGCTCAATTGCTATCAGTTATTATTGGTACTTAATTATGATTAATAGTTCTTATTATGAAAATCATCACCAGTTTTGCAGCGTAATATTTTTGTGGAAACCATATTTTTTTTCTTTCTTTAATGAATAGAAAGTTCAAAAGAGCAGCGTTTATTTTGAATATAAATAGTTTATAACGTTATTATGAATGACTTTACTGTAACCTGATTAATTTAATGTGAATGGTTATTAATTTATTTAGATTTTCTTTCAATTTTTTATTCTTTTCCAAAAATGTTGAATGATTTCCACAAAAATATTAAGTAGCAAAAGCTGTTTTAAATAACATTAATAATAATACAACTTTTTTTTGATAATTGAACACCGATAATAATGGATAAGCAGCAAATCAACATCTTAGAATGGTTTCTGAAGATCATGTGACACTGAAAACTGGAGAAATGATGCTGAACATTCAGCTGCGCATCACAGAAATAAATGACATGGAAAATATTACTGCATTTTTGATCAAATAAATGCAGCCTTGTTTAGCAAAACCATTAAAAAAAATTAATTATCGCACACTTATGACCTGTAGTGTATAAAAAATAAAATGTGTAATTAAAATGATATACAAATAATAGTAAAAAAATGTCATTGTTGTAGCCAAAGTCATCTGTGAATGGGCTTCTTGCAGAGATGATCGCCAAGTTTGAGGAGGAACCTCCACTGGGCACCAAATCTTCAGCATAGGGCGACGATCCCAACAATCTGCTGGCCTACGTGTCAAATCTCACCCTTAAAGAAGGTTGGACATGAAAATATGCAGCTGCGCATGTAGAGGACTGCTTTAATGAATTCAAATCATAATTGATCTGCAGCTGCTCTTATAGGTGGAAGTCGGCTTGATCAGGAGGTTAAGGTCTCAGTGATTGGCGGAGGAGATTTGGCAATCGCTACTGTGTTGAGTATTATGGCAAAAGTAACTACGTATATGTCTTTTGATAGACTGGTTTTTATTGACATGCCTGACAATTCAACCAAAGGTGGCACAATGGATTTGGAGATCTTCAGTTTACCAAAGGTCGAGGTCTCAGAAGGTGCATTTCTTCACCACATTTAACACATTACCACACTTGGAAAATATCCTCAGTTTTACTATGGAAAGAACAGGTCAAGCAGTTTTAAGCAAAGTAAAATCAAGGGAGAATCTAACAATATATATCCACGTCTGGGTCATATTTCACCCCAAAATCAAAGGAAATAATACAGTGCATAAGAAGATTTTTTTAATTCATTTTTTACATTATGATCATTTTCATGACACTTAGACACATTTTCAAATTCCCGTTAGTGTTATTTTAGTATTATTTATATACAGTTATTTTTTTAATTTTTATTTAAATTTTAGTTTCAGTAATTGTTTTTATGCTTTATTTTTTTTTTATATATTTAGATTAAAATAATATAAAATTATATTTAGTTTTTAATCTAATATTTCTATTTTATTTAATTTTGTCTTTATTTCAAATACAGAGAACTGTTTAAAAATGTTTGTAATGTTTCTTATTATTTTTAAGTTTAGTTCGCGGTAACCACTGTTTCTCATTCAAATATTACAGAAAATATTGATTTTATATTTATTTTTGTCTGTTTAATATTTTCTTTCAGTTTTTTCATACATGTGGAATTAACCCTTAAAGATATTGTATACTTTATTTTTGTTTTTAAATCAGACTTATTTATATCAAAATTACATTAATATCCAAATTACATTCTAGAAATAATATTAATAATTTTAGCACTTCATTGTGTTAAGATTAATAGTAATGTATTAGATATTATTATAGTTTTTGTTTATTTTGAATTTAATTTTATTTGAAATTAATAATTTAAAAAGGATTTTTTTTTTTTGTAATTTGTTATATACATATAAAAATAGGTAGTAAAAATGACAGAACAAATAAATAAATACTAGATTTTCTTTCTTATTTTTTTTTTTTTAGTACTTCAACTTAAAGGAAGTTAAGAAATGTTGCCTTAACAGCCAGATGATTTTTTTTTTTTTGTAATTTTTTTTTTACAACAAAAAAAAGTACCATTTTAATAGTTAAATAGTTTTTGTTAATGATAATAGCCTATATAGACTCATCATCTTCTTGCTCAGCTTCTGCTTAAAGACAACAGGAACTGGCCCTATTTATTTTTTTTAATAATAGTTCTATTCTTATAGTGAATGTTCCACAATTTAACAAGCAATCTCTCGTCTAAAATCTAACAGACAGACCATGTATGTGACCTTTTGACCTTTATGTCCACAGTGGGCATCATGACACATGTTGCCTGGAGACAGAGTCATCTTCTGCCCACTCAGGTGTAATCTGGACTCGGTGAGACTGTCTTATACCATCAACAATTCACTGGTGGCGAATAGCAACGGCAAGCAGGTCTGGATCATTGGAGAACTCTCCGAGAGCAAGGGTGAGTCGACGGTTTCTGCTGGTCTTAAAAACTCTTCATTTGCCCTTCCACAAATTCAAGTCTTAACATAGGTGCAGAAAGTCTTAAATCTATAAATTCATGGCATGTAATATCACATGCAATGCAAAAAAACAATGAATATCTTCTTCAGTTTTGTTTTCCAATACAAAACATTCTTAAATCGAGATGCATTTATTTGAGATGCAAACTGAAGATACAAGAAATTGAACAAAATTAGTCCATGTTTAAAACAAGAAGAAACAGACATGTTATGAGTTCAGATATTTGTCCTTTTTACAACATAAACATGTATTCGTCATAATTTCCTATCACAATGCTTGCTACGGATGAGAAAGCGCAGAAAATCAAACCTGATCTGAATTTTTTTTTTTTTTTATGACGGACGAAAGTTTCAGAGGCAGTGTGTAAACGTGATTGGATTGTGAACATATTTATGTTTTAACGTGCAAATATTTACATGTACATTTATTCGTTTAGCAGACGCTTTTATCCAATGCGACTTACAAATGAGGACAATAGAAGCAATCAAAACCAACAAAAGAGCAACAACATGCAAGCGCTATTACAAATCACGCAGTACACAAAGTTTTATTTTTTTTTTTAATGAAAGAAAACAAGTACAATAGAGAAAAAAAATGTTGACTCGGTGTGCAATGACCTTCATTCTAGATAAAGTTTAAATTGCTAACAATTTGCATCATGGTCATATTAAGACCTCAAGTGTGCATTAATGTTCTGAAGTCAGAGTCTGGATTTAAATATGAAATGTGACGGCTCTCTCTGGTTGTGTATCAGTGACATTGTGGGGTAATATGGGGCCAGGAACTGACCAGCTACAAGCGTTAACTCCAGTGTCCAACTTCACCAAACGATTAATGGACAGGTATGGGTTTATATCAGGGGTGGGGAACGTTGATCCTGGAGGGCCACTCTCCTGCAGAGTTTAGCTCCAACCCTGAAAAACCCTGGAAAAAAAAACCTAACTGCATCCTGAAGACCTTGATTAGGGTTGGAGCTAAACTCTGCAGGAACACCGGCCCTCCCGGATCAACGTTCCCCACCCCTGGTTTATATGATCAGCATCCAGATATTTTTCATTTAATAAATAGTTAATTTATGCTTTGTTACTGCATTATGAAGTGTGAACTGTTTGATATGTTCTCAGGGTGTTAGAGATGCTCAAAGGCTCAGAGGTCAGAGGTCATGGTCCATCGGGTTGTCCATTGCTGACATTATTCACAGCATTGTAACAGACAAAAAGAAGATACACTCGGTCACAACGCTGGCTGAAGTAAGTTAGTTACCTTATAGAATATGCATTCAGTCAGTATGTGTGTTTAGAGGAGTGGTTCTCAGCCAGAGCAACGCAGGATGAATTCAAATGATTTTATATTCAAATAATCACTTAAAACCACTTTAAAAAAAAATAATAAATCAAGATGTAAACTGAAAATGTATTTTTATAAACAAACATTGCAACATGTAAACCTCGTTGTTGCTTTAAAGAACATACAGATCTTGAAATGAACTTTCAATATATATTTATATAAGTGTTTACAATAATAAAAAAAGTATATTTAGTATAGTACATTTATATTACAGTAAACTAACTTCTAGATCATTGTTTTAATACTTTCATTTTTCACTTCAGCAATAATGGACATTTTCGTGCGAGTTCAGTTCAAGATCTATATATATATACATACATTTGAATCTAAAATTGGTATAAAATTAATTCCATATGTTTAAAGTTATGTTCCAAATCTGAAGATGTTATAAGAAAAATTGAGGATCCTATACATTTTATTTAGGCATTATACCACAAATAACCACTGGGTGACACCCAAACTTCATTTATTTATTTAATATATATAAATTTATGTCAAAATATTACTTATCACAAAAGAACCACCATATGTGACCCTGGACCACAAAACCAGTCTTAAGTGTCAATCTTTCAAAATTAAGGTGTATACATCATCTGAAAGCTAAATAAATAATCTTTCCATTGATGTATCTCAGCCAAATACTGTCCGATCCCAACAAACCATACAACTATTTGAAAATCTGGAATCTGAGGGAGCAAAAAAAATCAAAATATTAAGAAAAACGCCTTTAAAGTTGTCCAAATTAAGTGCTTAGCAAAGCATATTACTAATCAAAAATTAAGTTTTGATATTTACAGTAAGAAATTGATAAAATATCTTCATGGAACATTATCTTTACTTGATATCCTAATGATTTTTAGCTGGTGGTGGACGAGGAGACACCACCCCTCACAATGTAGAGCGCTTTGAGTGCTTAGAAAAGCAGAAAAGCGCTATATAAATGTAATGAATTATTATTATTATTATAAAATTATTATTAATTTTGACCCATGCAATGTATTTTTGTCTATTGCTACAAATATACCCCAGCGACTTAAGACTGGTTTTGTGCTCCAGGGTCAAATATGGAACCTTGAGACTCAGACATTTCCAATATAATTTTAGAAAGTTTTGATTGTAAAATAGTATAGTAAATTTTGTAATACACTTGACATGGGTCAATTTTTCTAGTATCATTTCTATTGTAACACAATGTCCGATTTTAAAACGGTTTTCAGAGGATGAAATTTGAGTGTTTAAGCTTTCAAATGTTGATTAATAAAATATTTGATAGGTAAAAAGGGCAATAAAAAAGAGCAGACAGTTAAGGAGATAAAGCGTTAAAATGCAACTAACATTTGTAAAGATTTTGAAATTTTAGGTTAATTGTATGTCTAGATCGTCAAAGTTGTGTAAATCAAATATTGTAAATGCAAACCATTTAAATCAATAATAGTACAGGAGCCACTGAAACAGACATATCTTCACATAAAAAAATGATAAAGAGATTGTGAAAATAAAACACTTTGTAATTTAAACCATGTTCATTTTGAGATCTAAATACAAGCCTCTGTTGTCTCCAACATGTGTGCATTTGTTTCTTTCAGGGTTGGAATTGATTCCAAAGTGTTCCTCAGCTTGCCTTGCATCCTCGGGGAAAACGATTACCAGGAGTGGCTGAGGAACGCTGAGGAAGAGTGTGGCATGTCAGGTCAACCTCTTCATGCAGCTGAGAGTGTAACTCAGGTACGGGATGAAACCGCATCTCCTCTACAAGCGGTTCATTTACTCTGCACTGCACTGTCAACTTCTCACGAAAGATAAAGATGCACTTTAGTCCTTCCTGCAATACTTGTTTTATCTTATATTCTCACAGCAGCCCCTGGGAAGTGACAGTCCTCCATCTGACAGCAATAGCACTAAATACTTTATCTTATGCATATTATTATTGCACTTGTTTACAATACAAACTGTGTATATGCAATCATGTTTGTCATATGAGATATAAGCGGTTATCTGTGAGAATAATGCAACATCGGTGCCTTTATGAAGGTTAAATTACAGTAGAAAGGTAAAATGAATGGCTTCAAGTGCTTGGTATATGCTGTTACCAATCAGGCAGATTTGTGATGTAGGTTTGCTTTTAAATTAATTAAAGGGCATGGGTTCCTGATGTGGATGTATATTAATTTATAAAGAAATATTTGACCCTGGTATTATATTTTATCACATTGTGCTTGTGCCATATACCTCTGAATGTGAAATTAAAATTGACAACAGCCATAATGTAAATATTAAAATAAACACTTCACTTTATGTATTGTCTCATTGTTGCAACAAGGAAAACACTTTTTTTTTTTAGTTAATCAAATAAAAAGTCAAATGAGCACGGAGTTCAAAAAGTTCAAACATTAAACTGGGTTTAAAAGTTTCGACAAACTGAACATCAAGCCCATTTAACCTGAGAAACAATATAAATGCAATTAAATATAAGCTCTCAATACAAACAAAGTGCAAATCAAACCTGTTCTATTTACAATTACACAACAAAGCCGTAAAATGACCTTGAATATACAGTTTCTTCATTTTAACATTGTGTGGTGGCTGTATTTCCCAGTATATAATTTCTGACCAAGCTGTGCTTCATTGTCTTCCACCAGATGGCGCTAGAGGGCAGTACACAGCACTAAGGTTTACAGTTGAAGGAACTTGTTTTTTGAGCAAATCTGAGATCACTGAAAAATGCCCTTTCAATGTAAACAGGGAACTTATGTCAATGTGGTAAGATCCTTGTTTACATTTCCACAACATCTTCATATTTAATGTGCATCGTCAGATGCATTTTCATTAATATAACCAAAGTTTAAAAAGAAAACAATTGCACCAAGATATAAAACCAACCAATAAAACATAAGACAAAGAAATAACTGATCTAATCGTGGGGGACATATCTCCCAGAAAACAACAAAGACAAACAAAATAATGGTGACTGTCATGTTTTCTGTGGTGACCAGTAACTCAAATACTAAACTGATTAAAGATATCATTTCAAACCACATGACAACTCCCTGGAAGACTGGTTGCTCAACTAGCTAAATGGTGATTCTGATAACTGCTACAGCTATAGATGCTTCACCTTAGAAAAGGGGAATCCAGCACATTCAATTTGCATGACACACTGATAAAACACATTCTAGCATCCTGTTTAGATGTCAAATATAAAACACATTGCAACATGGGTTTTAAAAATGCAAAAAGAAATGTTCACTTGATATCAAAGCACAAAAGTCCAAACGATGGAAACATGCCTTCAGTTCACACTACCTAAATGTGACTCCAGCAACTAATGACTTGAAACATGCATTCGATAGAAGTCTGAATCAGACGGTACAGGAGAGAGCATTGTGGGTCGTGATTTTTTGGGTGGAAGTCTTGGGAGCTGTGACTGACTCTTATCTTGTTCAGTCTGGTTTGGAACCACCTGATTGCATGAGACTGAAGATACGAGGTTGGGTTTATCTGCAAAGTCAGAAGGTGGTTGGGGGAAAATGCAGTCTGGAGTCACCCAACTCTTTCCCTCCTCAATGCATGAAGGAAGTGGAGGGAGCGGCGATGAGTCAGGCGTGTAGAAGAACATAGAAGGGGGCGGTAGAGGAAGAGACATGGCATCTTCTGGAGGAAGGGGAAGGGTGGTGTTCATGAGACTTAAGTTTGGGTTTGGCGGTAATGTGGCCGCCATCTCCAGCAGCCTCTCCACAGACAGATCCTCCTCTTCCGAGAGGTTGTCGTAATGCGAGGTGTTGGACGGTCTCCGGTCACCTGATGATGGCGGGACATACAGGTTGACTGGAAACTTGCTTAGCTGCCGATAGGATCTATACGAGGAAGGTGACGAAGACGGATCTTCTAAGATGAGATCCAAAGGTTGGGTAATTGGTGGTGGAGGTGGAGGAAGGCAAAATTGGACATCCTCTTCTAGAGGTGAAAGCTCGACCCCTTCTTCGGTACAGGGAGGAGGTGGAGGAGGTAATTCTGGGAGATTCAAAGAGTGGATACTGGCTGAATCTGTTATGGGTGGCTGGTACGGAGGAGGCCAATCTTCAGACACCGCTGATAGGGGTCTACTAACACATTCGTTCTTCAATGAAAGTCTCTCTGCTGAAAACAGTGCAGATTCTGGGTGTAGAAGAGGATCTGGTCTTTGTACAGCTGCACTGTCTTCATTCTTCACCGAGGTCCCTGATTCTTCAGGTGTAGCTTGTGACAGTAAAGAGTTGGAAGTTGAGTGGGTGTGCTTTGAAAGAGGGGAAGATGAGGTAATGGTAGGGATGTGTTTTTCGTTGCTCTGCTTGTGGGTGGCGGTGTCTTCCGTCTGAAGCTTGGCTGAGGTTTGATTGTTTTGTGCTGATGATGGTAAGGGTACATACTCAGTCTTGATTACTGGAAGCAGTATTATTGGACGCTCCTGACCCAGGGGTATCTTTGGGAACTCATCTCCCTTGGCTACAAGTCAAACCCAGAAAAGAGAGTTGTTATAAGTCTAGAACTGGATAAAACCACAGTACACACTTTAGAAAAAAAAGTTTTTCAAGGTTCAGCAAAGAACCCTCTTTTAATTAAGGACCATTTTTGTTGTTGACGGCCATATGGGTCTTAATGTTACATTATAGCAGGGGTCATCAACTCTGGACCTCAAGATCCACTTTCCTGCGGAGTTTAGCTCCAAACTGGATTAAACACATGTACCTGCAACTTTGTAGTAATCAAGATTAGCTCGTTTGTTAGCGTGTTATTAGGGTTGGAGATAAACTCTGCAGGAAAGTGGACCTCGGGACCAGAGTTGAGAACCCCAGGTCCACACTTTGCAGACTCCAAAGACAATCAGAATCTTGTGAACAAGGCTTCTTTAAAGGGTTAGTTCACCCAAAAATGAAAATTAGTCCATGTTTTACTCACCCTTACCCTAGGTGTATATGACTTTCTTCTTTCAAATGAATCCAATCGGAGTAATATTCAAAACTGTCCTGGCTCTTCTAAGCTCTATCATTGCAGTCAGCGGTTGTCCAAAACACATCAAATAAAGTGCGAGAATCCATAAAAATCTGTGCCTCACCCAGCTCCAGGGGGTGAATAAAGGCCTCCTGTAGCGAATCAATGCGTTTTTGTAAAAAAAATAAATAAATTTGGGCTTATATCGAAATCCTATGACATTTTTCTTTACAAATCCTCATTTTGTGCTAATTCGTGACTGACGTTTTTTTGTTCTCTCTCAGCGTTCGTCACTAATCACATAATGCCGACCTCGTACATCATCTGCAGGTAATGACAGTTAGACGAAGTGATAGAGATATGTTGATTATGTTTAAAATATGGATATTTTTCTTACAAAAATGCATGGATTTGCATCAGGAGGCCTTTATTCTTCCCCTGGGGCCTTGTGAGGCATGTTTTTTTTAACATGTTTTGGACTGTGTAACAAACACCCGCTGACTGCAATGATAGAGCTTAGAAGAGCAAGGACAATTTTTAATACAACTCCGAATGTATTCGTCTGAAAGAAGAAAGTCATATACACAGAGGGTGAGTAAATAACCGGATAATTTTCATTTTTGGGTGAACTAATCCTTTAATTATTCTCTCTGGTATTTGCTCAGAATGTTCTCATTTACAAGAAAAACACATTCTGTATTTTACCTGGAGGAGGGAGGTCAAGCTTCATCCTGCGGAGCTCTGACATAGACGACTGTAGGTACTCAATAACTGCATCATCGCTCATGCTGAAGGAGGAAACAATACGCTCCTGCAGGAACTCCCTCAGGTCCTCCAAAGACATCTTCAGAAGATGCTCTGACAGAAAAAGAATGAGGCTTTAGACTTTATAAGCTTCTAATTAAACTCATCTACACTACCCAAACATGAATATTAAAGAACTTCTGGCTGATAGAAATCTGATTTACCACTACCACAACAAGTTTTTGAGCGCTACTGTCCAGTTTAAACAGTTTAACATTTTTACCAGAAACTCTTAAAATTTATATCACAGGAAATTACTAACTAGTCAATTAGTTGACGCTTCTATCCCAAATGAATGACAATACACTTAATCCAGTGAATGTATCTTAAATAACCCTAAATTAAGTTTCTTGCTCAAGGTATAAAATCACCCTATGTGGTGCATCTGCACCTACAAACTTTCGGGAACCCGGTCTTTAACCACTATATGGTTCTATGCTGTACCTGCTGGACATGGTGACCGCTCATGTTGGTCTTCAGCGATCCAGAGTGGGATTCTTACTTACTTTTGTGCAATTTGAGGAGCGTATAGGCCATGGCGGTTAGAACTTTTTCTCCTTCTAATATGTAGATGTCCCAAAGGCGCAAGGTGAGTGTAAAGGGTGTCTATATAGTAGAAACACAACAGACTCAAGTCATCAACCAGCTAAGCAGAGCTCCCATATGAATAAAACATTGACACAGGATTCTCTAAAGGGTTCAGCCCAACCATATGAAACTTTTAGCAGATGATGTTTCCAGTCTTTTTCACACGGAAACTCTCTGTATGCGAATAACGTAATTCTAAGTACTCAGCACAGACTGGCAAAATTTGGACTCTATTTGGATTCGGCTGGTGAAAAATTATGTCCTGTCGAGGCAAAGCCACTGATAGGGTGGTAAACAAAACCTTCTGTCCAGGCCCTGGTCTGGATCAAAGAGAGGTGGTCCAGAAAGAGAGCACATTTATTTACACCTAAAAGGTCCATATTTTAGAGTAGTAATAGGTGCCCTTACAGAACCACTATGAACCTATTTGGGGTAAATAAGCTACAAAGATGACTCTTTAAGGGTACTTCTCCAGTGACAAGCTGCTTAATCCCTAAAGGTACAATTTTTGAAATTTTTTGAGTGTACAAGGATCCATCATATTGATTTGTTGAGGTTGCATAGTGGCACTTTTGTCAGGGACTGGAAAACCAGTTTGGACAGACCCGTCTCTTATATTCATACAGGACAAAGTGAATGTTTGTGACGTTTTATATTTCATTATGATTTACTGAAAGGCTTAACTCCAATAACTGAGACATTTTACTAGTGATATAAAAACAGTGAAAATGAAAATGATGCCTCACCCTGTCAATAAAACACTGAAGGAACCATTTGGTTGTGTAAATACCAGTGGACATCTGTTCCTTATCCTGAGTTGAAGAAAACATTGAAAAGTTTATAGTGTTTATATTTTGTTAAAGTCAAACAACCTGAGGTTAAAATAAGAAATCTCACCAAGTGTTTCCTGAGTTTGGGAAGGAGTTTGGATAGTATTTGGTCATGATGAACCTGAAAACGTAGGAGTTTGGGAAACCCTGGGATGAAGAATCCTTTAAGAATCCACAGAGGAAGACAGAGATGTATCACCAATTACAGAGTGTACTACAAAAACAAAGAGATCTGTTTATCTACACACAGAGTCAGAGAGACTTACTCACCATGCATGGCATGTTTCGAATTGGTTAGTAGCTGTGATAAGGCCCAGAATGCATCTTCCTCATTCATGTACATGAGCAGAATGGCAGCGATCTGACTCATGCCCTGACAGTAGCTCACCTCCTACACAAAACCACATAAGATAGACTAAGTACACATCGTCACAAACTTTACTCAACATTCAGATATAGATAAAGAATGGCCTAAGGATTAATAGCGCTGTTTTCACCAATTACAAAACAATAACTTTAGTACTTTTCTTGTCAAGAAATGAATATATGATTAAAGTGGTAAAATTCAAAGTCCCCTGCTTCTCTCCATCTCTCTCGCTCATTCAATCTCTCCTTCCCCCCTCATCGCCCTCCTCTTGCCCAGTTGACCCACTTTCTACTAGACAACATCGGGAAGGAAAAGGAATATGGTACCATTTCCCGTCTCTTTGAGACCGACACACTCCTCTTTTTTTTGTACAAACAATGAAATTTATGTGCATGTGTCCCAGCGGTTTTGTCAAACATCCTGGCAAACCATTATAAAAAAAAACATCTCTTCCATTTGTCTTGTCCATCTTCAATATCGCCTATGTTTTGGGTTAATTCCCAGTAGGTTTCCAATAAATTAATTAAATAGCATATCATGCAATTAGCACTGGACAGATGGCCTCTGTTACTTTCTAAAAGACCCTGGTCAGCCATAACCAGTGGGCAACATCAGAGTCACTGTCTCTGGATTAGTCTGTCTCCAAACCAGATACTGCGCACACTAGGCGTATTGTTTCCAAACCTAGTGAGCTGCCTCGCTGTCTACTGCCTATATAGGCAGCTAACTTCTAAAGCAGCATATTAAGCCATTGATGAAATCTCATAAAGTGAGATTTTGCTATAGGCAGAACACACAAATCTCCACAGTAAATTCAACTTGCAATTTTCAACCGTTTGAAGTTAGCATGTTACTAAGCTAACACTACGCATTAGTCTATTGCACAACACTCCCAACAGGCAAAGATACAGCATAAACAAGTATTGAATAAAATAATGCACACTTGCGGTTTTGAGAAGTGTAATATTTTGTCAATATTCACAGTGTTGAATGAAATCAATATTCTTATCAATAATGTTACAAAAAGCCTATGATGGTTTGCTGGTCTTAGCTGGTCTTCCAGCCAGGTCTTCAGAACTAGTTTGACCAACTAGCTGTTGCCAAGGGGTAATCAGTCTTACTTTTCCAATACAAATAAGACCAGTCTACCTTTTCATACCTTTATTTAAAAAAGTTATGACCAGTCTTGTAGAAAAAATGACTAACTTTTTAAGACTAGTCTAAACAGTTTATGCAACCGGCCCCTGGTTTGTTAGCTGGTCTAAGAGTAGTTCTTGGGGTTGGCAAAAGTCAGGGCCATTCTGCAGATTTCGTGTTGTAAAAGCACGTAGTATATAACCAGCAAAGACTGAATCAGACTATGATTCCATCCAGTTGATGGATATCAAACTTGTTCTAAAACATGCCTTGTTTTTATTTGTTTCCTAGTAATGAATTGCATGTTTCTATGCGAGTTTGCTGTGTTCGGTAAGACTTGATGCTTCATATTTTGTGAGAGATCTTCAGTCGTTTAGTGTATAATACCCAGATTTTCTCTGTAACCATTTACAATGTCGCCAAGTGTATGACGCCTAGTGTTTTACAACCAGGCTTTAAAAGACATGCAATCAATTCTAGCTTTGTTTATTCCATTATTAACTTTAAGCACATACATTTACAAACAAAAGGGAATACGGGCAATTTAACTCAAAAACCACACATGCACTGCCTATCATCGGGTTTATAGTATCTACTATTTTTAACATTCTACCATTTGGGACACAATTATCCTAATATAAAATCCCATTTTATACAGTACAGATGGTATTCAAATTGACATGCAGCCATGTCTTTATTCACTGATACAAATACAAAGTTTTATTTTCGGGTTAAGGTCTATAGTCATTATATTTAGCCTAACGTAAGAACAATAGAAGTCAATGGGAAGTCCCCATTAGAGCAGTAATTGTGTGTGTGTGCGTGTTAACAGGGTGGGCCACCGGACTGCCCTTCTTCCGCTCTGCCCTGGTTCATCCAGCACATGCCGTTCTGAGTTACATAACACATTTACACACAAACATTCAAACTCCATCGGTCTCTTACCGTGTTGTAGACCGAATACGCTGCCAGCACATGGAACAGGGCTTGCTGTCTGTAAAGGACAAAAACCACAGGTCAAACAAACTGTTTCCAATATATTGCATGATGGCTATAATTAGGATTTCAAACATCTAGTTCCAGTGTATGCAGTAACAAGGTCAATGACATGATGCTAATATTTCTGTGAATGGATCTAGTAATTTATTGAGAAATACATTAAAAGCCCACTTGAATCTTGAATGAGACTCTTCTATAAAAAAGTTGTTTTCAATTTCTAAATTACATTGTTTTATGATATTTTTGTAAGTGCATAATGTCAAAAATATCAGATGGTATAATCATTGTAATACCATGGAAGCTTGCTTGCTAATGAATACAAAAATGTAATTGTGACTTTTTACACAAATGATTTGTCTATCAAGTAGTTTTCAAACTTTTAGATTTCATAAGAAATATTGAAATAAATTATTAATATTTGTAAAAATTATCTGCGAAAACAAAGTGTGGTATAGCTGTGTGGCAACTGGCAAGGTCTCTTAAAAGGGTCAGATTAATTTAATCTTTTCATAAAATGGCAAGGCATAACCCTAAGAAAACTTCACAATATTCATGCCAATGTTGTTTATGCCAACAGATCATTTTTAAAAATACTATTTATGTGGTAAATATATTTTGGCTAAAAATCTGTAATTTTCTATCTTTTTCAAAAATATATGAACCCTACATGAATTCAGAGATTAAAAGAGTTTAAAATGTGCCCTTTTTGTCCTATAATGGATCCATCTTTGTCATTAACCCAACAACATTTTGTCCAAAAATCACTGAGGGTCCAGCCCAAATCGAACAGCAGAAAGAAACCAGCTCACGGTAGCAGTTTGAGTCCATTCATGCATAAGCAATCACATCAGGAAATGCACGTTAATAATTCATAACGTCTGCAGATTTGAGGAGATTTAGCAATGCACAGCAAGACCCTTCATAAGAGACCAGAGGAAAGCAGAATTGTGACTAGCGTGTTGTAGAAACACATTTAAGAGCAACGCAAACAAACAACAGATGTGTTAAACAGCACTTCCGCCCCATATCCTCTTATTGGCCGTGCAGCGCTAATAAAAATATAGAAGTCATTGCTCAGAGCTTCCATCCGCCAGATACCCCATGCAGAGAGGCTGATGTGGGTGTGCCGCCCATGCAAACCACATGGCTGAAACCTCATCATGCACTTTGGTCTACAAGCCCCTTTCAATTTGTTCAGTAAGTGGGATGACACTATTAAATGTCAAATTGAGTGAAAGGTTTTTGAGGGACATCTGGTCGACATTTTGTTAAAAAAAAAAAAATCATGATGTACTCATTTGCTGTCAAATTGGCGGTTTAAAAACAAATAACCTAAATGTTTCTGACATCTGTCCATTTTTAAGAGGATATACAATCCCAGGTGGGTCTTTATGATTGTCCTGTACAAAAGGAAATAATTTTTCCATTTTTTTCATGACACTGTGGCAGATCTTTAGTTGTTATGGACAACATCAAAGTATATTTTTATTCTGGGCATAATGGTTACGAGTCACCGGTTTTGTCATTTCCTGTGAGACTGCTCACAGTAACAGGAAGTTGAACAAAAACTCAGTCACAAAGAGGAAGTAGCTCTTGTTTTGGTTAAGTTTACAAGGTCTGAGCACTTTATATCTCAACTCGAAACGCTTTATATTCATTTGACTCAAAGTCTGCTTGCCAAACAGACCTCGAGTCAAATGAAGATAAAGAAGGGCTTTCTTGTGCATGTGTATGTATGAATTTGTGAAATATCTTACTTGACCCCAAAGCGCTCCATGAACATGATATGGTTTCTGAAGGTCCTGTTGACATCCAGATCAATCTGCTTAATTTCTGTCGAATACTTCTTGGCTTGTTCCTTCATTTTCTGCAACAACATTTAAACAATTTCTTTGATGTTTTTGCATTAGCCGCACCAAACAGAATTGCAAAAAATAAAAAAATTTCCCAAACACTCCCGTATCTGCCATTGGTCAGACAAACAGGTAGTCCCCACCCCAAACTCCTCCTGACACTGCTCAAACAAGTGGAGTAAATATAGCAATATACTCAGAAAGTAGGGAGGCACCGAATGTTCGGCAACCAAAATTATTCGGCCGAAAAAAGCAAATAAAAAAGTGAAGAGACCAAATAAATTGTACTGAACAATGACGTGACGTGATCAAATAGAGGCGCGCATTTAAAAGTGTCAAAGAAAGACGCAAAAATCATTACTAGTACCGACAGAGAGAAACGATTAAGTACTGCATCGCATTTCTTCGATGAGAAGTGGAAGGGGTGGTTGTTGTTGGTTACTGTATGATGATTGAAATTGCAAAATGGCACACAATTAAACAATTGGTAAATAAATTGCAGAATGTAGTTTAATAATTATAGGCAGAGTTGTTTAATATAGGCAACTCTGCCTAAATTAAAATTATTTAGGCAGAGTTGTGCTTATCGTCGCGCTTTGTTGTCAATCGCTACTTTCTGGCATACACCACGTACTGTTGGCAGTGGAAACGCAAGCTAGATCATAGTGTTCGGTCCCAAACCGTACCGTACCGTACCGCTCAGTGGAAACGAGCCATAATAATGCACGGATTGCATGTATTGATGCGCTAAGCTCACGGCGCCAGGTTTCAAAGTCCAAAGTGCGAAGAAAATCTGCGCTGAAACAGTTTTACTTGTCAGTTGCTCAGTAACATTTTTATGAATTTTTACAAGGCATGTGTGTGACATTGCGATAGGCTACGCGCGAAAAACATCTTCCCAAATTCGTATTGAGAATCATTTATAAATCTGCTGTTGTCAACAAAAAGAAGTATTGAGGTCTTCCTAACTCCCATCAACATTCATAAGTTTTATTATTGTAATTTTACAGTTTTGTAAATAAAATAAAAAGACGATAATAATGATTACAACAACTCTAGTCTTATAATAGCATTCACAGTGTTCAAATTGGGATCCATAATATTTTCTAATGTTTTAATAGATTCTCTCCTGCTCAGCAAGGCCACATTTTATTTGTACAGTAAAAAAATACATGACTCAAGAAGGGCGTCTCAAGAAATGGCCAAAAAATTATATTTTACTAGCTTATTAATTTTAAGTTAAATTGTGCTTTGTTGGTATAATGCGTGCTAGAATGTTAAAAAAAGTCAAATGTGTCAAGTAAAATATTTTTAAATTGTTGTTTTGTAATTGATTTTTTGGTGAAAAATGGTGAAAAAATTGGCAAAATACATGGGGAAAAACCGTGAAAACCCATGATTTGGTATTCTGCCTTTGGCCTGTGTTTCATTTTGTTTGGTTTTGGCTTTGGCCAAGAATTTTAATTTTGGCACATCCCTATCGGAAAGTCAAACTACAAATGATTTACTAATGGTTATCTCCACATATTATTTATTTTTGTTAACATTGTCACTATAAACTGTTGTACAGAAAGAGCTGCATTAACTTTCCACAGGAAAAAACCAACAGTATATACAGTACATAGGGTTGGAACAACCGAATTTATTATTTGGGATGAGCTAACGTTCTAATTAAATCCACAGTGAACGTTTTTAAAACAATGCACGTACAATAAGGCTGATTTTACTTCTATATAGTTAGAAAATTAGCAGGTGACTGATTGTCACTGCAGTGCACACTACATATCACTGTTACTTGACCTACGGTGCATCTAAACCAAACCATCAAACCTGCATCTAAATTTTCATTCCGAAAACTTGATAGTCACTGGTTTCCATTTGAGCGCAACACTTCTGCTATGTGCTTTCATCAGAGCAGCAAACAAGTTATAAATATTACAGTGGCACCTAGATATATTTAGAAATTCAGATATAGATACACGTTCAGTTATAAATAAAACTCTTGAGCTCTAAAGATTCAGAAATTACTGAAAACAAAAATAAGTACCATGGTATGTTTTATTTTTTTTAGTCTCCTATGCATTTATTGAATAAAAAAAAATACAGTAATACTGTGAAATACTAACTTAAAATAACTGTTCTCTATTTTCATTGTAAAATGTAATTTACTCCTGTGATCAAAGCTGTATTTTCAGCATCATTACTCCAGTCTTCAGTTTCACATGATCCTTCAGAAATCATCCTAATATGCTGATTTATTGCTCATTTACTGAAACATTTCTGATTATTATCAATGTTGAGTTGTATTATCAATAATATTAATGTTTTTTTTTAAAGATTCTTTGATGAATACAAGTTCAAAAGAACAGCATTTATTTGAAAAAAAAGAAACTAATTAACATTATAAATGTCTTTACTGTCACTTTTAATCAATTTAATGTGTCCTTGCTGAATAAAAACATTAATTTCTTTAAAAAAAAAAAAAATTACTAGCCCCAAACCTTTGAACACTAATTTAAAACACTAACGTTTTTCAGTTAATCAGACTTTTGGTTTGCGATATAAAGACTGGTCAACTTATCACAGCTTATTCTAGCAACTTTTATTGTATTTTTTATGTAATACCTTGGATCTTATGAAATAATTGTCAGACTACACGAAGCATGCAAAACAGAAAACCTTTGTTGTGAAATAAAACATTGTTGTGCCAAAAGGGCAGATTGGAGACAAAACACGTCTGGCTAATTTAAACCCAAACAATCACACAGGACAAACCAAAACCCAAACAAGCGAGTCATTGAATAAATGGACATCAAAAAGCCACTTTTTCATTCAAAAGACCTAACGGAGTCCAAACACATCCCACAAACATGATTCCTGCAAAGCACCTACCTCGTACTTCCTGTAATTAGCCTCTTTCACCTTTTCCACGTCCAGCAGCAGAGCCCAGGCCTGGCCGCGCAGCTTCAAGGGAATCCCCTTGTATACCCGCTTCATCATCTGCAAAATGCACATGGGAAGAGGAAACAAACAGATGGCGAGATTTATTTTTTGGGTCTCCAACTTTCCGGATGTGTGAGCCTAAATATCACTGTAACACACAGAAGCCTTGAGTGGCATATTATGGGAATACAATGGCTTCAAATGTGACTCGTCCAGTTAAACCTGGAACGATCACATTTATAAGTTACCTTTTCACTCGTGCAGTACTTGTCCCAACATTTCACCATCTTAACCCATTTTTCCTCTCTTTCAACCTCCTGGAGTTTGTACTAGGGAAACAGCACACTGAATTTTAGTCTTAAATCTAAAATATTCGTAAAACAAAGAGAACATTCAGCAAGAACACCATAATTTCAATGGGCTAATTTCCCTAAACTGAATTTCGCCATAAAATATTTAACAGTAATTTCAGGTGGAAAGAAAGCTGATATTCTAAAGTCACCTTCTCCTCTGCCGCGGTCGGTGTTGGCAGTTCCGCTTCACTGGAAAAAACAAATTACAAAGGGGAAATGACTGTTTAACATGTTACAAGTATTGCATGAATCAGAAGCTTCATTCAAATAGCATGAGATTTTACTGTGGATTTACAATCCTGACAACACTGTTCTAGCAGTCACAGCCAACTATTACCCAAAATACACATAAAAGCCACATTCTTCATAACCTAGTTCGCACATATTCTCTTGATGAAACAGTTGAGCGTTTAACATCTTTAACTGAAGACAAAGGTCATCGTCTTGCTAGACTAAGTGTTAAAACTTCCAAAACAGGCGAGACTTACTGCAGGAAACCGAAGCGGTCCGTGACCTTGTAGATGCTGTAGTCGGCATCCTCCCAGGGCTTAATATGCACACCCTCCTGCCTGCCCTGCAACCAGCCCAACAAACAAACTGAGAAACTGGAGCAAAGGCAAAAGACCCTCAAACTAAGAGATGACTGGAACTCTTAAAGGAATAGTTCACCAAATTTTCTCCAGTCGAAAAAGTAGTCTTGTATGAATTAGGAGAGAAATATGCACATAAAGCACCATTTATAAGCGAAAACAGTCTAAATTAGTTCTGATATGGATTTTGGACTTTTTCACTGAAGGAAACATTATTATGGATTTGTTTTTTGTAGTGCTGTCAAATGATTACTCACATTAAAAATAAAAGTTTTTGTTTACATACTATGTGTGTGTAATAAATGCATACACATGCATGTATATATTTAAGAAAAATGTTAGGTTATACATTAAATATATTTATATATAATATAAATTATATGAATATAAATATATACATGTAAATATTTTCAAAAAATATGCTGTGTGTGTGCGTGTCCTTAAATATACATAATAAATATACACAGTACACACACACACGTTATGTAAACAAAAACATATTTTGGATGTGATTAATCGCAATTAATCGTTTGACAGCAACAGTTTTTTGGCTAGAAGTGACAGTTTAAAGTTAAAATGCCTTAATGATGGATTGATGATGAATGATGGATATTTCTTACAAATATGCAGCTTTTCACTTCACGAGATGTTAATTAATGGACTGGAGTCTGGATTACTTGTGGATTATTGTGATGTTTTTTATCAGCTGTTGGACTCTCAATTCTGACGGCACCCATTCACTGCTGAGGATCCGTTGGTGAGCAAGTCACGTAATGCTAAATTTATCTAACTCTGTTACCATGAAAAATCTTTGATGATCTGGGGGCGAGTACGTTTGCAAGATAATTTTTATTTTGGGTTAACTATTCCTTTTAAGGAAACACATTTGAAAACAACCCACTTCTTGTATAGAACAATTCAGATCTCCAAAATAAATAGATTTGACACAAGAAACCCCCAGAATCTGCAATTTCTGCTAACAGAATATATTTCTGTATATCGTGAACATCTTGTCTAAGCTCCACAGCTTTATCTAAAGGTATCTGAAGTACGCTGAGAACTTCCAAGTATGCAGACTGTAGTCAATATTTGAGTGTAGCTGCAATGTTAGCATGACATCCAGCTGTTGTCCGTCAAAACACTTCCTCCTCAGAAGATTTTGGCTGTGTCCGAATGCTAAAACTTGCTGGTTTTGCAAGCTGTATATGGAAGCATGGCACAAAGTATTGTCCAATGTTCACACAACATCCTGTCTACTAAGATCTGGCCTTCTTCTGGGTAGGATGTTGAGAATGCACTTATTGCTTCAAAAAAATATAGTTAAGGTTAAATGGTATATTCAAGTTTTTATAAATTGGCTTCTGCATAAACTTTAATATATTGAGCAACCTTAACTAGATTTTTCTGAGGCAATATGTTTGCATGATTTTTTTCAAGTAACGTTAACATATTTAAATGTACAGTGTACAGCACAGATGTACCTTCATTGTCCTTGATATTCCACAACCCCGTGTGTGCAGTTTACACACAATAAAAATGGCATCTGATGGAGCAATTAATAGCAGAAGAAACTAATACAGAGGAATACACATTGTAGTCGAAATATATTTATATTGACCTTGGTCTTACCTAAATCTCATTTGAATTAGTTTCAGATGAAGGCCATCTAAACCTGTTCCTGGAGGGCCACTATCCTGCAGAGTTTCACTCCAAGCCTAATTAAACACACCTGAACCAGCTAATCAAGGTCCTCAGACTCACCAGAATCTTCCAGGTGAGTGTTTTGGAGCCACACTCTGGATACTGGCCCTCCAGAAGCAAGACTGGACACCCCTGTTTTAGATCATTAGACGTTTTATTCATCTGAAGCCTGTCTGAAAAGCTTCCATAGGTGTTACCTTTAAACAATACCGCTGTCTGTGAAGTCATGACAGCAAGACAAACTCATCTACAATCTATACAAAAAAATTACTACAACATGAACCACAGCTACCTTTACCTATTAATTATATAATCAGTTTTTTGAATAACTTCACATAAGTTGTGTGCAGCATTTCTAAGGAAAGGTATTCCTTGCCAAGAACAGCAAACTGCAGTAATTTTGGGGTGGTGTAGTCTAGTGGTTAAATATCTGGGATAGTTGATCCATGAGCTATCACAATCATTCCCTTGAGAAAGATACAAATCTTGGCATCTCCAAGAGGACTGTCCTTGTGTGTAGTGCAAAAGCATCTGATTAATGACCACTTACTACTTTACTTGGGCTACTTAGTCAATATGCATTGCTGTCCATGTCACTGAGGGTCATGGACAATCATTAACTAGTTTCCCCTTGTCTGGACATCAGCTCAACCAGTCAAAGATCAAAACTGCAGAAAGTAGACAACTGAAAGCATGTAACTTGCCTTCTCATATTTTTTGATGATCTCAGCCCGTTCTTCAGCTATTAGAGTATCAATGTCCTTCTTCATTTCAAAATCTGAAAAAGTAACAAAACAAACAGAAGACTTTGAATATACACTGGCTCATCTAGGCATGTGCAAACTTGTTCCTTTGCTGAATATGATGCTTTACTAATTCTCTACTGAGCCACCTTCAGGTCTGCTTGGCTAAAATGAAAATGATCAGAGGCATCTACATTCCACCAATATTACAACATTCGTCCAAGTTCTGCCTGAAGCTGACAGACATCCATGTGAGGTGGAGTTGCACATTCAACACGAGCCAAAAACAGACAAGTTCTGTAATGTCAGCTAATTCTTCAGACAACATTGTTGTCAGGAAAAGTGCTGGACAAACTCACACAGTGCACAAGAACACCAGGACTTAAATCACATGGGCAATCCATCAACTATTACACATCACTGTGCAGGCCAACAATTCAGCCTTTACCTTTCCATGTTGATGAACCAATGTGGTCAGATTCATACACAAACCAAAACTTTGATGGCAATTTGATATTTGAGCAAGTAAATTTTTGGTCACACTTTATGTTAAGGTCCAATTCTCCCTATTAACAAATCATTAACTATGGCTTTTGCCTCAATAAACTCCCAATTTGCAGTTTATTAATAGTTATTAAGTTGAGACATTGGGTAGAATTATGTAGAATAGGGTCATGCAGAATATGTGCTTTATAAGTACTAATAAACAGCCAATATGTTAATAATAGGCATGCTAATAAGCAACTAGTTAATAGTGAGAATATGTCCGTACTAAAGTGTTACCAAGTTTTTGGTTCTGTGCTGGTAACTAGCCCCATTGTGGCCTACAGCAAGATAATCTGGGTACTTCAGGATGAATGAACCATTAATAAGTTGTCTGTAAGTCAATTTGAATAAAAATGCAACTCAAAAGTGTGACTCAAAAGTTAGACCAACTAGATTCTAGAAAGAAAACGTAAATATTTCTCTTATTGTGTCTCGTCTTGTTTGGGGAGTCAAATTAACTATGAAGGAAATGCTAAATGTGACGACACCATGGAATCAGAAATTGACAGAGCAGGACTTCGCAGCTGATAATCGCCACCATGTGTTGAAAACTGTCGAAGTCTGTTAGTTCACATTCTCTGTGGACAGGTGGGACTCTTACAGACTCTACAGTTCACCAGACAACTGCTCTGGTGAGGCACATGGGCACATTTCTCTGTTTAACCACCTGTCCCATTCAGATTGTATTAATGGAAACCCAAATTTCTCTTTCAAACTTCCCTTCACTCTCAGAAAAAAGGGCTAAAATTGTACATTTAGGGGTACAACTGCTTGTCACTATAGGGCAATGCCCTTTTTACCTTATTTACCCCAATGTATACATTAAGAGTACATATTGCATACAGGTCCTTCTCAAAAAATTAGCATATTGTGATAAAGTTAATTATTTTCTGTAATGTACTGATAAACATTAGACTTTCATATATTTTAGATTCATTACAACACAACTGAAGTAGTTCAAGCCTTTTATTGTTTTAATATTGATGATTTTGGCATACAGCTCATGAAAACCCAAAATTCCTATCTCAAAAAATTAGCATATCATGAAAAGGTTCTCTAAACGAGCTATTAACCTAATCATCTGAATCAACTAATTAACTCTAAACACCTGCAAAAGATTCCTGAGGCTTTTAAAAACTCCCAGCCTGGTTCATTACTCAAAACCGCAATCATGGGTAAGACTGCCGACCTGACTGCTGTCCAGAAGGCCATCATTGACACCCTCAAGCAAGAGGGTAAGACACAGAAAGAAATTTCTGAACGAATAGGCTGTTCCCAGAGTGCTGTATCAAGGCACCTCAGTGGGAAGTCTGTGGGAAGGAAAAAGTGTGGCAGAAAACGCAGCACAACGAGGACCCTGAGGAAGATTGTGGAGAAGGACCGATTCCAGACCTTGGGGGACCTGCGGAAGCAGTGGACTGAGTCTGGAGTAGAAACATCCAGAGCCACCGTGTACAGGCGTGTGCAGGAAATGGGCTACAGGTGCCGCATTCCCCAGGTCAAGCCACTTTTGAACCAGAAACAGCGGCAGAAGCGCCTGACCTGGGCTACAGAGAAGCAGCACTGGACTGTTGCTCAGTGGTCCAAAGTACTTTTTTCGGATGAAAGCAAATTTTGCATGTCATTCGGAAATCAAGGTGCCAGAGTCTGGAGGAAGACTGGGGAGAGGGAAATGCCAAAATGCCTGAAGTCCAGAGTCAAGTACCCACAGTCAGTGATGGTCTGGGGTGCCATGTCAGCTGCTGGTGTTGGTCCACTGTGTTTTATCAAGGGCAGGGTCAATGCAGCTAGCTATCAGGAGATTTTGGAGCACTTCATGCTTCCATCTGCTGAAAAGCTTTATGGAGATGAAGATTTCATTTTTCAGCACGACCTGGCACCTGCTCACAGTGCCAAAACCACTGGTAAATGGTTTACTGACCATGGTATTACTGTGCTCTCCTGACCTGAACCCCATAGAGAATCTGTGGGATATTGTGAAGAGAAAGTTGAGAGACGCAAGACCCAACACTCTGGATGAGCTTAAGGCCGCTATCGAAGCATCCTGGGCCTCCATAACACCTCAGCAGTGCCACAGGCTGATTGCCTCCATGCCACGCCGCATTGAAGCAGTCATTTCTGCAAAAGGATTCCCGACCAAGTATTGAGTGCATAACTGAACATAATTATTTGAAGGTTGACTTTTTTTGTATTTTAAACACTTTTCTTTTATTGGTCGGATGAAATATGCTAATTTTTTGAGATAGGAATTTTGGGTTTTCATGAGCTGTATGCCAAAATCATCAATATTAAAACAATAAAAGGCTTGAACTACTTCAGTTGTGTCGTAATGAATCTAAAATATACGAAAGTCTAATGTTTATCAGTACATTACAGAAAATAATGAACTTTATCACAATATGCTAATTTTTTGAGAAGGACCTGTACTACTTTAAGGTACTAATGTGCACCTTTAGGGGTAGAGAATGTGCAAAAAACAAGATTGTGCACCCCTAAAAGGTACAATTTTTACAGATTTTTGTTTTCCTGACAGTATTTTAAACTTCTTAATATGTTAGCAGGATGTTTTCTTCTGTGAAATGCTAAATGTACAAATAAACAGCCCACATCCCCTTTCACTTCCATTACATGTAAAACATTGGAGTTAGCCTACGTTTTTCAGCATTTCTTCATTTGTGTTCCACGGAAGAAATAGTCATACGCTGTACAGATTTTCAACATGTAGGCTAGGTAATTAAATAATGAAAATATGGCTATCCTAATTATTTCTGCATGTAATCATCAACCTCTTGAGAAGTCAAATGAGTCACAATACACAGATCTCAGGCTTAAGATTTGATCTTGTGCTAAAACACCTTGATTTCTGTTACTGCTGTAGGGAAAGGCTTCTTTGAGAAGCATTTAATCTCCTATAAGCTGACCAGAGAAAACAGGTCACAGCTAGCAAGGGATGCAAGCATAATTTATTTACCGCAATCTCGTCTATGGGTCGGGGAACTTAATGGCTTAACAGAAATCATGGGATCAAAAATGTGGGCCACTACAAGTAGGATTACTAGTGATGTCTGTATAAGTGTACATCCTTGTGCAATAAATGATTAAAACTGTGAAACATTTTTCTTTAGGCTTAAAAAAATAAACCAGCTTCAAGGCTGATCAAACAGGTTTATCACTGTCCAAGCAAAGGTTAAAGCCAAAGCTGTGTTTCAAATTTCTCATGAAACTAAAGAGACAAGTCTACCACAGATCTTAACAAATAACTGCATTCTTTTAATTATAGGTCTGCTGTGATGCAGCCATTTCTCCTTGAGGTTTCAGACAAAACCAGTGGCGCAATTTAAGTGCAATTATCAGGTCTAAGGTCGAAGTGAAACTAAACTGTTTTAATGGTAACTGTTTCAACTTTTCAGAAATAGTTTTTACCCATTTTGACAACAGCATCAAACTACTGGAATAAGAAGACTGAAGGTTTAATTTTTTATTTGCACAAGTATGAGATGCATCATGCATCACTCCTTTAGACTAAATGCAAGCTCTAAATCCACAGTTGGATCCTGTTGAAAAGACCATGTGATGTTCATCCAAAGGTGTACAGGTGTGTCACCATCACCAGGCTGTTGTTTGCACAGTAGGAGCGTTTCCTTTGTGAATACAATTAATCACATATCTGCGGCAGGAGGGCAATGGAAAGGTGCTAATGGGGAAAGATCCTTAACACTGATCCGTGCTCAATTTAGCAGTTTTTACTGGCAGTAGCCAATACTCAGACATGCAGCAAGAGCAATACACATAGCAGAGATGCACTACAGTTTACACTGAAGTGTGAATATTCACCTTTCATGGACAGCTTTGGGTTCCTTTTGAGAACGACTTCAAGAAATACTTGAACTTTCCCATGTAGGTTATATTCAATAAACTGTGTACAAAAGTGAAGTTTATAGCCACATCAGTTTCACATCAGGCTCGGACTTTCCCACGTAATTTGAAGTTACGTAACCAAACTGCAGAATCTCACTGAAACCCAAGAGTCAAACAACCAATAACTTAAGATATTAGTACAATAAATAAATAGGGGTTTTGTAAGATCTCATGTACTGTATGCCATGGATCTTCTCGAGCCGTACAGAGAACAAGTCTGGACTATTACAGTACAATATTGTAACATCCGTTCTCTAGGTAAAATGCCAAAACAAACTTCTCAAATGATCAGCCTACATGACAGTTTAGCATGTGATACACACTATGAAATATCCCTGTGAAACAAACAGTGGATTCAATAATTAAATACAAAGGCCCAGTTTCATAGATAGGGCTTAGCCTAAACCAGGATTAAGCCATAGTTCAATTAGGACATTTAAGTAATTTTTATAAACATGTCTTAGAAAAAACATTACTGGTGTGCATCTTAAGACAAAACAAAGGCACTGTTTTAAGATCAGTTAGTGCAAGTTTCTTTCAGGTGAAACAGCTCAGATCTACATTTTAGTCTAGGACTAGGCTTAAGCCTGGTCTGTGAAACCGGGGGATAATGTCACAACTTTAAGTCTACATGCCAATATCCGAAACTTCTGTGCATAAGCCTAACTTAAACCAAACCAAGTGTAATTCATTACAGGATAAATGAATTAAGAATAAAATTCTTATATTAATATATTTTATTTATATTTGTATAGTGAAATCTTCCAGTTTGTTTGTTTTTCTAATTTGAAGAGTTATGAAAATTGGAATAAAAACTCTACAAAATGCTACAACAGGTTACTTTCTTCCCAGATGATGTAAGAGTATTGCAAGAACACAAAATACAAATCAGCAGTCTGCAAAACATGTCAAATGTCACAGTTCAACTTTCAGCAGCCATAACGCTTCACTTACCCCTCCAAGCAAGCAAAATGTAATGATGTAAGGCTCATCTCAAAGCATCTCTAACACAGTTATCCTCTTTCTGAGGTTACACATATGTGCAGCAGGCCACACATGTCAGTGTGACTGCGGTTCAGTTCTCACTAGAGGGTTTCAGAAGCAGAAACACATGGTTTCCGCAGGCCCACTTCCTCTGGTGAATGCATTTTAGTACAATGCAAAAAGAACATAATCCAGTGACTTCTGGCAACACCTTGAATGCGATACGAATATTTGAGGACACGGTGAAGTGTTTGATATTAGGTAGCTAAACACAAGTGGAAACCGGCGTGGGCCACACCTTGTGCCCTGAAAGAAGGTAAGGAAGTAGGCTGCTGACCACAATGCATCCTGTCCTTCTGAAGTTCAAGGTTTCACGAAACAGTGTCTCATGGGAACAACCAGCGAATGGCGTAGTGCATTGAAACTAAAGCACTATTTACCTTCTCATTTCCATTCTGAAATCAAGTCCCAATTCACATATTAAATACATTTCAATAAAGTAGTCACGGCACATGTTCATTTGGGATATTGTTTACATGCAAAAGTTCTCAAACAGAGACATATGACTGATACAATTCAGTTTAGATAGATACTGCAGCATTATTTGAGCTCTTGATGTAAATATAAATTATTAAAGACTCCAACGGCACGTGTTGCAACTAGTCACATGAAGTTTGTTTACACGCAACTTTTAGTTGTGAACCGGCTGTATTTTAAAACAAGACCAAGTTATTCTAGCGTCTAGACAAAATAAACACTTTACCAGACTTCAGTAAGATCAATGGACTTTCATCCGACGGACGCGACATTAACAATTCCGGCCGATAAAAGACACTCTCATCAAACTGAGCGGCAATAAAAACAGCATTATAACCCAAATAAATGTTTTACCTTTGAAACAGACGCTCTGCGCTGCACAGGCTGTTAGTAAATAACACGTGTGTGCATAGTGAAGCCGCTCAGTGTGGACGGAGACACTTCAGTTTAACTCTGACTGATCCGAGCATGAGAACACGAGCGCATGCGCAGTTGCGCTTCAAAATACAGACGCGTTATTTTAATACACACTATTATTATTATTATTAAATGTATTATATATTTGTAATAATACAATGCATTTTAATAATACATTTTTATTTTAGAATATTGTAATTATATTTTAAAACAATTAGAAATATGATTGTTATACAAATTATTCAATTATTAAAAATTATTGTTAGATATATCTAAATAAATTGAGGTTCATGCTGTTATATAAAGCAGATAGTAGTCGTGTTGCGTCCTCTAGCGGCCATTAGAGCATGCACAACAATTAGAAATATGATTGTTATACAAATGATTCAATTATTAAAAATTATTGTTAGATATATCTAAATAAATTGAGGTTCATGCTGTTATATAAAGCAGAGAGTAGTCGTGTTGCGTCCTCTAGCGGCCATTAGAGCATGCATGTTTCTGTCCAACAATAAGGTTTAGGTGTATTTGCATAACTGTCTTCTGAAATAAATATCAGATTTTTGTAGATTTAATATTAATGCGTGGCATTAATTGTGATTTGCTGCTTAACAGTTGATGTTTGTCTTTTCTAAAAATGCTAAGCACCACTTTAATATATAATGTGACATTAAATATTCAAATGTCATTCAAAATATATGTTGTGGGAATTGCTTGAGAAAAAAAAATGAATGCAATATGTTTTCGGACAGACAAGACATATTTGTATTGTTGTTCCATGTATCACCACAGGAGGGTTTCAAACGGCTATCAACAACCATGCTGAGAACAATGGTTTAGAAACCAGACTTTGGACACAGATTTGTTATTTTGGCTTCTGAAGAAAGGGGCTGTGCCCACCTTGTTCCAGTGGAACAATTACTCTGTTTCAGCACCAAGGTGCACATGGGTATGGCAGATGAAAGATGTCTCCCCTCCAGTGGATGAAGATCCTGTTTCCATGGACTCCCAGCATCTGGAGCATGATTACTGTTCTGTTTCTGAACCTGCGGCAGTTGATCTTGCAACAGATCAAACTGAAGATCTTTGGAAAGAGGTGGAGCAACTGAGGAAACAGGTGGAAGAACTGTCTGTCCGTCAGAGTTTCTGTTTTACATTGCATCTGATGATGACATACGGTTCTACACCAGGTAAGATTTAAACCCCCTTATAATTTACTATCACCAATTTGTGACTGACACTAACATTCTTTCCAGCATTTTTGTATGCCATACAGATATGTTAGGAAGAATGGTAGTGTCAGTCACCATTCTTATTCATTCATTCTTTCGACGGCTTTAGGGAGAATACAGTATTGAAGTATTTTAATTGAGTAGGTTTTTTTAATTCTGTTGAAGAAAAAAAAATCATAAGGATATTTGCATGCCAATACATTATAATCATGCAGTTTAAAGGGACAGTCCACCCAAAAATGACTTTTTGTTTTTTTATAATTCCAATTGTATTCTTCTGAAACAAGAAAGTCATATACACCTAGGATGGCTTGGGGCTGAATAAATCATGGGGTAATTTTAATTTTTTGCGGTGAACTATTCCTTTTAATTAACCTTAAGTTCAACAGACATAAACTAACTTGCATTGTTATTAAGTTGTTTTGTGTGTGTGTGTGTGTATTGTCTTTAAGCATATATCCCATCTAATTTCGATTTGTGACTTACAACCACTCAATGGCCTTTTGGAGACTTATTGAACCAGCATCCCACAACATGGTTTGTGTGACCAGAGCAAGTGCAGCTGCAACGAGGAGTGAAGTAGGAGCAACAAGCAATGCAACGGTAATGGTGTTGTATTCTTTAGGACAAGGGAAACAATATATTTACTTTTGATGCATTATTCAAATGTTATTTTTACAGTGTCAGTCTCTCCAGCCAATTGATGAGTTCTTTCTCTTCATGGTCCTCCTTTCAGTTGGTCTTACACAGAGGGATCTGGCCCACAGATTTAACATCCATCAGTCCACAGTGAGCAGAATAATAACAACCTGGGTCAATTTTCTGTACACTGTTCTTGGGTTTGTGCACATCTGGATGTCTGAGGAGGCAGTCAAGGCTAATCTCCCCAAAGAGTTCCAGGACTACCCAGACACCCAAGTGGTGATTGACTGTACAGAGCTGCGTTGCCAAACACCATCCTCTCTCCTGCTTCAGAGTGAAGTGTCTCCTCGTATAAGTCCCACTGCACCTTCAAGGGCTTAATTGGTGCAGTCACTTTTGTGTCATCCCTGTATGCAGGAAGTATCAGTGACAAGGAACTTTTAAAGCAGTCTGGCATAGTGTCTTTGCTGAAACCTGGAATGGCCATTATGGTTGATAAAGGCTTTCTTGTTAATGACTGTGTGCCATGCAAAGTCTACAGACCTGCTTACCTTTCAAAGAGGAAAGAGCTGTCAGCTGATGAGGTGAGACAGACACAGTCAATTGCTCGACTGAGGGTCCATGTTGAGCGTCTCATCCACAGGGTGAAACAACACAAGCTGTTTGACTCCGTCATCCCTCTCTCCATCACTGGGAGCATAAACCAGCTCTACACAGATGCCTGCCTTCTTGTAAATGACCAGAATGGCCCACTGGCATGGCCAAAGGATTAGACGTCAGCATGGATTAGTTGGATTTGGTTTTATTTGTACATCTTGTAATATAAAATGTAAACAAAAATTGTGAACATATAAGTAGCTTTGATATAATGTAATGTCAGTATGTAAATATTAATTACTTTGGTAGTGTAAAGTAAACATGTAAATAACTTATACATTGTTTCTTGTACACCAGAGTAATGTAAATATGATTAACTTTAGTTCACACACACACACATTTGTAGGTATATTTGCAGGTTGAAACATTCTTTGTCTTTGTAGATGCGCTGGATCATCATGCAATGTTGTGAATAAAGAGCAAAATCACACCCATCAAATCCTGAGATCAGCATCTGACCTTGAACTTGCTGATAATATGCATGCTACTGTTTCATTTCTGGTTTGCCATTCTGAATCTGAAGGTAAGGGCAGTCACTGTATCTATTTACATTTGGCCACTTTACCTCCAAAAGACTGACAATCGTGTGCTCTGTAGGGTCATAAGTAATGCCAGCAGGAGAGAAACGGGATTTCTACCGAGGGGAACGCTAGAGCCCCGACTTTTTTACACCTCTAGGGCCGGGCCTCGGGCCAAATTTCACGTCATAGTTCAGACGCGGACCAGGCCTTGGGCCTGTTTTAGGCTTTTCCTTATTTTTATATTTTAGACATCCATCAATTAGTGATGAAAAAAATTGCCGCGCTGGTGGAAACAACACGAGACCGTGCCGCGACTGTCAAGAGCGGCTCGACGGTGTTTAGCGTCCCGCAGCAGCAGTGAGCCGTCAGCACAGCTGAAGAGTTCTGCATTCAAATGCAGCCAATAGGTTGAAGCTTGCTGCAAAGCCCCTGCAAAAGTAATTACCATGAATGTGTTTGGGGGAAATAGTAAGGAGATGTTTGAATTATTTACTAATAAAGTGTTTTCTGTGTCAGTGTCGCAAAGATGAAGATAATCCTGACTCGCCATCTCCTCATTAGCGTGCCTTTAGAGAGAAGTGCATCTTCATGGATTATAATGAAAGAGTTTTTGTTTTCGATTTGATTTATTTCGTTAAGTAATTTAAAGCTTTCTATAGATATATTTATCATGTCTGTGAGGCATGTATTCGCTGACTTTCGGTTCATTTTTGTGAAGCGCTCCTGTTCAAGACCCGTCTCGGCACATCATTGTTTTCTTTTTTTATAAAAAGTTTTGTTGATATTGTGAGTGCACACAAATAAAAGTAGCCCCTTTACAATTACGAATGATTTATTACTCTTACTTTTATGAGCAAAAATTACGGCGTAAGTTGTTTCCACTGAAAAATGTGAGGCCCTAGCCACCCCAAGACCCCCCCCCCCCCCCCCCCCCCACAGCACGAGGGCCCTACAGAGGGCCCAGAATCCATTGCAGCGCCCCTGATAGCCCCTCTCCATTTTACTCAACGGCGTGACAGATGACAGCCTCACAATAGGACAGATATCATTAACGGCAATCCTGGTAAGTTCTTGTTAGCAGCGAGTGTAAAAAGTCATCTTCTCCGCATTCATTTTGACAGTTCTAGGTAAAGAACAATAGCTTCCGGTGCAGCGCCGGATATAAACGCACCCCCTGAGAATAAACGTGGAAGTGACCGTGCATAGAGACCATTTGGTAGTTTATACCTCTGAAAGGCAGGTGTCATTTTATTTAGATTTCAATTGAGTATAGTGATAAAAAAAAAAAAAAAATACTTAAAGGAATGGTTCACCCAAAAATAAAAATGCTGAAAATTTACTCTGGCCATCCAAGATCAAAAAAGTCAATCAAAGTTGTCCTAAGACAAGAACGCATTTTGGTGTAAGGTTTTAGGACAACTATGATGAAAAGTTTTGATCCACTTCAAATGCTGACTACTTTATAGATGGGTTTGTTTCTTCATCAGATTTGGAGAAATTGAAAGGGTGAATGGGTGCCATCAGAATACGAAGAAGTGTTATTATGAAATATGGACTCGTATTTTAGACAGAATCAATGGTTTAAAGTTAAAATGCCTTATTTATAGTTTTACTATCACTTCCCAAGATGGTAATTGATGGACTGGAGTGGTGTGGATTACTTGTGGATTATTGAGATGTTTTTATCAACTGTTTGGACTCTTATTCTGACGGCACCCATTCACTGCAGAGCACCAAAATACTTGAAAATACTCCTTACTAGTCTGGTGCAGGTAGTATCAAGATGTCAGTGTTTGGTTGATTAGTATTAGCAGCCCCTGCTGGTAGACAATGAAACTATACCATCTGGAATCAAGCGGCATGTTTTTCTATTTATTTCTATTCAAAAACAACTGTGTATTCTGATAAAATATATATTGTTTTGGTATCAACATACAAATAACTGTTGTGCTTTATTATGCTAGTTAAATATGCACATTTAGCTCAGTCGGGTTGGGTTGAGGGATGAATGGCGCTGTGCTCCTCTGCTGCCTGTCAGGTAGTGACAAAATGAGCAGCCTGAGGGGCCGAGTGTGGCGTCTCTGGATGGTCTCAGGAACATCGTGACATTTACCGGTTACTCTGCATGTAAAACCAAACACGACTGTGTAATGGTCCTGCTCATTCTGCCTAGAGGAAATGTTTAGTTCTCAGAGGCTTCGTTTTCATAGTTCATAAAGCTTAATGGAGTCCTCAATTATGTTTTATCTAAATATCAATATTGTTTCTAATGTTTCTTTGAAAATACCTCAGAAGAACAAAATAGACCGAATATAGCTATACAAATACAAATAGTGAAGTATTAAGTATGACATATATATTGAAAATATATTTAGTTTTAACCTTCATATACCAAAATAGCTATATTTCAAAATGTATTTCAGGCACAAGAAAATACATTTCCAGGCTTACATTATAGTAATGCAAATGCTGCAATAATGCAAATACAATTAAAATATTTAAAATTTCCAACAAGTTTTCAAAGAAGTAGCTTAAAAGTGAAAGAGATAACTACAAATAAATAATATTTGTATTTAGCATCATCATTTTAATAACATTTTTTTTTTTACATATGGCCATTATATGAATTTACCCGATTTAAATTTATACGGATCATTTGCATGTTTATGATAAACTGTGTTCCTCAAAACACAGTGCACACAACGGCACCCACTGTGCTTATTATTGTCTCATCAGTGTCACGGTGAAATAGCCACCATTTACATCAAGAGCAGTTGCATTAAAACACAGATGATTCAAATGATAATGCAACATTTCTATCTCTGTTTGACACAATGATCTATAAAACTGCCAGTGCTACACGTTCCCCATGCAAATCAGAGCTGACAAGAGTATCCATTCCCGCTATGAAGAAGCTTGTTTGCTCTGAAGGGTGTAATTTCCAAAAAAGAAGGCGTGATGTACGTGGCGTTTTGGCAGACGGACAATAGGAGACACCTGTGACAGGCAATGGGCCCTTTAACAAGCCCGACACTGGCATAGCCCATGCCCTACTGTGCCCCCTAAACCACATTAGGCCAAAAGACCATGTCACATCCTAAACATCTGCTTGATCAGATAGCAAAGTGCATCATTTGTGTTTATGGGACACATTTGGGGATAATTGGGGGTTAAGGGTCTCTCTCTTGATTGAGTCAAAGGGAGAGGGGATGTTTAGTGTTTGCTCTAAACATGTGACGATGGTTGATACATCTAGTTAGTAGAGCTCTTTACCATGTTGCCTTCAACTAGTTAAAATGATTTCTGAAAGCTGTCGAATGCAAGAAAGTAGACCAGTCGCGGTGTAGTATGCAAATATTACGAGGACGTCATTACTGTCGGTTAGATTTTGAATGGTGAAAATTCTAACAATTTAAGAAATCCTAAAGGTCCTTGCACATTGAGTACGAAATTTTCGTATGCATTTTTTCGTATTCGTCATCCTTTCCTATCAAAATGCATGCTACGGATGCGAAAACGCTGAAAATCGAACCTGGTCAAATTATTATTATTTTTTTTAAACTAACTGATTCATACAGTGAACTTACCATGATTAGTTTAATCTTGAATGCCGATTAATTCATTATAGTTGTTTAGACTTTGAATAGAAAAAACTTTAAGTTAAAAATAAAGTTAAAAAATAAGTTAAAAACTGTTAAATTAATTCTATAAATTAATTATTAGTTGGTCAATTTTGAAACCAAAAATGATAAAAATGTAAGTAATTGTAATAAATGAATGCAGATTTTTAATCCACAAAATTCTAATTAAGTATAATGTCCGTTTTTAGTCTTTAAATTGTTAAAATTGGTGAAAATTCTAGCAATGAATTCCTTGTTGGTTAGATTTTAAATGCCAGAGTTCTAAAACTTTAGGTAATTGTAACAATCAGTGTTGATTTTTAATGCTGAAATGTCAAATTATTTATGCTATTCTAACAATAGATTCAACACAGTTGGTAAAGGTTTTGAATTTATTAGTAAGTTAAAGTTTTTTTTTTAATTAGTGAAATTTTAGTTAGTCATTTAGATTTTGAATGGCAAATATTTTAACAATTCAATAATTCCCCATTAGAGTTTGCTTAGAGTTTGAATATTGAAAATTCTACTAATTTAAACAATTGTACTGACAAATTCATCATTGTTGATTCTGAATGCCGAAAAAATATATGTTTCAGTAATTCTTAAGTAACAACATATTCATGTTAAAAAATGCTTAAAAATTCGAACAATGTAAGACATTCTAAGAATTAATTGATTGTTGTCAGTTAAATTTGAAAAGGTGAAAATTCTAACATTGTAATGTTATTACATTGATAGAATGTTGGACAGTCAAAACCTAAACAACAGCGATTACTTTATTGCTACCTTATGCAAAATATATTTGCATAATAAATTGTAATAGGTTTTCACAAATTAATTTCATACTGATTTGCAAATGCTCTTTTGTTTAACCATATATAGCCACCTTTAACCCACAATCACATTAGACTTTGAGTAAAACATTAATAGGACACTGTAGCAGCTGTGATACCACACAACTTTTTAACGTAAATTCAACATATGACAAATAATAATAAATACTAAATGTAAAAATATACAATCTACTCCCTGCAATACTGCAATCCTGTATATTTTAAGTTTGCAAACTAGGTCATGCCTTGATGTATTGACCATTATTTGGTCACACAGACAATTTCACCGAACTTAAACTTTAGATAACAGTAAAATTGGCATGAGATTGTGTTTCCGGTCTCCCAAACCGCATGCGCAAGAATGGAAATCACTGGAATGTGAATTATATGACACTTGTTTTCTGCCAGCAGAAAATAAACACTACTGCTTTCCACCAAGCGCCAGGATTTCCTTCAGGAAATGCTAATTGTTTGTTGATTTATGTGAATGAATCGGTAAAGTTGAGGGTTGCACATTTGATAAACAGCACTTCTTCATTTCATTGGGAGTTCAAGAAATGTCAGGTTCCTCTGTTCCAGGGTCAGGTCAGGCCGTAAGTACGCAGTTAGACTCTCTCAGATCCCATAAATACATTTGGCTCTGTTGACTCCCTGATGCGATAAAGGCTGCAAAAGCCCTCGAGCGCTGGTGTCTGCGTGACCCTCGAATCCATTGGTCAGAGATGAGACTGAGATTGCGCCGGGCCGCCCTCTCCAGTCCTCCCTGCATATACAAATGGAGAGGGGGCTACAATGAATGTCAGCCCAATTTATGTTTAAACAACTAAAATTATTGATGGATGTGGAAATCGAAACCGTCTGGCAAATGTTTGCCGCCCTGTATATTCACTGTGGAATCGAGTTGGACTGAAGTGGGAGAACATGAGAGATCGCATTATTGATACAAACAGACTATAGAGTACCTGTCCGTGCATCCCCTGGTCTCCATTAGGTCCTCTTCAGCCTAACTCTGCAGTAATGGTTCCTTGGGAAACTTGATGAGCCCCCAAGCCACTTGTGTGAGGTTCAGAGGCCGGCGTGGACGCGTGCCGCAGCTGCAGCCATTATCCAGAGGAAGTGGACGTCGTCAATGAGCACTACAACACCCATTGCTTCCACGTCACAGCCACAGACTGCCATGTTTACCAAAATGGCTTTGATCCAGCCTTATGACGGCGTCGGCTCTCCGGTCACGCCGCATTTCAGAGGCAATTTACTCGCATCTGCTCCGATAAGCAATTTCAGACACAATGTCTTATTTGTGTTGTGTCGTCTCACACATTTCATGACAGAAAGCCTTTTATCGCCACATGCAAACATCATTCTGCTCTCTGCTGTGGAATTGATCTGTCTTACCTTGTCATTTCTCACAATTTTTAAGTCACTCAAAACTGTCCGAATGCAAAAAAGAGTTTAGAATATTACCTAGAAGACCTAGTGTCCTTTCTGTAGGTTTGACTCAAACCCATGAATAAGCTGGAGTCTTAGTTTTAAAGGAATAGTTCACCTCAAAATTGAAATCCTGCCATCATTTACTCACCCTCACGCTGTTCCAAACCTGTGTGACTTTGTTAAAAAAGACAGAAAATATATTTTGAACATGCATACAATGAAATTCAGTGAGGTCCGATGTTGTTTTGGAACCACCGGCTTTCATGGACAAAACAGTTGAAATGCTCTTCACTATATTTTCTTCAGTGTTCCATGGAAGAAATGCATTTATAGTGAGTAAATATCATATGGTGAGTAAATAATGGCAGAATCCTGTCATTTTTGGGGTGAACTATCCCTGGTGCCCCCCACCCACCCAGTAAAATCAATGTAAAATATTTTTGTTCTATAATTTTTTTATTTTGTATTTTGAAATAATTTTATAGTACTAATTCATATTTATGCAATAATTTATGCAAAAATCTAATTTTTGAAGCCTAATTAGTGCCATCTGATGGGAGTAAAACAAGAAAAACATCTGCAATTCCATGGTTTAGCCAAGCGGTTCTCAATTCCAGTCCTCACTGGAATATGCCGCTCTGCACATTTTGTGTCCCACACGGAAATAACCTATATAAACATATATGTTTTAATATAGGTTTTGATATATGTTTTTAATATATGTGACATATATAAAATTGGCCGTTTTCCTATAATATATGTACACATATACGTGCATACATGTACCTATATAGGTACATATATGCATGTATATATGTGTGCATATATGCACCTATATGTTTACCTATATATTAGTAAAATTATTAAAATCCATAGCTGCTAGACAACATAAATAAAAGCCCAAAATGTCGAAATTTACATGTACATATAGGGCTTATATGTGGCTATAAAGAAGCAATACAGGAGACCTATATGGCCTTTATATGCACATATATGCACCTCAATTTTGCCTATATGTGGCATATATACGCATATATGCAGCATATATGTTATCATATATGTGCATATATACTGCATATAGGTTTCATATATGCGCATATATCCTCATATAGGTTCTTTCCATGTGTCTATCTCTTATCACTTCAGACGTTTGTTATATTCAACCGTAAGTGCCCTGTGAAGTGGACATCACAGGATATTCCGCCATGATTCCAGTTCGAAGCGAACGCATATGTTCCATTCAAAGGGCATTAAAGTGCACAAGATGTGAATTTAAAATTATATTTATTTACAGATGCATTTAAGTCACACTCTAGTAAGTTTCGTCTGTGTGTGAAGATGCTGCAGGTGGTGGCGTATAGCGCAAATATGTGACCCTGGACACAGGGTCCAGTCTTAAGTCGCTAGGGTATATTTGTAGCAATAGCCAAAAATACATTGTATGGGTCAAAATCATCCATTTTTCTTTTATGCCAAAAATCATAAGGATATTAAGTAAAGATCATGTTCCATGAGGATATTTTGTAAATTTCTTACCATAAATATATCAAAACTAGATTTTTTATTAGTAATATGCATTGCTAAGAACTTCATTCAGAGAACTTTAAAGGTGATTTTCTCAATATTTTTATTTTTTGGCCCCCTCAGATTCCAGATATTCAAATAGTTGTAACTCGGCCAAATGTTGTCCCATCCCAACAAACCATACATCAATGGAAAGCTTATTTATTTTGAAAAATTGACACTTAAGACTTGGTTTTGGTTTTGTGGTCCAGGGTCATATGTGAATGAATGTTCCGAAGTGAAGTAAACTTCAATGGCTTTCCCGTACTCAGGGAGTAAGCAATGAACACTGTGTAGGGATGATGTCAATTGGAACACAGTTCATGCACAGAGGTCACTTCTGACCAGCTGGTTATCAGGTGTGTTAACTAAGAGAGACATGCAAAATATGCAGAGCAGGGGGGCGCGAGGACTGGAATTGAGAACCACTGGTTTAGCCCATAGATTCCTATATAGCTCTATACAAAAGGCCTATAAATTCCGTCATTGCTGTGTACTTTTTTCTGCACTGTGGCAGATTTGTACATTGTACACAAAAAAATGCTCTGAATTTTTGTAAATTTCCCGTTCATTTCCTATGTGTGTGACAATTTTTTTCTACGACCACTTAGCCTGCTCGATTCATGCCCTAATTTATTTATTTTGTGTGTTCACATTCCAAATGCCATAAAAGTCACCAAATTTCGTACCATTCCAATGAAGCTGTGATTTTTTTAAAATTCAAAACAGAACATTTTTCGGTCAAAAGTGACCGAAGAGCACCAGAGGGTTAAATTTTTGATTATTATCTGCCTGCACATTTTATCGGAACTATGAGTCGGAAATCAAGCAGTGCTGGGTAGTAACTGATTACATGTAATCTGGATTATGTAATCGTATTCCAAAAATGAAGTACTAGTAATTAGATTTTAATATACTTGTAATCAGATTACAGTTACTTTTTTTTATCAATATGGTACACGAATATGCTATTTAAATGAATGTAATAAGTTAGGTCAAAAGTAATCTAAAAATAATCGAAAAGTAGTCCAATTATATTACCCAAAATGTGTAATGTAATGGATTGCGTTACTAACTACAATTTTTGGCATGTAATTTGTAATCACTAATGGACTACAATTTCTAAGTAATCTACCTAGCACTTTGTATTTACAACTGAGAAACTCTGAGATAATTTCGCTATGCTGAGTTGGGTGTGCTATAATCTTGAAACATGATGGAGGGAAGGAACCACTGCCGTTACAGTCATGTACATTTATGTATATAAATAACCATTTGATTCGTATTGCACGTATTGTAAACAACAAAAATAGCATTTATTTGGCCAAAATTTTGCAATCGTCAGCCAACTGAATATCAAGATGTTGATATGTTAAAATGTTAATATGTGAATATTTATATGGGTGCCAATGAATGCTACATTTTATTCAAAATCTGATGGATATCGACTAAATATGTTTTAGCTTTAATAAGAGTTCCTCTAGAAATAGGCAAGAATGAACTCACGAATGAGCCGTCCACCATGGTTCCTGTTCTTTCTGACAACAAAGCACATTATTACAGAAGTGGGAATTAGGAAATTTCCAAAAGCGCGTGAAGGTAGCATTATTTCTGACAGCTAGCTTATTAGCAGTGTTTGCTAAGGCAAGCATAAGTATTGTTCAAATTTGTTCAATAAATATGCAAGCATTAAACTTGGTATTAGGGCTGGGCGATATATCTCATGCTTATCTCGTCAGTAAAGCCGGTTCCTTGATTAGTCGTAAATCTACATCATCTGTTTTCAAATGGAGCGGCATTTAATACACAGAGCCGTAGATCACTGACAAGCTACTCATTATCGAAGATATATCGCCTTTTTTATCTGTCTGTCTGTCTGTCTGTCTGTTTGTCTGTCTGTCTGTCCTTTCGTTTTTTATTTCAATCTTTTTTGGGGTTTTTTTGTTTTCATTTCTTTAGCTCTGTACACAGCATGGCTTATATCAGTCATTATAGCATCAGTCGTCTGCTTTTCTGTGCAAAAGTCCTAACAAATGCGTCCATATCTAGACCTGTTGTTATGGCCTTCTCGTGAGCCAGAATAACTAAATTTCTTTTTCTCTCATGTAGCATAGTGCGACGGAAGGGGGTAAGAACACGAGACAAAGTGGAGAAAGAGCTCTCGCATGATGCAGATGATATTCCAATCACAAGTGAGGTCACATACATGCGATGGAGCTGAGGAAAGGCATTCTTATACCCGTGTAGATATGTGCAAATGGTGGAGAGGTCTACAAACTCTACGTTCTCATCATCATTAGTCTTTTTGAATTCTTTTTCCAACATTATTTTTGCGACAAGAATCTCATTGGAAAGTTTGTCACTGTCACTTTTTGCCATTTTTTGCAGAGGACTTAACATGGCAACATCCAGAAAAGAGGGAGATTGTGGTTGAAGGCAATTAACTGCTTTCATGAGATCCAGATTGCTTTTGGAGAATCTTGTCTCCATCTCTACAATGGCGATGTCCAAAATGTTGAGAAGAGCTCTCTTCAGAGCCTGGCTAGGAGTCATGGAGTCTTCTGCATGGCCTACAGTGGACGTAACAACGCTACCTACGAGCAGTGAGCTCATTGTTCTTTTTCTTTTAGCAGCTGGTGCAGGCATGCTGGTTAATGTCTCACTCTCCTCATCTCTCATCTGCTTCAGAGCCTGCAGAGATGCACTGACTACTTCTGAAGCACAGCACAGGTCAACAGAATGAGCCTGCAGAATAGCATTTGCAGACTTCAAGGAACCCAGAACTTTAAGGAGGAATTTTCCTATTTCAAAGAAATGATGCCTCCTTAACATCATCAACAGCCCTGATGCCTCTGTACAGATATCAACAGCAGCGGCTCTGTCCTCTGTAACCTCTGACAGGATACTCAGAATAGCATCCTGATTCTCCACAAGACACTTGGTCACATCATGGTGGCTTGTCCACCTGATCTCCAACAGTCGTTTAAGGGAGGGAACATTATAGTTCTGTGACACATAATGACGGTGAAAAAAAGAGTGCAGTGATCCTGATAGATCAAAAAAGATTTTTGCACACGGCTCTCCTTGCATTGCATGGACCACGGCCAAGTGCAGCTGGTGGTTATAGCAGTGGATATAAGGAATATCCTTCCCTACCTTCTTTTGCAATAAGGCCTGAACCCCACCCCTGACCCCACTCATGACAGAAGCTCCATTATAGCACTGACTGATAATTTCAGCTGCACTATAGACTGAGTCAGAAAGATGCTCAAGAATTTGTGTGGTAATAAATTCAGCATTTAACTGACTGAGGTCAAGCAGGCCAATCAGGTGTTCCTCTGGAATGCCTTTACAGACAAATCTAACCATGATTGACAGATTCTCCACATTAAATCTGTCCCTCGTTCCGTCACTTTTGATGCAAAACCCAGCATAATCTGCTTTGTCATAATTACCTTTTATCTGATTTTATACCATTTTGGCCAGTGTTTCAATAATTTCATTTTGTATGTTGTGAGAGGTGTATTTTGCATTTGGTGGGATGTGTTTGTTAATTTCATTAAATTTGGGGTCCTTTGCCAGTGTGTAGTCAACCATTTTTAAGAACAGTTCCTGCAGAGAAATCATCATCATTTGAACTTTCCACACTGCCACGAAGTGGAAGTTCATTTACTGCTAGGAACTGAACTACTTCTCCAATTGTTTTAATATAATACAATTTTTTTCCATTTGTGTGGGCCCTATTAAATTACAAATGGTCTCCCCTGTGGCCTCTCTTTGGGACATTTCAGACCAGGCTTTTGCATTTTTTATGTGGCATTGACTTGATGCGTGCTTTGAGAATCCCTTGTCCTTTTCCAATGCAGTTTTCCAATTAGTAAATCCTTGTTTTGTGAAAACCAAATCCCTATCATTGTTCCCCCCAAATTTCTGACACGGGAAACAAAAGCACGCATCAAGCTTTGCTGAATGTTCAAGCCATGGTCTCCCACGATACCAACCTGGGCAGAATGAGCGGGAGTTCTTGCCAAAATTACGTTTGGGGAAAACCAGAGCTATGGGTTGTGACGGTGCTTCAGTGTTTAAGCCTATGTTGTATTCATCCGCAACAGCCACGGATGGGCTGGGACCGACGGGGGCTGCGGTGCTTGTGCACCTAGAACTAGGTGTACTGGTACTGGACTGGGCACGGGGGTTAGAAATTGTAGCGAGACGAGGAGCAGTATCACCCGACGAGCCGGGTGATTCGGTCTCTGCTGCAGCTAATGCCCTAGCAGCCTCGTTGCTGCTGCCAGTGCTAGCTTTAGCAACCAGAAATCGGCGCATACTCGACTCGTCACTCGGTGCAAATTACAAGAGAAAAGCGATAGAGAGATATGGAGGGAATGAGAACACGCTTACAGAAAGAGTAACCAAATAATTTCAGTGACTGACGGCGAAGGAAACTCAAAACAGGGGCTGAGCTCAGCTGACGACAGTGTGTCTGCGTGCTCCGCTCTGCAGTGACTGACTGAGACGTGAAGCTCAGCAGGTTCACCACAAGCCGGTGAAGCGACTGGCCACGCCCTCCCTATGCATCTACCAATCAGTAGCTACTTTGAATGAGGGATAGAGAGCAGAGAGCGCTCACTCTGACCATTTTTCTTGAAATATTTTTTAAATTTGGGATCTTTGCATGCCATCACGTTTGGGGGGGGCGGTCACGGCATTTGGGGGGGCATTGCCCCTCCTTGCCCATGCCTATATCCGGCCCTGTGTGGAAGCCAATGGCTACGTCAGCTGTTTGGTTACCAACATTCTTCTTTTGCATTCAAGAGAAGTAAGAAACTCATACCGCTTTGGGACAGTATGATGGTTGGTAAATGATGACAGGATTTTAATATTTGGGTGAATTATCCCTTTAAATACCATCACACCAAAAACACAAGGTTTTGTGACTTTTCAAGGGCAAGCAACACCACATGTTCTTCATAAAACATAAAAATCTTCTTTAACTTGAATCCTTAGATCATTTTAAAAACTGAAAAGTGTAATTTTGGCTAATGTCTCTGTCATTTCATGACTCAAGGGTAAAACTCAACAGCAAAATCAATTCCTGTCGTTCTTAAGTGCCGTGGATTTGTCTCTGTGAATTATGCCAAACATTTTCTCAGCTCATTAACATTTCAAGAAAGGTATTAAAGAACATTTCCTTGTTGTTTTTCCCCGTTATCATAAAAGCCGATTTTGAGAACAAAGAACAAGAGGAAGGAGATTAGCCTGAGGAAACTGTGTGTGTGTTCAGCGGCAAGAAAATGTCAGAGTTTAATTAGGAGGTGCGTCTCTGGTTTTAGGGTGTTCGTGATTATCGCATCCAGCTTCATCCTCGCCTGCGGCAGGAGCTACATGCTGCCATTACCAACGGTAAATTCAATAACACGGTCACTCGTGGAGAAGGTTTGGGGCTAATGGGAGAGGGGAGGCAGTGCTGCTGGACCAGAATATCCCTTCTGGTGAGAGATGTTATAATGAGTGCAATACATATGATGTGTCTTATGGGTTTAAATTACAACGTGAACTACTACTTACAGCAAAACAAGGGTTCTGCGCCAAATGGGTCCAGACAAGCCAAATAACTTTTTTGATTGACATATAATGGTGCGTATGAGTTATATGTCTTGTGAAGACCCTGTTCATGATAAAATGTGACACACATTTTCTAAAAGTACCATCATTTTGACTCCAGATAGATTAACAGTGGCATTTACCAGTGGCACTGGAGGCAAAAAGCAAATCCCTGTTAATTATTAATTAATTTAATCTTATGGAATTAAAAGGAAACTGTCCTTGAGGGAGGAGTTAGAGGGGTTATTTTTATCAGCATTTTTTAAAATAAAGTACAGTATCAGATGATAACACCGTACTTAAATATGGATATATTGTCATAGAAATATGAGAACACCATATTAATACCAAACTATATACTCCAAGGTAAAAAAAAAAGAAAAGAAATAAAAATCCAAAATGTCATGGTACAGTAAATAATAACAATAATAATAAACTTTGTTTTTATAGGACATTTCACACACTGTAAAACAAAATATATATATTTTCCAAGTATTTAGCGTTTAATTCAATGTGTTATTTGCCGTTAATTGCAATTTTTGAAATGAAAATTATTTTTATTCAGTGTACAAGAAATGCAGCTCAAAAATATATAAATAAAATATCATTAAACATACAATTAAAGATGGAATGCACTTTATAATAATAAATAACAATATTATTATAATATAATAATAATAGCACAAAAATAATTTTAGAAAAGTATTTGGTTTTTAACCTAACTTTAATAATATTTAACTAAATATTACAAGTTTAACGAAATACATGTAACATAATTAGTGAGTTGTGCATGTCCATAAATAAATAAATAAATAAAAACAACAACAAAACAGACACATTATACTACCTTTGTACATGAAGGACATGGAACATGGCCAGTCTCTAACACTAATTATTAATATTAATAAAATACAAATTACATTATTTTTACAATTATTAAACCGTAACTTTTAAACAACTTAAATTTTAATATATACACGTATTAGACATTATTTAGAAGATTTATGTTGTTTTTAATGTTCTGTTCTAAGACTGCTTAAATGTAATCTTCCACTTTGGCTATACTCAAAATAGGCTGCAATTCAATCACAAAAATAGCATCATCTCATTAAAGTCAAAATGAAATGTTTCAGAAAAGTAATTCGATAGTACACATTACTCCATAATAATGTTTCAAGAACATCGTGTTGTTTCCTTAAATGCTCACTGATAAAACTGGCATCATTCATACATGTACATAATGAGCATTAAAGGGAGAGTTCGCCCAAAAATGAAACTCCTGTCTTACTCACCCTCAAGTTGTTTCATAAGCTCTGAGTTTCTTTCTTCTGCTGAACATCAAATAAGATATTTTGAAGAATGCAAGTAACCAAACTGTTGCTGGTAGCCATCGACTTACATATGGAAATAAAAAAATACTATGTCAGTGGCTACCGGCAACTGTTTGGCTACTGGAATTCAGCAGAAGAAAGAAACTTATACAGATTTGGACCAACTTGTGATCTTCATTTTGAGTGAACTATCCTTTCAATGTATTCTCAATTTGTGATTTTTCAGTTTTTAAAGACACTACAAATAAACACTACAGTACAGAGCATCAAACTCAACTACAAGGTCCTTTTGGGGACTTTAGGCTGTCACGACACAACCGCAGTCATGGCTCAAACCACCTCTGACAAATTACATGTGCAAAAACTGACGGAGGTGCACTCTAAGTGATTAGCCGCTGTGCTTGGCAGCTGTATTTTGACACATTGAAGCGCAATTATGCCAACTGGTAATTACATCCACACCATAACCAGCAAAACACATAGTACAGATATGGTTTTGTTGCTCGAAAAGAAGTTTTCATGCACTCTGCTTAACAAAAGTTAATTCATCTATCCATCCATCCATTTTTTCAAGTAAGATTCTTTCCTAATTTATAAATTTGATACATTCCAATTTTTTTTAAATTAAAGGCTATTTTAACCCTTTTAATAATGATTCAATCGATTCAAATCGCAATTTTGCATCCTGTTTGCAACCGTATGTTTAGATTCAATTAAAATTCAGGAATTGAATAGAAATTAAAAAAACATTCTCAGTTCACAACCCTGATATGAAGTACCATGCCCATCTAATGAGAATTTTGTAAGTATTATACAAGTGTGTGATTCTGAATAAATTCTTACAATGACTTATGCAAAAAAAACTCATGATTTGTAGGTAAATGTCACCAAGAAGATCCACCTGTTTTTCCACGATTCCAGGTCCAAGGTTAACGATTTTGCTGTCAGAGACAAATTTCTGATAACTTATAGGATTCCTGTGGTCATAGGGTAAAATTGTGATGTTCAGACAGTACATTTTTGCAATGTCTTTGCGATGAATTTTAGCCTCTGCTGAAGTTCTCTCAGTGTCTTAAAATACTCATAAGACTGAATTAAAAGTATGTTTGTGGTATTTTTTTCATTTTTAGGCTTGGTAGTAAAAAATACTGTCCACTTTCATTGTATGGAAAACAGCACCTGGGCTATTCTTCTAAATGTCTCCTTTTGTGTTACACAGGCTTGGAACAACATGAGGGTCAATAAATAATGAATACATTTTTATTTTAATCCTAAAAGCTTAAACCCTCAAAGTTGCCTTTAAATACGGTAAAGAATGCAATTTTTAGTGTAGCGGTATCAAATTTGCTAGAGTCATGTTTCCTCAAAAGTGTGTCTAACACAATCAACAGGTGCCACAAGCCTTGTTTTCCAGAGATATTAAGAGCTGGTGTATCTGGAAAATGATTTATACATTTAAACCATAGTGAACAAGACAAACCTACAGCAAGATATGTCATCCAAAGGTTTCACAGACCTGATATACTACATTAAACCTGTCACATTCATGCATTATCGTCAGCATTTGATTCAAAATACTCATTGTTATGGTTATTAGGTAATATAGTTGATTACATTTAATAGAATATTTATTTGTTGTCCCTCCCAATTTGTGCATTTAATGACCCCTGTTGAGATGAAAGGTAACATTCAATGAAGAAAAAAAATAAATGTGAGAAAGAACGAATGAAGGAAAGAGAAAAGAATTGTGGAGGACGAAGAATAATCGGCCAGCTGTGAGCGTGCTGCAATTACTCTGTCTGAAGTCTAACAATTATGCTGCAGGCCCCTTCGGGAGGAGGCTAACATCCAGTCAATACGTAATTGTGATAATTGTTGTCCCTGTGCCGGTGTGGGTTCTTCTGTAACTTACAGAAAAGGGGAAAAAATGAATAAAGAGTGCACATTGAATGCCAAAGCGATGTCACCTAGTTCGGTACGGCATTTAGAACAAAGACGCTCAATTTGCAATGTGGGGAAACGGGCCGTGAACGACGGTGAGTCAGCGCATCAGGTGGTTCATGGATAACCATTGTGCCTATATTCGTCAGTTAATATGTGTCGTTCAGAGCAAACAAGGACATGTTCCCAAGAGAGGTTTTTGTGGAGTATATAGATACTTAGTGGTACTGGTCAGCTTTGAATCTCAGATTGAATCCGTGTATATTACTTGGACAATTACATTACATCTTGTGCAAACAAAAATCTCACTGGATTATTACAATTAAGTGAAGTGACATACGGCCAAGTATACGACTCTCTAACCATTAGGCCACGACTTCCCCATTTTGTGGCAAATTAATGGCAAAATGAATGTTTGGAAATGTAAACTGATATTTTCTACTGACACACTACAGCAAAAGATAGAAATAACTGACTTAAACCCATTTTTAGCTGCTGAAAATGCTAGTGTTCTTATAATCTTGGCCACCACTGTGTGTGTGTGTATATATATATACTGTATATATCCTCCCTATAAACAGTTCTACAGCAGATAAGTTACTTATCATGACTGAATATCTGTTTTTGTTTTGGTCTACCCACTGCCAATTAAACCAATAAGTGGGTTGCTAGTTGGCAGAAAACAGCATATTACAGCCATAGAAGCCAGCAAATGAACTGGGTCAGAGATCACAGTTTTTACCTGACCTAAGGCCTCGGCATCCATCTAAAAAGCTCTATACGATTAAAACATGGATAAATCAGCTCATCTATTTACAGTGTAAGTCTCATCGCCTTCCATTGTCCTGTTGCATTTCCTCAATCTGGCAACCTGCATGTGCATCGAGTCTGAGGAGGAGGAGGCAGGAGAAACAACTCTCTACAATATTTTGAATTTGGACTGCAGTGCCCATTTCAACTGCTATTTGTCAATATTACATACTGCACTTTTAACAAATCGGTTCAATAAATGATTCAATTACTCATTCAGAAAGTTTCTGAATTTAAAATACTACTATATACTACTCATACTTTGTTATGCTAATATTTTATTCTGAATTCAGGATCAAACTTTAGTGAACATTATTCAATATTAAGCAGTTGCTTATTAGCATGCATATTACTAGCATATTGGTTGTTTATTATTACTTATAATGCAGATATTAATGCCTTATTCTACATGACCATATCCTAGATCCTTTAACCCTACCAATAACTAAATACCTCTTACCCTCACAACTATTACAATGACTGCTTTACTATAAATAATGAATTATCACTAATAATTCAAAAATGAATATGTGTTCCCTAATATTTTTTTTTATTTGCTTGAAATCAAAGTTGTAATGTTGTGATTTAGACTTGGGAAAAATGAATGGAAAAAAGCAACACGTTGAAAAAGTGCTTGAGCACTTATACACTCTATTATGATGTCAGGTGTGTTCATATAACCTTGGTCTTAGCAGGATGGAGAAGTACCTTTTCCATGAAAAACAAAAATCTATTTTATGTTTTTATTTAATTTATGAAGTTGCATTTTGTACGTGCAACTTTCAGCTAGTATTTGAATTTTATTTAATACATTTTGACATTATTATTTTTTTCTTACTGACCTCAAAACTCTAAAATTCCAGAGTTTCCCACTCATACAGTAATTACAACTTTGTACACTGTAAAAAAACAAAATGCTGTAAAATTTACAATAAAAAAAACAGCAGCTGTGGTTGCCAGAATTTTACCGTAAAAAATATGGTAGCAACATTTTAGGTTTTATGGTTTTAACTTGATGTACATTTAAATATCGTAATTTCATTAACTATATAATGTTAATATACGAACCCATTGAAGTACTGAAATCTGTTTTGTACCTTTGTAATACACTGATAACCACCAAAAGCAGGAGGTGATGAGAAAGTCACATGATGAACCAAAGTCCATCACAAACAGCTTTTAAATATTAACCTGTATAGAATTATGGTAACACACATCAAACTGAAATAACATCAAACATTAAATTTTAAATGTAATGCAGGAAATTCTGGGAATGTCAATTTACGGTTATTCACTGTAATTTGTAATTATTTGTTCTTTTCCACTTTCAAAAATGGTATACTACTGTAAAATTGTCCAATACAGTTTTTCAGCATATATAGTAGGGGAACTTACCGTTAACCATTTAACAGGTTATTTCTGTAGTATTTTTACAGTCTTTTACCGCTAAATTCATGGTCATTTATTACAGTGTAGTGTCATTCATGTGCATTCAATTTCTTCATGCGATCTTTCTGACATGACTTTATTACAAACAGGCAGAACTAATTTGAGGACCAGAACTAAATGTTGTTGTTTATTATAAAAGCTACATAGTTTCATGATTCACTGATGAACATAGGTGGTCCTCATTACATTTTTCTTTTTTTTTTTCACTTTCTAAAGCCACAGTATGAAAACAGCAAACACTTAAAGGTATAGTTCACCCAAAAATTTAAATCTGATGCATATCCGTTTACCCCCAGGGCATCCAAGATGTAGGTGAATTTGTTTCTTCAGTAGAACACAAACAAAGATTTTTAACTCAAACCGTTGCAGTCTGTCAGCCATATAATGGCAGTCAATGGGACCCACGGCTTTGAGAGGAAAAAAAACATACACAGACAAAACCAAAATAAACCCTGCAGCTCATGAAGATACATTGAGGTATTAAGACACGAAACAATCGGTCTGTGCAAGAAACTGAACAGTATTTATAATTTTTTTTACCTCTGATCCACCGCAATGTCCAACTGTCCTGAGCGCGTTCACAACATCCGGCACATGTGCTCTGGCACAGTAGACGCATGCACGGAAGCAATCTAAACAATGAGTGATGTATACGCGTCACACGTGACAGATCGCTTCCGCGCATGCGTCTACTATGCCAGAGCACGTAAATCTTCGTTTGTGTTCTACTGAAGAAACAAAGTCACCTACATCTTGGATGCCCTGGAGGTAAGCAGATAAACATCAAATTCTCATTTTTGGGTGAACTATCCCTTTAAATGCCTGTTAGACCTGTTATCCAAATCACTTCTTATGGAGAGATAATTAGAGATCAGAGAAACACAAGTTCAGCTGTATTTCATCCTCAAACTGACTGTGAACAGTGCAGAAAATCAGTGTGTTTTCTTTTAATGTCACCATGTGTTATCTTTTCCTGCCCTCTGCCCCTCCCAGTAAAGGACAGTGTTTCGGCGCATGCCCCCGAGGGTACATAAGTACTCTTTAGCATTTCATCTCACAAACCCCCAGCACTCAAGTGCTTTTCCAGCTGTTGCTGCATGTGAGGCCAAAACTGCTGGTAATCCTTTTAGCGTCTGGACCGCAGGGCTCTGCACATCATGACTTTAATCAATTTACACATCAAACTGTTCACGGCTGGAGGGAGCACTTGATGCTCAGGTAGAACACAGAAAACAACTGGCAGATTTTAATCGCAATTACATTTGCTGAGGAAAATGACAATGGATTTTCGGTTGAGCTGATAAAGTGACTCAATTTTCCACAGTTGACTTTTGCTTCCTTTTGTTGGAATTGAAGACATTTTGCGCGTCACATGAATATTCTTATGGTGCATTAAGAAGAGCTCTTTTGCTGTTTTTATTTACATAAAAAAAATATATTTCTGAATTGCATACCATTTTAGGGCCATACAACCCACTATCTAAGTTGAAAACTGATTTGTATTCAGCAGGGAACAGATTATATTTAAAAGTAACCAGCTCTGGCTCATGTCATGTAACATAAATGTTAGACCCTCAGGGTGATCAAGATAATGTTTAAGGGTCTGGGCTGCTAAAACAAAGGTTGAAGGTTCAATCTAAAGCAGTAAGTCATGTTCTATCATCATCATCATGCCCTCGACCACAGCTTGCTCCAGGCTGACTGTCATTGCAACTGGTGCATTATAAATCACTTCAGATTAACATTTTTAAACGTCAAGTGTCTAAGACCTATAGATCTGTAAGGGGAAGGTTTAAAAAAGAGAAATGAAACAGTGATTCTTGTAAAATGAACTGTCATGGAGATATTGATGAATTTGTAAATGTCACAAAACAAGTTATTTTCAGTTGTTTTGTACACTGTAAATTGAAAAACAAAACAAAATAATAACATTGCTGATTTGGTGGCAAATCACATTTTTGATGACGAAATTAATGCATGTATGAATGAATATACATTTCTGAACATTGTTCAGGATGGGTTTAGCTATTTTTCCTGATGTTTATAGACAGTAAATATAAAATAATGTAAAATAATAACATGTAAAATAACATGTAAAATAATATTTTAATGATGCTGAATGGCTGACAAATCTATTTTTGATCAATCAATCAATCAATCAATCAACCAATCAATCAATCAATCAATCAATCAATCAATCAATCAATCAATCAATCAATCAATCAACCCACCAACATTTCTGAATATTAAACTAAATATTACTGGGATGGCTTTAACTATGTTATTAAGAATAATAAATTATATTTATTTCAGTCATTTTCTATAGCCACATATCTTTTTTTAAAGTCTATATTTTAAGTTTTTCAGCACAATTTGAACAGTTAAACACACACACACACACACACACACACACACACACACACACACACACACGCACACGCACACTATGCAACATTAAACAATTTACGAAATTTACGAAACCTCTGACCTTCACGTGTTGATTATGAATGATATATATAGTTGTTTAATTAATTTTATAGGAAGTAATACAAAATTTTCGAATTTGGAATTATTTGATTCATTTTTAGAAGTCGAACATAAAAAATTGAATTTTCAAATTATTTACTTAAGACTTTATAGGCTATTTATTCATATGTAAAACTTTATAACTATTCATATGCAACCACCACACTAAAAAAAAAAAAGGAAAGGCTAAACGAACTGGTTTTATGCTGGTTTCATTACCGAATTAACCAAAATACATTCATTTATACCAACAAAACAAATCAGGAGCTTCAAGATGTTCAACAATGACGGAGGACAGTTTGACGTCAGTCAGGAGAAAGCATCTCTATAAATAAGGGGGAAAGAAAGCTACAGATGGAAGTAAGTGAGCTGCAGTCCCAAGAGAGCACGAGATACCTTCATCTGCTCCGATATGCCGAATTCAAGCAGCTCCACATCTTCCACAAAGAGCATCCGGAGAGCTGCGTCTGAACTCGAGCGCTCCGATTCCATTACGGTAAGAGTCTTCCACTACAATTCTTCACTCGTGTTAACTTTAGAATTAAGAATAAAAATACAGAAAGAATAATCTGACATCCCCTCTCTGTCAGTTTCGAAATATTTTATGATAAAAATAAAATGGAGATGCGTTTAAGCATTAAACTTCACTGGAGTGTATGACTTAATTCAAACAGGTATGCAAATACAGTAATCCCAAAATTATTTAAGTAGCCTATGTTGCTTAATCTAAAATGTATGAATTGTATAATAAATTATAATAAATAAATGTATTTTTCTTGTTATAAATTAACATTTAAAAAAATGTATATGATATATAGACATCGTAAATATTTATATATTATCAATCAATCAATAAATTCAAAATTAGATCAAAAACTATAGAATTCATGAAGTTGTGTGCAGGTGCCACTTAGTTTGATGTTATATAATGCAATTCAATTCATACATTTGAGTAAGATTCTGTGAAATAACTTTTCGGATGTTATTAAAAATAGTGTAGCATTTTTGTTGCACGTCTATCCCTAGATCACTGTTTTGCTGTGCGTAAATGGACTCTCCATTGAGATTTACGCACAGCATTACGCGGTGATCAAAAAAAGCTATGGAAAGCAGTCTGTACGTGGCTGTATTATCGGCTCATAAGCAAATGATTAAGTCTGAGCTATATGACAGGTTTACATAGACTGCATTGAAGTTCTTATGCGATTTTGGAGATGTAAATCACCTCCATCAGATGTCCAGAAGGTAAGCAGGGCTGTAGCCTATTATTATTATTTCTGGTCTAGATGGATCTTTTAAAATGGATAGAAATATGTGGTCTTAGATGAATCGCGCTCTTCTCTTTGACAGTCTCAAAAGTTTGTGGGAAGGCGGCAGAGTTTGATCGAGGATGCGCGGAAGGAGCGCGAGGCGGCGGCCGCGGCGGCGGAGGCTGCGGGACTCAGCGAGCAGATCGTGTTTGAGGAGAGCGATGGAAAAGCCTTGCTCAGTCTCTTCTTCTCTCTGAGGAGTTCAAAGAGCCCAGCGCTGTCCCGTACTCTCAAGGTTTTTGAGGTAAACCAATATATAATATACTTTTAGTTCAGATATCCTGAAGAAAGTTGTAGTAAAAAACTGATCTTGGAAATTCGATATTAGTAAGCATCCTATTGAGCTAAAAAGCGAATCACTTAATAATAAAATAAAAAAAACTCAAGGAAAACAAACCCTGAAAATAGCTATTTGATTCTTATTTATGATCCTTTCAGAACTATTTCAATATTATTAAGTATTTTAATATGTTATTATTAAATTCAATTAAATTTAATTAAGTTTTTTTTTCATTAAGACTAACTACTTTGTCTTTGTTTTGAAAATATTAGTACTGTAAGTAAATTGTTCTGTTTAATATACGACCAAATGTATTTCAAAAAGTATACATTGCATATGAGTTACATAATTAGAAAATTGTTTTTGTCAAAGAGAATAAAATCAAAGGTATATTTTTTATATAAATAATGAAGATAAAGTCTGAATATGTAGAAGAATAGTTTTTTTTTTCTTTGTATGATCTTGAGCAACATAGCAAAATGCAAAAAAAAAAAATCTAAATCTAAAATGCATTTATTCATTTATGTACTTATCTATATATAAGGAAGAATATAATTTTTTTCTTGATATATGTTCTTGAGTAAAATAACTTGTTAATTTATATTCATTATTATTAATAATTAATATGATAATATACCAATATATGTGTATTATTATATATTTTTTATGTATTTAAATTGTTTATTTGAAAATCAAATGTTTTTTTTTTTTTTTAAATGTTTTGAAAATCAAGACTTTTTTTTTTTATAAATTACACATTTGACAGTTCACCATAAATAAAGAAAATCCTATCATTACAGTTTTCTCTGTCTGGTGGCACTACTACAATATATACATTCATTTCTTGTATTTTCTTTTAAATCTTATTCTTTTGTTCAACTACTGAACACCACAGACATTTGAAGCTAAGATCCATCATCTTGAGACCAGGCCGAGTCGAAAACCAAAGGACGGTCTGGAGGATCTGGAGTATTATGTTCAGTGTGAGGTGCACCTGTCAGACGTCAGCACACTGGTCAGCTCTCTCAAGAGGAGCGCGGAGGACGTCAAAACTACTAAAGAGGTCAAATGTGAGTCTATTAAAGCAGAACGCTGCGCTGTTTTATCTTTTGTGCTTATCTGAATGTAAGTTACACTTAGCTTTTGTACTTTTGTCTTTTTCCAGTTCATTGGTTTCCAAGAAAAATCACTGAACTGGATAAATGCCATCATCTCATCACCAAATTTGATCCGGATCTGGATCAGGATCATCCAGTAAGTGTTGGATTAGTTCTTCTCTCCTTCTAAAATAAATATACACTCATTTACCTAAAATGTACATATTTAACTCTTTTCCTGTCAGTGCTTTTAAAAAGACTGCAAGCTATTTTGATCCATTTTCATGGCTCCCAGAATATTTTTTTGTACTGTATGAATATCTGAGAAAATATGAATATGTCAGAGCCTGAACAAATAGTTTAATTCAAGTGAAGTGAAGGGACATACTGCCAAGTATGGTGGCCCATAGTCGGAATTCGTGCTCTGCATTTAACCCATCCGACGTGCACACACACAGCAGTGAACACACACACACCGTGAACACACACCCGGAGCAGTGGGCATCCGGGGAGCAGTTGGGGGTTCGGTGCCTTGCTCAAGGGCACCTCAGTCGTGGTATTGAGGGTAGAGAGAGTGCTGGACATTCACTCCCCCCACCAACAATCCCTGCCGGCCCGAGACTCGAACCCACGACCTTTGGATTACGTGTCCGACTCTCTAACGATTAGGCCACGACTTTCCCCAAGCTTCATGCATTCTAATTTGATCAACACCAGGTAAGTTTCATAAAAAAACTAAAACATTTTGAACAAAAAACTGAAACATCGCATTTTTGTAAAAGACTACGTCTGGATCGGATTCAGAATGAGAATCAACATAGATGGAGTAGATCAAGTCCATCACTACCTTCAAAACTGCAAGTCCTAAACCTTTCTGTGTCGACATATCATTCAGTAAAGTTAGGCAGTTTGATTTATATGCCGTTTATTGTTTGTTGATCGCATTATTTTACATGCTTCTGCTTACATATGTGATTGTTTGTTTCTGCTTCTTCACCGTGTATTGATCTAGAGATTCAGTACTCTTTCAGAAAATGTGTAATAGCGCCTCCTACCATACACCAGTGAAAAGTCACAGAAAGCCGAAAAATTCTTTCAATGCAACACAATCTCAAAGCAATTCATACTTTCATATTTGACAAAGTGGCTAATTCGTACGAATTCGTACAGCCTCTCTCATGAATTCATACCTTTTGTGAAAATCATATGCATTTTACGAGGTGGCAAAATTTGTAGGAATTCGTACAAAGGTTCACACCGAACCCCGCCCCTAATCTTAACCATCACAGAAATCGTACGAGTGAGGTTGTATGAATTCATACGAATAAGCCAATTTGTAAAATGTGCACGAATTGGCCATGAGATAGCAATGATCAATGGTGGGAAATGAACCTCAAAATGTTTAATAACAAGCACTGGTTTGTGGTTTGTTTTGCAGGGATTCACTGACCCCGTTTACAGAAAACGACGGAAGATGATTGGAGACATTGCCTTCAAATACAAACAGTATGTTGCAACCATGTTTACCATGCAGTATTTGCTCGTCTGGACATGTTGGCACAGATATTTGATTGACAGCTGTCTCACTTTCCAGAGGAGAACAGATTCCCAGAGTTGAGTATACGGAAGAGGAGATACAAACATGGTGCGTTCAACTGAAATAAACAAACAACCCCAGATGAAATGCAGCCAGAGATCCTCACATTGTGTTTTTCATTCAGACTTCTCACATGCATCCTATTGTGTGTTCAGGCGTGAAGTCTACTCCACCCTCAGGGATCTGTACACCACTCACGCCTGCAGTGAACATCTAGAGGCTTTCCACTTACTGGAGAAACACTGCGGCTACAGTCCCGATAACATCCCTCAGCTGGAGGATGTGTCCCGCTTCTTAAAAGGTACCAATCTGATTATAACGCAGCAAGAAAACAGAATAACCCGTAAGTCATTCAGCATTCTATTTATTATAACAAATCATATTTGTTACTAGAAATGTTCTTAAGCACTGCCAGTAAGAGAAAAGTACTAGAAAACTGTAGCAGTATGTTAAAACCCCTCAGAACATCTCAGAAACTGCCTAGAACACCTTAGCAACCTCATAGAATTGCCGCAGCAACCACCCATCAACTATGTACCAACACCTTAGCAACAACCCAGAATATGCTAACAATCACCTAGAACACTTTAGCAACCTGGCAACCATGCCACAGCAACCACTCAGCAACTTTATCCTACAGTACCGCCCTGGCAACTACCCAGAAGACCTTAGCAATAACATAGAACACCCTAGCAACCTCACAGAACACCTTGGCAACCACCCAGAACACTTTAGTAACCACCTAGCAACTACATACCAACACCCTTGCTACCAATAGCACTTACAGCCACCCAGAACATTCAGATAGCAACGCTCTAGCAACCCACCATGACATTTTTAAGAACTGTTTAAAACAGCTTACAAACTGCATAGCAATGCAATAGTTAACCACTCACAAAACGTGCAAACAATGTCAAATAAATAATCGAGAACACCCTAGCAACCACATACCAACACCTACAGCAACCAAGTAATGGCATAGCAACCACCTAGGGCACCCTTGTTGTGAGCATTTAGAACACCTGCATAACCGTAGCAATCACATACAACATCCTGGCAACCACTAAGAACACCCTAGGAACACTGTAGGAATGGTATATCACTTCCATAGTAACTACTCAGAACAGCTCCCTTAGAACACCTGAGCAACCACATAGCAACACCTTGACAACCACCCAGAAGCAACCCACCCTGAAATTCTGTAGTAATAGGAATGTGATAGTAACCACTCAAAAAACCTGCATGTCATACGAATCATCTAGAACACCCTAGCAACCACATACTAACACTCTGGAAACCACCCTGAATACCCCAGCAACCACTCAGAGCACCATATAAATGGTATAGCACTCAGAACACCTGCATGTCATACGAATCATCTAGAACACCCTAGCAACCACATACTAACACTCTGGAAACCACCCTGAATACCATAGCAACAACTCAGAGCACCATATAAACGGTATGGCACTCAGAACACCTGCATAGCAGTGTTATAGAAATCACATAGAACACCTGAGCAACCACATAGCAACACACTGGCAATCACCCAGAACACCCTAGCAACCACCTAGAACACTGTAGAAGCGGTATAGCACTGCCATAATAATCACTCAGAACACCTGCATGGCAATGTCATATGAATTATCTAGAACACCCTAGCAACCAAATACTAACACTCTGGAAACCACCCTGATTACCCTAGCAACCACCCAGTACACCCTGGCAACCACCCAGAACACCTTAGCAACCACTTAGAACACTGTAGGAACTGTATAGCACAGCCATAGTAACCACACAGAACACCTGCATAGCAACGCCATAGTAATCACTCTGGCAACTTCAGAGCAACACCCTGGCAACCATTCAGAATGCTGGTGGTGAGTCTCTCTCTCTGTCTGTCCTGTATGAAGAGCGCACAGGATTTCAGGTGCGTCCGGTGGCAGGTCTACTCTCTGCTCGGGATTTTCTGGCCAGCCTGGCGTTCCGTGTGTTCCAGTGCACACAATACATACGACACGCTTCCTCCCCGATGCACTCGCCTGAACCGTAAGTCACTTCCTGTCACACTGTTTATGAAGACACTTCCTGTTTATTATGCATTTGATTTACATCCAGACATCGGCTATCTGCTTAGTAAAGTAATGTTCACTTGATGAAAACTATGACACAGCGGTCACAAATAATCACAATAATTGAATGTTTTCCTCTCCAGGGACTGTGTCCATGAACTTCTCGGACATGTACCGATATTGGCTGACAGAACATTTGCACAGTTTTCTCAGGTTAAGAACATTAACTGTATTTACATATCTCATATTTCCTTACATATTCAATCTCTATTGCGAATTCCGTTCTTTCAGAGTATTGGTTTGGCCTCTCTTGGAGCTTCTGATGAAGATATTGAGAAACTGTCAACAGTAAGTACAAAACATCTCACATCTTTCTGAAACGCTGCTCTAGTAACAGCACTGAATGTGTTTGTCCTGCTGTGTGTTTACAGCTGTACTGGTTCACGGTGGAGTTTGGACTGTGTAAGCAGGCAGGGGCGATCAAAGCATATGGAGCAGGACTGCTCTCGTCTTATGGCGAGCTGGTGGTGGGTGGCAGTCGGTCATTTTTAAAATCAATTATTTTGCTGCTTTTTATGGTAAAAGCATTTGACAATTAGTGTCACCCATTTTCTCAGCATTCTCTGTCAGATGAGCCAGAGCGACGGGAATTTGACCCGGACATTGTAGCTGTTCAGCCGTACCAGGATCAGACTTACCAACCCGTCTATTTTGTGTCTGAAAGCTTTTCAGATACGACAGAGAAGCTGAGGTGAGCTGCGTCAAATAATCTGCTGCTGTCAGTACTGTGGGTTTGCCCATTATATAGATAGCTATCAGTGAAAATAAATGTTAAAAATTGTTTTGAAACATTGGTTATAGGATTAGCATACTTCATAAAACAAAAGCTCACTAATAATAATGACTTGCAATTGAATCATTACAACTGTTATTGATTAATTTATATATAAAAGGTGCTAAAAAACTAAAATAAAAGTACTGTGATTTTTATATAATGTATGGTGATAAAACATACAGCACAAAATTACAAATTATGTAACAGCGTTTACATTTGTTTATTATTATTAAAATGGTTTATTATTCAATGCGGCTTCTTCTTAACTACATAAACTTATTTTACTTATTATTTTATTAAAATTTTTCTAAATGTATTTCACAAAGATTAAAAAAGAAGGATTTATGCATTTTATAAATTTTTATTTATTGTCTTAATTGTTTGAAGTGATATAATTACAGTTGCATGACAATAATTATACTAATTTGTTTATAAAACAGAGCATATGTGACCCGCATCAAGAGACCATTTTCTGTGCGGTTTGACCCGTACACAGACAGCATAGAAGTGCTGGACAACCCTCTGAAGATCCAGAAGGGGCTGGAGACCATTAAAGATGAACTGAAAATTCTCACGGACGCCCTGAATGTGTTGGCTTGATTCTAGCGTGAGGAGTTAATCAGCTGTCCCGTTCCTCTTTGCTTCATATGTGATGGTCTCATCGTTATGCTGTGCGTTTATGTCTACATCTGCTGCTACAGACGCTGTTGCTTTTAAGACGCTGAGTGCCAACCTCAAAACCTCACGTTGGCAGTTGATTCCATAAACCTTAAAGGGAAAGTTCACCCAAAAATTAAAATTCTATCATCATTTATTCACACCCACATGTTGTTCCCAAAGCTGTATGAATTTCCTTGGAACTTGATAGAATATATTTTGAAGAATGCTGGTAACTAAAGAGTTTTGATTCCTGTTGATTTCCATTGTATTTTTTGTCCATATAATGGAAGTCAATGAAAACCAAGACTGCTAGTTTAAAAACATTCTTCAGAATATGTTCTTTCAAGTTCCACAGAAGAAAGAAAGGCTTTAAAGATCTTATATATTGGTAACCAAACAGTTCTGGTTCCCATTGACTTACATTGTATAGACAACATATTTTATGAAAAACAATGGAAGCTAAAACTACTTAGTTACCAACATTCATGGTAGACATTTTAAATGATGGCAACCAAATAACTCTGGTTCACATGCATTGACTTGTACTGTATAGTCCAAAAAAAAACAAACAAACAAAAAAAAACATAGAAAGTCAATGGGAGCCAAAACTGTTAAGCTGGTTGCCAACATTCTCCAAAATATCTTCTTGGTAGATATTTTAAATATTGGTAGCCAAATGCTTTTGGTTCCCATCGACTTCAATTATTTGGAAAAAAAAAAAAAAAAAAAAAAAAAATTATATAATATATATATATATATATACAGTATATATATTATTTAATGGAGGTCAATGGAAACCAAAACTTTTTGGTTACCAACATTCTTCAAAATAACTTCTTTCATGTTCCACATAACAGAGAAAGTCATACAGGTTTGGAACGACATGAGGATGTAAAATATAACGAAAACATTTTAATTTTAGATGAACTATCGCTTGGCTGGATTAATGGATCTCTCTGTGAATAAACAGAAACTGTGTCAATTTGACATATTAATTTCTTTGAGGTAGACCTCACCCAGTGTAAATCAAGTTATTAAAGCTATTGAAGCCAAAAGTTATTTATGAAATATCACTAGATTAATTGCTACAATAAAATAAATTACAAATATGTACAGTATATAATCAAAAATGTATTATCAATAAAACATCTGAATGTATTAGTATTCCAAATATATTCTAAAAAAACTATTCATGAAATAGTACAGGCCTACCGACTGTTGCCTGTTCATATTTATCGGTCTCCAGAAAATGAAACACGAATGTTGCAATAGTCCATCTCTGCCAAAAATACGTAAATAAAGTTGCAAGAAAACTGTGTGCAAAGTGGCTAAAATGTGCTAATATAAATAACTATGCTTGAAAATATCCCAAACTATACTTGTGCTTGACTTTCTGATGTTATGTTCAGTCGCCCCTTCCATTAATTCCTTTTACAGGAAAAACAAGTCCGAGAATGTTGGCTTCAGAAAACTAGAGAGCTCTTCTGAATGAACTCATCTGACCGAAACTACAAAAGGTTTATTTTAAATAAAACAACTACCACCAGATGGTAGTCTAAGCATATATGTCGGTCAGGCATTCAACACAAGCACTTTTTGGGTGAGCGGACAGGACAGCATAATGACTAGGGCTTTTGTAAGGGTCATGTCATGAGGTTAGGAATGGGATAAAGATTCAGATTTTGGATCTGTTAGCGGGAAAGATCTGCCATTCAAATACGCAACCGACCACTGAATACATTTTAAGACGACGGGAAGAATCCCACAGTGGAATACATCATGGAGTAAATCAGTAGGTGTAGGATATTCCTCTAATTAAGACTGAGATATTCCTGAAGACTGTAGTTTAAATTGAGGTCACGGAGTTTAAAACAAAAAGCTATTCATGCTAAATATTAGATCTTGCTTACTGTAGCCTTCATAAAGTCTCCTGAGCTTTTTATCGATGGCTTGTAATGATTTGTGCTGGACTGGTTGGTCTTGTATCACGGGCAGTCCTATCCATTATTGTGACTGAGATGAAAATGCTGCTTACTGAATGGCGTGAATGATTTATTGCAAGGCCCTACAGATCTTTTGGGTTTCCTGCTTCCCTCAGCTGATGGATAATAGGAGACAGAGGAAGAGAGGTTTAATGTCTTTATAATGGTGCTTCCAGTAACAGAGTGCATTGATAATTCATGCCAGCAGCAGGACCCTTTTTTTTCATGTTGCACTATTCGCCCTTTTACCAGCAGAGGAACTATTTTCACACAAAAAGGAGGCATGCTTTTGCAAATTCTGTAATTTCTCACTGAATTCACGCTGTTTAGCAGCAAACACGTTTCATTGGCAAAACCAGCTTTGGTTTGGAAAAGGAGCTGGTAATTTCACAATGCAACGTTTCTGAACGCAGACCTCCACGTTTTGTCAGCCACTTGCGATACTTTATAACTACCCAACAGTTGGAACTTAAAAATGTCATTTTAAGATTTAAGACCTATCCAAGCACATATTTTGATAAAACGCATATTTTAATCAAGTTGGCCAATGTAATCTTAATGCAATGCCATTCAAAACGATGAACAATTGAATTTTTATGCATTTATTGATCTCATTATAATGCTGATTTAAAACCATTTTAAGAGGTGTTCTAGTAAGGCAGTAGTAGACATTTTGGCCCTGCGTTTCATATCAGATGGAGACTATTGTCCATGAAGAATAACATCTGCATCAAATAATGACCCTTATTGCTTTGCCAGGTGATGGATGACATTTCCAAGTAATTCAATCAAAGCAATTTAAGTTCAATTCAAGTCCAGCTAATTCTTCATTATCCTCTCAGTGCTCTGAACGGGTCAGCCTGTAAAGTGAATTACCATCATTACAGCCACTATTCGCGTGAGGATCGATAAGGCAGGTGGATATCAGAGGAAATGACGGCATCTTCTCTCCTTATCATCCGGGGCACTTTCCATTGTAAACTTTTACACATCGACTGTCCTGTCAGGAACTCTGCTCGTTAGCCTACACAAACTGATGACATGTGCATTTCTGAAAGAAAAGTGATATTATAAAGTAATATTTTACTTATTTTCCTGTTTTAATTGCACATGTATTTATGATTTGGGTTAGATATGCTGTTCAAATCATTGGGAGAATGACTTGCTTGATGTCATTACATTTCACAGAAAATGTTGGATATTTTAATAAGGTGTTATGACATATTCTCTAATGTTCATTGACCTTTGTGTGATCTGGAATTCTTGGAAAACAGCAGCAGGGAACTCGGCCGGACTGCTGGAGACTGACTGACCGCTTCGAGTTGTACCTCTCACGGACATGCGCGCCTGAGGGGCGGGGGGTGGAGGGGGTGTTAAGGGGCGGGTTTGGGTATATAATACTTCTCTCAGACAACTTTTGTCTGTCGCCTGATTTTTGGGACAGATCCACACACCAACTGGGGAAACTAACCCGACCTTCTTAACCAAATACAACAGCACAGCGTTGATTTTTTTATGTTGACATGGAGGACCAACTAAAACATCATTCTGTTTGCCAAACCTGCTTGAGAACAGACAGTGTCACAAATAAGGTAAAGAAAGTCTTTTTACAATCTTTACGGAATCTTGGACATATCTGAAGATGAGTAGTTAAGTCCTCATAAGTAGGAAAAAAATATTTTTTATAGACTTGCAAAAACAGAATCGTATTTTAAAAATCAGAAATGTATACGATCGGATTTTTAGACACATTTTCTCTCGCACGAGCGGTTCGCGTAATGCATTGGAGATGTTTTTGTCACTCTAAACTGCTAACAGCTCTAAACAGCTTGACAGCGCTGAACTGCTAAATAAGGACTATAAGGCATTGTAAACATTAACCCTATGAATTTCTGCAAAGCTGCTTTGAAACTGCATTTTGAAAAGCGCTTTCCAAATAAAAACTGACTTGACACTTTATTCAGGATACGCGCGCAGGAGAAAGACGTTGCGCAAGGGGGCGACAGCAGTTTAAATGAGCTGGATTTAAGGAAATTATATGCTGAGTTGTGAGGAATGAGATAGCTGGGTATATTGAGCAGTCTTGCAACTCGTTGAACGTTTTGTAAGAGTGAGGAGATAAAAGCTCTTGGATAACAATTCATCTTCTAGCGTTAAGAAGATAATCAAAAAGTCGATGCATGCATGTAGAATTCCAGTGTATTTGAAGAATTGCATTGGCGAATTTAATGCATTGGATGAACTACTGACAGATCCCCACGGACGATGTTGAGGATAATTGATCAGCAGGTCTTTAGACCAGGGACGGATTAACGCACGGGACTACTGGGCACGTGCCCAGGGCAGCTGGACCAGAGGGGGGCCCAGCCGAAATACCGCTACTCCCAGAACGCGATTTCAACCGTGCCCCCCTCAGATTTTTGAGGCAAGTGGATTTTGAATGCAGCTTCCAAAAGACAAAAAAATAAAAATAGCCGAATAATATTTTTTATATTTAATAAACGATCACACCGGTGTGATTAAATCATTCAGTGCGGCACATCATCAGCTTCTAAATTAAAATCTGCCTTCTCTCGATTTCGCTGGCTGGCACGGAGCCAGAGACAGCCGCGTTTTTCTACAGCACTGCGCATTATAACCAATCACACATGATTCTGTTGAGTTTATGAGTACAACGGCCAATAAGAGGCGTCCAGATGAGTCTTCGCTGAATAGCCCACCTTTTGGCAGAGGTCATTTACACTAATTCCGCCCACCAACGTGATTGGGACTGTCAAGATAATAAAAGCTGCGATGAACCAATCACTCCAGGAGGTGCAGATGGTAAAGCCTGTACTGCGGTATTTTTGACGCGATCGACTAGAGTTCGAATCCGATTTTTGCCGATTTTTTTTTTCTCCTTTTTCAAATCTCATATCACATCGTAAAGGTATTTATTTTTAATAAAAATTAAAGAAATAACCAAAAAGTTGAAAATAAAGTATCAGGTAGGGTTAGGGTAGGTGTAGGGAGGGCTTTGTTGTATCAATAAGGCGGCATCCATTTAATAATCTGGATTAAAATTATAATTTACGTTATTATTGCATTCTGTTTTATAATGTAATACAATACTGAAGTGCAGATAATTGCCACTATTTTGCAACAAATAGTATAAATAGCAGACAATCCTGCTATTTTAACATAGTGTAAATATAATCTATAGCTATTTGCTCTTAGTGTAACTAACATATCGCTAAAAATACTGCTATTTTCACTTAGTGTAGATAAAATCCATTGCTATTTGAATTTATTTCAACTGAGGGGGGCCTATAATCAGTCCGTGCCCAGGGCACCTCTGCGTCATAATCCGTCCCTGCTTTAGACTTTATAGAATAATTTTTATGGTGAAAAATTACATGCATAATTGAAAAAGTGCAAAGTTGGAGGTCATGCATGCATACAAATTCCCAGAATGTATTAAGAACTGCATAGGAGGACTATTGAAGAAACTAATTACAGTTCCTCAAGAGCTGACCAACAACACTGCAATTTAAGTTGAAAAGGTTCAGTATTATTAATCAGCAGATATATAGACCTTGTTAAAGCTGACTAGAAAAAAGCATGCATGTACAAATAATGCATTAAATACTTTGACTAAATGCCTGTTGTGGACTACAATGCATGCTTTCCAGGTCATGAAGACATGCTTTTCCATACTGTACATTGACACACTGATTTTGACCATGTGATCAGGGAGATAATCGAGATAATTGAAAAGTTGATGACCACACACTGAAGTACTGCATTACTGAATTCAATGCCTTGAGGAAGCTAATAATAGTTTCTTAAGAAAAACGTTCAGTATTAAGTTCAGGTATATATGGGATCTTCATAAAAAGAGCAGTTTTCTACATTAAAAATGAAATGCACAAGTTAAAACGGTCTAAACTAACTAAAACACATTATCTCCGCAGGTCATAAAGATGTACTGGTCCATACGGATGCCCATATGCATACTGTTTTTAACCCTGTCAGCCTTCGAAGTGGCTTCAGCTGAAACATTATGCGGGGGAGAGCTGGTGGATGCGCTACAGTTTGTGTGTGGAGAAAGAGGTTTCTATTTCAGTACGTACATTCTCTCGCGATATCTGTGATTGCATATGAAAAGGATGCTAAATGAGCCACAATGGCCTGGTTGTTTACTTGCACATTCCGCTAGTGAGAGTAATAGTACCCAAGTGGCATTCCATTCACCTCTCCAGAAATGTTCCCAGGCTACACTCAGTTGAAAAGAAAAGTTGTTTTTCCTCTTACATGGTTGGATGCATTGAGACAGCTTCATTACTAGTTTAGCATAACAGATATTAATCAATACGTTTAATGCGATACATCAGATACATCTGCTGGTTGTACACCACTCGCATGCACGGAGGGGGTCAAGAGCACAACTTTTTAAATATTTGTCGTCTTCCTCACGCCAGCACTGACAAACAGACAAGGTCTTTGTGTTCTTTTGGCCGCAGAAGCCTAACTACCCCTGAAAGATCATTATCCAATTTGGGCCAGCGCAGATTTTCCCCCCTCTATCCACCAGATCCACTCTTGTTCAATGTTTCCCATCCTACAATCAAGAACTCCCTTTCAAATCATGGCAACTGTGAGAAGCACAAATCGTCCGCATAATATTTGACTGAAAATCAATTGTTCCTTCCTTTTCCCAGTCCGGCTTCCTCTCCTCCATTACTGTGTTCTGTATCTTCACTCTTTCATGCCAAGTCTGTTCTTCTACCCCTCCCCCTTCCTCTCTTTCATGCTCTCTTTATCTCTGCTGAGCTGGCAAAGGACAAGGTCAAAGGATATCCACCATTTACTCATCCAAACAGAAGCAAAGACTTTTGCCCTTCAGCTCTTTTGCTGTCTTATTTGTAGGCTCTCGATTTTCCATTGCTGGGAACGCGCTGCCGGCGAATTCTTCGAAACCGATTTCGAACAGCTCAATTAGACGGCATAACAAGATCAATCCGGACGAGAAAACAAATAAACAGACTCCATTTTATGCCACAGATTTTGGCTTTATTATACACCGCAGATGCGTCCCAGTCAAAACACAATGAATCGATAATGGAATCTGCCATGACAATAGAATCAGGCCACTGTAGCTTGATTTACATTATTGGTAGGGTTTGTTCAATGTGTTTGCATGTTTAATGGTGACTGTTTAGAAAGTTTGAGCCAAATCTCCTTCTTGCAATGACAATTCAAACTAGCTGGTTTGATAGTCTGGTTTAAGAGGGCTAGATGATTTTACAGCATAGCTATTTTGGTGGTTTGCTAAAAAAAAAAACACACATCTTAATTAAACCAGTCTATACTAGTTTAACATACTAGCTTTTCTTAGCTTGTATGTTGGCTGGTATTAGTTTTTTGTTTTTTTTACTTTTCTGCTAGTCAGACTGGATGACTAGTCGGACACCCAGGTTACCACTAGCTTGGCTGGGCTTGGAGACTCGCTTAAAACTAGCAAACCTGCCTAGGTTGGTTTAATCTGCCATTTCCATTAGAGTTAGATAGTCAGACAGCCATTCTCCCAACTCCCGACTAGTTGACAAAAGCCTCAAACCCATTTAAACCATCATCTGGCCCATCTGTCTAAACTATCAGCCAGAGACCAGCAAATCAGTTTAGGCAAGTTTACAAGGATAGCTCACCCAAAAAGATGAAAAATAATTTACTCACCCTCATGTCCTTCCAAAACTGCATATCATTTTTCTGAGGAACGAGATGTTTTGAAGAACTCAGGAACTGTCCAAGCAACAAAAGTCAATGGAGTCCAAAACAATATTAGTCCCCAATGACTTTCATTGCATGGACAAAATAATGGTTTGGAGCACAGGTTTGGAATTGAGAGTGAGTAAATAATGACAGAACTGAGTGATTTTGTCTGAAATGTAACCAGAACAATCCTAAAGTGTCTTGAACTCATGATCTTCATTTGTATCTCTGCAGGTCGACCAACTAGCAGGTCAAACAGTCGACGTTCTCAAAATCGTGGGATTGTAGAAGAGTGTTGTTTTAACAGTTGTAACCTAGCTCTTCTAGAACAGTACTGTGCTAAACCTGTCAAGTCAGAGAGGGACGTTTCAGCCACGTCCCTACAGGTCATCCCGGTGATGCCCGCATTAAAACAGGTACGTTGGCCGTGGGGAACAACAAAAACTCTCCAGCACTTTATCACGCTCACCATCTTGATCGTCCTGTTCTTTCTGCTGAACTTGTGCATCCTGGCATGTGGGTTAAAGAAAACAGTGAGCTGGAGTAAGGAACTAGTAAGCAAGTATTGCCCCAAAACTGCTGACCAAGTGGAAAATGATATGATAGAAGAGGTCATACATAGGTTGAAATGTTCCTGTTGATTTGACATCACATACTTGGATTGGGTTACAAAACCAGTGTCTCTCAAAATGGCCTGAATGTTGACTAGATGGTTATACACTGGGGACAAATGGAACTGCCTTTATCCCCCTACTTATCATTCTCCATTTTGAGTTTTCATTGAGTTTTGTTCTATGTTAGTATGATTAATATATGTTTAAGAGATAGTTTGCCCAAAATTAATCATTTCCTTATCATCATATTCTTCCAAACATTTGCGACATTCTTCTGTGGAGCACAAAATAAGGTATTTTAATGAATTTTTCAACTATTTTGTCCATACAAAGAAAGTCAATGGGGTCCAAAACGACAGTGAACCCCACTGAGTTTCACTGTATGGACTAAAAAACAAGGAAACAATTTGGAAGAACATGAGGGTGAGTAACTGATCAAATTATTTAAATTTTTTGGGTGAACTGACCCTTTAAGGAATAAGAGAATTGGGCAAGAGAAATTCAAGTGGATGCTCTAGTTGTTGTCTTGGTGGTTGAAGCATTTTTGTCTATTTTTGACAAAATATCTGCAAAGTTGTTTACATTTTTAGTTGAAGAGGGTTTTGAAACTCATTGCTAGATATCATCCAGTAGAAACTATTTGTGAGAATTCTGAACTTTCTCTAGAGTCAGTTCCTAACGTTATTGTTATTCTTGCAACAGGAGGTCCCAAGAAAACACGTGACCGTGAAATATTCCAAATGCGACATGTGGCAACGAAAGGCTGCCCAGAGGCTACGGAGGGGCATCCCCGCCATCCTGCGGGCCAAAAAGTTTAGACGGCAGGCGGAGAGAATCAGGGCCCAAGAACAACTGCACCACCACAGGCCTCTCATCACGCTTCCCAGCAAGCTGCCGCCCATCCTTCTTCCCACAGAAGACTTCGTCAGCCACAAGTGAAACCAGGATCATTTGCACAGAGTCGATGAAAAAAAGACTAGGGGATCAAAGCTTTTTGTCTCTGACGTCATTTCTGTGGCAGTCCTCAACAACCCTTCTTCCTTCCCCACCAGACATGCTCACACGCTCTTCCAGTTTCTATTTTTGCGGTTTCGTTCACCAAAAATAAGGCACATCACAAATGAGAGGAACGCAATTTAGGTGAAGAAGCAAAGGAAAGAACGAAGAAGCCGCCGAACGTTTTGCCGGTTCGGAGGACATCGGAGCATGAGGAACAGCTAGAGCTAGCATGAAAGAACCCATTCCACTGCATTCTCCCGAGACAAAAGTATCTCTCTTTTAGTCCTTTTACATATTAGTTTGCACCTGTAACTATAAAGGGACATCCACACTATAAGGAATTGTTGTAAAATTAGATTCCTGTTCCAGCACCTTGTAATCACAAATGAAAAGCAGAGAAGAGTCTGCGAATTGCACATCGCCACGGATTACGTCAAAGTTCTTGTTAAGTAAATAAAAAAGGCACTATTTTTTTATGGACTATGAACGTGTGAACGTGTAGCTCAAAAAATGTCATGGTGCTAGCTTTGGGAACGGACTCAAAGGAGAAGGGGTTGAAAAGCACGTTTTTTTTTTTCCTTTGAAACTTTATTAAACTTTCCGTTTTAAGGAAAGTGTGACTTTTGAAAGAGAAAACAAGAGCAAGAGGGATATCGCTGCATGCAGACGTGTACGTAAGACGCGACGTATGCATTGGGCCCCAGCGCTGCTGTCGCGATAAAGAAAGGAGCAGTGTGGGGACGCCGAAGGGATCATGTTTGGATGCCTGGACGTGGAGAACTCGTCTCCTTTCGAGCGTGGCTGCACAAAACCTCTGCTTTGCACTGCAGGAAGACATTGTGACCTTGAAAAAGTGGGATGTTTGTATTTTCTACGTTCTTTTTCGTGAAAATGCTTCAAGGAAAAAAGGAAAAAAAAAAAAGCCCAGTTTGGTTTCTGGTACCGTGACATTCTTGTTGTTGCAAAATAGGCTTTGTGTTTTTGTAACGTTATTTTACAGTTCTGAAAAAAAAGGCACAAATATCAATTCAAAGGGAAAAAACGCAATAATGTCAACTAACATATATTTTTAACGTTTATCCGTAGTATTCACATGCTTTTGCCTGAAAACAAATACTTGAATATATATATATATATATATAAATATATATGAAATAAATATGAAAATATATATTATAATTAGTTTCCAGGGACATCATGTAATATTCTTTTAGTCTGAGCTGTATCTTGCGTAATGAGCCGCCAAGCTTCTTTTTGTTTGTTTGTTTAAGTACAAATATGGGCACTGTATAAAGGCATTATTTATTTTGTTATAAAATTATATATTAAAATTGGTCCAAATACAGTAATATACATAGCACTGATGCTCAACTGATGGATTTTATTTTATATGCTCTCTTATTTTCCCATTTTACATGTAAATGCTTTTTGTAGATGCTTTGTACCAAAAAAAATATTTCCTTTTTTTTCCTTTTGGTTCGCCACAGAGCTATTTTAAAATCAATATTTTAACAGCAGCTGTAGCCTGGATCGCTTAGGCATGTTGTAATACAAAAATAGGCACATACTCAGAAGACTCTCTCTCTCTTTCTCTCCCTCCCGCATGGCTTTTTAATCTGCCAAATGGATTTCTGTTTATAAAAAAACAAAAACAACTACAAAAAACTTGTGTTTAATCTGGATAACCCGGTCTCTATATGCCGTGATTGTACACAACCCACTACAGTTTAAGACACTTTTGTGCCGTTTTCGTCGTTGTATCGTCATTTTTTGGCTTCTCTAAGGTAGTAATCTGCAAAAGAAAGCCATGTTTTTGGGGTCAAGAAGAGCCTCCAGGAAGATTTTTCTGTTGTTGCTGAGCAATTGAACTGCAGCCGTAAAGTAACGTAAAAACTAAACCAATATAATGTCACAAAGAGTGGACTGTTTATACATCCTCTCAATCTTGCCATTTTACAACAATATGCCCTAAATCCTCTTATTTCCTTTTGGTTGGGGTGTGTTTTCAAGTCCTCCATATATCTTCATCTCAGTTGTTGAAGGGCTACCGTACTTAGTTACCCTAATACTCAGGAAATATCAGTGGATTTATGTGAAAAACCCAATGCAAGGCCATTTTTTTGCAGTTTCTCAGCCAAGCAAGAAGTCAGTATCGATTGTTGTACGTGCCCCATCTTTATGGTCATTAAATGATACTATAGTATCGCTTAGTACCTTGGAATTTAAAGGTGTAAGTGCCTGCAGTGTATCCCTCTGCCTTGATAATCAAATATTTATCTGATTCATATCAGTTGTGATGAAGCAGTGCAATTATTATAATTACTATCATTATTTTTATTATTCAAACATCCCATATTTCCGAAGCCATTTTTCAGTTGTTATTCCTGCAAGGACTGCATCCACTGTTGTTCTTTCCAAACTGGTTACTTAACTTTCCATGCGAAAAATGCGTGTAAGGAAAACACATCTTTTTGCGCTAAAAATGAAGGGATCTTTTGTCTTTCATTGGCAACGGTTTAATATCAGTAGTCCATGCAGCCTGTGTGTATTTTAATTGATTTAACCTCTGCACGCTAGAACGTCCGAAATGCACAATTCATGTACTTTCATTTTTAATATCAATAAAAAACATTTTATCAAACATGTTTCAGTGTGCAAGTGTATGTGTTTTCATTGCATTGTAAATCATTTAGTAGATGTACAGAATATCCTTGATGCTTTTAGCATCTTTTCTGCGCTGGCTGATCTGCAGAAGGTGAAAGTGTGTCAACGGAAAATAAAATGCACTAAAATGTGAGCAAACGGTGAGCAGCTGACTTGAGAGTAGATGCACAACAGCTTCACACACTACACTTTGAGAACAAAGCTACAAAAGCTGTCACTAGGGCCGTGCCTTTTGTACCCTAAAAGAAGCGTATTTGCACTGCAAATGTATATATTAATACAAAAATTGTACTTATTAGTACCTAAATGGTACGTGTTATTACCCTTTGTAATGGTACCACCACCGTGACGGCTTTTGAAAGTGTAGGGTTTAACTCAAGCTCTTGTGAACTTTGCAACTAGGAGCGTTCAATCTCCATGTTCACATGAAATAATGATTTGTCGACATCTCTGATGTCGCATTTGAAAAATTTAATGTTTTCTGTGTTGAGAGGGCAGAGCTTTTCCCTTCTTTTTTGGCAGTTGTGTAGATTCTGATGATTAATGTTATCATGTTCAAAAGAGCAGCTTGTACTTATTTGCTACACACCTAATAGTGACCTAACCTTCAATATATCATTTTAATCTTACATTATAATATTGCATTGTAAATTCTTCATATTTAAATTAGATCTCAGAACTCAAGATGATCATGGTGTTTATACGACAAGCCTCATTCTGTAGATTTGCAAAGGTAGGCTAGTGTTGCTGTAGGCCTCCAAGTAAACAGTATCTAATGTAACAGAATGATCTGTTACATCTAGACATGACCGATCATGACCTCATCCTGCAACGGTGCAATAATCAAAGATAAGCAATTGTAGAAAGCAGCTTTAATAGATCTTTATAGTGTAAGCTTTTAAAGGACTATTTCACCCGAGACAGACAGTTCTGTCATTATTTACTCACCCTCATGTGTCGTTCCAAACCTGTATGCTTTTATTTTTTCCATGCAAGGCAAACATGGAAATACATTTCTTAGTGTCCACGTTGGTTATGACACCAAACCAATTCCATTTTGTCATTACAGCATAATACAGCACAATATAAACTGATCATTAGCTTGATCGCTATAAACTGCTGGCAAAAGCTATCTAAAGGAGTGGTCAGATTAGAGAAACTGCGGTGAAATTTCACAGGCATTATCTATTGTTAATAGTATATAGAGCTGTACGAAGCCAACTCACTCACTGTTAAAACCAACTGATCTGTATGTGAAATCCATGTGGGGAAGTTGTTTGGTAAAATCTAGATAACATGAATTCCTCTTGAAATGTTTTTCGCTTTTGTGGGCCACAGAAAAAAATAATGTAATAAAATAGAATGACATGAAGGGGAGTACTTAACTTGTGTAATAGGACTAGATGTTGCAATTCCAAATGATTCAGTCAAGTAATTGTTTAGGGTGGGTTTTGAGGCATCAACTTGGTAGTGATGTTTCCTCCTATATGGAAAAAAGAGGGAAAAAACATCACCAAGTGATCACCAATGAAAAGTAAATAATATTGTGCTGGAGGTACTTTTGTAGTCAAAATCGTAAAATGAGTTCACGTTTTAGCACTTTAGCACTAACATTGTGCAATGTTGTTCAATGTAAAATTGTTTGTTAAGATGACTCAATTTGAAAAGTTCTACTAACCAATGTAAATAAGTAGCCTGAACAAAGTATTTTTAGAAGAAGTCAGTTACATTTTTGGTGTGAACTGAACAAAAATATTCTAAACATGTCATTAGCAAAAGTTGTTTTGTTTACCTTACTTAGATACTCAAGCATTTGTTCACAAAATATCCAAATGTTCTTCCAACTTTTCAAGTTGAGTCATCTGAACAAACAATTTACATTGAACAACATTGCACAAGTTCCCAGCATGCATTGCAGCTTGAAAACATTATATATTTTTACTGCACTGTAAAACCCAACAAGTTAGGGTAACTCAAACCGTTTGAGTAAACCAATAATTCCCCTTAGCTTAAACCATGTAAGTTTTAAAACTTGCAGTTAAGTAATTGATTAAGTGCTGATTGAGTATCAGTGATGAACACCTGCTGTTAACAAACAGAATCACTGAAGAAAAGAAAAACACAAGAACTACTACAACTGACTTCAGACATAGCAGACACTGATCTCTAACATGGTTACTTTAAATGAAACTAAATCAACATCTAAACCTTAGTTAATTCTCAATAAAATCTTCTGTAGATGTCTGACAGAAATAAAGTCAGTCTGGTTATTAATAAGTGGAGCTGGTGATGCTGTTTGTGAGCTTGTTTAATCAGATCTTGGGATTTAATGTATTTTATTTCAGTTATTTCAGGCTGTGACTAAAGTTAGTTGTTGTTCTTGTGTTTCTCTTTAGAAAAAATCACTGTCAGTGATAGTTTGTTAACAGCAGGTGCTCATCACTAATGCTCAATCAGCACTTAATTAATCACTTAAGTACTTAACTGCAATGTATATCTTATTTTAGTGAACTCAACTGAAATAAGTTCAGATAACTCATAATTGTTAGTTTTCAAAACTTAAATGGTTTAAGGCAATCAGTTTCCTCAAACGGTTTGAGTTACCGTGACTTGTCGGGTTTTACAGTAAATGTGTTGATCCTCACCATGTTTGAGAATCGTGTGCTGAGGTACTGTATATTTGCATCTCATTGCTACTCGTCTAATACATTTGTTCATTAGCAAGAATGTTTGTCTTTGGTTTTAAGAGGTAAATACTACCCATGTTATATAGAAAACTTTGAAAATAAACATAAAACTAAAAGAAAGAGGATTGTTAAAAAAAAAGGTTAGTATTGCTAATTGTTAAAACATCTTTGGTTGATCTGACAGATCTTTTAACACTCAATAGACTGACTTTTATTCATTAGATTAACTACATTTTTTAAGTTGTCGGTTGCTAGTTGAGTTAACTTAAAAAGTTGATTGTGATCGGTTTATGTCAACTTTTTTTGTATTATTTATTAATTTGTTTACAGTGCAGGAATATGTAATATTCCAAAAGTCAATGTCACCTACTCTTTATTTCACTTTATTATTATTTACTTATTTACACTTAAATGAACTTTAAATGTCTTGCTTGTTAACTTATTAATTGGTGAGAGAAGCAGAAGTGACAAACAGCTTTCGTTTGTGTAATCCCGCTGTCTCTTTGCACGGCATTTCTCTGCGGTTGGCCGTTTACTGTCCAGAACAGCTGACTAAGGAGTACAAGCCCTTTCTTGAAGCCTTTTAGATCCCTTTTAGATGTCAGAGGCTGTACATTAACACACAGAGCACTAGAGTATGACAGATCAACTAGTGAACCATGGCGGCAGGCAACCTGGCGTGTTTTAGTCAGTTCTTTCGTCTGTAACATGCTATAATGATGGCAGCACTCGATAAATCCCCTCAAGACACCACGTGAATGTCGTTAGGGGATGAGAGAAAACGTTAAATGTTGCAAGACGTTAACCTGCTTGTTTAATTTAGTGCAGTGTGGCGGTTTAAATATTAACAGCCGCTTCCATTTCCCTGCAATAGATTGCAATCGGAGAACTGTGTCTTTACAGCATGAATGAATAATTCAATAGTTTATTATGATCACGTGTACTCTGTGAACTTTTGTGAGTGGCTGGTAATATATTTCTCATAATTTTCCATCATGTTGACATAAAACACCAATTCAGTTATATAGGTTAGTGCTGTCAAACAATTAATTGTGATTAATCGCATCCAAAATAAAAGTTTTTGTTTACATTATATATGTATGTGTGCTGTGTCTATTTATTATGTATATATAAATACACACACATGCATGTATATATTTCAGAAAAATATGTTATATATACACAGAACACATGCAAACAAAAACCTTTTTGTATGAGATTAATCGTTTGACAACACTAATAGCAATGTTTATCTCATAATTTATCACACCTTTTTTAACACGATTGAGATTTTTTCCTCTGAATCGTGTGATACAAACTCTTTTTGCTTGCAATTGTTTGATATAAACTCGGTTGCCAGTTATCACGTTCATATCACATTCATTATCGGCGAAGTATCGCCTGCGATTATGAACGCAATATTGCGTAGCTTGTCAGTGAACTACGGCTCTGTGTATTAAATGCCACTCCATCTGAAAACAGATGATGGAGATTTACTACTAATCTCAGAACCGGGTTTACAGATGCGATGTGCATGACCATCGCATTTGATTATTTGCACAGCTCTAGTTGTCAGTGTGTTTCTAGGTAGCCTATTTGTGTTTCTAGGTAGCTTATTTGTTTGGGTTTTGCAAGGTGATTGCCAAGGTGTTGCTATGCAGCTGCTGAGGTGTATCTAGTTGATTTTCAGGATGTTTCTAGGTGGTTGCCAGCTCATTTCTACACAGTTACTTTTGAGTATGTTGTTATGTGGTTGTAGTTTTTTTGTAGGAATTCCTAGGTATTTGTTGTGATGTTAGCATGCAGTTGCCAGGGTGTTGCTATGCAGATTCTAGGGTGTATCTAGATTAGATTGTATGTGGTTGTCAGGTAGGGATGGGCAATTGTTCAGATTTTATTGATTAATTTGTATGTCATGCCATGATCTTTATATATATATATATATATATATATATATAAAGAGGAACCACAGTTTTAACTAAAAATAGCAAATGTTAAAACACAACATGTTGACAATATTCTAATGATAACAGTTAAGAGAAAAAAATGATCTGACTGCATGATGGTGCACGAGGCGGACCACTCACGTGAGAGTGGACACTATGAAGGACTGTAACGTAAAGCTGCATTCATGGCATGTCGTAATTACCATAATTCCAAGATGACAACGTTTGATGTTACTCTGGCCCTGTTTACACTAATGCGTTTTCATTTTAAAACTGCATTTTAGGGTCGAAAATGCCGGAGTGGTGTAAACGACAGGTGTAACCGTAGCAAAGGTTATGCGTTTTAAAACGAAAATGCACTAGTGTAAAAGCAGCCTCTGACTCAATATTATGCATTTCTATGGCAAAACTATCAACAACGAAGCATTCACATGCTCGCAAAATTCGTAGTTACAACTTGTAAGCCGGGAATGTTCTGAGAGCTACGACTTGGGCCACGTAACTGCCAGATTAATTTAGGCGCCACTTAGGCTTTACCTCCAAGTCCAAAGACGTGGAACAGCTCAGAGTAGAACATTATGTGTTGTCATCTCAGAATTACGGTAATTGCAACATGGCATGAATGCATAGTTCTAGTACTTTATAGCCATGAACCTATAAAGAACTAGAACATAGAGGGCCTGAGGTCCACCCACCGCAGTCTTACAAAATCTGGTGGGAAACACTGCCTATTCTCAACAAGTAACATTATTTGAGATTGTATTCATACCCACAACCCAATGCGAATGTGTAGGCTTCACACTTATTTAATACTAAATGGCATATAAATGAATATGCCATTTAAATCAATAACCTTATGTATAGGTTTAGTTCAGGGGTTGGCAACCTATGTGACCGTGGCATGCAGAGGGATAATCACTGGTATGTGAGCAATATAGGGAAAACTGCATACGGACATACATTTTGAGGTAATCATTCCTCATAGTTACACAACCTGTTAAGCGCTATAAATACTATTAAAATGGGAGAAATAACTTGCGCTAGTCTACAGATGTGCATGGCTCCGGCAATTCATTCACCGGAAGATCAGCGGATCACCGTCAAAATAATTGAGATGGCCAATCAAATGAAAGTAGATGGGGTTTACTGTTCACTGAAGCATAGCGTGAATTCCAGTGCAAAGTGTCTTTTTAACGTTGAAATAGAGTGAGGTAAGATGGAAGCTGCAAATCATTAAATACTAGTCAACTGTTTTACGATAGAAATGTTAAATGACCGACAGCTATATCCAGTGATGCAAACTACTTGACCTTTTTCTCAAATATGGCCATTTTGAGAGAGAGATCTGCGTCTCTCTCTACAAACAATGAAGTTGTGTTTAGTTACTTCAAAAACAGTGATTTTACCACCCTTGTTACTGAGAAATATAGTTAATGTACCAATTCGGTATTGAAGTCTAATTAAAATAAAGAACATTTTTAAAAGTTTAAAAAACAATTCATGAAAAATGTTTTAGAAACTGCATTTGCATGATAATAAGGTAATAAAGGTTCAGGTAATAGTGATAGTTGAACTGGCCTTATAGTAAGCCTGCTGTACTGAACCTACAGATAGCCTGTTGTATTTAACCTACTGTATCATTTACAAGGGCATGACATACAATAAAGAAAGCACCATATCAACCTCTGCCAGCATATGCCATGCCCCATGGCTTAAAGATAATTCATAAATACAGACTGTCCATCTATTGTTTACAAGTCAGAAACTATGGTTACATAATTAGAAAGCCTTCCTCACAATACTGGTTGATTAGGAACAGACAATTAGATCGCTTTGTTGAGCACAGAAGAAATACAATCTCGTCTTTATGTGCTGCTCCTGCTATAACAAACACAGCATTGCCTGGGATGTGGAGTGAAATTGATTTCATTATGAAATCAGGCCCTTTAGAAAAAAGTGAAGCAGAAAAAAACATGAAATTTAGATGCGTTAATCTTTAAACAAAGCGGAAGAGCATAAAAAAAACATGGAGGTTTGAAGAGTTTGCTCGGTTCAAGGAATTGACCCCCTTTTGCTTCCTTTCAGACGGGAGTAATTAGAGGAGCTGTTGCTTGTACAGGAATGCCTGGCCACGCTCTACCCAAGAAAACCCACAGTGGCCTTTCTGGCCTGGCCAAAACTTGTCAGACGTTGCCAATCTGCTTTCAATAGTTGTCTGGGACGCCAATGCATCCCGTGTGTCTGACCAACCACGAGTAACGCTTCTCAGAGTGTGCACTTTGGCCAAGTCTTATCAGTGGCCAGAGCCTCATGCTGAAAGAAACTGCAATGGTTCATACTGCCCACAAGTGTTCATTAGTGACGGCCTCTGTTTGTTTTCAATGCAAAAAAATCGGCACTAGGGGGGACATGTCACTTTCACAGGTACTGTGAGCGTAATATGCACCTGTAATAAACAGGTGTGCAACATTTCTAGTAACCTAGAAATCAGCAGTTTTGAGTCTAAATGTGCTGCAAGGTGCATCCAGAACGAACATGCTGAGCAGAGGCGTTTTTCTCCAGAGGCAAGAGAGGTTGTGGCTTGTCAAAAGAAAATTTGGATGAGAAAATCTCATATGGTCAAATAGAATGTAAAGCGGTTCCTCCATCTGTGAGCTGTGATTGGCTGATCTCGCTGCTAATGCGATATTGTTGGCCAGTGGTGCTTGCAGCCATTCTGAGTTGGTCAAACTGGTGGACGAACTAATGATAACGTAAAAAACTCTCAAACATTTTTCGTTTTGGTGTGTGCACACTACCTTTTAATAGTTGGTGTGATTTTTTTTTTTTAAAGGGGTCATATGATGCTATTTCAAGTTTTCCTTTGGAGTATAACAAGCTGTTCATGCACAGATAAGATCAGTAATGCTTCAAAGACTAGACTCTCAAACCCAAAGAGATATTCTTTATAAAAGTTGAGACTCGTTCACGCCTTCCTAAAATGCCTCATTTAGACACGTCCCACATATCTACGTCACTGTGTTGGAAGATTTGTATAACAAAGCCCAAATGATTATGCAAAGAACACGCTTGAGGTATTCGGCCAATCACAATGCACTGGATAGCTGGCCAATCAGAGCACACTGCGCTTCTCAGAACGATGAGCTTTCCAGGAATCGACGTGTTTCAGAAAGACGGGGCAGAGTGGAGCAACAATAATGTATGATATGTGGAAAATAATGTGTTTTTGAACCTTGAACCGCGTAAACACATTGCATTACACCAAATACACAAAATAATGTTACTTTTAGTATCATCACATGACCCCTTTAATGTTAAGTTTCATATGCTTACCAAGACTGCCTGTGTTTGATCAAAAATACAGTAAAAACTGTAATTTTGTGAAATATTATTACAATTTAAATGTTATCTATTTGAATATATCTATTTGAATATATGGTAAAATGTAATGTATTCCTGTGAAGCAAAGATGAATGTTTTCAGTGCCATATGATCCTTTAGAATTAATTCTAATATACCTTTTTGCTGCTCAAGAAACATTTCTCATATTATCAATGTTGAAACCAAAAAACTTTTCTTTTATGTTTAGAAATTGATATGTATTTACTTTTAAACATCACTTTAATGCATTTATTTTTAATAAAAGTATGCAAAAAAAAGTTGATTTGTTATATTAGGATTTGTTGACTAATGGTCTGAACATATTTGTATTATTAAACATTTTAATATTAAGTAAATAACACCTATTAGTAACAAATTATGTTGTTTGGATTTAATAAATAGAAAGGTAAACAATCATTTGTACATATTTCTGTATTATATACGAAATATGGTAATATTGCTTGTTTGTTGCAGGGTTAGTTTACTGAAACTAAAACCGAATCAAATATAAAATATAAAAAATCGTATTCATTTTATTTCAGGTAGTTGCCAAGGCAGCATTTTTCATTTTTATTTTGTTTAGCTTAAATGTACAGAAATATTAAATAATGATTAAAAAAAACTATATAGACTGTATTTTTGAAAAAAAAAAAAAAATAGTAAAAATGACAAAACATCAAAAATTAAAACGTAAACTATAAATATAAAAAACTAATTAAAAATATTGCAACAATTATAATAGTGATAACATTGATTTGTCAAAAAGTGAAGATTAAATTGTGTTCCATGAATTTAGATTAATCTTAAAAATAAAACCAAAATGGACAGGTACTGGACTTTGCCTCCTCATTTCTTAATGCCACTACATGCCACTGATGTTAGCTAGCGCTAACCTAAAATTTAACCACAAGATTAGTTATCGGTCTACCTGCCATGCTGTGGTTAAATAGCCGGGAATTGTTTTGATACGAGAAACGAAATGTAGGTGAACATGCCAAACATGGTCAAAATATTTACAGTAACCATAGTTCTGGCCATCAACACAAAAGCACTATGATTAAAAATAATGCTGTGGAAATACGAAACTAACCACAATCAAAATACCAGCCGTGAATGAAGGATCTATATGGGTTCTGGAGTAAAGTACAAAGACGGGCGTCTTGGCATGAAAATATCAGACGCGAAAACATTTTATTGCAACATTTCTTGCAGTTGCCTACAGTGTGCGTGACATCTAGCTGTATGAGCTCGCGATGTTTACGAGTTCACTCAACTGCAACTACTGAAAGTTATACTGTACAGTTGCCTACAGTGTGCGTGACATCTAGCTGTATGAGCTCGCGATGTTTACGAGTTCACTCAACTGCAACTACTGAAAGTTATACTGTACAGTTGCTCCGTGGCTTGATGCCAGAAGGGCTCCACGGTCACAGAGCAACACGTGCAATTCCAGGGACATCACCGACTGGTTTATAGTCTAACCATTGCGCTGATAAACAGGTGAGATAAAAGGGTAGATTTCTTGATGGAGTTATTGTGTAAAGCTACAGAATGTGCAACTGAAATTGATCGACTGTAATTCAAGAATTGTTTTGCAACTTTTAGCGAGAACTAGATACCGCCTGATTAAAAAGGCATTCATTTTAATTTGGTTGGACACATAGTTGGCTTGGACTGTTTGATGAATTGCATTTTGGTGCCCACAAACTGACCCAAGAAGGACATTGTATTGTTTAGAGTTTGCTCTTTTATAGTTCCAGAGACTTAATGGAACTCTGTTATGTTTAGGTATGAACTTTGGTCCAGATGTTTCTCCTAAAACAGGAGGACATTTGTTGACATACAGTAAGAACATAAAGCTTATTTTTCTTGTGAGAAGATGATGATACATTTTGGAGTTTGTTTTGAATTCGTTGGCTTTTGTTTGCAGACTTTTGGCAAATTTGGATATAATTTGAGAAGTTGAGATCTCTTATGTTGCTCAATGAGCAGTATTGCAGAATGCCTTCAATGGAAAGTATAGCTAAAGCCTGATTGAAAAGTCCCTAAATGTCACTAGATTACATCATGTACGTTATCACGTTGTATCAGCCCTTTATGTTCATTTCCTTTTTATGCAGCCTATTCCTATTTTAATACAGCCAAATTCCCAATGAAACTATTCTCATTTACATATTTCTGTTTCTGTCACACAATGGGACCCATTAAGACTAAATGCAGTCACTTCCATTCTGCTGCTCTGCACTGCTAAAATCTGGATGAATGAACAAGTCATCATCTGACAAAATCATCATACACATAAGTTAAAGACAATGGCCGAGTTGTGATTTCAGCTATACTTGTGAAATGATAAATAAAGACCAGAGAAAACATTACAACAACAGAATGTATGCCTTATTTATTTATTTTGCTTGTTTGTTAATAATAATATAAAACAAAAATCACAAAATGTTTCTTAATATCATCAAAATAGCTCCTTGTCTCAAAACATTAATAATAGTCGCAGACAGAATCCATGAGATAATGTGGTATTTTTTGGGGTATTTCTTTTTCTGGAGAAAAATCGAAAGCAAAGCACCATTTGGTTTCTTCGTATTCTGAGATATTAAAGTCATTTCTTATGGAAGATGCTGATGTGAGTTCATCAGTTTGAAGGTCTAGTATTACTGTATGCACTTAGTTTAAAATGAATCTAGATTAAACTGGATTGAATATCACATGCCTCTTGAGCAGTGAAGGGTACCATAGTGATGGATATCTGTTCTGAATGTGTGCTTAACCTCAGCCAGTTGGCAGCATACTGACTCATTGAGTGGACATAATAAAGTTGATAAGGTAGTCAATCTTTTATCACTGTACAGAACCTTGGAGTATCTAATAACTTTCTAAATGCATTTTTTTTTCTCTTGCCAGTGTTACAGCATTTAGATAAATAGAAAAGAAATGCCAAAAGTTACGTATTCTGTATAAGGTCAGCTAATGTTTAAAACAAAACTGTAAGAGATATTATGGATGTTTCCTCTACTTTCCCACCATAGCAATGAGTAGTATAATGGTATTTGAAAATGTTTCAGCTCAGTTTAAATTGTCAGACCAAAACTCATGTGGTCACTGGATGAGTCATTAATAATATTCAGTGCAACCAAAAACTTGTGCAAGACCTCACACATCTCTTTTATTGTACCATGTCTGTGGTTTTCTTCAGTTCCCATTTTTTTCAGGGTCTCTTGACATTCAAACTACTTTAATAACCATTTTAAGAATTAAGGATCTATGGTATGAAATGAAAAATCCATATGGGCAATGGATTTTTAAAAGTAGTGCTGTTCAGTTCAAGATGATTGACGTCCAGCGGATATAGGCATGTTGCTTACAGACAGTTTGTCTAGTACTTCAAATAAATAAATACATAAATTATCTATCCAGCTGAATAAAATATTAAAATCATGTTAATTTGTAATAAATAATCTGGTTGACACACTACAACTTTTAAAGGTGAAAGGTAAGTACTTTTTGTACATTTGTACAGTTATGGTTATAACATATTTCTTTGCCTCCCTGCTTTCATATTTCATAATTGTAATTCATTAGTTAAAAAAACAAGAGAGAGAAAATACAAAATAAACTAAATTACTATAAATATTGCTGTAATATTGTTATCATTAATTCTTTTGGACGCAATAGTCATGGAATGAAAATCTGATATTATGAGATGTCTTATTGATATATTAATAATCATTTAGATATTCGGCTCTTGGCATTTAAATCTTTGTGACTGACTTTTTTTTTCAATAAAAAGATGAAAATAATCAGTTTAAACAATTATGGCTGCTTATTTTATAATGAAGGTCTAGGCCTAATAATAGTAGAATAATATGATTCATGAATTCACCAGGTCATCCCCCATAACTGCTTAATAATGAAGTTAATAGTTGAATAGAAATAACAGTCAATATATGTTTAGATATCTGCAGAAATTTTGTCACTTTAAATCAATTGACACAGGGACTTTGAATCCCGCTTGGAGTGAGTAAGGGGAGTAGAACCAGAGGTTACACTGGTGCCGTGACCCAGATGGGAGTGAGATTTATTTGGGATGAGTGTAACGGTGGCCAGCTAGTATGAGCTGTGCAGGTAAACCTCACTCCCCTTATTTCAAGGAGGGACACTAGAGACTGTGGTCTTTAACATCCTCATTAGTGCACTCACCTCCCATGCTGGAAATGCCAGTTTGAATCCTGCTCAGAGTGAATGAAAAGAGTAGAACTGGAGGGGTTACATTGTTTCCGTGACACGGATGGGAGTAAGGATTAATGGGGGTGAGTGTAATAGAGGGCAGCTAGTAAGAGATGTGCAGGTAGACCTCACTCTTCTTATCTCAAGAGGTGCACTAGCAACTGATGCTACTGACATTGGTCTTTAGCATCCTTGTTAGCATTCCCGACTTCTATGACGGAATTGCCCATCAGAATCCCGCTAGGAGCAAGCAAAGCGAGTAGAGCCGAAGGGGTTACACATGGTGGTAAATTTTTTAGAAGATTTATAGAAAACATTGCAATAATATCATTGTGGCCCTAAACCAAAACAGCTTGTTTATTGGTTCAGTTCACGGTGCTGGCTGACGTGACATTTCTGGATTAGAGTTTTTTTTCTGCACCACCCCTTTCTCTGAAAACTGTCAGTTTCACTTTAATGCTCCATTAATGCAGATGGGACAGCATCCAGAACTGCTCCTGTACAGGGCCGGCCAGTACACTTTCACACCACAAATTACAATGTCTTTTCTGTTTGTGAGCTGTACATAAGACTTTGTGACTAATGATGAGCATGGTATCTGTTTGTTCCAGAGCAATTGGCATTATTAGCATGGGGAAATCAGCAACCAACCGCAAGAGAGGCTATTAACAAAAAGAGATGAGCCAACTATATACAGTTGACATAATGATCTGACTTAAGCCCACATTAAAGTGTGTCATTGATTTTTTACATTTGAACTGAAATCACGTTTGAAAAAAAAAACATCCTCATAATAATCATCTCAGATTTGTTATATTTGTACATTGTACTGGATTTAATACAGAACACATATAGTACATAGAAAAGAAAATGGAAAATGAAACTTAAGTCATAAAATGAGACATAAAACAAATCTGCAGAAAGTTTCTGCAGCTGAAAAAGCTATTTACAGTTTCATTGGATGATGTCATATTTGCTGGAAACCAAATGGGTCTATGACATCACTGTACACTTTTCTAATTTGCTGAAAAGAATTACATGCACTGTTTATATAAAACATAGACATGAAAACAATGCTTAAAGCCTCCAAAAGTAAATAATCAACCCTAGAAAAGTATTTGAAAAGCTTTTTCATTGAAAAAAAAAAAAAAAAAAACAACATTATCGACATTATTGACAAAGTATGCATTATTCACAGTGGAAAAGTGAGTTCTGTGATCCTGCGAACCCAGGAACGTGCTGCTCATGTGGCCAGTCACATGATTGCCTGCTATAAATAAAATGAATTTTATTTACAAATTTATTCGTATTATTGTGTAAAATGCATTTAAAAAATACGTATTATGTAAAATGTATTTTTATTATTCCAAGCATACGTTGTAATATATAATCCTATTTATTATTTGATTATTTAAATTATATGTGATATAGTTATGTATATAACTGTATATAATATACATTTTTAAATTGTACTGCATACCAGCTGCTGCCATAATAAAGACCAATTTCGAATGTTTACGTGCTTTTCTTCTCTTTTTGCTCCCACTCACTGTTGTAATTGTTCTTGTAAATACTTTCCAGCATTTCATAAATAAATATGCAAATTACAGCAAAGTACAACAGTTACCGTACGGTGTTCGGGAGTGCTCAAAAAGGGTTTAAACAATGAATCGATTTCTTCTTGTAACTCAGAGGTGTGGACTCTTAAGGAAATTAAATTACTACATGAACTTGGTGTTTGTCAAAAAACAGTAGGTAATTCGGCCGGGGATTTTTACGTGGATGGTGAAAGTAAAACACAGACATCCTGGATTTGGACGGCATTAAAATCACTAACTACCCCCTGTAAATGGTGAAAATCCCTTACGTCCTCATGAGAAACAATTATCATCTGAATAGGGCTATAGATACATTTAGGTAGATTGGGGAGCGCATTCCCTTCAAAAACAAACCACTGCGTCTTCAGCAGCTCAGACGATGGGAGTAAATGACGACTGCTATGCTCATTCTCGTTTGGCTCTGTTCGAAGGCGGTCGCATTTTTCTACCCTCCCTATCCTGAACTTCCCTGCTTGCTCTCTCGTATTGTCTTGTCCTTCTTAAGAGACTCTCGCTGCACTATTTACAAAACCGAAATTATGGATCTGATCAACTGGTCTCTTAACGCAACTGACACCATCTTCTCGACTAGAAGATCGGGATCTGGAGAACCGGAATGTCCTGCTGGGACGTTCGCTGCTGGCTACACGATGGACGCATGGGAGAGATGGCGGGTCGTGTGTCTGGCGGCTCTCTCCGTGGAGGACATTGAAGACATCTTCTTATTCGGAACCATGATAACTGGGTTTCTGCTGTTTGGATTAGGTGTTGCCCTAAACTATCGGAAAATTAAGGAGACGGGACTGGCTATCCAAAACCTCTCAAGGCTGCCCGTCATGATTGAGGCTGTTGGCAGAGCGGTCGCCTCTGAAACAGAGACGATTAACCGCATTATGGATTCGATCACGGCTAAGCTCTCGGCTTTGGAAAGGAAAATTGATGGACAAGGAGATCAGAATGGACAATGAGAATAGCTGTGAAACCAGAAGACAGCTGTTCGCCCAAAGTCAAAACAATCTTATCTCTTTCCGGCTTCCCAAAACAGAACGGCTTGGCAAGGCCGCTCTGGTATCAACTCTCCTGTGAATATTGCAGGGAGACGCTCTTTCTTCCCTCCCCCATCAAACACCTTGTTATTGTCGGGTGCTTGGGCTCTGGCCAAGGTCGTTTCCATGGCAATTGCTATGTCGCACCACAACCTGCGAACTGAGACATCTGGTTTGGAGTACTGGCGCAACGGATTTCAAGGCATACGAACTCACACGAACTTACACATACACACACTCATACGCTCATATATACAGATTGTCATCCACCTCCCTACCCCCATCCCACGCCTTCGTCGCTTCATCCCGTCAGTTGATAACGGGTCTGTGTTCGCGCTGTAATGGCTGCAGGCCGGATGGCTGTTTCGTCTGAATTGGATTTTCTATGCAAGTTATGTTCCTGTGTTGACTGTGCTCTATGCTGAGGTTTTTGTCTGTTCTCACACTGCACTCTCGTTCAGGAGCGTAGTGTGAGGACTATTTTTTTTCTCCCCTCTTTCCTCATGTTGTGCTGTATTCTCTTCTTTATTGCATTTCGTTGCCTTGTACCTACATGTGCAATGACAATAAATTGAATCCAATCCAATTATCATATCTAACAAAAAAACACCTCAATCACTTAGGAGCCATTCTTGTCTACCCCTGCTCTGGCGTCGAAACAATGGCGGACTGTTTGCAGCTCACTCAAGGCGGGTCTACGTTAAAACGGCCGTGTCAGTCAATAGTCATGGGAGGGGCCTGTGCAGAACTACTTCACTTTTCCAAGAAACTCAGATCAGCCTAAGCTGAGAAAGTGAGCATTATTATTGGCAAGTTTTAAAAAAAAAAAAAAACCACTGGGGGGTTTTTATCATTATAGGGTGGATGTGCCAAGACACACTTATGTTCAAACAACATGTAAAAGTGAACTTTGCAACGGATGGCCACTTTAAGATGCCAGGGTCAGAACAGATAAAAGCACACAGCATAAAGACGTAAAGTCATCTGCATAACAAAAGAAATGTCATGTTTCTTGAAGTGTTACATAGGGAGATTGTACAAATAACAAAAAAGGACCTAAGACAAAGCCTTGTGGTACTACAAACTCTGAAACGAAACAAAAAGGTTATTATCTGAAGTATAGGACTTTCTAACAACTCTTGATACAAACAAAGAAATGTATCCATTGTCAGATATGAAAAGTGAGCACCCTGACAAGTGCTGTAGTAAACCCTGGCTGAAACTCCCCAGCCTTCAAGGATGCTGGTGTCCTCAACAGGGGCTTCTTAACTAGCTTAACCAGAAAGTGTTCCAGTTCCAGGTAGACCAGCATAGTAATGCTGGTAAAGGTGGTCAGACAGCATGGTCCTTCTGGGTAAGCTGACCACCTTTACCAGAATTACTATGGTTCACCAGCTAGAACAGCACCAGTCCAGCCTGAATAAGCATGAAAATTCATATTGACATAACTTGTTCTTTTCAACAGGGTAGTTAGCCATTTTACCAGCATCACAATTTGGTTTCTTTTTAAATTTCTTTCTGTATCAGAAACTGGCACTTTAAATGATGAATTATCATTATTAAAGTAAGTAAGGGTTTAAAATTATAGGCAATACCTCTTTTATTTGCCGTGCTACTAGCAAACCTATTATAAAGAAGCATTAAAACCATTCAACTTTTCTGCAACTAATAAACAATGCTATTTTACTTTCTCGCAAACCACATTCACCCAATAATTGTAAAAATACCCATAAGCAGTTATGTTATTAGGCCAATCAATCCAAAATGTGACTGGATTTTCAGGACAGGTAAACATGTATTATTTCCTGCATAGCAGACAGACTGTGCGTGTGTACAGTTCATGTGGCATATAATTTTTGGCCTTAAGTGAACATTTACTCGTCTCCACCAAACCTACGCTGTGTTATTTATGTTAGAGTAGGTCAGCCAGTGCTGTCGTAGATGGTAATAAATGTGAATGAAAACCAGACAGTCAAAAGCTGCTGATTCTTACACATCAGTCTCAGCATGCTACAGTCAGGCAGTTTAACTCTGAGGGACAAAGGACAGCCAAACCACAGTGGTCATTTCCTTCTTTTTTGCAAAGTATGTTGTTTTGAACCATAGCATTGCTTAATTGTAAAACATAACATGTTAAAATCAAGTTTGCTTAAGTATTTATCCCATTATAAATACTTTGCTGGACTGTTCATTATATAAGCTTTTTATAATCCCTGTTTGAAAAAATAAAATCATGCTGTCGGCTGTATAGCCTAGTAGGCTGTACACTGACATAAGGCATTTTTTGATCCTCAAAGAACCAGTCGATGAAAGGTTCTTGGTTCACCCAAAAATGAAAATGTGCTGAAAATGTATGCACCCTCAGGATATCCAACATGTAAATGACTTTGTTTCGTCACTAAAAGAGATATGAAAAAAATTGCATTACATCACTTGCTCACCGGTGGATCCTCTGCAGTGAATGGGTGCCATCAGAATGAGATTCCAAACAGCTGATAAAAACATAACCATCCACAACAGTCCATCAATTAAAGTAAAAATTTCTGTGCCTGAAACAAATCCATGATTAAGCTGTTTTAACTTTAAAATGCTGCTTCTGGTGAAAATACCATTCCATAATCCATAGTAGCATTTGCTCCAGCGAAAAAGTCCATCTCCTGTTGTTCTCTCACATCAATATAATCAACATATATCACCCACATAAATATCACCCTAATCAATATATCACCCACATATTTGTTCAGAACTGTTTTGGACTGTTTTTGCTTGTAAACGGTGCTTGATCTGTGCATATTTCGCTGCTGATTCAGACAAAATGACCTTTTACAAGAGAAATTAGTATTATGGATAGATGATTCATATTTTAGCTGGAAGCAACAGTTTTAAGTTAAAAACATATTTAATAATGAATTGGATTGGAATGGCGTTTTTGTTACAAACACGCAGCTTTTCGCTTCACAAGACGTTAATTGATGGACTGGAGTGGTGTATTACTTGTGGATTATTGTGATGTTTTTATCAGCTGTAAAACTCATCTACAATATATCTTGATCAAGCCATTGTCTGATCTCAACACATGATAGCAGAACACACTGACACGAAATGCAATGAGGTCATGTGACATCAATTTGTTTTTGCATCGCCTTGCACAGTTTATCCCCGTTTGTTACTTTTCAGCGCTTCCTTGCCATTCATAATTACATTATCTGTGTTTTATTATGATCACATTAATGCAACAATAACAAGGCAGCAAGTACGGTGACTAGATTGCATTTCAAATCAAAGCCTGTATGGCCTATCTGATGACATTTAAGGTGTATTACACATTTTTACATTGTAAATCTCTAGATTTATGATGTAAATGTGATGGTATCACAATAATGGTTTCCACAAAAACAGAAGAATGGAGCGATTTAGAAAATGGTGGTCAGAGCCATGGGTGGTAGCACATGTTAAAAAGCACTTTGGAAATATTTTAGGTTCCAGATCAGAATCTTATCATGCTTATCTGAGGACATCTGTTTATATTACACACTTTTACATCTGGTGTTAAACATCTTGGTTTTAAAACTCTAACTGTGCATATTGGTAACATTTAAACACTAAATGAGGCCATATTTTTAAAAGACCGATCCATAAATGCGTAACGTGACAGGTCACTACTAGTATTACAATGATGTATAACCTCAAAAATAGCATTAATCTTATATGTGGGCCTGTCAAAATTCACAACTTGAATCCAAGTCCTGGTGTGTTACAGTAGTAGACTCAGACAGAGAATCAGATTAACAACATATTTTAGGAACAGCAGAGCATTGGTGACTGAAAAAGGTGAGTATGATATCCAGTTGACCAGTTGGTATAAATAAGATATTAGATCTTTGTCTAGACAGGATGACTTGGAACTAGGATCAGAACACACACAGGCTGAGTAGCAGAATATCGGAACAGATCATTGAAGCAGACAGACTGTGGAACACAGGAGGTAAGTAGCAGATAACTCGTTGTGATATCAAGAACAGTCCACTTTGTAGAAACAAGACCGGACAGTGAGTTGCTGTGAGGTGTGTGCTTTTATGACTGAGATGATTAGTGTCCAAACGATGTGCAGGTGCGTGTGATTAGAACTCGGGTGAGGGAGTGCGCTGTGAGTGGCTGGTGACAGCGCCTGGCTGATCTATAACAGTGTGCAAGTTTTGCTGTTATAGCCATTAGAGATTGTATCTTTAAAACCCATTAGAGCAAGGTTATTAAAATGGAACCGCTGCAAAGGACAACTTTCAGGTTAGCTTCATAAAGAATTAACATTATTACAAATATATTTTTGTGTGTTTTATTCTTATTTTAATTTGTTTTGAAAATGTTGTTTAGTTTTGACTTGGATTCCAGTAACAGAGCCAGAAAAAAAGAATGATTTTGTGCATTTAGAACGTTTGTCCCCCACAAATTGTGATGTTCAAAACAAGCAAAAGCCATCCATAATATGCAACTATTTCTATAAAAACATTACATTTTAACTTTAGCCAAAAAAATAAATAAATAACATCAGGCATGTTGAAAAAATGTTGGCCCTTCTGTGAAAACAATCAGTGGTAGCCAAGAACAAAAACATATTACTCAGCGAATATCCTCACATTCTCAGGAGTCCTATCAGTTTTCCGTGTTTTTCTTTCCAAAAGCGCACGGATAAGGGTGACTTGCTTTTGCACATCACTTTCTCAAAATGCTCGGCTCCACATTCCTGAGCGGCCAAGAGTTCCAGTAATGCTAGCGTCAGGCACCGTTTAGAAATCTGGAATTCGGAGCATCATCCATGATCCCTGCAGATTTCAACACTTAAAGAATGTGAAGGAAATGAGGGAAAACAACTGGGGATAGCATGGTGGATCAGAGAAACATGAGGAGAATTCTCGTTTTATTAATAGTGTGTGTTTCGTAAATGTCATTTCTGACAAGTGCTAAGAGAAACACGTTAAGGTCGTGGGTGGAGCAGATGTGCTACAAACCGTTCTAGCATATCTCTAACTGGCACAAACACAGCATTAAAGTCAACTCTAGGATTTAGTACTATTCATTATTCATATTCGCAGTGTTTGGCTGTTATCAGATGCTTTAAGTAAATATTTGAGGTTTCCACAGTGTTCTCAGAAACATGTTGAGCTTAGTTGTAAGTTGTACGTATGTACAGTTCAAATGAGGAAACGATTTCAGATGGTCTGAAGGACTATGGCATCTACAGGTCAAATTCGTTCTTTCTCTGCATTGCAATTTAGCATTTTGTTGTTTTTAAGTTGAATTGATTGATTTGTTTGTTTAGGAGGTTATCATTTGTGCAATGATTTTATCATATTGTCAAATTAGAACAGAATAATTAAAGATAAATAAATACCCAAGTATTCATTTTCAGTGTTGTCATAAGGGGCACTAATGTGGGCATTAGAATAAACTCTTCTTTGGTTGTATCCAAAGATGCATACTCCCCTACTATATAGTAGGCAAATAACAGTATATGAAATGAGTGTGCATAAATGTGCAAATTCATTCTATAGGTCCTATGTTAAACAGTAGGTAATAAGTACCCAGATGACCTACTACTTCAGGTGAGATTTTGAAGTGTGCATCTAATGGACACTTTACTGTCCCATGAGGCTACAGGACAGGATTTGTGAACAGCAGTGAAGTAATGCAGCTGACACTGGTGGGTTGCATGACAATGTCAACATGACAAATATACAGTAGTATGTGTGGATTAGAAAGACCAAGATGGCGCCGATGATGGCAGCTATTGTGCGTTGCTCTTCAGTGTTTGTACTGTTTTTGTTAGTTTTTCCTGTTTTTTGTTTTACAAATACGATCAGTTTTACCAGGGATGACCTGCTGATCTCAAACTAGAGATGCATGTAGAGTTGTGTTGAACTCAGGATAGGTATCTTAAACTAACTTTGTGAATTCATGTGAATAGTGGGCAAACAGCGCTTGCTTCAAAAGGCTTCTGAGTCTCATTAATAGTCATCAGCATAACAACAAATATTACAATATTTATAGTAATATTTTACTATACAATATTACTATATTTACAATATTTCAACACCTAAGGTGAGTTTGTACAATCAAACAACAAAGGACTTAACAAAGAGCCTTGTGGCACTTTGTACTCTGAAACATATATAAAAAAGTTATTATCTGAAGTGTAGGACCTTTTAACACCACTTGATACAAGCAAAGAAATGTATTCATGTTCAGATATTAGAAGTGAGCACCCTGACAAGTCAGAGCACCTCTGTACTAAATGCTTGCTGAAACTCCCTAACATAATAAAATTTGGTTATTTCTCAATCCATCCATCCATCCATCCATCCATCCATCCATCCATCCATCCATAATGTGCATTTTCCCCCTTTATTACAATTATGAGAAAATTACAACTGTGAAAAATTAAAAGTCATAATTATGTGATATGATGTTTTTGCAAAATAAAAAAAGTTGCAATTGTGAGATATAAAGTCACACTTATAAGAAAATTACAGTTGTGAAGAATAAAGTCATAATTGTGAAATAAGTTCAAGTTCATGGGGACATACAGTGGAACGAAATGTCGTGTCTCGCAGGACCACGGTGCTACATAAATACAGACATACAACAATGAAGTAAAAAACACTATAAACCTATACACTACTAACCTACTGACAGATTTAACTATAAGTATACTATAAGTATTTACCCTATACAAACTAAAAGAATAAAGGATAAAAAATACAACTATACGAATGCTTCACATAAATATTACCCTATACAAACTAAAAAATAGAAGATAAAAAATACAACTATACGAATGCTTCACAAATACTGTACATGTGCAAAGAGAGACATTTGAGTCAGCAGCTGGTTGGGGAACAGTGCAGGATGATTTGTAGTGCATGAGCATGTAAACATACATATATTGCTGAGTCTTTTGTGAGATTGTGCACACGCAGCAGTGTGTGTAAGTGTCCATAGTGCACATAGTGTAACGTGTAAGTGTCCATAGTGTAAAGTGTCCATAATGCACATAGAGGAGAGTGTCCATAGTGTAAAGTGTCCATAGTGCACATAGAGGAGAGTGTGTTACTACAGGTGGTTTGTACAGGCCCACTCACCTGTGTGTAGCACACTTGAATTGCACAAAAAAAAAAAAAAAAAAAAAAAAAAAAAAAAAATTAAGTTCCATACAGTTTTTTTCTTTGGTGTGGTAAGGTTTGGGGTGGGGGGTGGTCCATGTTCAGGAGGTAGGGGTTTGCATGGGGTTTCAGAGGGGGGTGGGGTGGTTTGAGTTCAGGGCTCTCACAGCCTGGGGGAAAAAGCTGTTGAGCAGTCTGGCGGAGCGGGCTCTGATGCTCCGGTACCGTCTTCCTGATGGTAGGAGCTGGAAGAGACTGTGGGAGGGATGGGTGGAGTCCTTCACAATGCTGTTGGTTTTGCTGGAGCATCGTGTAAGAAAGATGTCCAGGATGGAGGGGAGAGGGGCACCGATGATCTTTGCAGCTGTGTTCACTGTCCGCTGGAGGGTCTTGCGGTCAGCAGCACTGCAGTTCCCGTACCAAACAGTGATGCAGCTGGTCAGCACACTCTCAATGGTGCCTCTGTAGAATGTGGTGAGGATGGGTGGAGGGAGACTTGCTCTTTTCAGCCGGCGGAGAAAGTGTAGGCGCTGTTGTGCCTTTTTGGAGAGTGACATGGTGTTGGTGGTCCAGGTGAGATCCTCTGTGATGTGCACCCCCAGGAATTTAGTGCTGCTGACTCTCTCCACAGTCGAGCTGTCGATGGTCAGTGGGGGGTGGTCAACGGAGTTTCTCCTGAAGTCCATCACAACCTCCTTTGTCTTCTCCACATTGAGGGACAGATTGTTTGTGCCACACCATTCAGCCAGCTGTGCCACTTCCTCTCTGTAGTTTCATCGTTGTTGCTGATGAGACCTACCACTGTTGTGTCATCAGCAAACTTGATGATGTGGTTGGAGCTGAACTTGGCAGTGCAGTCGTGGGTCAGCAGTGTGAAGAGCAGCGGGCTAAGCACACAGCCTTGTGGGGCACCTGTGCTTAGTGTTGTAGTGCTCGAGGTGTTGTTGCCGACACGGACTGACTGAGGTCTTCCAGTTAGAAAGTCCAGGATCCAGTTACAAAGGGAATTGTTAAGGCCCAGCAGGTTTAGCTTATTTATGAGCTGTTGTGGGATTATTGTGTTGAATGCCGAGCTGAAGTCAATGAACAGCATTCTAACATAGGAGTCTTTATTTTCTAGGTGGGTAAGAGCCAGGTGGAGGGTGGAGGAAATTGCATCGTCCGTAGAGCGGTTTGGACGGTATGCAAACTGGAGTGGGTCGAGTGTGTTGGGGAGGCTGGTTTTGATGTTATGCATGACTAGCCTCTCAAAGCACTTCATCATGATTGGAGTCAGTGCTATGGGACGGTAGTCATTGAGGCAGGACACAGGTGATTTCTTTGGTACCGGTATGATTGTTGTGGATTTGAAACACGTGGGGACGACTGCCTGCGCAGCCTTGCGTGGGTTAATCCTAGATAGGGTCTTCCTTACGTCGGCTGGAGACAGACAGAGCGCCCGGTCGTTGGGAGGTGTGGGCAGTTTTTGTGCAGGTGTGTCATTCTGCATTTCAAACCGTGAATAAAAGTGGTTGAGTGCATCGGGGAGGGATGTGTCCTCATCACAGGGCTGTGGCGGGGGCTTGTAGTCAGTGATGGTCTGAATGGCTTGCCACAGGCTCCGTGTGTCTCTGCTGTCTGTGAAGTGGTTGTTGATTTTTTTGGGCATATGACCGTTTTGCTTTTTTGATGCCACAGGACAGATTGGCTCTTGCTGTTTTGAGGGCTGCTTTATCTCCTGATCTGAATGCTTCATCTCTGGTCTTTAGCAGCCCACGAACCTCTGCTGTCATCCATGGCTTCTGGTTTGCACGTGTGGTGATGGTCTTGGTGACTGTCACATCATCAGTGCACTTTTTGATGTAGGCAGTCACAGTTTCAATGTACTCATTCAGGTCTGTGTGGTTGTTGTAGGTGGCTGCCTCTTTAAACATGTTCCAGTCTGTGTCCTGGAAGCAGTCCTGCAGTGCTGAGGTGGCATTGTCTGGCCATACTGTGATCTGCTTTTCAACCGGTTTGGTGAGTTTGAGAAGTGGTCTATATGCTGGGATTAGCATAACAGTGATGTGGTCGGAGTACCCGAGGTGGGGGCGGGGTTCAGCCTTGTAAGAGTTCTTAACTGTTGTGTAAACAAAGTCCAGTGTGTTGTTTCCCCTTGTTGCAAAGTTCACATGTTGGTAGAACTTTGGCAAAACTGTCTTTAAGTTTGCGTGGTTGAAGTCACCGGCTATGATGAAAAAGCCGTCTGGGTTTTTTGTTTGTTGTTCACTGATGGCGCTATACAGTTCACGAAGCGCGTCCTTAGCGTTTGCACACGGGGGGATGTAAACCGCAACGATAACAATGGCCGTGAACTCCCGCGGCAGATAGAACGGTCGACACTTCACAACCATAAACTCCACCAGCGATGAACAGTGTTTTGATAATACCGCAGCATTGTTACACCAGTCTTTGTTGATATACACACACAAGCCACCTCCGCGTGTCTTACCAGACAGTGATGAATCTCTGTCCGCTCGGAAGTTGGATAGCCCATGCAGTTGAATGGCGGAGTCCGGGATGTTGTCGTTTAGCCATGTTTCGGTGAAAACAAACACGTAACAGTCCCTTGCCTCATGCTGTGTAGATCGACTGAGTTGAATTAAGTCCAGTTTGTTTTCCAGAGACCGAGCGTTTGAGAGCATGTGTGTTGGAAGAGCCGGTCTTGAGGGGTTAGCTCTTAGCCTAGCTCGTATACCTCCGCGCTTACCGCGCTTCCGTCCTCTCTCACACCGCTTGCGACGCTGCCTTGTGCGGGTAGCGTCAGTAGGCGAGGCCGCGGTCTCGAGGTCCGGCTCCAGCAGTAAACAAAGGCCTCGTAGCTTCTCAGTAGCCGCCGGCGAGAGTTGATGCTCGTATGCGTTGCTGATATTCAGAAGACTTTGGCGATCATAGATGAATTCTGGGGTGATTTCCTTAAGAGTTAGCGGTAAACTTACACTATTTGGAGACGAACAGACGACATAAAAGCACCATCTTTGGGACTCGGAGCAGCCGCAGCGATCGATCGCGCCGCCATCTTCCTTCCTTTTCCAGTTATATGTTAAATACCTTAATTTTAATAAGTCAGTTTAATAAGTCACAGTTATATGTTAAATACCTTAATTTTTTTTTTTTTTATTAAAGTAGAAATGTGCTTCCAAGCAGTTTCAGCACATAGTACATAGGGGACAAATTAAATTATTGGACATGTTACAATTAGATAATTCAATTTAAATTTAATAAAATTAATTTAACTATTGACATGGTTATAGCTGAATAGTGTCTGTCTCAATTTGGTTTCATTAAATGGAATTTAGCAGCCAGGACATTATCCTAATTTCTTTCATTATTGGAGTTGGGAGATTTTGTTACCTTTTTTAATAGGACAGTATGGAAGAAATAGATTTGAAATGATGTGAGGCTGTGCAATTGATGTCAAAAACGTTTTTAAAGGGGTCATATGACGTTGCTAAAAATAACATTATTTTGTGTAATGCAATGTGTTTACGTGGTTCGTGGTTAAAAAAAAAATGAGTTTCCACATACTGTACATTAGTGTTGCTCCTCTATGCACCGCCGTTCTGAAACGCGTACATTTTTACAAAGCTCATCGTTCTGAGAAGCGAGGCGTGCTCTGATTTGCCAGCTATCCGGTGCGTTGTGATTGGCTGAATACCTCAAGCGTGAGATGGAAATGTTACGCCCCTCACCGTATTGTGATTACATTTCCCGGCGAGACGGGACTAAAACAATAAAACCCATTATAAACGAGGCATTTGCTGCATCCAGTGGGGACATAATTACTGATTATAATGACTTACCATGCCTGCATTTGTGATAGGAGAAACGACAAACAACAAGCACTGCTCTAGCAGAAACGTGAGGCTGTGAGTCAGAAGCGTCAGACTGTCCTTTCAGTTGTAATTGCCCCACTCTATAGAAACAGCCTTTGTGCCAGCCTGCAAGCAAGGCTACTCTCCTGCCAGGTTCAGGAAATAGTCCTCCGTAAATTGCGCTGCACACACTCTAATATTTGAGTTGAACTCTTCTGGAATAGTGTTGTAAACACAACTTAATCACTGATTTCTAGTTGTGTCCTCTTTTGGAAACCTAAACAAAGTAGCTTTCACAATGAAACACAGCGTCTCCACGACATGGTGCCGGCGGCAGCAACAGCACTACAAGAATAAAAATCATGCCCCCTTTCTATGCGTAAACATTTGGGCAGTGTTATGAAAATCTCCCCACACCGTGACGTAAACATGTAACAGAGAAAGGAAAACTTGAAATCGCATCATATGACCCCTTTAACATATTTTTCGAAAAAGTTCCCTAAAGGGATTATGTCATTCTGCCTTTCCGTTCCATTATTCCAGTGACAAAACCACTCATTTTCCTGTTGCTGGTCTTGACAGAGAACTTTCTTGCCCCCTTGTGCTGACAACTGAAGGTCCATTACCCCGGTAAGAGGTCATAATTCACTCACGCTGTTATTGCACAACCTTGCCAGTCTTGCCTCTTGGCAAGCATGCCAGGGCTTGGATATTTCAGCCAACAAAGACAGCTCTGTGCCACGCCAAATCAAGAGAGGAGATTAAAGAAGGGATAGACTGAAAGTGCCCTGGCCCAGTGAAAGAAATGCAAACTGCACTGTGGAAAATAATGAGGTAATGATATAAAGTAGCTCTTTTCAAATTCCCCTCCCCCATCCAATCCTCAATGATGAATCAGCAACCTGCTATCATACAAGCCACTGGCCTAGATCTACGCTGGAATGTGACCTATGACATCAGTCAGTCAGTCTGCTTCAGAGAGGGGCAAAGTCTGCTTTGAGCTCTCTAAATCTCCATTCGGCCCTTTAAATGGGAAGGCATGCTTTGAAGACTTGAGTTTCCTAAATGAGTGACCTTTGACCCTTTTTTTCTTCCTCGTTTCATTGTCTGACACACAATCCAAGCGGCTGAAAAGGAGACAAAAGCTGGAGGAAAGAGAAAAATGCAGAAAAACAGAAAACGTGAGAACAGAGCAGAGCAGAGAATAAATAATCCTGTCTTTGGTCCTGGTTTCTTTTAGACCGGGCTTAGAAGCCCACCCTTTTCTGAGGGGACTGTTCACATGACATTTTCATTATTAACGGCAATCTTTTTTTGGGTGTATCTCACAACACCTGTTAAGAACTCATACACATTTCATCCTAAAGTCAATAAAGATAAAATATTATCTGTAATATTAAAAAAGTCTGCAATTGTCTTTTTTTCTGTTCATATTGTGGTGAAACCTACAATATGGAAGCACATTGCTACCTCTGAGAAAAAAATGTAAAGGTTTAATTGACATATTTGTGAATTTATTTCTTGTAATGTAGACTTTACATCTTAAAATTGCAACTTCATGTCACATAATTATGACTGCTCATAAATGTGACAGTTGCTAATTCATTTATTTGTCATTTTGACTTTCTATCTTACAACTGAATCATCATATCGCACAATTAATAATAAAAAAAAAAGTGAATTAAAAAGTTTTTTACAATTGTAATTTTCTTGTGATTTTCACTTTATGTCTCATAACTGCAACTTTATTTCTCATAATTTTGACTCTATATCTTAAAATTGCAACCTTATATCACAAAATTGTCTAATTCTCCACAACTGTAATTTTCTTGTAATTTTAACTTTATATCTCGTAATTAGAACTTTATTTCTCTTAATTTTGATTTTATATCTTACAATTGTGACTTAATATCACACATTTTATTTTTCACAATTGCACTTTTCTCATAATTTTGAGTTTATTATATCTTAATTGCAACTTTATTTCTCATAATTATATCTTACAATTGTGACTTCATATCACACATTTATGACTTTTTCACAATTGAACATTTAGCTCTTATAATTTTGATTATATTTCAGCATTGCAACTTTATTTCTCCTAATTTTGACTTTATATCACACAATCATGACTATATATCCATCCATCAAAAAGCTTTCATAGATACGTGACATAGACTATTTATGGTAAGATTAAAGTTTTTTATGTCCTCAAATATAAAAAGAGTATGGTATCAATTACTGCAAGCATGCAACAGGTGGCGGTGCATGAGATAAGATTTAACAATCTATCCCAAACTTTGCTTGGGATACAGATTATTTGCCTCTCGTTAAATCCCTAAGTGAGTGTCAAGTGTTTTTTTTTTTGTTTTATATAATCTGTGCATCTCTAGTTGCAAATCCTGTTTCAAATACACTCAGGAAGCCATCCAAAAGTTTAGAGAACTGGCCTTTGTGGCCTAAATTCCACTTTAGGAACGGAAAACAAAAATATTGTTGTAGTACATGCTGTGCCTTTCATGTTTTAGTCGATGAATACAACCCGTAGTTAATGAATGGTAATAAATCTCTCTGTTCTCTCTGTGGTTATGCAGAGGAACTGAAGTTTCATGTAACCATGTAGGGTTTCCTTTAAAAACCATCACAAAATATTGTTTTTGAGTTGCGTGCCCTTTGTGCCATTATAAATACTTTTCGTATTAAGTATTGTTTTCGGGTGATTTACGAGGTGAGTGTTGATCTCATACATTTTTTATTCACCCTTTGAAGGTTATCAAACCCTACCGACCGAGACACGTCTTTTCCATCAGGTGGCATAGTTAAACGTTTGTCCGCATAAGTAACCTCATTATTTTTCTACAAATTACATCACTTTTCCCGAGTTTGAACCCACCTCAGCTGGAGTTGGAAACATGAAGGAATGTTTTCTCTCCCTCTCCAGAGGGCAGCGAAAGGGGAAATGAGAGGGAAATGGTTCAAGTGTTTGCCACAGTGTAAACACCAGATCACAGGGGCCTGACCCAAGCTTATCAGGAGCGAAACGGGAAAGTTCTCTCTTTCTGACTGTCCCGATGGAATGCGGGTCACTTCCCAGCATCTCTTTGGCCGTTCTCCATTGTTCGTGCATATTTCTGTTGTAAACGTGACAGACGGTATTGAAGATTTTTCCAGGGAAGGTAAACAGACGTGCTTGGCTGTACGGGAGAATTCAAATACGGTTTAAAACCCTGCTTTGTTAGTCGAGTAGTGGTTATTTGGCCCTGTTAGTTAAGACAACAAGAGAACATGTTAGCACGCAGTGTAGGTAAACACTCCCAGGTGTGCGAGATGCGAGAATTTGCGGTATCCTTTTCAAACGTCAACAGAGCACTTCTTGAAAACATCTCCTGGATTGTTTGTGATTTGTTACCTCGTTGACTTTGTAGTGATCAGACAGAGGGATTGTGGATTCCCGTGACAGAGGCTCTTGTGTTTTGATCCATAGCGTGGCTCTGATGTTATAGATTTGGTGTTGACATGCGACGTATCATCTACATCTTCTGAACTAATAAAGACGGACGCTGACGTGCCGTTCGGTTCAACAACACTGTCATAATTCATGCAGCAGCCAGCGTGTTATTGAGTGCAGATGTTCGGCCGTAATGAATCCAGCGCCAGTTTCTGCTCACAAAGAGCTACAATGTGCCTTCCGCAGTTGGATAAAATGAGTAAATTGTGCTCTGTGAACCAGTAAAATGTTTGAGAAAATAATGCAGGTGCGGTTTTGCTGGAGAAGCGCCACCTGTGAGGTTACAGTAGCTGCCTGTGCCATCTATAAAATAGATGAACTGTGTATATTTAAGGTTCGCACAAGGACACGTTGGGAAACCTTGAAATAAAGAGGGGGCGAGATTGGAAAAAGTGCCAGATATTATGTTTTTTTTCTTTAATTAAAGGATGGTTCATATGAAAACGACCGATCTTTTATCATTTACTCACCCTCGGTCCAAAGCTGATTGACTTTCTTTCTTTTGTGAAACATGAAATGAGAGTTTTTTTGAATGTGCTGGTGATCAGGCATTTGAACCTTCAAAAAGGTCCGAAAATCACCATAAAATTGTGCACAAGACATATATTTCAAGTAATTTTAACTTTTGAAGTCATATGGAGAACATACAGACTCCTCACCTCAAATTAAGAATCTTCTTGCTGTAAAGACAACAGCCAACATGCCACCCAGAAAAAAAGAAAAGGAAATAATTATTATTACAACTGGATCTTTGAGTATTTTATGCTTTTTTAATGTTTTGTTGTTGTTGTTGTTTTGGAGCATGACAGCCCCAGCCCTCATTTGCATTCATTATTCCAGGAAATTCATCAAAAATTAAGCTGGAACAAAGAAAGCCATATGGGTTTGGAGTGAAATGGTGATTAATAAATAATAATGTAATTAGCATTTTGGCTGAATTTTTTATTTTTATTTTAGCTTTTAGCTTAAACTTTTAATGAAATAAATGTACATGATAAATAAGGGGAAACAAATGAATTATAAAAATATAATTTATCAGTTCTTTCCTGGCCTCGCTGATTAAATTTAAATACATAGCTGTTTTTTATATAAAAAGAGTGGGAAATAATCACTAGTTTGTCTGTATTCATGCTTTTGGATAAATAAATTAGATGTTTTAGTTTATTGACTAAAAGTGCAAAATAAAAATTCAATTAAAGGACTAAAAGGAAAACTTTATGAAAATGTACTGATCCTCAGCCCACCCAATATGTAGATGAATTTATTTCTTCATTCGTCAAGGATTTGGGTGAACTCCAAGTAACATAAATTATTCTTTTGCCAAGTTGGGCAATAGAAATCCACCCTTCTTTAAACATGAGCCTACACTTTCATTTCCCCTTCAGAGGCTTAATTTAGTCTAAATCAAAGTGTGCTGAAGTTCAGCTTAGGCGCTTTTTGAAAAGTTGTGTAGAATGACAGAAGTTGTTTGTGATGTGATCTTGATCTGACAAGAACGCGACATGCAACTTTGGTAAAAGAAGTAGACTTTAGCTTACTTTAATAAAGAAATCAAATATTTAAAAGGACATACTTAAGTGTGGACAGTACTTGCATTTAAAAATAAATGTATATTAAGTGTGTTTGACCCTTAAGTAAGATTTAAGCGCATCATTAAATGAAAATAAAGATTAAAAAAGATTTTGAAAACATGATTTAAAATGTACTAAACTTTTTTAATTTGACATTATTGCAAACATACTCACATGTTAAACACTTCATTTAAAGTGAACTCTCTTCAATTGCACTTAAGTCTCCATATATTTCATTAAAATATTACCTGCAAGTACAGTTTTTAAATAATATACTCTTACGATTTGAAGTACACTACAAGTGCATATTTAATGTACTTAAGTGCACTTCTTTTTTTCATAAAAACTGTAATATTTATGTTTCGAGCTTAGAAATCTACGCCATAAATCATAGTTAAAAGCCAGATGAATATAGGAGAATTCTGGCTGGAAATCCAAATGCCTTATCGCTTTGGGCAAACGTTGTGTTAGACTTCAGTCTTATCAAACAGCCGTCCTCTCTCACCTTGACCTGTCTGTCAGTGTTGGTGGAGGGTGAATATTAAAGGAATGGTGTGACGGCAGAGCAGAGGAAGATGTATGTCAAATGTCAGCACGGCTCTGCTCTGTGTCCCTCACACTATCCTGTTTGTTCCTGTTCTCTCCTTTCACTTGCTTTCAAACAGTCAAGTTCACTCAAGGAACCTCATTTGTTAGCTCATGTTAATATAATAGTTAATATAATATAATATAATAAACCGTAAACTGTACAGTATGTTTACTTATTAGGCTATTTTCTTAAACTTTGTACAGCACTTTGTTTTTAAATGTGCTTTATGAATAAATATGACTGACTGACATATATAAATAGACACACAGACCTCTACAGAGATAATAATAGTTATAAAAATTCAATAAAGTGTGTACAGAACTGATGTATGCTATTTTATATTAAAAACATACACATTTTGATATTTTTATTAAAACAAGGAGATATCAAAATTCTGTTCTATAAAAATTTGATTTCTGATAAGTCTGATATGTTAACATGTTAAAATGAAATGCAGATTATGAATATAACTGTTTTCAATAGTTGTTTTAATGTATATAAATAAACTCAATATAATGTTAAATGTTACATTTTCCCATATTTGCCAGTTCGATGTTACTGAATTAAAGCAGTGGTTCTCATATCATCAGGAGAGAGCTGAAGAGAGACATACAAAAAAAGAAGTTTTAAACTCCATCAACACTCCCAGCGTCAGGCTTTTCCAGGGCTCTAACAGACCTGATCTGCAGACTGTGAGGGATTTTGGGATTTTCCCATTACATTATTCCCATGGCAGCAGTGGTGCTCCTGACGGACAGCTCTAGTGTATCCTTCAGCTGTGAGCTGTCCGTGGTTCTGAACACATCTCCACAAAATTCCCGCCTGGCCAGCCGGGCTCCCGCGTTTACACACTGTGTCCTTAAACACCAGCATGCCAGTGCTTTCATTCACGTCCAGCGCTCTTTGCAAATCCTACCATCGCTTTCACACTTTTTTGGCATCCAAAATGCAGTCTAACCTCTGAATTTCCAGTTTACACTCCAGATAATTCATAGGAAAAGCAACGGTGGGCAAAACCACTCTGGTTCTCTCCTGCTTTGCCCCAGGGAGACCCACATCCTGTTGACGTATAGTAGGTTGGGCAGAAAGGCACAGAGATCAAATACTTTGCATAATGTTGTACATAAAGAGATGTCCTGAGTAGATTACGGCACAGGAAGTCAACGCCACCTCTGATGACCCTTTGAAAATCAAATCACATGCCCTTGATATTTTATCATAAAGAGCATCGTGTGCAAAAACTCATTGAATCTGCTCATTGAAAACTGGGTGTTACTGTCTAGTTTACGTCAAGTTATAATTGTCATTTGACTTGTTCATCCCTTTGTACCATTTTTCTTCCTGCTGTAAACTGAAATCAAACTACATCTTAATACACAGGTTCATAGTTCAAAATGTTTTAATGCCAGATCTTTTTCTAGTTAATTGTTAAAAATTTGTAGTCCATATTGATCAAACATGCTGAAAAATCATCACTTCAGGGAAAAAATGTATGATCACTTCTTGAAATAAACATTGAACAAGTTTTGTTTTAAAATAGTTTTAAAGTTTTTAAGAATTGCCAAATAAAAGTCAGTGTGGTGTAACCAACATTCAGGAAAACACATTGTCATATTACAAAAAGAAAAACAAAACAAAACAAAATAAAACACATGTATGTATGTATGAATGTATTTATTTATTTGTTTGTTTAACTGAGATGGGAAGCTTACTGCAAGTTTTTAGATGTGAAATGAAATAACACTAAACATTATCATGACATTACCTGAAATTATATGAAATTATAGTTATAATGTGTTTGCTTGTTTATTTTAAACTTGGAAATTATATTTGACATACAATAATAATAATAATAATAACAACATTTGTGTGCAAGTACATTTTTTTGTGTATTTTTTATATCACTTGATATATTAGAGACATTAAAAAAGGTCGAATATGGTTTAAAAATTTGGAAAAGCAAATTATTTTTCAACAACAAACAAATGAAAGTACATTTCTAAAAAAAAGGAAGAAATAAAAAAAACACTTTACATTTTAAAACATTTATTTTCATAATTTTATTTTCTTTGATTAAGGGTTCAAATGTGATTGTTTGTTTTTTTCTTGTATATAGTTTAAAATGTCAGCTTCTCACTGACTCCTTTCTATACTAGAACTTGTGATTCAACGCATATATATATATATATGTATATATCATGTAAGTCATTTCCTGATTGTTGAATTGATTTCATAATATTCTGAGTGATTGTGAAGCGTGATGTTCTCTTCATCATTCAGCGTTTCGATGCCAAACGTTTCCTCACAGCATACGCTCCTCCTGTTTCACTGAAACTGACAAGGATTTGTAAACTTTGACATTGACTCTTCAAACTGCTGTTGATTCTGTTCATTACTGGCGATGAAAAAGGACTTAATGGAGGCTGACATTTGGTCAGTCAATGTTTCAGCCGAATGGATCTGTAACATTTTAACTTGGTGGAGATAACTTTAAGAGAAAGAACACAGATAAGGCCTCAACTCAAACACCAGAGCAGAGCATTGACACCAGCGTGACATTATGAAATAGTCTTTCTAGTTAGAAGCAGCAGGCAGCAGCGTGCCGTCATTCACATCCCATCTTCTTCATGTTTGAGTACACTTTTCCCTGATCTATGCTTGGTGCATGCATATTAACAACTGATATGATACTATACATATCACATACATCACACTCTATGAATATAAAAGTATATCCTCCATTGTAATTGTAACCAGCTTAAAATTAATAACAGAAAAAAATAACAAATAATAATAAAAAATTCATACATTACTAATTAAAAAATATAAAATGTATTAATTTTAGAATAAATGTATTCATTTTAAATTCATTTTAAAATAAGTGAATAGATTTTAATTAGTTATTTTTAATTAATTTAATTTGAATTATTTATAATAATGTTTATATAATTATGAAATATTTATTCATAATTGTATAATACATTAATAAAAATAAATAATAATTTAAAGTAATAAATAAATTGTTTAACAAACATATTTAATATAAATGTAAAGAATATATCAATATGCAATATATTTGTGTATTTAATTGAACAAATCTAAATAAAAATCTAAATCAGTTTAAGATAAATGTATAAAAATCATATCAATAGGAAATTTATCCAGAATAAATAGATAATATATATGAACACATTTAATATAAAAGGTATTTAATATTAAACATGTATTTGAATTCCTAATTCTAATTAAATAATTCTACTTAGATCAAATATTTTTGAATAACATTTTAAAATAAAATGTAAATGAGTTTATTTAATATTATTCATTCTTCATACTAAATAACAATGCAGTATTCTGCACATAAAAGGTATGGTCAAAAAAAAATTATTTACAAAATAAATTATATTCAAAAATATCAATATAAAATATATACATTGTGTTTTGTAGCAGTTATGTTTGTGACTTTGCAGCATTTAAATAAAATGTTATGGATTTATCCCCGATGTTTAGCAAGTATAGATAGTTCTTGCTGCAATACAAGGTTGTTGTTTTTTTTTTTTTTAGTTGAAGTCCAAACGCAGTCATAACAATGTATCTATCCAGCCTGGATTTCATTGATCTTTCAAGTAATAAAGTAGGCCAATTATGGCAGTTTTTGGCAGACAGATTAAACTAAAGCTGAACTGACAGTCATTCATGTTGCCTTACCGTTTTTATCAATGGATACTTTAAATTTTTAATAAAGATATGCTGCTATAAAACAGTGTATATTGTTTGCTAATAATAATATTTTTTCTGAATCATCTATTCAAAAGAAGTGATTATTTATAAGATGTTTGATTAAACAGTGAAATATATTTATTCAGAAACACAAACCTCAGATTTCTACTGATTATTAACAAGTAACCAAAACCGTCCTTGACTGTGATTGGTCCAACATCACACAGCCATTCATAAACTCATTGAACCAAACTGAATGAGGAACATGAGTATATTTCATCTGGCAAAGTCAATAAGTTCAAACTGAATTAGAGAAAATTGATCTTTGAAATCTCAATCGAAGTTTTACAAGACATTTTCAGATTTATGCTTCTTCTGCCCTAACGATGATGTGCAATATACTCATGAGTAGCAGCTATAAAGGGCATTACAATTTAACCTTAATTGCACTGAAATTATTTTTAATGTTGAACACAATGTTTAATGTTGAACTCTGCAGGGTAAATAGCTTTTAGAGACTGTATGGAAAGGCCAATATATATTGGAATTGTTATGCTAATAAAAGAAAAAAAATATTCACAATACTCTATGTATGAATCAAAAATAAACAAACCATAAAATAGGAATTGATAGATTTATTAAACTAAACACACAATAAATAAATAAATAAATATGAAATGCACATTTTGTTCAAAATAAAGTTGATTAAACAGATTAAAGTGCTATAAGGTAAGTAAAAATAAATCAAAACTTATCTTTTCTGAATGTGTGCTAGTTGGAATCCTTGTTAGTTGAGCTTTAACCCACTGCTGTCTAAATTGAGCAATGTGCTGCCACCTGCAGTTACTGAAATTGAAGCATTTCATCAGTTGTCATCCTGTGGTGAGGACAACATTTTTAGGAGAATGTGCTTTCAAAAAGAAACATAGACATGCAACTCAGGAAACTGATAAACTGTGAATAAAAACAAATGAGAAACAAAAGGGGCCTAACATCGAGCCTTGTGACACACATTCAAGGATTTATTAAAAATGTATACAATAAAGAACTGAACCAAATTTAATGTCCTCTTTACCTAATGATCGTCTAGAGATAAAAAGGCATCTCTAAAATATAATATGGAGGACAATAGACAAATGCTGTGGTTTCCCAGTTTATGGATCAGTTCACAGTAAATCTGGGCTACTCCAGGCTGTTGAACCATGTTCAAATCCTCAAGAATGCCAGTAAAATAATTGTTTATTTGTATCCAGTACAAATGGATCACATGCCACATGTCTGTGACTTGTTTACGCTTTGCATTTAGTTGACCATACCTAATTGCTTTGTCTTTTATTAAAATGTGATCCATGCAAAAGCATGTTTGACAGTGTCTTGTTTTCAGAGCAGTCATCATGTCCAGCTTGGTAAATGTGGGACACATAAACTTTTGTAGGATCATAAATTTCCATCTTTATTCTTTGTTAGTTTTTAGTCCAGACCTGTGGTCAAATTTTCAGCAGCTGAAATAACAATTTCCCCTTGACCAAACGTTAATTTAAATAAAAGTCCTTTGTTTATGGAGTATTTTGACATCTGAAGATTGACATTCTCAATTTTATAGACAGGCTGTTAATGTGGAATCAATTATAACGAGGGCACACACACACACACACACACAAACACACAAACACACACACACACAACTGTATAAAAATGATAGCTGTCGAACTCACTTCAATACAGTGTTGCCATTTTATAAGACATGATTTTTTATTAAATCGATATAATAAAAGTTGTTGAAATTAAAAAATAAAAAGCCAGAAATATGCTGATTTTAAGACAGTTTTTCAGGAGTCATTCTTTAGGGAAGACACATAAAGTTCTCCTTAAGTGAAGATAAGCCAGGCATTTTTCACTACAATATTAAGGAATAATCAATAAACCACTCATTTTGAGTATGTAGATCATCCAAGATTTTGTACCAATGTATTCTTAAAAGAGATTGAGTTAGTGAGGATATTGATATAAATGCTTTCTCCTAGTCATAGCAAACACCATATCTCTCCTCATTGTCCGTGCTCATTGATATTCTCATCAGTCATAATCCATAATCCATATTCATATTCATATTCCAGCTTGCTATGCCCCCTTCAGTGACATGTTCTTCCCCAGGAAGACTTCAGAGTTTCCTCCATGCTGGCTATGGGACTGTGCCATCGATCTGATCGATCCGAAATCAACTGCGGGTGGCAGATCCTTTTCCTATTTAGCGCCCACATTTAGTGCTCTGGAAAAATCTACCTAGCATTGCTCTGGAGGCAGACACACTTTCAATTTAAATTCAGATTAACCCTCTGGGCCCTGAGGGTGTTTTGGGGGCCTGGAGAACTTTCGACATGCCCTGACATTTGTGCTTTTTTCAGTTGCTTATAAAAATATAAATGGCTAAAGTCTAATAACACTGTAAACAGCACAAACAGGGCTACAATGTTATGTTAGCAGCATTTATGTACATGATTGTGTTTTTGAGAAAACAACGTTTATGCGTGGTTAGTGAAAAACAAAAATGTTGAAGTCACTGAAATAAAACCATAAAACACATACAGAACAATTGTTTACAAGACTTTTGAGAACCAGATGTTGTAGGCTAGAATATTTACTTCACAATTATGTGAAAATCATTCAGCTTACTCATTCACAGAAAACAATATATTGATTTAAATTTTTAAAGACATGTTTTGTGATTGAAAGCCAATATGCGAGGGAGTGGTAATAGCCATTAATATTAAGTGATTCTCACCTGAGAGACAAAGGACCCTCCCCTAAAGCTGCTAATGGGCCATCAGTGTGACTGTGACTGAGGCAGGTAAATAGTGTGAGGAGACTGAAAAAATGGGGTTTTTAAATTATTTATATTTTATTTACAACACAGTATAATCAAAACATACATAATGAAGGTCAAAGACACATTATTGTGCACACTGATCTAACCACAGAGATGTGAAGAGACTTTGACTCATTCCTGCAACAGATTCTGTTCAACAAGTGAAACAAATAAATCATACCTGATATTTACGTGTTATTTAAGTGTCTACTTTCCATGGATTCAAGAAGAAACGGTTGAACTTCTGATGTTGGTGCAGCACTCTCAGAGGAAAACAGTTGGAAGAGACTGAAAGTCAGCAGGATTCATCATCAGTGGTGCAGGTGTCTGATTCAATAAAATACAAACAACCAAAAAAAGAGAAAAAACATTTGTGAGCATGTTTATATCAGGAGCATCTATATATATTTATTTATATAGGTTTTGTAGTCATAGACTCATGCATGCTTTGTATTATCGTAAAAAAATACATTTTATTTTTGAGAAACTAATTATTATTGTTTAGCATGCAATTATACTCTATTTTTGAACAGAGTAGACTATTAATCATAAACATGTTCTAAACATACTTAGACTCGTAGCATTCATCATGTTACAATGTACTCTCATATTACTTTTATTGTTTTATAAAGAGCATGAAAACATACTCGCGCCATAAGAAATTTAAATACAATGAATTGCCCATCATATTCAAAATGTTTTACTGGATTTCAAACATTTTAGTCAGGAATTATAGTTAAAACCCAACTATGATTTTGTAGTCATATAGCCACCCTGAACATCATGTATGATTTTATAGTATAGAAGATATGATTCTGCAGTCATAGACTCACGCATGCTTTGTACTATAAAAGGATGAACTTTGCACTATAAAAAATATATTTTATATCTGAGAACTAATTGTTATCGTTTAGCACGCTATTAAAATATATTTGTGAACAGATTATTAATAATAAACATGGTCTAAACATTCTTAGATGCGTAGCATTCATGGTATTGTAGTTTGAGAAAAAAACAACTAGTAATGTGTTCAAGTTTATGTCACAATAACACGTTAACTAATGCAAAACATAAACATTACTTACTCATCAGATCGAAATCCAGCCTTTACTCAGCGTGTCTTCTTCCAGACACTAACAGTATAGCAGCGCTGATCTCTTCACTGACACTTTGTTTGTTGTGTGTCTCCACGCGCGCGCGGGTCACGTGGTTATTTACATGTGAACACGAGGGGGCGGGATCTCATTAAAAATAATGAGTTAGACTGGACAGACTGAACATGGTGTTGGTTTCATACGGATTACTTCATCACAGAATACATGTCTCTATGTTGAGTATTCGCTGAGTTACACTTCATTTTAGTGACGCATTTCTGAAAACAGATCGCGGAGACGGAGAAGACAGAGAGCGCACCCTGTTTGTTTTCTTTATTCTTCAAAAGCACAAAGTTTAGTTGTTATTTTGAGTGTATCCAAATAAAAGTAGACCCCTTACAGATTCGAATGGTGTATTGCTCTTATCTGAACGATCAAAAATGGCAGAGTAATTCAAGCTCATTTCTGCCTTATCAGGAAAATCTGCCCCAAAACGCGTATTCGCGTTTGTCGGGCTCAGAGGGTTAAAGACCCATCTCTTTAACCTGGCATACACATAACACACTATCACATTTCTAATCCGTTACGGGATTGTTAGGCACCATTAATTAGGTCAACCAGAACTGGGAGCACTTCCCATAACACCCGATGTACTCGCTACATCAGAAGAAGAATGGCATCTACATTCATATTACTCTCTTTCATTCTTATTCTGAGGTCACCATAGCCACCCAGATCCAGTCCGTTTTCCAGTCCAGATGGTTGATCAGACACCCTCGACAGCCCTGAATGTCAGCGGAGACCATGTCAACTAGATGCGCTCCAGAGACAGATCAGTCCCTGCGAGGACTGCATACTGCAAAGACTCAACTAGACAGCCACTGGGACAAGACAATGGGAACCAGGCAAGTCCTCTGCACAATCTGACCTGTGTTGCAGCCTAGAATTAAACCACGCCATATTGGTTTCATCTGGCCAGAAGAGAACTTGCCCCCTGACTGAGCCTGGTTTCTCCCAAAGTTTCTCCATTTCTGTCACCAAAGGAGTCTTGGATCCTTGCAACTGTCACCTTTTGCTTGATTATATGGGGACGCTTGACTGATTGCTCAGACTCTATTGGGAGATTCTATTTATTTATTTTATTTATTCAATTTTATTTAATTTCTGTATTTTCTTAAATGTGTGTGTAGATAGTATTTACAGAGTTTTAACTTTTAGTTTTAGTTACTTTTTCTTATTTGTAAGTCGCTTTGGATAAAAGCGTCTGCTAAATGACAAAGTAAAAAAGAAAAAGTAAGAAAGTTGAACTGGATGATGAGGAGTACAATTAGGAAGCATTAGAACAAGGTTACATCCACCCTTTAACTTCCCCTGCTGCTTCAAGCTTAATCTGTGTGGCAAAAAAAGGATAGAGGCCCCCAACAAAATCACTGTGAAGTTTTGATACCCTCTTCTCCTCGACCCAGTATACCTTGAACATCTCTGAGAAGACACTGTGTTTAACAAGTTGGACCTCTGCAGGGCCTGGTCCCTCATCCGGACACATGGTGTGGGGGGTGGGGGTGGAAGACACCTTCTGGCCATTATGAATATTTAGTCATACCATATGGCCTTGTAAGCATACCCTCCATATTCCGGGACTTCATGGATGAGGTGCTCCAGGAGTTCCTCCATTGGTTTGCTCTTGTCTATATTGATAAAATCCTTGTCTATTCCTGAAGCAGGGCTGAATATAACCAGCACATTGTGGAGGTCCTGAAATGCCTGAGAGAATTCCATCTTTTCCGTAAAGCTGAAAAGTGCTTTTTCCATCAGTCTTCAGTGCAGTTCTTTGCATATAACATTAGCAAACATGGCATCCAGATGGAAGAAGGGAAGGTAAGAAGCTGCTAAGAACTGGCCCACACCTACATACATCAAAGAATTGCAATGCTTCCTAGGGTTCGCAAAATTTATTTATTCAGAACTACAGTTCCATCACCAGTCCTTGACAAATCTGCTCAAGAAAAAGCCCAAGTCTTTGTCCTGGACTCCTGGAAGCCTTCCAGAAGCTCAAGACCGCCTTCACCAAAGCACCGCTCCTAATACCGCCTGACCTCAGCAAGCCATTCATCGTAGAAGTGGATGCATCCACCATCTGGGTGGGAAAGTTACTATCTCAGCAGCAGGGGAATACTCTTAGACTCCATTCATGTTCCTTCTTCTCCAAAAAACTCACTCCAGCAGAGAAGAACTACAACCTGAACTCCGGAAATGATGAGACGGGCTTTTTTTTTGAAAAAAATTTAAACTAGAAGAATTTCAAATCACATAAGTCAATATTTTATTCACAATATAACATAGATAACATAATAAATGTTTAAACTGAGAAATTTGACAATTTCATGAACAAAATGAGCTCATTTTAAATTTGATGCCTGATACAGGTCTCAAAGTAGTTGGGACGGGGGCATGTTTACCATGGTGTAGCATCTCCTCTTCCTTTCAAAACAGTTTGAATACATCTGGGCATTGATGTTATAAGGTTCTGGAGCTTTGGTGTTGGAATTTGGTCCCATTCTTGCCTGATATAAGTTTCCAGCTGCTGAAGAGTTTGCGTATTTTTTGTTTTATGATGCACCAAATGTTCTCTATAGGTGAAAGATCTGGACTGCAGGCAGGCCAATTCAGCACCCGGACTTTTCTACTACTGGCGCTTTTCCACTGCATAGTACGGCATGGCAAGATTCAGTACAGCTCACTTTTGGCTGGTTTTCCACTGGGCACAGTACCTGGTACTTTTTTTAGTACCACCTTGGCCGAGGTTCCAAGCGAGCCATACCGTTACCAAAACATGATGTTTAAACTCTGCTGATCACTGATTGGCCAGAGAAAATCGTCACTGCCTGCTTCATTGAACTTTCAGCACGAGACACAACAGACCCGCTATATTTAAATCAGCACAGCCAGGGATTTTTTTTTTGCTGCTTTGTACATTGGTTATTGGCTATTTCTTGTTATTTTGTTTTATTACCTGTGTCCTGTCCTGTTACTGTCTTTCTGTTGCACTGTGGAGCTTCTGTCACTACAACAAATTCCTTGTATGTGTAAACATACTTGGCCAATAAAGCTCATTCTGATTCTGATTCTGAAGGATTGAACGCAACTGTTTCGAATGAGCGCACCTTTTTGTTTTTCGTTGTTTCATTGTCTGTTGAGGAAGTACAGATGTTCCTCTCGTTGATAGCTGAGGAGCGGATCCAGCCATAGCGTGATGGAGCGACGCAGAAATAAAAAAAAATTTCAGGAGTCACGGCAGTAGAGGCGGCGCACCTATAACGACATGTGAATAATCCCGCCCACTCTAAAGTGGTACTAAACTGCAGTGGAAACACAAAACGAGCCAAAATGAGCCGTGTCGTGCCGTTCTGAGCTGTGCCGAGCTGAGTCGTACCACGCAGTGGAAAGCGCCATATGAAGCCATGCTGTTGTAATAGCTGCAGTATGTGTTTTGGCATTGTCCTGCTGAAATTCACAAGGCCTTCCCTGAAATAGATGTCATCTGGAGGGCAGCATATGTTGCTCTAAAACCTTTATATACCTTTCAGCATTCACAGTGCCTTCCAAAACATGCAAGCTGCCCATAACGTATGCACTTATGCATCCCCATACCATCGGAGGTGCTGGCTTTTGAACTGAACACAGATAACACGCTGGAAGGTCTCCCTCTTCTTTAACCCGGAGGACATGGCGTCTGTGATTTCCAACAAGAATGTCAAATTTGGACTCGTCTGACCATAGAACACTTTTCCACTTTAAAAAATTCCATTTTAAATGAGCCTTGGCCCACAGGACATGACAGCGCTTCTGGACAATGTTCACATATGGCTTCCTTTTTGCATAATAGAGCTTTAGTTGGCATCTGCACGGTGGATTGTGTTTACTGACAGTGGTTTATGGAAGTATTCCTGGGCCCATTTAGTAATTTCAATGACAGAATCATGCCTATGAGTGATGCAATGTCGACTGACAAATGTCTTCAGCCTTGTCCCTTATGCACAGAGATTTCTCCAGTTTCTCTGAATCTTTTGATGATGTTATGCAATTTAGATGATGAGATTTTCAAAGCCTTTGCAATTTGACGTTGAGAAACGTTGTTTATAAAGTATTCCACAATCTTTTTACGCACTCTTTCACAGATTGGAGAGCCTCTGCTCATCTTGAATGTACTTCTGAGAGACTCTGCTTCTCTAAGACATCCCTTTTATAGCTAATCATGATACAGATCTGATGTCAATTAACTTAATTATTTGCTAGATATTCTCCCAACTGAATCTTTTCAAAAGTTCTTGCTTTTTCAGCCATTTGTTGCCCCTGTGCCAACTTTTTTGAGACCTGTAGCAGGCACCAAATTTGAAATCCTCTAGTGGATAAAAGTGTAAAATCTCTCAGTTTAAACATTTGTTATGTTCTATTGTGAATATAATATTGGCTCATGTGATTTGAAAGTCTTTTAGTTTCCATTTTATTCAAATTTAAAAAAGATCCTAACATTTCCGGAATTTGGGTTGTACGACATCGGCAACAGAGAACCCCTGGCCAACAAACTTGTACTTGAAGAATGGAAGCATTGGTTGGAGGGTGCTCAATAAATATAAAAATGTGTTAACTGACAACAAGAACCTAGAACAGGGGTGCCCAAACCTGTTCCTGTGCCCCTTTTCCACCAAAGCAGTTCCAGGTGCTAGTTCAGAGACAGTGCTATAGCCGGTTCTTAGTTGGTTCGACTGGCGAGCGCTTTAAGAACCGGTTGCTTTTCCACAGGCTAGAGAGCCAATACAGAGCCAGGTCTTACGTCACCGAATACGTTTCATGTTTCGGTTCACTGGCGCGGCACAACAGGCTTGTTCGAGGTGCATCAGCGCCACGCAGATCGATCGATCGGCACACAACACACTAAAACACAGCGAGAGCGATCCAAAAGCATAAAGAGCAGTCTGCTTTCCAGTCGCTCCCGCAGCACCCCCGATATGCCTCGCACCGACTGGTCCGCGCAGCGCCGATCTATCCCGGACAAGCCTAAACAAACTATCAGCAATGGCGGATGTTGCATTGCTATTGATGTTCATGGCTTTGCGAACCTACATCGGCATCCAAACACGGCGAATCAAACGTGTTAGCGTTTAGCTGCTATTTCAAATATGGCGGTCCAAGTTTCTGTTCGTCTTGTTGGTCACGGTAACCCCGCCCCCAGCCCCTGATGCAAGCGGTTCTTCCTTCTAGCCCAGCAATGTTTTGGTCATACTTACAAACCGCTTTTCCTGGTTCGGAGGTGGTGCTTTGGGTGTCGAAAAACAAAGAACCGGTTTGAAACTAGGCTCTGGCTCCGAACCAGCACTGGAACTGCCTTGGTGGAAAAGGGGTACTGGAGATCTACCCTCCTGCAGAGTTCAGCTCCAACCCAACTAATCAACTAATCCAACCCAAACACAACTGAACCAATTAATTAGGGTCTGAAAGAGCACTTGATAAATACAGAGAGATGTGTTTGATGGAGGCTGAAACTGAACTCTGCAGGAAGGAAGATCTCCAGGAACAGGGTTGACCTAGAATATCTTCAGGAAGCCAAGATACTAAATCCTAGCCAGACAAGATGGGCTTTATTTTTCACCTGTTTCAATTTCACCATATCCTTTCATCCAGGCACCAAGAACGTCAAGGCGAATGCTCTTTTTCATCTCTACACTCTTGATGAAACTACTGAAGAGCCTGAATCCATCTTGCCTTCCACCCTGTTTGAGAACCCCATCAAATTGTCTCAGGACCAGCCCACTTCCTCCAATGCCTCCGAAGCCACTCCACCAGGGTGGCGGTGTTGCAGGCATAGCAGGCTGACCTGCTCAAGGAGTTGGATGAGGGCGAGGGATTTAGTGCGGAGGACATTCGTGAACTCCGCAAAACCACTGATTTGTCTCTCCGCGCCACCAAGGAGACCGCCTGTGCCGTTGGGCGATCTATGGCATCTCTGGTTGACCCTGCAGAATATTAAAGACCGCGACAGGGTCTTCTTTCTGGATGCCCCACTATCGCCTTCTGGCCTTTTCGGCGACGCTGTTGACTCCGTTGTTGACAGGCACCAGGAGGCCGGGAGGCAGGTAGCGGCATTCCAGCAGTTTCTCCCGCGCCGCTCTCTAGCTCAGGGGGCTGCTGGGTGAGAGCAGCCCCTGCCACGTGCTGTCTCCTCGTATAGGGAGGCTCAAAAAAAGAGTGTTGCCGCTCGTGCTCCCCCGCATAAAAATCGGGGCCGGGGCAGTAAGAAGGGGTGGTCGAGGACCTCCCAGCCTAAGCCGGATCTGCGGACCGTTCTTCAGGCGAAGAGGTCTTCAGCCAAGAAGCCCTGAGGCTGGTGGCCCAGGGCTTATGAGGGTAGCCCCCACTGGGGATCGCACGGCGCCTGTCTCGCCCCAGTGCCCTCAGGAGATCTGCTAACCCTGCCACGTACAGTGTTCCAGGGCGCAGCGATCTCCAGCGAGCACATATCTCAGTCTCTTCCACCCGGAAGCGTAGCGGAACTGCGATACTCGCCACCCCTTCGGGGATCTCTGGAGCAGCTAGTTCAGTGTAGAGAGAGGCTACAGATTCCAGTTCGGTTCTCGCCCACCTAAATTCAACGGGGTGAATTCCACTCTGGTGGGACCCGAGCAGGTTCTGGTAATGGATCAAGAGGATACTCTTTTAAATGAATACTCTCTTAAGGAAGGAGGCCATCGAGGTGGTTCCTCCTCACGAAAGAGAGTCCGGGTTCTACAGCCGGTACTTCATAGTTCCAAAGAAGGATGGAAGGTTGCGTCCCATTTTAGATCTGCGTCAGTTGAACCGCTCAGTCAGCAGATGGAAGTTCAAGATGCTTACACTCAAGCAGGTCGTGTCTCAAATCAGGTCTGAGGACTGGTTTGTTGCGATCGATCTAAAAGACGCATATTTCCATGTCTCCATCCTTCCCACTCACAGGAAGTTCCTGAAGATTGCTTTCGGGGGCAAAGCTTACCAGTATCAGGTTCTTCCCATCGGCCTAGCACTCTCACACCTCACTTTCACGAAGGGTGTGGACGCCGCATTAGCTCTGCTGCGGCTATATGGCGTCCGCATACTCAATTACATCGACGATTGGTTGATTCTCGCTCAATCAGAGCGGATGGCGGCTCAACATCGAGATGTTGTTCTCGCTCACATGAAAGTGTTGGGGTTAAGACTGAATGCCAAGAAGAGTGTTCTTTCTCCATTACAGAAAACCCCTTATCTTGGTGTGGTGTGGGATTCGACCACGATGCAGGCACATATGTCCCCTGCTCGGATCGAGTCGATCCTCTCGGAGGTCAGGAGAGTGAAAGAAGGCCAGTCACTCACTGTCAAGCAGTTTCAGAGACTGCTGAGTCTGATGGTAGCTGCGTCCAACGTGATACCTATTGACCTGCTGTACATGAGACCCCTACAGTGGTGGCTCAAGACCAAGGGGTTCTCCCCGAGGGGAAACCCGCTTCGCATGATCAAGGTCACGCGACGGTGTCTACGTGCCTTAGACATGTGGAGACAACCTTGGCTCTTGTCTCAGGGCCCGGTGCTGGGAGCTCGGTGTCACCGCGTAACGCTAGCGACGGATGCATCCCTCACCGGTTGGGGAGCGGTCATGAGTAGCCACCCTGCCCGCAGTCTGTGGAGGGGTCACCATCTCGCTTGGCACATCAACCGGCTCGAGATGCTGGCCATGTTTCAGGCTCTGAAACACTTTCTCCCAGACCCAAGAGATCACCATGTGTTGGTGCCCACCGACAACACAGCGGTGGTCTCTTATAACAACCACCAAGGAGGTCTGCGGTCGCGCCCCCTGTACAGGCTGGCGTACCATATCCTTGTGTGGTCCCAGGGCAAACTTCTCTTATTAAGAACAGTTTACATCCCTGGGCATCTCAATGTGGGAGCAGACATCCTGGTGAGACAGGGGCCGTGGCCTGGGTGAAGCAGATCTGGAGAGTGTTTGGCCAGGCTCAGGTGGACCTCTTCGCCACTCAGGAGACAGTGCAATGTCCCCTCTGGTACTCTCTAGTTCATCCAGCTCCATTGGGGCTGGATGCCATGGTACAGACGTGGCCGAGGCTTCGTCTGTATGCCTTCCCCCCGATTGCTCTGCTCCCCGGAGTTCTGGAGAGAGTGTGCCGGGACAGGGTCCGGCTGCTGCTAGTAGCCCCGTTCTGGCTGGGCCGAGTGTGGTTCTTGGACCTGATTTCCCTCCTCGACGGCTCTCCATGGGAGATTCCCATCAGGAGGGATCTCCTCCCACAGGCAGGAGGCACCCTTGTGCACCCCCGCCCGGAGTTATGGAGGCTGTGGGTGTGGCCCCTGAGGGGGCATGGCTCATAGCTTCCGGTCTCTCAACCGAGGTTGTTGAGACCATCCTCCAATCCAGAGCTCCCTCAACGAGGAAACTGTACGCCCTGAAGTGGAGACTCTTCACTTCATGATGCGGAGATCGCCAGCTCGACCCAGTTAACTGCCCGGTTGGTACAGTGCTTGGGTTCCTGCAGGCTCGACTCTCCGCAGGGTTAACCCAGGGTGGAGACCTTGAAGGTCTTTGTGGCGGCAATTTCGGCCTACCAAGCCTCTCTTGATGGACAGTGGGTAGACACCCCCTAGTTACACGTTTCCTACATGGTGCACTGAGGCTAAGGCCCCCAGTACAGTCCCGGATTCCTCCTTGGGACCTGGCTGTAGTGTTGGATGCTCTCTATAGGCCTCCATTCGAGCCTATTGAGGAGATCTTGGATCGCCATCTCACCCTGAAGACTGTATTTCTTCTGGCGATTTCTTCTCTAAAGAGAGTTGGGGATCTGCAGGCCCTATCAGTGGCTCCTACTCACTTGGACTTTGTGCCCGGCATGGCCAAAGCCTTTTTGTACCCTCATGCAGGGTACAGCCCAAAAGTTCCTTCCGTCACGCCACAGCTTGTCGTACTGCAGGCCTTCAGTCCTCCTCCTTTTCAGGAGCCAGCAAAGGCTTAACTGTATGTGTCCAGTGTGAGCACTGGACGCATACATCCACAGAGCTGCCCTGTGGAGAAGGGCGGGCCAACTGCTGATTTGCTATGGTCCCCCTAAGAGAGGTCTTCCTGCTTCAAAGCAGACCCTCAGTCGGTGGATTGTCGATGCCATTCACATTGCCTACGAGTCCTCTGACCTCCCGTCGCCGATGGGAATAAAGGCTCATTCCACTAGAAGTGTGGCGGCCTCCAAGGCCTTCCTCGCAGGTGTCCCAATACAGGACATCTGCAACGCTGCGGGATGGTCTACGCCCCTGACCTTTGTCAGGTTCTACGGCCTGGACATCCGGGCCACTCCAGGCTCTTCCGTTCTCTTGCCATAGATGGGATACACACTGGGCAGGGATTGGTAAATCTGGCAGCGTGGATATCTCGTTCCCCAAAGCGTCTCCAGACGCAGCTCGAATTCCTGAAGAGGAACGTCTTAGGTTACGTATGTAACCCCAGTTCCTCGAGGGAACGAAATGCTGCATCTCGAGGCCACACATGCGGCATCCCTGCCAGCACTTACTACATTCTAGAAGCTGACGCCGGTTTCACCGCACGTGCTTTTATACCAGCTGGTCATTACATCACCTCGCCCGTGACGTCTCGCCCATCCATTGGACGGATTTCACTTGTATTCTGAGCCGGTTACTCTGAAGGCATTTCCCAAAGAGTCTCCAGACGCAGCGTCTCGTTCCATCGAGGAACTAGGGTTACATACTTAACCTAAGACGTTTTCTTGGGGCATCTGGCAGAGCGTTAGGACTATAAGCGAAGATATGAATTAATATTTTTGGTAATTCATTAAATATTGCCACTAAAAAGTAACTAGTAACTAGTACTCTGAGTAGTTTTTGAGACAAGTAATTTGTACTTTTACTTGAGTACCGTTTTGACACCAGACTTGTAATTGAGTATTATTTCAGCAATGTAACAGTACTTGTACTTAAGTACAAATTTTCAGTACTCTTTCCACCACTGGTGATTGGAACAGTGTTATATGCATCTTTATGAGACGAACCTGCCCAGACATGTCCTGTGACGATCGTTCTGTATTATTCAGCCTGGGAATGTTACTTATCTTGTGATTATTCATTCATTATCTGGATGTAAATCAGTGTTATGTATTACATTGTTTCTCATAGATGAAGTACTTTCATTGTATTACATAGATGTTTGAATGACGCAATGTTGTTCTGTTGAGCTGTTAAATTACCGAATGAGTGATGAGTGTTATGTTTATGTAAATGCTGCTCATATGCGCCAAGATTCTATCCACATATGGAAGCTGTATGTTCATAGTGACAAATTATCATTCATGGCTTGTAGTTATCTGTGAAAGACCTTCTTTCCCTTCATTTAACCGTATGTTTCATAGAGAAATATCACTGATGTGAATTAGGAATACTTTGGCTTCATTATGTAACAGTGAATGTTTACTGTTGTTTATATCATTTAGTTTATTCATTTTCTTTATTGTACTTATTTTTGCAGACTATCTTCACCTTTTATTGTACATCTGTGGCCTTACCTTTCTCTGCCAATACACCATCTAAAGCTGATCACCTGTTTCCTCATTATTGGTGCTCCGACCGGCACCCAGGGGGTTACTCATCAACTACCCAATCAGAACCTAACAGTCCAAAGGTCTCTCCAACAGCAACAGTTCTCTGAACTAATCTATTCAATTCATGAATTCAGGTTAACTGAATTGATTTGTCAAATCTTGAGCCTCTGATTCACATAGGACAGACTATTGAGTTTTGAGGAGAAAGCGATTCATTTGCAACTTAAAGTGAAAATTTAGAACTTCATTCGGTATATTGAATCAAACTGATTGTCTATTTGAAAACATTTTTGAGGTATTCAAGTTATTGAACACAATATTTTGTGTGAAAGCATTGTCTATTGTTTTCTTTAATTTTGTTACAAGCAATCTGACACAGTGTTGAATTTTTGCAAGAGTTTTATTTTATTCTTTTATTGTTCATAAGTGTATGAGAATCTGTTTTCCTTTGAGTTGAAATTGTTCAATTTGCTGAGTCCACATACCTGTAAAAAACCCAACAAGAGTGTAAATAATATTATCATTTATTGTAATTCAATTGTTTACCTATGTGATTCACACATTGAGCAAAAGCTAAAGATTAAATTTTTTCCTAATACAAAATCAAATTGAATCAGAAAACAAGACTTTGTATTGATTGTTCACTCACCTGCTGTGCTGTCTTCCTCTCTCCAGTAGTCGCACCTTTCTTCTGATCAACTGGCCCATACTGAACGTTACGCTAGTGTGACACGCTAAACACGTTACACGCTACAACTAGGTCTCCAGTACGTCCCTTGCTCTCAACGCACCCCACTAATTCACTCCATGCATTCATCTCTGGGTACTGGCCACACAGAAGCCAATAATACCCTCTTACTGCTAAAAGACTGCTTCTGGTTGCCCGACCTTGCTAGGGATGTGAGAAGGTTCGTGCAATGGCTGCTCTGACTGTGCCACCTCATGGAGCCCACATCATATTCCAGATGACAAGCTCAATTCTCTGCCCATTCTCAACCATCCATGATGTAAGTAGATGTGAGTAGATTACATCATGGACCTACTCCGCTCTGATGATAACACATGCATCCTTGTGGTTATTGATCAATTTTCCAAGTCATGTTGTTTGCTTCCTCTCAAAGGCATCCCCACCATGATGGAAATAGCAGAACTCCTCTTCAACCATGTCTTCAGATACTTTGGACATACTTTGGTCTGGAAAGCCTTCTTCACCCTCTTAGGTGTGACTGTGAGCTTGTCTTCCGGTTAGCATCCTCAGTCGAATATGCAGATGGAGAGGCAGATCCAGAAGATTGGTCACTTCCTACGGACCTTCTGCCATGGGCACCAGAACGCTTGGAACCAGTTCCTAGGCTGGGCCAAGTCTGCCCAGAATTTCCTCCGTCAGCCTGCTACTGGATTCACTAAATATAAATAATAAATATATACCACGAAAATAAATAAAGACTAATGTAAACGAAGCTAAATATTATTATTGATCTGTGATTCCAATAGTTTTTAATGGTTTTAGTTAATTTATCCTCAAAATCAGAAAAGAGAAAAAAAAACAAAAACAAACAAAAAAACAGAGTCACAGATTTCATTGTTATTCTAATTCCTTACAGTTGAATTCCAGTTTAAATTCTGATTTTCTGATTGCAACCTTATTTTAAATTGAATTGGCATTTTAATTCAGCAAACAATTCAGTGCAAATTCAACTTAAATACATTTATCATTGAGTCATTTCACGGCTGTAAGAATACACATTTGAACCATCAACTGTTTGTTATTCCATAACTGTCTTTGATATTCAACCATGTAATCACAATGTTTTGACTTCCTGTTTTAGCGATGTTGTAAATGCCATTCTTGCAAATGGTCCATTGCCCACCTGTATGTCTGATTGTGTAATGATTAATTAAATCTTGTTTGTAACATTTCTGTGCATTCGTCTGTGACGTGAACATCAAATTGCAGTGAACAGTACGTGATATATTGCACAAGACTGTCATTTATTCAAAGCACGATGCCAAGTAAATCAACAGCTTAACAGCAGTCGATCTGATTCGTTTAATCAGTGGTGAAATAATCATCGAAAGGGATCTTTCAACACTTGTGTGATTACATGACTGTGGAGCATTTGGTTGTTATTTGCTACCAACCAGCCCTAAAACAAATTACTCTGTCCCTCCTCCACAAGTGCGATCTTTACTCTGAAGTTTTGTTGTATTTATTTCTCATAGACTTCTTTAATCTTGTTGCATCTGGCCCCATATACTTTTTTCCTAAGTGGACCCAAATGTTGGTTTAGCACCCGCCAAAAAGCATTTCCAGTAAATCTTAGAGATATATAAAGAATATAAATCACAAAAAATAGACAAATTAATGTAATGTGTTAATGTAGTGTGCGTAAGAACCAGGGAAGCTATGAGTAAACATAATTTCTGAATGTGTAAAATATCCCTTGTGGGACTGAAACTATGACTCGTTTTGGTCTCTGGCTGGCATTAAAAGCCTTTAGAGCCAATGAGGATTGTCAGATCGCAATTACACTCACCTTTAAAGAAGTTGTGAACATTTGCATGGAGTCCAATGAATCATTTCAGACTGTGGGGGTGCATTGACTTATGGGAAAACAGACAATGAGTGTGACAACATGTAGTTAAGTATAAGTAGAAAGACAAATGTTTCCGTTTTATGTGGCATTTGATATTTTTAGAGGTTTTGCCACATTGGTCAGACCAGACGTGACACGGACGGGGGAAAGTTGAGTGTTCTTCCAGGTAGAACGGGTCCGCTTTTATCTTAGTCTGGCTTAGCCAGGCCAAAGACGTTGCAAAAGCAACCACAAGCTCATCTCTCACAGATGAACGACAACAACATTAGCACCCATTCTTGTCTGTGTGTGCGCTTTGGTCAGAAGTGGATAGACAGTCTTTTGTGGTTTGGAGTGAATCATCCAGTCAACATCCGGACTCTGATTTATATCTGTGAAAGCTGTGCTATGTCAGGAACTGACCAGCAGCATGCCAACAATGTTCAGCAACAATTTTTGTGCCAGCAAGTGGTAAATACAACTTTATTTGACAACAAAGTTACAAAATGCAGTCTTTCAAATTTGAAGTTGCCATGAATTTTTTTTTTTCTCAATTCATGTTGTAGATCTTAATGCAAATGATTTGTCTGTGTATACATTTCATTTTTGAATATTTTGACTAAAAATGTTCAATGTAAATCATATTTTTTAGTGCTGTCAAATGATTAATCCAAAATATAATTTGTTTACATAGTATGTGTGTACAGAGCTGGGTAGTAACTGATTACATGTAATCTGGATTACGTAATCAGATTCCAAAAATTAAGTACTTGTAATCAGAATAAATTACATTTTAAAATACTCTTAATCAGACTACAGTTACTTTATGGATTACATATTCACACAATAGCAATAAATTATTCATAAATCATTGATTTCCCCCTAATTTCTCTTTTTCATATTTTAAATTTTCCTTTCTAAAATAGCCTACTGATTATATACACATGTATAAATAGTCCAGTCTTGCGGACATTCACACAAAGATCAATCATTAGTCAGGTGGCGACAGCATTTGACCACTGGATTTACAAAAATCATTTCAGGTTTAAGAAGGGTTTCAACATTGCATCAACTACTGATGAACACATTCATTTTTATTTGAATTATTACCCTGTTAATTTTAATTAGTTATAATTAATAATACATGGTTAAAACCTACAGTCACGTTATTTTTTAGTTACATGTAATGCAGGCATTCCAAAACTTATCTTGTCATCTAAACCTTAGTCACCAAATATGTTTGCTTTAAGTACCCCTGAGATTTAAAAATAAATATTTCAATAATTATCACATTTGCATGTTCACGGTTTCTTTGATTAACGATCACATGGCATGCAGGTAAATAAATTAATCTTTTTTAGTAAGGGTTTTATTTAAAACAAAGACTATAGAAACACAAAGACTGTTCACTCCTATACTTATGAATGGGAGAAACTGCAACACGCAATATGGAGGAATAGTCCCACCTTCGAAATGAAAGCGCCAAATTTCCCATAGAAACCTGACTAGACTAACCAATGCATATGCACAGTAGAAGCAGGTTATGATTCTGCATGCGCATTGCCTGGTCTAGCCTGAAAAATAAGCTTTTTAAATGCTATTTGAGCATGGGGCAATTAACTTCAGATTTTTGTTGCTGATTTGACATAATGTGAGTTCAGCGAGCAGTGTTTGAGATTTCAGGATTCCCCTGTTCATTAAGATTGTATTGTATGAGCTGACTGGAGGCGTTGCAAATATGGCCGCCAAATGAAGAGACTTTCCTCAAAAGGGAGTTCAAAAAAAAAAAAAAAAAAAAAAAGGGGGAGTTTGTTTTAAAGTTTAATTTAATTTTTTGTGATTTAATGAATTGTCAGCTTTTCATTAAACTCACAACCCCCCTGTAGTTCCTTTACGAACCCTAGTTTGGGAAACTGTAATATAATGTTTAATGCACTTCATGTTGTAAAGTACAATGAAGGGAACACATTTTATTACTCTTTGCATTTTTTTACATCATTATGGTACAAGATAATGCTATTTAAATCAATGTGATAAACAAGTTCAATCAAAAGTAATCAGATTATATTACCTAAAATGTGTAATGTAACAGATTACGTTACTGACTACAATTTGTCATGTAATCTGGAATCAGTAACAGATTACAATTTGTAAGTAATCTACCCAGCTCTGTTTGTGTGTATATGTATGCATGTATGTATGTATATGAAATTGTGTTTATATTAAATATTTTTATATAATATAAATTATATGATATACAAGTACATGTATATTTTCAAAATATACTGTATTTGTGTGCGTGTATATACACCGTACACACAGATATATTATGTAAATAATTTATTTTGGATGCGTTGCATCACGATTCATTGTTTTACAGCACTAAAATTTTTAATCAAAATGCCATAACTGGACGTTCTGGTGATGTAGGCACTGTTCTAGGTACATTAATTAAAAATTGTAGCGTGATACTGATTACAGATTATATGATAACTGTAATTTGTAACGTAATCTAAGTTACTCATTTTAGGTAATGTTTTCTGAATACTTTGTAGATTTTTTTTTTTTTTGCTTTAAACTTACCATAAACATACCATTATCATACTCTCTATGGTACAGGGAAACGCAGAGGCAAGGAACTTCTTAAACTTAGAATTTATTTGCTCTGAAACTCAGATGCCGCAGGAGACACAGAGCAAGACAATCAGACCGGACACAGAGGCAGGGAAACACAGGGACACAGGGAAATCAAACGAGGAAGAACAAAAACAGGTGAGGAGTAATTAAACACAGGGCTGGGGACAAATGAACTACTAAAGACTCTAAACGAGGAAAGGAACAGGAAGTCCAAATATGGGCATGAGAGGAGGGGGAAACAAGACACAGGACTGACAATCATATAGATATATATAAAAAACGCAAAGATAAATAAAATATGTTCAGTTATTTTATTTAAAAACCATAAAACATTACGTTACACCAGGGGTTTCTGAAAATGTTACAGCTATACATCACAGGTGTTTAGTAACTTGCAAATTATTTGTTTCATTCATGGTCTAATTGCCTGATAGGTCATTCAGAAAGCCTGAGAATTCAGAAGCATGGTTTGCAAATTTATTTACACAACATTTGTGAATATAGTCCAACCTAAATGGTATGACGCACAGTACGATTTTTGGAAGAGAAAAAAAATCTATACATTTATTACATGTTCTATGTGCCCTGTTTGGACTCTAATGTTGTAGTGTTTCTTTTGCCTGGTTTGTAGTCAGTTTGTAGTCCTTTTGCGTATTGGTTTCCTGTGATTTAGGTTCCCTAGGTGTTTTCTATTTACCACGCCCCCTTGTTATATTTTTAAGGTCGTTCCCTTGTGTTTAAATAGTGCTTGTGTTCCTCTCATTGTTTGTCAGTCAATGTTCGTGTTCATGCATCTTTTGTGTTCCCTGGCTTATAGAATTCTGTATGTTCTACTGTCTTTGTATAAAACATTCTCTGCATTTAGATCCTCGACTTTGCCTGCTCATTCGTCACGTAAAAGAATTATGAATAATTTACTGCCACTGTGTGAATAATATGCACTCATGTAACCCATAACTGTATTTACATTTTAAAATGTAATATTCTCTACTTATAAATACTTCAATTTTGGAATCTGATTATGTAATCCAGATTACATGCAATCAGTTTCTATCCAGCAGTGCATAGGCAGGACTTTTATTCTACCTCCATTTTTGAATCCACATTCCAAAATCCAATCCGATAATCCATTACACTTGGCTGTACGTTCCCCATGGATATCTCGTAATTCCTGCATGCAGAAAAAAGCATTTTAGTTTAGCATAAAATTAAACAATGACAGTTTACACTTTTAGTTTAAACTATTCCTGCTGCTAAAAACTTACTGTACATGAAAATTACTTTTACTGATTTTTATTTACTGTATGAACATACGGTAGCAATTGTGGTCAGGGGGAACATAGATCAGATCGAAAGGGCACTTTACTGTCCGCGGTTAAAGGGGCAGGGACTCGAGCCCCCCGCCCCTATTAACCCCCCCCCCCCCCCCCCCCCCAGGATAATGTTTCCAGGGTGGCCTGGATACATTCACTCATATTTCGTATTTCATTGGAAACTAAATGTTTTTAAGTCTGATAAAAAAAAAACAGCTTTCTTACCCGTGGAAGCCAGCCAATCAGATTACAGCTTGCCAGATCGTGAAAGTGCTTTCCAGTTATGTATGCTCAATATGTATCAGACTATGGTCGTACAGTCAGACACTGAACCTAAAAAATGTTTACCTACGATCGGCCTACATACGGTCTCCCAAACATTAAACCGAGATATGAGAATTTATGAGTATTATTACATGGACAAAATTATACACATCTGCTTCAAGTACAGATGGGTTAAAAGACACTATTTATACCCCTCATTCATACCAGAAAACTTCAAGAGGACCTGTAGGAGTAATTTAATGGATTTCCTCCTTATTGATCAGAAGGGAAGAACGCCTCCTTGGTAGTATGCTTTATCTTGATGTAGCAATAGCCAAGTGCTTATAAGTCCTAGATAACCATCGCAGAAGCCATGTGCATGTGTCTAAGTGCTTATGCGAACTGTCAAGGGCTTGGCTCACCCACCGGCTGGAGTCCCCAGTTCATTTGTTGAACACAGGACAAATGTTAAGCCCATCAGTGACCTGGACAGCCTGTTCTCTAGGAAGTTAGTCCACCTCAAAGCTGTGTTGAATAACTTACTGCAAATAGCTTTTACCAGGCCCTTCTAATCTACTTACCTCTATTAAATATTTTAATTTCCCATGTGCAAGTATGAAGGTAAGAAATGTTCTGTAGATTACATCCACCAAAGCAGGGGACAGCGGATTATTTGTATATTATAATGGAGCTGATTGTCATGGGACCGGCCCCAATATACATTCTCAGAAGGCAGAGGGAATTTGGGCGTGTTTTTTTTTTACTTGCGCTATAGTTGCAGTGCAAACTTATTGGCTAGATTGTCAACCTGAAATGTTTAATTCGGCTAAAAGGATTAAGATTCTTTATGCTGTTCAGTGGCTCAGCTGGCGTTTATTACCTGCACCTCAAGCTTACTGTACGAAGCTGGAAAATAAACCTTGATAAAGATCCAGGGGCCAAACAAAACAAACTCATTACCTGCAATGCTCAAATTATAAAATTTCTGCTACTTCTGTAACCCTTCATTATCCTGAGAAAACTGAGGTGTATGCAGGTTCTCTTTGTTTTAACTAAGACGTAAATTGACATATTCAAGATATGGACCTTCGGTGATTTATCTCCTGAATTTCCCTAGACCGTAAGATCTTATTGCAAAGTACTTTTGTTTTCCAAAAAATCCTCTTCTACGTGATTACAGGAGATTTGGTTTTCTAAGACATCCAAGTCGCAGGTAATGCCGCAAAGCAGACAATAAACACAACAAAGGCATAGTTTCCAAAGAAAATCCATTTGAGCCTTGCCCAAAGGAGTTCTCAGAGTCTCCTGGAAAAGACTCCTCTTCTGATACCTCGGAGAGTTTGCATACACAGCGGGAGCCGCGAGTGGCCACGGCCGGAGCCAAGGACAAAAGATCAAACTAAGAGAACCACACATGAACTGATGAAAACAACAGCTTCATTGTGCGGCGGGAGTCCTTATCGGGACCCCCTCTCATTTGCTGTTTCCTCCTTCTTTTCCTCCCCACTTTTTGTGTTTTTCATGTGGTAACAAATGTATAAGGAAGCAATGGTTTGAAAGATTCTTCAGTTGGAAAAAAAGCTTTGTAATTGAAAACACACATTGAGTCAGAAGAGCTGAGCTACCAGGGGAGGGCAGAGAAAGCCCCAATGAACAAAGCTTTGAATTGCGAAAGAGACAAACTAGACTCTGCGTGACATCTGACTAAATACTCTCATTGTTTTTCTCCCCAAAAACAAGTATCGCATAACTGGCGGAGGGAATGAACAGAGGAGAGGGATGTCTGCTGAGTCCAGACCTGCTGCCTTGACTTCCCCCAGTGAGCATCAGAAACAATCCGTCCGGTATTACGGAGACGTGCCCTTGAAAACTGTTTATCCGTCTGACTCTGTGCAACAATATAAACTTGTGAACCGTGTTTTGGAAGCATCTGTGTTTTTCAAAAGCTATGAATGGTTTCAGACCTCCTTCAAGGAAGGTTTAAGCCCTCAAAGTTAGATAATAGGGTAAGTCACGAGTGTTTATATTGTTGCGGTTGCATCAATCTGTTGCACATTGCTGGAGAGGCATAACAGGACACTGACTCTCAGCTTAAAGTTCATGGATATTGGTTCCAGATTTCACCCATTCATGGAGCAGTGGCTCAAATCACGCCGCTTGTTGAGGAGAGGTATACTATTCACAATGGGATCAGACCAGCAGTTTTCTGCATCCAAAGACCAGAGCAACATTGACACAGGAGGGTGGACTTTTCTGACCCGGGGCTAGCAGCACCCTAGCAACCATTCAAAACATTAGAAACCACCCAAATCACTGTGAAGAACACTCAGAACACCAAAGTTAACAGGCCAACTGCAACCTTGTTTCGAGTTTATAGTTTTGCATGGGGGCTGAAGAGGGGGAAAAAGGCATGTTTTGATTTTAAATTTTAATTTTAAGAATTTTTATTCTCTGCATGTTAATTATTTTCTTAATTATTAATTTTTACTTTTTTGTTTGATTGGTAGAGTTAAGAAAAAATGTCTTGTTCTCCAGGATATATAACTGTCTTGATATAACGAAGAAATAACCTTAAATATTTTGAAAAGAAACGCTTAAGTAATTTGGAAAAATCTTTTATTATTTTTGTATTTTATTTCCATTGTAAAAAGAAAATAAAAAGGAAAAGGAAAAAAAAAACTGCTTCATTGCTTAATAATATATGAAAAACTTCAAGTCAAGCGGTCCAACCAACATGCAGAAAAAAAATAAATAAAAAAGGAAATTATATCAGAAAGGACTGTGTGTCATTAAACCTCTTAAAATATAATTTAATAAAAATTGTAAGATAATTTGTTCAGGCAAGTTTTGGGCATAAAATGTCATGTGGTGCGACTCAAAACCTTACTTAGAAAAATATATATTTTTAATATGTACATTAACATGTATAGTATATTATTAAATATAAATATTAGATTAATTAAATATAAACATTTGTTGAAAATGGTTTAAAAGTTTCAAAAGCCACATGAAACCAGAATGAATACAAAAAGTACATTCCTTGAGTTGGTGGTTGTGTTTACACTAGGTTTATTCCTGTCATTGATGCATCTAGATCACTTATGCTGTTGTTGACAGCTTATTGTATTAATACTTATTCAGTCATTAAAAAAATGCTGATTTGTTTCCCCAGGATTCTTATTTAATGGCCGGTTTGCAGCCTGATTGCTTACTGAAAGCCTGATATTTATTTGGCATCTGTCCTGAGAAGTATTGGTGTTTTTTTGTTTTTTTTTGGTCTCCAAACATCCCATTGAAATGCATGAGTCAGATTTTGAAGACTTGGCAGACCAATGAGACAGCTCGTCCCCACCTCTAAAGCGAAGCGCCATTGTAACGTTGGTCTAATTGCCCTGGTATACGCTAGACAAAGTAGACAAAAGTTCACAGTGGGTCATTTTGGCTTGCTAAGATGAAAGCCGCTTCCATTTTTAATGAGGATTAACCCAAAAGGTCCCTTTTACTCACAACTATGGAGGCTGGCAGTGTCTTATGCATGTCCTCTCTCACACAGGAGTCCTCTGAGCTGTTGGAGGGCCCCACTCATGTGACCCTCTCCCCCATATTGGACCGTGCGGCCCCCCGCACATCATACACAACACAAGTTAAATGAGTTCAGTGCACAAATAGGGGCCTTTCATCCTGGCCTTACAGTCCCATACTCGTTTGGAGGTCAATGTGTCAGTACGTGTAACGGAGGCCCTTCATGATTCTCTGTGTGAAAAGCTTGTTCGATCTTGTTTGGTGTGACAACCGCTTCAAATTTTTGTGTGGAAAACAAATGCTGACACTGTTTTGCAACAGAGATATGGTGAAATACCATAAAATAGTGCGTCAGAATAGTGTGTCATAAATTGTATATTGGCTCATAAATTTTGATTTCCTTTGATCTTCCGTATGAATGCAATATCTTTTCTCTTGAGTAAGAGACGAAAACCACAAATTATTCATTTTAAAAGAGTAATACATGAAGGTGGGTGGAAATGTGTTCAGTGAACAAATCATGCGTCTTTAGCATTGCTTGATAAGGAAAACATCACTTGTATGGTTGCTCACATGTTCAAGTAGAGATAACTGCAGGCTGGAGCAATGGGTGTGGTAAAAGTTTAGGGCGTGCCGAAAGGTAGGGGCATATTGGTCGACAAAGCTATCTGTCAGGGTGTGGGGGTAGGGTTAGGGGTAGTTTATATTGTACTGATTCACCTTTCAGAACGCCTCCTTTCAGCACGTCCATTGCTCCAGGCTGCAGCTTCCCCCGCCTCCACGTGTTTGAACCTTAAATAATCAACTTCGATATGTAACTCTCACCGTTTTTGACAATGGTAGAAGGAATCTCTGCATTCAAAATGATGTATTTTCAGCTAAACCATTAAGATCTTTAGGCCATTCGTAACCTCAGTGTAATATTACAACGTCAAACCTAAAACTAGCCTTTAACCTCAATTTGGCAATGTTCAAAAAGAAAGTGTTCATCCAGAAAATCGGGTCAGACTGACCTCCAACTCGAACCCCAGCACACACACACTCACACATAGGGACAGCCTGTTAGAGTACTGAAGGGGAGTAAAATAAAAAACTCCGGCTGACCAATTAAGACTTGTTTACATCATTTTTTTCTGGTCTAACAAGTAATAAAATTACCTAGCCTGGCTTTACATTATTGTTATATTGTTCTCTTTGATGTGAACTATCTATCTATCTATCTATCTATCTATCTATCTATCTATCTATCTATCTATCTATCTATCTATCTATCTATCTATCTATCTATCTATCTATCCATCCATCCATCCATCCATCCATCCATCCATCCATCCATCCATCCATCCATCCATCCATCCATCCATCCATCCATCCATCCATCCATCCATCCATCCATCCAATTCAATTCAATACAAGTTCATTTGTATAGAGCTTTTCATAATACAAATCGTTGCAAAGCAGCTTTACAGGAAATTAAGTTTCTACAATATATTTAGTAGTAGCTCAGTGGTGACTATGTCAAGTTGACGTACATATGGCAAACATATAGTTTCACAATTATGGCTCTATATTCCACCAGAATAGACTTAAAATGAAACAATCAGGATGAAATGTAAGCTTTAATTCGAGGGGTTGAACAAAAATACAAAATGCTTAGGAATTACAACCATTTTATACTCAGCCACCATTTTCAGGGGTTCAAATGTAATTGGACAAATAAATATAATCATAAATAAAATTAATTTTTAATATTTTTTTGAGAATCCTTTGCAGACAATGACTGCCTTAAGTCTGGAACTCACGAGACTGGGTTTCCCCATTTGTGATGCTTTGCCAGGCCTTTATAGCAGCTGACTTAATTTGTTGTTTGTTTATGGGTATTTCTGCCTTTAGTTTTGTCTTCAGCAAGAAGACTTCTGGGTTACTTTTGCTGTATGTTTTGGGTTATTGTCCATTTGTACTATGAAGCGCCGACCAATCAACTTTGCTCCATTTGACTGAATCTGGGCAGAGTGTATATCCCTATACACTTCAGAATTCTTCCAGCTGTTTCTGTCTTCTGTCACGCCATCAATAAACACCAGTAACCCAGTGCCATCACACTGCTCCACCATATTTCACAGATGATGTTGTATGCTTTGGATCATGAACTGATCCAAGCCTTCTCCATACTTTTTTCTTCTCGTCATTCTGGTACAGGTTTATTTTCATTTCAGCCATCCAGAGACTGCTTTTCAGAAGTGGTTTGGCTTTTTTTAGATGTTTTTGGCCAAATCTAATCCGGCCTTGTTTGCACCTTGTGGCGGACCCCCTGTATTTGCTCTCATGAAGTCTTCTCTAAGTCTTCTCTCTTTAGATTATAGACTTTGACAGTGACACGGCTACCTCCTGGAGAGTGTTCTTCTCTTGGCTGGATGTTCTGAAAGGGTTTTTCTTTACCATGGAGAGGATCCTCAGATCATCCACCACTGTTGTCCTCTGTGGACATCCAAGCCTTTTTATGTTGCTGAGCTCGCTAGTGCATTTTTTTTTTCAGAATGTACCAAACTGTTTATTTGGCCACAACTAATGTTTCTGCTATCTCTCTGATGTATTTGTTTTGTTTTTGAAGCCTAAAAATAGTTTCACCTGCATGGAGAGCTCCTTTGACTGTATGATGAAATTATTTTTGAGTCAACTCTCGAATTACTTATGGTCCTTTGCAAAAGGGGGGAGGTACATAATACCCTCGGAATTAAAGCTCAGAGTGTGCACTTTAAGCCCATATTCATATTGGTCAAGCACCAGTTACCACCTAATGAAAACCATTCAAAAAAGTCCTTAACAAATATACAGTATGAGTGGATTTTAATGCGAGAAGACATGTTGGATGGCCTGAAAGTGAGTACATTTTCAGCAACATTTTCAGTACATTTTCCTTCTACTATATTGGAGAGAAAAGGAGAACTCTCCTCATGTTTTTGCATAGTACTGCATTTAAAACTTAATGGCTAAACGTTTCTTTATAAAAGTTCAAAATGTGGTTGCAGATGAAATAAATATTTTTCATCAGGTTAAACATTGATTATTAATCACTGAAACCCATCTCGCAGAAACAGTAAACCTGTTGGTGTGGGTGAAGGGATGAGAGCGAGGACTCAATTGCAGGAGGCAACAGGGCTTTATTAATACAAATAAATTAAACAAACAACAAAAACTACCCCGTAGGGGAAACCAGACTGGTAAGGCAAGGCAGGACTTCAAATCGGGTAACATCGATGAAGAACCGGCACAGGACTGCAAACACAAGTAGATTATAAAGGGAGCAAATGAGGAGGGTAACGAGATAATACAGGTGGGGCAAAAAAGCATTAAAAACTGCTAGATCTGATTACGTTTCCTCTCTTCTAGAAGAAAACAAACGCAACCCCCAGTATTTATTCAATACAGTGACTAAATTAATGAAAAATAAAGCATCAACGGGTGTTGGCATTTCCAAAGAGCACAGCAGTAATGACTTTATCAACTACATTACTTCCAAGATAAAATTGTAACCATGCAGCCGTCAGCAGTGAATGAAGAGGTATCATATCGATCACAAGTGCAGTATGGAGTACCTCAAAGCTCAGTACTAGGACCGTTACTTTTCACGCTTTACATGTTACCCTTGGGAGATATTATCAGGAGACATGGTGTTAGCTTTCACTGTTATGCTGATGATACTCAGCTATATTTCTTCACGGCCTGGTGAAACACACCAAATTGAGAAACTAACGGAATGCATAGTCGATATAAAAAAACTGGATGATGAGTAACTTCTTACAGCTAAATTCTGAAAAAACAGAGGTGTTAATTATCGGACCTAAAAACCCCACATGTAATAACATAGAGTACTATCTAACACTTGACGGCTGCTCTGTCAATTCTTCTTCATCAGTTAGGAACCTAGGTGTGCTGTTTGATAGCAATCTTTCATTTGAAAGCCATGTTTCTAGCATCTGTAAAACTGTGTTTTTCCATCTCAAAAACATATCTAAATTGCGACCTATGCTCTCAACGTCAAATGTAGAAATGCTAATTCATGCGTTTATGACCTCAAGGTTAGACTATTGTAATGCTTTATTGGGTGGTTGTTCTGCACGCTTGATCAACAAACTACAGTTGGTCCAAAATGCAGCAGCTAGAGTCCTTACTAGAACCAGGAAGTATAACCATATTAGCCCGGTTCTGTCAACACTACACTGGCTCCCTATCAAACATTGTATAGATTTTAATCTTGTTAATTACTTATAAAGCCCTGAATGGCTTAGTTCCTCAGTACTTGAGCAAGCTCTTATCACATTATAGTCCTCCATGTCTGCCGCAGTCTCAAAACTCTGGCCATTTGATAATACCTAGAATATCAAAATCGACTGCGGGCGGCAGATCCTTTTCCTATTTAGTACCCAAACTCTGGAACAATCTACCTAACACTGTTCGGGAGGCAGACACACTCTGTCAGTTTAAATCTAGATTAAAGACACATTTCTTTAACCTGCCTTACACATAACACACTAATACGCTTCTATTATTCAAATCCTTTAAAGGATTGCTAGGCTGCATTAATTAGATCAACCGGAACCAGGAACACTCCCCATAACACACAATGTTCTCGTTACATCGTAAGAAGAATGGCATCTACGCTAATATTTGTCTGTTTCTTTCTTATTCTGTTTCTCAGTCCGTGTCCGGATCAGATGGTGGATCGGTGCCGGGAGATGATGTCCCTGATCGTCGGTGGGGCCGAGATACCTGGATGAGCCCTGGGGACATATCCCCAGTGGAGACCTCGACTTAAAATACAATAAAACTAAAAATAAAACAAAATATCTAAAAATATAATAAAATACCTAACTACATAATACTATTATTAGAAATTGCAACAATATAAAAATAGGAATATAATACATTTATACATTTAAAATTGTAATTAAAAAATAATATACAAATATGAAAAATGAATAAATACATTTTAAAATAATAAATAGTATTATATATATATATATACATACAACATAAATATATTAAATGAATTAAACTATAAATTAAAATGATAATAAACAGACAAATATATATTATAAAAACAGACCGAGAAACAATAAATGCATTAAACTATACATTACAATTATAGCAAATGAATAAATCACATAAATGAAAAACTTCAAATAATTAATAAAACACAAATATAACAAATACATAAAATTATAAATTAAAATGCCCCATTGGGACAAGACCACAGGAATCAGATAAGCCGTTTGCACAATCTGACATGGCTGGGGTTGGTATTGAACTGCGGGTTTCATCTGGCCAGAGGAGAACTGGCCCCGCAACTGAGCCTGGTTTATACCAAGGTTTTTTTTCTCCATTCTGTCACAGAGGGAGTTTTGGTTCCTTGCCGCTGTCACCTCTGGCTTGCTCAGTTGTGGACACTTTTACATGACAGCTATATATCAGAGAGCTGCCTTTGTGGTTTTGACTGAATTGCCTTGCAACTTTTTTTACACGATTACACCCGATTGGGACACGATTATCGTAAATTTAATTTCACAGATACTATTTAAACTAAACTGAGCTAGACAATGACATCTCTGAATTCAATAATAAAATGCCATTAACTGAAAATTGAGTGTTTAATCTTATCTTAATACATTACTGACACTCTATCCTCCAATTTGATACTGTATGACACAATCTGTATTGTTAAAAGCGCTATATAAATAAATAAAGGTGTATAAACCAACAGCTTGAGGCTGTCTACACTGGAAGTAACAAAGTGACCATTGCAAATCATTTTGTGTCAGTACTAAGGGTGTGCAATATTGACAAAAAAAAATAGTCTCAACATTTTCTGGGATTTTATCGATAAAGATAGTTAGACAATATTTTGCTGAGTGTGTTATTGTGCTGGTATCTTAAGGACAGCTGGCTCCTAAAATTTTTGATATTCTTCATATTTTGTGTGGTCAGTTCACAGCAGTGACAGAAAATAATCTTTTCCAATAAGTTTATATTGATTTTTACCTTTTATGGGCATCTTTTCCTTCATAAAGCCATTTTTTTCTAAAAGTGTCCATCATCTTTTGAGTCAAATTCTTGCATCTAATCAGTCAATTATAATAATAATGCATTTAGGCTGTTACTTGTTACGGGGCTGGCGAAACGTGAGACGTGCGGATCCATATGCAAAGCTTTATTAAAAAACATGGTAAGACAGGCAGGGTCAAACAGTGGCAAACAGGTATGGCAAGGGCAAGACAAAGCAATCCGTGGAGCAAGCGTGGGTCAACGATCAGCGAACAGTATCCAAAGGGGCAAGGCAGAGAGATAGTCCAGAAACAGGAGCAATAGTCCAAACGGGGAGCGAACAGAGTCCAAACGGCAGAGGCAAAGGATAAATCCAGTAAACAAGGGCAGGGTCAGACACGGCAGGAACACAAGGCAAGACTAAGACTGTGACAATGACTATGGCTCTGTAAAGTAGCTATCGCTGGGTGAGTGATAAACGCTAAACAATACTCGGCCCTGATGCTGAGGAAGTCCATGGCTTAAATAGTGTGTGTGATTGTGAAATGAGCATCAGGTGTGTGTGATGAGTGAATGGACAGCTGTGATCTGTGCAATGCATAGTGGGAAATGGAGTCCAGTGTGCTGTGTCGTGTGAGAGTCAATGTGGTGAACGGGTGACCTCTGGTGGTGGTAAACCAGGAGAGCATGGACCAGATTCGTGACATTACTAAACAAAAGAAATTAGTATCATTAAAATTAATCTTTGCAGAAGTTGCATCTGAAGTGGCATTTAGATGTATTTACACAAGTTAATGCAGCTTAGAGGGACATGGGATGCTTTAACTTGCAGTCACAAATGCATAAATGTTTTGATATTTTAAACATGAAATGTTGAATACTGATATTTTAAATTATTTAGAAAATGAAAAGATACTGTAAATGTGAAATTAAAACCACCAGTAAGTGGCATCAAGTCACTGTTAATAAGTGAGGCATTGCAATTGAACCGAATCATTTCAGTGGTTGATTCATTCAGGAACGATTCATTCATGTTGCCCAGAGACGCAAAACAGCGTGTTTGGAATATTTTTTTGTTGTCGAAATAGCGCAAAAACAGGAAATATGGTGTCTAAAACGTAAGTGTCTTGATATTAACTTATTGTTTATTGAACTGTTGAATAAAATCAATATCACTTTTGTAACTGTCAGGGTGCACGGGGAACGAGGAGCGAGGAGACAGGGAGAATCTTCGGAAACACAAATCTTTAATATCAAACGTAGATAGACAGAACTAACGAGACACACCTGGAACACAATCAGACACGGCTGGGACTAAATGAACTGAATGGGGACAGGAACAGGAACAGGAAAAACAAACAAAAAAGCCTTTTTACCGGAGTGCGTTATTCAAGTGATATCAAAACTCCAGCCATTTCACCGTTTGTATCACTCCGCTTGTGATATTTATCATCTAACATTCATCAACCTGCTGAGAGCAGGCTCACCTTAGCCAGATCCTCTGGAATTTACTGCTGGCTCTGATGTCTCTATAGTGGTTACACATAATATTAATTTTGGGTAAATCCAATTGTCTCAATCTATTATTTGCTCTAGAGTAGTTTTGGCAGAGGGCAAAATCACATCATGCTATATTCTATTCAATTTTAATTCTGTATATCAGAGAGCTGCCTTTGTAATTTTGACTGAATTGCTTGATGGCTGTTGTTATTGTTTATGAAATATTATTATTCAATAAATCATATTGGTAACACTTTATTTTAAGGTGTCCATAATGCAGAGTAATTATCCAAGTAAGTACTTAGTAGTAGCCATTGTACTTACATGAAACAAAATGTACTTCCCATGTTACTAAGTTATGGAACAGCCTGTACTTACAGTTTGTAATTATGTAGATGTAATAGGCAGCTACTGTTACACATATGTAACAGACCAAGTCTCTTACACTACTTATGCAACCAAAAGATTGTTACATATGTGTTGCAGACTTTATACCACGTAATTATGAATATAAGTACACAGACATAAGCTACTTAAAATGAAGTGTATCAAGATTGTACTTAAGTGTACTTCATGTGTATCTATACTGTATACCTTATCCAGCTGCACCTTAGTTTGATTATGCCACCAGTGCACAGCTTAAATACATGTAATACCTTTCTAATTACATTATGTCACAGAATGGCCCGTCTTCCCCGTCACTCATCACTGTCACCTGTTTATCTCCAATCATCACCCGCACCTGCAACTCATCAATCTCCAATCACCACACTCATAAAAGCACTTCCCTCAGCTCACTACTTCTGTCACAAGGATGAGTCGAGAATCCAAGAGCGAGTGCAAAAGGTTTATTTAGTAACAACCAGGAACAGACAATCCGTTGTTGAATCGTGAAGAGTATCCAACTCTGTGCGGGTAAATCCCAGGTGAGTGCTGAATAATCCAGTGCAGGTGGAACGTGAAGCAGGAACCCAGAGGGCTGACAAGAAACGAGACAACATTAACGAACCGACAACACACACTAAAAACGCCAGCCTGATATAGGCAGCGCAACGAGCTGCAGCTGGTGCGCTTTGATTAACCAGCCAGCTGTAGCTACTAAGTGATACGTACATACACACGAAGCAAGATGAACACACAGACCCATGAACCGTGACAGTACCCCTTCCCCTAGGAGCACCCCCTGGCGCTCCTAGGAGAACCTACCTGGCGATTGAATTCGTCAATGAGAGAGTGATCCAGTATGTCTCTAGCAGGAACCCAACTTCTCTCCTCAGGACCGTAACCTTCCCAGTCCACCAAGTACTGAAATCCTCGTCCCCTCCGCCTCGAGTCCAGAATACGTTTTACCGAATAAGCTGGTTCCCCATCTACGAGACGCGGTGGGGGAGGAACCGGGACAGGCGGGTTAATGGTAGAATGAAAAACGGGTTTTAATTTGGATACATGAAACACCGGATGAATTCTCCTGTACGCCGGAGGAAGTTTGAGGCGGACTGCCACCGGACTAATAATCTTAGTGACAGTAAAGGGATTTTTACGGATCAGAGACATACTTACGGATCAGAGAGGAATATTTTTAGAAGAAAGCCACACTTTTTGACCCACGACGTAAACGGGAGGTTTCGACCGGTGGCGATCGGCCTGCACCTTGGTGCGCGCCCCCACCCTGAGGAGGGTCTGTCTGGCCCTGCTCCAGGTGCGGCGGCACCTCTGGACAAAGGCGTGGGTAGAGGGAACCGCGACTTCGGACTCCATACTCGGAAAAAGAGGTGGCTGGTACCCTAAACTACACTCAAACGGAGATAGGCCCGTAGCAGAAACTGGTAACGAGTTATGTGCGTACTCAACCCATGAGAGTTGCTGGTTCCAAGAGGAGGTATTCTGAGAAGCCAAACATCGCAACATTCGTTCTAAATCCTGGTTGGCCCTCTCCGTCTGACCGTTACTCTGAGGATGAAAACCAGAAGAAAGACTAACAGTCGCCCCCAAGAATTTACAAAACTCTCTCCAAAATTTGGAAACAAACTGAGGCCCCCTGTCAGAAACCACATCCATCGGGAGGCCATGTATGCGAAAAACGTGGTCAATGACAGCAACCGCTGTTTCTCTGGCAGAGGGTAATTTGGGCAGAGGAATGAAATGGGTTGCCTTCGAGAACCGGTCCACCACGGTCAAAACCACCGTGTTACCTTGAGAGGGTGGGAGGCCCGAAACAAAATCTAGCGAAATGTGGGACCAGGGTCTTGAAGGAACTAACAACGGCTGAAGGAGTCCAGCATGGGTCGATTGGAAGACTTAGAAACAGCACAGACTGAGCAAGCCAAAACAAAAAGGCGAATGTCACGAGCCATACCTGGCCACCAGAACCGTTGTTTAACGAGAAACATGGTACGATTAACTCCAGGATGACAGGCTACCTTGGAACAATGACCCCATCGGATAACTTCGGACCTTAATTTCTCTGGCACAAACAAACGACCCGGTGGGCATCCGGGCGGGGGCGTTACCCCTTGAGAGGCCGTGCGGACCTTCGACTCGATTTCCCAGGTGACCGCTGAAATAAAAACCATCTGCGGTACAATGGGCTCAGAAAAAGACGGGCGCTCTGAATGATCAAAAATACGGGATAACGCGTCTGGCTTGATGTTCTTAGATCCAGGACGGTAAGAAATAGAAAAATCAAATCGACCGAAAAAAAGAGCCCACCGGGCCTGCCTAGCATTTAACCTTTTGGCCGACTTGATGTATTCAAGATTCTTGTGGTCGGTCCAAACGACAAAAGGAACCCCCGAACCTTCCAACCAATGACGCCATTCTTCCAAGGCCAGCTTGACTGCCAGCAACTCTCTGTTACCAATGTCATAATTACACTCGGCGGGAGACAAACGATGAGAAAAATACGCGCAAGGATGCACCTTGCCGTCTGCAAGGTAGCGCTGGGATAGAACCGCACCAACCCCCACCTCTGACGCGTCAACCTTTACCACAAACTGCCGGGACGGATCAGGGGCAACAAGGATGGGGGCTGAAACGAAGCAGCTTCTGAGTTTAGAGAATGCAGCATCTGCTGCACTGGTCCACCTGAAGGCAGTCTTGGTAGAGGTTAAGGCAGTCAAAGGGGCAGCTAGCTGGCTGAAATTGCGAATGAAACGCCGATAGAAATTGGCAAAGCCCAGAAACCTCTGCAGGGCCTTGCGGGAATCTGGGGTTGGCCAATTTACCACAGCCTGAACCTTGTCGGAATCCATGCGCACCCCCTCAGCCGAGACGATGTATCCCAAAAAGGGAACAGACTGTGCATGAAAAACGCATTTCTCCGCCTTGACAAAAAGCCCATTCTCTAACAGCCTCTGAAGCACTCACCTGACGTGCTGAACATATTCCTGGAGAGAATGAGAAAATATCAGTATGTCATCCAGGTAGACATAAATTAACTGATCTACCATATCGCTCAGCACATCGTTGACGAGTGCTTGAAAAACCGCGGGGGCGTTAGACAGGCCGAAGGGAAGAACCCGATATTCGAAGTGCCCCCCGGGGGTATTAAAAGCAGTTTTCCATTCATCCCCCTCTCTTATGCGAACCAAATGATAAGCGTTGCGGAGATCCAATTTCGTAAAATATTACGCCCCCTGCAGACGCTCGAAAGCCGACGACATCAACGGCAAAGGATAAGTATTCTTAACCGTGATGTCGTTCAACCCCCGATAGTCAATACAGGGACGGAGAGAACCGTCCTTCTTTTTCACAAAAAAGAAACCCGCACCAGCTGGAGAAGAAGAGGGACGGATGATCTTGGCTGCTCGAGAATCAGAAATATATTTCTCCATAGCCTCCCTTTCCGGAGTGGAAAGCGAATATAACTTGCCCTTAGGCGGAGACGTACCTGGTAATAAATCTATAGCACAGTCATAGGGACGATGCGGAGGTAGAGAAGCGGCCCGAGACTTACTAAACACTCCCTTCAGGTCGAGGTACTCACATGGCACGTTAGACAGGTCCGTATGTTCATCCAGAAACACAGAACCAGACACAGGAGAACATGCAGACAACAAACAGGAAGAATGACAATAATCACTCCAAGCGAGAATAGCATCTTTGCCCCAGTTTATGTGGGGATTATGGAGCATGAGCCAGGGGTGTCCCAGGACCACAGTAGCAGCAGGAGTGTCGGTCAGGAGAAAGTAAATTTTCTCTGAGTGTTGTCCAGAGGTAATGAGTCTTAAAGAGGCAGTAGCATGTGTGACTGAAGGTAAGGATTGGCCATTAAGCGCTACCACAGAGATAGGTTGAGAGAGCGCCATCACAGGTATCTTGAGGCTGTGGGCGAGACCAATGTCTAAAAAATTACCCTCTGCTCCCGAGTCCACTAAAGCCTCACAATCATGAGTCCAAGACTGCATCTTCAGTTTTACCGGAAGATGAGTGGCTGAAAAAGAGGATTTGTTAAATGAAATTCCACCCGTCAGTACCTCTTACCTACTGGCGGGCACTGGCTTTTACTGGACATTGTAGGGCGATGTGACCGGCAGCACCACAATATAAACACAGACCCCTTTCCCTGCGTCTCTGCCTCTCCTGCGGTGAAAGACGAGATCTGCCCATCTGCATGGGCTCTGGATCTAGAGGAGAAAATACAGACTCATCAGGGAGTGATGAAAAGTGCCCGTGTGGAAAGACCGAAGGTCCCCGGAATGTCTGCTGGCCCCGCCTCCGCAACCTGGTATCCACCCGAATGGCCAGATCTATGATTTTATCCACTCCGGTGGGTAATTCCGATGCATATATTTCGTCCTTCACAGCATCAGAAAGCCCAAATAAGAACATGTCCCATTGAGCTTCCGAATTCCAACCACTCTCCGCAGCCAACGTGCGAAATTCAATGGAGTAATCGGTTACGGTGCGTTCCCCTTGACGTAACTCCGCGAGCAGTCGCGCTGCTTCTCTGCCCGAGGCAGCGCGATCAAACACCTTCTTAAGTTCCTGAGAAAATGTCTGGAAAGAACAGCAGCACGGAAGCTTCTGCTCCCACACGGTAGTTCCCCAACTAGCTGCCCGTCCTGAGAGCAGCGTGATAACAAAAGCCACCTTAGATTCCTCAGTGGGAAACGATGAAGGTTGGAGGGAAATATAGAGCGAGCATTTAGCCAGGAAAGGACGACATAACTGGGGCTCCCCGGAATAAAAGGCTGGACATGGTAGACGAGGTTCGGCTGAACGGACAGGCTGATCCACAAGAACAGGAGGGTTAGACGGGAGCGGTTGCTGAACCGAAGCGGTTTCCACCTTCAAACGCTGAAACTTAGTAGTTAACTCAGAAACCTGGGTAACCAGGGCCTGGACCGCACGCCCCGTGGCCATCATTTGCTCCTCCTGGCGCTCCATGCGGGTGTTGCTGCTAGCCAGAAAGTCTCTTAGTTCCGCCGCACTCGCTGGATCCATAATTGGTCGGTTCGTTCTGTCACAAGGATGAGTCGAGAATCCAAGAGCGAGTGCAAAAGGTTTATTTAGTAACAACCAGGAACAGACAATCCGTTGTTGAATCGTGAAGAGTATCCAACTCTGTGCGGGTAAATCCCAGGTGAGTGCTGAATAATCCAGTGCAGGTGGAACGTGAAGCAGGAACCCGGAGGGCTGACAAGAAACGAGACAACATTAACGAACCGACAACACACACTAAAAATGCCAGCCTGATATAGGCAGCGCAACGAGCTGCAGCTGGTGCGCTCTGATTAACCAGCCAGCTGTAGCTACTAAGTGATACGTACATACACACGAAGCAAGATGAACACACAGACCCATGAACCGTGACAGCTGCCGCCTTTTCAAGTTCATCAACCGCAACGAGGCCCGTTTACCCACGAACCCGGAAGTGGGTCTCCAATAGTGCTGATCTGAGGGCGAGTGTATTGGATCCATCAGGTATATCTGTTAGGTCAGCGCTGAAGTCCTTTTCCCTTGTTACAGGCAAACGGCCTCCGGTTACTATGTTTGCTCTGCCACCTCCCGAGTCAACGAAGAAAATTCCGCCATCCCCGGCGAAGTATGTTCCGTCAGCGACGATGAGGAATCCGCCGCAACCGGCGATGAACGTTGCGCCGTGGGAGATGGGGATGATTCCACAGTTCACAAGCAATCAGGCTCCGCCAACACAGAACGAGGGGCTAATGGATGAGGCTCTTCCCCCTGAGTTCTCGGCTCCCGTTCTTTCTCCAATGTCTTCTCCTCACCAATGCCTTCCATTGCCTGCTCCCGCTGAGTTCCCGCTGGTCCCGTCCAGCCCACTTGAGTTCCCGCTGGTCCCGTCCAGCCCACCTGAGTTCCCGCTGGTCCCGTCCAGCCCACCTGAGTTCCCGTTGGTCCTGTCCAGCCCACCTGAGTTCCCGCTGGTCCCATCCGAGTCGAGTCTCCTGATCCGCCATGGCTCCCCGAGTCTCCTGATCCGCCATGGTCTCCCGAACCTCCTGATGCCCTGGATGACCTTCCTAGGCGCCCACCCCCCCCTCCCCGGTATTGTTGTTACGTCGCGGGACGCGCCGTCCGGGAGGGGGAGGTAATGTCACAGAATGGCCCGTCTTCCCCGTCACTCATCACTGTCACCTGTTTATCTCCAATCATCACCCGCATCTGCAACTCATCAATCTCCAATCACCACACTCATAAAAGCACTTCCCTCAGCTCACTACTTCGTCCGATCTTGAAGTGACGTTACAGCACTACACTGTCTGTTAGGATTGCTACCTGGACCGTCTCTGCTCCCCTAAAAGCTGAGTATAGATACCTGTGAATACTTACCTGTCATTACTCACCTTCTGCCTTGTCCTCTTCCAGTCATCCTCCTCGTCTGTCCCCGGTGCCTTGTTTGAATCCTCGTGTGTCTCTGCCGCTCTGACGCTGCCAATCTCTAGGATCTGTCAAGACAGAGAGACTTATTGTGACTGACATTCCTCTTACTGGAACCTCACGGATTGATACTCACCAAGTCCGAAGAATCTTCACTTTTGCTGATTGCTGCTCACCTTGTAAATAAACACCTTGTGATTTCACTTACCTTCTATGTCCGAACCGTTCCGTTACACATTAAAATGACAGAATATTAAACAGGCATAAGCTACTTCTGATAAATAAAGTTTAACAAGATTGTACTTAAGTGTACAAGTAGCTGTGTAACAGTAGCTGCCTATTACATCTACATAATTATAAAGTGTAATTACAGGCTGCTCCATAAATTAGTTACATGGTAAGTACATTTTATTTCATATAAGTACAACAGCTACTATTAAGTGCGTATGTAGGTAATTACTCTGTATTATGACACCTTAAAATAAAGTGTTACCATAAATTTTATATAAATAATAGTAGTATGTAATTGTAATATTTAGTACTTGGAAATGGTGAGTGTGTTCGTGATGGTGATTAGTTACATTGGTCCACCATTGTAACTAATGACAAGACAAGAGGTGACAAGAGACTGTTTTATGAATGAGTCAGCAGTAAATACTTTTATTTTGAAAGAGACTGAAACAGGGTTGTAAACAAGTACATTATTTTTACCTTCAACAACACCTTTTAAGACGCAGCCAACAAATGCACTGCGCAGCGCTGTCATTGGAAAACACAGATGAAAGGATAGTACAACAAATATATCGCTTTCCTCAGCAGACGTTCAAACTAATGTTCAAAACTGATACTTTAACCTGTTAACTCGTGCACCCGTTTTTTAATCTCTTTAACCTATAGTTGCGCCAGAGCCAATGAAGTCATACAGTTAACATGCTTCTAATTCAGTATTAATGTGCGCCTAGAATGGCCCAGATGAAGTATTGAGTACATGCGACCATCTCAACATTTTACAGAGTTTAATGTAGTAATATGGTTGCTCAGTTTTTGTAGATTTGTTTTAATTGTGCAATAGATTTGAACAAAGAAATCAAGTGCTACGCACATGTATTCAAGTAAAGAAAACATGGCACTTATTAAAAGAATCACCCCTTTATTTAAATATTCACTGAACAAAATTATAAAAGCAACACTTTTGTTTTTGCCCCCATTTTTCATGAGCTGAACTCAAAGATCTAAGACTTTTTCTATGTACACAAAAGGCCTATTTCTCTCAAATATTGTTCACAAATCTGTCTAAATCTGTGTTAGTGAGCACTTCTCCTTTGCCGAGATAATCCATTCACCTCACAGGTGTGGCATATCAAGATGCTGATTAGACACCATGATTATTGCACAGGTGTGCCTTAGGCTGGCCACAATAAAAGGCCACTCTAAAATGTGCAGCAAGAGCGGCGTCGTGCCAGCTCAGCTGGTTAGCAAGCTTAAGGAAATCCTCCACATACCAATCCAACCTCCGACCGGCCTGCCGCAAACCCCACAACTTGTATTCAGCAGTAATCATGTTTCGGTCTGGTGTTCTGTCACAATCTCTCTGGGAGGAATGTGGAATGAGGAGACGCAGGAGAATACTTCAACAGAGACTTTAATCAAACAAAACGAAGGGATGTAACCACTGGAACTTAGGGATGACATATAACAACGGACGCTGCAGACAAGGAAACAAAGGGTTTAAGTAACTCAGAATTCAACGAGGAGATTACGGTACACAGCTGAAACAAATGGAACTAAATGGGGACCAAACGAGAACAGGAACACCAAATATGGGCATGGAGGGATTAGCTAGGTCAAGGAAGGCATATGGCGAGCAAAGCACAACACAATACAGGAACACAAGTCTAACAGAAACGGCTGTATATATATATCGTCACTGTCGGGCGGAAACCTCCTATGTCCAAATTTTGTCAGTTTCATATTTTTTCATGAAACAATGCTATTGGTCAGTCCCCACGTGGGTCTGTTATTTTTTTTTTTTTACAAATTATTAACCAATCTAAAGTGTTGAAAATAGCTTGAGAGCAAATCTCTTAACTCCATTGGACACTTCATCTGTCTGAGAAGTCTCGTAACTCCACCTCTTCTTCACTCCGGCATTATGCCTCCTCAAGATTGAAAGTCGCAACGAATCCTCGTTGAGCAACACATCCAGGTAACACACATCAACAAGGTAAATGTCCTCAAAACACTGGTTATTCATGATTCAGTTATATGAATTATATAATAACAGTTTATATATTATATATAACAGTTTTATTTCGATCCATTTTTATTTATGGGAGAAAAAAGTGCTGTCTACTGGCGTCAAGTAAGACTATCTTTGGATAACTCCAAACTAACTTTTCTAGACAATAACGAGTGAAAATAGTTAGGTTAGATACATTTGAGTAGGCTTGTTTTTTTTTAAATCGATAGCTGTAATGCTTCGGTGCAGAAGGAAGCCCGTGAGCCATGAAGGTAAATTTGTGAGCAGATTAGGCTAATTTCCACCCATTAGACAGCCTAGTCAGCTCATCTTTTTTGTATTGCATCACTTATAGCTCTTAAACCTTTAAAATAGAGTTTAGGAAGATGTATTTAACCACAGTCGTTAGCTTTGGTTAACTGTTGAAGCCTTTTCTCTTGTCAAAAGGCTCAATGCAACCACCGACTTTGTTTGCGTGCAGATTAATTTCCGCCTATTAGACAGTCAGTTTATCGTTTTATTTTGGTATTGCATCACTCATAGCTCTAACGTTAAAAATAGAGTTTAGGAAGATGTATGTATCCACAATCATTAGCTTTGATTAGCTCTTAAAGCCTGGCCTCTTGTCAAAAGGCTCAACGCGACCGCAGACTTTAATGAACACTGCTGGCAGCAGCGACGTCTGTGTCCGTACCATTCTTATCAATGACAGGGTAATCTCGTATCTCCCTGCTCCCAAGTCATAAATCTTGTATCTCCGATTAAACATGATTTTGGGGAAATGTTGTGTTAATGTTGGTACACAACAGTATATGATGGCAATATAAGGTATGATACCAACTTTAACGATACAATGTTTAATAACTAAAAAAATATGCAGTTTTTTTTATTTGCTGAAAAATAATGGTTTTGGAGATGCGAAGATTCCGCCCGACAGCGACGATATATATATATATATATATATATATATATATATATATATATATATATATTAGGGCTGTCAACGTTAATATTTTTTTTACGCAAATTAATCGTTTGATAAGGTTTGACCCCAACTTCTTGCCGTCATTGCAGCGCGGAAGGTAATCATTGCCTGCATCCCAATGTGCACACTATCCATCCTAAATTCTATGTGATATTAGTAATTTTCAATACTATTTAGGGCAGATAGGATGGATAGTATGCACGTTGGGACGCAGGGATTGTGTGATTATGAGGCACCGGGCTTGACGAAAGTGAAGCGAACGCGGAGAGAGAGAGAGCGAGTGTGTCCGAAAGAGAGAGAGAGAGAGAGAGCGACAGTGCGCGAGAGTTATGAATACTCGTATGTGATAAAGCTACACCGAACCAGTGTTGTAAGTGTCGCGGTTTCCCCGCACAATTGGGCTATTTTGAAAATACAGTCGCGGGAGAAATTACAGAGCCGTGGGTTGCGTTTTTTTGGTCTACTTTTATTGTCACAAACTCGGCCTCTGTGGCCCTCCCTGAGCACCATCACCGGAATATTAACCGAACTGCATTTCACACAATGCCCTGTACCTGAGACTGATTGCGGCACAGGTGTTTCCCATCACTGTTACCCATATAAGATGCAATCTCCAACAACTCACCGCGAAGTCTAGTATTGCCCCGGCTACACTACTAAGCGTTTATTCCTTGTTTATTGATCTCCTTTTTACGACCTTGGACCTGTTTATCCGACTCTGTGATTCCCTGCTACCTGCCTTTGTGACCTGGGGCCTGTTCCATAAAACAAGTTTACCAAATAAGCCAGGCTTATTTCAGTAATTCTGACTTATTTTCACTTGATTTGGTTTCTGAAAGCAAAATTACCATAGCTCAAGCTCAGTCACTGTGGCAACTTATGCTGGCAAACTAACCTGGTCAAGAGCAGGCTAACTGTCAGGCTAAGCTGAGCTCCTCTAACACTGACCAATAGGAACGCATCAATATTACCACTGACTCTCTCACATACAATCAGTTGAATTTATTATCGGTCCAAAAATAAAAGTATACAGAAAATACACCTTAAATAATCAAATAAATAATAAATAGGCTATAACCAACTGTATTTAATGTATTGTCCCCAAAATGTAGGCTAATGTCATTTTAACATTGTGGCTACTAGTACATTCAGTTGATCAGCAGTTTCTAGCCATGCAGCCTTTCTCTCTGAATTTATGACAGCTGTACCTATGGTTATTAGAACATTAAAACATTACAATCTAAAATGGCTCTTTAAAGCATTAAAGCATAAAAACACAATCAAAAGTGAAAATCACTGAATTAAAAATTTAAATAAATAATAGAAATCAGACTACATTTTAACTGATAAGAGGAACACATTTAACTCATTTGAGCCATTGCTGTATTAGCCAGCTTACATTTGATTAACAGTTACTGCTATCATAAAAATAAACTTAAATGTAGGATTAAAATTCTGTGTCACATTTAATGTCCAACAACAAATATGTTTAGCAAACTGTAGATTTTATTCAGAATTCTTGCACTATTATTCTATCCTGCTCTGTCTGTGTAGCGCGCATGCGCGCCACAGCGATCGTTCACTCGCGTAAGCCCCGCCCATTCCTGACAGCTAAATGGATATATTTGCATGACTTTCTGACATTTACAGATGAAAAATATACCTGTGACGTGTCAGTTATGCACTGAGGAAAACACAATGTTTCAAATGCGTTAAACAGCACAAATATTCGCTGTTTGCCATGGTGGATCGAATTGATCCATGATCGACATTAAGGGCTGCTTCAGAATATGCGTGTTCGTCACATTATCCTGACGTATTGGACCTGGATTGAAGTAGTCAGATTGCGTTAACTTGAATTGTCCTTTATGAAACCGCTTTAGTCCCGATTGATTTGTTAGGTTATTTCAAGTCAGGTTTTGGACTTTAATCCCCGCTTTTCTTAGCGTCTTTTATGGAACAGGCCCCTGATCTCTGGACTGTTGTTTACTTCCCCTGTCTGCCGCCTGCCCCGACTCTAGCCTGGATATCGTTTATGGATTCTGATTTATCTCTGACACCCCTGTCGCTGTTGACTGATCGCCGCCTGTTTGACCCTGTCTTATCAATAAAGCTGCAAATGGATCCCTCTGCCTCAGACCCCTCATTACATTTATAATGTACCGCAGCCGCCCAAAGTGTGTATACACATGATCGCAAAAGGAAGTTATTACAAACACTCGATGGTGGTTTAAAGGGAGTTCTGAGTAAAAATGTACTGTTAATCTCATAAATTGTCTTATGTAGCATGATGCTAATGTTAGCTCTAATGCACCTGCAAAACAGGTCCAATTCTTCTTCATAATGCATTTTATCATAATACTTTGTGTAAGGTCGTAAGAATATATTTTGTTGTATTTATTTAAAAATACTTTTGATAATAGTTGGGTAAATGTGTACTGGGATTGAAGCGATGTGGCTTGGTCTAAGTTTTATTGCTAGTATAAAGGCTGATAATGTCTGAATTAAAACAAAATAATAATAAGGATTATGTCTCATACCTGGTGGAGATGTGAAAGGTTCTGTTTCCTTAAACTTGTTTGTTATGCATTCCTTTATTTCAACACATTTATAGGTCAACTCTAGTATTTAAAATTTGCGATTAATTGTGATTAATCACAGTCCAGGATTACATTTCTTAATCGATTGACAGCACTAATATATATATATATATATATATATATATATATATATATATATACCTTAGAAACCTTAAAAAAAACTTCTAAGGTCAAACCTTAGACCTATATGTACTGTATTAACCTATATTATAGACTATATTATAAACTTTAAGACATGCCAGCATTTAGCATTTATCTTAACTAACTGTTATTTTCTCATTAAAACATATGTACATTTCCTGAGCTGTGGCTTAAGGTGTGGTCATGTTTACAATTTTTTTTCTCCCTAGTAATTTCAGTAGGATTCGACATGATTGGGAATTTCCCCCACACAGATTTCACGACAGGTTCAAGTTGGCCATACAATTTTGTCACACTGACCAACGAAAAGATGCTTGGTTTGAAAGTGACTTGCAAACAAATCTGTCTATGCAAACACAGGTGTTGTAACTCACATTTATTATCCACATTCACAAAAAAGAAGTGTACATATACTTTTATCTTTATTTTGTACAGTATATACTGGTCTGAATTTGTTGTTATTTAGTGCAAAAATCATTTTTAAGTATGGCTCAAGTGTCCAATATTTTTTGAAGTCACTATATGGACCCTATGAACTATATCTAGCCTGTGCATTTGTAATAATATGATACTCCAAAAGTGATTTCAGTGATAGTGGTTGATTTATGTTTTCTGAGAATCAAGGAGCAAGGTAGAAGAGTTCAATTGGACTAACAAGAACACTAGTCTAATTTCCAGTAAAACTGTGAATAAATCCATTGAGTAATGGGAAGAGCTCCCTGTTTCCCACAAGGACAAACAGCTTTTGTTTCTCTCATGCATGCTCAGAGGCAAAAGGCCTTTATTGGAAAATGGTTGTGGTGTTTTTCTGAAAGATCAGTAGGACTCATTAAAGAAGTCATTATAAAAGTAGAAGAAAAAAAATGACACATTGCAGTGCAGACAGATGACCTATTTATGGGGTGACTTGTAGTGCATCTATAAAATGTATAATAGACTTTTTATGGATTACAACAATTGCTCAATCCATGAAAGTGGAGGAAAATATGAACTAATGTTCCAATCTGACATCAGTGGTGATGTGTGAACTAGATAGCAAAGTGAAAAGTCAATAGATTCAGCTTGACATGTTTATGCCCTTTCCAGATATCTAGTACAAAGCAGAGAGCCTCCCGGACAGACAACCTTACCTTTTCTATCCAACGGTCAGCGAGGCTTACCCGTCCGATGCCGTGAGTATTGACCTCCATTTGGATGTCTCTGATTAGCAGGGACTGATGGCTGACGACCTCTTGGTCAGGGCCACAATCACGCTGCTGCTCCTCCTCCATCGTCCAGTTGGGCTCACCCGTTCCAACGCAGTGAGCACACCATTGAGCATCAATTCGAGCCCTTCCGACTGGGCGCCCCAAACCACACAGTCCATACTAGTGGCCAGTAGGGCATACCCAAGCCGCTCCCACAGAGCACATAGGCTCTTCCGGCCTGCCAAACAGGCGATTTCTCGAAATCAGCCCCCGCCAGATCTCAGAGCGTATTTTGGGGGGTCTTTAGTCTGGCGGCTGTCCTACTCTCAATTGGTTTTTGGGTTCGGGCCATTCCCGAGCTCAGAGCCCTTCCCCAGACAACATGCCAAATACGCATTACTATACTCCAGCTAATTATATGTAAATGTGAACTTATGAATTGCAGTTTGAGTTCAAGCACCCCATGGCTAAGTTAACCAACAAACCCAAAACTTTTTAGTTTATAGGCTTTTGCCTTTATTTTATGAGTCGGTAGAAAAATTACATGAAAGTACTGGGAATGAGACATGACCCAGCCAGGATTCAAACCCAGGTCTCTATAACCACACTAATGCTTTATGCGTCTGGAGCAACAGAAGTAAGCTACTCTAATTAGGGTGAATCGTATGAACTGAATGAGAAATCAGCAGGGGACACTTTGAAAAGGTTTGTTTGCCCTGCCCTGCATTAGGAATTTCTTGTTGCTAAGCAACGTTTAAGTAAACAAAGGAAAACATACCAATGTCTGTGATTTACTCTTCTAGTATTTATTGGTGATCACAAATAGATTTACTGCTCTTGAACATCGGCAACTAGACTAAATAGAATTGTTCACATTGTTTGGTTCAAAATCCCAGTTCACTTTTGTCTGATAAAACCGCACTTACATTCTCAGTCCTCTGGATTTCACTCGCTGAAAGCATATAAAGTGCTAATTTAGTTTTGGAATTTCATGACTAGTATAATTTAGTGCTGTCAAACGATTAATCGCGATTAATCATACCAAAAATAAAAGTTTTGTTTACATAATATATGTATGTGTACTGTGCATATTTATTATGTATATATAAATACAAACACATGCATGTATATATTTCAGAAAAATATGGTATGTTTATATATTAAATATATTTATATAAATATAAAGTATGATAATATTAATATGTAAATGTATATACATGTTTGCCTACAAAACCACTACTGGTTCTGCACCCATTTACCTAAATGCATTACTTTAGACTTATGTTCCCTCTAGAAGCTTACGTTCTGCAACTGAACATTGCTTATTGTGCCATCCCAAAGAGGCTCAAATCACTTTCACAGACTTTTACATTAACTGTTCCCTCCTGGTGGAATGACCTGCCCAACTCAATCCGAGCAGCTGAGTCCTTAGCGATCTTCAAGAATCGGCTAAAAACACATATCTTCCATCTTTATTTGACCCTCTAACTCTAGCACTCTCTCTATTCTAATTGTATTCTTTATATATATATATATATATATATATATATATATATATATATATATATATATATATATATATATATATACTACCACAAGCTTTTCTAATCTTTTTGTATACTATCTATTTGTTTTCTTTTTATTTATTATACAGTTAACAAAAGCAAAAAAGGCCACTAACACTAGCTTGCTCTTTTCTTTTTCTATTTTATCTGTTTTCTTTTTATTACATATAAAAAAAACCTTGCTACGTGTACTGTGTAAAGCTAACTGAGACTTGTTATAGCACTTACATATCATTGCTCTTTTGCTCATTTTGATTGCTTCCATTGTCCTCATTTGTAAGTCGCTTTGGATAAAAGCGTCTGCTAAATGACTAAATGTAAATGTAGTCAGCCCTATTACGATGCAGTGCGATTCGATTTAGATTAGATTCGTTTCAACACAATGAAATTCGATGCAATGGAAAAAATATGATCGCTTTAACGCCTTCTAACGCCTCGAGGCCTGTTTCATAAAACAAGTTTACCAAATAGGCCAGGCTTATTTCAGTTAGTCAGACTCACTGTCAAATGATTTGGTTCCATAAAGCGAATTTAACAAAGATCAACCTCAGTCACTGGGGCTACTTATGCAGGCAATAAGTATTCAGGAAGTATTCAGGGCAGGCAAACTGTCAGGCTAAACTAAGCTCACTGACCAATAGGAATGCATTGATATTACCACCGACTCTCTCACATACTATCATAACCATGCAGCCTTTCTCTTTGGTTTTATAACAGCTGTACCTTTTATAGTTAGAACAGATAGCATTAGAACATTACAATCTAACATTACTCTTTAAAGCATTAACAATCACTAAACTAAAATTTTAAATCACTAAATTAAAATCGACAATACAGGCTACTTAAGAATAAGCGTGCACAAATTAGATTGTGTGAACTTACATTGTCATTTATAACTGCTTTAGCCCCGATTGATTTTTTAGGTTATTTCAGGTTTTGTTTTGAACTTTAATCCCAGTTTTTCCTCAGGTCTCCGTAGCGTTGTTGTGATTCGTCATATTCACACGCAGTAGTGATGAGAGAGCTTGAGAAACAGTTTCGAGACGAGAAATCAATCTACATATAAAATATTGGTCACAGATTATTGGTCACTTTCTAAACAATAAAAGTGTAGCGCACTAGTAATTGTATATAAATAAATCGTATTTTTACCGATGCAAATATGTTAGAAACGATGCATCGCGATACAAATGCCAACTTGTATCCAATGCACACTTTTTAAACCGATGCATCGCATTGTTAACTTTTTTTTTGCCGATGCACCGAGCGAATCAGGGAATCTTCCCATCCCTAGTTTCAGTTGTTGCCGTTCTTGTTTTTTTAAGAGGGTTGTTCATCTGAATAATTCTTGAGCCATATATTTTCAATGAAACCATACACTCAGTTCACAAAACCAGTCTGAATGATTTATTCACCAATAACTGATCTGGGGTGCATTTCCCAAACAACAACATCACTTGCTGCTTAACTAACATAGTACGATGCATTGTTGGAGAAACATGTCTAACTAGCTAGACATGACTGCTTTTCAAAAACAAAGGAACATTGTCATTTATTCATTGTTCAAACCACATGGGTTAGAACTACCGTTAATGACATCAAGCAGGTGTTGGAGTAAAAACTTCTGATAATTAATCAGTTCGAGATCAAATCACATGCACACTCTTCAGAAATGCTGCTTTAATAAAACAAAATGAAATCTGTGTTATATAGATTGCACTACATCTGAGCTTGCTTATTTGCTCAAGTGCGTGATTTAGGTCTATATGTCATACTGACATGAAACACTGCTTTTAAACCACAGGAGTTCCAACCACACCACATTGTGATGCTGTTTGTGAATGTTTGTTGGATTTGGGAAACACAAGTCATTGAACAATGTTGGTAAGAACAAAACATGCAAACACAGTTGGCTAAGAATGCTTTTGGGAAACACCCCAGGTTCTCAAATTCAACTTACTGATTCAGTGATTCAGTTGCAGTGATTCAACAGCTCATTGAGGACAAGAGCATTGGCCAAGTGATTCATGCATGTGCTCTTGATTGGTCTGATAGTGTTAATTTCAAAATAAATAAATGCTGATGCCTAGTGTTACTGTTTTTTTGTTTGTTTGTTTTTTTGTGTGTCATTATGTTAAAGAAATAACACTTTATGCTAAAACATTACCCACTGTTGGAAAATGTTACTTAACAGTATTTTCGACCTTGTTTTCTCTCATATTTCATAAAATATGCCAATATATTATGTCCAAATTTATTCTGAAGAGGCTCTTCCACAGTTCGCCCTTAGAGAAAAGTCCCCTGCTAAGTGTGCTGCTGAGTACTTGCATTGTTGAAGATGAAGGCCATTTACCACAAGCTTTTGTTGACATCATGACAGCATTTCCTTTGACCTTTGTGTAGATCAGTAGTGTGGTTCTTTCGAGGGAACAGGGTTGGTCAGAACCACCAGCATTCCCAGGATGTGAGACACAATTAACCATCTAACAACCTCCTCTGTATTAAATTCCTCAAAATGTCACCGAGAGTCTCTCGGAGTCCAAAAGAGAACAAAATGAAGCAACAAATACGTTAATATGGTCAGTTTTGAGAAGATACAGGTCCTTTTCAAAAAATTAGCATATTGTGATAAAGTTCATTATTTTCTGTAATGTACTGATAAACATTAGACTTTCATATATTTTAGATTCATTACAACACAACTGAAGTAGTTCAAGCCTTTTATTGTTTTAATATTGATGATTTTGGCATACAGCTCATGAAAACCCAAAATTCCTATCTCAAAAAATTAGCATATTTCATCCGACCAATAAAAGAAAAGTGTTTTTAATACAAAAAAAAGTCAACCTTCAAATAATTATGTTCAGTTATGCACTCAATACTTGGTCGGGAATCCTTTTGCAGAAATGACTGCTTCAATGCGGCGTGGCATGGAGGCAATCAGCCTGTGGCACTGCTGAGGTGTTATGGAGGCCCAGGATGCTTCGATAGCGGCCTTAAGCTCATCCAGAGTGTTGGGTCTTGCGTCTCTCAACTTTCTCTTCACAATATCCCACAGATTCTCTATGGGGTTCAGGTCAGGAGAGTTGGCAGGCCAATTGAGCACAGTAATACCATGGTCAGTAAACCATTTACCAGTGGTTTTGGCACTGTGAGCAGGTGCCAGGTCGTGCTGAAAAATGAAATCTTCATCTCCATAAAGCTTTTCAGCAGATGGAAGCATGAAGTGCTCCAAAATCTCCTGATAGCTAGCTGCATTGACCCTGCTCTTGATAAAACACAGTGGACCAACACCAGCATCACTGACTGTGGATACTTGACACTGGACTTCAGGCATTTTGGCATTTCCCTCTCCCCAGTCTTCCTCCAGACTCTGGCACCTTGATTTCCGAATGACATGCAAAATTTGCTTTCATCCGAAAAAAGTACTTTGGACCACTGAGCAACAGTCCAGTGCTGCTTCTCTGTAGCCCAGGTCAGGCGCTTCTGCCGCTGTTTCTGGTTCAAAAGTGGCTTGACCTGGGGAATGCGGCACCTGTAGCCCATTTCCTGCACACGCCTGTACACGGTGGCTCTGGATGTTTCTACTCCAGACTCAGTCCACTGCTTCCGCAGGTCCCCCAAGGTCTGGAATCGGTCCTTCTCCACAATCTTCCTCAGGGTCCGGTCACCTCTTCTCGTTGTGCTGCGTTTTCTGCCACACTTTTTCCTTCCCACAGACTTCCCACTGAGGTGCCTTGATACAGCACTCTGGGAACAGCCTATTCGTTCAGAAATTTCTTTCTGTGTCTTACCCTCTTGCTTGAGGGTGTCAATGATGGCCTTCTGGACAGCAGTCAGGTCGGCAGTCTTACCCATGATTGCGGTTTTGAGTAATGAACCAGGCTGGGAGTTTTTAAAAGCCTCAGGAATCTTTTGCAGGTGTTTAGAGTTAATTAGTTGATTCAGATGATTAGGTAGCTCGTTTAGAGAACTCGTTTAGAGAACCTTTTCATGATATGCTAATTTTTTGAGATAGGAATTTTGGGTTTTCATGAGCTGTATGCCAAAATCATCAATATTAAAACAATAAAAGGCTTGAACTACTTCAGTTGTGTTGTAATGAATCTAAAATATATGAAAGTCTAATGTTTATCAGTACATTACAGAAAATAATGAACTTTATCACAATATGCTAATTTTTTGAAAAGGACCTGTATGTGGAACTCTGGCCTACTGATGAACTTATGGATGCCAAGGGATTCAACAGCAATTAGTTGAGTATCTTTTTGTTTGTCCTAATGAACACCACGGTTAATGGCGTCACAAAAGCTTATTTGCTGTTAAGGCGAGACACTGCAGGTGAATAGGGTAAAAAAATAACTAATAGTTAGCACCTTACTTACCTAGTTGATTGATTACATTGATAATTGCAAACATTTTTTGTATTACAAGCTTTCTAAAATGTTAGGTTTAAATATGCAAATGATGCATTGTTTAATGAAATATGCACTAATTTGCATACATTTCTACAACAAAAATCTAAACACTGGATGAAGTTGGTTTCAAAATTCTTATTTCATTTTATTGACATTAGGGTCAAAAGTTTTTACAGAGTGAATTTTGGGTATCTAATTTTGTCACTCCATAATTCAGAAAATACTTGGAACAGACAGAAAACAATAAATTTTGGGGGGAATAAAATGTTGTATATAATCAAGCAAATTATATATGAACAAATCCCTCTGTAACAATATCCTGTCTATATCCCTTGAGGATATAGACAGGAATAAAGATGTAAAGTTTGGTATGTGTAAGTGCTACTGAAGTGGAGATATATGGCTCAATGTAGGAGAGAAAACTCATTTTGATAAAACAGCCTTTAAAAATATGTATTGTAATTGAAATCTATTGACACAAATAGATAAAGTGCTATAAAACAAACACTTAACAGTGTCTTTTGGATGTTTTCTTTCCACTAGTCTGAAAAATTACTTTATGAAAACCCAAAATCTCAAATTTGACAGGTGCATGAAAAAGCTGTGTTTCTGCCTGCAGTGTCTTCCCTTAAAGACAAAACAGCTATTATTCTCCCTCACTTGGTCTCTGACCTTGTAAACAAGAAAGCCTTGGCACCCTCTGGGCCCCATGTTGAAGAGTTCACCAAATCGCGTATCTTTGTGGACCTGGTCCTTTAAGGTCTTTCCATCCTGACAGGTTACATTTTTCCATTTTTAATGGAAACATAATTTAGTTCGCATCACCAGTTTTAACCCATTCTGACTTTCATAATTAATATAATTCATTTTTGCTACTGTATCTTTAAGGCTACTATATGTAAATGCTTCTGTGTTGATTGCCTAATCTCCACGGTGTCATTCATCAGGACAGACCAAATAAGATTTATACTGAATGAGCTACAATAACTCTGCTGTACACTACTGGAATGGAACAGTATGTATGCATAGCTGATTATAATTTGAAAGAGTTCATGACCAACAACCTTAAAAGGCCAACTTAGACAAGCATAAATTTCTTTGCTGGAACAGGCTGGTTTGTGTTGGATTCATGTTGGTCTGGCTAATGGACCAGCCATGCTGTTTTCCAGAAAAACTTGGTCGTTCTGAAGCATGGTCAGGCTGGTGAACCTAGGTCAGAGACTGATGTTAATCAGCGATGTCTCCATTTGGTTTTTATAAGAAACTTCATCTCAGTCTTTACTCATGTGAATTGGCTCAACCAATTTGAAAATGAACAGTTTTTAGTGTTATTATCATAAACAACATTTATGATACTATTCATGTCTGTTACAGAATAGGGACTCAGACAGCGTGACATGATGAGAATGGGTTTTATTGACAGACTAGAGGTGGTGGGATGAATCAGGTAAGTGATGATACTAGGATTCTTCGGTGTTCAGGAGGGATGGTAACTTGAATATCTTTTTTCCAAACAGGAGACACGGAACAGGAGTAACTGCACACCTCACCAACACAGTGGATCAGGATGAGACTCGGGAGCTGACAGACTTGGGATCGCTGGAAGACACACTTGGAATGGAACACAACAGGTAAGTAAACAAGACGGTGAGTATCAAGCATAGAGATATGCTAGCTATAGTAGTCCTCTTCATAGGAACGATTCACATAGAATGGTAGAAACATTGTAAGGTTATAATGTTGTAACGTGAGGTGTGTTTTTAAGGCTTGGCTAATGAATGAACAGATGACGTGCAGGTGTGCTCAATCAGTGGCTAGGTGAAAACAGGTGTGTGAGTGCATCGTGACTGGTGGAGAGGTGACAGATCCGTGACATTACCTCCCCCTCCCGGAAGGTGTGACCCACACCTTAATAATTAAATCAGGGAGGAGGGGTGGGCGCCCTGGAGGCCGGTGCAGGACAGGGACACAGGGGAAGCCTCCAGGGCGGGTCAGGAGACTCCAGCGGCCACGGCGGGACCGGAGGCTTGGGGAGCCATGGCGGGACTGGAGACTCGAGGAGCCATGGCGGGACTGGAGGCTCGGGAAGCCATGGCTGGATTGGAAGCTCGGGAAACCACGGCGGATCTATGAGCCATGGCCTTATTTTTTCCGGAGGGCTAGAATGAGGAACCATAGTGACCATCCCCCTGGCTACTATGGTTATCCAGGACAGGGATATATAGCCCCCCCAAAAAACATTATTGGGGAAGCTCCTCTCTGAAGGAGCGGGTTCCGGTGGGCGCTCAGGAAGCGTGATCACTTGAGGACGCTCAGGAGGAGCGGGCACTAGAGGGCGTTCTGGAGGAGCGGACTCTTGGGGGCGCTCTGGAAGCGCGGATTCTTGGGGGCGGTCTGGAAGCGCAGATTCTCGGGGGCACTCGGGCAGCGCGGATTCTCGGGGGCGCTCTGGAAGCGCGGATTCTCTGGGTCGCTCTGGCAGCGCAAACTCTCGGGGGCGCTCTGGCAACGCGGACACTCGGAGGCACTCTGGCAGCGCTTATTCTCGGGGGCGCTCTGGCAGCGCGGATTCTCGGGGGCGCTCTGGAAGCGTGCACATTGTTTGCACATTGTTTCATTTCTGTTTTTGGTTTTATGGAAACAGATGAACGTGAATCTAGCAATATTTTGTTACGTTATTTGTCTAGTACAAGGTTAATGCTCTATCACATTTGAAAATATTGTTGCACTTACACTAAACCCTACCCTAAACCTAACCGTGTGTTAACGAATGCAAACTTGAGATAAAAACACATTTTCTGAAGCAACCATGACATTTTAGCTTTCTTCTACAAGTCTTTAATGGTGATGTTTCCCAAGACTGCAACCCCAGCGTTCTGCCTTTCAACTGCAGTGCTGCACCAGGTGGGCTTCCAAGCAAGTTTACTATGTCAGAAAAGCCATAGTGAATTCATAATTTGCCTGAAAATTAATAAAAAGTGGTGGTGTTTTATTGTCACTAGTGTTTAATTCAGCTGTGTATATTCAGTTTGTATATGAGTACATTGTTTTGAGTTTTGCACAAATGTATGTAGAGGCATGTTTTTCAAATGAGCCTATTTTTGACTTTGTCTAAGGCCCAGTCCCATTTCTACATCTTACCCCAATCCCTCTGTTTTGTATGTTCATGTGAAGGTGTAGGGGTGTTGTTCTTTTGGTTGGAGGGATGGGGTAGGGGGAAGGGCCAGATAGACCTTCAAACGAATATGATTTGGGAACCCACTTCAAACGAAGGGTTATAAGAATTATCTCAGCATACACCAGCTACAACAGCAACATAACTGTCCGAGTTCAAAAGGAGACCCATAAATTTAGTTATTTTTTTGCCATAATCTGTTATTTTTGCCATAATCTATTATTACCCATCATTTTAATTTTCATGTTTTAATTATAATTACACATTTGATTGTTTGTGTTTTTGTTCACATTTTACTTTTTAATAATGAACCTACCGGACGAACATATAGCTTATGCATTTATTTATTTATGATGAGAACAGATGAACAGAGACTGTGCGTCACGTTTCATGTTCAACACCACACCCTGCAGTGACAGCAGAGGGAACAAAAAAAAAAATGATTTCTCCATTTTAATAGATTCTCATTTTTATGAACAATATTGATTCTTAAATCCCAATCGATTCTTTTTTCAGTTAATGAATGAACAGCACATATAGTCCGCCTCCCATCCAATAAATCGCAATAGGCTAAACGTTGTGCATTGTTACTTTTGATATGAAATTCTGTCCATTTTATTAGGAAATTCAAGCAATAAATACTGTTTTGGCGCTCTATAACGCGGCGTGATAGATCGCTGTAGACACCTCAGATCAAGCGAAGCGGCAGCGCAAGTGAAGTGATCATCTCTTTTGCTTTACTACTAATAGATACTCGCCTATGCGCAAAGGCATAGAAAAAGACTGCCAATTACAGTTATGGAATTACAGTTATAAATTACAATAGATCACCCTCAGTGTGATCTGTCAAAGTGACGAACAGCCTTCACATTTTTCCATCACTGCTAAAAAAAATTCCATCAATGTCAGGAAATTTTCAGTTAGCCCAACCTCTGCCTAGAAGGCACCTTGATGTTGATAAGACATCAAATTAACATCAAACATTGGCGTAAAAAAAAACAGGTCAAAAATGCAAATCAAACTGATGTCAAATGCACTTATTCTGATTGTGAACAAAGGTCACAGAACAACAGATGAATAATTACTGACGTTAGTCCATATCACGATCTGAATTTGATAAGCTGTGCAGCACTACTTCCTGATTGTTTACTTCAACTTGGTCAAATTTGATCACATTCTACATTATATGGTGAATTGGGGGTTTATGCTTAAATTCCACGGTACCTTCCATGTTCCAAATCACAGGGCTCTAGCTAAATGGACGGTGTAGCCGGGAAACAAGTTTTAACTGCATAATGGAGTACAACTACCAAGTGAAATAGCGGTGTGCCGTGGATTATCCTCACACACAAACAAGAGGTTGTGTGTCACAAATTCCAAACTGTGTCGCATGCATGCTACTGTGGTAAATTTAATTAGAGCCTTTTATTTCCTACCATGTGGTAACCAAGCATACACAAAAAAACTACCAGAAATAGCCATATCACAAAGTCCTATTTTATTGAAACACATTCTTGTAAGTGTTGAATGTTGAAACTTATTTTACATGACATGACATGAGCTGGACACAAGGGCTGTGTTCGAAATGCCATACTATCATACCACTCTTACTATTTCTGCAGCATGCGGTATGTATGCTGTGCATAGTATGCAAATTTTCTGTATGCAGGAAAAACCCAGATGACCTACTATATTTGCCAGAATCTGCTAAATATAACTCAAGTACACTGAAATCAGTACAGAAAGTGTGTTCTGAATGGCATACTATCATACAACTCCTACTATACTGCAGTATGCTGTGTGAATACTGTGAATAGTATGTGAATTTTCTGCATGCATGGAATGCCCGGATTACCTGCTACATTTGTTGAAATTTGATGTATGCTTCTGAAGACACTGCGTGGGATACTGTTTCCCAGAATGCGCTCCATGTGATTTTTCATCTTCAAACGCATGTGTTAACTGGAGGCTGGGAATAGTAATTATAAATGTTATACTTGTATATGTACGTATATACATATACATGTAAACTACAAACTATCGCTGTGCATCTAAAAACAATATCATTAGTAGGACATAAATTGTACTTTAATCTCTACGGCACTTTTCCGATCAAGTCAAATGACGTCACCTTTATCTCTATAGCGCTTTATACATTGTTTCGAAGATATTACATAATAATATTAATATTGCAGTAATATAATATATAAATACAATGTATAAATAAACTTAATATTTCAATTAAGTAAACATAATTAAATTCCACTGTCAAGCAGCTCTAAAAAGAAATGGAGTGTGTTTACAAATAGACCAATTTGTTGTCAGAGGCTATTTACATAAACTCCGCCCACTGTGGCTGTGATAAACAGAACTGCAAAATACACACAAACGTCTGTAGAACCAGTGGCGCAGTGAGTAAAAGATGCCAGGTGTGTGTTGTTGATGCGAGCAATCCGAGTTTGATCCTACCTTTTGTCAAACTCGTGCAACTCCTTTTCCCATCACATACCAGATCAGAAAGGCATTTATTTTCAATACAAAAATTAAGTAAATATTTGAAAAGTGGAGATTAAACGCCTCATTAATAATACAGTGTGCTTAGCTGTAAGGTAGGATTTTGTTTTTGTCCCAATAAAGTGGCGTTCATCAAATAAAATGTATGATAATGTACACTCAATGTTATTGCATATTGTTTTATAATGTACTACAGTACTGAAGTATAAATATCTGCCACCTAACTACTATTAACATGCCTGTTGCTAAAGAAAATGCTGCTATTTTAGTGTAAACAGAATTTATCATTATTTGCACTTAGTGTACTTAGAATATATCACTTTTTCCAATTAGTGTAACTGCCAAAAATATCATTGTTCATTTAAAGACAGCTCATTCAGTTCAGTGGAATAGCCTATGTAAAGTTATTCAGTTATGAAATGAGTTCAATTGGGCAATATAGCATTGTTTACTAATATGAATCCTTATTAACAAGCCTTTGTAAAAAAGAATAGTTATCACATTTATTTGTAAAGTAACAACCTTGACAGCTGTGTTGAATTAATGTTTGTGTTTGTCATGTGACAATTAAGCATACTACTCTGAAACATTTCTTGCTTATTGTATACTGTTTAACACATTATTCTTTAAAAAATAGTAGGCAGTATGCACTGTGTACTGGGCAGTAAGCAGTAAGCAAGTATGCCATTTCGAACACAGCCAAGGTCACGGTTCGTTTTAGGATTATCAATGCTTTTGAAGCAGAGGCTTCCCTGTCACTACTAGCATAGCACCATCTACTGGTGTGGTGTTAAACAGCTAAGAAAGCTTTGTCATTGAATGGGCATTTGAAAGGCCATGAGTGTATGGATGTAAAATGGACATCAAGTTTATGGACATCAAAAGACATCAAGACATCAAATGGACATCAAGACATCAGCAATAAATATCATTCTAACACACAAATCATTCAATATGATTCTAGTCAAATCAATGTCATGGTTTGACGTATAAACCATGACATTGATTTGATGTAAACTAAATGTGACATTGGCCTACATATACAATAAACCAATTTCAGTGTGAGTATAAACTTCATACTTTATCAAGTCTTGACTAACATTTGACGTCAAATTGATATCAATTGATATCAAGGTGCCTCAATCTTGTGTTCATGTTTATGGTTTTTCAAATACTTGTTTGCAAAAATGTTTTTAAAGTTTGCTAACATTAAACTATTAACTGACTGCACAATAGTCCAGCAACATATTTTAATGTCTGATCAGGGCCCGTAACCACCATAGACATTGAGAGGGACAAGTTCCCCAATAATTAGAAATCACCAAACTTTTTTTTTCTCAAATATGGCCATTTTGAGAGAGAGATGAAAGTTGTGTGAATTATGGTGCATCTGTGTCTTTCTTTCTGCAATGAGTGAGTTTACTTACTCCAAAAACAGTGATTGTATCCTCTCGTTGCTGGGAAATAAAATGGAGCCATTCAGTATTAAAGGGGTCATCGGATGCCCATTTTACACAAGCTGATATGATTGTTTAGATTCTTAATGAAAAGTCTATAACATACTTTGGTTAAGTTTCTCAATGGTAGTGTAAAAAACATCTCAGGGTACTCGCGCAACCCTTGTTCTCTGAATAGAGAACGAGATGTTGCGTAAGCTAAGACGCTTTGGGGAACGCCCCTGGGCGTCCCGAATGTCTGAAGCCCTTATAGAATCACGTCAATTCATTGGCTGATGGCGTGGATGCTGTCCTCAACGTTCTTACGTCGCCTCCTTATACTGGCAAACGCGCCATCTGCTCCTCAGATTTCTCTGCCGAAAAGGCCCCTGTCGGCAGCGTGAGGAGCTTGGCAGAATGAGACAATCGTCCAGGTAGTTAAGTACATGAATGCCCTGGAGCCTCAAAGGGGCCAGAGCAGCATCTATGCACTTTGTGAAGGTCCTCGGTGCCAAAGCCAGGCCAAAGGGAAGAACCTTGTATTGGTTAGCCTTCCCTCCAAAAGCGAACCGAAGGAACTTCCTGTGCCGCCGAACGACCTGAATATGAAAATAGGCATCTTTCAGGTCGACAGTGACAAACCAGTTTCCCGTTCGAATGTGAGACATAATAGTCTTCAATGTCAACATCTTGAACTTCCCTTTGTAAAAGGAGGGGTTCAGACGACGCAGGTCTAGAACAGGTCATAGACCGCCGTCCCTCTTTGGCACAAGAAAATAGCGACTGAAAAAGCCTCGTTCCAGGTCCGATTGTTGGACTTCCTTTATTGCCCCCTTGAGGAGGAGGGAGGACAGTTCCTGCTGTAGCACAGAAGCCTTTGAGGCGCTGCTTACTACTGTCAGGTGAACCCCGTCGAAGTGGGGGGGATTGCGGCCAAACTGAAGTGTGTAGCCGGACCGAACTGTGTGGAGAACCCAAGGCGATACCCTTGGTAGACACTCCCATTCGTGAAAGAAATGTGATAGAGAAAGCAGAGTGTTGTAGTCTTGAAGACATACCTGTGTTGGGGTGTTGAGAAGGTCTGGAGGGGGCGAAGTTGTCCACCAAGAAGGAAAGCCTTTGGCATCCTCGTTCAGGATGAGGGAGTCCACGTGGACTGATGTACCGGACTGAAAAGCGGCCGGTACGGGGCCTGTAGGCTGTGGGAGAGAACCGAACGTGTCTCCTACCACGCGAGCCACAGGTGACGAAGGAACAGGTAATAGGGGAGAAAGCCTGATGCGTCTCCCGATTGCCACACTGGAAGAGATTGAAGATGGCCGTTTGCTGCACACCAAACCTGCTGGGTGGATGTGACAGATTTGAGTGAGGAGAGTGTGTTAGAGGCGGGCAGAAACGTTTGAACAGTCTGACCCTGCCTCGTGAGGTTTCTGGGAAAACCCTCCTCAACCTGACTCGAGAGCGATTCGATGGAGCTGACTCGGCAGGCCTGCGAGTTCGCCAGTGGGGGAATGGTCGTCCGCGGGCTCCCCAGACCATGGTCGGAGGGGAATGAGCCGGGGCGCTGCTCCTACTGGCGGTCTCCGTCTTGGGCAAGGAGCGCTCTCTAGACAAGGAAGAGGAGAGGGTGTTAGAACGGTCCCTCGTCCTCCTGGGCATAAACTGCCTGAGGGCAGCTGACTGAGACTTGGCAGACCGAAACTTCTCCACTACAGAGCTGACTGCCTCTCCAAGCACGAGCAGTGTGCTTAGTGGCTCTCAGGGCCAAGTCCGTGGCTTTACGGAGCTCTTTGACTGCCTCTGGAGTCAAGCTGCCACCCTCATCCATCTCTTTGAGGACATCCGCCTAGTAGGCTTGGAGGATGGCCATAGTGTGGAGGGCCATGCCTGCCTGACCAGCTGCAATGTAGGACTTCCCGATAAGGGCGGAAGTGGTCCTATTTGGTTTGGTTGGAAGGAGGGGGCGGGACTTCCATGAAGGCGCCAAAGTTGGCGAGAGGTGAGAGGCTAGTGTGTCCTCGATCACCGGAATGGCGGTATAGCCCTGCTCCACAGAACCCACTAGGTTGGTAAAGTCAGAGTTGGTGAATACTAGGTGAATCCACAAGCTCTGAGTAGGCCGCAGAAGGCCGCGCTTCATGGCCGCTTGGTGGGAGAGCATCAGTTAAAGCAGGCCATATGTTAATAATAACATGTCATCTAGCCCGAAGGAAACGGAGTTGCGTGCCTCCGGGCTTGGCCATAAATACTCATGCGCGAATTCAACCAGAGCAACTCTCTCGTGCTCAGGCAAGAGAGGGAGCTCCACATCTGAGCCCCAAGTTGCGGATTCGCAGAGGGCCTCAGTGGCCTCCGGAGCACGACAGGGAGAAACGGATGACTCCCTCTCAAAAACCGCAAGCCTAGTGCGGAGGGTTTTGAGATGGTAGTTTTCGCAGAATTTGCATGTCGAGATACCGTAAACCGCGTCGCGCACGTGCAGGAAACCCATACATTTAACACACTTACTGTGTGGGTCGTCGCTTGCAATGAAGCGAGAATACGGCAGCTGACAGCGACGATACTCCATGGCACTACATCCACAAGGAGAACAGAGTTCCACTACTGCAGTCGCCAAAGTGCAAACGAAGAAATCCCAAGAGAAAACGACCATCGGGCTAGAAAAATCGAAACAGAAGGGCTAATATGGCCACTTCATGAAGGCAGAGAAATCTGAGGAGCAGATGACGCGTTCGCCAGTATAAGGAGGCGACGTAAGAACGTCGAGGACGGCATCCGCACCATCAGCCAATGAATTGGCGTGATTCTATAAGGGCTTCAGACAATCGGCAAGCCCAGGGGCGTTCCCCAAAGTGTCTTAGCTTACGCAGCGTTGAGTGAACCTATGAAAGAGAACAGCTTCTTTATCCTGTCAAAATAAGCTCTGTTTTCAGCACGCTGTTCTAGTCCAAATGCTAGTGAGCTCTGCTGACTCCGCCCCTCTCTTCTGTGGAGTGACGAGCAGACCATAGATATGTGTAGATTCCCTATTCGACCGCTCCAGATACGTTGACTTGTCAGCCACAGGGGCGGTTCTAGACCACAGTAGCGTCTTAACCTACTTTAAGACCCCGTTTACACTAGTGCATTTTTGTTTTAAAACTGCTTTTTAGAATAAAAACGATACACTGCGTTTCCGAAATGATCTCCGTCTACACTACACAACCGAAAACGCAAGTCACGTGACCATTCATGCTGGTACAACCATAGAAATTTACAGGTAGATGCCCTATTATTTAGATGGCGGACGCGTCGGCGTGCTTGGAGCAGTCAAATGGGGTATCTAACTGTACATATCTATGGGTACAACAATGAGCATGATGTTATTGTTTACACGGTCGTCAAGGATACGCAGATCGAATGTGGGCAGCCACACCATTTTTTTCAAAAGTCTCCTTTTTGGTCCATTTACACTAAAACGCAACCCCGGAGTTTTCAAATTAAAACGGGGTCTGCAATTAAACCTCTGTGTCTTAAGCCTGGAATACACTAAGCAATTTTTGCCCGATTTCCCCCTGATTTTACAGTCTGAATAAGTTGACTCTAGTTAAGGAAAGTCAGAGCCAGTCTGCAGATTTCAGTTGACAGTAGGGCTGTGCAATTAATCAAATTCGATTATCATGTGCATCTCGTCAGTTAAGCTTGTCAGTTCTTGATAAGTAATAAATCGCCATCACCTGCTTTCAGATGGACCGGCAATTACTACACAGAGATGTAGTTCACTGACAAGCTAGGCAATATCGCGTTCATAATCGAAGGCAATTCGTCTGCTCTGTGTAGTAACTGCCACTCCTGAAAGCAGGTGATAGCGATTTACTGCCAATCACTGAATCGGAGGATATCAAACATGTTCAGAACTACGTCATTCTGACAGGAATCTCAGAACAGCCTGATTTGAGAAAGGGGATTTTAAAATAGGGATTAAAAAAAAAAAACACTGGGTGGATGTTTATCATTATAGGATGGATGTGTACACACACTTCCGACACACATTTATGTTCAAACAACTATTAAAGTTAAACTGGTGAGAGGTCATCTTTCCCCTATAAGACCAATCACCTGGTTATGTTCAAATGTGGGAAATTACAGATGTGGTAATTGCAATCATTGTGAGAATATGGTTAAAACAAATATATTTATTGATGTAACATCAGGACCTAAGTTTAAGGTAATTGCAATACATCATTTGTTGTGTATAGGTTGGAGGCAGGGACGGATTAATGCACGGGACTACTGGGCACGTGCCCAGGGCACTGGACCAGAGGGGGGCCCAGCCGAAATACCGCTACTCCCAGAACGTGATTTCAACCGTCCCCCCTCAGATTTTTGAGGCAAGTGGATTTTGAATGCAGCTTCCGAAAGACAAAAAAAAAAATAGCCGAATAATATTTATTATATTTAATAAACGATCACACCGGTGTGATTAAATCATTCAGTGCGGCACATCATCAGCTGCTAAATTAAAATCTGCCTTCTCTCGATTTCGCTGGCTGGCACGGAGACAGCCACGTTTTTCTACAGCACTGCGCATTACATCCATCGGCCAATAAGAGGCGTCCAGATGAGTCATCATCTATAGTATTTTTGACACCATCGACTAGAGTTCGAACCCGCCTTTTGTCTAACTTTTTTCTCCTTTTTCAAATCTCATATCACATCGTAAAGGCATTTATTTTTAATAAAAATTAAAGAAATAACCAAAAAGTTGAAAATAAAGTATCAGGTAGGGTTAGGGTAGGTGTAGGGAGGGCTTTGTTGTATCAATAAGGTGGCATCCATTTAATAATCTGAATTAAAATTATAATTTACATTCAATACGTTATTATTGAATACGGTTTTATAATGTAATACAATACTGAAGTGCAGATAATTGCCACCATTTTGCAACAAGTAGTATAAATAGCAGAAAATCCTGCTATTTTAACATAGTGTAAATATAATCTATAGCTATTTGCACTTAGTGTAAATAACATATCGCTAAAAATACTGCTATTTTCACTTAGTGTAGATAAAATACATTGCTATTTGAATTTAAGAAAAATGACCGCAATTTCAACTGAGGGGGGCCTATAATCAGTCGTGCCCAGGGCACCTCTGCATCATAATCCGTCCCTGGTTGGAGGTTGTTGTTTTTTTTTTATAGGTCCATGTGGTTGTTTTTATATAGGGATGACTAAAAGGAAATTAAAGATGAGATTATCAGAACATAAGAATGCTATACGAATCTGTAATCCTCAATATCCCATGGCCTTACATTATAGAGATAAAAATCATGGTAACCCCCAGTACATTGAAAATAGTGGGTATAGAACATATTCCGAGGACAATAAGAAGAGGAGATTGGATAAAAAGTTTACAACAGAGAGAGTATTTCTGGATTTACACTTTGAAAGCAACACAATTTCCAGGTTTAAATGGAGAATTGGATTTTTCTCCTTTTTTTATAATTGATTTCTTTGTTTCCTTTAATTATGATAGATTTTTAGATTACTTTGAGATTTCTATGTTTTTTTTCTCTCTCCACTTCAATATTTGTTACAGTGTTTTGAATTGATTTGAATTTAGTGATTATGATTATGATAAGTAATTCTCTTATTGTTGCTTCGATACCTGTTCCAGTGACTACGTCATGTGATGAACTGATTGCTTAAATTAACTATGTGTGTTTGTAAATTGACACCCCGATGAAGGCGAGTTAGTGCGTCGGTGCACAAATGTGTTTTTAAATTTTTGTTTGTTTTTAATTTTTTTGTTTTTAAATTCTAAAGCCATGTGAATAAAGGCATTTTTTCACACTACTCAAGTTTTTTGATGATACGAAAGAATCCCGCATCCAAAGAGCCCTGATTAATGGATTTTTTACACCCCAGCGGCACTTTTTTGCACAACTGTGAATATAACTTGAAAAGTGAATTTTGCATCTAATGACTCCTTTAAAGTTATTTTATTAAAGTTGCAGGGCAGTGGTGACAAGTTTCGTTGCTCCTGGATGTTTGTGTGTGCGCTGCACAATCTCTGATATGTGTGTGTGTGTGTCAAAGAAAGCAGCACATTAATACAGAATGGTAATTAAATGCCTAATGCACACCAGTATTCAGACAGACCATGGTGTGTGTGTTGTAGGAGCTAGCGACGACAAGTATGGTGACGTGTTATGGTGTAGTAGTGGTATCCAATTTATTGGGGGAATATTCTCACCCCTACCCCTTGACACTCTGTTTCAAGGGCATAGGTGCACGTGAAGGGGTAGAAAATAGAATTGGGATTGGGCCTAAGTATCCTTGCTGGTTAACCCGGTTTTCATTACAGCACTTGTCTATTTGTTTCTGGTTTGCTATTATAACCTGCAGGTTATACAGAATATTGACATGCAATTGGACTGCCATTTGCACGAAAATGGTTACTAAAAGTGATTAAGCAGCATTTTTATAGGTTTACTTTCTTCTTGTTGTGTTATTTTTGCCAGGATATAAAGGATAATTATCAAAAGAAATGCATGTAACACGCTGCCCACTAAACCTAGGGCCTTCTGTGCCAACACATAAAACAGCATTGTCACACACACCTTGAAAGACTTTCTGATGACTTCCCTTCCTGTTCACTCACTCGGACGCCTTCCCACGTTTCGCTTCAGGCCACATTTCAGATCGGTCTTAATTTTTCATGAGGACCCTTTTCGTTCTGCTCCCTGGAGCTGAGAGGTCTTCTTCTGCCAGGAACATAAATTCTTTATTCCTCTGCATCATCAGCAACTTTTCTTGCCAACAGCTGTCACTTGTCAGAGTCTGTGAAAATGGGTTTCGTTCACAGATTTCTCCAGTTCTGCTTTCAGGGTATTTTGAGTTATAACACTATTCGGACAATAAGTTTATCATGGTGGAAGTCTGTGAAAGAACACACATATAGACATGACAGCTAAAAACAAACTGTTCTACAAAAGAATTAGGCCTAGGGTAGGGGTAGGAATAAGTTACTGGACATGATGGAAATTACATTTATGACTTGAGTTAATAATAAAAATGCAAAAATAAAATAATAAACAATATTTTATTAACACATTTGTAATTATTTATTGTAAATATAAATTATTTTTAGGTTCGAAATGTCTTTGTTTTTATGTGTTGGGAGTTGCTCCTAGTAGCAAAATTCTAAGAAAAATCTTAGAAATGTGGGTTTCCTCTTAAGATTAAAGAAAAGATCCTAGTAAAGAAAAAAGTAATTCAGAAAGCATCTTAACCCTTAAAAGAGGTCTTAAGGTCCAAAATTTTTAGGAGTACGGACAAGGACTTTTAAGGGGCTTAAGAGTTGCGTTAGCAGTGGAGAAAAGAGACGAAACATGAAGAGTGAGAAGAAATGTGTTGCACATAATGCATGACAATGAGCTAATAAGACGCTGCACATTAGTTTGTGCAGCAGGGATTGTGTTTGTGACCGATCTTATTAAAGACATGCTAACATCTCCGACACTGCGCTGAAATGCCATAGCGCCAGAAATGGATGTAATCACTACATTAATGGTGCTGTTCCACTGCATAGCACGGCACGGTTCAGTACAGCTCACTTTTGGCGGATTTTCCACTGGGAACAGTACCTGGTACCTGGTACTTTTTTTAGTACCACCTCGGCGGAGGTTCCAAGCGAGCCGTACCGTTACCAAAATGTGACGTGTAAACTCTGCTTGGGCGGAGAGAATCATCTCTGCCTGGGTCATTGAACTTTCAGCACGAGACACAACAGACCTGCTAGATTTAAATCGGCACATCCAGCGAAGGATCGAACGCGAATTTTGAATGAGCGCACCCTTTTTAAACAACCAAAAAATGGCTGTTTCGTTGTCTGTTGAGGAAGTACAGATGTTCCTCTCGTTGATAGCCGAGGAGCGGATCCAGCGAGAGCGTGATGGAGCGACGCAGAATTAAAACGTTTTTCATGAGTCATGGCAGTAGAGGCGGAGCAACTATAACGACACGTCAATAATCCCGCCCACTCTAAAGCGGTACTAAACTGCAGTGGAAACACAAAACAAGCCGAACTGAGCCGTGTCGTGCCGTTCTGAGCTGTGCCGAGCCGAGTCGTACCAGGCAGTGGAAAAGCGCCATAACATATTTGGCAACTGGAAAAATGCAACTATGCAGCAGTGATGATTTGGGTCTGTTACAGCACTTATTATGTCGCTGTTCATTTCCTATAAAATACGTAAAGTATGACAGCATGGTAAATAAAAATAAAGAATATATATATATATGTATATATATATATATATACATATATAATGTGTGTGTGTGTGTGTGTGTGTGTGTGTGTGTGTGTGAGAGAGAGAGGTACGGAAAAATTACGCCTGTAACTTCAAAGTGAACTCTACTCTTAAAAGCGATCATTTATTACCTTCATGGATAACCAACCAATCACAATCTTCAAAAGACTGTGTCATAGCTAGCAACGGGGTCAGCCCCGCCTTCTCACTAAGATAAAAGTTTTTGTCTTTTCCTCCTTTAGAGTTGCTCTCAGATTGGTCCTGAATAACTTTTAAACTAAGGGTGCTTTCACATCTGTAGTTCGGTTCATTTGGTCTGGACCAAAGTCAAAAAAGTATACATTGTAGCTATTTTTAGCCGTTTTGGTTCCTTTTCACACCACACATTTGTTCTGGTCCGAACCAGCTGAAATGAACCAAAATGTGCAGTCACGTGACAACATCCGCTTCACTTGTTGGCTAGATGTGTCTTTGAACGCATTCCCTAAACTGCTTTTCGATTTGTCAGAAAGAGCGTGCGGGAAAATTCCAACGGTGCTCCCAGAAGTAAACAAAGACAGGAGTAAAATGCAGCAGACAGCACACTGCTATTTTGAGGCTCCGCACCTCCTCACAAACCCAAGTTTGTCCGCGACCTGCCATGCTAAACTGCAAACTGTCAACAAACACTTCCTCATCCTATAATGCACACCGCAGCTGACTACGGCAGCTGGTTTAGTCCAAAAATGTGCAGTTCTTTTTGCGGTTGGGTCTGTTTAAGGTCGGATCGCGTTCTCACCACAAACGAACTGCTCCAGGGTTCGTTTGAAAGCGTACCGAGACCACCTCTTCAAGGAGGTCTCGGTACGCTTGTTTGGTCCGCTTTTGGTGCGCACCCGAGTGCAATTGCTGCTTTCTCACCTGCCCAATCGAACCGCACCAAGAGGGAAAACGAACTCTAGTGCGATTCAACCGAACTAAATGAGGCAGGTGAGAAAGCACCCTAAGACTCCTAGTTAGAAATTTTTAAGCTAAATTAGGAGCTCTCTAAAAGGATTCTTAGAATCTTTAGGAATACGGGCCCAGACCCTTCCACCAATCAGCGATCCCAATCACCGGAGTTCTGATCACACGCACCTGACTGTCATTCACTAATCACCAGCACCACAGTATAAGAGCACACAGTTCACACCAACACATTGTCTGGTCTCCATTGTGGAAAAGGACTCAACTCTTATGTCAAGCTACTTACCTGAATTCCTGCTTCAAGTTTCCTGATCTCATTTGTCTGCTCCTTATGTTCCTGTGTCTTTGCTACAATTACCTACCTGCATCCGATTCCCGATACCAGCTCCTGGAAACACACGCCGTCATTCCACGATCTCTCAAACCTGGTAACCAAGAATATCTCCATCATTATCATCTCCATTCAAGTAAAATAATCTATATCTGCCATTACTCACCTGCTTCCGCTTTTCATCTACATCATTACAATAAACCTGTCTGTTTGATTCTAACCTGTCTGTGTCCTGAGTCTGACTACACGTTACATCATGAATCAGACAGACTTGGACCCATTTCAGGAGCTGGTGGATTCACTTCGCCGTGTACTCACTCCTGTCACACCACCACACCAGCACCTGAACCTGTTTCTTCACCAGTCACCCCCTCCTCCTGGACTGCTCTATTCTGCCAGTCCCATGGTCAATCCAGCGCCCTACTCTGGTTTGGTGGACGATTGCAACGGATTTCTCCTGCAGTGCTCGCTCATCCTAATGAGACGCAAATGCATCGGTTCCCCACTGAGAGAGCTAAAATTTAACTTATTCTGTCCTTGCTAACAGGTTGAGCGCTCCATTGGGCAGAGTCAGTGGCAGCAGAATGGACCAGTCAGGCAATCCTTGAATGCCTTCACTACTTCCTTCCATGAAGTCTTCGTTTGGCCAGTAGGAGATGCTTCAGTCGGTGAGCAATTATATCATCTCAAACAAGGCAAAACCACCATGCAAGATTATGCTCTCCGTTTCCACACTCTAGCAGCCTCAAGTGGTTGGAATGAGGGCTCCCTGTTAACCACCTGCTGTCAAGGACTTGAACCCTCTCAGCGGTTGCATCTCTTTGACTATAATGACACCATGGGGCTCGAGCGCTTTAACCAGCTCTCCCTCCCGGTGGCAAATCAGATTCAAGGCTGTATGGAGGAAATCGATGCCAAAATCCACCCAATTCCATCTGCCAATCAGAGTTTCCCAGCCCTCCAGAACCACAGTGCGAACCTATGCAAGTCGACAACAGCCGGCTGTCCTCAGCTGAACGCCTACGTCAGCTGACCCAGTGATTGTTTATACTGTGGCCAAATTGGACATGTAATACAGACATGTCCCGTCCGTCCCCAACAACCTGTGGTGAGTGTGGTTTTCTCCTCCGTTAATGTACATCCACTGACTACAATAGTGCTACTCCTCTCCACTGTATTTCAGTCCATGCCCTCCTCGACTCTGGGTCAGCCGGCAATTTCATCTCCGCAGACTTATGCCATCAACTCCAGCTCAAGAAAAGACTCCACGACATCCGTATAAGATCCAATAACTGGAACTCCCCTAGGCCGAGGACAGGTCCGACAACGTGTGGGTCCCATTCAGCTGCAGGTCGGTCGGTTACACATGGAAAACATTTGTCTGTTGGTTCTGGAGGAATCCACTGCTGGGATCGTCCTAGGGTGCCCCTGGCTCGTTTCCTGCAATCCCTCCATCATGTTCAACTGGAAGAGTCCTGAAGTGAGGCAATTAATGTTTCCCAACCTTCCATGACCCATCTCATTGGTTCTAACGATTCCAGTCAACTCCACGTCCATAGAGGGTCCCCTTGAGAACCGTTCAATCGACATTCCGAAGGAATATGCCCCCTTCAGTGACCGTTTTCTGCCCGAAACAGGCCTCCAAGTTACCACCTCACAGACCCTGGGACTGTGCCATTGATCTCCTACCCAGTGAACCAGTGACCAGAGGTAAAATATACTCCCTTTCCATCCCCGAACAGAAGGCCATGGGAGGAGTACATCGAGGCGTTCCAGCAAGGCTACATCTGTCCATCTACTTCCCCTGCTGCTTCTAGCTGCTTCTTCGCGGCCAAGAAGGAAGGAGGCTTGCGGCTTTGCATAGATTACCGGGCTTTAAACCAGATCACCGTCAAATACAGGTATCCCCTTCCCCTCGTCCGATAGGCACTAGAACAGCTACGCAAGAGCCAGGATCTTCACGAAGCTGGACCTCAGGAGTGCATATACCCTCATCCGGATACGTGAGGGGGACGAGTGGAAGACTTTGACTCCTATTGGCCATTATGAATATCTTGTCATGCCGTACGGATTAGTAAATGGCCCCTTCGTATTCCAGGGTTATATTAATGATGTTTTCCGGGAGTACCTACATCACTTCGTGCTGGTCTACATTGATGACATCCTGGTGTACTCCAGGAATGAGGCCGAACATCACCTGCACATCTCTGAGGTCCTCCAACGGCTCAGAGAATACCAGCTGTATCTAAAAGCTGAAAAGTGCATATTTCACCAGGCTTCAATCCAGTTCCTCGGGTATCAGATCAGCTCCCAAGGCATCAAGATGGATGAGGGGAAGATTAAAGCCATGAAGATGTGGCCCAAACCCACGACTATCAAAGAACTCCAGCCTTCTCCCGGAAATTATCCTCGGCGGAGCAGAACTATGATATTGGGAAGAGAACTTCTTGTCATCAAGCTTACCCTTGAGGAATGGAGACACTGGCTGGAGGGGGCCCGTCAACCATTTGTGGTATACACTGACCAACAAAATCTTGAGTATCTTTACGATTCCCTCTTCTTTACGATTCCATTTCACCATATCCTATCGTCCAGGGATCAAAAATGCCAAAGCGTGTACTCCCCAAGACTCCATGCTCCAGATGACCTATCAGAAAGCCCTGAGCCTATCCTCCCATCCAATCTGACTAGGAGTCAATTTTGTCTCTGACTTGCCAGCATCAGATGGTAATACCTGCAGCCTAGTCACCGTGGATGGATTTTTCAATGCTTGTCATTTGGTACCCTTGAAAGGAATTCCAACTGCCATGGAAACTGCAGAGGGACTGTTTAATCACGTCTTTAGAAACATTGGAATCCCGAAGACATGGTATCCGGTAAAGGTCCTCAGTTTATTTCATGGGTTTGGTGGTTTGTTGTGTGTTTTTTTTTTTTTTTCCTTCCTAGGTGTGACCATTAACCTATCTTCTGGATACCACCCACAGAGTAACGGTCAAATGGAGAGGAAGATCCAGGAGATCTACCTCCGTACCTTCTGCCATAGCCACCAGAACTCTACAGATCTCACCCCCTTCCAGTGCATACTCTGCTACCAGCCACCTCTGTTCCCCTAGTCTGGAGAACCTTCGGACATACCATTAGTCACTCACTGGTTCCAGAAGAGTGAGAGGGTCTGGGCACATCAACCTCTCCAGCTTGCAGTACGACGTCACGAGCATCATGTGGATGTCCGGAGAGCCACCACTCCAACCTTCCACCCAGGACAGAAGGTATGGCTCTCCACAAGGGACATCCGACTAAGACTTCCCTGCAAAAAGTCCCAGATTCATTCGTCCCTTGCCCATTATCCATCAAGTCAATCCGGTCACATATGAACTCAAGTTCCCTTCACAATATAGAATACACCCTACCTTCCCAGTCTCTCTGCTCAAGCCCTATCACCCATCAGTTTCTCCTGTTTCCACAGAGCCTGGTCTCATAGACAAACCCCCTCTCCCGATAGTGCTGGAGGACAGAAAGGTCTACTCTGTAAAGGAGATCCTGAGTTCCCGACGTCGTGGGGTAAATTGGAATATCTGGTGGACTGGGAAGGGTATGGCCCTGAGATAAGATCATGGGTCCCAAGAGATGACATACTCTATCCCAATCTCCTGGCAGAGTTCCACGCTTCTCATCCTCAAGATCCAGCGCCACGTGGTTGAGGTCTTCCCCCACGACATCGGGGTTTTCGGCCCTCAGGAGCGGGCCGTGGAGTGGGGGGTTCTGTCACAGAAACACCAGGCTCTTCCACCAATCGGCGATCCCCAAACACTGGCGTTCTGATCACACGCACCTGACCATCATTCACTAATCACCAGTACCACAGTATAAGAGCATACAAGCATAATGTTCACACAAGCACACTGTCTGGTCTCCATTGTGGAAAAGGACTCAACTCTTATGTCAAGCTACTTACCTGAATTCCTGCTTCAAGTTTCCTGATCTCCTTCGTCTGCTCCTTGTGTTCCTGTGTGTTTGCTACAATTACCTATCTGCATGCGATACCCGCTGCTGCAAACACACTCTGTCATTCCACGATCTCTCAAACCTGGTAACCAAGAATATCTCCATCCGTATCATCTCCATTCAAGTAAACGAATCTATATCTGCCATTACTCACCTGCTTCCGCTGTTCATCTACATCATTACAATAAACCCATCTGTTTGAATCTAACCTGTCTGTGTCCTGAGTCTGACTACACGTTACGCAATTATTGTAACAACCATTATTAATAAAACTCAAAAACAAATATCAAAAGTTGTTCAAGGTATTAATTTTCATCAGATCATGTGAAACATTTGCCATACTTATTGCAAAACTTCCTTTGTGAAAGAATAATTTCAGACATGCCACTTCAATGAAATGGTAAAACCGGTCTAAATTGTATATTCAAAAATGGGACTGAATCATTCTTGACTTGACTGAATCATTCGGAGTAGGTTTTGAGTCAATTTACTGACTCATTCAAACAAGAATCAGATATTTTGAATCGTTTTTCTTTAAGATGTTACTAATAGCTATGAATAAAAAATCAATTATATTTATGAATTAGCTGAATAAAAAAATGAAACATTTGAATTTAATACGTTTTTTTTTATAATAATTACCATAAACACCTACATTATTGTAAATATTTTTTTAATTTCTAAATTACTTTGTTTTAAAATTATGGCTGCACATGAAATTATAACAAGCACTATTATCAATAAAACTTCCAAATAATATAATTGGATATATAATATAAACAGTTTATAATTGGCAAGCACATTGCACTTAATGTATTCATTTTTATCAGTTTATGCATTTTCTGGGAATCAAACCTGTGACCTTGAGGTTACTGGTGCGACAATCTACTATTTTAACAGCAAAAATACTAATAATTGCCTTTGCAGCTTTAAGTTAATGTATCAGAGCATGTAATATCCCACAATGTCAGTGACCACATGGTGAATGAAAGAACCACTGAACTTTTCTGAAGAACTGATTTGTGGCAATGAGTTGGATTTCCCATCACAACCTCATCCTTCATTTTATCTCTAATATATTTAGCTACAATACATGCACCTATAGAATAGTATGTCTCGTCTATTTCCTCCGCTTCATTTTACTTTCCCTTCGGGTCACACAGGGGTAACCGCCACAACTGCCGGCACGCCTCACACTGCGTAAACATCACAACGTAACTCACAATCATACGAGACATTTATATGTTTTCTTTTTCCGCCTCTTCTTTGCATTTTGGAGCTGATATCAACGGTCTATCTAAAAGCCACATGGCTCATCAATGGGCCCCTGCGTTTGGCTGAGGACACAGATGAACAAACCCTTTATCCCCCTTTGCTCTGTTTATGGAGTTTCTTCCAATCTTTGATACGGTTGAGACTATGAGATAAAAGCGATGGAGAGGATGCCAAGTCCATGTGTCTGTGATGTGCGCTTAAGCTCAGTCTCCTGCAGATTGGTTATTCTTTGAAAAGAGTTTTTAATTTCCCTGATAAGACAATGAATCACTGGAATTTGTCAGAGATAATTAAGTGCTGTTCTGGTATGCTCCTTGCTGGAGTTAATCTCTCCCTCAAATCTTTAGCAGGTGTTGAATCGCTATTATAAAAGCTGTCTAAGTGTGTCTTCTCGAATGCTTCATGGTTTGGTGGAATAACTCAATTGCTTTAAATGTGTGCAACATTTTAGTGTGGATTCAGATGAGGTTTATGGTTGATCTGGAATTTGAACTCTGGCATTTGACACGATCGCAAAACATGATATGCGGGCCTCCTTAGAATTGCTTGTTTAATTAAAAATGAGGTCTGTCATGCAACAGTGAGGTTATTAATTTCATTAAGCGGGTGCATATCATACATTTTTATCATTATTATTAATACTTAAAGTTTTTTAAGTATTAATAACATTAGGTAAACCAATGGCGACCAATAACAGGAAACAGATTTAGAAAAATGTATCTATTAAGATGTTTCATTGTTCATGTATTTTATTTTCAAAACCATTTAATGTGAAACATTTCCGTTGTTGCGGATAATATATATATATATATATATATATACTGTATATATATATATATACTGTATATATATATATATATATATATATATATATATATATATATATATATATATATATATATATATAGAGATATATATTGATACGATGATGTCTCAAATTTAGCCAATGAGGACACTCTCCCTGTTTGAGAGACAGACTGTGATACATACATACAGTACATACATACAGAGAACTGAAATTGCGTTACTCTCAGACCCTTGGTGCATACAGTTAACATTTAAGACACTGACAGTAGACGTTCAAATACAGATAAATACAGTTTAAACATATGTACATACAACTATACAGATATACAAATGAGGACATTTGTAGAAAAATAAAAAAAAGAGATAAAGTGGCATAAGGCACATGGCAGAATAGATAGAGTACAAACCAGTTTAATAAAACAAAACTGTGCAGATATATGTGTAGTGCAAGAAGACGTTAAACAACTCGTTATTATCTTTTTTTACCACATGGTGTTATGGAAAAGAACCATGTGACAGAAATTAAAAGCAATAATTTGAGACCAGAAAAGCATCACATAACTGTAAGAGTAAATAATACTAATAATTGTAATAATAATAATAATGACAATGCACCCGTTTGTAAGGAAGGTTGTAAATTTAACTAATTTCTCTGTTCAAAACTGTCACGTCACGTGACAAAAGAACGAACGACTCAAACCCGAGACTCGATAGACGAACTAATCAATTCTCTTTCCGGCTCAGGCTGCATTGGATAAGCGTATGGGGCTGTCACGTGATGAATGAACGACTCAAACCCGAGAATGCTGTGCAATGCGCATGCGCGACTGAACGAAGACGAGACGACTCGTTCTTCCCGAGTTGAACAAAATGAACGAATCGTTCAAGAACGACCCATCACTAGAATGCGCAGCAAAGGAAAGAAAAGGAGAGCGAGGAGAATCGTGACGCAGCTGTGTTTGCACGCAAGATGGACGATATCTGGAAATATTCTGATAAGTTCAGTTAGCAAGTGCAGAACAAGTATAACTGTTAAATAGTAAATGCTTGTAGTTGCGTCTGGCGTTTTAGTCGTTTTGGTTTAAATTCAGATGGCTGAAGTGACCGTTGTGGAACCGCAGGCCTGGAAAGTTCGGGACATGGCTGCCACGTGAAACCAGACAGTCAACAGCAGAGATCCCTTTCTCATTCTCTCCGTCGGTAATCTGCGACCTTCGACAACTCTTAATGCCTTCACGGATGACATCGCGGCAAGGAAGGATTCTGCCGGGGAAATCAGTGTTGCTGAGTGAGATTAACACGGATTCATGAGTAATGCAGTTGAATCGGAATACACCTTATTGTTGCTGAACTGATGCTATATCAAACATGCACCAACAAGAAAGGGCCCCAACGACTAAAAATACCCGGGTATTACCATATTTGTGACTTTTCTGTTTGACTTGACTATACCGTGGTTGATTTGAGACTCATTGACTACTGATTCAGTTCATTTCCACGTCTACACTGACTCGTTTTAAGGAATCAAACAGAGTGATTAATTTAATAGTATTCAATTGCTGTGATACAGAAAATCCTACCCTTGTCTGAGACTGATTGTTGAAATTTGATTTATCCCATTGTTTGTTTATACCTTTAAACACCGTTAATTTGGGTTTAAAAGAGACTCAAGACCACAAACTAATTTGAGAATTGTTTTATTTCTTAATGTGAGGTACAGTTAAAAGGTCTTCTTTATTTCATTGTGATTATCGTATCTTTCTTTACATTGGTTACATGTAATAAATAATTTATGTTAATCTAAGTTAAACGTTCTGGGATTTATGGAGGATTTTCTGGCTAACTGTACATTTTTGCAGGCACTGCCATATATATTTTACCTCTCTTGAGGTATACGTTAGTAATAGAAACCATAGGTGATTTCCCAGCCTAATTCTCAATCTATCAGCTGGGAAATCAGGCTCCTGTGCACCAACTGAATACACATACCAATAGGAGGGTTAAATTTTTGGAGGCACCACTGGGATCATTTTCCCTGTAGGGTTGTCTATTTTAAAGTTGTTTGTCTATTGCAGTGTTGGTGAGAATTTTGTGCATCATGGATCTTTCTCAGGCAGCTGAGTGGAGTCGTCAGGTCCAGGTTAGTCCTGCTAAATGTGCCATACTTAGTGGTGTTCCCTTAGATGTGAAAGACGAGACCATTACCGAGGTGTTAAACACTGTGAAAGCATTTGGATGTACCCAAATTCGGGGACGATGAGGAAATACTACAGAAATGAACTTGTTCCTGCTGATTGAAACTAGCATTGATATTGACCCTAACATTTTACCTCCTGAAGTAGGCATTTCTGGAGTAGTGGGGTGTTCATATCCTTGAAACTGTAGATCCAGTTGCTCCTGAAGCCACGTTTAAGGAGAAGTTGATGTTTCTGATGCAACAGGAAGGGAAGTCACTGAGTGATGTGACGTCACTTCTTGAACCAGAACCATCTCCTAATGTTGATGTAAACCTGAACTTAGTGAATGCCATTGACCGTCTGGTTGATAAGTGTACACAGGGGCCAGGTGATACCGTTACTTACAGGAAACTGAGAGTGTTTTCAGGTGTGAAACCTGTTCCGCCTGGTGAAGAGGATTATGAACCCTGGATGGAACAAGCAGCTCAGATGATTGGTGAGTGGCAATGTGCTGAGACTGTCAAGAGAGCGCATTGTGGAAAGTTCGAGAGGGCCTGCCGCTGACATATGTAACAGACGTAGGCAAGTAAGTGCTGGCGCGTGTAAACCTCACTCCCCTGATCTCAAAAAGAGGCGCTCTGGCGACTGACGCTAGAGGCCGTGGCCTTTAGCCTCCTCGTTAGAGCGCCCACCTCCCGCGCCGGAGACCGCGGTTCGAATCCCGCTCGGAGCGAGGCGAAGTAGAACCGGTTACACATAGTCAGATTTTTGAAGGTGAGCAGTCCAACTTCAACTGCTGCTGAGGGGCTCTTAGGGCTCTTGACACAGCATATGGCAGTACAGAGAGTGAGTCAGACCTGATGGTGAAGTTTGGTAGCACTTACCAAGAGCCAGGCGAGAAACTTTCTGCTTTTCTGTACAGACTTGAAAAGATTCTTCACCATATCTTTCTGAAAGGTTGTGTTAAATTGGAAGACTTGAACAGAAGACGGATGGAGCAGATTATTAAAGGAGCTCTTATGACTGACATGGTAGCGATGAGGCTAAGAGTGACTTACAGCTTACGTGATCCTCCAAATTTTTCAGACCTGCTTAGAGAGGTAGGGGAGGAAGAAAACTGTATTAATGCCAGAGATGGGGCCAAAGTCATGGTGGCTACTACCACTGCTGTGCCTCGGGTAACGGCTTCAGAGAAGGAGGTAGATAGCTTGAAACGTGATGTGAAAGAATTGTCAGCTCAAGTGAGTAAATTGATGAAACTTCAGTTCCAGAGTCCTCTTCACAGAAAAATCTTCCAGTGATGAGTGCTGATGCCAAGGCCATGGATGCTGTTCCAAACAAAGACTTTGCAGTGCCTTTTAAGCCAGGTATTACAAGTGTGGCGAAGATGGACATACTAGAAGAGACTGCAAAGGTGAGGAAAACCTGAGGAAGGTTAACCAGAAGCTTATTAAACAGAGCCGCTTGCCGGGAAAATTCAGAGGGGTTCTGTGAAGGAACGGCACCAGGCTCCTCTGGAAATGCGTTCCAACTCTTTTCTTTCTGAACATAAACATTCTTCAGATCTTCCTTCTGGATTAGTAGGTCCAACTTCTGAAGTACCTGTGCAAATAGAAGGAGTCTATGCGAAAGCACTATTAGATAGTGGTTCACAGGTTACAATCTTGTACAGAAATTTCTGCCATACTCACTTGAAGCACTTACCTTTAAAGCCAGTGGAGAATCTGGAGATCTGGGGATTGAGTTCTCATAAGTATTCTTATGATGGTTACTTGCCCATTCGCCTTGAATTTACAGAAGCGGTGGCTGGAGTACCTCAAACAGTGGATACGCTTGCTTTAGTTTGCCTTGATCCCAAGCCGGAGCAACCGATAGCTATCTTGGTTGGGACAAATACTTCTTTGGTCCAACAGTTGTTTGATGCTTGCAAGGAGAAGGCAGGATAAAACTTCATGAATGTCTTGACTGTTCATCCAGTGGTAAAAGCAGCTTATGAGACTATTCAGACTTCAATTGGGGTGACTTCTTATCCTGATAAACCTGGGGTTGTGTGGTTTATTCAGCACAAACCAATTACTTTTAAGGCTGGGGAAGTTTGTCAGATTCATGGAAAGCCGACGTTTTCTAGTGAGTTGTTTGAGAAGCATGTTCTGATTGATCAGGCGACTGACACCATTGCTCCTGAAGAATTGTTAGTGATGCCTGAATTACAGCCTGCTTCAGTGGTGTCAAACCTCATGGTTACTGTGACGGTGAAGAACATGTCCAGTAAGGAAGTACTCTTGAAGCGTGGTACTCCTATTGCTCACATCTTTCCTGTAGATGTTGTACCTCAGTTGACTCCCCAGAGTAACGTGTCAGTTCCAAATACGTCTTTGTCTCCTGATTCCTTTGACTTTGGTAACTCTCCACTTCCAGAAGAAGCGAAACAACATTTGATTGAAAAACTGTGGGATGTGGGATGTTCCAAGAGTACTGTTCATGAAATAAGATTATCGGATTCCACTCCTTTTCGGGAAAGATCACGTCGGCTAGCTCCTAAAGATTTGGAAGATATTACGAAAGCATTTACTTGAACTTCAAAAGTGTGGTATAATCACAGAATCCAAGAGTCCGTATGCATCACCGATTGTGGTGGTACGCAAGAAATATGGAAGTGTGAGGATGTGAGTAGATTATCGGACTTTGAATCAGCGAACAATACCTGATCAGTATACGGTGCCAAGGATTGAGGATGCCTTGCACTGTTTGTCTGGTAGCAAATGGTTTTCTGTGCTCGACCTGAGAAGCGGATACTACCAAATTCCCATGAACAAAGATGACCAGAAGAAAACCGCATTAATTTGTCCGTTAGGGCTCTTTGAATTTCAAAGAATGCCTCAAGGGATTTCTAGAGCGCCTGCTACGTTTCAGAGGATCTTGGAACGAACCATTGGTGACATGAATTTCCTCGAAGTACTGGTGTATCTTGATGACCTGATAATTTTTTGGCAGAACCATAGAAGAACGAAGAACGGTTGCTCAAGGTTCTGGACAGGTTAAGTGAGGAAGGTCTGAAGCTATCCCTTGACAAATTTCAGTTCTGCAGAACCTCTGTTACCTATGTTGGTCACGTAGTGTCTCAGGAGGGAATTGCAACTGATCCATCAAAGGTGGAAGCTGTGATCACCTGGCCAAGACTTAGAACTGTTACAGAGTTAAGATCTTTCTTAGGCTTCTGCGGTTATTACCTGCGTTTAGTAAAGGGTTATTCAAGATTAGGCCATCCTTTGAATTAACTGCTTAAAGGTTATCCACCACATTCAAGTCGGAAGGGGAAGACAGCAAATCCATCCGCTGTGGAGTACTTCAAGCCAACTGATCCTTTTGGGGAGAGGTGGGATGACAAATGCGAGAAAGCATTTGAGGTGTTGAAACTCTGCTTGACAAAAGCCCCCGTCTTGGCTTTTGCCGATCCACAATTGCCTTACGTACTTCATGTAGATGCTAGCCAAGATGGGCTAGGTGGTGTTTTATACCAACAACATCCAGAGGGCTTACATCCTGTTGCCTTCATTAGCCGTAGTCTTTCACCATCAGAGGAGAATTACCCAGCACATAAGCTGGAATTTCTTGCTCTCAAATGGGCTGTGGTTGATAAATTGCATGACTACCTTTATGGTGTCAATTTTGAAGTGAGAACAGACAACAATCCTTTGCCATATATCTTGACCTCTGCAAAATTGGATGCTACAGGCCACAGATGATTGTCTGCATTGTCAACATACAGCTTTAGTCTGAAATACAGGCCTGGCAAGAAAAGCGTGGATGCAGATTCTCTGTCCAAACGTCCACATTTTATTGTAGCACCTGATGATGAGTGGGAGGAGATTTCAGCTCCTGGAGTTCGTGCACTGTGTCAGTCTGTCATATCATGTGAGAAACAGGAAAGTCCTCATGATTGGGGGGTACGTACTTCTAATTCTTCTGACGACCATGTGTCAAAGGCATTAGGTAATGTTATTTCCTTTTCTCAGAATGAGCAGAGGAATTCGGACTCTGATGAGTTGAGGGAGGCTGAGGGACTTGATCCTTGTCTGAGAAAAGTGAGGCTAGCCATTAGTCAGAAGCAACTTCCCAGTAGAGTAAATATTGACCATCCAGATCTGAAGTTCTGGAAGAAAGAGTGGGGAAATTTAGTTGTGGAAAAGGGAGTGTTGTACAGAGTGCTTCCTTCGGCAGACAATAGGGTAAGACGACAACTTGTGCTACCTACTTCTTTTCGTAATTCGGTATTGACATCTCTTCATGATGAGAGTGGACATTTTGGTTTTGATAAGACCTATGCTCTCATTAGAGACAGATATTTCTGGCCAGGTATGAAAGCTGAGGTGAAAAATACTGTAAAACTTGTGAACGTTGTAGAGTAAGAAAGACCTTGCCAAAAAAGACTGCTCCCATGTTGCATTTACAAAGTTCTAGTCCTTTAGACTTGGTATGTTTTGACTTTCTGACAATCGAACCTGACAGTCGCAATGTGCGTAATGTACTTGTGGTTACTGACCATTTTACCCGCTATGCACAAGCATACACCACTAAGGACCAAAAAGCTTTGACTGTAGCAAAGACTCTGTGTGCATCCGAACAGAATCCATTCAGATCAAGTCAGAGATTTCGAAAGTAAACTGATCAAAGAGATGTTGAATGTGTTGGGTATAAAAAAATCTCGGACATCTCCGTACCATCCAGAGGGAGATCCCCAACCAGAAAGATTTAATCAAACTCTGTTGAACATGTTGGGTACCTTGAATCCCAGTCAGAAGTCTAAATGGAGTCAGTATATTCCACAGCTGGTACATGCATATAATTCTACTCAGAATGAGTCATCGGGCTATTTTCTTATTTTCTTATGTTTGGTAGGGAGCCCAAACTGCCTATGGATGTTGAAATATGTTGAAAACCTGAAAAAGGGTCTGAAAACTGCTTACGAGTTAGCAGCTGCATCTGCTGGTAAAGCGAACCAGAATAACAAAAGGAGATATGATGAAAAGGTTCATCAATGCGAATTAAGTCCTGGCGATAGGGTTTTTATCCAAACCCTTGGATTGAAAGGGAAGCAGAAACTTGCTGACCGCTGGAGTTCTATTACCTACGTAGTAGAAAAGCAGTTACAAAACTTACCAGTGTACCAGTTGGTTCCGGAAAGTGGCGAGGGTCAAAGGAAAGTTTTACACCGTAACCATATTCTGCCTTTGAGATTTCAGGTTAGAATAAATCAAGACAGTGAAGAACTTCCTAAAAGAAATGGCAGAGCTCTGAGAAAATGTTTGAGACAGAAAGAAAAGACATCAAATGGGACTGTAACTGTTCTGGAAGTACCACAGGATGATTTTTCCTCTGATTCAGAGTCTGAATATGGCTATTGGCCATGCTTAATTAGGGACTCTATACCTAGTGAGATGGGTAGGCCTAAGGTTCAGGATTCCACTGTTGTGAAGAAGATTTTTCCTGAACCAGTGGATGAGACTGACATTGTTCCCTGTGAGGTTGATAACAATGACTTTGTTGACCAGGACGGTAATGCACAAACTGGTGTCCCATCTGAGTGTGTTCCTGAGATTTGCTCAGAAACAATATCTGAGACTCGTTTAAGGAGATCAGAAAGAAACAGAAAACCTCCAAACAGGTTTACTTACCCCCAGTTGGGAACACCCAGTAAGTAAACTGTAGTAATTTCCAAACATGGTGACGTGTATTTTCCTAAGGAAAAGGGTACTTGCCAAGTGTGGTGGTGTAATCCACATGCTCTGTGTAAGAAGTGTATGAAGAACAAGACTTTGCCTTGTGTAGTTCCAAGGGTTTGAACTATCAGAGTATACTGCTCGCCCTTAAGTACTTTGCATGGGGACATGCTATTTTTCAGTGATGGGAGGATGTAACATACTCAAGATTTAGAAAAATGTATCTATTAAGATGTTTAATTGTTCATGTATTTTATTTTCAAAACCATTTAATGTGAAACATTTCTGATGTTGCGGATAATATATATATATATATATATATATATATATATATATACAGTTGGGCAAAAAAGTATTTAGTCAGCCACCAATTGTCCAAGTTCTCCCCACTTAAAAAGATGAGAGAGGCCTGTAATTTTCATCATAGGTACACTTCAACTATGAGAGACAGAATGGGGGGAAAGAATACAGGAAATCACATTGTAGGATTTCTAATGAATTAATTGGAAAATTCCTCTGTAAAATAAGTATTTGGTCACCTACAAACAAGCAATATTTCTGGCTCTCACAGACCTGTAACTTCTTCTTTAAGAGGCTCCTTTGTTCTCAACTCGTTACCTGTATTAATGGCACCTGTTTGAACTCATTATCAGTATAAAAGACACCTGTCCACAACCTCAAACAGTCACACTCCAAACTCCGCTATGGCCAAGACCAAAGAACTGTCGAAGGACACCAGAAACAAAATTGTAGACCTGCACCAGGCTGGGAAGACTGAATCTGCAATAGACAAGCAGCTTGGTGTGAAGAAATCAACTGTGGGAGCAATTATTAGAAAATGGAAGACATACAAGACCACTGATAATCTCCCTCGATCTGGGGCTCCATGCAAGATCTCACCCCGTGGGATCAAAATGATCACAAGAACGGTGAGCAAAAATCCCAGAACCACACGGGGGGACCTAGTGAATGACCTGCAGAGAGCTGGGACCAAAGTAACAAAGGCTACCATCAGTAACACACTACGCCGCCAGGGACTCAAATCCTGCAGTGCCAGACGTGTCCCCCTGCTTAAGCCAGTACACGTTCGGGCCCGTCTGAAGTTTGGGATTGGGAGAATGTCATATGGTCAGATGAAACCAAAATATAACTTTTTGGTAAAAACTCAACTCGTCGTGTTTGGAGGAAAAAGAATGCTGAGTTGCACCCAAAGAACACCATACCTACTGTGAAGCATGGGGGTGGAAACATCATGCTTTGGGGCTGTTTTTCTGCAAAGGGACCAGGACGACTGATCCGTGTAAAGGAAAGAATGAATGGGGCCATGTATCGTGAGATTTTGAGTGAAAACCTCCTTCCATCAGCAAGGGCATTGAAGATTAAACGTGCAACGAAGGAGTGGCTTCGTAAGAAGCATTTCAAGGTCCTGGAGTGGCCTAGCCAGTCTCCAGATCTCAACCCCATAGAAAATCTTTGGAGGGAGTTGAAAGTCCATGTTGCCCAGCGACAGCCCCAAAACATCACTGCTCTAGAGGAGATCTGCATGGAGGAATGGGCCAAAATACCAGCAACAGTGTGTGAAAACCTTGTGAAGACTTACAGAAAACGTTTGACCTCTGTCATTGCCAACAAAGGGTATATAACAAAGTATTGAGATGAACTTTTGTTATTGACCAAATACTTATTTTCCACCATAATTTGCAAATAAATTCTTTAAAAATCAGACAATGTGATTTCCTGGATTCTTTCCCCCCATTCTGTCTCTCATAGTTGAAGTGTACCTATGATGAAAATTACAGGCCTCTCTCATCTTTTTAAGTGGGAGAACTTGCACAATTGGTGGCTGACCAAATACTTTTTTGCCCAACTGTATATATATTAATGCGATAATGTCTCAAATTTAGCCAATGAGGACACTCTCCCTGTTTGAGAGACAGACTGTGATCGTCCAATCAGGTTTCAGACAGGTAGAAGTGGGCTGAATCCAGAACGCGCAGCAAAGGAAAAAAAAAAGGAGAGCAAGGAGAATCGTGACGCAACTGTGTTTGCACACAAGATGGACGATATCTGGAAATATTCCGATAAGTTCAGTTAGCAAGTGCAGAACAGTTAAATGGTAAATGCTTGTAGTTGCATCTGGCATTTTAGTCGTTTTGGTTTAAATTCAGATGGCTGAAGTGACCGTTGTGCAATCGCAGGCCTGGATAGTTTGGGACATGGCTGCCACGTGAAACCAGACAGTCAACAGCAGAGATCCCTTTCTCATTCTCTCCGTCAGTAAGCTGCGACCTTCGACAACTCTTAATGCCTTCATCGGGGATGACATCGTGGCAAGGAAGGATTCTGCCGGGGGAAATCAGTGTTGCTGAGTGAGATTAACAGGGATTCATGAGTAATGCAGTTGAATCGGAATACACCTTATTGTTGCTGAACTGATGCTATATCAAATGTGTACCAACAAGAAAGGGCCCCAACGACTAAACATACCTGGGTATTTCCATATTTGTGACTTTTCTATTTGACTTGACTATACCGTCGTTGATTTGAGACTCATTGACTACTGATTCAGTTCATTTCCACGTCTACACTGACTCGTTCAAAGAAATCAAACAGAGTGATTAATTTAATAGTATTCAATTGCTGTGATACAGAAAATCCTACCCTTTGAAAACCATAGTTTTTTCAGGCTTTTTTGATAAATTGTAAATCTGTTCAAAAAACAGCATTTATTTCAAACAAATCTTTTGTAACATTATAAATGTCTTTACTGTCATTTTTTGATGTGTGTAATGTATAAATATATATGTGTATATAATTCCATTGCATGATTCTTGATTAGTCACACAATAGCCGTTAATTGATGTGTAAACGTAGATGGTCATTGGTGTATTTGTATGACGTCAAGAAGCTGCAGAAGTTCAAAACAAGTGGTTTTGGGAGCCTATTAGATGCTCTTTTTGGACTTGGAAGGGAGTTTTATGTTCCGAGAGTTACCGTGTATTTTCCTACACCAGGCTTTTTTCACCGAAAAGATCAAGGAAGATTTGTTTCCTCATGAGGTGACCTCATAAGTCATTGTTTCTCTTTTGTTAATCATACAGTTGTTCATAGGGAAACCCTCCAAAGACCCAGCAATCTCTCCGGACCAACATCACAAAGACATCTTGCTCCCAGACCCCGCCAGCTGTTTCTTTTTTCTTCCGCAACACAACCTTTATTCATTCCGTCTATGTATCCAATTTGTTTGCAATATAATCTAAAAGGAAGAAAACTCCTGAGGAAGTGGTGTGAGAGCTAGCTACTTTCCCTCAAGAGGGGCTATTATTCTTTAACAGTGTTTAGAGTGTAAGGCCTCTTGTTTTTCATTACGAAAGGAATCACCTTGGCTTTGCCAAGGATCTTGATCAAAACCAGCCGCTTATGACTTTTAATTGAAGCAAGCTGGACCTCCGTGTAGAGCTCAATACACATAATATGACAAGTTAGCCCGTCTCTTTAACAGCATTTCTTGAAAACAAAGCAGAAAGAAAAACACACCGGATAGCTTTTCTATTAAGGCAATCTGTATTTGTCATAATTCAGCGTATAGATTAGAATCAAGGAAACATGAATCCAGTTTGGCATTTGCCACATCAGGGGCAGCTTTTTGCACTTTTTTTTTGTTTCGTTATTGACGTGTTGCGATTTTATTTTTATTTTTTGGGTGCTCCCTCAGGTCAGCTCTAGCTACAATGAATTTGAGCGCAGTCTAGTTATGAAGGCCGGCAAGTTATGAAATCACAATTACTCTGTTATTTCTCCCACACATTCTCCTGATTCTCAGATGTTTCTCCTTTGAAAATCACACCAGTAATCTCAAACATTTTCATGAGATTCATCAATGTACCAATTATATGAGACATTCTATTAGCTTTCATTAAAAATACTTAACTTTGTCTCAGTTTGTTCTGTTGTCATTTTTAAGAGAAATATATCAGACAGCGTTGATTGACAGATGTTTTCTTATTCATGACCTGAGAAATTACTTGAATTTCCTCATTTTATCCTAGCTGTTGTGGCCCCTTGACAGATCATTACAACTAGTGTGGTATCCAGCACCCATGACCATAACCTTTGACCCCATATATTTTTCAAGATTTAGGAGTTTGTGAATTATTCAGTCACAGCGTTCTACAGAACTGTATATATGTATAGATTATTTTTTGGCATGCAAACTGTTTGCCTTGTGCAAATTGTTGTTTGCCAAATCTGAAGATTTTTCAAACAAAACATCTACAATCACAAGCCACCTTATTAGATACACCTTACTAGTACCAGTTGGACCTCTTTTGCCTTGAACTGCCTTGATTCTTCATGGCATAAATTCAACAAGGTGCTAGAAAAATTTCTCTGAGACTTCATTCCATATTGACATGATAGCGTCACAAAGCCGCTGCAGATTTGTCATCTGCGAATCTCCCATTCCACCACATCCCAAAGGTGCTCTATTGGACTGAGATCTGGAGGTCATCTGAGTTTAGTGAACTCATTCAAGGAGTTCAAGAAACCAGTTGGAGATGATTTGAACTTTGTGACATGGCGTGTTATTTTTCTGGAAGTAGCCATCAGAAGATGGGCACATTGTGGTCATAAAACGATGGACATGGTCAGCAACAATAGACTGTGGCATTTAAACAATTCTTAGTAGGTACTAAGGGGCCCAAAGTGTGAAATATCCCCCACACCATTACTCCACCACTAGCAGCCTGAACCAATGATACAAGGATGGATGGATCCATGCTTTCATGTTATGCAGAATTCTGACCCTACCATCTGAATGTCAGAGCAGAAGTCAAGACTCATCAGACCAGGCAACCTTTTTCCAATCTTCCGCTGTCCAATTTTGATGATCTGTGCAAATTGTAGCGTCAGTTTTCTGTTCTTAGCTTACAGGAGTAGTACAGGTCTGCTGCTATAGCCTATTAGCTTCAAGGTTTGACATGTTATGTGTTCAGAGATGCTCTTCTGCATACTTCGGTTGCTAAACAAGTGGCTATTTGAGTTACTGTTGTCTTTCTGTCAGTTCAGTGACCATTTTCCTCTGACCTCTGGCATCAACAAGGCATTTTCGCCCACAGAACTGCCGCTCACTGGATATTTTCGCTTTTTCAGACCATTCTCTGTAAACCCTAGAGATGGTTGTGCATGAAAATCTCAGTAGATCAGAAGCTTCTGGAATACTGAAGGGATGTTTACACAACACCATTTTTAACTTTAAAAAAAAATCTTCTGCGTTTTGGCTGTTCGTTTACATGACAATTGTATTTTAGGGGTCTGAAAATGCAAGCTTTTGAAAATGGATTTCAAAGTGCGATTTTTAAGATGACACTGTTAACATCTCCATTTAAATAAACAAAAAAAAAAGATAATTTTGGAAAACATTGACATCATGCACATTTTTTAACAAAGTGACATGACCAACTACTGGCCTGACATGCATAGGCTAATACAGAGTTTTAAGTCATTAAGTTCTGTCATTCATGCGAATGCAAATAATTTTGACAACATTTTTGTCTGTACGTGAAAAACGTGAATATGTGGAATGAGAGCTTTGGGTTACCTAAACTTGAGCCTGGATCTTGATTTCATCCCTTATATCCAATTGTTTTTCATCTCTCTTTTGATAGTCCAATTGAAATAAAGACAGAAATGCCAAATATTTTACTTCAATGGCAGCAGTGCCATTGAAGAGCTTGAGATGAAATATGAGATGTGATGTAGAAACAAAGCAAATGAATATCACTTGATTGGGATATTTTAATCATAAGTCCTTTTCAATCAAAATGCAATATTGTCAATAAAATATGCAAAAAGTTTACAAAAAAATAGAGATAATTGTGTATTTATGTATAAATAAAACAACTGAAATTTGACATATTTTGTTCCAAACATATTGGATATATAATTTCCGCAACTGTCTGCAACAGAATGAATGAGTGAATTTGAGATGTGGTGGAGTGACATTGTTCAAGGGCAATGACGGACTGCTCCTTTGTCCATTGTTGGACATTGTTATTTGACAGATTTAATAAGCGAGAGTGTCATTTTAAGAGAGTTGAGCACGGTTTCATGAAAATGCGTATCAATAGGACAATTTTCACTTTCGATTCGACATGCTATTTATATGCAGAAATTGACTTTGCTGTGCATATGATATGCATGGGTTTGGCCTGCATATAATATGCAGTTTTCGCGTGCATATGATAAGCAACGTCTTAGCATGCATATGATACCCAGTTTTGGCATACATAAAACATGCACCTACCCCACACCCCTAATCCTAACCATTGCGTATCATATGCACGCCAAAGTCAATTTCTGTGTATAAATAGTACGCCAAATAGAAATAGAAACTCGTGGTATTTATACACACTTTCATGAGATCAGGTTGGACCATTTAAGTACTTTTAAGACCCCCAGGCTTTTACTTTGACTTGGAATTCAAGGAAGTTCAAACCAGGGTTATCACTAACTAAAGCTAAATCTATTAAACTTACTTGAAATTAAGCTGAAATAGGTAGTAATATATATATAAAAAAAAAAAATAGAAATGACAATCACATAAAAAAATTATTAAAAATTTAAATAAATTTAAAATAAAAACGTAAAATGAAAACTTAAAATATTATTATAAAATGGATAGTTCCAGTCCTTGATTCTGATTGGTTGAGCCGCGTTTTAATCTGTTGTAAATTACTCTACAAACATGCACCTTTGTTTACATCTGTGTGTTGCTCGGCAACCACTGTTGCAACCACAACAGTTTCTGAGGAACTACATTGTTTGGCGGAAGAATAATGTTTTTACTAATATCATTACATTTTATTTGCTTTGTTTTATTTTGTGAAACCTTACTACATATATGGAATAACCGTTTTATAAAAGCAATAAGCCCCGTGAAGCCGTGGTTTACAATGAATTTAATAACAGCTATGGGGTGTTTTTAGACACGAATGCAAAGATTATTGCTTTATTAACTTAGCTCTGGTTTTCACCCTTTTTGTCATTTCAGAATAAGCAGTGAAGGGACTAGAGCATCATTCACCTTCATCTGTTATTCCTGCCATCCTTTTACTTTTTTTGGTAATTCACTCCATCCCATTTTGCATTTCTGCTTTCACTACTCATCCATCAGAAAACTTGACATCTTCCAGAATGCTCTTTGAGTCGAAAACCTCTCCCAGGAAGGTCTTTTTGATGTGCGCTCACTCGCGTTGCACTCAGCTTCGAGCTGCGCCGAAGAACAGCCGAATGTGGGAGGCAGATGAGCGGCGAACGGTCTTGGCACGTGATCAGTGGAATACACAGAGGGATTCAATATGTCTGCTGGCATTCGCCGTGGATGACTGAGCTGAAGCAGGACGATCAGACACAGAGGACACACAATGCTCGGCTTCTCTCAGAGATGTTCGAGTTTCATCACCCTCTAGAAAAGGAAATGATTCATAACGGTTAAACAGGAATAATTAGCGCAAACCAAAAAAGAAAGCCACGAGGCATCTGTAACCCCTGAGCCAATATTATCTTTCATTTCAAGGTCACTCGCTCGCTATATCTCAATAGCCGATCATAAATCTTAACGTGGAAGTGGCCCCTCCGGCACCAAAAGGAAAGACGGCCCGGCTCGGGAGGTTTACTCGAAAGCACCGTCAGGGGGAACACAACTGAGAATCACATCCAGGAAGGCCTTGGCAAAGCTTCAGGCTAAAAAACAAACACAATGTCCCGACGCCCAGTGGATTCGCCAAAGGTTAAAACAATATCGCCTGTGCGATTAATTCAGCCAATCAGCTTTATCATCAGCTTGGCTTCGCGGCCATGCTTCTTGTCTCTTTTACGTGTCACCGACATAGACCATCACGTCGTTGTTTTCCGGCGACCGCTGTGTTTATTTCGGGCAAAATATTTAGCGACTCGGCCTAATGAGAATCAGTCGCGCAGTCAGCGGCGCTCAAGGGAAGAGTTTGAAGTGGGACTCCTCTGAAGAAAGGAAATGATAACACACAGCTGGAGACGCGGCCATAAAGAAACCCCCAGACACTCATCACGGACATTTACCATTCATCACAACAGAAATTTTGCTTTATACATTAGAGCAGTCATAACAACCACAAGTAGACTGAGTAATATCATCATTCATTCCCTTCTACGCTCTTTCGGTTAGTCTTTGTTCAACTTTTCCACATTCTGCTATTTGTATCTATTAGATGTAACTGTAAACTGCACAAAAGGGAAAAAGCTCAACAAAAGCTTAGCGTTCTACAAAATGGGCTATTTGTACGGTTGTTAATGTTTTGACAGGCAAACTATTGTTGTGTAGCAACGAAGCCATTTACATAATTTAGCAATAACGTAAGAACTTACATAACAACTCATTCATTTCAATTCAACTACAGCTCCCAGCTTGGCCCCATGATTCGCAGGCGCACCGCGGCCAGCTGAAACGCCTCTCTGAACTTGTTCTACCGCATTTACAAACTGCTCGGCACAGCAGGGATCCTAACAGGCCGCTTTAGACCTTTTGGCCTCCTCACCTATTGTGACTTTCTCCCAGTGTGGGCTCATTGAAAACAATAATAGTGAATGTCTGGTAGACATTAACTAGTAGATGACACTTCCATGAACAGGATACACTTTGGTGCCCCATGACATTTTTTTAAAGCATTAGAGGTACAAATCCTGTTTGGTATGTTAGAAAAACTATTATCGTGCATAAGATTAATGTAGCATGAAGAGTAACTATTTTTAAATGCATTAAATGTCCAGTAAAGTTTATTGCATAGTAACAAAATAACCATTTTAAATGATCTCACATTTCGACAGAATATATATAAAATTAAACCGCTAATAGGTTTGAACTCATTCAATTTATTATTCTGGAAGATTAAGCATCTCCTTTCACTGAAAATTTGCTGTTATTTATTTATTTATTTCTGTTTAACCAGTAGTGTTTCTCAAAGGAGGGTGAAACAATTTAGATGGATTTAATTATTTTTAATAAATAAAAATGTATTTACTCATTTATTTGAATTGTTATTTTGATCTGAATTGAAAATAAATATTACTAAAATATTTTACTAAAATAATAATGAATAAATAATTTAAAATAACGTGTTTATTTTGATTATTTTTCATCTGAATGTATATAGCAAATGAGTAAATATTACACAAAGTTTAAAAATATTAAATATGTTAAATAAATAAATAAATCCATTAATTTCCAAATCAAAACATTTATATAAACGATAACGCTGCATTTTCTGTACATATACAAGATGAAACTAAAACTGTGCAACAACATAATTATTGTGAGTTGACTTTCTTGGCTTCTGCATTCAAATGCATATCATACTCTCAGATTAGACACTGTTATCTTCTTTAAATAGTTTTAACATGCCAGTAAAGGTTGGATACGTACACAGAAACACTCATATGTGGTGTAGACACATTTGCAATGCTGAGTCACTGCTCTCCCACCCAATGGCTGCTTATGGACACTCGTATGTATCCATGCAGCCACAGTCCGATGCTTGAAATAGATCAAGAAAAGGGCAAATAACTAAAAGGTACATTAGTCAAGTCAGGTTATAATAAAAGAAAATAGCAGTGTTCTATAAAGAGTTCTATAAAGAGTAATTTATGAGCACTTCAAAATGATTATAAAAGAAAAATGCGCTGAAGGAAATGAAAATAGACCTCTCTTGTCTTCCAAATGACAACAAAAAGAAAAATATCCAGAAAATTTACTAGCTTTAGTGCACTACAATTCATTCTTTGGTACAAGCAGTTCAAACATACACGAACACTGCAATATTTCGGTGAGAATTATTACAACTAGATTTAGTTGCATAATACTGAGAGTACATAGCAAATGTATAAATTCTGAAATGTAAAAAAGCAGCACGAAGGGTCTTGGGAAAGCTCTGGAACAGACCTCCCTTTGCAGATGGGCTCTGAAAAACGCCAAGTTTTTGTAGTTTGTAGTTTTGTTTGTAGTTTTACTGGCCATTGAGATCCAGCTAATTGTAGAAAATAATATTTATTTGATGTTTAGACATCATATATACACAGCACAAGGACGTTCCTCGATTCCAAACATCACGTCATGCTTATGACGTCTGTAACCTGCGCTCTGGTAAACAGACAGATGCATGTGTAAGAAAAAACGAAATAAAAGTCAACAATGAGCTAGTCATCTGGGGGATGCATTTCATAGCAGTTTAAAAGGGAAAACGTCTCTAGCGGTTTGATGTGGGGAAGCCCTGTTGGTTAATTGAGAGAACGAAAAAGAAAAAAAAACTCCAAATGTGTAGCTGGAAAATCCATGACATCATTCCAAAGGAGAGACACCGAGCGGGGGAGAGTGAATTGAGAAGCAAAAACAGCAAAGGGTCAAAATTGGGCCTGATTAGCAATGGTTTCCAGTGAGGCACGCCGCGGGTTTCCCAAATGAAGGGAAACAGTGGTGTGTTTTTGCGTGGGTCTCATTTTCACCCTCTTGTCCCCCTGCTGTGTTCCAGAGGCGAGCAGGTTTGTGTCTGAGGTTCATTGTGGTGGCAGCGTGAGCGCTGTGTGATCTCGCCTCACTCTGAGAAGTCTGTGCATGTTTGTGTGTCTCTGACAGGAGCAGAGGTCACGCTAAGGTTCCGATGAAGTCAGAATGTAATCATGCCTCAATGAACAAAAGGGGAAAGTAATACAAAACAGCTGGATGACTCAAGACATATAGATAGGGGTATGAATAGCTCTCTCCCTCTCTCTCCGTGTCTTTAGCCGCTAGTGAAAAACAGATTGTTATGATGTTAGATGTTTCTTTTTTTATGGTGGTGTCTCCTTTATTTAATAACGTAAAGATGCTCTCAAGTTTCGCGTCGTTGCATTCCGAAATGTGGACCGCAATTCATAGCAAGAAGCAAAGAAATGTCACATTCTCAGTACTGTGACAAGCATTGGTATAAACTCCCTTCTTCTACTTTTCTATTTTAATAATGGAGCAACAGCTTGAAGAAAATCTTGTTAATCAGTTAAAGTCAGCTTTTTCCGCCATCTTTTTCCTTGTACTTTTTCCTTTACATACATCATTCGATTCAAAGTGCGAACTTAATTCAAAGTCTTTTTTAACTTATGCTGTAAAGTGATATTACAGGGATAATACAGTATATAAAAATAATACAGGAAACCCTGTTAATATAAATACATTTAAACCACTTAATGAGTCTTATTGGGATGTGAAGAGACTTGTTTTTAACCAACCCTGATATTAAACGTATATGTCAATTTGATGTGTTCATTTACATCTGGAAGACATATTTGCTCATCTGCAATACGTGGAGTATTTCCTGCCAGACTATTTAACAATAGACAATGCTATTTAACTATACACATTTCAAAAATGTCTTTAAACTGTTTATGATTTAGAATTTATGTTAAACTGACATCTCAAAGACGTTTATCAGATGTTTGTTCACAGCAGATGCTTTCCAGATCAAAGGGCTTTGCTTTCCGAAGCGCTCTTTAACAGATATCTCACAAACGTATGTGTGCTATCTAGGAAATCACAGCCCAATCTCACCGCTATTCGTGCATATTTTACGAGGTGGTTAATTTGTACGAATTCGTACGACCTCACTCGTACAAATTCATATCATTTTTGCCAAATTGTATGTATTTTACGAGTTGCACAATTCGTATGAATTTGTATGAATGACCTACACCTAACCCCGCCCCTAAACCTCCCCGTCACTGGGGTTTAGACAAATCGTACAAAATCATACGAGTGAGGTCATACGAATTTATACGAATTAGCCACCTCGTAAAATACGTACAAATTGGTCGTGAGATAGCGTTGGAAATCACCTACCCTGACTTGTTTAAATTTTTATTCAAACATATATAAAGTATTGAAGAAAATGTAAACTTAAGTAAACATAATGAATGAGTAATATATATAGGCCCGGTTTCACAGACAGGGCTTAGACTAAACCAGGATTAGGCTATAGTTCAATTAAGACATTTAAGCAATTTTTATTAACTTGCCTTATAAAAATCATTACTGGTATGCATCTTGAGACAAAACAAAGGCACTGACATGTTTTAAGATCAGTCAGTGCAAGTTTATTTAAATTGAAACAGCTCAGAATTACATTTTAGTCTGGGACTAGTCTTAAGCCTTGTCTGTGAAACCGGGGGATAGTGAAGTTAACTAGAGTTTTAGAGTTAGTTTTTATAGCTGGCTATGGTCGAGTCTATGGTCGTTATGCCCATTGCCAGGGTAAGACTTACGGTGCATTTCCACTACAGCTTCAAATCTGTGCTCAGTGCCGCTGGCAACGCTACAACCTCACTGCTTTGGGGCGTGTCAAATTTAGGGCAGAACACGCCTCTGACAACAATGTTTACACCCTGTTTGCATTTCATCTTCTTCTTTTAACGGCAGTTTACAAGCTAAACACTTTATTGGCGCCATCTAGGTGCAAACAAAAATTCTAAATGATGAAACATAGCCTATAGAGATGGCCCTAAATAAAATATATGACACTTTTAATGACAAATGATTATAGCTCACCAGTACAGCAAACACTTGGAAGCACACGTCAAAATCTTGCCTTGCCTAATTTTCACAGCGGCATTTTTAGCTCAATATTTGCATAAAGTTGAGGAATGCCAAAACTTTTTGACTTTCTCCATGCCACTTTCAGTCCCATAATGCAACTTCCATAGGAATTAATTGAAAACTCTCGCTCCGCTGCGCTCGCTACATGGCAGTGGAAATGCACCATTAAGCTTAGGGTTACTGAGGTCCGGACCTCAGTAATTTTTTCGTGTCCATAAATAGATTTTGTTCTTTGAATGACTAGTTTGCCGTTTAAAACTCCTCATGTCTGCATGTATAATTCAGTTTAGAGAGTTTACAAGAATGTTTAGCGTTCACAGTATGATAACGATCACTGGGAGATACTGAGTGAATGTGGATTCAGGGGTATATGAGTGAAGGCGCGGGCTCAGCCCCAGGTGTGTTGCCAGATCCAGCTATTTTAAGCATCTTTGGTCTTGTCTTTTCCACATAATTCGACACTTTAGAAAGTTAGTAAAAGTGAGAAGTCGTAGTTTAAGGTCAGCGATATCATTATATTATCTTATTTGCAAAAGATTTTAAATGATTTTGGTTTATTTTTTAGTTTTAATTTGTTTTTATAGCAATGTCTCACAACACTGCATCGCCGGCAAACTGACCGTAATCAACAAAGGCTATGGGCAGGTTATTGCTGACAGGATACCACATTGCACATTCGGTAAGGCAAACACAAAAAATATCATAATATTATCTGGAATGTTATCAATGTTATCAAAAACTTGTCTCAGCCTCAGACGTCACGCACACGGAACGTTGGCTAAACGTCTGATGCATATGGCACACTTTTCTGGAAAAACTTCAGGAATGTCGAAGTCGTCATCTGACTGGTTGAATTAAACCGGATTTCCGGGAGACGCGAGCGTCACATTTATTTTTGGTCCACCGGGAAACAAAGATGCTGTGGTGCCAAACCCCCTCATGAAAGAAGAAAGCCATCGTGTTTACAAATGTGACGATGAACGCTATCAGGGTCAACTAAACGCTGGATATTCAAAAGTATGTGAGATATTTAAAGTTTGCGGCATAAAATCTTTAAAATACATCCAAGATTTTTACACACCGGTGGACATTTCCACGCGCGAAACGTGACGCTAAATGAAACGAACTATGATTGGTTGTTTGACATGTCGGTCAGACGGCCTCATGGCCGGGCCTTGGCCAATGAAAGTGGACATCTATTCCAAACATTCAGCCGTCAGTCTGAAGGTCTGGCTACGCGAGACTATCAAAAACAGTAACAATTAACACTAGCACACAGATCTGTAAAACAAGTAGGTTACATAATGAAATGAAATATGCAAACATAATCACAATCATATCACACAATCATAAACATAATCAATCATATACTTCCCATGAGGAAGTATATGCTATTTCAGTTAAATTTTCAAAAAAAAAAAATGTTTACTGAATTTTTTCATAAAAAAATAAACACAGCTGATAAAATTGTCCACCGCAGTATTTTGATGCAAAATAATATATAATAATATATAATTTAACAGTATTCAGTTTTCAAATAATATAATTTAACAGTATACATCCCTCCAAACAGAGAAAACATCTTTCACAAACATCTACATCTCTGTCTCTTTTAAAGTGTTTAGTGTATATGAGTTGTGTTTGTAGGAGTTATTATAGCTTAACCCCACAAAAAAAAGCTGAGATTTTGTTTCATATTAAAAGTAACATTGCGCTTATTGTGTGTATTGAGGCACGTTAAGTTTTATTCCCATATCACTTAAAAACAGTATAGACTAAAATATTGATTATTGTGATTAAAAAATATATATTTTAAATAAGAATCAATTAAAATTGAGAGATCTATATTTTAAGCCCAGTCCCTGTTTTAGACAGAAACAACTTCTGGTTTAAAAATTCGCAGTAAAACATTTTATATTGAATGAATGTTTATGAGACTGTGCACTCACAGAGATTTACTGCAACTATCCATTTCATGTGAAAAACATATTTCAAACCTCTGCTTGTTACCACTACAGCATAGACAGTGAATAAATTTAACAGGACAGGGGCTGAATACCAGGTGGTTTTACTCAGGTGATCTTACATCTGCCTAAAAAAAAAAAGAGTTTGGGTTTTAAAATGAAGAGGGCAAAACTACATCACTTTCCAAGAAAGCCCACTCATCATCATCTCCCAATCTGTCTCTTTCAGACATGTTTTCCAGCCCCTGACATCCACAGATACCGTATCCACCAACAGTAGCAGAGCAGAAGGTTGTGGGAAACCGCACAGGGAGTGCCGGGCCGTGGAGGGATGGAGAACAGAGTGATATGGATAAGCGGTTAGTGAGAGGGGGGAAGGCACAGTGCACCATTTGTTCCAGATAAAGGGGTCCAGTTACCCACATATCAGGAAATATGGAGAATAAAAAACATATTGCACAGAGTATGATCAAACAGCACACTCGGAAGGACAACAGTCATTCCGAACCCCTACTTTGAAAATGGTTTAAAAAAAAAAGAGGATAAATCATCCAAATACTTTGGGAACATTTGTAGGCCTACTTAGGCGTGTACAAAGAAGGAAACAAATGTTTTTTTTTTTTTTTCAGTGAGTACAGGGTGTTTTTTTTTTTATTATTATTTATAAATGATCTATAATGAATGGTAGAAATCATGAATAAAATGCACTTATTAAAGGAACACTCCACTTTTTTGGAAATATGCTCATTTTACAACTCCCCTAGAGTTAAAAAGTTGACTTTTACTGTTTTTGAATCCATTCAGCCGATCTCCGGGTCTGGTGGTAGCACTTTTAGCTTAGCTTAGCATAGATCATTGAATCTGATTAGACCATTAGCATCTCGCTCAAAAATGAAGGGTTTCGATAATTTTCCTATTTAAAACTTGACTCTTCTGTAGTAAGACCGACGGAAAATTAAAAGTTGCGATTTTCTAGCCATATCAGCCTAGAAAATCACAAATTTTAATTTTCCGTCTGTCTTAGAACACGATGTAACTACAGAAGAGTCAAGCTTTAAATAGGAAAATTATCGAAACTCTTTGATCATTTTTGATGACCAAATGCTAATGGTCTAATCCGATTCAATGATCTAAGCTAAGCTAAAAGTGCTACCGCCAGACGCGGAGATCGGCTGAATGGATTCAAAAACAGTAAAAGTCAACTGTTTAACTCTTGGGGAGTTGTAACATGAACCTATTTCCAAAAAAAAGTGGAGTGTTCCTTTAAATATCAGATTCTCTCTCGCTCTCTCTCTCTCTGAAAAATAACGCATGGTTTTATTTTGATCTATCTATGAAGAAAGTGGAACATTTTGAGGACATTTGGAGTGTAGAAAACTTGCTGTGTTGGGTTGATAATTATCTCTTGATCAGTCTTTTACTGAGATTATGGGATAATGAGGTGTTTGTAATGTTTTTTTAGAGTTTTGCATTTAATAAAGGAGTTATACAATGTAATCTCTCTCTATATATATTTTTTAAGGTGTTTTTTTAATATTTTTTTTAGTATTAATTGAAACTGATAATTATTAGGTTTGCCATGTTTTTGTCAGTCCTTGTCTTGTGTTTCCCCTCCTCTCGTGTCTCTATTTGGCCATCCTCGTTCCTGTTGATTAGTTAATTAGTAGTTCATGTGTCCCCAGCCCTGCGTTTGATTAGCCCTCACCTGTTTCTGTTCTTCCTCGTTAATTTCCCTGTGTTTATAAGCCCTGTGTTTCCTAGCCCCTGTGTTCCGGTCGTAACGTCATTGATGTTTGTCTCTCCCCAAGCTCCTCGTCTCATTGTGTGTTCAATAAACGGATTATTGATACTTCCTACGTCTCCTCGCTCCTTGTATCCCGAGAGGGAACGTGACAGAAGACCGGACCCAAACAACTTAAGTAAGCGGCGCTTCTCCTCCCTCGTGTTTTTTTTTCCGTTTTTTAACGTTTTTTTGTTTGCTCCTTTTTTCCCGCTCCCTCCACGGCGATGGAGATTACCGCCCGCCTCGGCGCCCTCGTTTTGCGGGACCTCCCCTTTGTGGAGTACGCGGAAGAGTTCTGCGGGCTGGCCAGGAAGGCGGAGCTACACGACGCCGTCATCCTCCAGCTCTTCCGGCTCGGGGCCTGTCACCACCGCCCCATGAACCTCCCAGACGTCTGGGCCCGAGCCAGTGTCAGCCCGTCCTCGTCAGCGGCTCCTCCGAGCCCGCCGCCGCTCGCGCTTCCAGAGCGCCCTCCTGTGCCTGCTCCTCGCAGGTGGACTCCTGTGTCTCCGCTGGTCCCGCCCAGCTCTCCTGCGTCTCCGCTGGTCCCGTCCAGCTCGGCTCCTCCCGAGCGCCCCCAAGTGTCCGCGCTTCCCGAGCGCCCCCAAATGCCGGATCCTCGCACGTGCCCTCCCGTGCCGGCTCCTGGCACGTGCCCTCCCGTGCCGGCTCCTCGCACGTGCCCTCCCGTGCCGGCTCCACGCACGTGCCCTCCTGAGTTCCCGTTGGTTCCGTCCAGCCCTCCTGAGTTCCCGCTGGTTCCGTCCAGCTCCGCGCTGCAAGAGCGCCCGACAGAGTCCGCGCTGCAAGAGCGCCCGACAGAGTCCGCGCTGCAAGAGCGCCCGACAGAGTCCGCGCTGCAAGAGCGCCCGACAGAGTCCGCGCTGCAAGAGCGCCCGACAGAGCCCGCTCCTCTGTGGCTCCCAGGGGGGAGCTTCCCCAAGAAAATTTTTTGGGGGGGTAAGAGGGTCACAGCCTGTGTGGCCGGGCCAAGGGCCAAGGCCACAGAATTCCTCGGGCCCGAAAAAAATAGGCCCTGGCCTCCCGAGTCCCCTGACCCGCCCTGGCCTCCCGAGTCCCCTGACCCGCCATGGCCCCCGGAACGGGCACCGTAACGTCATTTGTGTTCGTCTCTCCCCATGCTCCTCGTCTCATCAATAAAAGGATTATTGGTACTGCTACGTCTCCTCGCTCCTTGTATCCCGAGAGGGAACGTGACCGTTTTAAAGCATGACTGTTGGTCACACCGAAATTTTGTGAACTTTTTTTCCCAAATATTTATCAGTGAAGTAGGTTTTTTTTCCTTAAAAAAAAAAATTTAATTCTTTTAATAGTCTTTTTTTCTTCATTATGATACCAGGACAGTTGTATCACCTTGAATCTGAATACAGATTTTTAAACCGTGCACCATATAAGACATGAATTCACTTCAATTTACGTATAAACAACATTTTTATGTATTTTTGACCCATTACTTCTCTGTTGAAGAAGACCTTAAACCGTAACCGAATGATGCAAGATCAAGGCTGCTGAAACAATAACTAAGAGTTTCATGCCAGAACATGGTGACCCAGGAACTGGATGATCCTATACTGTTATCATTATAAATGTGGAATGTGGTACAATGTCTCTCCCTGCAGTGAGTTCATTGTACTCCAGAGTTAGTACACGAATGCCTCACGAACATCTTATATGCACTTTTGTTCTTTAACACACTCTCCCAATGTCATAATGGGTACATTCAAAATTGATTGCTGGCCTGCTCCACCTGAGTTTCAAAAAGCTAGTTTTGTTTGTGTTCAAACAGAAGTCAATTATGCTTCCACTGTATAATTATGGTAAAACTCGGGACACCTACCCTCAGCCAAACAGGGCATGGAAATCTTTAGAAAACCTTTAATTCATGCCTGAGACGAAGACACATTATACACAATGCTGAAATCAAGGTTTTGGAAAGGTACTTCAAACACGCTGAAGCATTGTAATGTCAGAAAAATAATTCTGTGGTTATTTTTAATTCGGAGGATTTTTGACTGAAGTTAGCAGACGTGTCCTGTGTGCTGACGTTACTTTAATGTGGCATGAATTTGGAAAACCATGAAACTCCTCTTATCAAATATTAAGAGAGAGGGATAAAGTTTTTGATATATTTTGTCTATTAATTTATACAATCACTCAAATATTCAATATATTGATGTAATAATATTTGAAATAATAATGCTGTCAATTTAACAAGCTATTTATGTAAAATTATTTAAATGTAATTTGGCATATTTTCTCTGCAAATACTGATTTATGTGATTCATTGCAATTATTTAATTGGCATTTAATTTTATTACACATTTTTTAAACAATCGAGAGCACTGTAAAATAGAAAAAAGTCAAAATCATCCCAATCGACTCTTTTCGACTTCACAGAATGGAAGGCTCTAAATCCCACCAGCTGCTGCCTTGCTGTAAACTTCCAACAATGTATTTGTAAAGACGGATCCATATAAGGTCATCAGTGTAGTTGCTCTGTTTTGTGTCCCAATGGCAACTATCCAAACATAGAGCTCAATCCTTGACAAACATTCCACCATGAGACAATAAGTATCAGCATGTATAAACTGAATCTGGGGTATTTTATTAATATCGCTGTAAAAATAGACACCTTACATACTATTGGGTTTACGGAACACTCAATCTTGGAATTTTTATAATAGAACCAAAGGAAGAATTTCACAGACCCTGCACCGTATTCTTCCAATTTATTTTAATCTATTTTTTTTTAAAGGAAGTTCCAGTCATTCTAATTCAGTTCCAAAGTTCTTTAAATTGAATGTGTCACTTCTCTCAAGCCATTTGTAGGTTGGTTTCCCTGAAAAAGTTTAAAAACTGATGCCAGACACAGCAACAGTGGCTTTACCAATGGTTAAATTTTGGCAGTGTGGCGGTCTGGTTTTCCGATCAATCGTAGAGCAGAGAGTGTATGGGAAACAGTTGCTTTTACATTTTGAATTTTTTTTTGTCATTTCTATCTAATGTGCCTCTCAGTTATGTAGTCACATATATTTTAGAGTAGGAATTGTCTGAAGTCTGAAAGCTTGGTCACAATGCATCATTCAACCTTTTGGGTTTGGTTTGACCTATTTTTATTTCGTGATTTCAGTGCCTGGCAGTGACTCTAGAAAGCAAAAGCAACATGTTGGATATCCTCATCGTGTGACCTTAAACTTTGGCAGATTATCTCTGATCTTCAGAGCTTTTGGGATTTCTTAACATTATGTCAAACATCAGCAGGATGAAGAACTTGATAGATGACATTTCTCTGTTTTCTCATAAAGCTGCAAAGCCAGGGTGAGTTGCGTCTGTGAGGTCAACAATCTGTTTAGCTTCTGCCAAAAACAAAGATGTCTGACTGAAGCTGTGAGCGTGGGTTTGTTTGAAGAAAGACAGCCTTGAGGGTTTTTTTCTAGGAATTCCAGAGGGGATTTCTAGGAATTCTGGTTGTGGTAAATGTGCCGTCCGTTGGAGGGAGTTTGACGACTTTATGTCATTAAATGTAAAAAGACATATATTTCCGTGGTTTTTGCCAGAATACATATATCACACTAACCTCAAAAAAAAAACCAAAGGGAATGCTGGTTAAAACAGACAGTTTAGTGTAAAATAACGGGGTTTTAAAATCAATATGGAAAAAGGCCATTTAAAGGTAAAGTCTTGTAAGATTTGTACGATCAGCCCATTTGTAAGATTGCATGGAAAAATCCTTTTGTGAAATGATCCTTTTGTGTTCCACAGAAGAAAGAAAGTTAAACCGGTTTGTACTTTTAATTTTTGGGTATAACGAAATTCCCCACGTATTTTGAACATATTAATGCAGTGCCTTCTGAGTTAGAAAATGCTGTTTTATGACTGTCAACCCTTTAAAAAGTTAAATTGCTCTCTGCAGAGCTCCTTTACATCAGTTTTTCCTCAGCTTGATACAAAAAAGGCTTGTTGCCAGTAAACAGCACACATGAATCATTTACTTCTATTTGTAATGCACGATCTGGAAGCTACGGCAGGAGATGCTGGTAGAAATTTGTACAAGTGATTTTTATATTCACAGTAAAGTTATGGTCCACGTGGAGAAAAGTAAACCCATTTGCCAATTCACAATTACATGACTTCACATTTAATGGTGTGCAAAACATTGCCGTGCAGGAAGTACTATTTTACATTGTTTTTGCTCCCATTAAATGTTTTACGTTCTTGTAAAAGTAGGGGGAGAGGGGTTTAAAAGCACTTTTCAATCTGCTTACAAGGGAAAGCTGAATCATCTGAGTCCAACCTGAGTCCACATATGACACGTACATTCAGCACGAGTGTAAAATGTGACACGTGAACAGAAAAGATGACTGCAAGCCTACAAACTGACAGTCAGAGACCTAGTTAAATGCCTTGCTGTCTGCAATCTATATAGACAGCTGTCTTCTAAAGATGCATCACGTTTACACGTTTACTGTTGTTTGGCACAGAGAAATTTGCATCAACAAATTTTCTGCATTGACCAATAGAAAGCTGGTTGGTGAGGGACAAAAATTTCCCCACTTAGATTTCGCATTGCGTTCAAGTTGTTTACTCAAATTTGTCATGTTGACAAAGTTGCTTGGTTTGAAAGTCACTTCTTTTTGAGCTGTGCTTCATATATCACTGCAATATTGACAATGGAAATTTTTGCCATTTCTAACATTTTTATAATATCTCTCTCACACACACACAAACAAAACAAAACAAACAAACAAAAAAGTTTACAAATTTCTACCAGTTATCTCCAGCTGTAGATTCCAGATTATCAATTTACTGTTGTTTGTGAAATTTTGTGGACAAAATCTGGTCATTTAAATAGGAACAACCCGATCTCATGATGTGTATAAATAGTACGCCAAATAAAAATGAAAACTCATGGTATTGATATGCAAAAATGGACGTTTGGCTTGTATATGCTACACAATGGGTAGGATTAGGGTTGTGGGGTAGATGCATATGTACGCGAAAACTGCATACCATATGCACGCCAACAAATTTGGTATCATATGCACAGGAAAACTGCATTTTATACGCCAAACACATTCGTATCGTATATACGCCAAAGTCCATTTTTGGCATATCAATACCATGAGTTTTCATTTTTATTTGGCGTACTATTTATATGCATTTTCATGAGAATGGAATAGGAATCCAAGCGATCTGGAAATCTGCAGGAGGGACGAAAGATTTCTCCATGTACATTTAGCAACAGGTCAAAGTTGTTCATGCAAAGTTATATTATAACTGAAATGGCTCATAAGTGAAATGGCTCATAACTCATAAGTGACTGGCTGGGAACATTGTAGACAGTTAGAAACACACTATGCTACACAAATAGCATGTGAAGGTTGTGGCTCGCTAATAATCTTAGTAAAATTTGGGCTTGGTGTTAATGTTGCCAAGCCAATTATAAGCATAAAAATACAGAGCAGATACAAATCGAGTAGTCCTTTTAAATCTTTTTTTTTTAGATTAATTTTTTGTATGTGTGTGTGCTTTGCCTTTTACTATGACAGGACAGTAGTTAGACAGGAAGCAGGAAGTGGGAGAGAGGTGGTGGGGGGGGGGGATGGGTTGGGGTAAGGGCTACAAACTGGGACTCAAACTCGGAACGCCTGAAGCGCAACAGCGTCATATGTCGGCACTCTGCCCATGAGGCTGATGTTCATCAGCACTGATGTTCTTTTAAATCTAAATAAATAACCATTTTTTAATTACAATGAACTATTTTAATGAATATTTTAAAGTACTGAAAAATGGTTGTTGCAATGCATAATGGGAAAACCTTATCACGTTTTAGTGCAGTGTAGAGACTAAGGAGTTGTCAGAAGTTGGGAAATGGTCAGGAAATACATACTCAAAACCTAAGATGGATGGATGAAATAAAAAAGTGTTATCGTTGTAAGTGAAATATTATTTGTATGATAAAGTCATCATACATCATGTTTACATTTACATGTAGTCATTTAGCAGACACTTTTATCCAAAGGGACTTACAAATGAGGACAATGGAAGCAATCAAAATCAACAAAAGAGCAATGATACGTAAGTGCTATAACAAGTCTCAATTAGCTTAACAGTACTAGTAGCAAGGTTTTTTTTTTTAATTATATAATAAAAAAGAAAACAGATAGAATAGAAAAAGAATAGCTATTGTGTTAGAGGCCTTTTTGCTTTTGTTAACAGTATAATAATTAAAAATAAAACAACATTTTTCGAAGAAGAAAACAAGCAGTAAATGAATAGAGTGCAAGACTTTTTTTAAAGAATAGAATTAGAATAGAGAGTGCTCGAGTTAGAGGGTCAAATAAAGATGGAAGAGATGTGTTTTAGCCGTTTCTTGAAGATGGCTAAGGATTCAGCTGCTCAGATTGAGTTGGGCAGGTCATTCCACCAGGAGGGAACAGTTAATGTAAAAGTCAGTGAAAGTGATTTTGTGCCTCTTTGGGATGGCACAATAAAGCAACGTTCACTTGCAAAACGCAAGCTTCTAGAATGCACATAATTTAGGTATAAAGGGGTGCAGGGCCAGTGGTGGTTTTGTAGTCAAACATCAATGCCTTGAATTTTATGCAAGCAGCTACTGGTAGCCAGTGCAAAATGATAAACAGAAGTGTGACGTGCGTTCTTTTTGGCTCATTAAAAATTAATCTTCTGGATTAATTGGAAAGGTTTGATAGAACTGGCTGAAAGACCTGCCAAGACAGCATTGCAATAGTCCAGCCTGGGCAAAAAAAAGAGCTTGAACAAGGAGTTGTGAAGCATGTTCTGAAAGAAAGGGCCTGATCTTCTTGATGTTGAATAAAGCAAATCTGCAGGAGCGGGTAGTTTAAGCAATGTGGTCTGAGAAAGTCAGCTGATCATCAATCATAACTTCAAGGTTTCTGGCTGTTTTTGAAGGAGCTATGGTTGATGTGCCTGGATGGTGAAATTGGATGGTGAAATTGTGATGAAAATTTGAGTTTGATGGAGCGACAAGCAGTTCTGTCTGACTTCCTGTCTACTTCTTTCTTGATTACCACTGTAATGCAGATCATTCCCAACCTCCACGTATCAACTGAGGTGAAGGTAAATAGTTTCAGAGGCTAGTCAGGAAAACAACTTTCAGTCAAAACAGATGGACTTGATGTCTGAATGAAGACATCATGAGGACGAAAAAGAAAAACATTTTAATTACAAATAGATTGGCTGCTATGATGTTGTTGTGTGGTCTTTTTGTAAACACTAAAGATTTGCTTTGAGACTAGATGGAGCTGTTCCCTTTGTCTGCCCTCCAAAAAACAGAATTACACAGGGCCAGGCCAATGTTTGTACAGAACACCAAACTAAGGACACCCCCAGGGGCAGAAAATGTTTGGTCACATGCCTTGTTCTGGCCTCAGATTAGCGTAGCTAACGTTGTTTTTCCTTTTCTTGTTACTAAGCCCAAAAGTCAAGGATACACTTACAATAACATTAAATAATAGGCCGCTGTTTTTGATCTCACTGACTTCACCAAAAAAAAAATCTCATTGTCTCACAATAACAGCATGAAGCTCATTTACAGAATGGGAAGAAGGCCAGCTGAAATTTTATCTGCATAAGAACTTTGAAAGATTACAATCTTCTTTCTAAATGCATAAAATGCCATAACATTTTGATGATCTCTTGTGTACTTTTTTATCATTCGATTGTGGTGTAGCTCATCATCTTGACATTTCAACCCCTGGAAAGCCTCAAAATAAACATCCTCTCTGTTTATCCCCTGCTGTTGGTGTTTTTACATTTTCACATTTAAGCTGAAAAATAGGATATTGGTTGTTTGGAGAGTATTTACTCTTAAAAAATTAAATACAGACATCATATTGCAACCAGATTAACTGCTAAAATAAACAAACTTGCTTAATCGCATATAATTATTCTAAAATGCCAAAGAGTAATAACAAATTCACAATTGAGGTTGCACAATTGTTACATTTGTATGCATTAAAAGGATAGTTCTCCAAACATACTCAATAGATTTCAATGGACACCAACACATTTGCAAACTTATTTTGTGTTCTTTAACAAAGAAAATGATTGCATTACATGATGGCATTTTTGTGTAAACTGATCAAATCGGAGCACATTTTTTAAGATACTGTTGAGATCCTCTCAAACTTGTGATTCAGACACACATAAGATTTAGTTGGTGGTTTATTCTCAGGAAAACTTAGTGTATAAGCATGAGCTTAATAAAAATTCTTGTTATTCTTCTTTTCTATGGGTTTCTGATAAATTTGTGGATAATGAAATGGGTTGTAAATTTGTTTTTACATACATTTCTTCAATGCTATTACATTATTTCACCTTTCCGAGTTTATTATGGCTCCCATAGGCCTAGCAGACCATCTGCCTGAAGGTGCCGAGCTAGAAAGATGAGTCCTCAGTGTGTCGTCCAAGCCTGACTTCTCACTTTGCGTGTGGAGAGGACAATAAATGCGATGGTTTCCATGGAAAGTGAGACGGTTCTACAAACCAGAAGCCTATTCACTCCAATGACAACAGAACTGATGCTAAGTCCCGGGAACCGTTCATCTACAGCAGGGACTGCATGGCTTCTTACACAACAAAATGCCAGCTGAACTAACATAACCTGGATTCAATTCTTCTCCAACCATTTCCCATCCAGTATCCACCGTGCACAATTAGTACTGAGCCGTTTCGCCCTGGCCAAGAATTGTGATTTTTTTTTTTTTCCTTTATTTTTTTAACCATACCAAACCCTGCAGCTGCCAAAAAAACAGTCCAATTATAAGGAACAATTCATCAAGTTGCAAGCACAAGTCTTGGAACGGCGACAGCTACAGAAAAACAAAAAATGTGCTTCTAACAGTAAGGGAAAATCTGTCTTTACAATCCCTAGGCTTCTCACTGCCAATTTTGTGCTGGCTGTTGGGTGAGCGGAAATGAAAGCGTGCTAGATTCTACCCCCCAGAGAATAACTCTAACCCTGCAAAGCGCAAATCAAACATACAATCGACGTCACAGGAAACCATTTTGAAGCCTAAAACCTCCCAATGGAAGATCCATTTGAGTGCCGCGGGTATGTGCGAGCCACTACGCCTCCCTCTTTCAAGGCTTCAGCCGCAAAATAACCCAAACCATACCACACCGCCAGTGCTCTGAGGACAGGACGCCTTTCTCTTTCCCTTGCTCTCTCCCTATCGCAGTTGTTCTTTCTCGCAATCCCATCTCTCATTCTTGTACTCACTTCATCCAACACATGCAAAACTCTTCTTCTCCCACTCTCTTTTGTCTGCTGCTTATCAACAAACACACGATTGTTTTGAACAAAAAGGCAATTGTGGATCAAGTTTATGCATACTAGAGATTGAGGAATGGCAGCTCTTGATTAGACGCACCAATTTGAATCAAGAGGTCTTTTTTCGAGACTCCCCTGCCCACAAACCAGGAGTTCTGGAGTCAGTAATGATCTGTATTGTATTGTTTAATTATCCAGGATCTGTGTGAGGTCTGGTGCCAAACCCTTGAGCTTTCGCCTTAGAGGACCACATGACCCCCCACGCCTCCCCTTCCAGGCTGCTTGACATTTGAAAGATAGGTTGAAAGGTCAGAGCCCAAGCAATCAAAGAAGTTTGCTTTGGCATTCCTCCCCCCCCCCACCCTACTGGCTGGGGAAAGGCCTTGCCATCACCTTGCATGTCTCCTTGAGAAACAAATATGTCCTTAAAAATCATGGTGGGTTAAGGCCACACATTTGGATCGATGCAGGGTAGGCACCAATCTTCACTGCTGAGATAAAGGAAGTGGACGCAAATGAGAACCAGGACACATCACAAGGTTTCCCTCTGAGCTTGGCTGAGGTTTCCAAAAATGTATAATTCATACACCGTCCCTACAAAAACATGAAATTCTCTTGAGGAGGTTTGCATTCCAATCACCTATTGGTCTCACTTGAATGAGATCAGATGATGTGTGTGTGTGTGTGTGTGTGTGTGTGTTCTTTCAGTGATTAACAATGCAGTGCTGCCTAAACTATTCCCAGCAATCTGTTTGAGTAAGGCCAAGGGGGGCGTCACATAACCATTAAATAAAAAAACCACAGCATTCTCAGACGTTTCAGAATCCCTAAAAGAAGATAGTTGTCAGATAGTTGTCCTGCAGTTTAGGTGGGATGTTGAGGTTCCTGGTTTAAAACCCAGAAAAATCAAGCTCGCATTTGGCATAACCTTGCATTAGGAGAACCTACAGTAGTACAGCCAATCATTGGAAGAAGAATGAACATTGTCTAAATGATTGTCAACTGTATGATTATGTATTTAAAGGTGTAGATTGGGTGACCACATACTGTCAAGACTAAAACCCTAGTCTAAAACCCTTTTCTGTTACATTCAGAGCATCAAAACAGCCCCCACCTCCTGTTCTTTGGATTTTATTATGATTATTAGCTTGTTTAAAATGCAAATGTGTTTCTTGAACAGCTGCTTTGGACAAAGACCACCCAGTGGGTATAAGGCATTGTTGATTGCAGATAAGCAGTAATGGGGTGCCGGGGGAACTTATTTACCCCTCTAAGGCACACCACTATACAGGAGACTTGCAAACAAATCACTGGTAAAAGAATAAAATAGTGTCCCTATTTGGGTGTAATAACGTGTGTCAAGATGAAACCGATCTGAGGTAAGAAATGTGAGCGTGCTGGATCAGACATTTTTTTTGTGTGTTGAAATGTGCAACAAATACACAACAGTTCTGAGATTTGACTGATTAGTTGATGTTTGGGATCTGCTAGCTCTGGTTGGAAGGCTTTTTCCAAGAAATAAATCAATGCAGGATGTCTCAAATCAACTGGCCACGTACGCACTGCCACTTAATTATCACTGCATTATTATACTGTTTATTCAAGACTTCTGTTTTTTACTGAAGGGACAGCCATACTGTGCAACCAAATTTAAATTAAACTTAAATATAGAGCCAGACTGAACAAGATACTGTCACCATTTACTCACCCTAACGTCATTCAAAACCTACTGTAGAATACAAATAACAAATGTACTAGTCATTCGTTTTCATGCAGTTACAATGAATGGGCGTCAGCACAGGTAAGCTTTAAAAACACAAAAGCACCATAAAAGTACCATAATCAAGTCAAGTTAAGTCAAGTTGAGCTTTATTGTCATTCTGCTACATGTGTGGACATATAGTGGAACGAAATGTCGTGTCTCGCAGGACCACGGTGCTACACACTAGTTAAACATAAGATAAACATACAACAATGCAAGTATAAGAAAAAAAACAAACAAAAAAAACAATAGAGCATCTGACTCTAGACAAAAGTAGACCATCTGACTATACATATACTATAAACACTATACCTAGTTGCCTAGACATACGCAAATTGAGACTGTACAAGAACTTTACATATATACTGTACATGAAATTGTGCAAAAAAAAAATAAAAATGTATATATATTTCGTACATTAAATTGTGCAGATTAAAGAGAGATTTTGTGGGAAGCAGCGCATAGTGCAAAAAGATTTGTAGTGCAATGCTCAGGTAAACATTATTTTGTAGTGCAATGTTCAAGTAAACATTTTCTTATGGAGTCTTTGTAGCAGGGAGTGTTCATAGAAAGTGTCTAGTGTGTATATAGTGGGATGAGTGCGTTACTACAGGTGGTTTGTATAGCCCACTCACCTGTGTTTAGCACACTCAGAATTGCACTTAGGAAAAGTTGTCAACTCTATTAATGAGTTGGGTGGGTGGGGGGTCAGAGGGGGACAGGGAGATTGGAGTTAAGAGCTCTCAAAGCCTGGGGAAAAAAGCTGTTGAGCAATCTGACAGAGCGAGCTTTGATACTCCGGTACCTTCTACCTGATGGTAGGAGCTGGAAGAGGTTGTGGGAGGGGTGGGTGGGGTCTTTCACGATGCTGGAGGCCTTGCTGGAGCATCGTGCAAGGAAAATGTCCAGGATGGAGGGGAGAGGGGCACCGATGATCTTTGCGGCAGTGTTCACTATCCGTTGTGGGGTCTTGCGGTCAGCAGCACTGCAGTTCCCATACCAGAGAGTGATGCAGGTGGTCAGCACACTCTCAATGGTGCCCCTGTAGAAAGTGGTGAGGATGGGTGGCGGGAGACTTGTCCTTTTCAGTCGGCGGAGAAAGTGGAGGCGCTGTTGTCCCTTCTTGTTGAGTGACGTGACGTTGGTGGTCCAGGTGAGATCCTCTGAGATGTGCACCCCCAGGAATTTAGTGCTGCCGACTCTCTCCACGGTTGAGCCATCGATGGTCAGTGGGGGGTGATCAACAGAGTTTCTCCTGAAGTCCATCACATGGAGTTGTCTTACTCACATTGAGGGACAGGTTGTTAGCACCACACCATTTCGCCAGCTGTGCCACATCCTCTCTGTAGAGCGTTTCATCATTGTTGCTGATGAGGCCTACCACAGTTGTGTCATCAGCAAACTTGATGATGTGGTTGGTGCTGGAGTGCAGTCGTGAGTCAGCACCGTGAAGAGCAGCGGGCTGAGCACACAGCCTTGTGGGGCACCTGTGCTCAGTGTGGTAGTGCTGGAGGAGTTGCGGCCGACACGGACTGACTGAGGTCTTGCAGTTAAAAAGTCCAGGATCAAATTACAGAGTTGTTAAGTTGTTAAGGCCCAGCAAGTTTAGTTTGTGGATGAGCTGTTGTGGGATTATAGTGTTGAATGCTGAGCTGAAGTCGATGAACAGCATTCTTACATAAGAGTCTTTCTGTTCCAGGTGAGTAAGAGCTAGTTGGAGAGTGGTGGATATTGCATCGTCCGTGGAACGGTTTGGAGGCTATGCAAACTGGAATGGGTCCAGTGTGTTTGGGAGACTGGATTTGATGTGATGCATGACTACCCTCTCAAAGCACTTCATCATGATTGGGGTCAGTGCTATGGGACGATAGTCATTCAGACAGGACATGGGTGAGTTCTTTGGTACTGGAATTATGGAGGTGGATTTGAGACACGTGGGGACGACTGCCTGGCTCAGCGAGGTGTTGAAGATGAAAACAACAACTCTCTAGCCACCGGTGAGAGTTGTTGTTTGTATGCGTTGCCGATATCCAAAAGACTTTGGCGATCATAGATGAGTTTTGGAGTGATTTCCTTATGAATTAGCGGTAAACTGACACAATTTGGAGATGAACAGACGACATTAAAAGACATAAAAGCACCGTCTTTGGGACCCGGAGTAGCCGCTGCGTCTGACCACGCTGCCATCTGGGATCTATCTAATATAACGTATGCATTACATTTCAAGTCATTCCATAGCTTTGTGCCATTATACACTGATTATTAATTTAAGAACTACTACAAGTAGATAATTTAAAGTTGATTTGAATGAATTAATCATTTTGTGAACCTGATCAACCAATTCGTTGAAAAGAGTTGACGTTACTACGCAGGAAATTATTAAAGTATATGTGGCAAAATGGGAAGTTCACATGCTCTGACGTAGCATCTGGCTTCATGTGCTGGTGAAATTGAATCCTGATTGTTTCCTCTCCTTTGTTAATGTAAAAAACAGCATCATCTTTAGGTTTGGATAAATGGAGAGCAGGTGCTGAAAGAGCATACACATCTGGTTGTTGTCACAAATCTTAAGCTCCTTTAGTTTACGGTTAGTGTTGGGTTTGTTTCTTATTTTGATTCTTAAAAACATTGCACCCACTCTTATTCTACAGCACCAAAAACTGTTATTGCTAACTGCTAGTGATGTCTGTCTTACATGACAGTTGTTTACATTAGATACTCTTCATAAGAGGGAAGTTCCTTTAGTATTTTTATTTGTAAACTACGGAATATTACTGCACATCTCGTTTAAATACAGCTGTGCATATGGGCTTCCTGCTGGGCTAAAGACACTGCTGTTTGTGCACTAGGCCAAGACAGAAAATGTGAGGTGACAGAGTGCATTGGCTGAGCTCAAATGAACCAACAGCAACCTGGGGGTGTCAGGAATGTCTATGGCTCCTGTCCAACTCTCCCACTCACTATGGGCCTGCTCTGGTTGTCTTAGAGAACATCTTTCAGAGACACTAAAATGCACAGTGCGTAAAGTTTTTTCACACGATTTGTTTTGCAGCTATTTATAGAAAGAGTGCTTATCGGACCATACTTTGCTGGAGGTGGCACCATGTCCTGGAATTAAAGGAGCATCAATATATTTGCTGGAGTTCCTAAAGCTTGCCAAAATCGAACACTTGCCCGTTCATGATCAACACTCAATTGAATGTTGTCAGCAAGAAATTCTACTAGGTTTTAAGCTGTGGAGAGATTGTTTACTTTAAAGACCCAGATGTGCCTCTCCAAGGCCTGAGTATCACTGGAAAAACAGCCACATCCATGAGTCCAGAATGACAACATATTAAACTATCAGGGGACAGAGCCCCCATTACTGTATGAAACAGAAGACCACACAGGATGATTGCAAAAGCTCACATTTATTAAACGGACAATAACTGTGATATATTCATATTGTTGAAAAGGTTAGTTTATCTTTCTTGATAGATCTTATAAATTCTACTTTTTAGAGAAACAAGCTACAGTTTATAATAGGTCATCTGAATAGTGCGTATTTGGAGAATGCTAACAAAGATATTCCCTGCCAGTAGACGCTTTGCAGGTATGCACTTACGTGAAGCCAACAATTTGGTTTAAAATTGGCCTGTTGCACAATTTTAAGGAGGAAGGAAAACTACATTATCAAACAGATTAATTCACTGAGGGATTCTGTATGTTGGTACAACATTTTGTGGATTTAACAGTTAATCAGAATAAAGCATTGACAATATCATTTTAAGGGTTAGGGTTAAAATGGGTCATTGACATCTGGAAAAGCTGCCAACATCAGTGACAATCTGATGTAGGCAAGTGATGGAAGTCAATCTCATGTTACAGATGGGAGGGTGCAGAGTTTCAATTACGTCATCTTCTATCTTAAGCCGATGATGTCATGTCAGTTTCAAACTTGGCATAAAAATAGGGTCATGCCCACTTTTCTTACAAGAGCCTGAATGAGAGGCAAAGAGAGTCTGTGTTAAATATTCAACCCTCTTCCATTAGGACGAACTGGGAACATGGCTCACAGTCAATTTCATAAGACATTAAAGAACGAAGAAGGTTAGAAAGGAGAAAAAAAAACTATATATAAATCTCAAAGTAATCTAACAATCTATCATAATTAAAGGAAACAAAGAAATCAATTACAAAAAAGGAGAAAAATCCAATTCTCTATTTAAACCTGGAAATTGTGTTGCTTTCAAAGTGTAAATCCAAAAAGACTCTCTGTTGTAAACTTTTTATCCAATCTCTTCTTCTTATTGACCTCGGAATATGTTCTATACCCACTATTTTCAATGTACTGGGGGTTACCGTGATTTTTATCTCTATAATGTAAGGCGATGGGATATTGAGGATTACAGATTCGTATAGCATTCTTATGTTCTGCTAATCTCAGCTTTAATTTCCTTTTAGTCATCCCTATATATAAACAACCACATGGACACTCCAACCTACAAAAAATGAAGTATTGCAATTAATAAATGAATTTACCTTAAACTTACGTCCTGATGTTACATCTATAAATATATTTAACCATATTCTCACAATGATTGCAATTACCACATCTGTAATTTCCCACATTTGAACATAACCAGGTGATTGGTTTTATAGGGGACAGATGACTTCTCACCAGTTTATCTTTAATAGTTGGAGCTCTTTTAAACACAATGGAAGGAGATTCTGGTAAAACTTCTCTAAGGTGAGGATCACTCAAGATTTCCCAATTAGTTTTTAAAATGTTCTTGGTTTTATTTGTCTCTGTACTATTGTGTAACAAAATAAACTGAATTTTCTGAATGACTTGATTTTTGTCTCTGTACCAATAACTTATCTCTACTTATGTTTTTAACTTTATTGTATGCATTCTCAATCACACTATTTTTATATCCCCATTCTTTAAATCTCTGAATCATATCTTGGGCCTTGATGTCAAAATCCTCCTCCTTATCACAAATTATATTTAACCTCTGAAATTGTCCAAAAGGGATGTTATTAGTCAACCATGAGGGATGAAAACTGTCTGCTCTTAGAATAGTATTCCTGCCCGTTTCTTTTCTAAAAATAGTTGTATGCGATTTTCCATCATTATCCTTAAATATTTTTAAATCCCAAAATGTTGAGTAAATTAAAAATCCAAACTAAACTTCAAATGTATATTAGTGGTGTTCTAATATGAATGAAAAGCCAACAGATCTATCTCAGAGCCAGACCATATCAAAATGACATCATCTATAAATCTTCCCCACTACACAGTATTCTTCAAATATGGATTAGAATCTGAAAATACAAACCTGTTTTCCCAAAGTCCTAGAAATAAATTTTCATAATTAGGGGTAAAACAAGCGCCCATTGTTGTACCCCTAAGTTGTTTATATAGCTGATCTTGAAACAAAAAAAACCCACATCATTTTTCAATGCCCATTCTGCAAGTTGTAAAATAAAACTAGCCAGTGGTTTCTCTAAATGTGATCTCATTTCTAAATAATGTGATAATGCCTCAAGACCTTCTTCATGATCTATTTTTGTATATAGTGATTCCACATCCATAGTAGCCAATATAGAGGTTTCTGTATTTTTCAAATTCTTAATGATATTTAATACATGAGTGGTATCTTGGATATAGGAAGGAAGTTCACCAACCATTTGTTTTATAAAATACTCCACAAATTTTGAAGTTGGTTCTGTAATAGACCCATTCCCACTAATTATGGGTCTCCCTGGTGGAGTTTCTAAATGTTTATGTATTTTAGGCAACATATAAAAAGTAGGAATTCATTCTGTGAAATCCATCCCTCAGTCTTTGCATGTGTCAATATTTCAGTCAATTCAACTCGAATCTTCTCAGTCGGATCAGATTTCAGGGGCTGATACTCACAATTCCGTAGTTGTCGCAAGGCCTCTTCGATGTATTGATCTCTGCCCCATACCACAACAGCGCCTCCCTTGTCCGCTCTTTTTATTACTAAATCATCATTATTAGAAAGCCAATCCAAAGCTTCAGCGTCTTCTTTCGAAAGATTATATTGTTTTCTTCTTTTAGATTAAACATCTTGTCAGTTTCGTACGTTTTTATAGAACGAATTCAGCGTTGAATTTGGAAACACAAGGGACAAATGTGGACTTGGGCTTAAAAATTGTTCTCTTATCATAAGTACGTATCGTTGCTTCCGTTGTATGATACCAAACTTTTAGTTGGAGGTTCCAATGAAACTTAAATAAGTCCACTTTAGTCTGAAACTATTTAGCTGTGTTTATAGGGGCATAAGTATAAGGCCTTTTGATAAAACAGAAAAGCAGCTTGTCGGTAGAGTGATTTTAGGAATGTTTATCACTTCATATCCCTTGTTTGACACCTGGTGTATCTGCCTTGAATCTGAGGTCTTGATCGATCTATTCCTCCCCCGTCTCGTTTTTCGTTTTCTGGTCTTCTGAATCTCTGATATTTCTTGACTTGTTTTCTAAAAACTAATTGGGAAATCTTGATGACTGATCCTCACCTTAAGCCCGGCTCACACTGTGCGATTTTGGCCACGATTTGTTCGTCTGAGACAAATTTTGAAAATCCTAAAATCCTAAAAGATTCCTATAATCCTAGGCTAAAATCGGTTGTCTAGATCGCTGGTTTGACATGTTCACCGACAGCCGATTAATGGCCGTTGCGATCATTTTTTCCCTCCGATTAAATTCTGGCAGTGTCAGAAGATTTCAGACACTTTCCTGCAGTGTGACATCTCCTACGACGACCGTCAAACCAAGAACCAATAGGAGCACTGAACTTGATGATGCAATTAGCGCGACAACTTCAAACCATTCATTATTTGTAAAAACAATACATGTACAAGGTAAAGTTTACTTAAAGTTTATTTATTAAGGGGCAGGATGTTTAAACTCGAATAACAAAATTACCTCAAGTTCGCTCTGTAGAACTGGAAGTCCATAAAGTCCTCTTTTGCCCAGCCATGACTTGCTCCACACACGTCGTCTTTTTCGTTTTTTTTTAACATCAAGGCATGTAATTAATAAAACTAACGCTACACGTTGCTGTTGTTTGCTAGCTACCATTATAGCGAGAGAACGCGGGTCACGTATTGATGACGTAAAACTCCGGACAAGTCTTCTTGAGTACGTCCGTTTTTGTCGCGTCTTGACTGTCGTACAGTCTGACATTAAGACAACTGAGATCCTACAGTCTGACATGGGGATCATGTTCGTACAGTGTGACAAGCAACAATCGCAAAAGACTATTAAAAATCGCACAGTGTGAGCCCAGCTTTAGAGAAGTTTTACCAGAATCTCCTTCCATTGTGTTTAAAAGAGCTCCAACTATTAAAGATAAACTGGTGAGAAGTCATCTGTCCCCTATAAAACCAATCACCTGGTTATGTTCAAATGTGGGGAATTACAGATTTGGTAATTGCAATCATTGTTAGAATATGGTTAAGACAAATATATTTATAGATGTAACATCAGGACGTAAGTTTAAGGTAAATTCATTTATTAATTGCAATACTTCATTTTTTGTGTATAGGTTGGAGTGTCCATGTGGTTGTTTTTATACAGGGATGACTAAAAGGAAATTAAAGATGAGATTATCAGAACATAAGAGTGCGATACGAATCTGTAATCTTCAATATCCCATGGCCTTACATTATAGAGATAAAAATCATGGTAACCCCAGTACATTGAAAATAGTGGGTATAGAACATATTCCGAGGTCAATAAGAAGAGGAGATTGGATAAAAAGTTTACAACAGAGAGAGTCTTTCTCCTTTTTTATAATTGATTTCTTTGTTTCCTTTAATTATGATAGATTTTTAGATTACTTTGAGATTTATAATGTTTTTTTCCACTTCAATATTTGTTAGTGTTTTGAATTGATTTGAATTTATTGATTATGATTACGATAAGTAATTCTCTCGTTGTTGCTTCGATACCTGTTCCAGTGACTACGTCATGTGATGAACTGATTGCTTGAACTCTGTGTGTTTGTAAATTGACACCCCGATGAAGGCGAGTTAGCCGCAATGCATCGGTGCACAAATGTGTTTTTAAATTTTAAAGCCATGTGAATAAAGGCTATTTAATTTTTTCACACTACTCGAGTGCCTTGGATTTAGGAGTTTTTTTGATGATACGAAAGAATCCCGCATCCAAAGAGCACCGATTAATGGATTGTTTACACCCCAGCAGCACTTTTTTTGCATAACTGTGAATATGAGGATAGGAGAAAGGAGATTAGATGGGAGAAGAGAATGTGCGCTTCGGACGGATGGTGCATCTAGTTTTTAGTAATTCCTCAGTTCTGTATTCTTTTCCCTTACCTCCTAAAAATTCTGAGGTCACATTTTGTTTCTATCACCAGTAGGGGAGCATCCTTTTAAAACAAAGCAATAATCCTGGAAAGCAACCATATAACTCCTATTACTTCTGGTCTGAGATCAAGGATCCAAGGCTTCCCAGATCCAGAACATTATGGTCAATATCATTGTGTTGGGAACATTATGTTAACAAATCAGGAAATCTGTGCCAGCTGTGTGTGTGAAGCTCAGTTAAATGCATTGTGTTTCAAGGTTTTTATAAAGTTTGGGCAAGAGAAGGGGAGTTGATTAGGTTGTTGAGGGGAGGGATGAAGGGGGCCAACCTTGGCAACCACAACGAGACTTCCCGAATATAACGTAGATTCTCCTCATTCATTCAAACAATGAGGATACTGGACAAAAATTCAGGGTTCGTTCTTTGTTGTCCAGCTGGTCCCTTACAAGGCATTTTTTTTGTCTTAAATCAAATCGCTTTATTGCAATGTAGGGGGTACTCGAGTACAAGGACAAAACAGTGGGCAAATGTTATCGATATTGACATTCTCCCTGGCAAACACTAGGTTGGCTGGGTGAAGTAAGCCACTCTGGTATGAGAGCTGGCAAGCGGTTATCCAACACATCTGTGGGGAATAGCTAACTCTAGAGCCAACAAAGTTGAAGGAAACACAAAAACAAGTCATGCTGTACTGCTTTATTGGAATTGAAGTATGCAGTTTTTTAAAAGAGCTTTCAGGAACAATATTAAGAGTATGATTTTGCACGAAGAACTGGAGAGTCACTTCATTAGATTGACCATTTTACCACAAGTAGTTCATGAACTTGAAGATCAGCGAGGGCAAAAGGAAAACATTTTGGAGGAACTTTAAAGAAAAGGAAACATGTACGCTCAAGAACTTCGCAAGGAAGACCTTTGCTTGAGCAAGTTTCTGAGACTTGTGGGAGGAGAACATAACCTGAAAGACTTATGAAATGGCAGATGCTCAGGAGTGATCATATGCTATGTAGACATCAGTGTTCTTTGAGAGAGCACGATTCTAATGAAGTAATGGATTTCCAAGCCTTCTCTCAGGCAATCTGTCTTTCCATCAAGTCAGATCAGATCACTGCAAACGGCCCTCTATGGATACTGGTCAGATCACTGTAAATGGCTCTTCCTGCACAAATACATAATCTACAATACACAACATTCTTCATTCAGCTGTTGCCTCTCTGAAGTCATTCTTCATTCAACACTTGTCCGTCTAGAGGCCAAACCATTCAGTAACTCCTCCTCTTCTGGGATCTGATTTCTGCCTCTGACGCTCGTCCTCCATGAACTTCTCCTGCATCTCCTCAACAGAGCCCTCCTCGTGCTTCTTATCCTTCTCAGGAAAGATATCTGGGAACTGGAAGGTTTGCTGCTGAGCCTGTAAGAAAAGCAGAAATTGTTAAAGGATTGAAGATTGTGTTTGTCATCAACTTTTGCCATCCTTATGTTGTACCATTTCGTTTTTGTGGAACAGTAGTTTTGAAGAATGCTTTATGCTTCCTCCTAAAAGTAATACATATCTACACTTGTAAAATCTTTACTGCTTAATGTTACTGACAGAAATTGTTAATAAATTTCACTTCACTGGACAGAACACAGTGCCCTTTTCCGGAGCTCTGCTCTCCAACGCTGCCCCTGAAAAACTTGCAGAAATAAATAAAATCACCATATCTCAGGGGCCTGGCCCTTCTAAAGCAATGTCAATTTTTTTTGACAGACAGGAAGGGGGAATAGGCCTTGTGCATGCAGAGCAACAATGTGCTAGTGCTGCTGGTCCGTCTCCATACCAGAGACCATCAATATTGTTCCAAAGATAAAACAAGATGTGGCAACAGCAGGAGGAAACAGGGACTGCAGTGAGTTAACAGCTAATGAAAAGCAGTGCCTTTCTGAAACAAATGCTTCTACTGGGATGATCTATTATTTTGACCTGTCCTTTGTAACAAATGCAGTAAGTTTTAAGTGAGCAAAATGACCAAAGAATAGTGGAATAAAAAAGGAGGGGAAAAAAACAACTGAAACACTTAAAATCAACAGCTTGGCCTCCAAGGTTCAGCAGCGGCGTTCCAACCCTACCATCTAGGAATGCGAAACCCCACACTATAAACACAGAGTCCAGCCAAGTGAAAGTACAAGAACCAAACCTATTAAAAACAGGACCTTAGTAACGGAGTACTAAAATGGATGCCAAAAAATGCCTGTTCCTTCACCTGTAGTAAACTCTCCTTTAAAAAAAATAACCCACTATGACTAAAGACCGGCAGGGGGACCCGGTCGCATGACAATCCAAGAGTGGAGTTGAAAGGTTTGGAAGCCCTGACAGAAAAGCTGATTAACAAAAACAAGTCACCACATGACTGTCCACCAAAACATTAATGTACCTTAAACAAGTGCCTTATTGTTGGCAAGCACTAATGTTTATACATAATGTGTACAAAGTCTTGTCTCAGGCTATGGTAAACACTTCCACAGTTTGATTTAACAGAACAGTATTAATATTACTATTTCAAATGTAAATGCAGCACTGCATATTCATGTTTATTATGTAATAAAAGTAGTCGTTAGGAATAGCATGCAATACATTATCCAGAAAGTGCTGGATGCATCAATTACGCATTGACATGTCTCATTTGACAAGTCCCCCCTCACCCCTGTGCGTAAAATTATCGAAAATAAAAAAGGAAGACTAAAGCATGGAACAAAAATGTTGTTGTTGGGTTCAACCCAACATCTGTCCCTGGTAGACTAACCGACTCTCCCCCTCCTCCACCCCTCTATAATTCAGGCCCTGAACTTATACCATAAACTGTACATTCAGTGGCTTTACATCAGGGATAGACATGCATTCTGAGCCCTTGTGAGCAAGAGAAGTTTCTAAATATATTAGGAGTTAATGGCTGAAAAAAAGTAAATGTCAAAAACGCAAAAGAAACAATGCATTTATGTGTTATTGCTTTTGGTCTCAAGATATTTCATAAAGGGGTCACATACTTGTTACAGGAGAAACTTGAGTCATATCTAGCAACCAACATATATAAACTTGGGGGTGGGCTTGGGCCCGTAAGTAACCACCTAGTAATGCCCAGCAATTACTCAGAACACCATAGCAACTATTAAGCAATATCCAAACAATCATCCTGACATTAGGAACCACTCGGGACACCTATTAGGAAATGGAAGGTTGTCATAGTTTGTCAGCCAACATTGTGGTGGCAAATTTTATACGGCAAGGACCACTCAGAATTGAAAAAATAATATATATATATATTTATTAGTCACCCCAGATCAGTAACCGCCCTAACACTAGCACTCTTGGTGAACGTTAGTGACTCACATCCCACAATCACTTCCATGATCAGTCAAATGGGAACAGCTGGCATGACTTGGGCCAGTCTGAAAGGATTAGTAGTAGATGGGGTTTCCGTACATAAAGCACCACCCTCTACCCTTTAGTCGCTGCCTTATCTCCACTGTTTGCTCTATGACGATGGCTAAACTATATTAGACAGAAGCAGAAGCTCCAATTTGAATGTGTTCGATGCTCTTTATATTCCCATAGATGAGGGGAACAGAGAATTAACATGTTATCTCTTCAGAAAAAAAAACCCTGCAAGTACCAGAAGAAAACAGAATGAATTGGTTTGGGAGTATGGATTAAAAGGTTGTACTATTTAAATGTACTAGCAAGTTAACTAGCAAAACCCTCCAGTGGGAGTGGGATCAAGACCTGGGTGTTTGCCGATATCTCCTCAGAGACATTCATTTTTCTTCTCATGCTTATCTCTATTGGCCAATCACTGCTGCAAGAATGGAACTATGACAATTTTGATTTATTTTGCACCAAGTTAAAGCCAAACAAAATGTATAAATCTGAGACATTCTTTGTATGTGACAACATTTTCAGGACTTTTAATGATGAGGGCATGTTTGCGTAATGTTGGAAGTCTATTAACAAGTTCATTACCAGACAGGAGAGCAGGAAATGCAGGGAAATGCTTGTAAACAGCTCCCTCTGCCAGTCTCACTGGGTGGGCCACACTGCTACTTCCTCTGAGTCCACAGTCTTAACTGACAACCGATACTCACTCACCACAGATATTTGGCTGCCCTGAGACACCTCATATCTCTTGGTCTTGACACACTCCATACCAAAAAATTAGCCTGAATTGAGCCAAAAGTCACAACGATGGTGGGATAGTGGGGACAGGCTCCTGATGAAGAGATGATTTGTAGCTTTAATGGTTCTTGCAAATCAAAGTGGTAATTCAGAGCAGCTCTATGGCTCGACAGGAATTCCAAGGCTAGTCTCAGTAGCGAGGACCCAGGTTGGGACAAACAAATGGAAAACTCCCAGACTTGACCAGAAGGGAGGAGCCGGATGTTCTCAATGAGTGCATGAACTGTACTCCGTATCTCACTCGCAGATTTGGTGTGACCTTTAAACCACAGTGATCAACAAAATGCTATATGGATGGCTTTGTTTATATAAAAGTTGTGTTTAAGTGGAATGCAGCCCATTTACAATCCAAAATGTGTAAAAACAATATAGACAATGGGACTATTGTAGCATTTCATGTTTGATCTCAAGAAACAATAACAATCATGGGTTTGATTCCCAGGGAACCCATGAAGCGAAAAAATGTTTACTTTCCATCTGCCAAATTCGTAAATGTAACAATAAGTGCACAATAAAGGTGGCTACTACAACAGGTATGGAATGGCACGAATGAGGCAAGTTTACTACACCAAAAGCACTGGTCAGTCTTTGTGTCTGAATTTGTTGCACCCTCTGTGAAAACCAGCACAGACCAATAGTGCTAATGTAAAGCGTTTCAGAGAGAACCAAAGCTCTGGCCCAGCTGAGGCCTATCTGGGCCTGTGCCAGGCTGTCTGTCTGCTCTGCTTCACTCTGACGCCTTGACTGCCTCCCAGAAGAGGACCAGCGTTTGTGCATAAACACTTCCTTCAGGCATGGGTATAGTGGCCCAGCTGTCAAAACCTGACTGGTCACAGCAGTAGAGAACATGATTCATGCAATGCATTCCCCATGCCAAGACACAGCTGCCTTGCCAAACATGTGTGGGGGTCCAGAGCCTTTGTTCCCAAAACCACTCTAATGAATCCTCAACGCCAGGGAAAAGTGTGCAGAGGGAAAAATTAAACAAAACATATTATATTTCCTCAATGAGGACAGCCATAAGCCAGACGTTTTTGTACCCATTAGTGTAAAACAGAAGCAGGTTTCCACTGCAACTGGGGAACTGTTTCTCGTACACACGGGCGTAGACAATCGGCTGGCACACAGTCTGGCTTGTTAAATCATTACGGTCAAGCCAAGCGGTCAGTCTAAAGGAAGGGGTGGCAAAGTCTCCATTCAGAGCAGTATCAGCCCTCATGTCATTTTAAGCCACTGAGTCACTAGTTCCATGTTTGCAGTGATGACAGTTGTGACCGGTCGACTTGTTCAGACTTGCCCAAGTCCTGGCTATTTTTTGGTTCCCCAGGATATTGGACCCCGTCAACAGCAATCAAAGATAACCCTTACTTTCGCATGCAGGGTCCTCAACCTCTCCCTCAATCTTGTGTACAAAACACACACAAAAAAGAGAGGGGGCAAGGAATAGAGAAAGATAGAGACAGGAGCAGGAAAATTGAGGAGGTGGTACCATAACAGGAAAAGCATTGCTAGTTTCTGAGTAATTTATTTTGAAAATGATACCGAAATAATGCTGGGTGATGCCTAGACATCGAGAGACTGATAAAACCGTAATGGGATGGAAAAAGAATGGTGTTTCATGACAATGAGTGTCTGTAGTAATACTAAATGAGAGTGACTTGCAAGAAATACACAGCTCATAAACGACGTGGAGTGGAGGTGGAGGCAGGGCTTCAATATCATCTCCTTTGCTCGCGTCTCCTGGCACTCACAGAGGCTGTCTCATAGTGGACGTACACTGGGGAGCTGAGTGAGTGTGTGTGCTTGCTTCAAACAGGATGCCAGAGACCCCGCTGGCCTTTCCATTATTCATGCTGTGCTTCTTTCATTCGAACACAGCCTTACGAAAGTCCTTGTGGTGGATGAAATACTGTACATTTGCAATTAAAAATAGTAAAAAAAAATTCTGCCTAAAAATGCCATATCACATGCACAACCAAATCTGATAAACAGTGTCAACGTTTTATACCTAGTCCACCATAAAAAAAAAAAAATGCAGACAAACATCTTATCTTAATTCTACAATGTCAAATGTATAACTCGTACTTTTTTTTATGTACAATTTTAAGTGTACACTGTATCTTTTCTATAATAACAAACCTAGTTGCTTTTATTGAATAATGACAAATGTACCTTTTCTAGAATACAAAGACAAATTTATCTCATACATTTGCTACAATGATAAACCCACCTTGTACCTTTTCAATTTGACAAAATTACCTCATAACGTTTTGTTTCTACAGAGCAATGATACATGAGTCTCGTACTTTTTCTAATTGATGAACTTGCCTCATAACTTTTCTGTTCTACAAAATTCAATTATAAACATGCCTCACACCTTTTCTTAATTACAAACTTACCTCGTACTTTTTCTAAATGACAAATTCACAATATCATTTCTAAAAGACAAACTTACCTTTTACCTTTGCTATTCTCCAGTATGATAAACTTACCTTGTACCTTTTCTAAATTACAAACTTACCTTGTACCTTCTCTGTTCTACAGTGCAACGATAAACCTAACTTGTGCCTTTAAATTATAAACTTAGCCAGTTGTTTTTTCTAAATGACAAACTTACCACATACCTTTTCTATTTTACAATTCTAAACTTAACTCTCTCATTGCTTGTGAAAACAATATTTTGAAACGTGTTCGAAGGCATGCAACACGTGAATTTCTCAGACATGTCAGTTTTCTTTCATTACTTTGGCTTACAGTACTCTGAACTGCAAGGAATACATGACAGCAATGTTGTAGGGCCCTACATTCATTCAGCACAATTGAAGCCAAACGTTGCCATCTAGTGTTGATAAGATCACAATGTGAACTTTCATGAGCCATCAACTTAAAACAGCAAAAATTGAAAGGGTGTTAATTTGTGCATGGCAATCAGTGGGGGAGATGTGTGTAATAGGAAGGAACCCATTTGAATAGAACAATAATAGTATGCCTTAGCATGGTTGAGTTTCACTCGGTTTTGTTGAGTGGTAATTGAGCAGAGTGAGCTCACAAGTTCAGGTGGAACATTGCGATCCGATCTGAAAGGTAGCCTGGCTACCAGCTGATCCAGACCGAAACACGGCCCCAAAAAACAACGACTCAGCAACAAGCTCTAAACCAACAAGAAACATCCATTAACACCAACAACAGTTGCCTTGTCTTGCCAAATACTGATGCTTGCAACAAGACCCTTGTGGAAAAAGCAGGGGGGGTTCACAATAAACAGTTATTGTGGACAAGCGGGCAAGCTGTAGAGTTCCCGCAAAATCTTGGCTTTGTGGGGCAGTGTTTCAATGAGGTATATAGTTAAGCAAAATGCAAATTATACAACATTACAGATCAGTGAAATTCAGTGTAGTGGGTAAGTGATTCTGATAGGGAGCGTCTATAAAATAACATGTGCTATGTGCATTACGCCAGCCAGCCCAGGAAACTACAGACGCAACATCAACAAACAGAACCTTTATACCGGGACCGAACAGGTCACGGCCTTGCAAAGGGAAGCACAGGATATAATTTCATTTAACTAGAGCATTACATGCAAAGCGGTCGTACATACAGCCTTGATATTGTCTCAAGATTTTATGTTGCTTAAGATTTCCCTGACCCCCGTCTGGACCTCCATGTTCTGGCACGGCTCCATGGTGCCCTCGCTCACCTCGCTTCATGTGTCGACTCCATCCGTAACCCCCTCCTCCTCCTTGATGAACTCTCTCTCCTCCCGCACTCCTCCCCACCATGGGGAGGTCTGATGAGAGAGCGGCCGTCAAGGAACCGTACTAACACACGGCTTTTTCAACGAACCTGGAGTTTGTAAAATCTGGGGGGGGGTTGTGTTAGTTTGTGTGCGTGTGTGCGTGCGTGTTCCTCAATACGGTGAGGAACGATTGTAGAGAACGTTCCTCACCGTATTGCCTCTGGAATATTAGCTGATGTAGTGTGTTGGGGGGGGGGGAGGTCTGGCAGGGGGGGAACCGTTGAGGGTATCCAGCCACAGAACACTCCCCCACATGTGGTGTCAATTAGGAACAATCTTGTTTTTACCCACCACTGAAAAGAAAGAAGGGCTTTTCTTGGGCAGTGTTTTTTTGTAGATTTGCTGGAGGAGAAGAAAGGGGCCGGAAATTTGGTTTCATATCAGTGTTTTTCGCCGCTGTCTGAGATTTTTTAGCTTGCATGTTATTCACACATAAATAAGCATGACTTTCTGAAAGACTGGGCAACAAGGAAGTAGTTCTCTCCAGAAATGTTTAAGCAAATATGGCACTGTATTTGAAAGAAGACAAAATGTTAGAAACAGGATGCAGTAATTCTCTGGATCCAAGTCCCTAACTGGGTTTATGAGAAGGTTAAATTGACGGCCCAAAGCCACACAGGAAGTCATTCAACTCTAGTCAAGAGGAAGTTCACCTTTAAATATTAATTTGTGTTTTGCTGGTGTATCCCATTACAAGCTGTTCTGTTTTGACAAGTTGAATTATTTATCCCTGCCTTGATTGATGGCTGAAAAAAAAGAGAGCAAACAATCCAATGCTTCTCTTAAAAACTAAAAACCGTAAAGAAACAAAAGCAGCTTTCCCAAATGAATCAAAGGAGATCAGATTAAGCTATTTTCACACCGCCATACTTCAAACACGGTTGGTATCAACAGCCCAGGGCTCTGCCCAAAAGCAGGTGTGAACCCAGCAGTGCGGTTCGCCACTGGATCACAACCAATGGTAACGTTCTGATGCCCCAAGAAACAACTCTCCCATCCGCCCATGATAATAACCATAGCTCTCTGAGAACTTTGTTCTATAATTCCTGCACAAAGTCTGGCATGCAACCAAAGACGACCTCTTGCCTTCTTGGCCAAAGCCAGAACCCAAACTGCCGCCTTTCTCAGGAGGGCAGGTTCGAATATGTGGGAGAGACAGAAACTAAACAAGCAGCGATGGGACTCAGGGAGTCGAACACAATAAGGTGAGGGTTTTGCATCAAAGAGTACCTGTGCCTTGGGGTTTTTTAAGGGAACATAAGCTGTCATGGGCCCTGAAAACAAAGAAGAAACAAAAATGCAGGGCTTAAATGCCCAAGCATCCCATTTCAAGGGGGTCTTGTTTTGTTTAATAACTTCTACTAAAACAATCCATCTGACCCAAGCACCCATAATCAATAAAGTCTTAAAAAGGGACTTTAAATGGTCCTGTGCTAATGATGGGGGCACTTTCTGAAAATCAGAAGAGACCACAGTTACACACATGGACTTTAACAATGCAAGTCAGGCCCTTTCAAATCCAGGCCCCAACAGAATAACACTCACCAGTTGAACGTATGCCACTTTGTAATCTGGCCTCTTCACTCGCTGGTTTAAGTGGTTTCGTTTCTTGTTTGTACCTTAATAGAAGAAAAAAAGAAGGTGATGAATATTTAGTTAAAATATTGTTAGGTCACACTTTATATTAGGTGGCCTTAACTACTATGTACTTACAATATGACCACAATAAGTATTTTTTTTATGTATTTCAAAACACTTTTGCTTCTATTGATGTGGGATGTGGTTAAGGTTAGTGACAGGTTTGGTGGTATGGGTTCAGGGGTGGGTTATGTGTAAGGGTGTAATTATAAATGTAATTGCAGAAATTAATTACAGATGTAATTACATAGGTATTTTTTTTTTAATATACGTACAATGTAAAAAAATTTATCAAATGATTAATTTCAAAGTACATAGTAGTAGTTAAGGCCACCTAATATAAAGTGGGACCTTATTATTAATTTACAATTGCTCATTCTCATTGGTGGCACTAGAGGAGGCACAAATTGCAGATATACAGTTAATGAAAACTACTTGTTTCTACTTAAAGCATACTGCAACAAAGCAAATACTATCAATGTGTTTAACAACTAATAAATCAACCAGTAATATCTGATTCATGCTGTCTAGTAAAACATCAGGTGATATAAAAATAACCTCTCCAACTGTGTTGCAGCTGGGTATATTTACATTGACAGAATTACACCTTCAAAGAAGATTGTTATGCTTTGCAGAATAGCTTAGATACCCAATATGCATTTTAGGGTAACGGGGAATTGGGTTTATATGTTAAGAAGCAGGTCTTCAGTCATGTTAACTGTGGAATACATGTTAACCTTTTCCCAGCTGGCCATGATGTAACTGCACAAAGCCTGCTGGGTAATATTCACAAGAACCCAGAGAAAGAAGTCAAAAAGTACATCTGAACCAAATTACTTCCAAAAAACAAAACAGTACAAGCAGAGTAAAAAGATTAAATCATTAAAAAAACATATGACAGAACACACTCGGTGGATAACAGCATTGTTTTACATAAAATATATCATATCATTTGATAAAATATATCATTTGGTTCATACAGTCAGAAAGTTTAAAGGTATAGTTTGTCATACTACAAGTTCATAGTGACCATGTCTACTTAGCTCCAAAAAAGACCAATAAATACACCAAAATTCAATTTAACTGTGGTCCATATAATGTGTGCAACATTTCAGGTCTTCCAAAGCCATACAATACAGGCCACAGTATAAGAATTTATTGATTTGCTGACAGTCAGTTTTGGAGCTTAATAGCGGTACTGTCACAAGGAACTGTTGTTATACAAAGAAGACTTTTCTTCAGATTCCTGTTCCACTGAAGAAAGTTCTGCAATGATATAAAGGTTTGAAATTATATGAGAGTGATATAGTAATGTCAAGATTTTGCAGTGAAATCTCTCCTTAAAACCTGCTAAACTGAAAAGTTTAAATGATGACCTGTGTGAGGAGTTTTCTTAAAGGGGTCATATGATGCGATTTCAAGTTTTCCTTTCTCTTTGGATTGTTACAAGCTGTTTGTGCATAGATACGATCCCTGAAGTTGCAAAGACTAAAATCTCAAAACCAAAGAGATATTCTTTATAAAATTTAAGACTCGACCACGCCACCCTAAAACGGCTCATTTAAACACGCCCTACGTCACTGTGTCGGAAGATTTGCAAAACACCGCCCAAACGTATACGCAATGAAAGGCGGCAGAACTATTATTCTGGCTGTATCACATCGTGGAGACGCGCCGTTTCATTGTGAAAGCGAAAAAACTTTGTTTGGCCTTCCAAAAGAGGACACAACTAGAAATCAGTGGTTTATTTGTATTTACAACACTGTTCCAGAACAGTTCTACCCTGAACCTGGGAGTAGCTTGCCAGCTGTGCACAAAGGCTGTTTCTATAAAGGGAGGCAATTCCAACTTTGCAAGGACAGTCTGGCGCTTCTGACTCACAGCCTGCAAGTACGTTTTCTTATTTAAAGAATTTGCCACTGACGATTCAAACGCGAGTTTTGAGCAGTGTAGAGTAGTCCTTGTTGTTTGTCGTTTCTCCGATCACAAATGCAGACATGGTAATGTTTATGCGGCGCAATGCAACATGACGCATAAAAAGATAGTATAAGTCATTATAATCAGTAATTATGTCCCCACTGGATGCAACAAACGCCTAGTTTATAATGGGTTTTATTGATTTTGTGTGGTCGCGCCAGGACACGGCATCACAATACAGTAAGGGGCGTAACATTTCCATCCCACGCTTGAGGTATTCAGCCAATCACAATGCACTGGATAGCTGGCCAATCAGAGCACGCCTCGCTTATCAGAACGATGAGTTTTGTAAAAAAATCGACGCGTTTCAGAAAGGCGGAGCATATAGGAGCAACAATAATGTACAGTATGTGGAAAATAATGTGTTTTTTAACCTTAAACCGCATAAACACATTGAATTACACCAAATAATGTTTTTTTAGCAACGTCATATGGCCACTTTAAACAGGATTGGCAGTCTTCCTTTACTAGTACAAGGAAACACTAAACACACAAACACTCCCTCCATTTAGGGTCAAATGAACGGTCAACCCACAAAACAGGTGAGAAGCGCTTTTGTTCATGTATGTGAACCCTGTTTCCATTCCCGTACTCCCACCCAACATTATATAGAATAAATAAATATTAAATCAAGCTCTCTTTTGAGGTTGTGTGTTGGCTGGCTACTATTATGTTACAAATCCCAGGCCTGAGCGGTAGTTATAGAAACCCCTTCCAAAATACTCTGTAGGAAAAAGAATAGACGCCTTGAGCCCGGGGGTTCCACTCGCGCCCCCTTTTCTCCACATCCTTTAAACCATCAGTGGAGTGGAGCCCATGACACAGAGCGGGACACCTTCTCTGACGTGGTTTATTTCACCTAATGGGTGTTCCGCATTTTTTTCTGCCTTTACGTTGTGGCTGTAAAAATGTCCACTTTGCTTATTGGCCCTCTCCAGTGTTGGTGTGGAAACCACACGGAAAAATCCCAGTGGCGTAAACCCAACTGGCAGCTCGTAAAAGTGGTTCCCTCTGCATTAACCAGACGGTAAAGCCTGTAATAACCCCAACATTATTTACTTACCCTTAGGCATTGTTGTTTATGTTATATTGACATAGCCTTAAAAGGAAATAACCTTAAAGGAATAGTTCAATTTTTTTAATTATGTAATTTAGTCACCCTCATGTTGTTCCAATCCCATATGACCTTTTTTATATGGAAAACTACATAAAAAAAAATAAATAATAACTATGCAAATATTTCCATACCATGACACCTCAAAGTGGCCACAGCTGTTAAGCTCAAATAAATAAAATAAAATTCCTAAAAGCACCAATATAAGTAGATACAACTTAAGCACTAAATTTGATATTTTTTAAATATTTTTGTGAAGAACAGACCTAAATTCTATTCACTGATAATCTTCCCCACAGTAAGCTGTTAACTTGTGAACTGCGAACAGATCACTGAGTCACTGAGTTCAGAAATCAGATTTGTGAATGAATTGTTTGTCTGGTTTGCCAACCAGATCAACCAGTTCACTGAATAGAAACAGCTCAAAACTGATTGTGCCTAATAAATCTATGTGCAATGTCAAGTCGCATTGAAACTGAATTAGCGACTTGCTATCCATTGGTTGTTGGTTGGATGGATGGAGGCAGATCTTAATGCAAGCTTGCAGTCTATATAGCACAATACTAAAACGCTATTCATTTTCTCCATAGGGAAACTGATTTTTAACAGTAACTGCTGAAGCCATCAGTTTGCATTATTAGAGCCCGAGCACCTGTGGTGCGAGGACCCTATTGGAATTGCTCAGTTTCTTCTTCTTCAAAAAGAACTGCATTTTAGAGGTCCTAAACATGCTTGAAAACTCATGAAACTTTGCAAACGCACCAGAAGTGGCGAAAATTTACATCTGATATGGGTTTCAGAAGTTGGTGTGGCAAATTGGCTCAATAGCGCCACCTATAAAATTTCATTGAAGTACCCCTCGAGCTATGTTTTACATACACGTTCACCAGATACATGTAACACACCAATACCTGCCAAAAAGTACCCTGGTACGAAGTCCGAGACCCAATGGGAAGTCTGTTATTTTGAATTTTCTCAGCAAGTTGAGAGCCGTTTTTGCCATTTTCAGGAATTGCATTTAAAAGTTGTCTTTAAACTCCCCCTAAGGATTTAAACAGATCAACACCAAGCTTGGTCAGTGTAATCTAAAGCGCTTCGTGACATTAAATTAGGAAGATCTTGAGTTTTTATTGAAGGGCCTGTCTGTGGCGGCCTGACAAACTTGTTTCTCCATGAAAAAGGAAGTTGACTTCAGGCAGACAAGATCCAATCTGCTTCACATGTTTGACAAGAGTCCTGTCCTGAACACATGCCCATACTCATATTCGGTTATAGCCATAGCGCCACCTGCTGGCAACCGGAAGTGACATGTTTTACACTGTAACAAACTCCTCCTAGAGATTTAATTACATCAACATTAAATGTGGTCAGTCCGATCTAAAGGCCTTTATGATGTTAAATTGCAAACATCTTGAGTTTTCGTTAAAGGGCGTGTCTGTGGCGGCATGACAAAGTGTGATGTTTCGCCATGGGAATAGAAATTTTAATTCAGCCATACAATGTCCGATCTGCCCCAAACTTCACACATTTGATAAGTGTCTGAAGACAGCTAAACACCAATATTCAGTTATAATCATAGCACCACCTGTTGGCAACAGGATATGTCATGCTTTACACTAACTCAAACGTACAATCTTCAATCTGCATCAGATTTCATCACATGTTGATAAAAGTCCTGGCCTGAAGGCATCTGCATGCCAATATTCAGTTATAGTCGGTGCCACCAGCTGGCAGCAGGAAGTTTGGCACATACAAATGACTTTGACATATTCCTCCTATATTGACCACTTTAAAAGTATGCCCACCATTTGCTGTTTTCTTAAAGCCAATGGGCAGCGGTGAGCCCGGTTATGAGGGCCCTTTCAATGCTGCTTGCAGCTTTAATTTCAACTTATGTTTAAGGGTGTATTCACAACTGTCTTGTTTGGTTCAAATGAAACGAACTCAAGTTCGTTCGAATTTTTATTTTTTGGCACCTTACAGATGTGATTCATTAGGAACTGTCATTGTATGAAAAAGAACTGTGTGAAAATGTAAAAAGAAAAATCTCCTTTTGTGCTGAGCCTTCAGGTTTGTAATGGCATGATAGTAAATAACAATGCCAAAAGTTTATGGCTTGGGTGAATTACTCCTATAATAATGGCGATAAAAAAAACAAATAAAAAACGAAACAAAACAGTGGTAACACTTTATAATAACTGCACACCATGAATCATTATTTAAGCATAAGTAAATAGTCAATTCATCCTTTACAAAGCATTTTCCCAACATTAATAGTCATTAGTAAGCAGTTATATATAAATACAGCTATAAATGTTTTGTTCTTGAGCATATCTATAATGTTTAATAATTGTATTTTCATACATTAATAATGATCAATTTATCATTTCTAAATTACGTTATTTACAAACCAGTTATTTAGTTGTCGTCATTGGTTCATAAGATCATTTAGAAAGTGTAAGTTAATGAACTAATAAACTATTTGAATGTACATTTATAAATATTATTTAGACTCATAACAGTTGCTCAGTGTGTTAATAAATGCTTTATTAACACATATTCCTGCTGTAATTCATGATTAAGTCAGGTTTATAAAACATTTAGTAGTTGCCAGCCATCTATTTTTGTGAGCTCATCTAAAGTGAGGACTATTCATACCTTGTAAAGCATTTATAAAGGAGATTTAAAGACTCATTTATCTTCCAAACAAACACAACACAGAGGGATACAGAACACAGAAATATTTTTTCAAAATGACCTTTTGAAGTTTAATCCAGCCATATCGCCATTATTGTCTTTCCGTCCTCAACAATTGTAATTAAGACATTTAAATGTTAAATGGTATAAGAAAACTTTTTATGGCCTTAAGTTTGATGCAACTAAGTTGAAGAGTTTTTAAGGACCTGCGGGAGCCCTGTATTTTAAGGTAGCCCGTCGGGCAGGGCAGTGATACATTTTGGTAGCCCGACTGGAAAACACAATAGCCCTGGGACCTCGGGTTAGCGATTTTGCGAGCCCCGATAAGCAGCTGTGAGTGGAATAACGCAAACAACTTCTTTCACTTCCCCCTCTGGGTGTCTCCCACTTGATTCGAATTCCGCAAAACACAGTTCCCTGAATTAGCCATATGTTTATACATATAATTCAAACTCCTGCTCGGCTGTCAAGTATCTCCAAAACATCTTGTCAGTATTGATCATTCTCATTGATTAACACTCATAATCACCCCTATCTAGGTGACCGACCACCCCAGGAGTGCAAAAACAAGTGATAAACATAGAACATTGGCGAGTTGTTGTATAAGGGCTTCAAAAAGTTCAGGCCTGTTGATGGAACCATCACTGCTGCTGTCAGTTGAGTTTGGCTTGCGTTGTTAGGCGAGTCGACAACAAAACAGAGTGAGTAGAGGTGCAAAAGAGTCTCTGGCCGGAATGTACTGGAATGGACCAGAATGGAGAGGTCTTGACACTAAGTTTTATTTTTAATCAAGCATCTTAAAAATGCAACAATTATGGCACAAGACACTAAAAAGATCTGACACTTGATGCAACTGGAAGTTTAACAACGTAACGTTTCTTTTTCAAATAAAGCCGTGTTGTTTAAATTGGTATAACCAAATAGAACCGCAAATATAATTTAATACAAAAATCACAAACAACTTCCAGTTTATTAAACAAAATCAGAAATCACAGATACAGTGTCACACTTTTCAAAACATCAGCTGAGAAATGCCATACTTGTAACTGTTTGCATACAAATAAGATAAAATATATTTTTTAATTTTGGTCTTGTAATAAAATGGTTTAAAAACAAACTGCAAAAATCTTACTCACAGTATTGGATCCTTGTGCGTACAGCTGCAACAGGAACGCTGTAGATCTTCTCTAGATAATTTCTGACATCAAACTTGGTCATTCTTGAAGAAAATTGAAACGGATAGAGGTTCAGAGTTGCCATGGAGTAAGAGAACAAAATATGAGAATCTATGGCGTATTGAAGTAAGACCTTAAGATTCATGTCATATGGAAGCATTTAATACAGAGATTCCCAAACTTTTTTTGGTCCACAATCCATCTTTTGAGTTCCAAAATTCGTGTGACCCCACAACCCCACCCACTTACATTAAAATAAATTTAAGATTTTAGGATCTCACAGGTGGCAAATTACATTCATCTGCATCTCTGGAGACCCCAAGGCTGAGAGCCCCACGTTTAAATTCTGTTTTTCGAGGATTGAAATGACGTAAAAATGCCTTTTGTGACATGATTTCATGAACAAACAAAACAAAACTGTATCATTATGTTTTCAGTTACTGAAAACCCAACGAGAACCATTCAGAAAATATGACGCCGAAGCTAACGGGAAGAACATAATGAACTGCTTTGAAAAACAAGGATGTTTGTTCACAAGTCAATCCATGTAATTTTTTTTTTCGTTTGTAAAGGAGAAGGTTTCCAAGAAACCCAACAAACAGATGCTCCTTCGGAAAGAGTATTGTACGCACATCTTTCCGAGTCAGCACCAGAGTGTGATGCCCAGATTTCAATGAAGTGGAGTGGAGTTTTGGCCGCGTAATTTATGTGAGAGAGGAGATGCGTACAAGCGCGCGTTTGTCTGTGTGAAAGTGACAAAGTGAGTCGATTCCTAGAGAGCAGAGCACTCGAGCCACAGCGAGACGGATATTTAGCAGACCTAAGTGTTTTCTGAGATCTTGGAGTGGAGAAGGCGAGCTCTTTTTCAGTTCCGGCCCCCTGTGACCTCGACAGCTCTGCCAACAGGAAGGAGCTTTGCTTCCCCATCCACGTCTAGCGCTGTATAGAGCTGGAGCATCTGATGGTAATGTAGGAGTTAAATAACAAGACTGAATATTCGATCAGTCTCTTTTTAGGCTTTTTATGGAGGATTGGGAATGGAATCGACCCCAAATGAGCAGCACAGCTCATTGTGTCTGGAAAATGCATTAAAACCACTAGGCCACATTCTTGAGACTTCATCTAGTAAAGCAGAAAAACCATCACATTGAGCCTTGGTGCTCACATGGGAAATGCTGGTTTGAGTTTGACCTGCAACATATTCCAATCCTATTTTCTTTCTTTCCTTGACAATTTATTGACATTTTCCACTTCATCTGTCAAATATAAACAAAATAATGCAAAAATTAAAGGGTATTCCAAACGTGGGTTCACAAACCCCTGGGGGTATGTCAGTTGATGAATCATTAAATTGTATAATTAGATCATATTAAAAATGAAAATGATCAGGATGAAACACCTTCTAAAAAATATTTAATAATTTAATATGCATCTGGAAAATGCATTCAAATCACTGGAAAGGCAAAAAAAACAAAAGTGTTAGAGTTTTAAACTGCTATTTAATGGGAAATCGAGGTCTGAGTTTGGCCTATGACGTATTCCTCTCATATTTACTTTCTTTCGATGATAATGTTGTGTAATTTTCCACTTCATCTATCATATAGAGCAAGGTTTCCTAAACTAGGGTTCGCAAACCCTTGTGGGTTAATGAGAGAACTGCATGGGGGTTGTAATAAATGATTAAATCATAATATCGTTTTTATTTTCAAATTTAAATCAATATAGTGTTGTTGAATTATTGAAATATTAAGTTAAAATCAAAAATACTTTAGGTCAGAGAGGTTTGGCCCAAAAACAAAACAAAAACAAATGGGAATCCCATACATGAAGACATAACAGTGAAGACTGACAAGCCATTTAATTGCAATTTCAATAATCACTTAAATGTTTTTTATCAGTTTGGACGATGCTTCTCAGTTCCACTCCATAGAATCAATTAAATGAAGCACTGGGCAACACGGTCATGACCTTCAGCAGATGTAAACAGTGCCTTGTGCCTGTGTGGCTTATCTTTTGTAAGCGCTGACGTCTTATAAAGATAGAGACCTCCTTGTCGTTCAATCCTCTCTACTGCGCCCCACCCTTCACACATAAACAGTCCACGCTCATCTCTAAACATGTGCACACACACTGCCCATTTCAAAGGCTTTCCAAGTAGGTGACTCAGAAGCAAAGGGACAAAACACTCCAAATTTTGAGGAAATCCAAAAAAAGGGGGATCTTTTGTTAGCCGGTGACCTCTAGGTTACATTCACACCATTGGGACTATAAAGGCGGAAAGAGCGTGGACAAATAGCGTCAATGAACTAAAAGATCATTAAAATGAAATTATTCAAAAAAAGAAAGTAAATAAAAAGATGAAAGATCAAATGTTGACAATGGATCAAATACTTAAAAGGCCCATAGGATGGTAAATAAACGAGGTTAAACAAATCCTGCAAGTACAAACACTTTGTAAAGAGGCCCTCTTTCACAAAAACAAGTGCTTTGAAATTCTTTGGCTCTGATAATCACTATGCAAACCAGGTTGGTTTCAAGCAAAACAACTCCTTGCCAAAGTGGAGGGTATCTTTGAAAAGTAGAAAGTGAAGAGGGGGATGTCTTTAATGTTTTAATGATACCTCTGTTGCTTTGTCTACTTTCATACTGTTTGCGATGGGACTGTGTCAAACGCAGCTCCGGAGGAGACAAAACAGTTCTTGATGTCCAATGAGGCGGCAGTGGTTCCAAAACAAGAAAAAAAAAACCCTCTTCCTTTGATTACACAGGCATGAAATGTTTAGATTCAGGTGACAAGGATGCCTGGTGCAGATTAAGACACTTAAGATCACAAAACATTCTGTAAAAACAAAGGAGTAAAAGCAGGTAAAAAAAAAAAAAAGCTTCCCCTGAGCATTTGCGCAAGTGATAACATATAGCCCAATTACAAACGTGTGCGGTTTGGAGCACATACTGGCGGAATAATAACTGAGGAACAAGGCTCCACCGTCACTGCTTTAGATGTACGCCCTGAGGTTCTCCAGAAAACAAAGCAGACTTTGTCCTCTTTTCTTGTGTGGACTCCGATTAGACCCGTTATTAACAGTCTGACTGCCTGTTTCGTATTACACCGCAGCAATGCAATAATTACGGCTGTATTTTTAAGTGACGTTTAACAAACGTCATCAATAAAGGAACGAAATGTCGGATTTTAAGTAGGTGAAAGAGCTGTAAACAAATCTGAGGGAGCTGCGAGGCATCATCGGCCATGCAACCGCACACGGAAACGTCATCCTGGGTTTTGTTACGAAATGCTGTTGCATCTAACAGGCCTGCAATTATAGTTAAGCATCACTTAAGATGCTTTAATTCTTTGTGATCATCATGCTCAATAAGATTGCCACTCTGCAATTTACAATGCCAAGACGAAATAGATTTGTGGGATTTGTCTGTCACCTAGTGGAAAATAATGCAACTACATTATTGTACATTTTCAACCTAATAGTAACACAATTGATTTTACTGATGTAAATAACATTACATACTTACTCCATAGGAATGCGAAACTGTACTGTATCAGCTGGCTGTTCTTTACCGGGTCTGACCAGGGTCAGATTGAAGGCGGGCCGGAATAGTCTCAGCTGTGGGTTACCAAGCTGGTATAAAGGATATCTGCACAAATATGGAAATTACATAAAATTACATGAAAGGAAATTACCATTCATTCATATTCCAAGGTATTATCATAGAACTTGTTTAAATATATATCAGGGCTCGCAAAAATCGCTAGCCTGACGTCCTGGGGCTATTGCGTCTTCCAGTCGGGCTACCAAAATATATCACTGCCCTGCCCGACGGGCTACCTTAAATACAGGGTTCCCACACAATGTTCCCTCTAAGCTGAGCGCGCGCGCGCGCGCGACCGCGCAGAAGAAATAACACACAAAAATGAGTTGGGAAGCCATTTCATTGAATGCCGCTAGTAAAAGGAAAATAATAGCAATGCTCGGGCACACCGCTATAGAGCTGATGTCACGAGTTAGAACCGGTTTCATAGAAAGAGAACGATGTGCACCAAATGAGTCGCTGTAGAAACTCAATACTTCAATGGTTGAACTGCGCTCAACACGAGAGACAACACAAACGCAATGACAAGTGAAATAAAACGTCCTCATGTATTAAAGAAGAGTGGCTTGATTAAGTGCTGGAAATAGAGGAGGATGGGTAACAAAACTCTGAAACATGTTCAGTCACACACAAGAGTATTGTACAAACTATACTTCATAACGATGTTTAGACGGCTATAGAAGAATTCATATGTTCGTGTTTTTTAATATTTAACTTACAGATCTCAGCTTAAGTTTTGCTTCAATTTGTATTCTATTCTATTCTATCAGTTGAAATAGTTTGTTTTGATAATATATGTTAGGCCTATATTATAGACTCAAAAACAATGTCAATTATTTATCAGGTTTTTGACTTTGAGTCTCTTGCTCATCAAGGCTGTATTCATTTAAAAAATACAGAAAAAACAGTGATAGTGAAATATTATTGCAATTTCTAATATCGGTTTCCTATTTTAATACCTATACTATAAAATAGCATTTATTTCTGTGATCAAAGCTGGATTTTCAGCATCATTACGCCAGTCTTCAGTGTCCCATGATCCTTCAGAAATCATTCTAATATACTGATTTATTATCAGCGTTGAAACTGTACTGCTGCTTATTATTTATTTGGAACCTGTTTCTTTTTTCTTTGATTCAATAAAAAGTTTAAAAGAACAGCATTTATTCAAAATATAAATATTTTCTAACAACAGAAGTCTTCACTATCCATTTTATCCATTTAACACATCCTTGCTGAATAAAGTTTATTGAACGTTCTTTAAACTTTTTTAAAGTATCTTTAAAAAAGAAATTAAAACAATTCTGACCCCAAAATTTTGAATAGTTTATATTGCAACAAAAAAAAATCTATTTAACTTTATTTTTTAAAAATATCACAGGTCCCAAAAAATACAGTATAAATAAAATAAAAAAGCAGTACAACTGTTTCCAACATTGATTAAAAATCAGCATATTAGAATGATTTCTAAAGGATCACGTGACGCTGAAAATACTGCTTTGCTTCACAGGAATTAATTACATTTTAAAGTATATTAAAATAGAAAATATTTATTTTAAATTGCAATTATTATTTTGTGAAATAATATTCAGTATTTTTATCAACTAGATACAGCCGTGATGAGCATAAGAAACTTCTTTAAAAAACTTTATTGATCCAAACTTTTGAACTGCAGTGTATTGTACAGTAAACATGTTTTCTCAGGTAACCTGAAATATACATCATTTAGTTACATCAAGGGTCAAGTCAAATATAAATAGCACATTAAAGTTAAAAGTTACACACTTTTTTGTGTGCGTGCTGTACAGGTCTGGTATAAAGCATGCTTTTGCTCAAATGTCCGCCCAATAGAGAAAAGTTTTGCTCAGCAAGAAAAAAAAATAGAGGGAACATTGCTCCCACGGGTCCTTAAATTTGATACAATAAACTGACGAGTTTTTAAGGTTTTTAAATATGTTAAATGGTATAAGAAATAATTTTTCAAATTGCCTTACATAGATTTTTAAGAATTCTGCAAATACCTTGTAAATAGTAAAATAAAACGCTTTCCTTGATATTTGTGTATTAAAAATGTTTTTGATTGACATTTATGGTCTTTATTTTATTTGGGCTAGTTAAATTAATTTTCTGGCTACCAAAATCTGAAGAGTACCTGCCCAAAGGGCTACCAGGGATTTAGAAATTTTGCGAGCCCTGTATATATGAGTCATGCAATTCAAAGTTTAATACATAATAATTTAATTAAATGCTTCAATCACTTACAAAATTGTGGAAGAACCATGGTACAGTTTTGCATATTTATTTACCATAACACTAAATGATTAGCATATTCATATACCAAGATTTTTACATGATACTCATGAGCTTCAAAGAATAACCCTTTACCATCAAGTGTATTTATTATAGTATTATCTAAAAATAAGTGTAGCATAACCATCCCTGCTGGTTTTAGCTGGTCTTTCAGTCTAGTCATAGCTGGTTTTTGAGCACTTCTGTTCAGACTGGTCTAACCAGCTAAAACCAGCTGAACATCAGCTTGACCAGACTGTGAGACCAACTTGATATTACAGTGGTATCACGTCAAAACAAAAACATGCTATTACCAGGATACCACATGCAAAATATGATATTACTATGATACCAACCTCAAAACATGCTAACACCGTGGCACTTTTTGAAGGAGTAACTTACTACAGCTGTATACTGTAAATCTACACAGGTAATGTTACACCTTCTCGGAAGGACAAACTAACAATAATGTAATCTTCACTATTTATATACAATACATCGGCTCATATCTACATAATCACAAAAAAACTCACATTATCCGGTTCGCCATGTCCTGTAAACGTTCTGAACTTCTACAATCACATGTGCTGTTTTTATTTTATTTCATGTGCTCAAGGTCCTAGAAACCTGACTGCTGTGAAAACTGAGCTTCCGGAAATATTCAAAATAAAAGTCTTGATTTCAACACCGTTGTCGTTTGGATTGCACAGTGCAGTTAAATGTGGAGTATTGTAATAGATCGGATAATTAAATAAATATATGTTTAGTATTTACTTTAAACTATGGGGTTTGTTTATGAAAATGGGGATATTTATATATATTTCAAAAACTGTTGGAACTTTTATTTTGATGGAAACATAACGTCACCTGACGTCGTTCTCTGCTAATTTCCTAATAATGCCACATTTTGGTTAACCTTGTTGTGAGATTTATTTTTAAAGTTGTCGGAATGGGGGACAAAATGTCACATTTGATTTAACCCATAAGAACCCGGACCAATTTCTCCCTATAGGAAAATTATAGGGCATATACAACAAACCAAATGGACCATTTATAGCATGTTTCTGCAGTTGTTTGTGAAATACAGCCCCTCTTTGTGAAAGATCTGTAATGTTACATATATGACACATTGAAAAAAAATACATTATATATATAAATATACAATGTATCTAAATATACAAAGTATATTTATTAGATACATAATTGTATGTATTTTATGTTTAAATTTGAAAGTTCAAACCCGATTCCAAAAAAGTTGGGACACTGTACAAATTACGAATAAAAAAGGAATGCAATAATTTACAAATCTCATAAACGTATATTTTATTCACAATAGAATATAGATAACATATCAAATGTTGAAAGGGAGACATTTTGAAATGTCATGCCAAATATTGGCTCATTTTGGATTTCATGAGAGCTACACATTCCAAAAAAGTTAGGACAGGTAGCAATAAGAGGCCGGAAAAGTTAAATGTACATATAAGTTGCAACTTATTAGGTCAATTGGCAACATGATTGGGTATAAAAAGAGCCTCTCAGAGTGGCAGTGTCTCTCAGAAGTCAAGATGTAAAGAGGATCACCAATTCCCCCAATGCTGCGGAGAAAAATAGTGGAGCAATATCAGAAAGGAGTTTCTCAGAGAAAAATTGCAAAGAGTTTGAAGTTATCATCATCTACAGTGCATAATATCATCCAAAGATTCAGAGAATCTGGAACAATCTCTGTGCGTAAGGGTCAAGGCCGGAAAACCATACTGGATGCTTGTGATCTTCGGGCCCTTAGACGGCACTGAGCATCCAAGAGCCATCCAAGAGCAGCTCCTATTACTTTGAATGGGGAAACATCAAATTCTCCGTTCACTAAGCTTACAATTAAATTTCATATTTGAAATCACCAATGAAATCGGACAACAACTATGTCATAAATGTTGTTTCTTTTGCTCAAACAGCGTTATAAAAAGCTTATTTCTCAGGCTAGATCAGCAACCGGGACTTCTAACTGCAGCTACAGTGACGCGCTGACTTTACCGATTAGCGATTGGGTCACAATTAATAAATTTCCTAATTTTAAGAGGAAACACCCACATTTCTAAGAATTTTCTTAGAATTTTGTTACTAGGAGCAACTCTTAGCACTAAGATTTTTCATGAATACGGGCCCAGGGGTTCAACTGTAATTTTATGAAGCTATGAGAATACTTTTGGAAGTTATTCGAAAGTTTCGGAAGCAGTGTGTAAATGTGATTGAATCAACATGAGGTCGTATTTATTTTTTAACGTGCAAAACTTTCGGATGAGAATTAAGGACTCAAGGTGCAATAAAATGGTGACTTTTTTCACGATCATGACAGAAAATTAAAATACTGCCCTAAACTCAATAGCAGAACAGCAGCGTATGGTGGAAGGTGGATAAACAAAGCAGTTTCCCAGAAATCAACTACAGCTTCACATTCTCTAAAGGGATGGTGCAAATCCAGTTACAAACTTAAAATAACATTTGAAAAGTTAATTTTGTAATTCCTGTATACAGTAGCCTATACAGTAGTGTGATTTCTGGTGAATTGTATTAAAACCAGTTAAAACCGCAAACATCATAAAAATTAGTAATATTTTTAATATGTGGGGAATGTGCAACAATTAAAAAAACCTTCGATTTAATGATTGATATTTAATGATATTTTAGTCAATAAACTAGGAAATATGCCATTTGTTTTCATTTGAAACCTGGTCACCTTATGTTAAAATGCAACAATTTTGTCCATTAAAAGTTAGTAATATTTACATTATCACAACAGGCATTACAGCTGAAGACATCCTATGAACCAGAAACCGATCGAGCTCAGCCATCTTGTAGGACATCTCAATTCTCTAACTGCACCACAAGGAGGCGAGGATCGAGGAGCGAGGAGGCTTCCTGAGGAGTCACTCATGAGTGAGGATACACAGGTGTATCCCATGTGGAAGTCTTTTTTGGTGAAAAAACTAACGTAATAATTTACATTTATATTTTACCTTTGCAGTTTAAGTAAACCATACATGTCATATATTTCAACAGGGCATCTTGCTTTATTGATATTTATTATGAATGCTTTAAATAACTAACTTTAACAACATAAGGACAGATCCCTTCGGTGAAGCTGATGATGCTTTATGTGATGCTTAAATGGTCAAGAATATTACAATGTTCATCCTTTGGATTTCTGCGTCCTCATTTCCTTTCCTAAGGGGGTGGAGCTAAGATGTGAGGAAAGGAAACTAGGATGCACAAATAAGAAATGAGAAGCACCCATTGTAAACAGAGTAGCTCTTTGAGTGTCAGTGTTGTAAAGCTCTTTCCCAACAGAAGAGGGAAACATTGTCCACTGATCCGCAAACCTAAACCAACATTGACTCGCATTTTAAGGGTGTTAAAATAACCATCTCCTAACAAGGACAAGCCTAAAATTCTTCACTGTTGTTACTGCAGGGCCTGTAATTTCAGCTCTGCATCTTTTATTCATAGTAAATGCATGGGACTTTTGCGATATTTGCCACTGCCAAAAAACATGTCAGAATTGATTTGGAAATGAGTGTCCAGATCGATTCTTTCGTATATTTTATGTCACGTCAGTTAATCAAAAAATCTTGCAATAATTATTTTCAGCAGAGACGAACGGTACCTGGTCATGAGTGCAATTGTTTATCAGGGAGCTGAGTCAGATTAGAAAGAGTTCTTGGGTTTGGACAGTTGGCCGAGGCACTTGTAATTGAATCACAGTGTGAGAGCTCCTTGTCTAGGTGCCAATGCTTAGCAATGGGTGGGTTCGGATTGGTTAGAGGAGACGCACTCATGCAACTCGACTCCTCTCAACCTTCAAGCAAAGGTCTGTTCACACACTGTTTTCCAATGCTGCCATTTATAGATTGGCCCATGCAGTTTGTTTGTGACTGAAACTGATGCCTGTTCTGCTGTGGGGTAAAATATAAAATGATCAATATTACTTCTCACCAAATATTAATTAGCTTTAGTATTCATGCATTTTCAGATTAGTAGAAACCATAGTGCTTATAACGTTAGTCTGCTCTGAGTGTTAAGTAATTCATTAATGTATTTGTTTTATATTTACATTATAATGTATTTTCCTTTTTGAGAGTAATAATTAATAAAAAGTGTAAAACTTTAATCAATTAATTAATAATTACATAAATAATGTTAAGTTCTTCTACAATTGCACTGCTACCATCACCCGATTCTATTTAAAAATTATTTTATTTGCATGGTAAATCAGTCAGCAGGGCAATCAGGATGAAAATTTGTTTAACTAGATGAAATATGTGCACCAGAAAAATAAATTAAAAAATAAAGATTGGGGTTAACTGCGGCGGATGACGCCAGGAGTGCAGGCGCGAGAAAAGCCATGGAAACTTTCCCAGCTCGGGTTATATTAAATATCCAAAGGGAAGGGGACATTGTAAATTGAAGATCCAGACAGGAAGATGGAAAAGTCTTTTTGCTTGAAGTGAATACTTAAGGTCTGCAGGGGTTTTTTTCTTTTAAACTTTTGTCAAACAGCATTTCATATTTCCTTGAGGGACTGCCATGCCACTCATATTTTCCATTATTGCATTGACTGGGATATTATGTTACATGAATGTACATGAAAAAGATCTACAACTGTAAAAATCAAGGTGGTCCAAAACATTCCAGAAGCCTTGCTCCATGAGAATAGAAGAGATGGATGCATGTGCAGATGCAAAGTACATCTAAATTCGGTGATCAATTTGAAAATAGTCTCTCAATCTTTATTATATAATATATATACTGTATGTATATATATATATATATAATGGATTTATTTAAACGGTTTTATTTGTTTAAGTGCAAAACTGGGTTATAAATAAAAACAATTATGAAATAAAATAATTTTACTGCTGATAATATAATTTCAAATAAAAAATGTTGTATCATTTGCAATGACAAATGTTGTTTTATTTCTATTTTATTTAAGAGCAACAGATGGAAATAAATAACAAATAAACATGACAAATTCGATGTATTATTTATTTAAATTGTTTTATATGTTTAAGTGCAAAGATGGGAAATAAATAAATGTAAAAAAAATAATAATAATTACTGCTAATAATTGTCATGAAACAGATAACCGAGATCACAGGTAAGTGAGTACAGCAGGTTTATTGAAGCCGGGATCAGAACAGGAAATCAGGTAAGTTCGGAATTCAACATCATAACTTAACGAAGGAACTGGGAAAGTAAACAGTCTTTCTTTATCCACAGGTAGTTTAAACTAAAGGAGGCTTTGTGGACATCAGCCATAAACTGAACAGAAATTCTTTTAGGATAGATCGTTGGCCTGATCTCATAATAACTTTATCCCTTTCCAGCTTCGAGGGCTCTGACACCGGACAGACGGAGGATTCACTGGAAAGTGGATTGGGACACAATGATTCAGGTGAGTAGTGGAACTTCTCAGCAATGGGAAGGGTACTCTTGGTCATGACAAGGGTGCTGAATCGATTAGCGGAAGGAACGACATCCTGACCTGTTGAGGGAGCTGAACTGATCCACGTAGAGAATTGTTTTCCTGGTCATGACAAAGGGGTTGAAGCTCTCAGTGAGGGGAATGGCGTTTCTGACTGTGATGAGAGAGCTGACTCTATCAGCGGAGGGAACGGCAATGCTGGCCGTAATGGGGAAACTTAATCCAGCCGTGGAGGAAACAGCTCTCCTGTCCATAACTAGGGAAAGTAATCCAACTGAAGAGTGCACAGCAATCCTGGCCATGATGGTTAAACTTAATCCAGCGTGGAGTGAACAGCACTCCTAGCCGTGACAAGGGAAAGTAATCTGGCTGAAGAGGGAATGGCTTTCCTGGCTGTGACGTGGTAGCTCATTCTGAAAACTGTGGGGACAGCTCTCCTGGCCGTGACTAAGGAGCTGAATCTATCAGAATCTATGGCACTCCTTGCTGTGACAAGGGAGCTGGATTTCACAGCATAGCCCTCTTGAACATGACGAGAGATCTGGGTTCCATAGTACAAGGGACTGCACTCCTGGCCGTATCAAGAAAATGTAATTTCTCAATGAGAGGTACGGCACTCCTGGCCGTGATAGAGTAGCTGATTCTTACAGTGATGGGGACAGCACTCCTGGCCGTGACTAGGACATTTAATCCGACCGAAGAAGGAACAGTACTCCTGGTCATGATAACAGACTTAAACTTCTTTGAGAGGGGAACTAAAGTTAGTCCTTCTCCCTGACTATTCACTGCCATGTGTCTAGGACATAGACAGGAGCCTTTACTGGACTCTGGTCTGGCGCTGAAGCCAGCATTAAACCTAGGTCTGGGGCAGAAGCCAACGCTGGAATCTGATCGAGGGATGAAATGTGCCCTGGACTCTGATCGGGGGCTTGAATACGTTTGACCGGAATGTGAACTGGGATGATAGCGGTTGGCCAACTTTGATGGTGTAGGTCCTGGACCATACTCTAGGAATGGACTGGGTTCTATAACTGACACGGGAACTGGACAGGGCTTTGGAGTGACCACAGGGACTGGAGGAGGTTCAGGACCATACACAATAACTGGGGTGAGAACTGGACTGAGTATAGGAACTGGACAGGGCTTTGGAGAAACTATAGGGACTGGATGAGACTTCCAATTAGAGTCTAGAAGGGTGGCCATCTGAAATTTTGATTCGGAACTGGTGGCCATTACATGTAATGATTCAGTGACGGCAGCCATAATGGGTGATGACTGACTATCGGCAACCATGATGGGTGAGGAATGGAGCTCGGCAGCCATGTGCTGATCTAGGACTGGCGGCCATGGAATTCTTGTTCGGACTTTAGGACTAAAGGTAAACTTAGAAGGGACTCACTACAGAACTCTGAGACTGGAGCGGACACATTGTGGAACTCTGGGACTGGAGCGGATTCAGGGGTTGGTTCAGGGATCAGAATAGACAGCGGGTGGTAGTTAGAGGCGGGACTTGCAGAGGGCCGTCTCTTCTTCCTGTGCCTCCTCCTTTGGGCAGAGATGAAAAGAAGTGCTGAGGTTTTAATAGTCTCTGAGCTTGTCCCAAGCTTTGGTGCAGGCTCATGGGTGTGAACAGATTCTGGAACAGGAATGGACTTATAACTGATCTTCAATGCTGAGACAGATTTGATGACTGGCATGAACGCTGGGGCAGGTGATTCAAGGATGTAGAGGATTTGTCTATGGCCCAATCCCAATTCTATTTTATACCCCTTCACCTACCCCTAAGCCTACCCCTTCTCCTTGTCCCTTGAAGCAGAGTGTCAAGAGGTAGGGGTGAAAATATTCCCCTAAGAAATGGGACATCACTACTATATCGTTACACGTTATCATACGTCTTCTAACTCCTAAAATACACACACCTATACTGGTGTGCTGGTGTGCATTATAGCCTTTAATTACCGTTCTATGTTAATGCACTGACACATACACTAGGGATGCGCGGTATACCGGTACTGGAAAAATATTGGTATGAATTATATTTCAAATGGTACGATATTATAATTGTGCTCTATTCGGTACTTCATACGCTGCTGTTGCAAAGCGCACCTGTAGACGTAAGTGCTTCCCAAATTGCTGCGCAACCGGTAAATGTTACAACAGAACACGATGGATCAAACAGATGAAACTCTATCAACGCACCCAAAATTAATAAATAAAGAGAACAGTAGCTTGCTCATCCTGATCTTTTCAGATAATTAAGAGATCGACAGGTGAGAGCATTATTCATAAATTTAGATTTAATTTTAACTTATTTACAACTGATCAAAGCACATGCAGATGTGATACAGCTCAAATGTTCATGTGTGACATGCTAGAACCAGTGAAGTTTTGGTCACGTAATGCACTTGCATTTCATACAATCGAATATTAATTGAATTTGAATTAAGCAAGAGTTTTGCTATATCAATTTTAGTATCAATAATATCAAGGGAATGTTTCTGCCATGCTGCCGACTGCTAATATGAAGCAGCCGAGAGAGCGAGATTTATATTTAATGTTTTTTCTTTGGCTATCTGAGTCTGAAATCTGAAAACAATCTGAGAGAGAGAGAGAAATAATAATGTGATTTTGAATATTACTTTGACTGTTAGAATAACATTTTACAATGAAGCAACATTTGAAGAGTTTGGTTCCAAAACGCTATAAATCAGTTTTCATTAATTTGAGCAAAAAATGTGTTTTCTTTACCAAGAAAGTGGCAAGATGAAAACTACTATTTTCTGTTTCAAACTTTCACATAGCATCTTTAGGTTATAATAACATTAAAAATTCAAATCCAGATTTTGATTTTCAAAGGTTTATTATAAAAACTCCCCAAAATGCAATAAATCCATGACATTATTTTATTTTTTTTCATATTGAAAATATTGAAAATACTCAACAAAGTAAGTTGATCCACATATGACAGCCTCTGAACTTGGTCAATACTAATCTTATATACAGGCACTGGACTAAAAATACATTCAATCGGTCTTTGCCATGTTATATTCATTTAGTTGACTAGTGCTATGCACTATATCACTCACACTGACAAGCTACGCGATTTTGCGTTCATAATCGAATAATGCAGCCTAATTTTTGTTTGTTTGTTGATCACAAAGTAGCCAACAAAGTAGATGAGGGAAACTAGGGTGCCGGTTGTATTCAAAGTGCCGCCATTAACGGTACTGTTTACAGTGCATGGAATGGTGCGCTGTGATTGGCTGAGCGGATTTATCGCATTCTGCAGAGAACGAAAAAAAGGGAGAACACGTGACAGAATAACACGAAAAATATTGCGTTTTGGCGGCCAGATAAGATACTGATTTTGGTGGAAACTTTTTTTTTTTTTAATGGCGTTTATCGCGTTTTGGAACCAAACTCCTCATTTGTTGCATTAATTGCGTTACTTCAGTTGTATTTTAATTTTTTCTTCAAACTCAGTCAAAATGTAACCTAAGTTACTGGTAGGTTTTTTTGTTACATTTTGACACATTTTGTTTGCACTGAAAAGATAAGAAGATTTGAATATATTTTATTGTATTGTTTAAGTTATATATATATATTTTTTTTTTTTCCTCCAACATCAAAATGTAACTTATGTTCCCTGTAGGTTGTTTGTTACAGTTTGATACAAATGTATTAAGATATGAATCTGTTTTTATTATTATTATTTGAATCAAATTGTTTTCAATTCACTTATCTTTTGAGGCAGGGTATTTGTCACCTATGGTATCGATTTAGTATCAATACCAAGGTATTATATTCTGGTATCATACTGAAGCCAAAATTATGGTATCGAGCCATCACACATACAGGAGCAAAGACACTTGTCAACGCTGCCCCACGACTTTTATTAATACCAGTTTAAATACTGAATCGCTACATTATATAACGAGAGGATAAAAATCACTGTTTTTGAAGTGAACTCACTCATTGGCTGCGTCCGAAACCGCCTACTCAATGAGTAGATACTTATTTTCAAGAAGTAGCCTACTTACTTGACGAGCGCTAAAATAGTACGTACTCTACAGCCAAATCTCGTTGAGTATGAATGAGATCCGCCATGTTTACGTTATCATGTGATCTATGACGTTATAACAAGTGCAAAAACAAAAGATATGAGCGACAGGTTTAATTCATCTATCTGTAAATATTTTGATGCTGATGAAATTTGCTCATTTTTGGTCTTGTTGAAGAAACAGCTGCCCTTATGATTGTAGTATAACCAACAAATTTGGGGTTGATTTAAGTTTTTATATTTTTAACTCAACTAATATAACCCTACAGTTTAATCCTTAAATTATTTTTTATTACGGAAAACCAAAATCATTCATCCACATGCAAAACTGGCTTAAATCTCCTTTGTTTTCCTATTTTTCTTGTTGAATGTCCCTCTCGTTTCATCCCTGAGGCTTATACTGTAAATAACAAAAACAAATGCAATTTTAATGCATTATGATTATATTAATTTTATGATTATTCAAAGATATTTAATCTTTTTGTTCCTGTGTATATAATCTCATACTATGATGTACGCAAACTAATTAGTTGTTTTCTTTTTCTTTGTGTCATTATGATTGTTCATTGTTATAGCTACTACCATCTTTCCCTGAGCTTGTATATTCTGCAGTAATAATAATACAAATAAAATAAGAGCGACAGGCGCACAAACATCTCAAAGAATCGATAAATCCACAACCCTACCTAGTATGTTTTCCTCCATGTTTGTAATTTCTGCACAAAAGAGCTGTCCATCAGCTGCTCAAAGATCTTACCTTTGGAGAGGATTGTTGATTTTACTCCAAAAATGTAAGTATTACTACTTAGAAATTAAGATTCCTTCAGAATGCATTGGTTGCCCAACACTTATGGACAATAATAATGATAAATGCTGACCAATAATTAATTATATTTTTTAGTGAAACAAGCTAAATGTAATTTTCTTTTTCATATGCCATAGCTATGCATGACTGTACACTAGACAAATGCAGCCAAGGTGAATACATCTCAATTTTCAGTCAAGTAATGAATTAATGCATATGTTAATGAAACAATTATATTTTATTGACTGACAACAGGAAACATGAACAAATGAGTAAAATGTAAATAAAAGTAACCATGACAATAAATAAACAAGTCAACAACACATGAAAAAGCTTTATTCAAACAACATTGTTCTAACAATCCTGTATTTACAGGCAGTGAACCACATCTACTGCATCTCAACAAAGCTGAGCCAGTTCTTTTCATTGAAATCTTTATTAATGCCAAAAATACATTTACATGTACAAACACATTACATTTATGTGTACATTTTGAAGTGTTGTCCCCAAAAAAATCTTTGTGTGAAGGGTTACCCGGCCCCTTCCCCTTCCCCTTCCCCTTCCCCTTCCCCTTCCCCTTCCCCCAAAAGAGAATCGAAACACCACTACCCTTCATGTGAACATGCAAAATGGAGGGGTATGGGTAAGGGTTAGAAATGGGATTGGGCCTACAGATTCGGGAATTTCACTCAACGGAACAGATTTAGGAACACTACTCATTGGAGCGGACTTGGGAAGTGCTTCCTCTACAACAGGGGTGCCCAACCCTGTTCCTGACGATCAGCTGTCCTGCAAAGTTTAGCTCCAACTCTAATCAAACACACTTGCCTTTAATTTTCACGCGATCCTGAAGACCTTAATTAGTTGCTTGATTAGAGTTGGAGCCAAACTTTGCAGGACAGTCGATCGCCAGAAACAGGGTTGGGCACCCCTGCTCTACAATATACGATGATCCACACATCCATATAATATAATCAATATATTTTTGCAAAGAATATTGGTTGCTCCCGCTGGAACTTAAAGGAGATAAAGGTAATCATCCAAGCTGCACCAGAAAACGGCCTTTAGTGTCTCATCGTTCCAGGGCACTTGATGTGAGAGGTCGACAAATTCCTCTACGTAGTCCTCAATTGGCTGGCCATCTTGAAAGCGTGTGAGAAGCAGGTCTTCTGGGTCTTGAGGGTTGAGGAGAATGCCCATGTTGTAAGGCAAATTTTGTGGTTTGGTCTTCTGTCATGAAACAGATAACACAGGTAAGTGAGGTCAGCAAGTTTGTTGAAGCTGGGATCCAGAAATCAGGTAGGTTCAGAATTCAACATAACATCATAACTTAAGAAACTGGGAAAGTAAAGAATCTTTCTTTATCCACATGTAGCTTAAACTAAAGGAGGCTTCGTAGACATCAGGCACAAACTCAGGTGAACAGAAAGTCTTTTAGGATAGATGGTTGGACTTATGTCATAATAACTTGGTACTATTTTCCCTTTCCAGGTTCGAGGGCTCTGAGAGCAGACAGATGGAGGATTCACTGTAAGGTAGATTGGGACATGATGATGATGATGATGATGATGATGATGATGATTGATGATGATGATGATGATGATGATGATGATGATGATGATTCAGGTGAATAGCGCTGGTAAGGACCGTGTACCTCATGATGTGTAGAAAATACCATCAAGGAGACCAGACGATAAGGGAGCGAAAGGTGACTGCTTTTATATCGTAGTTAATGAGGTGAATGGTGGCAGGTGTGTTGACTGGAGATCAGGTGCAGGCGGGATGCTGGGAAATGGAGTCCTTAATGTGGTTTAGTGACTGAGCTATGACAATAATAATAATAATTATTATATTTATTATAATTTATTTTATTGTTTTTGAAGTGCAATAGATGGAAATAAATAACAATTAAACTTTATTAATTTATTAATAAAGTATTAATTTTATTTAATTGTGTATTTATATTCAGTTGCAAAAAAAGGAAATAAATACACAAATAAAAATGAAATAAAATAATTGTACCGCTGATAATATAGTTTAAAATGAAAAAAAATGTATTTTTATATCAAGTTTAATTTGTATTTGTTAAAGTACAAAATAGGTAAATAAATGAAGGCAGAAATAAAATAAAATAATTGTACTGCTGATAATCTCATTTAAAATGGTAAGTCTTGTTTATTTATTTATTTGTTTATTTAGGTGCAACAGATGGAAATAAATAAATAATATAAAATAAAATAATTATTCTGCTGGTAATATGAGAAATAGAAGCATTTTTGTTGCTGGTCTCTGTCCTTTGAGCCCCACTGAACGGATATACCAGTTACATATGCAAAAAAAAACAATATCAACGTTTGCTGTCATCCGCTGATTTTTTTCACTATATATACTACCATTTGTTTTTCACGCTGCATGCTCACAGTCACAGTCCATGGAAAGCAGAGCCAGCCACCTATCATTCAAGCTGTTATTTATAGCACTTCTCAACGGAGTCGTATAGTTGATGTGTAAATTGAGACTGTTCCTTTGGACATGGCCCCAAAGCACGCTCAACTCTGACCCTGAGCCAAGGCCACTGTAAAGTTTAACTTGGCTTAGTCACACACACATAACCCACACACACACCTTCGCAGACAAGTGCAGAAGATGCAACTTGCAACCTTAGCTACCACTCTGGAACAGTTTTCTATGTCCAAATCTGAACATTAATCAAAATTAAAGCAGGAAATTGGGGGCAGTCAGTAGTCAGCTGATAGGTGAAGCCGTCTAGTGGTTACGTGATTATTGGAGATGAGTGAACAGCCAAGGTGAGGTTCCCACAGCCTTATCCAATGACCACAGCCCTGCCAGCAGAATCCTGAGATGCAAAAGGGCTGACTTACAGAATCTGAGCCAGTCGCAACTAATCTTCAAGGCATTTGGGCTATCGGCCGCTTCAACACGTCAGTGCTTCACTATCAGAAGCCCTTTTTCAGGAGTTTTCTGAGATAGCTGGGAACAGATGGATGGATAGATAGATGATAGATAGATAAACAGACAGACAGAAAGGTGCAGCACATGGCAAGCCCAACACAATGGCTGTTGACAGGTGAAATTCCATAGGTGGCATCTCCAGTCATCCATGTTGTCATGTCATTAATCATGTCTTAAGTCATGGGGGGGGGATTCCTGCTTCATATCTGCTGCTCCAAAGAATCATGCCTTGACACATTCTCCATGTTTAGTGTCAAATATATATGTGTGTGTGTGTGTGTGTACGGACTACTGAAGTTATGTGTCTTGTGATGTTAAACATTTCTACATAAAGATTTTTGTTAAAATTCTCAGTTCATGTACTTTTTAGCAATATTTTGAGTAGATAGTGAAGACGTAACTGATTACATTTAATCTGGATTATGTAATCAGATTCCAAAAATTAAGTACACCTAATTGGATTATATTACATTTTAAAATGCTCATAATCAGATTACTGTTACTTTTATGGATTATGATTACATATTATTCTTAAAATACAGTGAATTAGTCATCATTTATTGATTCACCTATTTTCTAAAAAATCTTTTCTAAAGTTTCCTTCACAACAATCTTACTGTGTCATACAATTTAGCTTTGACTATATTCACAAATGTTGTGTATATAAATTTGCCAACCATGCTATGCTATTAGACTGTGTATGAAACAATTCTTATACACATCACTAAACACGGGAGATGTATAGCTGTGAAACACTATTTCTCAAATCCAGCAACCTTCCATAAAGAATCTGGAAGTCAGGACAAAAATATTTCAGACCTGGAAGACTTTGGGCATGTAATGTTATTGTTAATTTCATGTTTATTAATGTTTGTTCATGCAGACATTTCCAGTGTGTGCATGTTTATGTGGTTTATGAGGACACAAATTTGTATAATGACATGGGTATGACAGAGGTATTACAATATGAAGGTGGTTTATGAGGACACTGCCTATGTCCCCGTAATTCAAAAGGCTTAAAAAACATACTAAATGGTGTTTTTTTGAAAATCTAAAAATGCACAAAGTCTCCTGTGAGGGCTAAGTTTAGGTGTAGGGTTGATGTAGGGCAATAGCACACACAGTTTGTTCAGTAGAAAAACCATTACGATACACAAACGACGCAGTGCACAAGTATGATGCGCCATGATTTAGGCTATTAGATCGAAATGAGATCAAAATGTAGTTTGCAAATAACACTCTTTAAAAATAAGGTTTCCAAAAGGGTGTTTTTGCAGCGATGCCATAGAAGAGCCAAAAACCTTTCAGTGAACAGTTCCTAAAAGAATCATCTTGAAGAACATTTAAAAAATCTAAAGAAACCTTTTCTACTTTAAAGAACCTTTTTTTTTACATTTGAAAGGTTCCATGGATGTTTAGGTTCTTCATAGAACCATCGATCCCAATAAAGAACCCTTATTTCTAAGGGTGAAGGATTCTCACGCCTGCTTAAACAGTTACAGGACGCTGAAACACTTGCTCGGGGTTGATGCATGTATGCTAGTCGATCGCTCTGCACGCGCGTCTCCAAATGCCAAGCGCGTGCACTCAGTGAGAATGGGTGATTCGCCGTACTCTGCGCATTGTCCGGCTCCTGACCGGGAGCCCCGGTAACCGCAAAGCTCGCCTAATCACTTTCTCTCGTACCTTTCTGAAGAAGCAGTATGGAGTTACGTCACAGCAGCGCGCAAAAGTGCAGGCCAAGCAAATAAGCCGCTGAGGAGCTATTTGTAGGCATTGCTGCCAAACCCGGGTAAGGCTGCTCACTCTTCTGCGATCAATGCTTTAAACCTGCTATAGCACTGGAAGCAGCATGCATTATTTTTTCGATTTATTCTGGAATGATTGTGTTTGGAGAACTTGACCTGGATCCGTTGATGACCGGCGGCCGGTGCGCGCAACAACGCAATTAGATCCAATTCAAAACTTCACGTTCACAGACAATCCAAAGCGTGAAGGAGCGCGACATGATGACGATTCTGCATGTCAGCAACAGAGAGGTTGTTACTTTTTATCATCACTTTTGATTAGATCTTTTTAGTCGTCGTCTTCTTTGTGAAATCATCATGCCGCACACTCGCAACAGGAACCCAAGTCCAATCCCAGAGGTGACATGGGACACGGGGTTGAAAGAGATGAACGAGACCTGGAAGGGGGCTATTGCTTGCTTGGGAGTTGCTGTCTTTTTTGTCATGACAATTGGGATCATTTATTGGCAAGTTGTGGATCAGCCCAACAAGAACTGGATCCTGAAGGGGAGCTTTAGTGGGCTTATTTGGGAGAGACGGACGCAAACTCTTGTCATACAGACACTGACTGAGGACAAGACTTTCGCGGAGATAGACGTGGAGAACGTGGGGAACACCGATATTGAGGTTCCGTTCGTGAGGAACATGTGCTGGCTTAACAAAACCGAATTCTGCTACACTTGGGATTCGGTCGCAGAGGTGAAGATATCTTTGGAATCAGAGGAGGACTCAGATACCGAGTGTTACAGTGTAACCTGGACTCCAATTCACTGTCACGTGGACCTGAAGGTAAAATGTCATTAGAACTTAACATATATGCTTCATATTTTTGCTTTGACTTCCTTTGGGGCCTTCACGTCCTAATTAAAATGCTTATTTAACTGTTTCTTGTTTCAGAAAATATCCTTAAGGATAAACAATTTAACATCTGAATGGCTCTTTGCTTGCATTTATCTTTAACATTTTGTTTCATTATGTAATTAGTGGCTTTTATTTGTCTTCAAATAGTCGTATTTTATGTGGTCATATTGTTATTCGTAAAAACGGATTTACTTTGCAATTGTACCTGCCAAAAAAGTTTTTAAAGCAGGGTTTAAAGATCACCAGACTAAAAAAGCCACACAGATACATTTGACAGATTTCCGATAAGACAAGGCCTTCTTTGTTCAGCAAGCACCTAATGCGGTTCAGAAGTTTTCGAGTTTAATCCATTAATTTCCCACATTTCCTTCCTCAGTAATGCTCTGTCGTGTGTTATTTTAGATTTAAGCCTAAAAACCCTTTGTTCAGTCCAATCCTTTGACTTATAGGTATTCTGCACCTGTTTTCATGTGTTATGAGAGCCAAAAGCTTCTTAGCTGGTTGTCTGGATTTGGACACTAATGAAAACTTTATACAATCTATATGAAGAAACTAAATCAATGACTGTATAATTAGCAATAAATGATCTACCTATGGTATAGATGGACCAAAACAATACAGTTTGCGGATAGTCACCCTCTTTCTCTCTCAGGACTGTTTCTCCATGATGAATATTTCGTGGTACGGAGGTGCCAGTTTTCATGCGCCCAACTGGCCAATAAATGATGCCAACATTTCCATGCAGCCCTTCACAGTCAGTGATCTTAGGGACAACCCTTCTGGCTTTGGATCAGTTTTAGAACGATACTTCCTGGGATCCTCAGGTAAGCAAAAAGGAACTCCATGTCACTAACTGTTACCCCCTTAGCCAAATTTGGCCACCCTGCCCTTTCACACTTTGTTGACCAGTCCAAACTGCTGCTCAGATCTAGAAACGCTCTTCATTAACTGCAAGCCGTTCTATTCGCCGCGGGAGTTCTGCTCGTTCATTCTCGTGAGTGTTTACATTCCACCGCAAGCGCACGTGAGCACAGCTCTACAGAAACTCGCTGATCTGATCACAGAGAGTGAACAACAACACCCGGACTCTGTTTTAATCATTCTCGGGGACTTTAATAAAGCAAATCTCTCCCGTGAACTGCCAAAATACAGACAGCATGTTACATGTCCCACCAGAGACAGTAATATATTGGATCACTGTTACACAACAATAAAGGACGCATATCACTCGGTTCCACGAGCAGCTTTAGGACTCTCTGATCACTGTTTGGTTCATCTTATTCCATCCTACAGGCAGAAACTTAAGTCTGCGAAGCCTGTATTAAGATCTGTTAAAAGATGGACTAACGAAACAGAGCGGGATTTACAAGCCTGTTTCGACCTGACTGATTGGTCTGTTTTTGAAGCTGCAGCAAATGATCTGGACGAGCTCACAGAGACTGTAACATCATATATCAGTTTCTGTGAGGACATGTGCATTCCTACCAGGACTCATCTATTCTACAACAATGACAAACCATGGTTCACTGCCAAACTCAGACAGCTCCGTCAGGCCAAAGAAGATGCTCACAGAAAGGGGGATAAAGTCTTGTACAAACAGGCCAAATACACACTGGAAAAGGAGATCAGAGTGGCAAAGAGGAATTATTCTGACAAGCTCAGGAACAAATTCTCTTCCAGCGATCCGGCTTCAGTGTGGCTTGGATTAAAGGACATCACCAGCTACAAAACACCACCCCCCAGCACTCTGGAGAATCAACACCTGGCAGACGACTTAAACGAGTTCTTTTGTCGTTTTGAACGATCACCCCACAGCCGCCCAGAACACCCCTCCACACAACCATTCACACCTCCAGCAACCCCTCTCTCCCCCACACCTACAATTCAAATCAGCGAAGACGATGTGTGCCAGGTCTTCAGGAAAAACAAAAGAAGGAAAGCACCTGGTCCAGATGGTGTGTCACCAGCCTGCCTAAAAATCTGTGCTGAGCAGCTGGCCCCCATCTTCACACAGATCTTCAATAGATCACTGGAGCTGTGTGAAGTCCCCTCATGCTTCAAACGCTCCACCATCATCCCCGTCCCAAAGAAACACAAAATTACTGGACTAAATGACTACAGACCTGTGGCACTAACGTCTGTAGCCATGAAATCATTCGAAAGACTGGTTCTGGCTCATCTGAAGGACATCACTGGACCCTTACTGGACCCCCTGCAGTTTGCCTACAGAGCAAACAGGTCTGTGGATGATGCAGTCAACATGGGACTGCACTTCATCCTGCAGCATCTGGACAGACCAGGGACTTATGTGAGGATCCTGTTTGTGGACTTCAGCTCTGCTTTTAACACCATTATCCCGGAAACCCTTCAAAATAAACTAACTCAGCTCTCCGTCCCCACCTCCGTCTGCCAGTGGATCAACAGCTTCCTGACAGACAGACAGCAGTTAGTAAAGCTTGGCAAATTCTCATCCAGCACTCGAACCATCAGCACTGGAGCTCCTCAGGGCTGCGTACTCTCCCCACTGCTCTTCTCCCTCTACACCAACGACTGCACATCTAAAGACCCCTCTGTCAAGCTCCTGAAGTTTGCAGACGACACCACACTGATCGGCCTCATCCAGGACGGTGACGAGTCTGCTTACAGACAGGAGGTTAAGGAGCTGGCTGTCTGGTGCAGTCTCAACAACCTGGAGCTTAACACGCTCAAAACTGTGGAGATGATCGTGGACTTCAGGAGAAACCCCCCTGCTCTCCCCCCACTTACCATCATGAACAGCACCGTGACTGCAGTGGAGTCATTCAGATTCTTGGGCACCACCATCTCTCAGGACCTAAAGTGGGATATTCACATTGACTCCATTGTCAGGAAGGCCCAGCAGAGGCTGTACTTTCTTCGCCAGCTGAGGAAGTTCAACCTGCCACAGGACTTACTGAAACAGTTCTACTCTGCCATCATTGAATCCATCCTCTGCACCTCAATAACTGTCTGGTTCAGCTCAGCTACCAAATCTGACCTCAGAAGACTACGGAGGGTAGTCCGGACTGCTGAGCGAATCATTGGTACAACCCTCCCCACTCTCCAAGAACTGTACTTATCCAGAGTGAGCAAAAGGGCTGGTAAAATCACTCTGGACCCCTCACATCCAGCACACAACCTCTTTGAACTGTTACCATCTGGTCGACGCTACAGAGCTCTGAGCACCAGAACGACCAGACACAGGAACAGTTTCTTCCCTCAGTCAATACATCTCATGAACACTCAATAAATAAACGTAGAACACACAACTAATACATTATCCATTCACCACACTCACTTATTTTATTTTCTCATTTCTAATTTGCACATACTTCACCTGTACATACATAGTCGCCTATATTATATATTATATATTGTGTATTTTTATTTTTTTTTGCTGCTTTGTACATTGGTTATTGGCTATTTCCTGTTATTTTGTTTCATTACCTGTGTCCTGTCCTGTTACTGTCTTTCTGTTGCACTGTGGAGCTTCTGTCACTACAACAAATTCCTTGTATATGTAAACATACTTGGCCAATAAAGCTCATTCTGATTCTGATTCTGATTCTGAACATGCATTCACTTGTGACTATGTACACAATTCTAAACTGCCTCGGGCCGGAGATCACGGGGCTCTACTGTACATAGAGAGCGTAACACAATACGGATGGTTACTTCTGCTTGCTGAAAGATTGCAAAACAAAGGACATCGGACTTGAACCCATTGGTATTTGTCAGCAGATGCCTGATGTTTATATCGAGAGTTAATTAAGAAAACAATCTCAGGCAGATTTAAATAACCATTGTGTTTATGTCTGGCTGTTAGTTTGATTCGAGGCACGGTGGGAGATGTTTACAGACAGATGCGTAGTGGATTCAAACATTATCCAAACCACTCCAAATGTTCAACAGTTTAGACTTGTAGACTTATTTCACAATAGCTACTGCAACATGAAAATGTGTGCAATCAAATTTTATTTTCCCCCCAGATTTAATCATTTTCGAGATCCTTATTTGGCAAATTTACCGAGCATGTTTTTAACCTTGAAATGTGTAGCATATTTTGAGTATTTATGTGACATATTTAAGTATTTAATGAAACTTAAAGCAGTGGTTATTGATATGTAAATTTACTTCCAGACATACGATTCAACCACACAGCAGAAACCAGAACCGCCTTCAACCTCCAGTATAGCAATGTGTCAATCCCTTTAGCTGGAAAAAGCTATAAAATTCAAGCTTCCCAGATGCATGCATCATTATTGACATGTGAAGGAAGTTTGAAACCACCGAGACTCTTCCTAGAACTGACCATCTGGCTAAATGTGGTATTCTAAGAATCTGAAAGGTCAGGGAGGTGACGAAGAGCTCCTCAGAAGACCTTCAGATTACCTGTGTAAAGATGGGAGGTCCTGTCAAAATCCATCACTACAGCACTTCATCAATCACTTTCAAACGAGTTCACAAACTGTGGTCCGTGAAGTGCTTTGGTCCAGGAGTTGAACAAAAAACTAAATCTAACAATTCTAATTGACAAAGAATATCAACAGTGAGTTGATTAATTAACCAGCTTTGAACAATGAATTATATGTTTCACTCATTTAGGTTCATTAGCCAAAAGTAACAATATCTACTTCATTTCAATGAAACAAGCAGCAGTCTAACCATATTATGGATCTGTAGCTCAAGACCGGATTGGTGAAATGGATGTCAAATGGGACCACCAAATGAGATTTAGAGTGATTGGTGATCTGTAATTTTTTAATGTTTAAAAATAACTCAAATGTGCTGTGTTTAGAGCATGCACTCTGACAGGTTGCATTGAGGTGCTTATGTGGGCAATGCAAATTTAAATCTCATGTCATTTAAAGTGGCCTCTTTTTGTCCTATCACATCATAATTTACCAGTAAAAAAGCAGATATATTTAATAAATGGCATAAATTTATTTATTTTTTACATGCATGTCATACTAGAGCATTTGGCGTATTTTTAAATTGCACAAGCATTGTACAAGGTGTTGTATTATGTGTAAGCAAATTCCTGATAAACTGCCACCGAATATCACTAAGTAAAAGGTAATTTTCTGCAGTAGAATAATCCACGGTGGAACTTTTTCGTATATGAGAAATGATTTTCACCTCAGGGCACGCAGATGAAATGTAACAACAAACTCATTCATGTTATCTTGCTTTTGGAGGCTGATGCCTGCTGTTTGGGAATGCAGTCATGCTAGACAGTTCTGCGAGGTAATTATACCCAACCACTTTGACAACAGAATTTGGCTCAGGTATTTCATAATGACCAAAACATTTCAGATGATGTGCAACAAGATTGGTCCACTGGTTAGTCCAGTTATGCTGTCCCATTATCAGTCAAGTGACTTTCTTTGATGCACATCAAGGAATGTATTTGGTAAATGTGTTTCCAACATAGTTTTTGCATGTTTTCATATCAAATAAAAAAATATATCCACCTCAATTGAGTGCATAAGTTTTAGTAATAGTACTTTGTAGTGGTTCGTGTCTGGAGCTTGCAGATAACTGCTGCTAAAAACAAAACATGAAACAAAACAAAACAGTATTTTCAGTGGAATTAGGTACATATTAGCACAAATTTGTAATGTATTACTTTTAGTAGCCAAATTTCCCAACAATAGTGGCAGTAATAGTGCAAACATAGCACTTTTTGGGCCCCAAAAGCATGTCAGCTTCGACATTTTATACTGTATGTTCAGGAAATTGTTAATATATGTTCACTAAAATGAGTAATAACATTGTTTCTTAACACATTTGACAGTAAGCTGCCACACTCAAAGTGCAAACATACTGCTTTTTGCGGCCATAAAGCATGTCGGACCGGGTTTGACATTTTATGTGTTCAGTAAATGGTTAATATATGCTCACCAAAATGAGTAGCACAACACTGTAACACATACTTAAGTTTCTTAACACATTTGACAATAAGCTGCTACTAGTACTCGCACTCAAAGTGCAAATGCAGCACTTTTTAGGCCTCAAAATCAGGTCGGTTTTGACATTTTATATTTTCAGTATATATGTTTAATAAAATGAGTAACACAACATTGTAACAGTTTCTTAACACATTTGACAATAAGCTGCCACACTCAAAGTGCAAACATAGCACTTTTTGGGCCCATAAAGCATTTCGGACCAACATTTTATGTGTTCAGTAAATGACTAATATATGTTCACTAAAATGAGTAACACAACATTGTAACACATTACTTTTAGTAATGAATTTCTTAACACAGTTGGCAATAAGCTGCCACTAGTACTCACAAGTGCAAACGTAGCATGTGTTTGGGCCCCAAAAGTGTGTTGGACCAGCTTTGACATTTTATATGTTCAGTAAATGGTTAATATGCTCACCAAAGGGACGTTGTGATGACCCCTCGTGCTTCGGACCAGCAGGCGTGCCATGCGAAGCTTGTGTGGGTGGGCAGCTGGTCTCTAAACATGGTTACCGCTCCGAGACACTCTCACACTCTTACAGCACCTCGTCACCCACGCTCAATCCAGCAATTAATAACCCTATTTACTCAACACAGTCACACTGCTTTTTTCATACCACTGCATTATTTGCACCCACATTGGTGTCTTCCAAGTTTGCGTGTGAGCTTTCAGCAGCTGAAAGGTGAAAGCGGTAATCTGCGTCCCAGACATCTGAACAGAATTAGATTAAAACGAAAGGGCATGCCATCAGCTAAGGACATAATATTCGTCATGTGACATAAACAAAGGGCTTTTATGATTTCCTAGATCATTGTTTGACCCACTGAGTGTTATGTAACTCCGTGAGCAGTTTAACCGAAACAATCGCATGATTTTAATCCCTTTTCCACCTCGCTAAAGGATGGCCTTGATTTTGTAGAGACCTCTCAAACCCGTCTTTAATTGGCTCATTTTAAGACAGAAATGTTGAGCTTCCTGCCAGTGCAGCTGTCCCAGGTTGCCAAGTAACCGCAGACACATCGTGGTATATAATGCTCAGTGGCATAACAACGACAATCATGTTGGCTCAGATTCGTAAGGCGACCCAGCAGCTGCCTGTGGCCGGGGCTCTTGGCTGCTATTGGTCGGCGGTGTGTTGATAATGGACATAATCGTTTTTCGTGAGTCACCGCTGTGCAACCAAATGGCGTGTTATTGCGCAGACCTGTAAAACGAGTCCCCAGTGACCCGGGGCAAACCCAAAGGTAAACTTTTCAGCACTGTATATTTACATTTAGGCCTTGAAATCGGATAGTGGTTTTAAACAAGTTGGTGATGTGGAGCTTCAGTCATGCGACGTCTGTCAAATAGCTTTGTCCACTTTGTTGATGAGAGACATTATTGAAGTGTCCAGGCAAGTTGTGTCCTTTACTGGGTTCACTGACAGTTGTGTCTGGTCCAACATGATGACCGAAAGAGAGTCTGAGACATATTTAGATTTTGATGGTTTCCAAGTAATGATGTCTATGTTAACTGTATGCACCAACGACAGCAACAAAAACCAATTAAAGTTTTCATTTAGCAAAATAAATAATGTTTATTTAATAATGAATTCATTAATCAAATGTATTTAATTACAAAAGTTGTAAATAGACACTGACACCACCAAAGCATCAAATAATTTCAATTTCATTCTGTCTGTCAATTATTTTGGCTTTCCAAAATGAATTTTTGACGTAATAAATTTGGTTGTTCGAATTTTGTGTGCACACACATACCAAAATATAATGAAAAAACATGATCCTGTTCACAGGAGTGTGAACCCAAAAAGTGTGAATGAATTAGCAACGGGTCGGAAACTGTGTGTTTTTGTGGGTGTCGTGGAGTCATGAAGTAATTCTTTTGCTAGTTGAATGGAATTTACGCTTCTGGTAAATTTTTTAGAAAAAAACTATCCACCTAAACTAATGCCAAAATATTAAAATCACTGATGCCAAATTACAGAAAAATCTTTTTTTAAAGTCCATGCAAACAAATTTTACCAATAATACCAAAATTAAGATTGATAGATCGACAGTTCTAGTACATCTATTTTGTAATAATACATTTTTAATGCAATTCTCAATGTAAGCATTCTGTATAGTACACAGTGAACCAACTCATATGTTTACATTTTGTACGATGGTGCATTGTTGCCACCTAAACATATTTTCCCGCACAATAATGTCATAATAATGAGATATGTCGTTAAAACAATATATTTTCTTCTAATGACATATTATGTCTTAAATATGTTTTACCCATTACAATGGCATACTATATCTTTAAAATCATAGCTATATAGCAACATTATGTGAATGAGGTGATTATCTGTCATTTTGGAATTTGTATTTGGCAAATCAAAATCAGACATTTGCAAATGATACAATAAAACAGTTTGAACTTAAAACTTGGCCTGCCTCAGTGTATAAATCTTCACCACACTGCTCAATAAAATAACACTGAGTCTATCATTACAAAAAAAAAGCATGCAACAGTTATTTTTAGTTTGAAAATGGAACAAAATAGGGCTGAATCTCAAGCTGGAGTTTTGTGGGTGGTTGCTATACTGTAGACCGTAAGACAACAGTTCAAGTCTTTAGATATTGCTCAACTTTCTCTTTAACGTAAGTCAATGGGAATTTTAATCTCATTTATTTTCTGCCAAGCCAATGCCGTACACTAATCAAGCAATAGTAATAGTGATGCATGACCTGGAAAACACCACTAATGAACAGCTGTGTGACACATGAGCCTGAAGTCATGTAGATTGGCAATCAAAGTTCATTATTTGTATCCGTCCATTGTCGGACGCTTTGAGTTTTACTCTTCAAATGCTTCGAGGCCCCATTCTTAAGGTGTGTATAACATGGCTTCTGCACAGTGGCAAATAAATAACTGTCATTTGCTGACGTTTAAGAGATTTCGACTTGAGTTATGAGCAAGGTGAGCTCTACAGAAGCTGAAAAAGAGGGGGAGCCGTCTTTTATTTTTAGAATAATTCCCCACGGTAACTACTACCAGCTTTCCTGGAATATTTTCCACTCTGTCTTTAAAGCAAAGATGAATAACAGCATCCCATCTCACTTTTTTTCATCTAATATGGACTGGATGAGAGCAGAGAGTGGAACAATTTTCAAACAATAAATGAATGATTTGCAGAAATGCTTAGTGCTATTCCATATAAATAATAATAGAGTACCGTATAACTTGATATGAGGAAAAATACACAAAGAAGAAAACAATTGAACATTACTTGGCTAGTCAGAGTTGTGAATTCTCTCATATTTGTGCATTCGAATACAGTTTTTGTATGCTTGGATGGGATTAGTTAAAGTGATACTCTTATTTTTTTAACTTAAAGTGATAATCATGATAATTCTGTTATCATTACTCACCCTCATGTCATTCCAAACTACATCTTTTTTGTTTAGTTTAGTTTTTTTGTTGATTCAATGAAAGTCAATGGGGTCCAAATCAGCACTGAATTTTTTGAATTTTTTATTAATTTGTGTTCCACAGAAGAAAGATAGTCGTACAGCTTTGGAACACCCTGACAGAATTTTTATTTTTGGCATGAACTGACCCTTTAAGAAACACATGCATAATCTTATGGTTAACAGTTTGGCTTGTTTCCTTCACTTGGCAGAGTCTACAGCAGGTGCGATAGTTAGTAGATGTTATACCCTTACATGCTATTATTTATAAAAGCTAGCCACGACAGCAGCCTTTATTTCTCTCTAAGTCTAATCTGCAGTGATAAATCGAGGGAACTGGTGAAGTTTGCCAAAGAATCTACATTATTTAAGAGACGTTTCTCAAAATAAAAGGGAAAAGGAAACTAACGAGACAACGTCAACAACATTTCATTGTTTTGTCTACTGCATTCATCAAGTCATCATATTTTTTTATTTTCCTTCATTTTTGGTGAATATAAGTTTACCGACATCTACAAACTTCCATTAATTCCCAAACTAGGTTCCCTGTACTGAGTGACAGCTAATTTTGGCAAGCCTAAAATCTATTCTAGCATTTTTTTCTTTTTAAGAAACTGTGACTATTTAATTTTAGTTCATATAGGCCCGGTTTCACAGACGGATCTCAAGGTCACTGCATACCGAGTCCGAAATTTTCGCACGTTATACAATAAATACGACCTCACGTTGTGTCAATCACGTTTTTTTGTATATTGTCTCCGAAACTTTCGACCATAAAAAAAAAAATCGGATCAGGTTGGATTTTCTGCGTTTTCACATCCATAGCATGCATTTTGATAGGAAAGGATGGGGAATACGAAAAAAATGGGAAAACGCATACGAAAAGTTTGGATTCAGTGTGCAATGACCTTTAGACTAAGCCAGGATTAGGCCATAGTTCAATTAGGACATTTAAATAATTTGTATAAATGTGCCTTAGAGAAAACATTACTGGTGTGCATCTTGAAACAAAACAAAGGCACTGATAAGATCAGTCAGTGCAAGTTTCTTTCAGTTGAAACAGCTCAGATTTCCATTTTAGTCTAGGATTAGGTTTAAGCCTTGTCTATGAAACCGGGGGATAATGTTTATTGTTAGATAATTTAATATTTTGGCATGTGTGTGTGGGGTGGTATGTTAGATAAGGGTTAGTTATGCCCAGTCTGGGACAGCAGAAGGTTTACAGGTTGTCAGGGTCTGTTCACAATAAGTCCACAGCAAAAACATCTTTTTCTAATGTTTAAATCTAGTGTATTTGTATGATAGCACTAACTGTAAAGTTACTGTAATGGGGTAATCAAAACAGCCTTTTTACTCAATTAGTCTGTGCTATTTTTGTTTACTTTCATTTTTAGTTTAGTAAATTTAACTTCTGCTTTAAAAGCATTGTTTTTGTTTTTAGATTACAATGTTAGAATGTAATATGATTTTAATCCCTTTTTTGCATATAATATTTGCCTACATGCTTACATTCACTTTATTTGTTTAATCCAAATACAAAATACTGAGATATATACCGTATACCGCAAATCAGCCAAAAAATACAGAGATATGAATTCATGCTCGTATCGCCCAGCCCTAATATGAGCCATAAAAGCCTGTTGTATCAAATATGATAAACGAAGGTCTTACGGATTTGGAACAACATGAGGGTGAGTAATTAATGACAGAATTTTCATTTTTGGGTGAACTATCCCTTTAATGTCATCATTGCTGGTGCTGTTCAACAGAACCACGAAACAGTGCCAATTATCATTGCACCTGAGTTTAAAGACAGCTGAAAAAAGGCGAATATCAGTAAAAATTACAAAATCAAACTGATCATCAGCCTGAACTACATCACATCTGAATAATAATAAAAAAAATACCTAACTTCTAAAATGATGCACTACATCTTTGGAAATATTTTCCAGCAATGAGCATTGTTTCATTTTAAAATCTCATTTTTAAAGTCGTTGTGTGAGCTTGGGTGAGGTGAGGGGCAGTCAGATAGACAGTGCTGTGTGCGTTTACACTGGGGTACATTGACATGGTGGTGAAATCCAAGAAGCAGGAGGAATTCCAGGGAGGGCAGCTACATCTGCGCACACCATTATCTACTTCACATAATCTCAAATTTTCAGGTGCAGAAAGACATCAGAAGCGGCCCTCATATACCACCCACCTTCTGAAGAAGCTTGGAAAATATAAAGATTCAATTATAAATCCCAGTGTTTCCTGTTCCAAACGTCTCAGTCTTGGAATTTCCATGATGCGTCAGGCTGTAAAGGCTGCTTTACTGGGGCAGGTCGAAAGATGGTATTTGGTTTCGTTCATGCTGTGTCTGCCATTCATACAGAGTTACAAATGCAGGAGTTATCGTGTGATCTGAAATCACCTGACGGCTCAGCAGTGTCCAAGACTTGCATGTCAGCATCATTGACTGAACTGTTCACCATGTTATTTCCGATTACAGCTATTTCATATTTCCTTTTGAAACAGGAAGACATGCGCTACCATTTTTTTTTTTTTCCTTTTTAAATGAAATGAATACTCTTATTGAGCAAGGCTGAATTAAATTGATCAAAAGTGACATTAAAGACATTTAGGGCCAGACTTACGATAGAGTGCTTTAAGACATGCTTTTTTGGGGTGTTAAATAATGCTGCAAATACCAGTGAATTGATGAGTGCAAATCTTAGTAAATCGCGTTGCGTGATTCAATTAAATACTCCCCTCCCATAAATTTACCAATCGAAAGGGAAACTCCTACAAATGCGTATTGAGTAAGGTGAGTCACAAAAATAATCTGATTGTAAATGGATGCTGTTCTTATGAACTTTCTATTCATAAAATAACCATAAAAGCAAATGAGCATATTAGAATGATTTCCGAAGGATCGTGTGACATCGAAGACTGGCGTAATAATGCTGAAATTTCAGCTTTGAATCAATAAATATATTACAAAAAATAAAATTTGAACTAGGGGTGTAACGGTACACATATTCGTACCATTATAAAAGCATTAAAAATGCTGTCATTATAAAGCTTGGAAGAACCAAGACAATTTTTAAAACTACGATTGTATTTGTCTGAAAGAAGAAAGTCAAGGATGGGTTGAGGGTGAGTGAGGTTGATGGGATAATTATCATTTCTGTGTGAGCTGTCCCCTTAATTGGATGAATTAATTGTGAGTGGAACATCTGCAGAACTTTCCACTCCCATTTATGCTTTTATGGGATTGTGCTCTCACGCTAATTTGGCCCTATATCTGCTAAAAGTTATTTTTGTCAACTTTTAGATGTACACTAGCATATAAACGACCTCACAGTTAGCAGACATGGACTAAAAGTCACAAAACTTCAGTCTTGATTTATCTGCGGATTTAAAATGTGCAAAGCTGACCATTAGTAACCCAGTGTTGTTGTGTTTTTTTCAAAGGTGTGTCAGTTCTAGTGGCCCCTAACATCCCGCTTCATGTAGGAATGGAGAGCAGACAGCAGTTCTGTTTGCAGATGCCGCCCAGTATGGAGCGCATGCCGCTGCAGTACACCGTGTGTGTTGGACACAACATTCGAGCCGTCCATCAGGAGTCAATGCAGCAGCTCTCCACAGCCAGACGAGAGCTGCCAAACATGGATGTCTTACGGTACTACAACTTTACAAACCCTTTTACCTTTTACATTATCTTTCTCTGATATCTTTAACTTTGCATTAATCGGGATGCATATCATCATCAAGTGTCAAAAGACTTAAAAGGGTTAGCTAACCCCAAAATTTTAATTAGCCTGTGATTTACTCACCCCCGAGGCATCCTAGGTGTATACTTTCTTCTTTCAGACAAATCCAATCGAAGTTACATTAAAGGGATCATCAGATGCGACATTTCTTACAAGTTGTTTGAACTGAAATGTGTCTTGGCAGTGTGTGTACACAACCACCCTATAGTGAAAAAGATCCACCTAGTGTTTTTTTTTTATCGTTTCCCCTTTCTCAGATCTCAGATGCCTGTCTGTGTGGCGTCGCACAGACCCAGGCCCCTCCCACGATTGCTGATTGACACTAGCGTTTTACCTTAGACCCACCCCTGAATGAGCTGTCATCAATCCGCCAATGTTTCGATGCTGGAGCGGTTGTATATAAGAATGTCTCCTAAGCGATTGAGGTGTTTTGTTGTTGAATGTAATAATGAAAATAGCAGTCGTCATTTACTCCTAACATCTGAGGCGCTGAAGACACAGTGCATTACCTTTGTTTTTGAAGGAAATGCGCCCCCGATCTGCCTAAATGCATTTATGTTCACGGAAATCATTCGTGATCCAGCCTCACCTAAAGAACAAGGGAGTATAAGGTTTTTTTATGAATCTTTGCAAATCACCTTTCCTAATAACGTGCTTCCGCGGCTACAATAAACAGTCTCATGAGAACGGCTCGTCACCCCACGGAAGAGAGGGGCGGGGTCAGCAGAGCTCATTATCATTTAAAGGAACATGGACTAAAACGGCTTGTTGTAAACCACTTATTTTGACGAGGTAAAAAGGGTGTTGTTTCACACTACCATTGAGAAATTTTAACCAAAGTATGTTATAGACTTTTCATTAAATCATTTTTCATTAAATAAACATTTACTTTTCAAAATTGTCTTGGCTCTTCTAAGCTCTATCATTGCAGTGGGTGAGTGTTTCTGTTGCAACAGTCCACAAGACGTCAAATAAAGCGCGCGCATCCTTAATAAAACATGCCTCACACAGCTCCGGGGGGGGGGGATAAAGGCCTCCTGTAGCGAATCCATGCGTTTTTGTAAGAAAAATATCCATATTTCAAACGTAATGTTTTACCAATACAGTACTGTTTTCAAAAGTTAGCATTTTCAGGCCCCCAAAACGCTGTTATCTTGTAACTGAATGGCCAACACGCATTAAAAAGTAACCATTTTTAGTTGAAAACAGCGTTGTGTAAATGCCAACTGAAATAATGTTTTTTTTTTTTTATAGAAATAAATTAACTAATAAATAAAAATTAATTAATGAATAAATAAGTTATAGAATTTAGAATGTTATAGTTATAGAATTTTAATACTGCTATAGAGTGAGAGAGAGATTTTTAATATTTACTATTGCATGGTGCAATGTTATTTTAGTATCAGTGATAGGCTCTTATAGTTTTTGTTAATATTTTGAATTAGATTTTAGTTTTATATTTTAAAATATAAAATTAATATAAAAATTAATTTGAGTAATTTCATTGTTTTTTTTGTCATTGTTCGTCCATATAGTTAGTATAGCTATTATATATGTGACCCTGGACCATGAAACCAGTCATAAGGGTCAATTTTTCGAAATTGAGATTTGCACTTCATCTGAAAGTTGAATAAATAAGTGTTCCATTGATGTATGGTTTCTTAGGATAGGACAAAGTTTGGCCGAGATACAACTATTTGAAAATCTGGAATCTGAGGGTGCAAAAAAAAAATCGAAATATTAAGAATATCGCCTTTAAAGTTGTTCAAATGATGTTCTTAGCAATGCATATTACCAATCAAAAATTAAGTTTTGATATATTTACAGTAGGAAATTTACAAAATATCTTCATGGAACATGATCTTTACTTAATATCCTTATGATTTTTGGCATAAAAGAAAAATGGGTAATTTTGACCCATGCAATATATTTTTGGCTATTGCTACAAATATACCCCAGCGACTTAAGACTGGTTTTGTGGTTCAGGGTCACATATTAGTTTTTAGGGTTATGCTTTATTTTAAGGTTGCAATTATACATTTAAGTACTGAGTAATATTGATTAGCTACATATACTTACAGTTCTATATGGGTAGGATTAGGGTTTGGTTTATGGTTACTTGCATGTAATTATGCATCATTTATTTTTATTTTTGGTAACACTTTATTTCGATAGTCCACTTTAGACATTCTACTAACAGTAAGTAACTTTGCAACTACATGTCAACTAGCAATCATTAGAGTATTAGTAGACTGTCTGCTTAATATCTTCTAACACTTTATTTTGATGGGTCCACAACATACAACACACTGACTATCAGAAAATTTGCAAGTATATGTCAACTTACTCTACTAACCCTAAACCTAGCCTACTGAGAGTTAGTAGACATGTAGTTGCAAATGAATCAGAATTAGTTGACATGTAGTTACAAAGTTACTTATAGTTAGTAGAATGTCTAAAGTGGACTATCGAAATAAAGTGTAACCTTATTTTTAACAAGGACACCTTCAAATAAAGTGTTACCGTGTTTAGTTTTAGTTATTTTGGTACTTAATAAAATTAGAAATATTTTCTCGGCGACTAGCTGAGATACAATGAATTCAATATTATTAATATTTTATTTTATTTGGTCCCTGATGTGTTGGTGTACATTAATTTGAAGACTCTACTCTAACAAATACAATATTTCTCTGAAGGCTGCCTTTCTGGAAGCTTCTAGCAAACGTGGACTCAGGGGCCAAGCTAGAGCGCGAGCTGAGAACCTTCTCAAACCGGCTGAAGCGACATCACCTGGGGGAGGGACTCATCAGCCTCGACGAACATTCCACTGCTGTCCTCGCCAACATGGTGGGTCACGCACTCTAAATCACCCTCTTCCTGCAACACAGTAACATCTGACTGTTCTCAACTGGAGGTTCTTGATAGATATGTGCTTTTAAAAGAAGTCTTTTGATGCGCATCAAGGCTGCATTTATTTAAAAATAAATACACAAAAACTGATATCGTAAAATATTATCACATTTCAAATTGAATATATGTTCAAATGTAATTTATTCCTTTGATGCAAAGCTGAAATTTTTTGGCATCATTTCTCTATTACTCCAATAATAATAATAACAACAATGATATAAAAGCATCAAATCAAGTAGCTTGTTGTTTTATAAATAATAATGAAAACAATGAACAATGAACCCCATGTAATAAATAGGTTGTGAGAAAGAGTGGCTGAGTATATTCCCCGTCTCTGACCTTCAGTGTGCTGTTTAATCTTCAGCCGTCAGCGGCTCGGCCTCTGCATCTGTTGTAGCTCCGGGCCTTCAAGCCTTCATTTTCCGCCTCAACACCCCACCGGCTCGCACAGCCCACAGAGCCAACTGGACTTGATTCTTCTGCATGTACATGTTGAAAATGATCATTTATCACTTATTTTTTATGGTTTATGTTTATATTTATGTATGGCTGTGTACAAATAAGTGCAAATAAGGGTTATTATGGTTAACTATAACCATTAAAAAAACATGAGCGTTGATTAAAATAAAATAAACGTACTGAAATAAAATGCAAAAAAAAAAAAAAATGCAGATAGTCGACAAGGCAACATTTCTCATCAAGCTGAAGTACTAAAATAACTAAATAAACTAAAACGAACAAATAAAAATTAATAAATACTATAGACATAATAAAACAAATATTAAAAGATCCAAAAAAATAGCATCACGCAGGGTTATCATCAACTAAAACTTCATGGTTTTAATATTAGTCAACCCTGTGTGATGCTTCTTTTTCCAAATCTTGTAATTTATATAAAAAAAAAAAAAATACATTATTTAAAATAAAATAAAATATAAAAAAAGAAGAGAAAAGAACATTTTATTTCTGATAGCTGCCAAGCCAACATTTCTAATTTTTGTTCGTTGAAGTACAAACATGAGTAAATCTAAATGAATTAAAACTTCAAAAAAAACTATAGAAAATACAGAAAATATATAAATAAAAATTTGAAAAATTGTCTAATTTAAAATGTCAACAAAAAATATAATCGTTTATAAATTATACTAAAATAATCAGCTATGTATCAAAAGTGTCAAATGTAATCTGTGCACATTAAAAATGTATAAAGAACTATATGAAGAGACTTCTTTTTGTTTTTAACAGAAAAATACCAGAGTGGATATTTGGTTTAAATAAATGACAATGACAGTGATTGTTTTTCTAAAGAAATGAATATGAATAAGAGGCTAAAATCAATGTTAAATTTTACAATTCACCTCAGCATTGAAGCAGCATCGGTGTCAGCTAATGTGCACAACCATGAGTAATTATATAAAGTATATTCAAAACTGATGTAGATCCTTCTTAGGCACTGTGCATATGTAACATTTTGTACTAAAAAGTCTAATCAGATTGTGAACTGTAATTAGCCTTCATCCGAATTATAAAACATAATTCGCCAAACTATTTTGATCCATACTCTTGGTGGAAAACCTAGTTTAAACGAACAGTTCACCCAAAAAAAGTAAACCATTGTTTCAGTCGTCAGTTACTCACCCTCGTTTTGTACCAAACCTGTATGACTTTCAAAATAAACTAGTGACCACTAGTGGTGCATAAATGACAGACTTCGCTGTTAATTTTCATGCGGTTGATGGTGAGGTTTCTGAAGGACTCATTATAATCACGAACACAGGCCAGGGTCTGGCAGAACGCGTTTCGTTTCAATACGGAGGTACATAGCAGGCAGAGTTACTGTGGGAACACTGTGTTCAAGTAGAAACGTCTCCCGTTAAAAGCCACCAGCTGGCCTGTTAAGTTCATTCTGACAGAACAAAACAGTCCGGGCTGCTCAGTGGACATGAAAGGCTTAATTTTTCTAAGCGGATCTGCAGCCGGTGAGGAGAGGTCAGGATCTGATCCCCTGAGAGAAAGACACGCATCTCTGGTTCACTGAAATGCCTGCAGGGAACTGGTTTACAATTAGGTGATACTTGCTGTGTTAAGGAGACTGATATGCTTTACCAGTGTGGGCCATATGTGTTATGTTAGCTTTGTCTTTTTACCACTTTTTTATGCATTTCTCAGTGCTTTTATCCAAGGTTTATAATGCATTCAAGGTGCATATTTGATCAGAATGCATATGTAGGTTGTGTTTTAGCAGCTGAACTATGAACAGACTGAAAGCCTAGGCTTGTACCTGAATTCCCCACATGAGCACCACAGCTTAACATCTCTGGAGCATTTGCTGTAACCACTAAACCATGACCCCAACAACACTTCTTTATTCTTGGGTAATATCACTATATAGTTGGGTCAGGGTCAAATAAGAGTGCTAATGCTGGTTTTGTAAAACTTGTATACCTCGTTCAACATAAGTTTCATTTTAATCTAAAAATGTCATGTGGTGTACCCATCAAATAAAAAGTAATACAATTTTCCTTACACCCTGAATATATCTTTATATTCAAGAATAATTTAAAATATATCTTTAATGTATTTATTTATTTGTTTGTTTTACAAATAAAATATAGTATTAATTCATAAATATTACTTGTTTTTTGGAGTGTGGCACCACATGACATTTTACAACCTGAGATTTATTGATATGATGCTAAAGGCATGTATCGCAATGTCAAATTTATGTTTATATGGTTTCACATGGTTTTGAAAAACTTTAATATCTCCTTAATATTCAAAAGCTCATGTGGTGTAACCATGAAATAAAAAAGTAATAACATATTATCCTTACGCCCTGAGTACATTTTTATTTTCCATTTTGTTTTCAAGGTATTTAAAAAAATAATTTAGTAATTCATAAATATCATTAGTTTTTGGTATATATGTGTATATATATATATATTCAGTCCCCTCCATAAGTATTGGAACAGTAAAGACACAATTGCTCTGTTGGCTGTGGAGACATTTGCAAATATGATTAAAAGATGAATATGAGACAAAACTACAGAATGTCACATTTTATTATTAGCCGTTTCAACACATACATGTTTTACCAAATAAAAAGAACAGCACTTGAAGAGTTCATCCCACTCATTGATGTGAGCATAAGTATTGGGACAGTTGAACATAAGGCAGATATAAAAGATTAAAAGCTATTATTTAGTTGCAGATCCCTTGCACACAATCACAGCAGTGAGTCTGTGACCCATAGACATCACCAGACTCTTGGTCTCATCCTTTGAAATGATTTTCCCAGCCTTTAATGCAGCCAATCCCAATTGTTGCTTGTTTTGGGGAGTTTCTGCCTTTACTCTCCTCTCCAGCTGGTGAAATTCATGTTCAATCGGATTTAAATCTGGAGATTGACTTGGGCAATCTAAGACTTTCCATTTCTTATAAACTCATTGACTGAACTGGCAGGGTGTTTTGGGTCATTGTCCTGATGCAATATGAAGCACTTCCCAATGAATCTGGTGGCATTTTCTTGAATATTGGTAGGCAAGATGGTTTTGTACCCTTCCAAATTCATTCTGCTACTGTCATCATACATTAAGTCATCAGTAAAGTTGAGAGGGCCTGTTCCAGAGACAGCCATACATGCCCATGCCATGACCCCACCTCCACCATGCTTTACAGATGAGGCTGTATGCTTGGGATCATTGCAGTTCCCTTTTTTTCTCAACATTTTTGCTTTCCCATCACTTAGATAAAGGTTCATCTTTGTCTCATCGGTCCATAAACACAGTTCCAAAACTCTTCTGGCTCACCTTTGTGCTTTTTTTACAAACTCTAATCTTGTCTTTCTATTTTTGGTGCTGGTCAGAGCTTTGCATCTTGCTGTGTAGCATCTGTAATTCTGTGTCAACGTCTCCTGAGGACAGTAGATTGTCAGAGCATCACGCCAGCTTTCTGGAAATTGTTGCTGATTTTACAGACATGTCTTTTAGGGTTCATATTCACAGCTTTTATGAATTGTCTGTCATCAACTATTGTTGTTTTCTCAGCCGATCATGTAATTGTTGGTGTTGCTGGTCCATGCCCTTTGTTTTTGCTATAGCTCTACTTAACTTACTCTTTTCTTTTAGCATCCAAATTATTTTAGCTTCTCTCTCAGAGTCAGCTCCCTCATCTTCATCCTGGTTTGTGTGTGTCCTCATCGAAAGCACGATTCAGAATACAGAAGTAATGGATATAACTGAAACGACACATTTCCTGCTTTTAATATCTGAAGAATTAATGCAACAGGACACAGCTGATCACTTAGAAAGACCTGTGAGGCAACTGCTCCAATACTTCTGTTCTGTTCTTAGGCATGCATGCTTGATTGATTTCAAAGCAGTATAAATAACACTGAGCGGTTTGTTTCACAGCTGAATTCCTCTAAAAAGATCAGAGGCAGGTGAAAGAGGAAAAAAGAGCAAACTTTCTGCCAAGAAAAGAATGTTCTCTATGTCTAAAATACTTAAAAGGCTTATCAGAACATTAACGTCAATGTAATACTGACTACAGCCCTCTTATTACAATAACTCATGACTTTGATTTCACTCTTTTGATTTATTTTATTTTTTTCATATTTGTTCCTTTTTCCATACAATACATTTTCCCTTCCATTGCACTTACATTTTGCTATATTGAAATAGCTATATGTGTTGAAAAATAGGCTATAGGCTCAAATAAAAAAATGTAAATGTTTGATTATAACCTAAAATAACAAAAACTGGGGCATTTATAACACAAATATCAGATCACCCACCATGAAGCATAATTCTGTGTGCTATCTGATACCTGCACCACACGTCATAGCACTAAACTGCAGTGGAAATCCTTCTCTTCTTTGCTAGTTTCCATTTTAGCTTGAAAAAACCAACAGCTTGACTTGGAATGAATTTGGTTATAAAAACACTTGCCAATATTCGCTATTTATTGCACAGATTCCTCATAAGCACAGCATTTGGCATGCCTGTACAATATGATTAATATTAATGACATTATTGTTATATTTTCTCAGACGTCGTGGCTCCGTTAGTGACTGTCATGGTAAAAACATTAATAGGGGCTGAGGTATTATTTTCAGTGATGGTAAAACAATAATATTTTCCATACTGTTAAAATAGTCAACAATTCTGAGACGTTAACGCTGACGGCTGCCTGTAATATCTGACTGTGTGTGTTAAAATAGTGAGACATTATGAGTGTGTTAAAGGAATAGTTCACCCCCCAAAAATGAAAATTTGCTCAATGGATCCTCTGCAGTGATTGGGTGCCGTCAGAATGAGAGTCCAAACAGCTGATAAAATAATAATCCACAAGTAATCCAGACCACTCCAGTCCATTATTAAAATGTTTTAACTTCAAACCATTGCTTTCAGCTAAAATATGACTCCTCCATGCATAATATTGCTTTCTCCAGTGAAAAAGTCATCTCGTCCAAAGCACAGATCAAGCACTGTTTACAAGCAAAAACCACAAAAACCGCTCTAAACAAATATGTTGGTGGATTGTGATGTGAGAGACAACAGGAGATGGGCTTTTTTACTGGAGAAATAGTTATGGATTATGGCCTTGTATTCTGACCAGAAGTGATGGTTTAAAGTTTAAACGTCTTCATATTGCATTTATTGTATTTCATTCTGACGGCACCAATTCACTGCAGAGGATCCATTGGTGAGCAAGAGATGCTAAATTTCTCCAAATCTGTCCTCTATATCTCAGATGGCCTTTAAATAACATTTTTAGTCTTTTCTTCCAGTGATGTGACCGCCAAAACGAGAGATTTTACAGTTTTTCATGTCACCAAAATACCGATAGTAAAGAGAGATTTTATGCATAATGCACAACTTTGAATTGTAAACCATCCAAAAATACAACAGGACTCTGATTTTGAAATGTATATGCTTTACTACTTTCAGCTGCGCATTACAAAGGTGAGGGACATAACATATGCACTCACACAATCACCTATAACATATTACAATATAAATACAATTAAGTAAACATTACCATAATTTGTCAAGAGTAGATCACAAGAAATCATACACATGCAGTATTCATTGATTGTGAACTGCCGCGTTTTGACTTCGAAATGCATAGCGCGCACATTTATTTAATGAAATCGTAACCTTTTGAGCTTTATTATCATATTAGTCTGTTTTTCTTTCTTCAAATTTAAGACTTCTCAAATTGATAATAAAGACTTTTGTTATGCCACTTGTCTCATTTTTAAGGACCACAGATCTAATAAAAACCTGTTTTATATGTCATGTGGTTCATTTGTTAAGTGTGATTTAGAAACACTGCTGAATTAAATTATAAACCTTATAAAAGATTTGAGAAAACATTTCTTCATTAAGATATTTTTATACAGAAAATGTATATTATTATTATTTTTTAAATATACAGCTGCATTCATTCATATTTCATATCTGGGTGTCATTGGTATATATATATAAAAAAAAAATCCTGACTTAAAGAATATGTTGCAATATAAAAAATATTTGCTTATATTCCAAAATATTATTTTATTTGATTAAATTAGCCTAAACTTGGTTATACCAATGAAAGTTCTTAAAATTGTTCATTGTTACAGCATCGAGTTTTTCTTTTCCTGTGTAGGTCAGAAGTGTGTTTTTGAACAGTAACAAGCTTGATTTGTGAGGTTAAATGTATAATTTCTGCACCAAAATGTATGACACTTTTTACACAGGTGCCATTAGACAGACAAACAGACTGATTGTTATCTTTGCTAATTATTTTTTGTCTTTCTAGGACCACAGCTACCTCAATAGCAAGAAAAGAACGTCTAAGAGACAGACGAGGGACCTCCCTTTTGTAAAGCTTCTAAACATTTCCATCACCCTGTCCCCATACCTGAGTTTGGACTCACAGCAGTTCCAGACCTCCATTCAAGAAGGCACTGAAGACTACTGGCTGAGTCTGCCCTCAGGACCACAGGGCCGACCGGTAACACTGACTGATTGCTTCTCACTGCGTCTGTCTAATGTTAAGGTTCTATTTTTTTTATTTATTTAAGTGTCTATATAGTTTTAATTAATTTTATTTATTACTTTTAATTTGCTTAGTTTTAGTTATTTTAGTACTTCAAGGGAACATTTCAATTTTAGGTTTTATTTTATTTTATGTCACTTAATATATTTATTTTTATGGTTTTAGTTTTAGTTTTACTTAACAATAATAATCCTGCTTGATGCCATTTTTTGTCTGGACCTATTAATTTATTCCAAAAAAACAAAACAAAAAAGCAATACAGACATACAGTGGCTTGAAGTGTCCTATGAATATGTTTAACGTTTCTTAATGTAAATTAAAAATTAAAAGAATGAAATCATATTATCAGGTTATATGTCATGTGGTGCAACCCCCCAAAAACTTTGTTTTATTTTTTTTATTAGGATTTAAATTCATGGTATCTGTCACAAAATTATTTATTACCTTAAAAAGTTTATATATGAAAATATGAAAGATGTGTACACTCATATATATTAAAGGTGTAAGGAAAGTACTGTTATTACTTGGTAGTTACAGTACATAACTTTTATCTAAACTTTTCTTGAAAATTGTATAAAAGTTTCTTTAAAGCCATATGAAACCAACATGATCTTTTTAAAGAATTTTCACGTTTTTAAGTAAAGATTTTTCCTATTATTTTTCATTGATGCTCTTTGTTCTTGATCCATATGCTTACCTGTGCATTATTATTGTTTCATTTGAATTTTTAAATGATTTCTCTTTCATAAGGTGCCTCTGTTGACTCAGTGGAAAGGAAAGTACAGTGTGAAACTCAACATCTCCAACCCAGAAGCCACAAGTTGGTTTCTGGACAAAGTGGACAGCTTACATAGCCATTTGGGCATGGAGTATGTCATCCTGGAAGGTGGTGAGGGAAACCCTTTCGAGGAACAGGCCCTGCGCCCCCCTCTGGCATGGGTTGGGGATGAATACATCAGACTCCTGGCTGACCTGGCAGATAGGATAGGGGAAAATACCATTGTGACCTCAGGAACAAGGTATTTGGTTGAATGATTTAAATAATCCCATGGATCAACATCCTTGTGAGGTTTTTAGGTTAGAGTGAGGGCTGGGATTGGGATTTTCAGGTAGTTTGGTTAAGTTTGTTTGAGTGAAATGCTGTTCAAGGATCAACTTGGATCAACAATCAAGATGACAATCCAAGAATTTGCCCCATTTGGCAAAATCATGACCACTAACTGAAACCTACAACTTTGTGAACAATTGACAGACTTTGTTCAGACAGGGAACCAAAATCCAAAATCCATTCTTGGCGTGTCCGACTCAAATCTGTTGTCTGAACCTCCAAAAAAATGCACCAAATCTGATTTTTTACAAGTCTGATCCAAACCACATGCATACATGTGATTTAAAATCTATTTAACTCTTTCCCCGCCATTTGCGGGATTTTCCATCTTTCCGTGTTTTGTGGTAGGAGGCGCTATTACACATCGTCTGATGAGTACTGACATCTGAATCAAAACACGGTGAAAAAGATGCAGAAACAATCTATTACATATGTAAACAGATGCATATGTAAAATAACATGATCATCAAGCATTAAAACGCATATAAATAAAAAATATAGACCCAGGAAGTGGTTTAGGATTGTGAAGTTTTGGGGATGTTTATGGAAGTGATCAACTCCATCTATGCTTTGATCATCGATTTGAATCCAGTCCGTACATAGACACGATTTTCTCAGCTTTTTGTTCAAAATCTTGCTTTTTTTAATGAAACTTGCTCACATTCAAGCGTGTCTTAAAAGAAGAATGCATGAAGCTAGAATAAAAGCAGATTCTCTGTTATTTCTTTGGACATTTTGCGAGGTCTGGGGGCCATAAAAGTTTTGTAAAAATAATCAAAAATGTTGGTGGTTGCTGGCAACTTTTTAAAAAATGCTGGTGGGGAAAGACTTCAAATGGATTTTATGAATGATTTATCATGTTATCAGCACTGTGGATATACCGTGTGTAGCAAAAGGCACAATTCCCATTTTCCCATCTTCTCTTTCCACAATGATAAGTTACTTCTTGTTGTTGTAGAAGACTCTTTGCATTGTTCTGACTTATACAGTTATACAGTTAGATCCAAAATGTCAAGTAGACAGTCACTCGTTTGAAAAACAAACTTTCCCATAAGAAAAAAAATATTGGATTTGGAAAACAAATTGTGTTGAAGGTGATTTGAATTGTATTTGTCTGCACAGGTCTAGCCACAAAGCGCTCTTCATCCGTATGAGTGCACTGCAGTCAGACTGGAGTTACTCCGGCCTGAAGGGCATCATTCCATCTCTGCTGCATCACAGTCTTCTGGGATATCATTTCTTCATTCCTGATGCAGTAGGTAATACCTGCCCACACATACATAAATACACATGTACTTCTTGTCAAAATGCATACCATAGATAAAGAATAAAATTTCATCAACTGTCTTCTTTAATCCTTTACAAAAACAAAAGAGTACTGGCACACAGTTGTACAGTACACAGTATGATAAATATCATAAAATATGTCTAGAATTTTCCCAGGTCAAATTTGACCAGTTAATCAAAAGGAGGGATATTGTTACATTTTGCATCAAGAAAATTAAGGCTGTTTATAGGTCTATTAGATTTGTTACTTTGTTGCATTGTAACTTTGACAGTCAGGCACATTTTCCTCACATATTCTCAAAGTACTGTAATAATACATCATATTTTACATGAAATATTTTGTATTAAATATGTTGACTTGGGTTTTAAAAATGAATTACAGACACATTTTTCAAAAATCTTTCTGAAGCTGCACAGTTTATTGATCATTAGTTTATTGATAAATCTGGCTTTTATGGCTCTTATAGTAAGAATGAGAAAATATGGAGCTCCTATTTATTCAGAGGCCCAAACTGAGCAAAAATATGAAATTTGGTGAAGATGCTGATCTATGGCCAAAACATAAGATGAAATAAAAATATATATATAACAGACTACTTACATAAAATGTAAAAAACCTAAGTTGCTTCAATCCAGTAAGTGTTCATCTTGAAATATTGCTAAAAATATAAAAGCTATTCTTACATTTACTTTATAAAAATCAGTAAATACTGATTAACACATACCATGAATTGATGTACAGTATTTACAATTACAGGAAAAACCCTTTTACTTAATAAAAAAGTATAAACAATCAATCTGATGACAGAAGGCATGTAGTAGATTGTGTACAACAGGTTTTTCAGCCAGTTTTGATCACGCTTTAGAGGCCTCTATAGGGTTAAGTACATTTTGCTTCCAAATTCTAATAAAAATATCACAATGCTAGAAAATCGTGATTGTCCACAAAAAAATGCAATTTCTTGACATGTGAATGCATTTGTGGGACTGTTAATCGCAGGAGGCTCTCTCTCTGCCGAACTGGTTGCCGATGACGAACTCTTCGTTCGCTGGCTGGGAATCGCAGCCTTTCTTCCTGTCATTAGCTTCCAGACACCTCCATGGGTCTTTGAGAAGGAATGGGTGAGTGCCACAAGGGCGGGTCCTCGGCCCCATCCGGGTTTTAGCTTTCACTTCAGTTCCTTTCCAGTTGTGGTCAGAAAAAAGGAATGATATGGAGCCAAGTGGGTCATACAATAAGAAAGACTGAGTTTTCAAGAAGCAAAACTGGGCGCAATATGTTGGCCATTGAGAGTTAAATGACTCAGAATTAAAGACGGTTTCTTTTACACTCCTAACATAACACTGGAAACATAATACTCATTCACTCCATGGTATACCATGAGAATGTCCTCCTCAAAATACTACCTAAATACACGCCAGAATATCCAGTCCCAAGCAATGATATGTTTGAGCCCTAAGAGCCCAGTTTGAGTTTAGGACCGGAACAGAGCATCCTCCAGGTGGCCGTTTTTCTTGCATTTCATGGTTTAATTACTTGGCCTTTCCCCAACATCACCTGTGGTTAAGGTCTGCATTAGCGTCTCTTTCAAATTTATGACTCTCAATCTCAACTGTAATGAGAGCCGTTGCACCAGGAATTAAAATGAATCGCTGGATAAGAGGAAAAGAAAATTTCCAGAGACAATTACAGGTTTCATTAGTGATTTGACTTTACAGACTAGAATAAGAGCGGTTATTGTTTTTTTGTTTTGTTTTTTTCTCTAATCCCTGGTAGGAGTAGATCTTTCCATGGATTCCATTGCTAGAAATGGTCAAATAGCAGGACGTAGAGGGACAGTTGACTTAAAATGAAAATTCTGAAAATGTATTACTCACCCTCTCCTTCCGTTGAATGCAAAGGTCATGTACAAACTGTGAAGATTCAGGTGGGACAACCTCACTTAAATGTAGGAGTGGATCCCCTGAATTACAGTTTTGTGTGTGTATAAAACAGAACTCACTCTCGAAAACTATGATGCATTTGGTATCTACTGTTTTTAACTGAAATAATATTACAGTAACCAAAGACTCATTAAATTTGATGATTTTAACTAAACCACCGCCAACAGAGCCATCATGTTTTATTTATGTTTGGAAGCCTACTTTGCAGTGTGCGATCTTGAAGGGTTGCCATGATAATTTAATATAAATTATGCTTTTTAAGCATCTTTGGGCTTGTTGATTGGGCACGGCACATGAAGCAATCCATTAAAATAGGCAGTTGAAAAAAAACTTCACGTCCTTAAATTATTTAAAGTGCTCTATTTTCACACACTAATTTTGTACTTAATATACTAAAAATTATTCTTCCGTACTACTTAAGATGATCTTAAGAATATCTAAGTGTACTCAACTGTGGTATTTTGGGACGCCATGAATCCATGAATTGGGACGGTTCGTCTGTTTTAAAAAAAAATATATTATTTAGAGACCACTTGAAGTACACTTGAACCCACTAGTGTATGAAAGATGAGTACACTTAGATGTTCTTAAGATTATCTGAGTATATCAAGTACAAATTTTTGTGTGAAAATAGAGCACTTTAAATACTTTAAGGAAGTTCACTTTTTTTTCTCCTGGGAGGTCGCAATGTTTTCATATGTGGCTTATTTCCAAGATAACGTGTTTGGATTTGAGTTTATTGTGGGCTTGTTCTTATCTGTCTGTTTGTTAGCAAGATCTGGCAGCACTAATGAGTCAGGCATTCCCTGTGATTTCTTGCACTGCACATACAGAAAAGACAGAACTCTGATACACATTTAAACAGCTGTTAAATAGCTAGCTGCTCAGTTCGTTTCCATACACACTGCATAGAATTTATGTAAGTGCGGTTACCACAACCTGATTTTTTCAGGAGTCAATTCGTTTGTAGAATATGATTATCACTCCCATAAATTCTGAACTGTGTGCGTACAGAACAGAATTAAGAACTGTAATGTAATCTGTAATCTGTACAACTGAAATTTATGTTGTTATTCTCCAAAAAAAACCTTGACATCCCTCCGACTGCCTATGGGATGTTCATGAGGGAAGTAGTGTTGCCCGATTAAAGAAAGAATCATTCTCTTGAGTCGTATCTTTCAACTGAATCAGTTGATCAGGTCCAAAAAAATCATCTAAATGATTGGTTCTCGAATCAGACTGACTCTGCATGGAAAAAAGTTCTCATTTTGTGTTGTGAGGAAAAAAGTCTGATGGATTTGGAACGACATGGTGAATAAATGATGATAGAATTGTTGGGTGAATTATCCCTTTAATAACTCTAGGACGTCTATTTGAACAGTGAGAAAATGGTATTGGAACATTCATTGGTTTTGATCTTGGCTCATGGATATCATCTGGACAGTCTTAACCCTCTTAAATCATAGTTCATTAGTATTAATATTAAATGTGTTGATCATACTGAAAGGATTTACTTGCCATTATTTTCCATTCTTTTTGGATTATTGCCTTCTGCAGGCTGTGTGTGTGTGTGCATGTACTAGCTTTTGTGCGATTACCCAACACCCACTAGAGACCCAATGACTATGTTGGGTCTAAATAGGAGGAAAAAGGGAAAGGAAGCCGCAGGCCTGTTTTCTCCATTTAAAATTAGGCCGAACTCAGGCAGTTATTCAAAATTCATCTCATGAAACTTTTTTTCATCTGAAGAATACTTTTTTATGAACGTGGTTTTGCTTTGTTTCCGTCACCAGAGGCTGGCTAGGATGTTAACTGAAGGATATGACCTCTCAAGGAATGTTAGAAACGAACCACAGCAGAACTAGACGGCAGCGGTGTTGAACAAAAACTCACATCCTCTTTCATATAAGTTTTATTAAGTGTTCACTGACAGTTTCAACTTCTTCCTAGGTCCTAAACCTCACCAGATTCTACATAGCCAAGCACCATGACTTAGTCGTTCCTTTGATACTGAAATTCGCTGAGGAATGGCAAGATACCGGAAACCCCATCTACAGGCCGCTGTGGTGGCTCAGTCCAAATGACCCGATCACGTTTACCATTGATGATGAGTTCCTCATTGGAAATGAGGTAAGCTGCTTATAGAAAGGGAACATGTGCAAGTCACGTTTTTACTAATTGGCCCATTTAGGAGTAACCTGAGCTTAAGTGCTCTGCTAGAAGACGTGGTGACTGTGATTTTACCAAGTAGGACATATTCTTGAATCATTTGTTGGTTTTGGAACAATATAGCCCAAACCTCCAGCCCTAACCTGAAATCAGTAGATTATATGTTTTCAGTGTTGATTTCGACAATTAAAGTTCTGACGAGATGTTAGTTAATGAAGGGTTTTCAAAGCCAGAATTTCAGCGCACATAATTTTACTCTTTCCCGCAAACTCTGTGCTTATAATGAGGAGCTTCCCACAAACATTCACTCACTATAGCAATGTGGTTCAATGAATTGAAATCTGTCTCAGGCTGTTTGTTTCTTATGCTATTGTGTGTACGGTAAGCTATTGTGCTATTAAAATGACTCCATAGCACCACCTAGCATCTAAAGCCCAAAGTATACTTCGTTTTTTTTTACTTTTTTTTTTTTTTGATAACTAATTTCCCCTGGAACGCAATTGAGCTGGTTTGAGCTGGCGTATACATACAGTTGACGTGTAGCCATTGATGGTATATTTCACTTGATTGCACAAACGCAGGCAGTCAATACATGCACTATAGAAAATGTCAGAAGTTATGACCGAAAATATATCTTTGTACTCTTCTAAACTAAAGTTGCAACTCTCTCATAACCCCCTCACTCAAGCGTTTGTCAATGCAGGAGTCTGTTGGTGTTGCAGTCTCCGCTATTTTGTTCTTGTTGTTCCATTTCTTTAGTTTCATACTTTCCTGTGAAATAACAGCCCATCTTGTGAAACTACTGATTAGTCCAAAACAAATTCAATGCAAATGTGTGACCTGAGCATGCAAAGTACTCGAGTGGTGCACGTAGTATGCATGTACTATTCTGGTAACAAAATTTTCATCAGACATTTTTGCAGGTATCAGAATAAATGTGATTAAGCACCTCATGTAATACATTTCTGTTGCCTTGTAGTTACTGAAACCAAATTCTCATTCCAACCTTCAAGAATCAACAAAGATGCCGATGAAGTCCTATTTGGCGAAATTGTGATCACCAAATGGCACAATAATGATAGTTAAAAGATCATCCCTGTGGGTTCGATTTCCTTTCTAGCTAGGCTACATATTCGAAACTAGGCTTTCAAGGTGATCCCTGTTATTGTATACTTGAATTTTTTTTCTTCTGCTTTTGTAGGTCCTTGTTGCACCGGTTACTGAAAAAGGAGCTTTACAAAGAGACATATACCTCCCGGAGAGTGACTTTCAGTGGCAGGACACTAACAATGCTCAAGTGTTTGATGGAGGGACGTTTCTGGAAAGTTACCCGGTCAGCCTTGGGGAAGTGGCGGTTTTTGTACGATGGCGTTCCTGAGGCTTATTCACCACTTTTTTCTATTTTTAAAATTTTCACTTGTGCTGATCTCAAATTGCACTTTCCATAAAGACCATTATCTGCGTCTCAACTTGAGATTAGGTAGAAGGTAATTTGCACTTTAAAAATCAAAGTGGTTTATATTTTCTCATGATTTTTAGATCCCTCTTGTTTTCTCCGCTACTTGTTTTGTTAATTCATACAATTTTTTGGACTTTTTTTCTTCAGAACGCAGTTTACATTTGATAGATTCTTCCAGCCTCTTAAATTGTTATCATGATATGGAGCTAGAAATCAAACACTTTGCTTAAGAACAATCAATGGAATTTTATGAAGACCAAACAATTGAAAAAAATTGAGAACGACTCTACAAGGAAAAACCAATGCGCTAAATGGATGAAGATGAAAATACGCTAAACATCACTCATCTCATCTCATCTCAGCGGGGTTTTTACTTGAACTTTGCTGAACATTTGCTGTAGTTTTGTAATGTTTTACCTGTACCTCAAGTTTTCATGGTGTTTTTGACATATATTTTTCGACATGAACTGTGAGAGAAGCACTTACTGATAGAGAAAACTGAAATTAAGGGCTTTTAGAGTGAATAGCACAATTATTTTTGTTTACAAAACAAGAATATTGAAGATCAATCATTAGTAGTAGAATATGAGCCTATGACAAACAACATTTTCATAGCTATACAGTCTTAGTTGAAATGCAACACACAGCAAAGGACAAACCGTTATTTCATAATAGTTGTTTTTGAGAGATTTTGATATTATGCTGATTTTAATAATTATTTGTTTAGCTTCTTACAAATGACCAGATTAACCAATATGGTATTTCTAGATCTTAAGTAATTCATAGGCCATTATTCAAGGTAGAATTAGAGTTTTGTATTTATATCAATTCAGACTAAACTTGATCATTCTTAACTTTGGAAATACTTTGATGACTGTAGTGGCATTTGTACATTTTGTCCCATTAAATGTAGTTTTTAATTGTTATAAAGCTGAATTCTGCCATTACAAATGATTTGGGATAACGGATGTAGATTTTCCACAGTCCAAGGGCAACAATTGTCCTGTAGAATGGTGGTTTAATGAGTCTGGGCAAAGTACAGATGCATTTTATAATAATTTGCTAGTGGTGATGTATGGCAAGCTGTATTAACTTTAATCTAAAACATATTTGTCTACTTTCATGCTACAAGTGCTTATTTTTTTAGCTGCTAGTATCTATTCCATTTGGTACTAATATGTACTTTTTGGCTTCTATAGTGCTTGTTCTTTAGGGACTAGTGCCTTATTAAAAGATACTAGTACTTATTCATTAGATTCTAGTTTCAATTAAAATAAGAGTTTAAGAGTAGTCAAAATTTTATTTTACTAGTAACATTTTTAATTGAACTCTACAGTGGCCATTCTGACTAGTCATAACATATATAATGAGTAAAAAAAGCATTTGTGACTAGTATAAGATTTGTTACTAGTAACAATTACAAAAGATACTAGTGTCTAATAAATAAGTAGTACCTAATGACTAACTACTAGTATCTATTAAATAATATGTAATAAGTACTAGTATCTAATAAATTCTTACTAGTAAAATGTAAAAAGAAACTAGTCACTATTAGAATACATACTACTCAGAACTGAATAGTTGATATCTGAATGACAGATTGGTACAATTTTGAAATGTTTTTCTAGTAACTGTTGAATAGTAACTAGTTACTACTGAAATACATACTAGTATCTAATGAATAAGAACTAGTATCTTTAAAAAGTTACTACTACCTAATAAGCACTAGTCAATGGTAAAAATTTTAGGTAACACTTTACAATAGGGAACATTTATTCACTATTAACTATGACTTTTCCCTCAATAAATTCCTAATTTTCTGCTTATTAATAGTTAGTAAAGTAGTTGTTAAGTTTAGGTATTGGGTAGGATTAGGGATGTAGAATAAGGTCATGTAGAATGAGGCATTAATATGTGCTTAATTACTACTAATAAATGGCTAATATTCTAGTAATATGCATGCTAATAAACAACTAGTTAAGAGACCATAAAATAAAGTGTTACCAAATTTTAATTGTGTTACTAGTAACGGTAGAATACATGCTAGTTACGACTGAAATAAGAGCTAGTATCTATTAACTAGTGTCTTTAAAAAGTTACTACCTAAATAAGTACTGATCTAATGATAAATAAGAACTAGTATCTTTAAAAAGTTACTAGTACCAAACGAATAAGCACTAGTAACAGTAGAATACCTACTAGTTACAAGTGAATGCTAGTATCTAATGAATAAGAACTAGTAATAAGAAAAGATACTAGTGTCTAAGTCAATGGTAAAAATGTAAGGGCATTACTAGCAACAGTAGAATAGTTACTAGTAATGATTAAAATAAGTACTAGTATCTAATGAATGAGAAATAGTATCTTTAAAAAGTTACTAGTACCTAAAGAATAAGTACTAGTTACTAATGAATAAGAACTAGTATCTTTAAAAAGTTACTAGTACTAAACGAATAAGCACTAGTCATTGTAAAAAATTTTAAATGCATTACTAGTAACAGTAGAATAGTTACTAGTTACGACTGAAATAAGTACTAGTATCTAATGAATACGAACTAGTATGTTTAAAAGGTTACTAGCACCTAAGGAATAAGTACTATTAACTAATGAATAGCACTAGCAGCTAATGAATAAGCACTAGTAACTAATGAATAAACACTAGTTGCTAATGTATAAGCACTAGCAACTAAATAAGCACTAGTAGCTGAAAAATAAGTACTAGTAACTTAAGAAAAAGCACTAGTAGCTAATGAATAAGTACTAGTAGCTGAAAAATAAGTACTAGTAACCTAAGAAAAAGCACTAGTAGCTAATGAATAAGTACTAGTAGCTGAAAAATAAGTACTAGTAACTTAAGAAAAAGCACTAGTAGCTAATGAATAAGTACTAGTAGCTGAAAAATAAGTACTAGTAACTTAAGAAAAAGCACTAGTAGCTAATGAATAAGTACCAGTAGCTGAAAAATAAGTACTAGTAACTTAAGAAAAAGCACTAGTAGCTAATGAATAAGTACTAGTAGCTGAAAAATAAGTACTAGTAACCTAAGAAAAAGCACTAGTAGCTAATGAATAAGTACCAGTAGCTGAAAAATAAGTACTAGTAACTTAAGAAAAAGCACTAGTAGCTAATGAATAAGTACTAGTAGCTGAAAAATAAGTACTAGTAACCTAAGAAAAAGCACTAGTAGCTAATGAATAAGTACTAGTACTTAATTAAATAGATACTAGTAGCTAAAAAAAACAAGTACTAGTAGCATTAAAATAGATGTGTTTAAGGGGTTAAATGTTAAGATGGCTTGCCCTAGGTGCTGCTACTTTCACTCTCACGCCTTGACAAGACCCAAACTTGGAGCATTGGTCCCCGTGCTAAAACACTAAATCACAATCACCGCCGTGTGAATCTACAGTGCAGAGAGAGAATGAGAACTTGATCAGTATCACCTGATACGTGTGGCCTACTGGGAATGTCCTCTTAATCCTCACTGTGATTTTGAATGTTTACTGTATCTACAGGTTTCTCAGGTCAAAGATATCAAATCCAAGAGAAAGAAAATGTCTTACGCCCCAGCACACTGTTGATGTCTTAATCTCTTGATGCTCTTTTCATGTGAGCATTTACAGAGAGGCTAATTGTGATGATCTTATGTAGAGTGGTGTTTCGGGAGCCCTTTTTGCTTGTATTTTATATTAAAATGCTGCGCTATGAAAACAATATGCTGAAATGTTCCCTGCTGAGCAATCTTCGACTTTTTTGTAGGAATCAAGTGCCACAAGCCAATCAGCAATATGCATTTATCATATAACTGTGCCATTTTCTGTCTTCTGTCAATCTGAAGAATAGAGATGTCAATCTTCAATAAAGTTTACATTTTGTTACTGTAGGAACCCATTGTTTGAAATCTTGCTTGCAGACTAAAATTACAAATTAAAAGAAGGAAATAAGAAGGCATAAAGGAATTTAAACCAATTTTAGGACCGGATTTGGAGAAAAAAAAAAAAAAACTTATGTTGTTAAATTCTTGTTTATTTAAATAAGGGAAGGACAGATGCTATAAATTTGGGAGGGGGAATTAAAATTTTATGAAAAATATTACATTTGATTGAAGAAAAAAATAACTACATTTTTATCAAATTATTAAAAATTATATACAAAATTTTTTTACACATAGAATCATGGGAATTTATAACATTTAGATGAATTATGGTACTGATAATGAGCTTAAATGTTCTGAAAATTTCACAATACAGCCCTAAGATGTTGAATCAAATATAATTTCTTAATTTCTTCCTTTGATTTTGGGCTCAAAAGTAACTTAAATCTCACATACGTTCTTACTGTTTGCAAATACTTTCTTACTGTTTGCATAATAGCCTATAGGCATACAGTATGTGTAGTACTGCATGGAAATAGAAATACATTAATCTATAGATGTGAGCTGTTTTACAGGGTGTTAGAATTCCCATCTTTGCCATTGTAGAAGTAGCCACCATCTAAGACCCTTCAATAAAGTGTAAGCCTATACAGTTTCATTGCTTGTGAGCACAGGGATATGTAAGCAAGCGTCCATGCTCTCACAGTATCAGTGGCTCTGCTGACGATGAAAACCTGCACTAATTCCACTTAAACCCAATAAGAATTATTTATAGTAGCAGAAAGCATGTAAATGGAATCATATGGAAAACACATTCAGGGGCCCCAACCCTACCTTGCATTGCCCTTATTCCATTACAGGCTTTTCTGGAACCATGCAGCCACACACACACAACACAAAAAAAGGTTGTACTAATTATTTATTTTATAATAGAATATAATTATATATATTTTTTGATTATAGTATTGAATGCAATTATGTCCTTAATTTTTTATTTAAAAAATAAAGATGGATATTGGCCTCATTCAGTTGCACAAAGAAAATAAATGTCTGCGTAAATTGTTTGTAATAAAAAGAAATCTGGCTTCTCAAATGCTTTGCCATAGAGTGCAACAGGCAGGTTCCAGAAGAAAAGAGAAGTTTTCTCCATGAGGAAATTGATTTTTGCTTTTGTTGAAAGCATTTGTTTGCATTATTTCAACTTATTTGTTTATTTTTTTAATTATTGTGTTTAATAGCGGAATTCGTGGTAAAAAACTACATTACCCATGATGCTGTAGAAAAATCCACCAATCAGAGAGTCACAGTGAGTGAAGCTTTCCAAAACAGATCTTTTGCTCCCACCATTCCCATGAAACACCCCTATGCTCTCAAACTTAAATATTTGAATATTTAGCAATCAACTGTTTGTGTTTATAGATACAACTTCAAATGGATTTTTTTTTTCTTTGTATTTCTCCATCGCAGTGCTTAATGGGATTATAGTTCTTTCCCAAATTAAAGCATTAAAGGAGTCGGGCCGAGTACCAAAACAAACTTGTAGCCAATCAGCAGTAAGGGGCGTGTCTACTCATGATGTGAGGAGAGCGAGCTCATCAGTGCACATGATGGACATTAACCGAGCCGAGCGACAACAGAAAGATAGAGATGGAGGATAAAAAGCGACAGTTGAAAATCATTTTAAATTTGTGTCAGTATGTCATAAATAGAACGCGGTAGCAGTTTACTGTCGGGGATTTGTCGTGTTGCGGCGCGGCATCCAGTGTAGACAGCATCACTGATTATAATGAGTTCTATAGTATTTTGTCGCACTGCACCGCTCGCGTCTGGTGTAGACACGGTGTTACGATAAGGCAAGAAGTAGGACCCGTGTAAATATCGGATCAGCTTCCCAGCGCTGGAGGGAAGTCAAGGAGTGGGAAGGCCTGCGATCGAACACAGAGGTTGCTTTGTTTCTTCTCGATAGGTGAGTAATATTGGTTTTGCTTTGTTTCACAGAACTAATCGTTGCCTGGGTTGAGTACTATGTGTGGGGTGGAGCTATCAAAATAGGGGTGAGACCCTTTTGGGGTAGGGGTGTGTTTTTTGGGTGATTTCAAATGTCAACATTGGCTACCAGAAATGGCTTACCCCACCTTTAAGTACACAGTCTTTTCATGTTCTGATTGAGCTCATAGCTGGTTGACTTGGTTCATGTTCACAGTTCATTTAAAATCATTTTTGAAAAACACTATAGGAAAAATAAATGGGAAAAATACCTCTGGAACCAGTGGCACCAAAAAAAGTGGGCGAGAACTAATGCACTCTATTGGTCAGTAAACCAGGTAGCCCTGTCCCCAAACTCACACCATTGGGAGATCAATCAACCTATGAATGGCTTATAGTTATTACAGGAAAAACTATTTTAACATACAAATTTCACCTTTAACCCCTTAAATACCCCCCACCCCCATTAAATTGCTATAATTCATGAACGCTTTGGAATGCAGACCTACATTTGGACTCTTTTTATAATTGCAATTTTTAATTGCAGATTATTGCACAAGTGGAATCATTTCAAAATATGAAAGTATCAAAAAGTTATAGAAGTTTAAATTTACTGCAAAGAAAATGCACTGTACCAGTTTTTGTATTTTATATATAAAAAAAAATATTTTTACAAAATATTTCTGAATCCAAAATTGCTGTAAAATTAAAGCCTTGTGTCTAAATAAGTTATGTTCCAAATTTGAAGTTGATAAAAAAAAAAATTAGGTTCCTGTGAAATTTTATTTAGGGTGTTATACCACAAACAGCCACCGGGTGCCATCCAAACTCCATTGATTTTATTAATGCATTTGTTTGTGTCACAAATGTCAAAATTTTTCGGTCATATTACTTATATCACAAAATAACCACCAAATATGGAATCCTGAGACTCTTTCCAACGATATGTATTTTGTCAAGAATATAAAGTTTTTTTTTTTTTCTAAAAGACTGTAATGCAATTTGTAAAATGACACTTGACTCCACCGACTAATAAGGGGAAGAAACCCCTAAAACATTTAAAGTACCATTTCCATGGTAATGCAATGTCCGATTTCAAAATGGTTTTCACAGGATGAATTGTTGAGGTTTTAAGCTTTCAAATGATATATAAATTATGAAGATTACTAAAATATGTGATAGAGAAAAAAAGACAATGAAAAAAAAAGAGTGCCAAGTGGCCTACAGGTGGGCCGGTGACACTTATGGGGTTAAGTAATGGTTGACGAACAACACCCAAATTCAATCAGCTGATGAACTCATTGAGCTTCACGTGAAAATCTAAGTCAGATTCATATACTGCCAACTCAATACAAATGTCTTTGGACTTCTCAGCTTCACACAAACCACACGAGTTCTGAAATTGGGGGTTCAGGCTAATTTTAGAAAGGTTTAAAGTGTCTGTTAGAGTGAAAAGTTTTAGTGTGGAAGTGGTATCTGATAATAATCCAGATGTGGTTTGGAATAACTTTGGTTGTGTTTTGAAAAGCAGCGTGCAATAGACCAAAGACTATTCGAGGTAACAGTACTACTCACATTAAGAGTGTTAACTCAGCTGCATGGATACTAGTATCAGAGATTGGTCAACACTTACCTATCCAAAAAAAGAAGTAACTTGGACGTCACTACGATGGATTTTCTCTATCATCACAAACCCCCATTCATTTTTGGTTTAACTATCCAATGAATGATAGGCTACAGATAATAATATATCTAATAACAGACAGTTTGTCGTTTGCCACACTTTCAATTTTTAAGATATTTAAAGAAGGATGGATTCTGATTGGCTCTCAATGTTTTAACTGTTCAACAGCTGAAGCATTGTTCTTTGAGCGAACAGGCCTGTCCCAATGACTGCAGCTGTTTTTATGTGAAAAATAAGGTGGATAGAAAACTGTTATCTTCATTTCATGACTCTTCACAAAACACTATTTATTTCTTAATGTGTCATACTTTTTAAATGTGTGTGTGTGTGTGAGGGGGGGGTGTAGGTGTAATGTAGGTGTAGGGTTGGAGTGGGCGATAGAATATACTATGGTTTGTACAGTATAAAAAACATTTTACCTATGGTGTCTGCGTGTGTGGGTGTGTGAATATATACATGTGGAATATCCCCATCTCCAAGCTAAAAGTGTTGATGGAGGTCTTGGCAGACAAGAACGCAATCTCCGAAATACAAGATGCAGTGGAAATGAGTTAGTGAATCCATGTCTTCATTGGGAATACCACTGTAAAGAACATGTGTCCGCTTCCTGTTTTGCCCTTCTGAGATATTTGTCACCTTGCAATGGGTTTAAGAGTCTGCCTGATATATCTGAGGACCAAACAGAATCACTCCCTCTGGGGGTTGTGTAACTCACTATGCCTTAGGATGTTGTTCACTATTGGCCTTTTCTAAAGTTCCAAATGTTTATTGACAAATGACAATAGTCAAAGTTAATAGTCAAAGTTTGAGTTTAAATGTAATGTAATGTGTGAAAAATAAAACTATCAAGATATTACCACCTACTAACTTTATAGTCATAAAATGGGCATTTAGGAGAGTAGAAAGGGATTTGTGGGTTTCTGTTGGCAAATAGAGTTAAATATGGTGCATTGCAGCAATTAAAAAAAAAAAAAAAAACGTAAAAACATAATTTAGTATGATAGAGAGGAGACTGACACCAACAAACTCTCCACAATAAAACCCCTGACTGCAATCAAATATGAACATATTACATATTAAATAGATGCCCTCTACTGGAGGAATCCACAATGTGCTGAAACTAACAGCTACAATAAATACATTTTGTATCTACATTTTGAGTGGTTACCACTCAATTTAAATTAGATTTTTTTTTTTTTTTTTTTAATATAGACAAAAACATCAACTCCTGTTAAAAATAAAATGTACAATACAATATTTTTTTTTTTTTTTTTTGTGTAATGTGATTACACTAAGTTTGCAATACTGGGGAAATGTGTTAATCAGTTAGGGGAACTTAATGATTCTTAAGTCTGTAACGCCTTTTCCCTTGACCCTCAACCATATTTTTATGTCCCCTAAAATTCTTTATATCATCAGTACCATCTCATACAATATCAAAAATCCAAATCAGCACATATTATACAAGATCATATATATATATATAGATGATTATATATTAATTCCAGGACATGTTAAACACATTACTTTATACCTCTATATGCACTAATGTTAAAACCATAAATTCAATATAGTCTATTAGTTCAAATAGTCATTAAAACTAATAATTATGTGAAGTTTAAGATTAAACATGTCACGTCACAAAACACTGCTCTCACTGTTTGAAATGTAATTTTATTTAATCTATTAATAGTCTACATCTTCGGCCACTACATTGTTAGTCATCAGCTGGGCAAAGGTGGTTTTAGCGTGGTCTGTGAAGGGGGACATCAGAAGGATGGCATTAAAGGGAGTAAAAATAAATTAAACCTGATCTAGATGGAAAATGTTTGCCCTTATCCTCATCCTTGTGATATCCCTTTAGAACCAAATTTACATGGCAAAGGTGGCACAGAGGTCTTTACACAAACTGTTTAATGCTGCTCAGAGGTGGTATAAATGCATTTTCACATCAAATACTTTGATATTAGGAGCTGAGGTGGGTCAGAGCTGGCTTAATTTATTCTGGCTTTTATGAGGCATTACAGTGGTGAAAATAACTATTTCATACACTGCCGATTTTTCAAGTTTTCCCACTTACAAAGAATGGAGAGATCTGTAATTTTCATCTTAGGTTCACCTCAACTGTGAGAGACAGAATATAAAAAAAAATAAAAAATTCAGAAAAATCACATTATATGATTAATTTCCATTTTATTGCATGAAATAAGTATTTGATACAATAGAAAAATAGAACTTAATATTTGGTACACAAACCTTTGTTTACAATGACAGAGGTCAGACGTTTCCTGTAGTTCTTGAGCAGGTTTGCACACACTGCAGCAGGGATTTTGGCCCACTCCTCCATACAGGTCTTCTACAGATCTTTCAGGTTTTGGGGCTGTCGCTGGGCAACATGGAGTTTCAGCTCCCTCCATAGATTTTCTATTGGGTTCAGGTCTGGAGACTGGCTAGGCCACTCCAGGATCTTGAAATGCTTCTTACGGAGCCACTCCTTAGTTGCCCTTGCTGTGTGTTTGGGGTCATTGTCATGCTGGAAGACCCAGCCATGACCCATCTTCAATGCTCTTACTGAGGGAAGGAGGCTGTTGCCCAAAATCTCACAATACATGGCCCCATCCATCCTCCCCTCAATACGGTGCAGTTGTCCTGTCCCCTTTGTAGAAAAGCACCCCCAAAGCATGATGTTTCCTCCCCCATGCTTCACGGTTGGGATGGTGTTCTTGGGATCGTACTCATCCTTCTTCCTCCAAACACGGCGAGTGGAGTTTATACCAAAAAGTTCTATTTTGGTCTTATCTGATCACATGACCTTCTCCCATGCCTCCTCTGGATCATCCAGATGGTCTTTGGCAAATTTCAGACGGGCCTGGACATGTGCTGGCTTGAGCAGGGGGACCTTGCGCGCGCTGCAGGATTTTAATCCATGACGGTGTAGTGTGTTACTAAGGGTAACCGTTGAGACTGTGGTCCCAGCTCTCTTCAGGTCATTGACGAGGTCCTCCCGTGTAGTTCTAGGCTGATCCCTCACCTTTCTCAGGATCATTGATACTCCACGAGGCGAGATCTTGCATGGAGCCCCCGTCCGAGGGAGATTGACAGTCATCTTGAATTTCTTCCATTTTCTAATAATTGCGCCAACAATTGTTGCCTTCTCACCAAGCTGTTTGCCTATTGTCCTGTAGCCCATCCCAGCCTTGTGCAGGTGCAATTTTGTCCCTAGTGTCCTTAGACAGCTCTTTGGTCTTGCCCATAGTGGAGAGGTTGGAGTCTGATTGATTGAGTGTGTGAACAGGTGTCTTTTATGCAGGTAATGAGTTCAAACAGGTGCAATTAATACAGGTAATGAGTAGAGGATAGGAGGGCTTCTGAAAGACAAACTAACAGGTCTGTGAGAGACAGAATTCTTGCTGGTTGGTAGGTGATCAAATACTTATTTCATGCAATAAAATGGAAGTTAATTATTTAAAAATCATACAATGTGATTTTCTGGATTTTTTTTTAGATTCTGTCTCTCACAGTTGAGTTGTACCTACGATGAAAATTACAGATCTCTCCTGTAAGTGAAGAACAAAGAAGTAAGTGGGAAAACTTGAAAAATCGGCAGTGTATCAAATACTTATTTGCCCCACTGTATGTCTTTACAGACAATCTTGAGCAGGCACAGAGCAGCCTTAGCTGTGCAAAGATGTCTTTAGCATAGTTACTCTCAGTGTTCCTCAGATCACAGATTCAATTAAGTTAACTAAACTAAAATGGCTTAAGTAAATAGGACTCAAAATAAGTAAGGAACGCGACAAGATTGTGCATGCTGCGCATCCTCAGTTGAGTGCTCCAATGTGACATCAAACTGGACACTTTTTTGATTTTCTACAAAATGAGGTCATTCAAAACCTTTATAAAGTCCTCCTTCCTCTGTAAACTATCTTCTAACGGCTGACACAAACACATGCAGGTAAGAGCTGTTCAGAACACCATAGGCCCAGCGGACAACTTGTCTGTATGCTGTCATTATTGATTGTGTTATACCAATGGCATCAAAAACTGTTACTTCTAGGTAGTCGTCGTGACGTATTGTCAAGTATGGTGACCCATACTCGAAATTGGTGCTCTGCGTTTAACCCATCCAAGTGCACACACACAGCAGTGAGTAGTGAACAAATGCACACACACACACACACACACACCGTGAACACACACCCGGAGCAGTGGGCAGCCATTTATGCTGCGGCGCCCGGTGAGCAATTGGGGGTTCGGTGGCTTGCTCAAGGGCACCTCAGTCGTGGTATTGAGGGTGGAGAGAGCGCTGGACATTCACTCCCCCCACATACAATGTATATCTGTTCGAGTCCCTGCCGGCCAGGGACTCGAACCCGCAACCTTTCGATTACGAGTCCGACTCTCTAACCATTAGGCCACGACTTCCCCACATTTGTTGGTAGTCATGACCTAAATAGAGTTAACTTGTAATTGAGAATCAAAATTATGTTTTAATATTAAAATCTTTAACTATGTATGTATACAAGTATTTAGCTTAGAGTAATAAATTATTTCTGCCCTAAAACATGTCTGCTGGCCTGGAGAGGTCTATGCTCCTGTCTGAAGTGCATATAGGCTATCTGTAGCACACCTGGGTTCAGACAGCAAGCCTCAAAGCCTGGGTGTAGAGTCAGACACTGCACATCAAGTGTGGGGGTCACATTCTCCACTAAGACCCAGTATGTAACGTATCTAACTCCCTGCAGCACTGACTTTCCTCAGCTGTGACCATGGCCTTGCATTTCCCACACAAGCACCTATGAATCAAAAATGTGTTTATCTCTCTCTCCTGCGGTGATAAGAAACCACTATCACGTAACGTTAGTGTCAGATATTAACGAGTGTGACACGCCTGATCAACGCTTATTAGTTTCTATTACTGGTAGTATCAATACTAGCATTGCTATTGCCTGATTACATTAGCTAGTGTGTGTATATCTGTAAGCTAACACTGATCTCTCACCAAACACCTGCCCTGTTCTCCTCACATCAACTCAATTTGTCTTCTCTGACCGTTGTTCTGTCTAATCCTGCTCTCTTGTCTGCATAGCAGGCTCATCATTTTATCTGTGGTTCGTCAAACGAGTATAATTAGACATTTAAAATTTAAAGCGTCCGAACTGTCATTGCGATCCATTGTTTTCCTGTGGTCTAAATGGACCGCTCTCCCTTTTGATGCATCACTTCCGGGGTTGGCACGTTTCAGATGCGGAAGTAAAATTCTCTCACAAAAACGACTCCAGAAGCCTTAATAGCGTATTTTAAAGAAAATCTAGTTCCTACAGTATTTTTCTATACATCGACTCACTGGAGTCTCTAACCTGCAATATGCCCTTTAATATCAGTAGTATATATCGCCATCTACTGGTGGCATAAAAGATTAAGCTTAAGTTAGTAAAGGAGTGTCTCCAGGCAGCTCCAAACACTTTTCTGGAAGTTTCCAATAATCCAGGGGCCTGTTTCATAAAACAAGTCTACCAAATAAGCCGGGCTTATTTTAGTTAGTCTGACTTATTTTGGACTAAATCAGCTGACCATAAGTCAGACTGAAATAAAACTGGCTTACTAGGTAAACTTGTTTTATAAACCAGGCCCCAGAAGTCCTTGATTAGCTGGATAAGGTTTGTTTAATTAGGTTTGGAACTAACCTCTGCAGGAGAGTGGCCCTCCAGGAGATGATTGAGTATTTGTAATATTACTTAAATAGTGATATATTCATATGAACTTGCTTTATTTCATGACTATACTTTCTTACAATGTAAAAAACTAAATTTCAGTGAAACAATAAAAAAACAACCTTGAAATATAGTTAAATAATGTACTTTCAGTGCCCATTTTACATAAACAGAAAATGTGAAGTATACAGATCAGATCAATCTTAAAAGTGAACTTTTATTGTGTTGCAATGTGTTTTGAATTACAGTAACAATGCCAAATGCCAATGCACAGTTCCTATAGCACACCTTTGCTGCAAAAATGAGGAGCAAAGCTCTCATTTTCCTCTACTGTGGAAAATATGATACAAATATATTTGATACATTGCACAACAGTTAAGTCACACTTTCCCTTTAAATTGTATTTCATTTGCAATAATTATTATTCATTAAATTCAATATTCAGAAATATTGGATGAAGAACCGATAAATAAATAGCACACCTTTCGGTCACTGAGAAACAACATGAATCTTTTTGTCCCTTATAACTGTGAATGATATCCCAGTTTCTTCTATTTTTGGTTTTGTTGTTAGTGTACTCCAAATGAGGAAAAGTCCTAGTATGAACATACAGCTAAATTATTACATTATTTGGAGTGTTGTTTGAGTGTTGGTGAGTCATTAAATAAATTAAAATAACGACATTTATGATATGTTGACACACTGCTGGAATTCTTTGATCATGCTTAAATACAAAAACACAAGTGAAAAAAATATGCATCATTGCCCTATGTGTTTGAAATATTTGGCTGGTCTTCCCTGTATAGATTCCCTGTAACCTGCCATAATGTTACTTCAGAAACAATTCAAGTCACAATAAAGTGAATATATTAGCTGAAAACCTGAGTCTGAGATATTCATCTGAAAAAAAAAAAAAAAAAAAGTCAGTTCAATGTTTAAACACAAAAGCAGAAAAAGTGAAAGTCTGAATGTACAGCAGCACAAAAAGGCAATGGGTTTTCCTGGATCTTCTGAAGAACATTTCTAGCCCACTCACATCCGTTCTGAAGATTAAGGCCACAGTGCATGAATACATCCCAGAACAAACAAAAACAAATCTCTGTGATATACAGTATGTGATATAATTACCAATTAACAATTACTCAGTACATGCCTAAGGAAGATCAGTCCTCTGTTTAAAATATTTTAAAATGAAAACAAGAGAAAGATCACTTGTTGTTAGTTTTGTTGTCAAGGTGGTAAAGATCCAGGATATCAAGCATTGCCTCTCTAATCTTACTTCCATAGCGGTGAGAGTCCTGTAAATCACAAGAAAAAGGGAACATTTTTATAGAATTAATACATCATTTTATTTGTATATTATATTAATAATATTAATTTAATGTTATATTAATTTCTTTAAAACATCTTAAAAACGACTTTATATACACAATTAATTGTATAAAAATAATAACTATAATTATTATTATGCATCATATTTTAGATTACATTTTAGATGTAATAAAGTGAACTCACGGTCTCTGGGCTGGAGTGTTTGCTGGATATGTGGAAGTTGATGAGATCTTCTCCAAGAATAATATATGATACACCATAACCATCATCAGCAACCTAAACAATACACACATTGGTCGTATATTGGCAAACAAAACAAATAATTCTCTCTCTCTCATAATATATATATATATATATATATATATATATATATATATATATATATATATATATATATATACACACACATATACACACTTTCTTTTTGGGGTGCGTATTTTTGTTTGACAGCACTAATACACACACATACAGCATATATTTTCTTAAATATATACATGCATGTGTGTGTATTTATATATTCATAAATATACACAGTACACACACATATTGTAAACAAACTTTTATTTTGGATGCGATTAATCACGATTAATCATTTGACAGCACTAAAATATAATGTGTGTGTGTGTGTATATATATATATATATATATATATATATATATATATATATATATATATATATATATATATACACACACACACACACACACAGTTGGGCAAAAAAGTATTTAGTCAGCCACCAATTGTGCAAGTTCTCCCACTTAAAAAGATGAGAGAGGCCTGTAATGTTCATCATAGGTATACCTCAACTATGAGAGACAGAATGGGGGAAAGAATCCAGGAAATCACATTGTAGGATTTTTAATGAATTAATTGGTAAATTCCTCGGTAAAATAAGTATTTGGTCACCTACAAACAAGCAAGATTTCAGGCTCTCACAGACCTGTAACTTCTTCTTTAAGAGGCTCCTCTGTCCTCCACTTGTTACCTGTATTAATGGCACCTGTTTGAACTCATTATCAGTATAAAAGACACCTGTCCACAACCTCAAACAGTCACACTCCAAACTCCACTATGGCCAAGACCAAAGAGCTGTCGAAGGACACCAGAAACAAAATTGTAGACCTGCACCAGGCTGAGAAGACTGAATCTGCAATAGGCAAGCAGCTTGGTGTGAAGAAATCAACTGTGGGAGCAATTATTAGAAAATGGAAGACATACAAGACCACTGATAATCTTCCTCGATCTGGGGCTCCACGTAAGATCTCCCCCCGTGGGGTCAAAATAGGGTGACCAGACGTTCCGAAAAATTCGGGACAGTCCCGAAATCTAAGCTGCTGTCCCGAATCCCGCTCTAATTGTCCCGAAAATTATACTGAAGCAAAATCTTAAATAGTTATTGTCTGATAAAACATAAAAAAACTGTCCGTGGAGCGAGGTTGAGTCATCCTGCAGCCTGGCAACCAGCCCCCGCCGGCTGCTCATTGGCTGCAGCATCTTGTTTTTTTTTTTTTTAGATATACCGTAGGCACGCATTAAGATATGCACTGATAAGCATTCATGAAATTGACATGGCTGGTGTACCGGAACCCCAACATGCTGCAAAAAAGCTAAAACGTCTCTGCAGGTACCGGGAGGAGTGGGTGGGCAGGTATCCATGGATTGCAAAAGCCCTACATGATGAAAGTAAAGCGTTCTGCAAAGTGTGTAGGAAAGAGTTTGGTGTCTCTACACTGTACCAACACCGCGACAGTACAGACCAACAAGTTGGTCTCGTCCTTCTTTAAGAAGCAGGATGATTCCATGTATAATAAAATAGCTGCTGCTGAGCTGACCTCCGTGTTCCACTGTGTGACCCACCAACAATCATACAGATCGCTTGACTGTGCGATGAAGTTAACACCAAAACTGTACTCGGATTCGGGCATAGCTAAACTCGTTAGCTGCGGTCGCACAAAAGCTGAAGCACTGGTCACAAACGTCCTGGCACCCCTCGCATCTGACTTCTCCCAATGCCTCGAGTCAAAAGATATATTCTTTTCCATTTCAACCGATGCCTCTAATAAAGGCAATGTGAAAACATTCCCGATCTCTGTGAGATTCTGGACTCCTGAGCAGGGCATCCAGAACAGAGTTCTTGATTTCTTTGAACAAGCAGCCGAGAGCGCAGATGCCGTCACTGACACTTTACTGAATAAATTAAAGGAACACAAACTCAGCATCAATAACATCTCGGCTTACTCGGCTGACAATGCGGCAGTGAATTTCGGCAGAAAACACTCCATTTACCAAAATCTAAAAAAAATCAACAGCAAGATCCTTCCTGCAAACTGCCCAGCTCACATAATACACAATGCAGTAAAATGTGCCAGCAATGCACTGCAAATAGATGGAGACTATCGTCATAAAATCATTTAACCATTTCAGCTGTTCTGCAAAGAGAGTTTCCACCCTCAAAGAAATGTTTGAATTTGCTGACATGGAGTACCAAACACTGTTGCGTCACGTCCCGACACGCTGGTTGAGCCTGCACCCTGCAATTGACAGACTTGTCAACACCTGGCCAGCGGTGCGCAGCTACTTCTTGTCACTGGGACAGGAGGAGTGCCCCCGTGTCCTCTGGGATGCGCTCCAGGTTAACGAGCATGGAGAGGAAGATGAATGCAGCGAGCTGGAGGTCACACTCTTCTTCTTGCAAAACACTTTAAAGCTTTTTACTGGTGCTGTGCTGAGTCTTGAGAGTGACAGTCTCACCTCAGTTGAAGTATATGCACTTATGAGTGGCCTCCGAACCAAACTCCAGCAGCGCAAAAAAGATGCTTTTTTCGGAGCAAAAGTTGACCGCGTCCTCCTCTCCTCCGTTAATCTTAGGGTTGACAGGCTCAAGAGAGAATTCACAAATTTTTATGATATCGCGGAGCAATACCTTGAGAAATGGTTCAACTTCTCAGAATCCGGGCACCTGTTCAACATCCAGTGTTTCAATCTTAAGGAAAAGCAAGAAATCAGCTACAGGGAATTAACGGCCGCTGTATCCGCCCTTCAGATGCATGATGAACTCGACCTGGATGAGCTCTACAACGAGAGCTGTGTTCTGAAAGAGATATTGCCTCATCTGGAAATACACAGTCACCCTGTAGGTGCGCTTTGGGCCCAAGCACTCAGGAGCACGTCTGCGCTCCCACAGTATGCCAAGCTACTGTCTTTCATTTTGAGCATCCCCGTGAGCAATGCTTACTCGGAATGAGTGTTTTCAATAATGAAAGGTGCCTGGACCGATGTGAGAAACAGGTGCTCATTTAACCTGGTCCGCAGCGAAATCAAAGTAAAAATGAATTTAATGATGACTTGTGCAGAGTTCCATAAATACATCCTGGGAAAGACGGGAGTGCTGGCAGCAGTGAAAAGCTCTGCAAAATATGCTGATGTCGAGCCTCCACAACCTCGGTAGGCTATATAGCTCAAGTGTGAATTTAAAGTTATATTGTTTCTATTAATTTATCTAATTCATCTAGGCTATATGCACAAAGACAATACGACCTTTTTGTCCCCTTTTTGCTTTATAGAGTAGATGAAGAGAGCGCAAGTTGCAGCAGCCGTTAGGACAGTTGAAAGTGCAGGCAGAAGTCGCGTGAAGAAGTCAGACCGGTCGAGGGCGAGGCACCGTGTTCAAAATAATACTTCTATAGCCTACGTATTAGGCTATATCAATTTATATGCATATGTACTTGTTAATAAAAATATGATTGGTTCATTAACTTCAGTTTGAAGTATAAAAATAGCCTAACGTTACTTCTATATTATATAAAATTATATGTATATGTAGGCTACTTATATTAATAAAAACATGATTGGTTCAGTCACTTTCGTTTGAAATTCATTATCTTTATTATTCATTACCCCCCTCCCCGTCCCGAATTTCAACCAATCTCATCTGGTCACCCTAGGTCAAAATGATCACAAGAACGGTGAGCAAAAATCCCAGAACCACACGGGGGGACCTAGTGAATGACCTGCAGAGAGCTGGGACCAAAGTAACAAAGGCTACAATCAGTAACACACTACGCCGCCAGGGACTCAATTCCTGCAGTGCCAGACGTGTCCCCCTGCTTAAGCCAGTACATGTCCGGGCCCGTCTGAAGTTTGCTAGAGAACATTTGGATGATCCAGAAGAGGATTGGGGGAATGTCATATGGTCAGAGGAAACCAAAATAGAACTTTTTGGTAAAAACTCAACTCGTCGTGTTTGGAGGAGAAAGAATGCTGAGTTGCATCCAAAGAACACCATACCTACTGTGAAGCATGGGGGTGGAAACATCATGCTTTGGGGCTGTTTTTCTGCAAAGGGACCAGGACGACTGATCCGTGTAAAGGAAAGAATGAATGGGGCCATGTATCGTGAGATTTTGAGTGAAAACCTCCTTCCATCAGCAAGGGCATTGAAGATGAAACGTGGCTGGGTCTTTCAGCATGACAATGATCCCAAACATACCGCCCGGGCAACGAAGGAGTGGCTTCGTAAGAAGCATTTCAAGGTCCTGGAGTGGCCTAGCCAGTCTCCAGATCTCAACCCCATAGAAAATCTTTGGAGGGAGTTGAAAGTCCATGTTGCCCAGCGACAGCCCCAAAACGTCACTGCTCTAGAGGAGATCTGCATGGAGGAATGGGCCAAAATACCAGCAACAGTATGTGAAAACCTTGTGAAGACTTACAGAAAACGTTTGACCTCTGTCATTGCCAACAAAGGGTATATAACAAAGTATTGAGATGAACTTTCGTTATTGACCAAATACTTATTTTCCACCATAATTTGCAAATAAATTCTTTAAAACTCAGACAATGTGATTTCCTGTATTCTTTCCCCCCATTCTGTCTCTCATAGTTGAAGTGTACCTATGATGAAAATTACAGGCCTCTCTCATCTTTTTAAGTAGGAGAACTTGCACAATTGGTGGCTGACTAAATACTTTTTTTCCCAACTGTGTATATAAATATATACCACACTGTTCAAAAGTTTGAGGAAAGTGAGAAAGAAATTTAAAAAAAGTTTATAAAAAAAATCAACTGTTTTCAACATATAATCAGAAATGTTTCTTGAGTATTAAATCAGCATATTAGAATGATTTCTGAAGGATCATGTGACACTGAAGACTGGAGTAATGATGCTGAAAATTCAGCTTTACATCACAATATATTACAATAGAAAACAGTTCCTTTGATTTGTAATAATATTTAACAATATTACTGTTTTTACTGTATTTATGATCAAATAAATGCATCCTTGGTGAGCAGAAGAAGATACTTCTTTCAAAAACATTAAAAGAATCTTACCACCCCAAAGTTTTACAGCACTGTAAACCAAGAGTTGAGTTTTCACTGAATCATGAATGGACAGAGTGTTCGAAACAAAATGTTGAACTTACAGGACCAAATCCACCTCCGCTGGTAACGAATTCTGGATGCCTCTTTAAATCAAACAGATCGACCTGTTGGAGAGGAGTCTGACTGGTGGACAATCTCCAGGGCTCGGACAACACCTGCAACAAACCCAACCACTGTTTTTAGCGAGCGAAATCTATGAAATTTGAATTTTGGCTCATGCTGCATCTCTCACCTCTTTAAGGAAAGCCGAATCTTCCCCGAGGTACTTTGACACCAGGTAGAGGCAGAAAAGATGGCGGTCGATGCCATTTCCCGTCATGGCCTGTCTGTATAAATCCTGATGCTTTTCTGCCGCCACCTTCAACAGCTTCAACTTCTCTTCTCTCTAAGAAAAAAACTATTAGCAGGAATAAGCAAACACACTGAAACTAGCTAGCCATTAAACTAAGTCCCACCGTTGTTTTGTCATTCATCATGGCACGGACAAAATCACAGGTTTGTGTGGTGCAGGAGCGCACGGTCTCAGTGCGGCCCTCTCTGAACAGACGCGTCATGGAGGCTTCGTATGTCAGGCAGAACTTGCCTTTATCCTGCAGGAAGAAAATCTGAACATATAACACAGAACCTGGTTAAAAATCCAAAGAATCGCTGAAGAATCGCTCGTACCCTGAAGTGTGCCAGCTGGAGGGCGATCTGAATGAAGCCGTCGGGACTCGTCTTGCATTTCTTGATCAGGCCTTTGCCAAAGTCGTGGAAGGGGATGATGTGCATGTCCACGTCGTCCGCCAGAGCATTGGCCACTTTCAGAGAGCTGCTGATCACTGTCTGGCACTGTGAAGGAAAGAGGCTGCTCCTTGTTAAATTATGAATTGGATGAAAGCAAAGCATGTTTAAAATGGACAAAACATTTTAAGTGACCTCCTCTGGGATGTCCCACTGCAGTCTCTGGGGTCCTGGCATGTTGAGATGGGGGTTGCCTTTGCAGTGTCCGTCCTCTGTATAGCCCAGTCTCACTGGATCTGACGACAAGACATGCTGCCACAATACAAACAGAAACATTTATAAACGTCACATGATATATACTAACTTTTTTAAAACTTTTATTCAGCAAGGATGCATTAAATTGATAGTGACAGTGAAGGCATTTATAATGTTAAAAAATGCTGTTTTTCTGACGTTAAAATGTCATGAAGAAATGTATCATGGTTATTATTTGAAGCATCACAACTATTTTCAACACTGATAATAATAAATATGTCTTGAGCAGCAAATCTGCATATTAGTTTGATTTCTGAAGGATCATGTGACACTGAAGACTAGAGTAATGATGCTGAAAATTCAGCTTTACATCACAGGAATAAAATATATTTTAGAATATATTCAAAGAGAAAACTGTCATTTTAAACTATACAAAATATTTTATAATATTACTGTTTTTATTGTATTTTTGATAAAATAAATGCAGCCTCGGTGAGCATAAGAGACTTTTAAAAATATTCAAATTTCTTACTGACCCTGAACTTTTGAATGGTAGTGTAGATGTTTAAAATGTTTGAACACCATACATTTGTCTGATTTTCACACAAAGCTATAATACGACATGGGAAGATTTGAAATAGATAGCACAAAAGTCATATCAACCACTTTTACTGTGATTTTTAAAAAAATGTTTTGGTCATCCATCCCTTTAAAGGTATAGTTCACCCAAAAATGATCATTGTTTCATCAATTACTCACCCTTATGATTTTTCCAAACATGTGAGTTTGTTTCAACTGTTGAACACAAAAGAAAACGCACTGAAGAATGTTGGTAACCAAACAGTTGACGGTAGCCAGTAGCCTGGTTTCAATAACAGATTTGTGCAAAACTTTTGCCATATTTTGTAAATGTTGATAATAAATATTGTGAAATGACGGCATTTCCATTAACCGATGTTATGCAACGAAAATATTTTTTTTCCTCTCGCGATAAGTCGTACCGATGGATAAAGTCGTACCGATAGTCGTACCGTTGGTAGGTTTACGTATATCGCAGTCATTGTACTAGCCATAATTTTCAAGGTTACAGTATATCAAGGAATGATCATGTGACTTTTACGTACACCGGATGACCAGTAAATGTGAAAAAACTGTTTCCGTTGCAGTTTTGTGAAATATTCCTTTTTTTAATTGCCTGAAAAACCACCTCATGCGAGCGTAAAAACTTTTTTTTTTTTTTTTAAGATTTATTTAGAGTTTTTGCCTTTTATTTGATAGGACAGTAGTTAACCTGTTAACCTTCACCTCCATTTGTGGCCTCGCAGGTGAAAATAACCTACCTAAATTAAAATGGTAACAGTTTGTGACAAAGTGTGCTTACACAAACAAATTAGGTATCTTTGGAAAGAAGAGACTCTGGGCTTTACTATCTATCATCCAGAGTTGATAATGCTCAAAAAGATAAAAAGTTATAGGCACTGACGTGCCTTGAAAAATATTTTTCCACACTGAATGTTTTTTTATTTCATATACAAATACATGAAATAAGTCCTGGAGCAATCCAGAAAAGTAATGGATCGAAAGCCATGTGTCTCATAAGTTCATATTTCAAATTTGAAGAAGATACCATGAAAAATGAGATTCCTGCAATATTTTTTCTGAAACTATTTATAGTCCCCCCACCCCCCTGTTTGAGGAAAAATAACCACCAAATGGATTGCAGAATTATACAAGCTATTTTAGTCATTATACATGTTCCTGCATAGTTTTTCAATTATAAAATAATAGACAGATTTATTTGAGCACTAAAAAATACAAAAATAATTATTTGAGTAATAAAAAAGGAAAAAAAATAGAAAAAAAATGCTTTGTATATAGTATGTATACTGAAGTATTCTTCGTTATTCGTTATTACAATGATAAATATCACTGCCAGACGTGAAGTGATATTGCCAGACATGGTCATAGAGTCAGTAAACACACGCTGATGTGCTTCCATTCAGATTATAATCAAACAGATGGGCCATATAATCAATAATAGCTGATCAATGAATCACAATGATAGCCGTCATAGAGTCGCTAATAAACACGCTGATGTCCGTCCATACATATTATAATCATGCAGACACGGCCATATTCCCCACACAATACACACACACACATATAAAAAATGTAGAAGAAAAAAAAAACAGTTTTTTATGGATAAAGCAGATCGCTAAGTTACGCCCCGCTCAGATGACAGAAGCGTCATAGCCCGCGTCAGAGCTGGCAGGAGGGAGCGCCAAATTCAAATAATCTATATTCCGCTTTTCTGAGACTTTTTTTTCCGTAGACGGTCTCATTATTTTTGTAAAACCGTATGCTGCAACATCGTTTTGTTTTTTTACCACCAAGACGCTGTTTTTGAGCGTAATTTATTCCATAACGGACGCGAACAATAACTCTCTGAAGAAATGAAACGTAAACAAAGGAATATTCATCCTTATTACAGCGTTATTGTTTCGCTGGACTAAAAGTGCTCGCTGGGATGTTGTTCTGTGGACCCTTACCTCTCTAACTAAACTGGGATTTCAGCAGTGGACGCGTTTGTGGCTCGTTATTACAATGATAAAGGTACGTACTGCTTTTTTATTCTGCGTGTTTGGATGTGTACTGCTTACACAAATGTAGCAAATTTGTGCCACTCATTCCTTATAAGCTTTCCATCGAAAAACAGCGATCTGTCGTCGATGCTTAAGGCTTAGACCCTCAGAATGATATATAGTTTGACAAGATTAACTTTGTCCCGTTTCATTTATTCTATTAGAAAACAATGACACATGCAAACAAAGAGCGTTCAGTGCGAGGTCGCTCTGGTGAACGTTAACAGGATAAACAGGAAACAAAGTTGGAGAGAGAGAGAGAGAGAGAGGGGGGGGGGGATCGGGAAAGGTCCTCGAGCTGGGACTTGAACACGGTATGCCCGAAGCGCAACGGCGCTACTTGTCGACGCACTGCCCACAAGGCTATCGGCGCCGACACGTAAAACTTTGTTGGGAGTTTTTGCTAAATTGACGTTCTTTTATTGGGCATGTTTTCAATTCACAATTTCAATTTGCTCAATTTGAAGGCTAATGAAAACGCAGATAGTGACTTCCATAGTATAAAAATATACTATGGAAGTCAACGCCTACCATCAAATATTTGGTTACGAAGTTTTTTCAAAATATATGTTCAATGCAATTGAACTGAGGAATTGATGACAACTCAATGTTCACTTTTAGTTGAACTATATTTTTAAGGTCGCATAAGAATTTTAGGGTGCCCCCTACAGGCAGCACACCAAGAGTTCATATTACTGTTCTGAAGCTAATTTGTATACTTATACCAATGGAAAAATAAACATGAATTTGTGCAAAAAGTGACTCAGACATTGTGCATTACAATTATATCAAAATGTGCTTTAATCAAATGTGAATTTTTTCTTGCCAAAACTCATATATCTCAATATCAATAATGATCTAAGATGGCGCCGCAGATGGCAGCTACTGTGCTTTGCTCTCCAGTGTTTGTACTGTTTTTGTTTGTTTTTCCTGTTTTTTGTTTCTCAAATACGATCAGTTTTACCAGGGATGACCTGCTGAACATTCGGCAGAACACACCACAAAATCTTTTACCGGATTTTGACTATTCGGACGTTTTGCTGGACATTGTAGTTGGCGGAGCTGTAGCTCTGGTCAAACGCTTCAGGACGCACAGATGGCAGAAGCGAGCCGGCACACTTGTGAAGCTCAGACAGCTCGGATTTCGAATGCCGTTGCCAAGCATCCATCTGGCAAATCTCCGCTCTCTACCCAACAAAACGGAAAACTCCTTCTGACAAACAAGGATTTTTCTAACTCTGCTGCTCTGTGTTTCACGGAAAACTGGCTGAATGGCGACATACCGGACAGAGTGCTACATCTGGCTAACTTCCAGCTGATCAGAGCAGATCGGGACGCAGAATCAACGGCGAAATCACGTGGCGACGGGACGTGCTTTTACATCAATGAGAGGTGGTGTACAGATGTAACTGTGTTAAAGATGTTCTGTTCAGATCTAGAAACGCTCTTAATTAACTGCAAGCCATTCTATTCGCCGTGGGAGTTCTGCTCGTTCATTCTCATGAGTGTTTACATTCCACCGCAAGTGCACGTGAGCTCAGCTTTACAGAAACTCGCTGATCTGATCACAGACACAGAACAACAACACCCAGACTCTGTTTTAATCATTCTCGGGGACTTTAATAAAGCAAATCTCTCCCGCGAACTGCCAAAATATAGACAGCACATCACATGTCCCACCAGAGACAGTAATATATTGGATCACTGTTACACAACAATAAAGGACGCATATCACTCTGTCCCACGAGCAGCTTTAGGACTCTCTGATCACTGTTTGGTTCATCTTATTCCGACCTACAGGCAGAAACTTAAATCTGCAAAACCTGTATTAAGAACTGTTAAAAGATGGACTAATGAAACAGAGCGGGATTTACAAGCCTGTTTCTCTCTCACTGATTGGTCTGTTTTTGAAGCTGCTGCCACCGATCTGGATGAGCTCACAGAGACTGTAACATCTTATATCAGTGAGGATAAGTACATTCCTTCCAGGACTCATTTAACCTACAACAATGACAAACCATGGTTCACTGCAAAACTCCCACAGCTCCTTCAAGCCAAAGAAGATGCTTACAGAAAGGGGGATAAAGTCTTGTATAAACAGGCCAAATACACACTGGAAAAGGAGATCAGAGTGGCAAAGAGGAATTATTCTGACAAGCTCAGGAAAAAAATATCTTCCAGTGATCCTGCTTCAGTGTGGAAAGGTATGAAAGATATCACCAGTTACAAGACACCATCTCCCAGCACTCTGGAGAATCAACAACTAGCAGACGACTTGAATGAGTTTTATTGCAGGTTTGAAAAATCACCCCACACCCGCTCTGAACACCTCTCCACACAACCATTCACACCTCCAGCAACCCCGCTCTCCCCCACACCTACAATTCAGATAAGTGAAGATGACGTGCACCAGCTCTTCAGAAAGAACAAAAGAAGGAAAGCACCAGGCCCAGACGGTGTGGCACCAGCCTGCCTAAAAATCTGTTCTGACCAACTGGCCCCCATCTTCACACAGATCTTCAACAGATCACTGGAGCTGTGTGAAGTCCCCTCATGCTTCAAGCGCTCCACCATAATCCCCGTCCCAAAGAAACCCAAAATTACTGGACTTAATGACTACAGACCTGTGGCTCTAACGTCTGTGGCCATGAAATTATTTGAAAGACTGGTTTTGGCTTATCTGAAGGACATCACTGGACATTTACTGGACCCCCTGCAGTTTGCCTACAGAGCAAACAGGTCTGTGGATGATGCAGTCAACATGGGACTGCACTTCATCCTGCAGCATCTGGACAGACCAGGGACTTATGCGAGGATCCTGTTCGTAGACTTCAGCTTCGCTTTTAACACCATCACAGACACCCTTCAGAATAAACTGACACAGCTCTCTGTCCCCACCTCCATCTGCCAGTGGATCAACAGCTTTCTGACAGACAGGCAGCAGTTAGTAAAGCTTGGTAAATTTACATGCAACACCTGCACCATCAGCACTGGAGCTCCTCAGGGCTGCGTTCTCTCACCACTGCTCTTCTCCCTCTACATCAACGACTGCACATCTAAAGACCCCTCTGTCAAGCTCCTGAAGTTTGCAGACGACACCACACTGATCGGCCTCATCCAGGACGGTGACGAGTCTGCTTACAGACAGGAGGTTAAGGAGCTGGCTGTATGGTGTTCACAGCCTGGAGCTTAACATGCTTAAAACTGTGGAGATGATCGTGAACTTCAGGAGAAACCCCCCTGTACTCCCCCACTCACCATCATGAACAGCACTGTGACTGCAGTGGAGTCATTCAGATTCCTGGGCACCACAATTTCTCAGGACCTGATGTGGGACATTCACATTGAGTCTATTGTAAAAAAGGCCCAGCAGAGGTTGTACTTCCTTCGCCATCTGAGGAAGTTCAACCTGCCACAGGAGCTGCTGAAACAGTTCTACTCTGCCATCATTGAATCCATCCTCTGCTCTTCAATAACTGCCTGCTTCAGCTCAGCTACCAAATCTGACCTCAGAAGACTACGGTGGGTAGTCCGGACTGCTGAGCGAATCATTGGTACAACCCTCCCCACTCTTCAAGAACTGTACTCATCCAGGGTGCGCAAAAGGGCTGGTAAAATCACTCTGGACCCCTCAC